>NW_026294436.1:75165226-76365226 GCF_007827085.1 Peromyscus californicus insignis
CAGACATGCTTTAATTAAATCCGCACACCCCAAATGGCCTGTGTGGAGAACATATTGATAACAATCTTTGCAATAGCTTATATCTTGCATTAGACTCAACTGCTGTGCATGTATAATAATTTTTCAAATGCAATTTAAAAAATTGAAACTTTATATGTTTTGTTGCTCTTATATTATGGGAAGCCAAAGTACCTTCTCCACATCTTTCTACTCTGTCCTGTGTTCAGGTCCCTGTGGTCCAGGCTCCTGACCCTCAGTGTGCAAGTGAGTGTGCCTCCTGCTTGTCTTAGCTGCGTGCTCCCTTAGCGGATACTCATCTTCTCTTTTGCCCTCAGCCATCAGGCACATGGAGACAAGAGTTAATCCTCAGGGCCCAGCATCATCCACGTTCTTCCTCACACTTACTGAGGACCCCATGGCCTCTGCTCTGTTTACCTTTCACTAACCCCATGCCACAAAACATGTTTTGGCGAGATGCCATCTCAGGTTCATGGCCACTCAACTGTCACTGATGGTTGACACATTTGATACCCCTCAGGGAGAATGGCTTGTCTCCTGGGGGTGGTTTCTCCCTGGGACTGCACACCTTCGCCTCTCCTACTTTTCCTGGTGTCTTGTACTCTGTCCTTCCCAGTCATCCACACTGGTGTCTTCTGTGACTCTGCTTCTCTGTGCTACTTGCTCAGGAAGTCTTGGGCAAATCATGCCTGCCATGAACCCACCTGGATTCGAGGGGTTTCCAAACCCACGTCACCAGTGTCTGCTACTTTTCTACTGGGGTCCATGTGTACTTTGGAATGGGTCCATTTTACAGGTACCTCAAAATATGATGTTAAGTCAAAATGATGTTGTTAAACTCTGGACGTTTGATGGATGGCATCATTCTACGGTCCAAGTGAGAAGCTGACACTTACCCTAGAGTCCGTCAAGACTGACTAACTCAGTCAAGCTGTTCTCCTGACACCAACTCTAACTTCTCTTGCTAGCCCATCCATGACTACATCTGTCTGTGTTTTTGTTCAGATTCATGACAACGGGTCATCCAGGCTGGTGCCCTTGGGGTCTTTGCTTCATCTCCAACACTTTCGTGTCATCTTAGGTCCACTGACCAGACAGACGGTCTTTCCAGGTGAGACTGCCAAGCTCACAGCTTCTTTTGGGGCCTTCCACCACTCAAGCTGCACAGAGAAATTGAAAATTAAATCCATTGATGGGTAGTTTCTCAGAAGCTGAGGCAGTGTCTCAGTGAGTCGAGTGTCCGCTGTGCAAACGTGAGGATTTGTGTTCAAATCCCCAGAACCCACACGCAGAGCCAGACTGGATATTGCATGTGTGTAACCCACATGTTCCTACAGGGAGGTGGGAGTCAGAGACAGGAAAATCCATCAACACAGGGGCTAGCTGGTGTGGTGTGTACAGTGGTGAATAGCCAGAGAGGGGGCCTGGGCTTAACCAAGGGGGAAGGTGAGGGCCGACACTGGTGTGCCATAGCAAGTGTGAATCCACACTCGTGCATATCACATGTATGCACACATGCAGGCACACACATCACACACACACACACACACACACACACGCACACACACACACACACACACACACACACACACACACACACACACACATCACATACTCCCCAGTCACATTATAACTAATTGCCCACGTGACTAGCAGTCTCTCCTACTGAACACTGCAAAGAAAAGACATTTCCATCATCCCAGGATGTTTAGTGGGCAGTGTTGTTCAGAGCATGACCATGTCACATCCATGACCTTGCCACCCCATCTCTTTGAATTCAGTGGTGCTCTGCCCTCTGCTCACAAAGGTGGTGTCCCCTCATCCCTTCTATCCCCTTAGAATTCCTGTAGAGTGTCTTGCTCTGCCCAGTATCACTCCATTGTGAACCTTCTCTTGGCTTTTCTAGCCAGAGTCTGAGCTCACTTGTTTAAGATCTCATCTGGCATTTTTTACTTTTAGGACACTTGTCATTTGCTCGTGTAAAGCAATGTATTCATTCACAGTAGAAAGTTGAATAATGGCTGCCCAAAGATGCCACATCCCAGTTTCCACCTCTTGGCACATGCATCTTCCATGGCAACAGGGACTTTATAGATGTGATTGAAGATTATGAGGTGGAAAGAACCGCTTGGATGACACTGAGGGGCCCAAAGAAGTCATTGCAAGTGTCCTTAGGAGAGAGATTCAGGAGGGTCAACATGAGACATATGCGATGGTAGAGGCTGAGGTTAGCATGATGCACCTGGAGATGGAGAGGAATAGAAATCAGGCATCCCTGAGAAGCAGAAAAGAGAGAAGCAGATTACCTCCACCGAGTTCCTGGAAGCAGCTCAGCTCTGCTGATGGGTTTCAAACTTGCAGGGTTATAGCACAATGACTTCGCTGTCCCTCCCAAGCTGGATCATGCACACATTCTGAGAGCCTCATTGGATGTGTGAAGTACATGGAAAGCCAAACCCCACAGAACTTTCCTACATTTGTATAAATATATAACATTCATCTTACAAACTAGGCATATTAAAAGATAGACAGTGGTAACTCAATGGTCTTAGCAACCTAATCATAAGATTTTTTTCCCTTATGGCTTCCCCTTGTGATGTCTGAATGCCCAGTGTCATTACTTTTGTACTTTGGGACCATGATTAAGTAAAATAAGAGTTACCAGGCTAAAAGAATTGTGATACAGCAGCAGTTGATCTGAGGGCTGAGCCAGCTACCAAGTGACTAAGGAGAGGGTAGCATACATAGAGTGGATACACAGGACAAAGGATGATTGACAGTCTAAAATTCTACCATGCTACTCGGGATAGGATACAATGTACAACTTCAGATTATTTACTTCTGGAATTTTCTCCTTTTCCATTCTGAGGTTGTGGTTGACCATGTGACTGACCCCAATGGAAGGCAAAAGTGCCCATTGGGGTAACCATTCTAATGCATCTACTCTTCCATCTACCCATCCATGTATCTCTGTACATGTCTGATGTCCATGGTGTACTCTTGTTCTGTGACAGATCTATGTTACCATAGTAAGCTTGAGCCAGCCTTGTTGTTGAGGAAGGAGAAGGCAAGGGTCCTAGAATCTAAGAATTACAAAGTAAGTCAGAGGCTGGAGTACATGGGGCCCTTCCTTCTGGTGTGTGATGTTGAAGCTCTGACCTGTAGATGGTACCGAATGACGAAGGATTTTGCATTACTGGTTTTTGACCAGACCTGTGTGTGACCTGGTTTGGATCTAAATCAATGCTGGAGGCTGGCAGACGTAAGGCTGCCACAGTTCTCTGGATGAGAAACAACAAGAAAGGCAATCAGGAAAGAGATGGGGTGATATTTAGGTGCTATTTCAGAGGCAGAGTGGAGAGGGCTTTGTGTTCAGTTAGATGCTGTGCACGAGAGGGCAGAATCCAAGATGACTCGGCTCCAAGATGACTCCGAGAACAGATGACTCTAAGCTCAGTGCCTGGCACACAGTGGATAAGACGCGATTGTCTTGAATTGAATGGTGTGGCGAGAAGACAATGGGGTGGATGATCACTGGGAGGAAAGGATGATGCCAATGAATATGAATAGTGGAGGGAAATAAATAGAAGAATAAGCATGTGTGCGCGCATGTGCGGGTGTGCGGGGGGCTGGAAAGGATGTGAGCCTTGTGCCCTGTCAGCCGGTGTGATTTCTGCGGCACCGTTTATCCTTTACTCTGTGAGCCAGATTCACGCTCAGAGAGTGAATTTAGGAAACTCTACCCACCTTGCACATGCCAGCTCTCTCAATGGCATGCTTACCAACTGGATTGATCTGGAAGGGCCTGAGAAGGAGGGAGGGAGCAAGTGGTGTGGGCTGACTTTTAGGGCACTCACTGTGCCATCCTGAACAAAGGCAGCGCCCCCGTTTTCTCCCTGCTCACGGCCCACACGTGGGGCAGTGTAGACATCTTTAGGCTGGACCCTCTTCAGGGATATGTGGTGATATATCAAAAGGACACAAATGATCTCTGCCCCCCAGAGTGGCATCCTGATGCCACCACACCGATGGAGGGATAAACAAAATGATCCAGAAGAGGCCATGATGTCCCTGGTTCCCACCAACGGTGTTCTGCTGTGGATCAGCTGTCGTCCCAGTACAACATGTCAGGGACAAGGGTAGGTGGACCAATCTTTTCCTTGACTCCTGTCTCCAGACATTGTTCTACCTGTTAACTGTGAGCTCACAGACTGAGAGAACTGGGAAGGTCTTACTGTTTAATTCAGTTTAGAAATTCTGGGTTGTACAAATATTCTTCAGTCTGGATGAATTCTGAGGCCTCTTCCCCATAACTGTGGCCAGCGACTGAGGAGGAAGCAGAGATTGCCATAAACACGTTTGTCTCCAGGGCCCCGTGAAGCCTGTGTGGAAAGGCAGCCCACGAGCGAAGCACAGCTGGGAAGGAACACACATCCAGCATTCTTTCCTGTGCCTGGCATGCTCAGCAGGAGGCCACAAGAAAGGACCAGCCAGTATCCATCTTCACAGTCACCAGTGAGCATCTGCCACCAGAGCGAGACCGCCGTGGTAACCGGACCAGTCTCCTCATTTTCCTTTCATTTGGGTTCTAAAATTCAATTTTTCTACTGAACCAGGGCAGAGTAATAGATCAGAGCCATTCTGTCATTTTCCTATCACCCTGGAAGCTCCACCCATCTTGTTCCCATCAGGCCACTTTACTAATCTATAGCACTGCAGTTTTCAAAGAGAGCTTTTCTCTCTCATTGTGTGTGTGTGTGTGTGTGTGTGTGTGTGTGTGTGTGTGTGTGTGTGTGTGTGTGCTGTGGGATGTTCTGTATGGCAAATGTGTTGCTGATTAGTCATTAAATAAAACACTGATTGGCCATTGGCTAGGCAGGAAGTGTAGGCGGGACAAGGAGGAGAATAAAGCTGGGAAGTGGAAGGCTGAGTCAGAGAGACACTGCCAGCCGCCACGATGACAAACAGCATGTGAAGATGCCGGTAAGCCACGAGCCATGTGGCAAGGTATAGATTTATGGAAATGGATTAATTTAAGCTGTAAGAACAGTTAGCAAGAAGCCTGCCACGGCCATACAGTTTGAAACCAATATAAGTCTCTGTGTTTACTTGGTCGGGTTTGAGAGGCTGTGGGACTGGCAGGTAAGAGAGATTTGTTCTGACTGTGGGCCAGTCAGGAAAACTCTAGCAACATGTGTGTGTGTGTGTGTGTGTGTGTGTGTGTGTGTGTGTGTGTGTGTGTGCATGTGTGTGTTCATGTATATATTCATATTTACGTATGTGTGTACACATGTGTGTGCACATGCAGGTGAAGGCCAGAGATTGATGCTGGAAACCATCCTTCTGTTTTGAAGTGTGTGCTGAGGATCCAAAGATGGGCCTTCATGTTTGCACATCAGCTAGGTTATCTCCCCAACATCTTTCTTTTGTTTTTTGAGATAGAGTTTCTCAATATAGCCTAGGCAAGGCTGGCCTGGAAGGTGCAATCCTCCTGTCTAGCCTCCAGAGTGTCAGCTCTTTTGACACTACTTCTATACTGCTCTACATCAGATGAGGCAATTTAGTTACACTTTCGTGTAAGCATTCCCTGTGGGTACCACTGAGCCCCTGTGGGCAGAGGTAGGCTCCCCAGCTTCTAAATTCCCATCGGTAAACTTCCCTTTTCTTGAATGATGAACGCTTTCAGCCATAAGCAATGGTGTATCTTGCACATGATCTCAGGTGGGGCACTCTTCTTGCACTCCAGTTAAGTTTTTTTTTTTTTTTTCACTCTCTAACCTTTAGTCCTAGCTGGTTAAATGCTCCCACTTTCTAGCTTCTGCTGTGGGTCTATCTCACAGAACCTGGAGTGGTCTTCAGAGATGGTTGCCTGCCGTGAGACCCTGAGCCTGGCTTCACACAGTCCCTTTGGCCTCCTGTGCTACACTGTCACTTGTCAGCTTCATGTTTCCATCACCGTCCTCTACCATGAGGTGATGTCAACCAATCTGGGGGTGGGGACAGGAAACACACACACAACCTCCCTAACATTTCAGTCAATCATTCTGATTGCTTGTGTTCTCATTCAGACTCTGGGGGTTGGACAGATGTGGTACGGCCCCCTGGCGGACCCTGACATTCGGAACAAAAGCTGGGCAGGACAGAATCCACTTCCAGCCCCTTTGGACTCACTCACTCACCAAGGCTTCTTCAGCTATTGAGCGGGAGTCTGTACACCAGCCCTTCCTGCCTTCTGTGATTAAGGAAAAGTTAGAGGACTATGATGGAAATATGGAAAAGGGTCCAGGCTTCCCAGGGAAGAAATGGAGCTGTATAAATCTAAGGCAGTTACGGCCTCCTGGGGGAGGGCTTCCAGGGGTTCCTTTGTGTTGGCCGTGCTTGCGTGCGCCAGTTGCCCAGTCATTTTCCCTCCTGCACGGTTAGGCTTCAGGTCGTTAGGCTGAAAGAAACATGTACTTCCCTGGAGGAAATTTAGTCACTCCCCTCCCTCTCCCACTCACAACCAGACTCCAGGAATCTCTGAGCATCTCTTGGAAGGGACTTAGAAGTCATTTAGCCCAACTGCCAGGATATTCCCTTGGTGAGCAGACAAGTGGGGTATAAGATAACAGCGTGGTTAATTCTCCATTATTTGGACATGGAATCTTCAGAGACAGAGAGTAAGAGACGTGCTCTTGCGGATGCTGGCGCTGGAGCGCTTTTCTTATCTTTTCCCTCTCCAAGCAAAACAACCCTATATCGCTCCACTGTTCCTCAGAGAACGGATTTTAAACTTTTGAAATCACATAAATCGAAGCCACCTTCATCTAACTAATGTGGATGCCGGCTTCATTTTCCTTCCAAAAACTTTTGGCGATTCCCCATTCAGGGGGGATCGACAGCATTTGAAATCAGATGACAGAATTACTCTAGCTGATACTACCCTTCAGCTACATCGCAGGACCAAGAGGCTCCGCTAACTGCTACCCGCCATAACGACTAGCAATCACGGTGCCATCACTGAAATGAATTAAATTATTAATTTCAATCGCACCCCACGGTGCGTTTATAAATCCCACCATCTGGGGAACATAAATATGGAGGTCCACATTCTAAACTTGGAGGCATGGTGCTGAGTGCCAAGGGCTGTATCTTTGAAGGCAGTAAAGATTTTTCAAGACACTATATGTGGAGCAGCAAGCTGTGCGATTCTGAGAGGGCTGTCCCTGCGCCTCGGCTAGCTGCGCCGTTTACTTGAGGTTCTGATGGGAGCCTTCCTCTTTTTTAACTGTTCTTACCAATAGACCCAATGAATTAAAAAATCTTCATTTAAGAAGGATATAAAATGGGGAATAAAATAAAGCAGTGACTCGGCTGTTTTGCCGCCCCCTCCTCTCCCTGTTGGATCCCTTCAGCTCCTCCCAGCATCTCTGTTCTTACGCAGTAGCTTCACATATGTAGCTATCTGTGTTAGCATGTGACCCCGAGCCAGCTATTCTTGGATATTGAATGTTTTCCAGATCTGTCTAAAATGTCAAGATAATTGTTCCTAAAGAAAAGGGAATGGAAGATCTAGGATGAGTATTTAACAGACCCCTGTAAGAGATTTAATTCTCCTTCCTTATGTGGAACCATTTGACCAGATGTTGGGGTTCAGGGACCTTCCCTGTTTGCCATCTGTGACATCCCCAAGGGCTGGTGAGAGAGGGACACTTCTAAAGAGCGCATGTAAATGACTTTCATGGAGCCCGGCAGGGGCACTGCATCCTGTCTTCCCCTAATGTGGGTTGCCAACTCAAAGCTAAGTCACAGCCCAGCCTTCAGAGGGTCTCCATGCCAGAGTCCTCACACCCACAACAGCCTGATTTCCATGGCACAGGGTTTCTTCCCTGTGACAGCAAGGAGAAATGCGGAGTTTTCTGCAGAGCGAATATTTTGAATGTTGTGATTCAAACAGGATCTTGTCCTGTTTTCTGGGTGGCCAGGGCTTTGTTGAAACTTTCTGTCTTGACTCCTTGATGGTAGGGACCAGTGTTCTGTAGTCCAGTGACTCTTCAGGGTACATACACATAAAACTGGACAGAGTGTAGCTGGCAGTGTCAATGTGCTCCTCAAACTGCTGCATCCCCCACCCCTCCCCTGTATGTGCCACTGACCATGGCTGTACAGCGGTCAATGGAAGGTAGTCCTATATGTGAAGAGAAAAGAAAGTGTTTGGGGATGGGATGTTTCCAGAGTCTGCCTTGAAGGTGGAGTCCCTGTAATTTCCGACAGAGGTAAGCATCAGTGTAAAGAGTACTCGTTTGTGCCCAATTAGAGTTTCATTTCTTCAGTGAGTGTTGAAGATGCCTGTCTTATGTTACTTAGCCAGATTAGCCTGCTCTGAGCCCTGTTAGGACAAGCAAATAAATTGAAGCGGCAATCACCATGGATTTAAATGAAACTTCTGATCTTCATGGCAAAGTCCTTGCCCGCAGCCTAGCCTCCCTTTTTCTCTCTGGGTTATAAAATCAATGCACATGGAATTTGAGGGAGCTGATCCTTTGGAGACTTCCATGTCCTGAGCTTATTAATGACAATGAAGGACCCAAAGTCAGTGATTTATGCACTGTAGACACGGTTCTCCCCAACCTCTGCTGGAGTTAGTAGACTGGAATAATTACAGACTAAATAACGATGATAAGAAGGAAATGTGCTGTAGTTGGAGTTAGTGGGCTGAGAAAACAAATGTTCCCAGTCTCAGGAGAATCTGTTTGCTGCGACAGAGGAAGGAAAGACAGAAGTGAAGAGACCTTGGCCTGATCTGCATGAGTTCAGTAACTGGGAGACATTGTGCACTGCTTTCACAACCAACACAATACGACAATCAAGAAGAGGCCTTCAGCAGCCTGCTTGGTGTCAATCCCCACCCTGCTGTGGGAAAACACCCAGTGGGCACGGCTGTTGAGGTGAAAATCTAGAGTGTTCACTGCTCTGCACCTGGCGTGGCTGCTGCTTCTGAGCTGAGCCTGGAAGACCCAATGTGAGAATGCACTTGAGCTTGAGTTTGCTTTCTACAGAGGAACACTCCCTCAAAAGAACTGAGAAACGCCCTGCCAAAAGCAAACTGTGGTTGCTTGGTGTGAGTGTCGCATGACTACCCTGGTAATTTCAGGATGTGATAGCTGGTGTTAATTGTCAACTGCATCCTAGAATCATCTGCAAAGTGAGTCTTAGCGAAGAATTATTTAGATTATGTTGGCTGGAAGGCATGTCTATGCGAGAGTGTCTTGATCAGTGGGCAGACTGCCCACTGTGGGTGTCACCATCCCCTAGGCAGGGGAATATGGATTGTATAAGAATGGAGAAAGCCAGCTAAGCACTTAGAAACGTGCATATGTTCATTGCTTTCTGCTCTTGACTGTAGATGGAATGAGATTAGCTGCTTCAAGTTCCTTGATTTCCCTACAATGATGGACTATAGCTGGAACTACATATGACTTTTGACAGGGTATATTATAACATCTGGAAATGAAACAGGGGTTCTTTTATCTTGGAGTGTCCCAAGGACTCACCCTACGTAACTAGTACTTATACATTTCCAAGCTGAATCCCTCAGCATCCAGTTCAAGTATCCTGGCCTAATGATGGAGGGCCAGTGTTCACAGAGAACCTGGTGAACATGGCTTCCTGCTGCAGAGAATGACTGCCCTCCATGTTCCCTTGAATCTCTACCAGGATAGACAGCACTGGCTGACACTGCCCTGTGGTGAATACAGGGAACAGAGAAGACAACACTCATTTCATATGGTGCCTTTGAGCAGGCTGGGGAGAGAGACACAGAAGCACACTGGCGACATCTTCAAGGACAAGCAGCACAGAAGAGATGTTTTCTTGCGTCTTGGACAGTATGTAAACAGCCTTCACCCTGGGAAGAGTGAATGCCTGCCTGAGCTTAGAACTCCAGCTCTGCATCCACTTAGCACTTCCTGTTCAAGGGTAAATGCTTATCCTAGCAACTCCTTTTCAGGGAACATTTTTTTTTTTATAATAAGATGTGATGGCCAATTTAATTGACCCCTGAGGCCACAGGATAGAGAAACAGCAAAGCTCTGTAGAGAATTATTTAAGGAAAAGGACACAGAAATCTAGAGCATTCATGATTCAATCCCATATAATAGGATATGTGTAATTTAACAGACATTGAAATAAGATCTTTTGAAGGGGTGTGTGTGTGTGTGTGTGTGTGTGTGTGTGTGTGTGTGTGTGTGTGTAGGGGTATTTGCATGTGAGTGTAGGTGCTCAAAGAAGCCAGAAGAAGGTGTTGGATCTCCTGGAGCTGGAGTCACAGGTAGTTATGAACTGCGTGTTTTGGAGGTTAAGAACAGGTCTTAGGTCCTCTAAAGAAACATTAGATGTTCTGCGTCTCTCTCCCCAGCCTGATCAAAGGTACCATATGAAATGAGTGTTGTCTTCTCTGTTCCCTGTATTCACCACAGGGCAGTGTCGGCCAGTGCTGTCTATCCTGGTAGAGAGTCAAGGGAACATGGAGGGTAGTCATTCTCTGCAGCAGGAAGCCATGCTCACCATGGCTTTGATCACGGAGCCATCTCTTCACCCCCCAAATACGATCTTTAAAGGAGTCACCTGATTTCCTACAACCTTCATTTTCCTACTTGGTTGTATACCCAGGAAAGAGAATAGGGCTAAGGGGAGGGCACCTCTGTCTGACCAAGGACAATTTCCACAGAGAACAGCTGGCTGAGCTTTGTCAGCTGGCAGTATGCCAGACAGCTGGGGAAGGGAATGCGTTCTTGAAGTGGGCTCTGGTGGTGTGTCCCAGGACTCACTATACCTGGCACAGCCTCTGTAACACACACACACACACACACACACACACACACACACACACACACACACACAGCTCGGAGCTGTTTAATTCAATCATCTGTCAGTTCGACAGTGTTTGAGTATCATCCCTTCACTTAGTGTGGGTCATCTCTAAGCCTCCCAGAGCCCTCCAGCAGGGGGTTATCTCTTTCTCCCAGTCCTCACTAGGGCACCAGATCCTTCATCATTGAACAGTGTGTAATGATACCCCAGCTCTCCTGTTTCCCTGGAATCAAATTCTATACAAATTCCAGTGGTTCCTGCTAGTACCATGGACTATATCCTGAAGCTCCTTTACTCTATCCTGGTCACCAGTCCCTCTGCGGACACAGCTGGGCTAGATTGGTACCTGACTAGATTTTGGTCTGGTAGCCATGTAGAGAAAGGGGAGGATCCCATGCCACCCAAGTCAGGGTCTGTGCTGTTACCAAGCAAATGCAACTTGTGACCACCTCAAGGCTCAGCACCCAAGTCCTTCTAAACCAGACCTCTGCTTCTGGCACAGACGACTTGCTAGGATGGACCAATCTTCTCTGAAATCTTCAATCTTTAGATTCAACAACAGAGCCTTATCCTAAGATTTTTCTGGTCTTTGGATGCAAGGCATGAAACTTTTTTAAAAAAAATTTCCAGGCAGGTCACTGGGCACTCTACCTAACGGGTGGTTAGCTACCTCAGGCTCCCAATAACTCTTTAGTGCACCCGAAGCACTGAGGAGCAACCACCCAGCTCCATCATTCTTACAGTTTCTACGCTCCCCAGGGCTCTCAGACACTGGAGATTTTCTATCTCCAATTCATCTCATGTGGCTGGCACCACACCCCTACTCTCCACCAGCGAACATCTTATCAGTTGGACCACTAGAGCACCCTGGAGCTTGTCTGATGGCATTTATCACCTTCCCAGGTTCCTTGTTGCCAGTGGACCAGCAGATGCCCAACTTCCAACCTCTCTTGGAATGTCATTCCTTAGACTGCCCCCGGCATCAATCTCCTGGAGTCAAGTTCCCAAGAAAATCCTTTCAGAGATGGAGATAGATTGGAGTGTCTTCTTGGGATACTGCTTCTAGAGGCAATGCCTGTGAAGGAGAGAAGGCAATGTGGAACAGGGGTGATGCCTTTGCCGAAGAGGTTGCAGGCTATACATGAAATGTCCTGGAATAGGACATTAATAGTTACTCCAAGGAGACAGGGTGCAGGGGTACAGAATAGTCATTGGATACACACTGAACATGGGGACGAGGGAAAGCGCCAAGGACCTGCCTAGTGATCTACACTCCTGGTGGCAGGATGGTGTCACGAGGAAAACTGGGCACCGCCCCCCCAGCATTCACTCACTGTCCCAGCTCTACAGAGCAGGCTCCTCTCTCTCTATAGCTCTACTGAGTTTTTGCCTTTACACACCCCAGTGACTAGGTAACCTCCTGTTAAGCCCTGTCTCAAAGCCTCTAACACCTCCTGTAATGCCAAGCTGAGAGCCAAAATTTTAACTTGTGTGCCTTTGGGAGATGTTGCAGATCCACACTGCAGCGTCCTGGAGGGTTAATGTCAAACACCAGAGTCTCCTTGGTGAATGCTTGGAGCAGTCGCTAACTTACTCAAGATCAATGGCCCGACTTAGATGCAGGTCGCAGGTGCTGGTCACAGCTGCTTCCTATCTGTTTTTATCATACTGGCAGCCATGTAAATTGTCATGTGACTTCACATTTTCTACCCATATCAAGTTTGGGGCACTCTACCTGCGAGGTTTGCTACATTCTAGATGTCCTACCTGCTCTGACCTGTGTCTTCTCTCACCCAGCTGAGCCTTCTTGCCTAGCATACTTTATTTTGAGGATGCTGCTCAGGGTACCTTTTTTTTTTCATATAGACCTTTCTGTAGCTCTAACTAATCTTGCATAAAATCAATTGTCTGTGTGCCTGTGCATGCATAGGCATGTGTGTGAGTCTGTGTGCATGTATTGGATGCTTTTCTGACTTTCTCCTGATATCCACCTCTCTCCTCTGTAGCTCTGTGGCCTCTGGAGACACCTGGACACAAAAGTACCCACTGCTTAGTAAGGCTTTGACATGGCTTGTATTCACCTTTTGCACTAAAAATAACGACTCCTTAAGAAAAATCCCAGTCCCTGTATTCATGCTGAACACCCAGTGAGTTCCCACTGGACACTGACTGATGAGGATAGTTGAGAGTGATAGTTCCCTGGCCAGAATAATCTGGAATAGCAGCATTACCCTGGTGTATGCACAGAGGTAAAGATATGCTGAAACTCACGCTCAGCACTCTAGTCACCAATCAGAAATGCTCTATGCTTTGAGGAACTTGTCAGTATTTGTGCAAGATTGTGAATTATTAGTTGCTACTTAGAAGGAGTTTCACTGTAGAAAATGCCACTCCACTCTTTGCTAGGTGGTCTAAGCGAAGTGTGCCTCATTGTGAAGACTTCTTTATTGAGCTCAGATCCCTGCTTCATGGCCTCATGCCAAAAGTCCTTGACTACCTTGTAAGCACACCCCTCTCCAGGCAAAACCAGGACAAACCTCCAGCTTACCACGGGCAGTCTAAAGAGCTGTAGTACCATTCTCTGGGACTTGGACTTCCTCAGGCCAAGGGCAGGAAAGCAGAGTGGTTGACAAGCCTCACTTCTGAGATGTGCCCTGGACCTGAGAGTGGTCATATCTCACTCCCTGTCTCATGACCACAGCCAGGATTCCAATATCAGTCTTTTCAAGGGTCTGTACCAGCTTATGTACCACCTTATTCCTGGATGACCCTGGCTCTCTGGTACTGAATTCAACGGAGATTTTAGTAAAGATTCCTGTCTTATGCCACTGATTTCTCTCTCTCCCTCCCTCTCTCTCCTTCTCTCTCCTCCCTCTCTGTGTGTTCAAATATGTGTGTGCATGTTTGTGTATAGCTACACACACAAACATATATGTGTATGCATGTGAGGTCAGAAGACAACCTTTAGTGTAGTTCATCAGGTATCTTTTACCATCTTTGTTTGAGTCAAGGTCCTTAACTGGCCTGAAACTTCACCCAGTGGGCTAGTCCAGATGGCCAGCACTCTGTAGAGTTCCACCTGTCTCCACCTCCCATCTCACCACTGCTGAGATTACGACGTGGGTTCTGGGGATCCAGACCCGGGTCCTCATGCTTGTGAGGTAAGCGCTTTACTGTCTGAACAGTCTCTCCATCCTCTAGGAAGCCTCAACCCCAGCCCTTCAGCTGATCTCTGCCCAAGTCCTTGATCCACCTGTAGGACTTGACCTTTTGAAGATTGTTGCAGAATTTGGTCCCTCCCATCTCTCCCGTAGGAGTGGATTTATTATAGAATGTCTTCATTCTCAGGTTGCCATGGGATTTCACATACAATTCTCACCTTGGAAATAAGAGCAAATGGCAACTGAAACTCATGTGGGTTCCTCATAGTACGCATTGTTAACTTGACAACCAAGAGAGAAAGTACATGGAGAAGCAGCCAGGAGAGGAGTAGCTGAAGGCTGATGTAGAGGGAGACTGAGGCACAGGCCCAGTTACATAGTCAGTACAGACTTGCTCTGTGTGCAGGGAAGATATTCTGAGACTCTGAGTGGATGCCTGAAAACACACAGGATGAAATCCTATGTGCAGCATGCCATTTCCTAAACATGCAAACACAGATTTAGTGTTTTATTCGTCTTTGACTAAGACCCTATGGTGTATCATGTCTGTATTTTTGTGACTACCCAAAACTAACATTGAGTTCTTTTTCCTATCAGTTTCACAGATGGAAGACCCTTTCTCACACAGATGTCAACAACTATAGTTTATGATTTTTTTTCTATTCTTATCGTCAGATCCATCTACCCTTTTACCAAAGAATGTACTTTGTGGCTTCTCTTCTGTGTATTCAAGTTCCAGCATCTCTATTCTTACACACTGGGGACAACATTAAGTAAAATAAAGGTGACATGAACTCATGTTTTGTGATATTTTGACACTCTCTCTGATATCCAAAATGTCCACCAGAGGACTAAGGAGAAGATAGCCTACACAGTATGGATACTGTGGGCAAAGGAAGTGTTCGCATCCCACTGGGAGTGAGCCAGGTAGAAAAGGATTGCATCACACTATTCAGCATGCAACTTAAAACAGGATTATTGACTTCCGGAAGTTAACTTTTTCAGACTTTAGTTGGCCTGGTAAATGGAACTGTGAAAGGGCAGCTACAGCTAAGGGTCTGCACACCTTTCATCTCAGTCAGCACCCAGGTTCCAGGACTCGGGTACCTATATAAACATCCAAGATGGCTAAATTCTTTCTTCCTGGCTATGCAAGCCAGACAGACTCTGGAATGGAGCACCCCAAAGTCCCCATGCCTTGTGTTCTCTAAGATCTAGAAGTGGTGATGTGGGGTCAGGGGCCTCTCTACTCTACAGACAGGGCCCAAGGATGACCCTTTTCAATGTTAACTCTCAATAAGAGGCCCAGGTTTTGCCTGTAAGTCTGTTGACAGTGACTCCAGAGGGTTGAATATAAACAATGGGATGTTTTTGGAATAGCCTGCTCATATTTTCTTTTCTTTTTTTTCTTTCTTTCTTCTTCTTTTTTTTTGTTTGTTTGTTTTGTTTTTCGAGACAGAGTTTCTCTGTGTAGCTTTGGAGCCTGTCCTGGAACTCGCTTTGTAGACCAGGCTGGCCTCGAACTCACAGAGATCCGCCTGCCTCTGCCTCCCGAGTGCTGGGATTAAAGGCGTGCACCACCACCACCCAGAATGTTCATATTTTCTTAGCCTAAACCACTCATACTGGACATAACTGATTTCAAGCTGTAGAGCTGAACTATCGTCTCCATTCCTGGAAGCAGAGGAGAATGGGATGCAGGGGCATTAGTGATGCATATCAAATCAGATCAAGACCGGGCTATAGATCCTGTGCATGGTTTGTGGGAGGAGAGGGGATGCTCCATATTGCCCTATTCCCATACTGGGAAGAGCAGAATATGGGAGAAGGTGGGGAGTCACTAAGATCTTAGGTCCCACAGGCACTCCACAGAGAGGAATGCATTCTAAAACACAGCCAGTCCACAGCCAGGAACTGTAGATCACTGGGAGGACCCAAATCTGGTCTCTGAGAATGGTCTCTTCATTCTTTCAATAACAAACGTTGCCCAAATGAGAACAATGTAAAGCTAAACTGTTGCTATCAGGCTTGGCCACGCACACACACACACACACACACACACACACACACACACACACACACACACACACACTGAGGATATCTCTTCAGTGAACTGTCCAAATTCCACTTTTCCTTGTCATCACTGTGACACCATCCTGTGTGTTGGCTTCGCTGATACTATGAGCCCTGGCTAGAGAAGAGCCCTGCAGCTGGTCCAGGGATTGAGGCACCATCTTTGGTTTTATTAGCATCATGTCCTGCCTGATCCTGTCACTACATCTCAGGATCTTCCAGAAATAACCCAAGTCTATAAAAATACTATTTAGATGCAATTACATATTCTTATATCCTAAACAACTATATATGGTTAGTATTGTCAACTTGATAGAATCTAGAATCACCTGGGAGATGGATTTCTGGGCATGCCTGTAGGAGATTTTGCACATACACACACACACACACACACACACACACACACACAGTAAATTTATTCATTTATTTCCATCCCTTTTGCAGTTTCTCCTCTCTCCTTTCCTCCTATTCCTCAACCCCACCTCCTCTCTGCCCCCCCACCCCCCCACCCCCATCCTGCTCCATCCATTCCTCCTCTGTTTCTGTTCAGAAAGGGACAGGCCTCCTGCGGGTGTCACCAAAGCATGGCATATCAAGTTGAGGTAGGGCTAAGTTGCCCCCTTGTATTAAAGCTGCAGGAGATTATTTTAATTGCATTAATTGAGATGGGAAGACCCACCCACTGTGGGTGGCACCATTCCCTGGATGGGATCCTGGACTACACAGGTAAAGAAAGGGACGTGATCAGCAGCATGCATGCACTGTCTGCTTCCTGTTTACAGACGCAGTGTGACAAGCTGCTTCTTGCTGCCATGATGTCCCTGCCATGGCTGGCTGTGTCCATGAACTGCCAGTCAGAGGAAACCTCTTCTCCCTTGAGTCTCTTTTGCCAGAGGGTCTTACCCCAGTGACAGAGGCTAAGGACCTAAGATGCACAGACACGGAGGATACAGAAATATAAAGCTGCCTTTCAGGACACAGGAGATTGTGTCCAAAGTTTAAGAACCACTTTAAGGGAAGTGTTTTCCTTGGAAAACCCACTATGGAAATGCCCCAGCCTCAGATTCTCCAGTCGAAGACATGCTCTGCTCCCAAACAGAATCTCTCGGTCAGGACCGGTGATGTGAACTGGATCCAAAGAGGGTGCCAGGGATGGGGTCACAGATGCCAGAGCCCCAGCACGGCCTTGACCTGACAGCTATGGCAGAAGGGACCTCTGCACACCCCGAAACCTCCATCGCCTTGGAGCCTAGGAGCCACACCCGCTACAGTTCAAGTGAGCCACACAAGGAAGGGAAACGTCTTGGAAAACTCCTGTGGATGTGCATGTCCAGATTATCTCACTGCAGCCACATGCTCTTAAAATCCAGCCGTCTGGGCTTTTCTTGACCCCAGGTGAAGAGGTGACTTCCCTCTTTGAGTCAGTGTTCATAATTGGGCTGTCTGTTAGCTGAGGTGGGGAGAAAACAATGCTCTAAGAGGTCAGGGGTTCAAGGCCCACGTGGGTTAGTTAGTGTTCTTCTGTTCTTTGGCCAAAAGTCTATATCCTCTATGCCTGCCCAGCTACTCTGATGATAGCAGGGGCATGGGGGTGGGGGGAGGGGAAGCTGTGAGTGTCTCTCTTTCCAGACCTGCTCTTCCTGTTCAAGAAAACAAGACCTTACGTCAGCGATGCCTTCTCCAGGGCCGAGGACTGTTCCATTAGTCAGCAGTGAAGAGAACAGCAGGTCTCATTCCCCAACGGTGGCCAGGAGGCTGGAGGTGCAGGAACAATGGTTACAGCCCGGTACCAGCTTGGTCTCTTACTCAAGTGAGAACATAGCAGAGGTGAAGTCCTTGTTACCCTGAAGTGATTTATTATTATTATTATTATTGTTGTTGTTTTCTTTTGTAGTTGCCAAAGTTTCAACATTTTCTGCACATTTGTGTAAAGAGTAAAATAGGTTGCTTCAAATTTCTTCTGTTTTTTTTTTTTTTTCTATAAATGGTATCCCCTGACATGATTAGAGAAAGAAAGTTCTCAGAGGAGGCTGGGAAGAGCCCCAAGTACTCCCAGACACCCACTTGTGGCCTGGGGGCTTTTTAGATGTTACTTTTAGCCACAGTTCCTGATTCCTCTGGTCTTCTGTGATGACCACATGACTTCTGGATGACCACATGACTCCAAGATGGCATTAGCCCTACATGGTGGGAAAGCCATGAGCTGCCACATGGGCCAGACGTGGTCTTATGAATCCCTAATTTTGTATGCGTGTACCTATGGTACATGCCTGGGAAAGCTGCTCTACTTCACGAGCCTCAGTTTCCTTACTGTAAAATGGGAATATCAACATTTACGTTATAGGACTGCCAGGAGAACTGCGTGGGGATGTATAGTCTGGCAGGTGGAGAGTGATACTCCGCAGATTTTTAAGCTTTTCTTTTACTGGCTGGAGTTCTCAGTATTGTATGCAATTCTTTTCATTGTTACATTTCCGCCGCCTTCCCTCAAGGCCACGTGCATAGAACATTCCTTCCTGAATTGTCATGGGCAGATGCTGTGGAAAGTCCTCCCACCTGGCTCAGCTCATCTGAATTCACCAGCAGCCACCATCCTCAACATCTTCCCAGGATCATCCATCTCAAGGACCTGGGCTTTCTCACTGTTTTGCTTGAGGATGCTCCAAGGACCTGGAGAGCTCAGGGCTTGTGCTGCCAGGGCACCATCCACCAGAAGGAAGCCACTCTCCCTTCCTCAGGTGAGAGACTCAGCCCCAAGACTGTCTCAAGGGATTCTCCAATCCATTCGCTTGACCTGATGAAGTCCACAGCGAGACCCACCCACGAGGCCTCTGTGCTGGCTTTTCTAACTTGCCATATTTCTGTGCTTGTGAATCCTGCATTCACTTTGAGACTGACACACTAATAACCACACTTAGGAAGTGCCTGAATGTTCACTTCTAACATAGACTTCTAGCCTTTGCGTGCTCATCTAGTTCAGGATTTTTTTTTTTTTTTTTTTTGAGAACCCAAACTAAAATACCCATCTCTTGGAATTTTTGCTTCTTTTATTTCCAATGTTTGTATATAGTAAAATTAACCTTTTATTTTATTAACTAATTAATTTTTTGAAGACAAGGTCTCACTATGTATCTCTGACTAGCCTGGAACATCCAAGCTGAGCTCAAACTCATAGAGATCCACCTGCTTTGAATCCTGGGATTAAAGGCATGTACCACCACTCCCAGAGTAGTTAAGGCTGGGAATTGTGGATAGAGCTCTTAACCTAGAATGCACGAGGCCCTCTGGTTCAAAACCCAGTATTGAAAGAAAAAAAAAGTGAGAGGGTCTGTAAGTCCCGAGTCTTGACAAGGAAAGTGCTAATATAACGGAGAGCGCAATGGGACACACAGCAAAGTCTCACACCAGCACATTCCCTCAGGGTGCGGTAGTCCACACACCTCTCACCCCAGCCCTGCCTCCAGCAACCAGGAGACCTCTTGAAGCCCGGCTTCTTGCATGCTGTTTATTGCCTCTGAGTTCAGCATTCCACCCAGAACTTGGGAGGCAGAGGCAGGCTGATCTCTGTGAGTTAAGGCCAGCCTGGTCTACAGAGTGAGATCCATGATAGCCAGCACTGTTACACAGAGAAAAAATACAGCATTCCATTCTATGGACATAAGACAGCTTATCAAACTCAGGAGACCGTAGGACTTGCCGCACAGGATGACCAGGACTCCGGGGCCAACACTATGCCGTTTTATCCCACACCAGAACGTTGAGTGCTCAGTAGATGTTAAGCCTGTGTTTGCATCACCCTGCTCTCTCCTTTGCAGACCTCCGCTTTAGATGTCCTTCTGCATAGACAGCTCTTTCACCCTCGCACCAGCCTACTTGCTCCTGATTCCTATCACTCCCTGTCAAGGGACAGCCCCAATGTCGACCTGAAACTCTTTCTTGTCACCCCATCACAGCCTTCAGTGCGTTAGTAAGCTGTGAGCTATGCCAGGGCAGAGAAGGTCTTTACCACACCAATCTGTCTGATGGATGGATGGGTGCACATCTGAAGGAAGGAATGAACGAATGAATGAATGAATGAATGCTTTCATTTCATCTCTGCCTGTGAGTTCCAATTGGACGTTTCCTCTGAGCACTGCCACAATGCAACCTCTTTACTGCGTATGTGGGTGGGTTCCTGCTACTCACTCCAGGACCCTGCTTGCAGTCAGCCAAGCGCATGTTGCTTCTTTGACAAGTTGGATGCCGAGTGGAGAAACTTGAATGCTTTCATCTATTTACTTTTACCACATGCCATAGAAATTAAAAATACATTGTACCACAAGTGCTGTATTTAGTGTCTCCCTTTAATTACATTCAAGTGTGTTGCTAAATAGTCTTGAGGAAACCGTAATGACCAGCTGTTCTACCCTTTTCCCATATGTCAGAGATGGTTTCTGAAATCACATTCTGGGACAGGCAGGTCGTATAATTAGACAGTGTATAGTTAACACTTCTAGATTTCTCCCTTAAACTGTGGGGCCTTTACACTAACATATTGCATGATTCTGCCAGTTTGGCACAATACAATTAAATGATGTGCCAAAGAGCAAGGAGAATATACCAGCGCCATCAGTCGTGGGCTGACAGTGTAAGTGTGTGTGCACTATGCAAGATTCAGTGTGCTCAGCTGACAGATACACTTAGGAAAGAGGACTTTAAATTTTTAATAGTCCCTTGTAGTACCATTTATCTCGTTATAATTAGATGTGAAAGTAGCTCTTTTTTTGTCCTTTCAAACAAAGAGATATCATCCAAAATATACAACAACCATTTAAGAAAACAGAACTGAAAATCTCTGGGGTTGGATGAGAAGACAATACGGGTTCCTGTGGGGGACATGGGAATTGTTTTCTATTGCCAAACTAGATTTGGAAGATAAAAGAAGATGGGTTGAGATAAAGGATTATTGTGAGATAAGCTGTGGCTTCCGGCAGTTGTCTTCTTCAGTTTGGGGACTTGTCTTGAACCACAGTAATAGTTCACTTGATCAAATTCAGCTAGTTCTTTGAATTTTAAAATGCAGACGTTGAAATAGAAATATAAAATAAAAGAGTCAAATCCAAGTAGATGATGTTCTTCATGTTCCTCTTCCAAGGAAAATGACCTGATGGTCATCCTAAGCCAGGAGTCATAAATGTAGCTCTGATTTCAGAGAAGACTTGTCCTCAAGAACACAGCCAATTCATGGCCAAGGCTTTCTTCCATCCGAAAATAACAAAATCACTTTTAAAAAGCCTGAGCGAGGGAGGTACACTCTCCCAAAAAGACCGATTTACAACGCTTTGTCTGTACATTTGAATCTCCAGCGACTTACTCAGATGTAAGCGCCGACAGCTGTAATCATTTTAAATCTTGCTTTGTGTCCTGAGTTAGAATGGTGTTCAATTGATATTCAGAATAATGGCAGCAGTGTGGTGTGCTGCTTTGAAAAGGACCTGAGTACAATCCAGTGCTTTGGGAAATTGACTCGCCAGAGGGTTAATCCACATTTAGAACTTGCATTAATAAAAACTCTACCTTGTGCCACAGGGTGTTCAGAAGACTTCATTTTTTTGAATGTTTTAGTTCAGCAACATGGCTTCCTTTGTCCTGACTTTTAAAGAGATTTAAAAGTTGGGCTCCTGTGGTCATTCTGCAAGGCCCCTTACACAGAGCCAGATGCTCGGCTCACAGGTGCAAGGATGCCTTTGGTGTGGTGTGTTGACCTAGATCTCCATGAACCAACAGAGGATCACGGACAATGACTTGATCTGGGAAACTTCAGCTTGTGTCTCCAACCCACCTCAGAGTGCTGTCTACTTTCCTCCATCTTTTCCAGAGTTTGGTTAGCCAAACCCAGCCGGAAGAGAGAGCCGAAAGCAGTTGGAGGGGGAAGATCCATGAAGCGGCTGCTCTGCCACAGACGGTGGTTAGCAGCATTGGTGACTAGAGGGTCCTTTAAAATACACAGAAACCTCCGAGTCCCTCACATACAACAGAGAGTCTTGTCCTCAATTTAAAATAAATCATTCAGATGGAAAATAATTCATGTCTTCAAAGAGTGGACTGAAGTAGAGAGAATGATAATGAAGACAGGAGGGAAAAAACCATCTCTATTCCCTGTGAGTAGAGTGGTGTGCTCCTGTATGACCAGGAGTCAAGGTGGCAGGCAATGGATTCCGTCATCGTTCTCTTTAGATAGGCCTGTGTGTGCTTGGCCATGACTGGCTGCTTCTCCTCTGCTGAGGGGGACTTGGGCCTGGACTACCCCTCATGCTAGGGAGAGGACTCAGCCACACAAGCAGGAGGATCCCCAGCACCTGGGCAAATGTTGCGTGGATATGGAGGCCCACCTCTAATCCCAGCACTCTGGAAGCAGAGACAGGAGACCTAGGAACAAGATGGTTGGTTAATCTAGTCGAATCAGAGGTCACTGGGCTCAAATGAGAGACCCTGCCTCCATATATAAGCCAGAGCATTATCAGAGAAGATGACCCACATAGACCTGTGTCTTCTACATGCACACAAATGTACATCCCCCAAACACACATATACACATGCATGCACACCACAAACATACATGCAAAAGAATACCATCCCTTACTATGTGCTCTTTCTAGCAGACGCTCTGTGTTTTATCTTCACATAGAACTCCTATTCACCCTTCAATGCCCAGCTCAAACGACACCCTGGCTACGATTCTTGCTGAACTTCCATGATGCCTCCTCTTTTTGTCTACTTCTCTCTTACCTCTGAGCTTCCTCAATGTCTGGCACTTATCCCAGGGGCTCTGGTTACTTTCTTTCTTCTCCCACACAATTCTGTTATTTAGGATTCAAAGTCTGTTGCCGTACATTTTTGTTAAGGGGCACTTGTCCTTCTGTAAGGATTAAGCACATTTTAGACTCTTACAATAAAAAAATTAAAAAAATGTGCATCCAAGTGTTGAATTGTTTTCCTTAAGCTTAGTAAATAAAATAGCTTATAAATTAAGAACTTACGCCTACTTTTGAAATGTAAACATTTTCAGGTGAATGTATATATATATATATATATATATATATATATATATGTGTGTGTGTGTGTGTGTGTGTGTGTGTGTGTGTGTGAACACATTTCTGATTTTCAATATCAAACCATAAAATGCATATAATATAATGATACAATACAATGTAATGATTTACTTTTCTGATCTCAGAGGAAAAATTAGAATGTAATCAGATTGATTTATGATTTTGACTATATCTGGTCAATCTCCCCACCTCGAGAAACACTACTGCCTAGATTATGAATTTCCCACAAGATTTTGATCTGCTTCAGTGTAAGTGTGTATAGATTACACTGAGGAACCGACAAAAATAATTTTCTGCACTACATGATTGAAAGAAAAGTTTTTTTGTGCTGTATTGATCAAAGGCAGGGGCGATAGGGAAGAATGCCCCTTTTCTCATTGTGGAGGGTGGTGGCCACCATCACACACACACAATGTTGTCTCCCCAAACAGACTCAGTGAGACAAGACTCATACAGACCAGGACTTAGAAAGCTGCACTTACAGGCCCCATCCAGGGCCCCACTTATTCCTGCCATAATAAAAGGTCACTGAGGTACCGTTGGGCTCTGTGGTGGCTCTTACACCATCCCTGACTGCCTCCTGGTCACCCTGGCAGAGGTGATGTATGAAGACAGATACTGACCGGCAAAATGGAAAAACGCTCATTCTCAAGCTCCTTGCCAGAAATATTTGCCAATAATGTTTGACCTAGAAGCTTCCTTTTGTCTCAAAGGCAGTGTAGCCAGGTGAGCCCTGCTCTGTTAGTGTGGTCACTTGTATCTTTGTGACACACTGAAAATGATCCTCATTAGAGACCCTAGTTTTGGCTTTTGTTTGTTTTTGGTTTTTGTCTAAGAACTTCTCCATAACTCATGCCCAAGCATGCCAATTGTTCCTCTAATGTGAGACCGTATTTCACTTACCCCTACATGCTAACATAGGCCCTAACATGGCCCCCAACACCATTGGAAGCTAATGATGCTTTGGTTAAGTGAATGTCTATAACTGAGCTGAAAGGGAGTGCAGAACTGTAACTCCAACAGCTTCCACTCAAAGCCCCAGTGCACCTTCTCAGTTCCTGCACACACTTCCTACTCCTTTCTATGGACTTTTGTTTTTCTGTCCTTACTCAACATAACTTAGGAAAACACAACTGCCATCCATTGTGAGTCTGAAAAAAAAATCCAAGAGCATCAAATGATGCATGCCTTTCTCTGTAAAAAAGAACATGGCCACATTCTCATTGCTCGGGACATGCAGGGAAGCACAATTGGACTCGTCCTGAGAAATGGTGCAGATGGTATATTTGGCATCACCAGCCTGCATAGATCAGAGATGCATTTATTTCCACGACTTTGTTTGCGTTGTGACCATTTATCTGGGCTCCTGCTCACATCTAACCTCTGAAAGGATCAAGAGAGTGAAGCATTTTACTCCTGGGATTGGAAGGCATGGGGATGTTTGCATTTCCTTCTACCTGCAAAATACTCATTTCTTGCAGCATTAGAAAACATTTGGTTATGTTATCTCGTGGGTCCAGGAGGAGCACGGAGTGTGCCAAATTTAAGAGGCACCGCCAAATGCCGTAGCCTGCATTATGTAGCTGGGGCTGCCAGAAGAACTGGTGCTAACTAGTTGTACATTCTAGCTCTTGCCTCAGAAGCAAAACAACCCTGTTAGTCATTTCCAACTGGGCTCCCAATGCTCGCCTTTGCTTAGAAGATGTCTTTGTTTCTGTGTGCAGATGCTGGCCTGTGGGCACAGCTGATTGGCTGCTGTGACTGCCCTCTTTGAGCTTGGTACAGTGAGCATTGATTGCCACAGCAAATGGCTAAGACCTTCTGGGGACTTGGACATCATGTTTTTAGCAAAAACCTCTGAGGGCCAGATTCTCACCTTGACCTGAGCCATACTGCCCTGGGTCGTCTTACAGTTCTTATGTGTAAAATGGGGATAGATCACTTAATCTCTTGGAGTGTTGGTTTTCTCCCCTTCCAGCAAAGACAATCATAGAACTGTTGTGAAAAACTTGTTATGGGTGGATGCACTGGATACATAATGCCTAGATGTTGTGGACTGTTGGTCTGTAGACCTGGCAAGTGTTTAGTAACTATATGAGGTGCTGGAGATGGGGTCCCCGTGATGGCATCACCACAATGTCCTGCACTCTGTACTTGACAAGAAGACCATCTCCATTTGAGACTTCATGGCCTTAGACCTCAGGAACTATGATTTGAATAAACTCTTATACCTGATAAGTTACTCAGTCTGTGGTACCCATTATAGCAGCAGAAAGCAGACTAAGACAGACTGATACAATGTATCTGAAACGTCTGGCCTACTAACTGGAAAAGAGAGGGCTCTCGGCAAAAAGATCAATTACTTCTCAGTGTTATTATTGTATTTACTGATATTGGCACACACCAGTAGAGGAAATCAAGTGAAATAATGGGTGTTAAATACTCAGAACTTGGTGGATGTAGGGCTTGTTACTGTAGATGAAAGGCAAGTACTTGACTATTGACGCAACATGGCACAGCTTTTGGCCCAGAGTCCTCACCTACTTAAATGAAGAAGCCACTGTGACCTGTGCTAGGCCCCCAAAGAGACCGGTGCCCAACCCTGGGTGATCAGTTGTGCCAAGGTGTCATCCATCTGTGATGTGCCTGTGACAATATTGCTGAGCAGAACCCACCTGCCAAGACCGGCTAGGCATTGGGTCATCTCAATTGAGACATTCTTCAAGAGGGACTGGGCAATGACAAGTGTGTGCTGGGGGTCACCTACCCCAGTAGCAGCATTGGAACAGATCTTTCTGGCTTGCCTGCCAGCTTGCTGTCTCAGTTGACCTGTTGACCTAATGGGCTGCATTGAATGACAGTTATTGCTGCCCAGCCCCCCTTGGCTTTGCAAAAGGGGTGATGATGGGAGAGACTGGGTGGGGGTGGGGAGCTCTCTTTCCGGTTGCAATGTGGAAAGGAGGGAATGAGACTGCCTTGGGTGATAAGAGAGGGTGTGGCTGTCACATGCCATCCTTTTTATAAGAACATTCTCTCCTGAAGAAAGATTCTTGCAAATGTTCTCATGACCTTGTCATGATGAGTCTTTTAAATTCAATGAGAAGAGATCCCAGATGCTCAAAGTGACAGCTACTGTCACAGCAGAGACTCTGGTGTCACACATGCTTCACACCACCCAAAATCCTCACCGGTAACAACCAGTTGAGGAAGAAGCCATGCAAACTGGCACGAAGTTTCAGTGGCCTTCTCTCAGGCCACGTTGTCTTAGTTGGAGGCACATATATCAGGCATCCAACAGGAACTGAAGAGCAGTGTAAGAACAGATACTAAACACTAGCGCTAGGTCTCCTCCAGGTGCTTTCTATGCATTGGCTCATTTTATCCTGGAGGTGAGCTCTTCAGGGAGTTAATGTTATTATTGCCCATGTTAGAATAAAGAAATAGAGCTCTGAAGAATTTAAGTAGTCTGCTCAAGGCCACACAGCAAGGAACAGTTGAGCTGCAAATGTTTGTGATGTTTTGTTCAAGATTGAAATTTTATCCTTGGTTCATATATATATATATATATATATATATATATATATATATATATGAACATACAACATATAATTATATATACATACATATTATATGCTAGATAGATTTGAAACAGTCTTGTGTAGCCCAAGCCAGCCTCAGACTTGCTATGTAGGATGACCTTGAACTCCTGATTCCCTTCCTCCACCTCCTAAGTCTTGAGAGTGAATGCTCACCACTGTGCTTGTCTTAAAAGTTTACATTTTTCTATGTAGATAACTAGTAAAGATTGTGCAAATTCAATTATACCAAAGCATTTAGAACAAAATTGGTGATTGATATGAGGCCATCAAGGAAAGAAAGAAGCAGGGATAGGAGGGAGGGAGGGAGGGAGGGAGGGAGGGAGGGAGGGAGGGAGGGAGGGAGGGAGGAGTGAGAAGGAAAGAAAGTAGGAAACAAATTTGGTGGTATAGATCTGTGTGTGTGTGTGTGTGTGTGTGTGTGTGTGTGTGTGTGTGTGTGTCTGTGTCTGTGTCTGTGTCTGCGTATATATGTGTGTGTTTGTGTGTGTCTGTGTCTGTGTGTGACAGAGAGAGAAAGAAATAAAGAACCAAGAAGAGAATAGTATTTTTTCCATTACAAGGCTCCATGTTTTCTGTACTTCCCTGATGGTCTAAGAGCTAGAATTTTGCACTTCCCAAGGCACCTGGTTTTCTCTGCTTTTCTTGTTCTTTCACAAATTGCTGTTCTCAGAGAAGTCTCACATAGTGACCCAACACATTCTACCTCCCGCCCCCGCCCCACGTCCTCAGCATGCTCTCCAGAAACACAGCCAAAAGAACTGGTGGGCCAGCAAAGCGTGTGTTGTGCGAGCATCAGAACCTGAGTTTGTTCCCCTGTATCCCTGCCCTGGGGAGGCAGAGAGCCCGGAGATCCCAGACCTGCTAGCCTAGCCAAATAGGTGAGCTCCAGGCTGATGAGAGCTACTGTCTCAGAAGATAAAATGGAAGAAACCGAGGAAGACACCTGCCCTGCCGTCGAGCCCTTGCCTCCACACACAGGCACATGTGTACATTTGAAAACGCACACGTGACAACGCACTCACACACAAATACAAAGGGGGGTGCAGGGGTGTCACCCTCCCGGGCTCCAGCAGCGTGAGTGACAGAGGACACAACTCAGTAAATCTTCATCGTCTTTTTCTGACACCGGGTAACTGACTTCAATTCAAACCAAATCCGCTGTGTGTTTCTTTTCAGTGCTATGGGCTGAAGAGAGTTCTCTAAAGTTCAGGTTGAAGCTCTGACCCCACACGCTGACAGCTAGGCGGGGTCCTGAGGTTGAAATCACGGCAGGATCCACCTCCTTCAGTGTCTGTTCTCGCTGTCCTTCACGTGCAAGGACACAAGGTGAAGGCAGTTGGCTGTGAGCCAGGCAGAGGCCACATAGGCTTCGACCTTGATCTCGGCTCTTCATCCCCCATAACTATAAACCAGTAAAAAAAAAATTAAAAAAATCAATTTCTACAGTTTAAGCCATGCCATCTGTATTGTATGTCAGCAGCACAGACAGGCCTGGGTGAAGAATGGCCAGGGCTCCATCCACAGTTCTGAGACTGTCACCTACCACTGCATGGTGCTAAGAAGTTACCCAGCATGGGCTGAGCACAAAGGCTTCTGTTTGAGGGGACAGAGGAATTTTATTTTTTAAAATTCTGTTAGCATTTTCAAACATTATTTAGTACTATTGTTTATGTGTATGGAGGTGGCTTCATGTGTCACTGAACATGCGTAGAGGTTCAGAAGACAACTTTTGGAGTTGGTTCTCTCCTTCCACCTTTATATGGGTTCTTCATGCAGGACACCAAGCACGCAGGGCATATGGCTTTACGAGTTGAGCCCTCTCACCAGGCCTCTGCAAACATGCCTGCAGAAGAAAAAATGCTATGTAGAAATTAAACCTGTTAATTTGATGCATTTGCAAAAACAGAGAAAGAACTAAAACAAAAGTTAGGTGCATCTTTATTGTCTTAAAAATGTGGGTAGACCACCTTCAATGTTGAATACTTCATTTTAAAAAAGAAAAATCCATATTTCCCGGTGTTAGGAGTCTCAAAATATGCTCAAATAAACTCCATCAACAGAATCAGGGGAATTTTTACAAGGGGGAGGTCGTTTCGAAGACACCAGTAGTTCGTTTTCTCATAGGGTGGAAGGGAAGTTGATTCAGTGTTGTTGTGAAGAGCAAGGATGGGACAGCAGCCTGGGCCTCTGAGGAGTTTGAGCTCCTACCTGCGGGCCAGCTTCCCACCTGCTTCTGCTGAGTGACTGTGCTTGCTCTGGGTCCCAGTCGGGCTGTCCCCTGGCTCCTGCCCCTTAGTTCAGGACCCATCTACCTCCTGCTTTCTGACCTCACTGGCTTTCCAGTTCCGCTTTCTTCCATCTTCCCTCTGCTCTTACAAGACAGAGGTAAGTCACATTAAATCAAGGGCTACAGGCGGAAATCACTGGCATCCTCCGTCTCTTAATGCTGATGGATCTCAGAATGACCAGGGTTGTTTGTGATTAGGAAAGAGGATGCAGTAAAGGGCTGAGAAACGTCATTAGTAACGGGTCATGGAGGGGCAGGTCAGGTGGCACAGGGCTTAGAGGGGAGCATGGGGAGATCCAGTCATAGGCCACTGCAGGCCAGCTGGGGCCGTGGGTTCAACCTGTGCTCCTCCTCCTCAGTGGGTGGGTCAGTGGTAGTGAGTAACTCTGACCATACTCAATTAGTGTTTATTAAATGGGTCTTGAAGAGAGGATAATATGCATCGAGTTTGGGATGAAAACAGAGTCCTAGGCATCACGGAAGAGAAGCCCAACGTGACAACCCCCTTCCCAATAAACCCATGGAAGGGATCCATTTCTTCTTGTAACATAGACCATGGGCTAAGTAGCCAATGACAGAAAATTAGGATGCTCATGTGGCATGGACTTAGTAAGGCATTTTAGTGTTTTCTTTGACTGATGAATCTATTTCTTCTACTGTATCTTCAATGCTAGAGATCCACTCTTCCATCTCTTGCATTCTGTTGGTTATACTTGCATCTGTAGTTCCTGTTCATTTACTCAGATTGTCCACTTCCAGCATTACCCATTACCTCAGTTTGTGTCTTCTTTATTGACTCCATTTCAGTTTTGAAATCTTGAACTGTTTCCCTCACTTGTTTAATTGCTTTCTCTTGGCTTTCAAGGGATTTACTGATTTCTTCCCATTTTTTTGTTTGACTTTTCCTCGATTTCTTTAAGGGAATTTTTCATTTCCTCTTTTAAGATCTCTAATATCTTCTTAAAGTCATTTTTATGGTAGATATCTTCCGTTTCATCTGTGTTGGGATGTTCAGGTCTTGCTGATGTAGGTTCTGATGGAGTCATATTGGTTTTTATGTTGTTGACTGTATTTTTGCACTGGCATCTACCCACCTCTTTCTCCACTTGGTGCAAGTGGTGTCTGTGTCTGAGGGAGCCTCTCTTGGTCTGATTGATACTCTTGATCCAGTGGGAGCTCTTGCTCTAGTCAATGCTGATGGACTCTTTGTCTCAGGGAGCAGCTCTTAGTCCAACTGGTACTGGTGCGCTCTGTCTCAGGGAGTAGTTGCAGTCTTACTGTGTGGTAGATGGTGATAGTCTGACCTGTCTGCAGGAGGTCTGCCTGCCAACTGGCCTCTTAGTCCAGTTGGGTGCTGGCAGGTTCTATCTCAGGGAACAGTTGCAGTCTTGGAGGGTGGGTGGGATTTGGGAGAGGTGGGGCTTGGGTTACAGGGTCTGATGGTTACAGTAGTCTGACCTGTGTGCAGGAGGTCTGCCTGCCAACTGGCCTGAAACTGGAACTGCAATGGGTGGGGGTGTAGGGGCGCAAGGTTGTGCCCCTGAGCCCAAAGCCTAGGGGCTGGGGTGTTCGGGCAGATGAACGAACACACACCTCTTAGTCCAGTCGGGTGCTGGCAGACTCTGTCTCAGGGAACAGTTGCAGTCTCGGAGTAAGGCATTTTGGATCACGTGATTCTTAAAAAAATTCTCCTCATTTTGTGTGTGTGTTTGTGTGTGTGTGTATATGTGTGTGTGTGTGTGTGTACACGCGCACGCACGCGTGAGAGTGTGTACAAGTATGTATGCATGTATGTGGAGCTGGAGGGCAGTCTCAGCTTTGTCAGCTCAGGAACCATTCACCTTGGTTTTTGAGTCCGAGTCTCTTCTTGGCCCGGAGCTGGCAGATAAGGGTAAGCTAGCTGGCCCTAGGATTCCACTTGCCTCCACTTCCCCAGAGTTGAGATTACATACGGGCACCAACATGCCTGGCTTTTAAAATGTGGGTTCTGGAGTGGGAAAATCAGATCCCTATGCTTGCAAAACAAGCATTTCAATGACAGAGCCAACTCCACAGCCCTGACTCTTATTTTAAAGGTGGAGTATTTGAAGTTCAGAGAGCCTGGGCACCATGTAGGTGTCCCATCTTGTAAGTGGTAAGGCTGTGACACAAACAGGATCTCTCTGTGTCTGATCTTCTTGGGTGCTTGTGAGTCAGGAAAGGTCATGAACCATGTTGGCTCCGCTGGGCTTGACGAATGATGGATTCTGAGTAAGATGAAAGGATACATCATCTGCCAGGACTCTGCCATGTGGCCAAAGGCCAGGCCTTCATGCATTATTTCTCCTCACATATCTGCTGACTGCATTCTCAAGCAAGAGGCTGAGTTCAGGGATGGGGCTTGAATGGCTAGTGATTTTGTAAGCTTGCTGGCTGAGTGTGAACTAGCTATTCTGCCCTTTGGCAACTATCTTGGGCTCTCGGAGGAATGATCGGGATGTGAAATTAAATGAAAATGGTGACACAGACCAGAGAGAACATTGGTCACAGGGGACGTCCTTTGGAGAGCCCTCTGGCCCCTAATTATCACCCTTAAACTTTAGCATCTTCAATAAACTGTCCGAGTTAGCCAAGGCAATGTGTCTGCTTTCTGTGGCTCTAAGATAAACATGACTACTGCCATCATGTACTTGGTGGTTATCCTGTGTATCTGTCTGCGTATCTCTGTGTTTGTTCCGTGTGTGTGTGTGTGTGTGTGTGTGTGTGTGTGTGTGTGTGTGTGTGTGTGTATTGGGAGGAAGACTCTTTTACTAATCTTTGTGCTAAAAACATGTGTTTTTAGGTAAGGAAATAAGGGAAGAAAGGATTGCCCCAAGATTATGCACAACTACATGGAAACAGACAGACTCCCAAATAGACAGGTATTCTAAAGGTGCTGTCATAGAAGTCTACACAAGAATATGGAAAAGAAGAAGTAAACAGGGCAGCGTAGTGAGTAGTACCAGGAAAAGGGTTCAGAGAATTGGGGACTTCTGAGGCCATTTCAAAGATAGATTTGGAGTTGCCAGATGTGGGGTGAAGGGTGCAGATTCATCAGTAGAAAGAAGACACGGACCTCACTGCATGGGGGGGGGGAGTGAACCGCACTGCATGGGGGTGTGGGGGAGGCAATGAGATGAGAAGGTGGAGCTGGTGGAGTTCAAAGATGAAAGGGTCTAGAGGAGAGAGCCCACATCTCAAGGGCGACTGAGGAGTCTTAGTTTTCTGCGCAAAAGTGATTTAATAGAACTTTTCCAGAACGAAGATCTCAGTTGATGATTATGCTCAGAAATGTTTGACAAGGTCAAGATCAGAGCAGACAAGTTTTATTTTTAAGGAGGTAGAGATGTGGGCAGTATGTGGAAAAGCCAAGAGGTTGGGAAAATCACAGCTCACGAGCCAACACTCAGAGCAGAGGCTGTGCTGGGGAGCCGAAGAGAAGGAACTGGGTCAGGGCTGCAGAAGGGATGCAGGAGCAAGAAGGTTAGAAGCTGGAACAGAGGTCTTAGAAGGATTCCAGAGTGAGAAGGGCTGGCCAAGGAGCCCCGTTTGGCTTGACCTGGTGGACAGGAGGACAATAATGTCCAGAAGAGAGATTTGTAAAGGGGAGCTGCTAATACTGGTTTGAGGTGCTTGTGGAGGCCTGAGTGATGTAGGTGCCATGCAGTTCAGAAACAGATCTGCCTGGGGATGCAATGATACTCAAATGATAGAGTACCTAGCTAGTACACATGAGGCTTAATCAGGTTTAATCCCAGCTCTGCATAGATGCGGCAGGGTGCTGCGATGCGGCAGGGTGCTGCACGAATGCAATACTAGTAGTCAGGAGGTGGAGGCAGGAGGAGCAGAGGCTGAAGACCACCCTGTCCAGATGGGGCAGCAGAGAAAAGCACTTGCTGCAGAGACACATGGTAGACGGAGAGAACTAACTCCTACAAAAAGTTGTCTTCTAACCTGCATATATGCATGTCCACACACAGCTAGCTAGATAGTTGATAGATGGTAGATAGATAGATGGTGGACAGATAGATGATAGATAGATAGATAGACAGATAGATAGATAGGTGATAGATGGTAGATAGATAGATACATGATAGATAGATGATACATAGATGATAGATACATGATAGGTATATGATAGATAGCCTGATAGATGATAGATAGACAGATAGATGATGATTGACATATTGATTGATAGGTGATAGATAGATAGACAGATAGATAGAGAGATAGATAGGTGATAGATGGTAGATAGATACATGATAGGTATATGATAGATAGCTTGATAGATGATAGATAGATAGACAGATAGATAGATGATGATTGATAGGTGATAGATAGAGATAGATAGATAGGTGATAGATGGTAGATATATAGATGATAGATAGATGATTGATTGATAGGTGATAGATAGATAGATAGATAGGTGATAGATGATAGGTAGATAGATGATAGATAGATACATGATAGATGATAGATGGTAGATATTTAGATGATAGATAGATAGATAGATAGATAGATAGATAGATAGATAGATGATAGATGATAGACAATAGACAGATGATAGATAGATGGTTGATAGATAGATGATAAATACATGGTACATAGATTATAGAAAGATAGATAGATAGATAGATAGATAGATAGATAGATAGATAGATGTGAAAATAAGCTCAACCCCATCCCCAGTTTTTTTTTTTTTTTTTTTTTTTTTTTTTTTTTTTTTTGGTTTTTCGAGACAGGGTTTCTCTGTGTAGCTTTGCGCCTTTCCTGGAACTCGCTTTGGAGACCAGGCTGGCCTCGAACTCACAGAGATCCGCCTGGCTCTGCCTCCCGAGTGCTGGGATTAAAGGCGTGCGCCACCACCGCCCGGCTCATCCCCAGTTTTATAGCAAGTTCTGGCTCTATGCCACCTGGTCTCAAAATAAAATAAAATAAAATAAAATAAAATAAAATAAAATAAAATAAAATAAAATAAAATAAAATAAAATAAAATAAAATAAGACTGAATTCACAGCACCCAGTGATCAAAGAAGAGAGAAGCAACTCCTGTGCCTGAGCTCACAGTCAGTGTGACGTGGTTCTACTGACCAACTAAGGTCAAATACGCAAGAGTCCCCAAATTTAGGACTAATTCTGAAATCCTCCTTACCTTTTCCTCATTTGTGCTCTTAAGGAATGTTTTCATAAGGAAAACTATCCATCCTTCAGATGACGTCAGCCCCTTTAACGGTTCTACATCCCATTTGGATATATCTCATTAGGTTCCGTGTTTTCCTCAGCTAAGCCTGAGCATGCACACATCACACTGTTGTGATGGCAGCAAGATGGATCAGAATACCATGGCTTTGAAGGGACATAGAACATCATCAGATGGTAGATGGCCCAACTAATCTAAAGTAGAGAGTTTTCGTGTCCTAGGTACAGGGCCAAGTAAAAGCTCCATCTCTGGAGAAGCAATTAGCTCTCTAGAGAGAGCTTGTGGTCCGTTTAGACAAGTGTCAGGCACTGGGGAGATTTGTCAGTTGTTAAAGAAAGCAAGCTTCAAAATGGGAAGACCTCAGTTGGATTACAGGCACTCAATGAAAAGGGGGCTGCAAAGATGCCTCAGAGGTTAAGAGCACTGGCTGTTCTTGCAAAGGTCCTGGGTTTGATTCCTACCACCCATATGGTGACTCACAACTCTCTGGAACTCCAGTCCCAAGGAGTCTGACTCTCTCTTCTGGCCTCTGCAGCCATCAGACATATACATATACAGGCCAAATAGCCCACCTCCCACCCACACAAATTAAAAAAGAAAAAAGAAAAGGCCAGGCTAGTGGAATTGGTGAGCTCCAGGTTCTAGTGAAAGACTTCGTCTCAAAAAAAAAAAAAAACAAAAAACAAAAAAAACCAACCAAACAAAAAAAGCCCAAAACAGCAACAACAACAAAAAAACAAACCAAGGTGGATGGCACCCAGAGATGACCCTCTGCATTCCACATGCACAGGCATCTCCACACATGTAACACATGCACATATACACATGCCAACACAAAACATCATGGACAGAAAAAAACTCCAACCCAAAAGCTGGTGCATCTTTCTCAACAGTCAAACAATGTCTGGGGAGAGGGAGTCAAGACAAAAGCGTACAAACTGAACATCCGTCATCAATTTCAGAACCTCTTTGTAATCTAGCAATACAAATGTTTTACCTTGAGGCAACTTAAGATTTCCCTCTGAAACCCACAGCCCATATCACACTTCAAAGTGAAATCATAGAAGTCTTCTTACTAAAGTTAGAGGAAAGGTAAGGGTGGATGCTGTCATAATTACTTAGTTAGCACTATTCTGAAGCTATGGCCAGTGAAAGGGGTAGAAAAGGAAACAATAAATATTATTATTGGAGAAGAACGGAAAATTCTTGTTACTTACAAATAATATGATTGTCTGCTTAAGAAGCCACAAGAAAGAACTAATATGTTTTTTAAGTAATTAGAAAGTTTAGAAAAATGGTTAGTTACAAGATAAATATATGGAAAGTTACCATGTGCCAGAAATGATCAGTTAAAAGCATAATGAAAAACGATGTTCTGCCCACCAGAGAAACAATTTAAAACACAGAGGTATAAATTTAATGAAAGTTCTACAAAAGCCACATAAAGCCAATTGAAAATTTTTACTGAGAGACATTAAAAAAAAACAACAAAAAAAAAACCCCAAATGAAACTCAAGCTTCTGTTATGTCCATAAAAATCAAAGTACAGTGTTATAGAGGGATGATAGTCCCTGAAGAGACATATTAATTTAATGTGAGTTATCTACAAATTCCCAATTGTTTTATGCAACTAGTTAAAATTATTATGACTTTACCTTTATATATGAGCTTTTGAGGACAGCCAAGAGGGGAAAAAATTTTTAAAAAAAAGGGGGGGGTGTGAGAAAGAAAACCTCCTCATGGTAGCCCCTGCATTTATGCATCGACAGAGACTCAAAATGTGAGCCGAGGATGCCAATCCCACTGCAAGCCAGAATGAGTGATTGGCTGCTGGCGGAACAGCCCCAAAGCAACCCAGGTAAGCGCCAGCTTTTGCTAGGCTCACCATCAACTCAGCAGCAGCCAGAGCTCACCTGACAAGGTTTCTCTGTCTGCCCAGGCACGGCCTCTGCAGTGCAGCCTGGGACTGTCAAAGTCCAGCGACAGCAGCTCTTCCACGCCGTGACACCTGGGTGACTGTCCTAGCAGCCCTCCAGGGTGCTTGGAGACATCATTTCCTTTCCTGTTGCCGTATAAAATATGCTGACAAAGGCAGTTAAGGGAGGAAGGGCTTGTTTGGGGTCATAGTTCAAGGGTACAGTCTATCGTGGGGCAGTGGAGCGGCAGGAGCTTGAACCAGCTGGTCACATCACATTCACACCCAGGAAGCAGAAAGAAATGTATGTTGGTGCTCAGTTCCCTTCCTCCTCTTTACACAGTCCAAGATACCAGCCCAGGAAATGATGCCACCCACGGAGGCCAGTCCCTCCACCTCACACAGGCATGCCCAGAGGCCGCTCTTCCAGGTGATTCTAGATTTTATCCAGCTGACAACTGAGATTAATCATCATAGTGAGTGGTGCGGCTCAAAGGTGCAGACTCCAATCCCTGGGAGCTGATTGGTGATTCCTTGCCCCTCCCTCTGCCTCTGCATTACTGGACTCAAACATTGGTTCCCTCAGCCTCTGTGGCGCCCCCTTAATCCCAGCTGTAGCTACATTTCCTGCGACTCCTTGCTTTGCATTCACCCTGACACCCCAGGATGCATCTCTCCCCAAGCCTTGAAAAGGGCATTGCCTCAAATTCTGCTTTGTAAGGGTCTAGAGCAAAGACAATCTCCTCTTTCATGACTCATACCAAATTGAATCATAAGCAAACCAGAGCATTGCAACATTCCAAAACCCTAAAATAAAAAAGAAAACAGTAGTTTATCGATTTGTAAATGTGTGCCGCTGAGATATGAAAAAAACTGAATACAAGAATTTAATAAATTTGACTTTCTACAGAGTAGCACCCTCTGCCGGTTAGAAATATCTTAAACAAAATTAATGACAGAAAACCAAGAAGAAAACATTCAAAACACGTTTGGCAACAGTAGGACCATGCATGATAATGGGTTGATACAAGTTAATATATAAAAAGCATTTGGACATCAACAAAAACTCATGGGAAAAAAGAAAGAAATAGAATCTGGGCCTGAGTAAGAAGACATAAAATATCCTAAGAGTAGGAAATACTCAGTCTCACAGAAATCAAGAAAATACAAATGAAAATAATGTCTTCCTTTTTCCTATTAACATATTTGCTGAAATTAATCCCAAAGGTGGGGCAGGGATATGGCGTAGTGAGTAGAAAGCTTGCCTAGCCCTGGGTTCAATCCCAAGCACCACACAAACCGAGGACAGTAGTGTACAGTAATGCATACCCGTAATTCCAGCACTCTGGAAGTGGGGCAGAGGATCAGGAACTCAAGGTCATCCTTGGCTACAAAGTCAAGAGTTCCAGAGTGGCCTGGGACATGGGAGACTCTGTCTCAAAACAAAAACAAAACCCAACAACAACAAACCATCCACCCCCCAACCACTCCCACCCTCCAACTCTACCACCCCTCCAGGTCTGCTTCTGGAAACCCCAGGAGGTCTGCTGATGTGAACATTCTCTTTAGGATAGTTTGGAAGCTTAAAAATGCTCTGTTCTCAGTGGATAGCCACAAGCCATAGTTTATCCTAAATAAATGTCGGAAAACTCAAACTCCCACCCAAGTTCAGTCAGGACTCCAGCTTGGTTCCCAACAGGCAACCAACAGTTCAAAGCCACACAACCAAGCGCAAACAAGGGAAACCCGAAGCAGGGCCTGGGTGCCTCTACATGTTCATTAGACTTGATTCCCTGCCTCGCTTTTAAAGGATTGTTTTAAAAATAAGATGGGAAAGTTTACAAAATACTCCAGAACATAAAAGTGTACATATAAAATTACAGAAAATGAAATCTGAAGTACAAAAAGCCCACAGTGGTTACACAGTGTGTGCAGCCAAGTCCCTCATCTCCTTTTTCCTCCTCTAAGACCAAAAGGAAACCAAGCAAGAACTGGAAGCTCAGACTTTGAGAAACCAGGGGTCCATCTCACAGTGGTATCTGACTAGAATGATTCTTGTTAACTTAGTAATAATATTATTATTATGCTTTTAAAATAATTTTAGACTATAGGCCTAAATGTAAAAGCTAAAACTCTAAAAAAAAATGTCTAGAAGAAAGCATGGGAGCAAATTTGGGAGACTGTGGAATAGCAGGTTATTTCTTAATAAGATGGAAAATCTTAAACTATCATGGAAAAAAGATGGGTATCAAAATGTCATGCTCTTGTCCCTCAAACAAGACCACTGTCCACAAGAAGGTGCACTGCAGAATGCATGTGTTGCATTATATGCATTTAACAAAAGAACTGTATATACAATGCACAAAAAGTCCTGTGTTAGCAAAATGATATCTCAACTTGGAAAAAAGGGGGGGGATTTGAATAGATTCCACAAAGGAAGAGCTATAGTAAACACACGGGAAGAGGCAACAGACAGTACAATGAGATGCCACCACATGCCACTAAAATGCCCAGAATTAAAGACATATGAATACATATGGAACCACATGATAGGAAGGAGGTAGCACAGCCATGGTGTCCTCACACCACTGGAAAAATGGAGCCCCATTTTTAAAAGCTGTTATTAGTCTGACAGAAAAACACCAACTTCCTACCACACTATCCATTCCACTCCCAAGTACTTACACCAAACAAATGAACATATGCTCACAAGAGGTCTTATGCAAAATGATCACGGTAGCTTAACTGAAACATTCCCCAAGTGGAAACAATCCAAATGCCCACCAACAAGTGAGTAAAAGCATTATCACCCATCTGCACAGTAGAGTATTAGTGCGCAATGAAAAGGAATAAGGAAAAAACTCAACTTATCGATATATCCATCAATATGGAATAATCTCAGAATTATCTTACTAAGTGGAAAGAACCAGAGATGAAAGAGGCACATGCAGTGTGATTACATTTATGTAGGAATCCAGAAAAGACGTGCTAACTTCCAGCTGCAAGTCAGTGGCCACTGATGACCAAGGGAGGGAGAGATGGAGGGTGTTCTAGTTACTTTCTGTTGCCGTGAAAAAGAGTTAATTTCATCTTACAGCTTACATCATGAAGGAATGTCAGGGCAGGGACACCAGGAAGGAACTCATGGCAGGAACTGAGGTAGAGACTATGGAGGAGCTTGCTACCTTGCTCCCCATGGCTTATTCAGCTACCTCTTTTATACAGCCAGGACCACGGTAGCCTGGGCCATCCCATATCAATCATCAATCAAGGAAATGCCCCACAGACATGGCCACAGGTCAACCCAAGGGAGGCAAGTCTTCAACTGAGGTTTCCTCTTTGCAGGTATGTCAAACTAACAACCAAGAAGCCATCACAGAGGACATTGCGGAATTTGGGGCGTTTTGAACACACCTCTGTAGATGTAACCAACCTTCTTATTAAATAAGAAACACAGAGCTGATTCAGAGAAGAAAGCCAAGAGGTCAGAGCTAAGAGCCTCACCCTTCCTGATTCAGCGATCCTCTTCAGCCAAGAGAACTCTCCGAAAGGGACCTACTTCCTGTGTGTATGTCTTTATATAGTCTAGCTATTCTGCCTTCTCATTGGTTGTAAACCCAAACATGTGACTGCCTCGTCACTGCCTGTATGTACCGCCCTCCAGGTCCTTAAAGGCATGCACCACCGCCGACACGCACTTGCTATGACTCTAATAGCTCTGACCCCCCAGGCAACTTTATTTATTAACATACAATTAAAATCACATTTCAGTACAAGTAAAATACCACCACATTTCCCCTTTTCTATTTTAATAAAAAGGAAAAAAAAGAAAAAGGTTATAACTAACAAAAGAAAAACTATATACAAAAGTACAATGACTATATACAATATATACAAGTAATAAATGTCTAAACAATGTCTAGTCCATTTGTATTTGACAAATTCAGAGAAAATAATTTCATTATCTATCCTATTTTGTTAAGTCTAAAATGCATCTAATTCACTTTCTATCCTAATTAATCTTCAACTATAACTAACTAACCTTCAACTATAACTAACTAATCTTCAACTCCCTCAGAGACCCAAGAAGGAAATAATATTAGCTAACAAAAATAAAAACAGGAAGTGCATACAAGCAACTTCCAAAAAATTTGTGAGTTGACAGAAACAGCCAGCTCCCTGGACAGTCACCTGAGGTTTCTCCGCAGTGCTGGGGCATCATCTTCAGCCTATAGGCTTAGCGTATCTGACAGACTCATTTGTGAAGTAGGATGTACACAAGGTCAACAGTTCAACCTCACATTGGGTGAGAGCAGTCCATGTACCAGAAACACCTGAATTCCACTAGTATCATGTCATGATTCAGGATTTTAAATTCTGGAAATTGTTGATGGTTTTTTAATTCAACTGTCCATTCTTCTTGGCTGTGTATATATGGCTTCATCTCAGCATCCGGTTCTTCTCCACATCCCTCTATCAAATGCCAGTCTACTATTGAGAGGCGTGAGCTTAGTTACTCTTCAAGAATAACTGTTTCAGCTGCTGTTCTATTGCACATCAGAAGCCATCGGCCCACTGCCTATTCAGCTGCCTTTGAAGAAAAGGGCACTGTACCTTTTCCGAATTGCGAAGGCCACTTCAGGGATGGTGCCATATTGTCCTGGCCTCAGAAGATGCCTTTTGATAAAGCCATAACCACACTTGTTTTGGCAAGAATCAGTAGTACTTTGTTTCATGTCCTGTCTGTCCATTTTGTCAGCAGTTGATTCGAAGATACTTTGTTGTCCAGTGGCTAACTTTTGCCACAATGAAAGTTAACTCCATATGCAGTTTCTTCAATGCCCATATTTTCTCTGAAGTAGATTGGTACTGCCAGGAGCCGACATGTCTCATAATCATAACAAAAAAGAAAAATTTTCTGTTATTAAAACATTTTAAATGCCATATTCTGTAGATCTCTGAAGGGTTTGAAGATGACCTGTCTAAAATATATCTGCTCAATTTTTAAAACATATCTAATATGACTACAAGTTCTATTGTAATGTCTAACTACAAACTTTCATTTCTTTATATTCTAATAGTTGGTAATAATAACATTCAAGAATCAGAAAATTGCATTGTTAAATGAACGGTATAAGTACAATTAGAAATATACATATAGCATTTTCTAACAATATCAATTTCAATATATATAATTTGTATGCAATATAAAACAATCCAATCCAATGTAAAGTATTTAAACTAGTAATTGTCTTTTTCTTCTTTTCTTTTCTTTCTTTTTCTCTCTTTTTTTAAACAAGAACCTTAAATCTAATCTCCTTTGCTTAGCCTTTTTCCTAACCCTTGACAACAACTTGTAACCAACCCCCCTAAACAATGAAAATTATCTCAGACCCAAGACCCATTAAAAAAAACAAAAAATCACCCGCCCCACACCACCTTTTTGGGAATGTGGGCGTCGTATTCTTAAAATTGCTTCCTGCTGGGTATGGGCGAAGTTGTCTTTATCCTAAAAGAAAAATTTTAGGTTAATTGTCAAATTCTAGGAAAGGTAACTATGTCCTTCATTATCCAGTCTGTGTATAATGTCAAAGTTCAGGGTTTATCTCAAGTCCTTATTCAAGTAGTCTTTGAGACTGGATCATCTCAGCTAGTCATCTCAAAATTGCTCTGAGCACCTTGTAGTTCAAAGCTGATCTGTAGATGATGTTTGTCAACTTAGTGATATTATTATTATCCACATGGAATTGTTGTTGTTGTGGGGCCCCAACTTCTTCCTGGAGACTTCAGTTGATGTTAGGCCTGGCCGTGATTTCCTGCAGAAAACTGATAAGAGACTCGAACACAAAGACATATATATGCAGCTAATTGAAGCCTTTTTTTCTAGAATTAATTAATACTCTATATGACCATTCATATCTTAACAAAGGTTAAAATGTATATATATCTATATATCTATATATATTAATCTTGTAAATTTTGATATAAAATTTATATTTTAAGAAAAGTTTAAAGAATCAGAATAGAATCAAAGAGTTGAGATTAGTAATAGAATAGTCCCTTAATTAATTAGGCTTTTCTCCTGTCCCATAGCAGAAGATGGCTCTTTTATTCTGGCATGATACAGGGAGTTTGCATTTTCCTTTTAACAACATGCTTGAGTTTAAAGAAGGAGAGAGCCGTTCTCCAACTTCAAAGTCAGCTTTAAATTTTAATTTAACTGGGACTATAAGAAGACCAATAGTGTTAAATCTTTAGAGAAAAGCAGAAACAAACATTTAGGAAGACATAAAATTTTTTAGATAATATATACCCATAACTATAAGTTAGTTTAAATTGGATGTTCATGCTTGTTGAAGAACTATCACCTCCTCTAATTGAGAGGTTTCTCTTGTTCAAATCCAACCTTTATCAATTTTGATGGTACCCACAGCTTATCTTCTCCTGTAGAAACAAAAGCAAAACCTCCTCCCCAACGTAACACATACCCTGGTTTCCATTCTGAGGTCAGCACATCCTTAAAGTATATAGGCTGATTTAATTCTGTAGTTTTTTCTATTATCCAATGTCTCTCTGCAGCTGTTGTTCCTTTCTCATTGGCATTGAGAAAATTCAAAGTTAATAGAGCATTATGCAGTCTATTTCTGGGGGTTTTTGTTACCTCTTTCTGTTTATTTAGCATATCCTTTAGAGTTCTGTTTGATCTTTCTATAACTGCTTGACCTGTAGGATTATGTGGTATGCCTGTAATATGTTTTATATTGTAATAAGCAAAAAGCTGTTTCATTTTAACAGAGACATATGATGGAGCATTGTCAGTTTTGATTTGTGCAGGTATACCCATGATGGCCATAACTTCTAGCAAATGAGTGATTACAGAATCAGCTTTTTCAGAACTCAAAGAAGTTGCCCACTGAAATCCTGAATAAGTATCGATAGTGTGGTGTACATATTTCAGTTTTCCAAATTCTGCAAAGTGAAACACGTCCATCTGCCAGATTTCATTCCTTTGAGTACCCTTTGGGTTACATACTGGTGGTAATGGCGTTTGATTGTAGAAGGAACAAGTAGGACATTTCTTTACTATTTCTTTGGCTTGTTGCCAGGTTATGGAAAAACCCTTTTTTAAACCTTTACTATTGACATGATGTTTTTTATGAAATTCTGAGGCCTCCAGCACATTTTCTATCAATAATTTGTCAATCTCATCATTGCCTTGTGCTAGAGGGCCTGGCAGACCAGTATGGGATCAGATGTGAGTTATATATAAAGGATGACTCCTTTTCCTGATTGTATCTTGTAACTGAATAAATAGTGAAGTTAATTCTGAAGCATCAGGGATAAATTCTGCAGTCTCAATATATAATACTACTCTTTCAGCATACTGAGAGTCAGTAACTATGTTGAGAGGTTCTGAAAAATCCATTAATACCAACAGAATCGCATACAATTCTGATTTCTGAACTGAATTATAAGGACTTTGAACCACTTTACTTAAATTTTCTGATTTGTAACCTGCCTTTCCTTGTTTGTTGGCATCTGTATAAAATGTACGAACTCCAGATATGGGCTTTTCCCGTACAATCCGAGGCAAAATCCAATCAGCTCTCTTTATAAGATCAATTCTATTGCTTTTGGGATATTTGCTGTTAATTTCTCCCAAAAAAATTACTGCAAGCTCTTTGCCAAGGTTCACTTTCTGTCCATAATTTTTCAATGTCCTCCTTAGTTAAAGGTACGACAATTTCTGCTGGGTCTATTCCTGCTAATTGACGAAGTCTCAATTTTCCTTTCCAAATCAAGTCAGAGATTTTTTCCACATAAGTTTTTAATTTTTTATTTGGTTTATTTGGTAAAAATATCCATTCTAATATAATATCTTCCCTCTGCACACCTCTGTCTTGCCCATGGTGACAGTTTCATTGACATTTACTTTCCTCAAAAACAAATTGTATACTTTGAACATTTGTAGTGAATAATGTTTACATTAGACACTGGGAAAAAATAGCAACGCTTATTTTCCTTCTACTGTGTTACTGTATTCTCTGATGGATAAGAGTTACACAAATGGCACTCCTTTGCTCATGGTCATTGTCCTATCTGATGTTGTATTGCTTCTGTAGAGGTTGGCATGAGCACGAGTGAGTGAGTGAGTGAGTGTGTGTGTGCGCATGTGTGTGTATGAGGTAGAGGACATTGAAGATTCTCAAATGCTGGAGTTTGTGTGAAGGGAAAGTCCCCATGTCATGGGATCAAGAATACAGACAGGGACGTGGGGGTTGACACGCAGTAGGGCTTGGTATGCAACAGAGCTAGGATGAGTTGCTTTGGGCTGGTATTCTACAGAAACCACCCCAGATGTGAAGAATTCCACAGGAGCAGAAAAGCTCAAAGGAAGGTGGGAAGCTCCAGACCTTAGGGAGCTCCAATGCTCAGCCCCTCCTGCAGCAAGTATGCTGTAGACTGCCAGTTGTCACCTTTATTCAGCCCCACGTCTGAGTAGACTTTTGGAGGGGAGAGATGAGGAGAGAGAGAATCTGATGTCTGATGACAGATGGGTCTTTGTCTAATTTGGGCAAGTGTCGCCAAACCTGGCCTCTCTCCAGCTGACTGGGGGACAAGTACCGATGCTGTAGACCCACCTCCATCGGGCAGCCCCGGAGCCTTCCCTTGCTCCATGTTATATTATTCTGCATATAATGTGTGCATTAGAGGCCCTTTGCTGGGCACTGGCAGAAGGTGCACCTAGCTGAAGGGAATTCCAGGAGCCCGCTAAGTGGAATGTCAGGATGGGACCATTGCCGGGGTCTATGCCAAATGCGTTTTCTAATGACACCTTTGTTCTCTCATCAGTCTTAGATAATTGTGCTGCGGCAGATATGACGTTCTTCTAGAAGTGGATAGAATACATGACATGTTAGCACCAGGATTAATCAGACCCAGTCCTCACTGGAGAGCTAAGAGGTATCAATTCACAGGCTTTTATCCCTGCCATAAAATCCATCTACACAGCATACAGGAGTGAGACATCCACCTTAAAACTTATTGTTCAAAATAATAAAATACTGAGCAGTGGCTCAGTGGGAAATATGGAGACCTGAGTTCAATCCCCAGGACAGAACTAACTCCCAGACGTCCCCTGACCCTCATATGAGTGCTATGCCACACACATATGCACACACTTTTTTAAATTTAAAAATAATATTTAGAGTAAAGAATCACTTGGGTCCCTGGACCCCTATAAAGAGGACAATTGACAGATGACAAATGGGATCAATTTCTATTATTTTAATTTGAGATCTCAGAATTTTGTCATGAGTTATTGGTATGAATATATTACACTATTATCCAGATTGCTGGAAGATTCCCCTTCTGCCATACCTCAACAATGGCAATATCATGGACATTCTGAAGCAGAAGGAAGAAAATCTCGGAGTCCTACCCTTAGACAAGAAACTACAGACAACTGATGACCTCTGAGAGAGGGAGAATTAGCCTCTCCCAAGGATGAGCACCCTAACTGGTTATCTAGTACAAAGTGGTCGGCTCTGAAATCATATGTACATAGACAACAAAAGGGGATTCCACAGATTGTACTTACATATTTGTGCATAGATACATATTTATATCTCTCTCCATATGTAAAATATATATTAATAATAATAGTTAGGGGAGAGCATTCTATCAATTTGAGAGTAGATGGGGATATGGAAAGAGTTGGAGGGAAGGGACTTTGGAGGGGCTGAAGGGAAGAAAGGGAAGGGGGAAAGGAATGTAATTCTATTAAACTAAAATTTAAAAAAGAATAGTCTGAGAGAGCAGGTCATTAAAAGCAGGTAGAAAATGTACACATCATTGCTGAGGGATACTGAGCAAATGCTGGTACCTGCCCTCTATGACGTCACTGTGCTCTTGATTGACTTAATTGGCAAGATAACAGAACAGAACACCTTTACTCATTTTTGATGTTTGGTTTTTGATCAGGATTGTAGCAGAAGCAAGAAAAAAATAGCTTTGAGAGAGTAATTAGCCAGCTAATTAGTAAGTCTGCTTATGTCTTTATTTTCACCATGTTTATTGGCATAAGTATTCCTGTTTCTTTGAGAATATCAGGACCCAGGAAGAGTAAGGAGTTGAGTGCATCTGAGCAGCGAGTATGCTGAGCAGAGAGCCCAGCAGGACTGACTTCAATCCACTTGGGACTCTGTTCTCTTCTTGTTCTGAAACTCAAGAAGAGATGGTAACCTCCTAAATGCTGGGGAAGCAGTTGCTGGGTGGGAGAAGGCTCTGAGGGACAACACAAAGTGCAGAATCCAAAAATGTTCAAATAACACAGTTCTAAGGCTTGACTTACAGTCCTCACGCCCACGCGTGAGGTAGGGAATACTATTGCCCCTGTGTTTCCAAGGAGAAAACTGAGTAGAGCGTGAGCAGGTGCATCTTCACTGAGATGGGGAGTGGAGGGACTGGAGTTTTTACTCAGGCAGTGTGGGATGAAGCTCTCACAGCAATAGTAAGATGAGCTCGTGAGTTTTCAGTGATATGTCCTTCATGCAACATGTAGGAGCTCAGAAAAGGATCAGAGGTGTCTTTTAGCTTTCATAATAGAGACAATTTCAGTTGGTGTCTGTATGGATCTGAACATCTTAAGCCAATAAGTATACAGAAGCAGGATATTCAATAACAATGAGCTTTGTTCTCTGCTCTCACAGTCTATATGAACAGTTAATAATGACTGTTCTCTATAGGCTAGAGTTCCACAGGTGTGGGCACTTCTCAATGCCACGTGGTGAGGTGACAAGGGAAAGGACACCATTCTCCCTAATCACATAAGGATAGTACCTGAGTTCTTTTGTCTGGCCTAATGATTTCAAAACAACCAGTTAAGTTAGTAACCATGATCTGGAAGTGCGGAGAGAGAAACTTACTAGGCACTATACTGAAGACAATCATTTCTTGGCTGGTCACTCTCGATCAATAATTACCGAGCTGGGAAAGACATTCGAATTGATTGATTGCTTGTTCTTTTCTTCTTCTTCTTCTTCTTCTTCTTCTTCTTCTTCTTCTTCTTCTTCTTCTTCTTCTTCTTCTTCTTCCTTCTCCTCCTTCTCCTCTTCCTTCTCCTCCTCCTCCTCCTCCTCTTCCTCCTCCTCCTCCTCCTCTCCCCCAAATCCCCAGCTCTTTTGCTAAAGGGCTTCAATATAAAGCTAAGTCTTGGTCCTGTACTGTTCTCATTTGGGGGGTGGGTAGAAGCGGGATGGGACTATACTCCCTAAGGTGTGGGCATTTGGGGGGTTGTCTCTGAAGTTCCTATACACCTATATTAAACAGGTGAGCGCACACCTTCTTTCCTTCATTTTACTCTTGCAAGGTATGTCTGCTGACTAGCTGTTTTGTTTTTAAACTTTCGAGATGGTGTCTCATGTAGCCCTCGGGGACCTTGAGCTTGCTGGGTAGCTGAGGATGATGTAGAACTGATTCTCGGTCCCCCTTGCCCATGTGCTAGGATTATAGGAGTGTGCCACCACACCTGACCTGGATGGGATTTTAAAGAAACCTAATACATGGTGATTGGCTGAAGAACTCAAGAAAATCTATGCCCTTTCTCCATTCACACAAAACCCAAGTGTTGTTTTTTGTGTTTTTTTTTTTAAGCATTATCTTATTTGAACTCAACACCTGGCTATGCTATCATTATGTTAAAGAGAACTGTGATTTTTCAAGCAAATCTTGGTTTATTCTATTTTTCGCTTTTTAACCTTTCTGCCTCTTGCTGGTAACTTCGGGAAGAACCCATCAGGGCTTACATGGTTAATGAAGGTAAACTGCAGCAAACGCTTCCCCTTCCGGAACGTCTTTCAGCTTATTCTAATTTTTTAATGGAGAAAATGCATTCTTAAATTAAATATGCATAATAAGGAATACTAATGATAAGAATAAAGTGGAATATGTGAGAACGAGTCGAGTGTTGTAAGCAAAATGCATTTGATTTGCTAAGGCTAAAAGCTGCCTCGCGTCGGTAAGACTTGGTGCAAAAAAGAAAAGCCTCATAATGCGCACAAATTGTCCATAATTGTATGGATTTTAAATATAAAAGTTGGCAGTGGCAAAAGCTAAAAGCCATTAGGAGAGACACTATTGTGCAGTATGCTGGGAGCAGAAGTCATAAGCTTATGAAAAACTCCCTGGCTGGAGTTTTCTAAAATTTTGATAACTGTACTTGAGGCTTGTCTTGATGTTTACCACAATGCGCCCATTGTTCTTCATGGCATGGCCTAATGCATATAAGAAGAGCGCTACTAATTAGCATGAATAGTCTTCTTCCCTGAAGGTCGTTTATTGCGAAGTTCATTCTTCCTTCTTTTTTTTCTCCTTTGTAGCTGAACATCACTAAAGGAGTTTCCAGCGACTGCCATTAGTTCAAGAGATCTGTGTTTTCTCCCTGACACTGGGTCATGGATTTTTAAGAGTCTTTTTCCTAAGCCAAGAAGTCATAAAAATAATATTTAAAGGCAAAGAGGCAGGGGAAGAAGCTCACCTTCCTCTTGCGTGGGTGTCTTCCCAGTGCAGGTATTTTCTCCTCTCACAAGGTTCCTGCTGCAGTATTGAAGACTTCGATTGGGACCAGAGAGATGGTTCCGTGGGTAAGAGCATTTGCTGCTCTTGCAGAGGACCTGGGTTCAGTTCCCAGCACCCACATGGTGGCTAACATCTGTTTGTAACTCCAGTTTCAGGGTTCCAACGGCCTCTTCTGACCTCCTTGGCACCGCAACACATGGTGCACAGAACTATGTGCAGGCAGAGCACTCACAGACATAAAATTTCAATGAATGAACTCTTAACAGGATGTGTCTTACACTGTTCATAACAGCAAACTGAAGCACCAACCCCACCCCCAATAGTGATTCTTTCAGCTCATTCTTTCTTTCTCATTTTATTTTGAATGAAACTGATTAGTTTCCCCAATGTTTTTTCTAGAACTTAGTGGGATGGCTCTGAAATGTTTTCCAGATACAGAAAGCACTTGGGGACTTTGTTCTACTATTCTGTGCCAAGAGGACTTTCCACACTTCCCACTGTTTCATACTGGGGACCAGTAGGTTTTCTGGTTTCAATGTTTCAGGAAATTTAGTTAAAATGAAGGGATTCCCCACATTTGTTGAGAAACAGTGTTACTTGCTGGAGTTCTTTGTCTGTCTCAAATGATTGACTTTGTCAACTTGTGTGTGTGTTGTGGGAGAAGGTGTCAGGACAAATCGCAGTCTAGACACTGCTGTGAAGGTATTTCTAAGATGTGACAACATTTCCAGCAGTAGAATTTGAGTAAAGCAGATGATTCTCCATCCACCTCATCTAACGTGTTGAGGAGCCTCAGAGCAAACACCTGGGTGTTCTGAAGCAGGGAAGTCTGCCATGTAGAAACACCGTCTGCTTTCCACCCTACAGACTTCAAACTCAAGACTATGAGACATACCAATGCCTCCTTGTCAGCCTTCTGGTAGGTTCTACAGATTGGCCAGTCCCTAAAATCATATATAAAAATATAATTCCACAAATCAGCTGATTTATTATATTTGTCTAATTTGCTGGTAACAGAATGTATGAATGTAAGGAACAGCAGTGAAGCTTACCCAACATGAAACTGTATCAGTTTACATAAAACAGTGAGAGGATTTTGTGGTTTTTAAAATTCAGTTGTTCAGCTCTCAGACGTGAACATTATAGATGACAACACTGTGCTGTGATGTGGAAAGCTGGACGCCCCGGCAGGTGGAGAAATCAGACTCACCTAACGCATCACTTAAGTAAAAACAAGTAATTAAAATTCTGGTACAAAATATACTCTTTAACTATTTGGCCTCTAAGATACAGCTAAGCTTGGGGCCGTGTTCATTCTTCTAACGGATGATACGGAAATGTGTTTGACAAGCACACACTATGTTACCTGGACCTTTCTGTCCCTGGACCCAGACAGATCAGCTTGAGAGAGAAAAGTTTCATTCAGATCATGGTTTGGTTTTGGAGGGTTCGGTCCATAATTGCTTGATTGGGCCAAGCTTTGGAGAAATCGTGCGGTAGGTCACCTACTCATCTCGTGGCTTGGAAGTAGAAGTGGGGAGGAAGAAAGAGAGGTAGGAAGGCAGAGAGAGAGAGAGAGAGAGAGAGAGAGAGAGAGAGAGAGAGAGAGAGAGAGAGAGAGAGAATATGAGGCTCCATGGCTTACCGGGGCACCAGATAGAAGTCGCACACTGAATCTGCTGCCCCTTTAAGTTCTCAAACATGAAGGGATTTTACAATTTGAAATAAAATTAAAAGTTCCTTCAGCCTAACCCTGCCTATCAAATTATTAAGTGCCAATTAGACAAAGAGACACCAATGTCGGGGGTAGGAGGAAGATGTCTTCCTGGAGCCCCCGCTGGGGGATTCAAAATCTACAACAATCGACGTATTTATTGATGGTTCCTCATGTTGGGAGCACTCCATTACACTCATTTGTTATGGGATGAGCCCCTAGAGAAGGCATCATTGAGGGGCTCATATATAATATGAGGAGGGATTCCATTCATGCTGCAGGCCAAGAGGCCATGTTGATCAGGAGAAGCCCAGTAGCCAGCATCAGCCCCAGAGTGTAGCACAGGAGACGATGTAGTCAGTGATTCCAGAATCAAGGATTGAAGGCATCGCAGACAAAGGCAGGGTGGGTGGGGAGGAGAAAGCCTGGCTGAAGTAGTCCAAGAACATAAACAGCTCTGCTTATCTCAAGTTGGCTGTGACTGGAGCAGCACTATGACGGTAAGAGGATGCAGAAGCAGGAGGACCTGGAGGCTCAGACTCAAAGGACCAGCCATGAGGCTCACAGGGCTGTCACCAGGGAACTGCTGCTTTCTCCATCAACCTCTCTCTGGCTGCCTCTGGACACACTGCCCCCAACAGCCTCTCTGGAAAAGTCTGATTTTATCATTACAAAAAGCCAGTCCTTAAAACAAGTATCCTTCCTTCTCCAAATGGAATCTTGCCCTGGTGCAGAAACATATCTCCTAGGATGAACTCAACCAGACCTGGGGTTGGGGGTGGGGACCAAGTCTGGAAACGAAGGGGTTTCCTCGCAAGAAAGATGGCAAGGGTAGTGTTTCTATTTCCCTGTTTAGGGAGCTTAATTCTTCATGCTTTGCTTGGCTGTCAGAACATTTCATGTTTTTATTTGTGAACGTACATGGTGATCATGCTTAAGACAGGGAAACTGACGGCGGGTCCCTAGATGCGCTTCTTTCGCACAGATGTTGCAGTCCGAGCTGAGCTTTCAATGCTCGCCCCCTGAGATGCAGTAAATTGAGTTAAGAAGGTTCTCCCCTCCTCTGTTCTCCTTGCGCAGACAACTTACTAAGATAATGTTGCAGTCAAGGAGTTGAAGCGGGCAAATCAGGCGGTCTGAAGATGACCAAAGAGAGACATCGTCGATACGGATGGCTCCCCCACAGCCCAGTGACAATCAGACTCAGCACATTAGGGAAACCGGGGACAGAGAGCCACTGGTGTGGAACAACACTCAGGAGTCATTGCCTCAGAAAACCTGAAGCATTTCTCTTCTTTTGGGGAGGTGGTGCAGGACAGATGGAGCAGTGGGGCAGCCAGCCCGAAGACTATGTTCACTATGAGAAGAAGGCTTGTAGGAGCACAGGTCCCAAGCTAGGGACAAACAGTGGACAACTCATGGGATAGGAAGCCTTCATTCCTACATCCTGTTAGGGTGCAATCTCCTCCCCAGAATCCCCCTGTGGGGTCCTCTCCCTTTCTTCTCTTCAACTCTTCCCTAGACCAGAGTCCTACATTCCGACTTGTTTGAGCCTCACAGGGCAGAACCTAAGTCTGGATGGGAGGGTGAAAATTGGATAAACAGCCACACTGACTCAGGGGAGAATTTTTTTTTTTTAATGTGAACATCTGTTTCTTGTTTTTGGCCATGGTAAGACTTAGGGGAAGGAGGAATACCAACTGATGAAAACAAGGCCAGGAAGATACAGCCTCATCTTTGTGTATTTCAGGAGCATGCAACCTGGATCCTTCCAGCACAGCAGAAGGAAGAGGAGACTTCATTTCTTCAGGCTCTGTTGATGCCTGATTCTCCTTTAGGTAGGGCCCACAGATGCTTTCTGGTGCTTTTGTGAGCCTGCTAAGGTACCTGTTTTTTAACAAATTCCCACACCTGTGTCCTCAGGTATAAACCTCGGATGAAGAGGAACAGAGACACTCACAAGAACCTGAGAAGCACTTGCCATTTTCCAGGCTCTGGACAATGCACTAGGGTCCATTCAGAAGCATAGAAGAGGGACTCTTTGTTCAGATGCAGCTTGAAATTTAGAGAAGATGCATGGATACCGAATAATAAAGGGTAAGCTACAGCCTAGTGTTAGATGCTGGGGTACCTGGAGGCGGGACACTTGTATGCACTTTTAAGAGGAGAAGAGGCGGGGTTGCTGAAGTTGGGGGAGATAACAGAAAGTTGGAATCCTTCAGGAGCAGGGATCAGAGTGACAGCACAGTCAGCCGAGTGTTTACCTGACAAAGACTAGTCCCTAAATTTTGTCCCCAGAACCCATATTTTTAGAAGCCAGGTGTAAAACTGGGGCGAGGGAGATGTCTCAGTGGTTAAGGGCACTTGTTGTTCTTTCGGAGGACCAGGATGTGGTTCCCAGCACCCACATGATGGCTCATGTAGCCAGAAGGTTTCTCCGGTCCCACCTGGCCCTGTGGTCCCATAGACGCTTATGAAATAATCACTTAGAGGCTTAATATTATTTACCAACTGTATAGCCTATGGCAGGCTTCTTGCTAGCTGGCTATTTCATCTTAAATTCACTCATTTCTATTAATCTATGTTTTGCCACGTGGCCGTGGCATTTCCAGGCTGCTGGCATCCTGCTTCTCCCCCAGCAGTGGCTAGACACCTCTCCAGACTCCACCCTTCTTCTCTCTGCCCCTCCACTTGGATTTTTGCCTGGCTGTAAGCTTTCTTGCCATAGGCCAAAACAGCTTTATTTACTAACCAATGGGAACAGGCACCAAACGTGCACACAGTACACATACATACATGCAGGCAACACACTCATATATATAAAATAAATAAAACTTTAAAAAAGCTAGGTGTGATAGCATTCACTTATAATCCAAGATATGGGAAGGCAGAGACAAGTGGACTCCTGGGGCTGACAGGCCAGCTGTCCCTGGAAAGACAGACCACACCAGGGGGATGTGCCAAGGTCAGCCAGGGCTCAGACGGCATGGTCCTGTCAGTATAACTTCCTCTGTCAGATGCCGTGATGCTAAGACTCTGGCCGGAGGGAACCTGGCTTTCCATAATACAGCTGGCTGACCAATCCTTATGGCATCATTTCCAGAGGTTTTAAGCAAAGAGTTTAGTGGGGATTAAGTTTTCTTAAATGAACTACTTAGAGTCTCAATTCTTGAGATAGAAGGTGAACAAGACTAAGAGAATCCAGCCAGTCAACAGAGGGGGTCCACTTGCCGGATTCCAGTTTTTACCTGTCTTACCACCCATCTCTGACTTTGCCATGGGACCTCTGGGCTGTAGAACTTAATATAGTTCACGTATCTCAGCTAGGGTGATGTAGCAGAATATTTGACTAATAAAAACTTAAGTCATGACAACAGACACCTGAAGGCAATGGCCTGCCAGTGTTGTTTCAATAATTTGGAGGCCCCAGAGCCAACTAATTTTTGCTTTTCTTGATTTTGATTTCACAATCTGAAAGAAGCTGCTTCAGCTATAGAAATCACACTTCTAAAGAAAGAAGGAGGCTGGAGCACTGGCAGCTTGTCAGGTTGTGTGTGGCCCCGGGTTTGATGCCTAGAAACTTGTCAAAAGTTAATCTATGCTAGGAAGCCAATGACTTCTCTCTTGATTGGAGAAGCTTCAGACAGGTTCCTATAGGATCCTACAGAACAGGGACTGAGAAGAGGAGCCTGTAACAAAAGATGGAAACAGAAGGACAGATAGCTGGCAGCCCCCGAGGTTCTTCCCAATTCTGACTGAGTAAACATACGTCATCTAGTGAGGATTTCATATTTTCTGGAATGATGAGTCTTAAGAAAATAGTGTTTTGTCTCATGTGTGAGCAGTATAGGTTGTCCGACCAAATGCATTTGCCTGATCAGCCAAAGGATTGGCTTGTTGAAGCAAAATGAACTCAATGTACTGTAATAAAATAAAGCTAACTGTTAACTCAGTGAGGTGTGTCCCAAAGCCCATATGTGCACACTCATACACACACATGCACGCACATGTGCACATGTGCACACACTTGCACATGCACACACACACACACACACACACACACACACACACACACACACACACAGATTCCTGACATTCCTGACTCGCACAGCTAGGGACCCGGACCAGTCTTTCTCTGGGTATAGTCCCAAGGCCTTCTCTGTAGAGCTTGGGACTGGTCCTGAAAGACAGACAAAAAGCAATTCTTGATCATGTGTCCCTTTGTCTAGCTATTGCTTTGCTTCTGAAGAGTTAGTCCAGGAAAATATTCAAAATTAGGAGGCAGGCCATATAGGCAATTAATGGGATTTTAAATTTTTATAGAGCGAACAGAGTCACCTGGATTCTATCAGAGGGCCCTTTAAGCCCACACAGTTAGGGGCCAGCGTATTGCAAGGGAGGTTGTCATCTCACATGCAGGACCTTGGCTTCTCCTACCTTATAAAGTCTGGCCCTACAGAAGGGAAACCCAGCAGGAAGTGGCAAGGAGTGACCCAGGACTCCATTTAACCTCAGCCAGCAAACCAACCCTTTGGTCCTTGTTAGCAGAGGTTTAGTCTACGCTCCATCTTTAACCTGGAGAGAAACCCACAGACATCCCCCCTGCCAGGGTCTCCAAGCTATGGTTCCTGCACATCCATGAGCTGTGAAACAGGGCTCTTCAGCCAGAGGTGCGTGGGCCAGAATAGAATAGAGTAAGTCCAGAAAGAGACGCACAGCAGTAAGGGGGCTGGTTAGAGGGGTTTGGTAATGTAGGTGTGGCTACAGAGATCACACTGCCTCAGTCAGGTAATCTGAAAAAGCTTCAGGCTAAGTGCAGGAGGGTGGAGCCTCATCAGCCCCTGACACTACTGGAAAGTGATAAAGATGAAGGACAAAGCAAGGGAAAGAGGAGGAGGAGGAGGAGGAGGAGGAGGAGGAGGAGGAGGAGGAGAGGAAGAGGAGGAGGAGGAGGAGGAGGAGGAGGAGGGAGGAAGGGGAAGAATGAAGGAAGTAAAGAGAAGAGGGGAGGAAGAAGAGGAAGAGGAGGAGGAAGAAGAGGAGGAGGAAGAAGAGGAGGAGGGTCCCCGATGTAGCACACCATGGCTCCGAATGCTTTAAATACAGGCAAGTCTCTTCATTATCTTCTTCCATGTGAAGTTTAGGGAACCTTTGCCAAGTTCCTACTTTAGCACCGTCCGGGACTTGACTGGGACTGTTTCACCCACAAACCCAAATAGAAAGTGCCTCTGCCTAATCACTTCCATCATCTTTCCTAAAGTGTTTCCAGTCTTCACTCTGTTTCCTACCCCTCACCTCCCCAGCCTATTCCCGAAAGCAAATGAGAACAGAGACAATGTCTCCGCAGATGCTGCATCCTCAGCCCTGTGAGGACAGAGAGGGAATGACATGTGACAGGCTGCAGACCAGTGTGAGCGTGGAGCTGTGACTTCAGATGAAGAGAACGGACGGCATCGCTCCTTGTCTTTAGACAGCCTGTACTCAGAGGGCAGCACTGCTCGGAAAAGTACCCTGTGTTCTAGGGAATCATTTTGGGGGGTGTGTGTGTTTGGTGTGTGTAAGTGTGGTGTGTGTGTGTGTGTGTGTGTGTGGTATTTGGTGTGTGTAAGTGTGGTGTGTGTGTGTGTGTGTGTGTGGTATTTGGTGTGTGTAAGTGTGGTGTGTGTGTGTGTATGTGTGTGTGTGTGTAGTGTTTGGTGTGTGTGTGTGTGTGTATGTGTGTGTGTGGTATTTGGTGTGTGTAAGTGTGGTGTGTGTGTGTATGTGTGTGTGTGTGTGGTATTTGGTGTGTGTAAGTGTGGTGTGTGTGTGTGTAGTGTTTGGTGTGTGTGTGTGTGTGTGTGTGTGTGTGTGTGTGTGTGTGTGTGTGTGGTATTTGGTGTGTGTAAGTGTGGTGTGTGTGTGTGTGTGTGTGTGTGTAGACTGAGGAAGAAAATGAGGAGGAAGAGAAGGAGGAGGGAGAGGAGGAGAGAGAGAAGGAGGAGGGAGAGAAGAGGGAGGGGGGGTACAGAAAGGAGCCCTTTAGAGCTGTGAAGGACACCTTGTAACTGCTAGGCACCCACCTCTTGTTAAGACTCTTCATTGTTAAAGATGTATTTTGCATCTGATCTTACAAGATCTGCTACCCTGTGTGGTCTGGACACTCTGGAGGTCACACTGGTGGTCTTGCTCTGGGTTTCCAGCCCAGGCCTACAGCATCAGTTCCCAAGGTCAGACAGGAGCTGGTCAGTGTCAAGTGCTTAGGAGTCCATGACATCTCTTCGCAGGGGTGTGGTCATGGTTCGGCTGTGGTGGGCTGTGCTTTACCATTCTGGGGTCTGGACTGTAGCACTGCCCTGCTTACGCTGGGTACAGTCTCCTTCTCTTTAGAGAAGGCAGGAGTCTAAGCTCCTCCTGTTCCCAGAGAGGGTTGACTAAGGGGGAAGCCACTGAGCGTGAGTGTCACCACCCAGTACTCTTGGGGTCCAGAAAACTAAAGAGGAGAAAAGAAGAAACTTGGTTGCCACAGGCATTCCTACCCCCACTCCTGGTTCTCTGCCTTTTAGGACAGAGGGACAGAAACCTCTGACCCTGTGAAATTCTTCTTGCTGAAGTTGTTTCTCCCAGGTGTTTGCTGCAGTGATGGAAGAGGGGGCTACTATAGCTAGTTTCGACTTCAATCTCAGGGACAAGAAGACAGAGTGTGAAAGTTTATGCAGGGTGAACTAGTATAATAACAATAACAATAATAATACAAACAAATCTTTGTTTCTAGAGAAAATAGTACACTGTTTCCTATTGCTACTGAAATAAACTCAGTGACTTAAAACAACGTGTATATGTATTATCTTACATCTCTGGACCGTAGAAGCCTGAACTCAAAGTGTTGGCAGGGCTGGTATTTCAGAGCTTGCAGGAGGGAAGCCCTTACCCTGAACCTTTCCAACTTCTAGCAGCCACCTTCACTCCATGGCTTATGGCCTCTTCCTTACTCCACCCAACCCCTGGCTTCCCCATCCTATCCCCTTTCCTGCCACTAAGTAATGCTTCTAACTTCCTCCTAAAAGTTCTATGATCAGAGTGGACCTAACTGGACATCCCCTGTTCTCAGGATGTCTCACTTGGCCACATCTGCAGAGTGGACCTAGCTGGACACCCCGTGTTCTCAGGATGCCTCACTTGGCCACATCTGCAGAGTGGACCTAGCTGGACACCCCGTGTTCTCAGGATGCCTCACTTGACCACATCTGCAGAGTGGACCTAGCTGGACACCCCCTGTTCTCAGGGTACCTCACCTGACCGCATCTGCAGAGTGGACCTAGCTGGACACCCCGTGTTCTCAGGATGTCTCACTTGACCACATCTGCAGAGTGGACCTAGCTGGACACCCCGTGTTCTCAGGATGCCTCACTTGACCACATCTGCAGAGTGGACCTAGCTGGACACCCCGTGTTCTCAGGGTACCTCACCTGACCACATCTGCAGAGTGGACCTAGCTGGACACCCCGTGTTCTCAGGATGCCTCACTTGACCACATCTGCAGAGTGGACTTATCTGGACATCCCGTGTTCTCAGGATGCCTCACTTGACCACATCTGCAGAGTGGACCTAGCTGGACACCCCGTGTTCTCAGGATGCCTCACTTGACCACATCTGCAGAGCCTTCTTTGCTATGGATAGAGAATCTTCACCTGTTTTTAGAATGAAGACATATGCTTCTGTGTTCTGAGGAGAGGGAATATGCTGTCTACTTTAGATAAGGCTGGAGCTGGGGAGACGGAGGAGACAGAAGGGAGGATCTGACCCAGAGCGGCCCAGTAGCAGGGAGTAGAGACCGGGCTCTCCTTCATGCACAGATTTCAGTGGCAACTGACTGTCAGCAAAGATAGCCCCCCCCCCCCCCCCCCCCCCCCCCCCCCCGCCAGCACGGGGATCTCTGAGCCGCCTGGAGCAGCATGACCATCGCAGATGGCAAGACCAGCTCTGGGAGGTAGCAGCAATGGCAGCAGTGGCATCTTTTAACCAAAGCAATGGCCACGAGGGCAGTGAGCATCAGGCAAGAATGCCCACCCATCCCACTGGCGTCCTAAAATCGTATGGCGGAGTTCTTAAGTGACCGCCTACAGCATAGAAGAGGGGAGAGGTGTCTCCTAAATGACATGTAATGAATATCTGGACAGGGTGACGAGGAAATGAAACAAGACTGGGTAATTGTTCACGATAGTTTTTGAACAAATGTGACAGGAAACCTTCGTGTTGTGCTTTAAAACTCACACTTGTGGGTTTTGACAGACTTCATGCCGTGAACCTAGAGGGCAGAAGAGCAGGTGAGGTCAGCGCTTTCTGACCCTCACAGCCTCTCACAGCCCCTCACAGCAGGGTCGGCCACGGCGAGAAGACTGGTTGCACATGCTCGTTCCTCAGGGTCTAAACCCGCACAACCTGCTAGTTAGCCAGGCTCCTTCCACAGCATACAATATCTGAATAACAATAACCATATTAATCAGTGGCTCCAGCAGGAGGGTGAAAAAAAGGTGGTAGGGTATTCCCAAGATGAAATTAATTTCTTTTTATAATCTGCAATAGTTTATTTCACAAACTCATGACCTACCCCAGTATGTTTGTTCTTCATGACGAGCCATAAAAATGACAAAATACATTAGCCAAGTTCTTCGCTCTGCTAAAATGACCATATTCAAAAATAATAGCAGAGACTTGTATCCACAATGCAAAAGATGCTTGAAGTAATTGGGGCTTAATTTGTACACAAACTGTCAAGGCAGTTTTCCTCACGGCCTGCATCTTCTGAATTCATTAGTCTCTAATTACGGCCAGTGGGGACCAGCAGTTAGAAGGTTAAAGAGGTTCTGACAGGCCTAATCATTGCTCAGGAAGCTGAAAATGTATGCGCAGTCTCGGCAGATGGGGTGGGAGCGGCTGCTGCCAAGTGATAACTGTTTACTCCTTTGCACCTCCAAAGCTGTCATCCTAATAGGCACATTTTAAATTTATTAATGCTCTAGTTACAATGCATACCCAGTCTCTAATGGTATGTCAGCCTCAGTATATAAACGGAGCAATTAACACATATTACCTGGTAATGGTAAAATTATTTGTTGCCTGTTTGATTTTTTTTTTTTTTTGGTTGGAGGTGTCTCATTCCTGGAAGAATTGTCCCAGGAAAAGCCTCCTTTAGTGAGAACGTCGTGAGAGCACCACTGAGGATGGCTTTCCTCCTCTGATGTAGCAAACGAACCAGAATGCCTTCCCCTGGCTTCTCCCCAGCCAGTTTCATCACGCTCTGGTTTCTGACCTCTCCTGCTGGAATCTGGTAGTTGGGGACAGCTCACGTGAAAAGCTGGTTTGGATTTTGGGGAAGGGGCGGGGAGTGCTCAGCTTTGCAGGAGTTAGGTCTCTCTCCCTACCACGGAACGAGTGTCACGTGAAAAGCTGGTTTGGATTTTGGGGAAGGGGCGGGGAGTGCTCAGCTTTGCAGGAGTTAGGTCTCTCTCCCTACCACGGAACGAGTGTATTGGGGTTGCTAGCCACTGCTGGGTGACAAACCACTGCTGGGTGACCCCGGCACCTGCATCATCAAAGTCACTTCCTGAGTCATGGGTGATGATTTTCAAAAGCTGCCCCTTTGAAGTCCCTGCCGAACTCGCAGACAGCGGCACCCCAGGGTCTTGCTTACTGAGCATGCACTTCATGAGTCCTGTGGGTTTTCTAAGTTTCCTGGTCCTTGTGAGTTCCCTGTGTTTCTAGAGTTGGAGAGGCTCCCTGCTCTCCCCTGCAGTCTGCAGGCAACAGTTGTACAACGGACCGTTAGCATGAGAAGCCAGGGTCCAGCCCTCAGGGTGACTTCATGCTAACTCGTAAAAGCAGAGGTCCACTGTGCTTTGTAACTTCCCATTCCACAGTTGCCAGGATCACATCCTCTCAGACTTTGTCCTTCAGCCATGGCTTTAAGGCTCACTGCTCATCAGCGAGAAGTGCCTTAGAGAGAGAAGGGGGTGGTCTTCTGTCTTCCCTGTGACTGCAGCTAGGGCACTGCACAGGCCTGTAATTAAATGCAGTGTTTAGGACAACAATTGTTTTTGTCTAGGAGGCTGCAGACATGGAGACAGCCAGAATGTACAGTACCCCCTCTGTGGGCTTTGTGGAGACGGCAAGACTCATAAGTGTCCTGGGAGCGTGATAAGGTGTTAATCTCAGCAGCAGCGGTCTGACCCCTGTTCTCACTAGCTGTCACTAGTCTGTGATGGCTAACTGATTTACACCCTATAGAGGCAAAGTAACAACAACAACAACAAATGCCTGGGGATTTTGTACTCATTAAAAGCTATGATTACATTTCCCCAGAAGGTGATCTGTTTAAAGTTTGTTTGTTGTTGTTGTTGTTTTGTTTTTGTTTTTAACCACAATGGAAAGATACTGCGCTGGATAGTTTTGAGTCAACTTGACACAAGCTAGAGTCATCTGGGGAGAGAGAAGGTCAACTGAGGAATTGCCTCCATCAGATTGACTTGCAGGCAAGTCTGGAGGGACATTTTCTTGATTAATGGCTGATGTGGGAGGGCCCAGCTCACTGTGGGTGGTGCCACCCATGGGCAGATGGTCCTGAGTTGTATAAGAAATCAGGCTGAGCAAGCCTTAGGGAGCAAGCCAGTAAATAGTGCTCCTGCACGGTCTCTTTTCCAATCCCTGCATCCAGGTTCCTGTCAAGAGTTAACACCTTGGCTTCCCTCAGGAGGGAATGTGACCTGAAAATTGTAAGTTGCAATATCCCCTTCCCTACTGAAGTTGATTTTGGCTATGCTGTTCATCTCAGCAACAGAAAGCCGACCAGGACAGATACCAAACTACTAGGCGACAAGCATTCTTTTCCAGGGACCAAATAACTCATCTATTGTGATTTCTTCAGAGGCCAGAAGATTAGCACCCAACTGATTAGTTAAGTATGAACTGTGTGACCTCAAGCTAGTGTCCTCCTGTCTCTGGGCTTCATTTTCTTCTATCTCAAGATGAGGAGTTGGCTTAGCCCACTTGTAACATCTGAGATTGTTTTGTTGTCTCTCACAGTTCACAGTCCTATGAACTCGAACGTCATGTAGCCAGGAAGGAGCTGTGCAATGGAGCCTGCTAGTCAGGGGTGGATCATGTCTTTTATCTTCAGTTCTCATTTTCAACTTGGATGTTTAATCTGTTTTGACCGTTCAATTTATTTATAACTTGTTTTTCTCTCTGTGCACAGTGGATTTCTCCAGCTGTTTGCTGTATTTTTTGCTATATGAGACAACCATTCATTTTTGAAGATTGGAAAATAAAGGAGGAAAAAACCTGTTTTCAGCACTACTTTAATGGGAAAGCCAGGGAAGAGTGTCTAGACGTGCTCTGCAGTGCGTGTCCATTGGTGTGGTGTGACATCATAGGGAGAAGGGTCGCCCTTTGGGCCTATGAATTGGGAGTAGATGGGGTCTGCCTGCATGGTTGTCCCATGTAGAACCCCTGTCTGTGTCCCTGGTCAACCATCTGGCCTCCTCAGGCCCTCCTTTCCCTGGCTACGGAGTAAAAATGGATTGAATAACTCTAAGTTCTGTTTCAGTGTCAGTGTTGATAGGGGAAAAAAAAGGGAATTTCTTCAAAATAAGAGCAACAGAAATGAGTGGTATATAGAGGAACCCGCAGCTGGAAATAGAAAAGGAGGGAGTGGGCTTTGAAAGCTATTTGTGGGAGAAGTTACCAAGAAAGCTTGTGCTGAAGTAGAGAGTAGGTCATCGTGGTACAGCTTATATATACTCAGTAAAAAGAAAACTATTAGTCAGGGTTATTCAGGTAAACTTTTAAAAAGATAACTCTGCTCTCCTGCTCACTTGGGAGTCTTGGGGATGCGTTTTTAAATCTCGTGCTCTGAGCTGCCTGTGTTCTCCTAAACGTGACGCATCTCTCTCACTACTGGAGTGGAGTTTCCATTCTGTAGAGGATGCTTCAGAGGATGGACCATCCACATTAGCATCCTGAAAGCTTGGTCCATGGTGAGCAAAGGGCCCACATTTCAAAACATTTTTAAGAGATGCACAGGCAAGACTAAAGTTGGAGAACCAGCGTTCTAGAGAGTGGAGGCAAAGGGCCCTGGAGGCCTTCCCTCTGAAAACTACGCTCTCTGTCTCCCCACATGGTAAAGCTGCCTTTCAGCTTCCTCCATGGCAAGTGAAGAACCTGGTGTGATGGTTCCTCCCCCTTGAAACTTCTCAGGAACAAGGTCAGAGCTTTGATCTGCAGGTCAAGGCCAACCTAGACAAACTTAGCTCTGCCTAGAGGCTCCATTCTTCCACTGTGCAGTGGTTTTCGTAACTGGAGCATGGTGGACTTTGTGACATGAGTCACTTTTACTGTTGGCCTTAGATGTCGAACTTCCCCAAACATTCCCTTGTGAAGAAGCGTCAGTGACATGGGGAGATCCAAGAGAAAACACTCCCTGCTCCCTACATGCACATTGCAATGTCTAGCCGAAGCATGCAAAAGGTCCCTTTCATTGTGCTTTACTCCATCTGCGGCAGCCTAGGACTTCCTCAAGATGCTTTAGAGAAGGGAGACTCCACAGGATGGAAATCTTAGTTTCCATGTTTGGTTTCGGAAAATGATCACGAGAGGTACCAACCCAGCACCCTTGGTCTAGTCTACTGGGTACAAATGCTGGCTCCCCCGCTGTGTCCATGGAGCCAAAGCCAGATGTTCCCTCTTCTGTGCCTCAGTTTCCACGGGAATAGTAGGTAGGGCTTATCGTCTAGGATTGTGCTAAGGGTTCAGTGAGCTGATACATGTAAAGCTCTCAGAACTGTGCTCAGAGAAAACAAGCACTGGCGAAATGTTAGTGGTGGTTAGTTCTAGACCATCGGCCGGCAGGTTCCATGGGGACAGGACATGTCCAACAACAGAGCTCAATTTCAGACGAACTCCGCACTTGCTTTAATGTTCTATTTTCACTGTCTTGAAATCTTAGTTATTTTTGGCAAGGAGCGCTCCCAATTTTCATTTCTTTTAACCAAGCCCAAAAATGATGCAGCAAGTCTCATCCAGAGGTTGTTGGGTCTAAAAGCTAACATCTATGTGGTACTGAAATTAAAGCGGCCCGCCTTAGCATTATCAGAAAGGCCAGATGCTCCCTAAAGAAAATGTGTTTGATAATTGTGCTAAGGTAAATATTCTTTGTATATTTGCACAGAGCCAGCGATTACCTGGCTTCAGTTGTGCGACTTAATGATAATACTATGGCACATTTATGTTCCTTTCGCATCAGCTGGACTTCTGTAGTCAGTCAACATCAAAACACACAGAGGTCAGGTCTCACACTTAAAAAGTTTACAGTATGATTCCACATTTCTTGTGTTAGCTTGAGATTTTTTATGTGTTCAATTATTTTTCTCCTAAGCATAATGACAGTGTATCATCTGTTCTCTGCATTCTGCAGTGTCCATCATGCTCGTTGGCAACCAGCCATTATTGAGTAACTTTAAGGACAACCAGTGGGATGATCATATGTCACTCATCCTGTGAGTGACAGTGAACATATCTTGAGTAAGGATGGAACTGATGTGCAGTCAGCCCTCTCTCCAGCACATATTTTGATTGCTTTCAGTTTATTTGCTTTGGTTCAATTAAAAAACCCAAGGAGACATGTGGGAGCCCGTTCTCGGGTTCCTCGTGGCTTTACCCAGCAGGTCCGCATAGAGGATGATTAGACCACGGGCCTGAGTGCAAGTGTCTGAGATGGTCTGCACTTGGCTGTGCTGGGGGAGGAGGTCTTTTGCTCCACCCCTTGGCGTCTCTATAAAAACCCTGGGGCAGAGACAGTCGGGGCCTGTTGGAATAGGTTCCAGGCCCTCTCGAGGCTATCCTTTATTTTCTGTTTATCTCCGCAAGATTCTCCACAATAAATCCTTCTATCTAATATTTCTTGCTGCTCGCACTCAAGAAAACTCTGGGGAACTGTGGGGGTGGTTGGGTAAATGCCCCACAGAGACATATCACTTATACATATAATTTAAAAGGTTATGGGGGAGGGGAACCTTAGTACCTATTTTTGTGGGAACTGCTAGAAGCATCCCAGGATGAGCAAAGGATGTGGTCCCCTAATATCCCAGTTGTAGGATCTTTTTAAATCTCTGATTATCAGAGCTGTGTAGGATCTCAGAGGTATTTTACAGTGTCTGACTTTGAAGATAAGGAGAATGAAGCCCACAGTGGTTGGGATTTCTGAAGGACAGACAGCTCATCAGTCCTTGAAAAGGGCTTTACTAGAGTCCCAGGTCAGTATCAAAGGATGACTCACGTGGTGGGGACACAGACTGGGTACAAACCGGTCCCTCAACCTGGGGGCAACAGATTGACAATGGACTGGGTGTCACTGGCTGGCCCTGACAAGCTCCCAGAACACGGCGTCTCCGTCTCAATCTGCTTCCCTCTACCAGGGTCTCAGGGACAGACTAGAGTTCATCAACCAAGCATCTTTCTGTCCCCACCCGTTGGTGCCTCCTGGTTTTAAACCACTTTTGTAGAAAGCATGGCAAGCGTGCTTTCAGGTTTTCTGCATTCACACTGATACCACACCAACTTCTGTGAGTAGTAATGGAGTGCAAGCAGTCTCTGTTTGTGGTCCTGCAGAGGGGAAGTCAGGGATAGCTGTGAGAGGGGACTTTGGTCCCCAAAAAGCATCTGTGACCCCAAAGGAAGGGTGGGTAAGTGAGGAGCATAGTCTTTGCTCTGAAGCCCCAATTGTCACGTGTGAGTCTGGCTTCCCAGAGGGCCTGTAAGGGCTCTTGGAATTTCTCCCATGGAGCCCCTTGTTTTGTTACTTGGGAAGCGAGTCCTCCTGCTCCTTTGCCCCTGGCCAGCACCATTGCAGAGTGACTGCCATTATTCAAGCACAGCTTGTGCATGCCTCAGCCAGCACCAAAGGAGGCGGGCAACAGTGCAGGTTCCTAGTTTCTTGTTTCTTGCCAGTGCAAACCCTGGGCCGTTTTCCAGGAGCCGTGTCCTTAAGTTTGACTATCAGCTGGGTGGGGTCTGGGGTGGGGGTGAGTCCAGGGCATCGGGACTCCTGTTTACCAGGTGGAGGTAGATTAACAAGGGAGGCTGAAAATAAATGAATCGCTACACAGATTCAAGCTGTTCACCAAAAAATGTGAGACACATGAGCTTCAGCTGGCTGGCAAGAAGGGCTTCCCCAAGGAAGCGAAGAACCCTTAGAGACCAGTGAGGGAGTAGAATTCCACTATCAGTAACTTGGCCCCATTCTCAGGATCACATAGCCCAAGGAGATCCTGGGTCTAGAGTCTTTCTCACTGCAATACAGGACCATCTTAATGCTCGATGCCTTGACTTTAGAGAACTCGCCAGAGTTTGAGCTGTCAGGACGTTGGGGGAAACAAGGCAAGTGAGAACTACAAACCTCACAGGCACAGACTCTTCACTCTATTTGAACTGTGAAAAGTCACTTAGTCTCTTGTGTGCTTCCATTTTCTTATCTGTCAAGTCTATACCTGCTTGGTAGGTGGAGAAGCCGCCTATGCCGGAAAAAAACTTCAAAGTTTAAAAAAGTCCTTGGTTCACTGTAAGATGTTAATGAAATTCTCTTATTATTTTGTCACTATGTGTGTGTGTGTGTGTGTGTGTGTGTGTGTGTGTGTGTGTGTGTGTGTTAATGATATCCAAGTCTGAAGATGTCCTGATGTCACTACATGAAGAGTGAAGACTTAATGTTTTGGACGAATACAGTGGAAAGGGATTGCTGAGCTGTGGGCTACATCCTCTACCCTAGAGGGAGAAGGGAGTGGGAATAATCACATTTAAGGAAAATGTATTACCAATTCATATTTTTATATACTCCCAGCCCCCATCCCCACTGTCATTAAACCATTGGTCCAAGGTTTTAAGTATCACCGGTCCAATGAACTCTCAGGAGATGCAGAAAGGAGAGCCTGGCTCACGCACTCATCCGTTCATTCATTTGCCTAAGAAAGAAATATTGAGCATCTGTTATGTGTCAAGCACGAGGAAAGACCTTGCCTGAACTGTCAATAATCTTTGCCCTCAGAAAACTTAGAATTTAGTAGGACCAGAAAATAGACAAAAGCTGCTGCTTATATAACACTGCAGTGTCTCAATTCTATGAGATAAAGCAGGACGGAGGGTGAGTCACTGAGACTGTGATAGTCTGAGGGAGCCCATTCAGGTACTACATGAAGAGGCTTGAGTGAGTGAAGAGAGGGCATTAGAGGCACGGAAACAGGAGCTGGGGGTCCTGGGGATTCACAAGATGAGCAAGAGACGGGAAGAAGTCAGGGGAGCAAGTTTGAGTTCACTCTGGCTGTTGTGAAGGGGAAGTAGAAAGATGGTGTAGTGTGAAGTGGGGGGGGGTTCGGGGTGGAGAGATAGTGTGATGTGTTCCATTGTAAGAGCCCTCACCACGACTGCTGTGCAGAGACAGGACTGGAGGGGTCCAAGAGCAGAAGCAGAAACCAGTTGAGCGCTGTTGTGCTGGCCTGGCAACAACACTAGGAGCTTTGCTCTAGAAGGATCAAATCTGACTGGGAGAGCGAGGCTGGAGTAACAAGACATATGCCAGGGGACCTGTGGTTATGGAGACGGGGGTGTGGATTTGGAGCCTAAGCAAATGCAGGTGTGAGGCTGTCTTAACTGAGTTTGGGGCAGACCTGGCAGGATCACTGACACTGAGGGTGACACCCGCTCTGAACTGGCCCAGTTATTTGGAGTTGTTTATCAGACCCTAGATTGGAAGTTTAATGATCCAGCCAAGACCAGGGGCTAGAAACAGAGATTCAGGAGTTAACATAGTCACCGCATCAGGGGTGGCCTATGACATGGCCATTTTTCTAAGCAGAGATAAAAGCCAACCATGAGACAGTTCTTATGGTTCAACCTGATATCTACACCTATGAGTGAGAGAAGATGGAGGTGGGGAGGTGGGTGGAGAAATCCGAGGAATGAGCCCTGAGTCGCTCAAACAATTAGGAAATGGGAAGAGGAGGAAGGCCCACTTTTGGAGACTTGGGTCAGACATCGTTTCCTTTGGTCAGACATTATAAAGGCTCTCCATGTGCTGGGTTTTGAATTACCATGGTTTGAGTAAGTGTGTATCAAAGGTGCTATGTCAAGATATGTTGTAGCTAGAGTTTTTCTCTCCAGGTCCTACTAAGCCCCGGCAGTCCCGTAGCCCACTTATAAAATAAACACACAGACGCTTATATTATTTGTAAACTGTATGGCCATGGCAGGCTTCTTGTTAACTATTCTTATATCTTAAATCAACCCATTTCTATTAATCTATAAGTTGCTACATGGCTTGTGGCTTATGGTATCTTTACATGTTGCTTGTCATGGCAGCGGCTGGCAGCGGCTCTCTGCCTCAGCCTTCCACTTCCCAGAATTCTCCTCTCTCCTTGTCCCGCCTATACTTCCTGCCTGGCTACTGGCCAATCAGTGTTTTATTTATTAACCAATCAGAGCAACACATTTAACATACAGAACATCCCACAGCAATCTGTCCTTAGCCTGCAGTGCTGTTGATGGAAGTTTCAGGTTAAGCCCACCAGGAGGAAGCTAAGTCATTGGAGACATGTCTTGGAAGGGGATGTTGGGGCCCTGACTCCTTCCTGTCTCTCTTACTGTTCTTAGCCTGCCTGAGGCAGACTGACTTCCTCTTCCATGGGCTTCCACAGTAACATGCCTCATAGGCCCTATCATGTGCTGGAAACCTCTGAAGCAGTGAGCCAATACAAATCTTCCATCTTTGTAAGTTGATTGTCTCAAGTATGTTTTTAGAGCTATGAAAGGCTGACCAATGCAGCATTTCCTTTAGTTCTCACCCTTTATAGACAAGGGAACTCACTCCACTTGAGCCTGCAAGTGGTGGGACTCCAGATCCGGCCTTCTTCCCCTCTGTCCCACCCACCTACGAAGACTGTCGGAGCAGAGCTGGGCCGAGAGTGTGGTAAGCCTCTTGCTCTTCTGAGATTCTGAAGGAGTGTCCGTTTGAAAGTAAGCTCTTCCTCTCCCTGGTCTCAGATAGTGTGGCCTGAGTCATTCAATTAGAGGAAAATAATTGGCAGTGGAGAATGCCTCTAGCAGTGGTAATTACCTCCAGTGCCTTGTTGAAATAGCCAAGCTACATTTCAGTTTATGCTGTAAAACCTTAATTATAATATAAACAGCTGCCCTTCAGCCCCGCAGGGGCAGACTTCCCCCGCCTGCCTTTTCTGGCCTGGGAATGGCACTCCCTCACAAGTGGTCAGGGAGGTCCAACAGGGCAAAGGGGATATGGGAGGGGTGGGGCTGCTGTCTGTGTGTAGAGTGGGCCTGAGTGACTGAATCAGAGGAAGCTGAGTTCAGGGGCCCATCTTCCAATAAGAAAGCCAAAGCCACACCCCTATTTCAGTAGCAAGGATCTTGGAGACTCCACAAGGCAGATGTTTCCAGAGCTAGCCTCAGCCTGGTTCTACTCTCCTTGGGTGAATCTGGAAGGAGACAAAGTTGTTTCAGGATAGCTTCACTTTCGATTTATGCTCCCAAGGAGGGGAAACTGAGTCTTCATTTCTGGAGTCCAACTCCTTGCTTCGATAGGACCCTATTCAGCTCCTGGTACAAACCAGTATTATACCAAACATGGCCCCAAGTGTTGCCCACTGAAACTTCCAATTACTTCAATGTCTGGTGTGTTAATGGCTCCACTTGGATGTTGAGCAAAAGGTGCCTTGAAAATTCTGTAGAAGATTAGGCTTGAAATGCAGCACCCCCACGACACACACACACACACACACACACACACACACACACACACACACACACACACACACGAGAGAGAGAGAGAGAGAGAGAGAGAGAGAGAGAGAGAGAGAGAGAGAGAGAGACTGACTGACTGACTGACTGACTGACTGACTGACTGACTTATGTTCAGGCAGTTTAGTCCAGAGCATGGGAGACAGGAAAGGCTGACCACAACCAGGCATCTGAGAGGATCCAGGAACTGATGGGGATGCAGGAAGTAGAAAGCAGAGTTAAAGGTGCCAATGGATGGCCGCTTTCACAGACACCATACCATTTCTGAACCTCCTGTCCCACAGGGGCAGTTCTGTGACATCTGATAACTCCTTTTACAGACTGGAAGAGAGAATCACAAGTCTTTGTGACAGAGTGAGAGAAGGGTCATCTGTTAGCCAGAGATATCTTTTCAATAGCACGATGGCTTATCAGTGGCCCTCAATACTGAGTGACCACGACACTCCCTGAAGAGCAGGCACAATGATCAGAAATTCTTCTTATTTTTTCTTCCTTTGAAAATCTTATACCAATATAATATTATGTGCATGTATACAGGATGACAAGTATCTCATTCATAGATATCATCTATGTAAATATATGCAAATGTAGGATATGTATTTACATGCTTAAGGATGTTTTAGAACTTAAGGTGCATGATCAGAATTTTGGAGTCCACTGAGTTACGTTGTGATATGTTGCGTGCTCTAGTTTTAGAAGTCATGCTTGAGGACAGTGGCCTGTTCTGAAGACTTGGCATGATAGCAATTACTCCTCATGGAGTATTTCTGAGTTTGATTTCATTTAGCCTTGCAGAAGCCAGGTAACATGGAGTGTGACCCGTATAACCAGACTACCTGGCTCCAAATCCTTGCTCTGGTATCTCCCTGTTGAGGGTATGGGTTAGTTGCTCACATTCTGCTTCTCAGAGTCTTTGTAGACCAGAACTCACTTTCTTTTTTATTTCTTAATTTATTTATTTGTGTGTGTGTGTGTGTGTGTGTGTGTGTGTGTGTGTGTGTGTGTGTGTGTGTGTGGGTGGGTGTGTGCGCGTGCTCACCTGCATGCATTTATGTGCACCATGTGAATGCTGGTGCCCTTGGAGTCTGGTCCTCTGCACCTGCAGTTACAGGCATTGTAAGCCTTCATGTAGATGCTAGGAATTGAACCTGTGTCCTTTGTAAGAGCAGCAAATGCTCTTAACCCCTGAGTCACCTCTCCAGCCCTAGAACTCACTTCCTACAGACTCCAGCCTGCTGTGAGGGTTACACAGAAGTGGCTGTGAGGGCTTGGCCATGAGTCCCCCTGTCACAAATGTCAGTAAGGAGAGAATTTACTGATTGTGAAATGGAGCTTTGGGGAACTAAGGGGAGGAACTGGCTGCCTGGATCAGTCCAAAGCCCCACGGTTCAGGACCCGTGATGGAAGCTAGTCTAAGTTCATGTGGCACCAGATATATATGAGAAGGTCTGTTTTCTTTGTTTCTCAGGATGATTCTTCCCTTCTATCTGCACCCACCTCTCTAGCCATCTCCCCAAACCAGACCAGAGAACATGGCACCTCCCTTTCAGCAGAAGACACACAGCAATGCCATCCCCCAGCAGTTGTATGTTCTACCTCTATGGTTTTGCAGCACTCCCCTGACCTTAGGGATAGCCTTGCTCCAAGGAGGGGCTCTGCAGCCTCCTGGAGCGATAGACAGAACTAGCAGGCGTGTTATAAGAGAAAAGATGCATGAAGGACCCAGGAAACATATGTAATGCTTCCACTGGGTACAGTGTGTCTGGCCAGAAGAGACTGAGCCAGAGCTTGCTTCCCACCTCCTCCTGCTGGCTGCTGGCTTTCCTTGACGGTCCCTGGGTGCCCCACCCAAATGTTCTAACACCTTATAAAATACCAGGTACCACGTCTTTGTACAAAGATCTTGAGTCCCCTTGTGAGGATCTGGTGATTTAGTAGCATGTCATACGGCTCTACCCTTAACCTCCTACCCTGCTAACAGCTGCTGGGTTCATCGCAGGCTCAGTCTATATGGGTTCAGGTTCCAGTGAATGGGGTACTGATCCTCACCTAAAGAGGAAGCCACCAGACCTGGGGCATCTCTGGGTCACAAAGGAAGAAGCCAGCTCTGTGGGTCTCCTGGGGGAACTGGTGCTCCTACCTTCCTGCCTAGCCCGACCTGTTGATGAGCGTCCTCTGGACACCACACCAGTTTCCTACTGCACTTCTCAGGGCTAACAGCGCCATTGAGAGCTTTCTGAGGTCTTCTAGTGTGAGAAGTGGTCAGAAAGATACAGTAAGTGAAAGTCAAATTTCCAGAAAAAATAAAAAGGCAAACTTGCAGAAGTTCTGAGACGCTTTAAATGAGGCACTTAAAACACATTAGGATTGAAATTAAAGTCCTTGAGTGGCTTTTTATATTCCTTTATTTTGTGGTAGCCTGACCACAGCTATCACTTCTCTGTTCATTTCCTAGAAATCCTTCTTCAATGAAAGCTGAAGGACCGGCCCATGTTTGCGGAGACCGGTACAACCTGGGCTGGCTTCATCTTGGGGCTTCTCTCTTGATGGAGTGTAAGGAAGGACGACGGCTCTCTGGAGAATCTTAAAATGGAGCCTTAAGAAATAACCAGCAGTAAAAAGTTGCCTGTGGAGTTATGAGACCTCGCTGTGTGGCAATTTTCTTAACCTCCTAATCCCAACTGTCCAATTCTAGGCTTACAAGCCCTTGGGGACTGCTACATTAAGTAAATGGAGAGGAATGACCACATGCGGTGAGGCAGATATATCCAATGCCAGTCGGAGGAGAGGAGCACCTATTAGAACGTTCATGAAAACAGTCCCTGGGGGTAGACAGAAAGCCTTCCGCCTTGCCTTGGTGGACTGTTCATATTTATAAGCCAATTTATCTGGGAATAAATCCCTTTAACACACTCAGGTAACTTCTGCAGGGGTGTCTTGTGAGACCCCGACTCCTGAATGAACTGTCGCAGAAAGGGACTCACCAATCCTAGAATTCCCATCTCCAGAAATTATGATGCCATTTGGTCTCCTCAGCAACAGAAATTGTGGACTTTTATAGACCGCAAACTCAAGTTCATGCTCTTAAAAAAGAGTGTTTTGGTCGTTAGTTAAGAAGTCATTATGGAAAGGAGCAGTCTCCGTGAGCTCAAGAATATCTGTCCTGCAGTGACTCAGATGGCTGTTGGCTTTATGCCTGCCTCAGTTTCTCATCTTGCATGCAGGGAAGAGGCATGAACTCTTGAACATGAGAGGTCCCCTTCCCTTCCCGTTCTTACTTCACCGTTCTTCCTTTCAAAATCTTTCTCCAGGGCAGAGAAAGGGCATCCCACAGAAGCTAAAATGATGCTTTGGAAATGGGGTTTTTGTTTGTTTGTTCTCTTTGATTCTGTTTCGGTTTGTCTTCTTGTGGGGGAACTCATGTCATCTTATCTAACAGAGGTCAGCAGGATTTTATTAGGTATTTGAGCTGAGGAATGATTCACATACAATGAAACTATCAACCTTCAAAACTGTCTTGAGTCACGGACTAAATAAAATTAAAAGGAATATACACAGAAGTGCTTCAGCCGAACGCTCCGTGGTGAGAGGCACAAAGGTGACGGAGCCGCACAGTTTGTGGAAACCCTCAGGGGCTTTCCTTTTCCTGTAGAACAGTCTAGAACCCAAAGTGCGAGAAATTCCATATCACCACTTCTGTAGCTTGTCTGTGGCTCTGCTACACTACCCACGTGGCGGATGAAAGCGAGAGAAAAGGCTGGTGCCAGCCCCACACCCCCTTCCAAGGCTCTGTTTCTGTTCACCAAGATCTTTCCTGTGTGTCACAGTCAAGAGCCACTTCCTCCCTGGAGTTGACCTCTCTGGCTGGTTATAAATTTCCTTTTCTCAATGGTGTATTTATAAGGTTTATACTCCTTTGATGATGAAATAACCAAGGCAAACAACTTAAAGGGAGGCAAGCCTACTTGGGTTCATGGTTTGAGAGATACTAGTCTATTGACTAGTTAGTGGCTTTGGGTCTGTGGTGAGACAACCTGTCAGGTGGGAATGTGTGGTAGAAGAAACTACTGAAAGAGAGAGACAGAAAAGGAGGGTAGAGGGAGGGGGGAATCTCTTCTCAATATGTCCTTCAAGGGCACACACCCCAATGACCTAATGTCCTTCCACTAGGCTTCTTGTCTCCAAGGTTCCATCATCTTTGAGAGCACTTCAGGCTGAGGCCCTGGCCTTCCATATGTAGACTACTTGTGACCATTTAGGTCCAAACTGTACCAGACAGTCTGTTTCGTTATTCAGTATTGGTTCTGAGAAATTTGCCAACTCCTGTTTCATGACTAGCTCCTGCACATGTAACTTGATAAACTTTCATTAAGCATATGTAGTGAGTGAATGGTGAGCTAGACTACAGAGAGCCTGAGCAGAGGGTCAAAGATATGTGGCTTAGTGTTTGCTTTGGAAAAGCCTATGAATTGATGGGGGCCTTGAGGCTGCAGGCCACACCACACTCAACTTCATGCCTCCAGGAGTGTCTCGAGTGTCTCAAGCAGACCAGAGATGAATGCTGAATGAGATCAGAGTGCTAAAGGTGAAAATATCAGAGCACCAGCCTGCTGAGACAGCTCTGGGTAAAGTGCCTGCTGCCCAAGCTTGATGGCATGAGTTTGAACTGCCAGCCTCCATACAGAGGCCAGGTGTAGCAAGATACACCTGTGACCACAGAAACTGGGGAGGGAGGGTGTCAGAGACAGCACACACACACACACACACACACACACACACACACACACCCCAAGAAAAAGCCTATGAGTATGCTACATACAATAGCTTCATTTTGGCAAAACTGGAGATTAAGTCTTAGGTAGATTAAATAACACGTCTAAGATCATCAATGGTACTAAAGTCATAGAGTAGTATGAATAACACAAACCAAAGCTTGGAGGGTCAGACACGGATGGTGTGGCAATAATGGCGGTAGGTATTCATTCATTGTTTTTTAAATTATTTTATGTACATAGGTGTTTGGCTTGCTTGTATGTCTGTGTACCACATGCGTGCCTGCTGCCCACTGACTAGAAGAGGGCACTAGATCCCCTGGAACTGGAGGTACAAATGGTAGTGTGCCAACCCTAAGGATTATGGGAATTGAACCCAGGTCTTCCAGGAGAACAGCAAGTGCTCTTAACCTCTGAGCCATCTCTCCAGCTCTGGTTTGTTTGTTTTTATATTAAAATCCAGACATGTCTCTGGTGATAAGAAACTCAGTTTTGAGCACAGACATAAGCACCATTTCTCATGAATGTCCATTGTCCTTCCATGGAACCTGGGTTTGGATTCCAAAGCAGCAACTGGCCAGGCAAATACCCTGAGAAAAGAGCCGTAGTATCTCTCTGAGACACACTTTCCCTGACGGGTATTTGAGGATGTCAAAGTTATATAACAGGCCTGTTATGAGGATGACACTAATAGTGAATTAAATTAATATATGAAAAGGGCCAAGTTCAGGCCCCGCCCCTGGGAGCACTGTCCGTAGTGGGAAGAATGATGTTGGTTCTGGAATAGACGTTGTGCTTGAAACATACTCGCAAGTTGCAATTGGCACTGCTAGTGGTATTTGTGTTCCAAAACAGTCGTTTGTAAATTTGGTCCCCGAGTGTTGTGGGAAAGCTCTCCATCTTTAGCCCTCCATGGCTCCCACTTCCCTGTTTATCAATGACCCCTTGGAGCACTTTATCAGAAAACAAAACAAAACAGAAAACTATTTCCTTATAATTTACTGGATCTCCTTTCCTGGTCTCATCAAGCTTCCTCATCTCAGAGTTCTTTTTTTAAAATGTGTGTGTGTGTGTGTGTGTGTGTGTGTGTGTGTGTGTGTGTGTGTGTGTGAGTGTGGGTGTCAGAGGTAAACCTTGGGTGTCACTCCTTAGGAAATATTGACTTTATATTTTGAGATAGGGTCCCTCAGTGGAACCTGGGGCTCAGTGAGCCCCAGGTATCTCCCCTGTGCTGGGATTACATGCGCAGGCTATATGCCCTGGTTTTTATGTGGGTTCTGAGGATGGAGGTCACAGCCTTATGCTTGAACAGCAGGAACTTGATTGGGCAAGCCACCTCCCCTGCTTGACTTGTGTTCTTATAGTATGAATTATGTCCACACTTCCCTGCTGGTCTACTCAATGTCTCCCACCTGCTGCTGGTGTCCCTAGGGACCAGCTCTTGTCCCTGGATGGTGACCATCCTTCCTGCCGAGTTTTGTGTTGGCCACCTTACTGGATCAGACCTTTCTCCTTCTTGGCTATGCCACAGTCCATTCCTCCAGGCAACAACTTGCCCGAGTCCCTTTTAGCTCCATCCCGCAGTGGTGAAGCTCTCTAAGGTTTCTCAGTTTGAGCTGTAAGGAATCCAATAGTGAGGGTACATGAGGCGTCAGTGCCCGTGGTGAGGAGAAGAGAGAGGCTGGCTGTGGAATGGACCTGACCACTAGCCAGCAAGCCCCAGAGACCTGTGTGTCCGTCTACCCAGCACTGGGCTCACAGACGTGTACCATCTGTGACCGTACTCGCCTTTGCTGTTTTGTTGTTCACGTGGGCTGGGGTTCCTCTCAACGTTCTTGTGCTTGACAGAAAACACTGTCCTGGCTGAGCCATTTCTCCCTCTCCCGAGAGCCATTGTCTCAACTGTTTTTATTAAAGGGAAGTTTCTCTCGGAGCCCATGTTAGAGGAGCCAGGTGCATCTTGGGTGTCTTGTTGACGCTGCCTGATCACAGCGGGCCATTGTCTTGGCGTTGAAAAGCTTCCAGGTGACATTTAAACCACCAACAAGCAGCCCCCAAAGTGTGACTGTGGCAAGTATGCTGTCGATATTGAAAAATACTGCACTTCCACGTAATTCTTGAAAGTGATAGGAACTATAGGCAGGGCGAAGACCCACATGGGAAAATTTGGCCATCTGGACTCTCTGACTGATGTGGACACTGACACAATTCAAAGCTGTAAGAGTTTATCGGTCATCCGGTCTATGCTAGTTGTATGTTAGACTTCCTATGTCAGCACTTTTTCTTTTTGTACGTGTGTGCATGCACATGTGTGTGCATGCATGCATGTGCTTGTGCCTCTGTGTGTGTGTATGGTGTGAGTGTGTGTGTTAGTGTTTGTGTGTGTGGATACATAAGTGTGAGTGGGTGTGCATGGCTGTACCTGTATGGGGGCGGGCTAAGGGCATCAGTTGCCTTTCTCAGTCGCCCTCTATTTTAGTTTACTGGGGCAGGGACTCAATGGTTTGGCGAGCCCAGATAGCCAATCACCCCAGGGATCCTGTCTCCACTCTTCCCAAATGCTGGACTTACAGGCAGATAACACATACACCCAGCTTTGTGTAGTTCCTGAGGATCTGAACTCTGGTCCTCACACTTGCATGGCAAAGTGTCTTAATCCGTGGATTCCTCTCCCCACTCCTGGAGTAACACTTCTTCATCTGGGTCTGTGATCTCTGATAGGGCTCACAATGGACTTTGCGGCTATGAGACCTCTGCACCCGAGGTTGAAATGTTGTGTGTGCTTATCCGTGTTTCTTGGGCTTCAGGAGAGAACCCGTCACCTTCGGCTGATACTCCGAGGGTAGGTGGTCACACCCCAGGGTCCTCAATTGATCAATACCTTCTCTGGGGTGAGGGCTTGTGAAAGGGTGCTATAGTGTAGAGTATCAAAATTTAAAAAAAAAAAGTTCCCAATTATTAAATGAATTGTCCTCTCAGAAAACAGGTAACGTGAGAATAATCTTCTGATTCCAACAGAGTAACTGTAGAAGTGAGTCGGGTCTTGCACTGTTGAGATACAAACGTTTGCAGAGAATCACTCTTGGATCCTGCCATGACAGAGCGTTCACATCCACCCCATCATTCATCCCTCCTCACAAATCCCTTTTCTCAATTCTCTGCAGCCACCTGCACTTTCCACTTCCTGCTCTTTGGCTTGTGTGCCCCAAATTCTTCCCCCTACTGATTCCCTCTCTGGCTGCCTCACTCCCATTCCCCCCCCCCCCCCCCCCCCCCCCGCCACCCCAGTTCCCTTCCTCTGCCCTTGGCTGCAAATCCAAGCTGTCATTCACAACAGGGCAGCTGTCCTGGGCCTGGAGAATCAGGCTCCTTGCTTTCAGACAGCCCCGGAACAGGGCAGCGACTTTGGTCTCTGGGTTCCTCAATAGCCTGGACAACAAAGGCGTGGTGAAAGAAGGCGTCTTCTAAGGAGTTCACATTACAGCCCGTCGTGAAAGAAAACGCTGATATTGTTACCACCGCCAGTTTCTTCTCATTGTGCTCCTTGTCAAAAACATGCCCCCTCCAAAGGGACGGGATGCGTTTCAGGACAATTTGAGAATGTTCGGTAACCCGATATTATCTCCATGTCTCTTCTTGTTTCATGTTGCTTTCTGATCCTTGAGTTCTCCCAAGTTCACAGCGGTCCGTGACATTACGGTGACTCGCTAACTCCCATTATCCTTACAGTCAATGGGAGGACAATGAGTTGTGTTATTCTGTATTCCACCTCCCTGTCATTCAGCGTTTTATCTCCGCTGATACCCCAGGACCAGACACAGAAACCAAAGTCGGCTGTCTTGTCTTCGGGGAATCTCGAATGCCTTTTGTTCCGAGAGGCGTTTGTATCCACCAGTCAACTGAGGACTCACTCTGGAGAAGCCTCAGTCAGCACACAGGCTGAGTGAAAGGGGATGCTTGGCCTGTGAAACAGTCACAGTCAGGGGTGCCTCAATTGTGTTCTCCTTTTGGCCCCATGAACCTGAAGGGATCCCCAATGGTAGCTGCCAAAGCTTGCGAACGTGGCTGTTGCCTGGATGGACTAACATGTGTGCCTCATATCCACTTCTGATTTAAAACTATTCACACAGGCACATTTATCTCCCTACTCCATCTGCCAGCCAGTGCTGTCCAACATCTGTGACAAAAGTCCAAAGGTGTGATGACAGGGATCAAAGCCCTGTTTTCTCCTCCTACTTCTTCGAAAGCTGTAATAGCCCCCCCCCATACCCTGCATCTTTAACTGTCCCTCATGTACTGCTCAGACTGTACACATGCCAAATTAAATGGCATGCTATTTGTATTGCTGAGAAACAAAATCTTAGCAGATCAATAAACTTGTGTCCAAACAGAAGGCAATGGGAGGGTGTAATGGCAGTTAATTTGAGGTCATCCGTTGGTGACTATTAAGTGTCTAGTCTAAGCAGAAAACAATTGACAGATACCACAGAGAAGATGAGAGAGGGAAAGGAGAACTGAAAGAAAAATATAGAACATTATTTTAAAAGTTTTTAGATTTGCCCAGTTGCAAAATAATTGTTTTTTTTTGGGGGGGGGGGGGCTGAGGATACAACTCACTGCAGTTCGTGCTGTGCAGGCATGAGGATCAGTTTGACTCCCGTACTCACCTGAAAGCCAGGCCTGTCGATGCACATCTGTAACTCTCACACTCGGGAGGGAGAGACTGGTGGACCCCAGGGTTCGCTGGCCAGCCCATCTAGCCAAAGCTGCAGGCTAGCTAAAAAACTCAAGTGCAGAGGGACACAGACAGGAAAAATCTGATATCCACCTCTCACCTCTACACATGTCAACACAGGCATGCACCTTTCCACCCATGTGCACATGCCCACAGGAACACATGCAGACACCATGTACACAAACATACACAAAAGAATGGGTTTCGTTGTGTTATTTTCATACATGTATATTATGTACTTTGATCATTTTCACCCCATGAGTCTCTCTCTTGTTCCCCTACCCATACCACTTGTCTCCTTCCTCTTCTCAAATAGTCCTCATTCTGGGTCAGGTGTGGTGACCCACACCTTTAATCCCAGCACTCAGGAGGTAGAGGCAGGCAGATCTCAGTAAGTTCTAGGCCAGTCAGGGCTACATAGTGAGACCTTGTCTCAAAATAGATAGATAGATAGATAGATAGATAGATAGATAGATAGATAGATAGATAGATATTCTCATCAAATAGTCTCCTTTCTACTTTTAGGTCTTTGTTTAAAATCCAGAGTCTGCTCATGGGAGAGACATTTGTCTTTCTAACTGACTTATTTTAACAGGTGGCTCTCCTGTTCTATCCAACTCCCTGCAAATGACATAATTTCATTCTTATGATGCAATGCTTCATCATACATAGAACACATTTTCTTTACCCACTTTTCTGTGAATGGGAACCTAGGCAGATTTCATACCTTGGGTAATGTGTGTGTCATGTCCAGGGATCTCTGCAGTATGTTAGCCCATATCTAGGAGTGCCAGAGATGGGTCATCTTAGTGTTTTCAAGAGCCTCAATACTGATTCGGTTGTAGCTTGAGTTTTCCTGCCTGGCCCACAGTCAGGACAAATCTCTCTCACCTGCCAGTCCCACAGCCGCTCAAACTCGACCAAGTAAACACAGAGACTTATATTGATTACAAACTGTAAGGCCGTGGCAGGCTTCTTGCTAACTGTTCTTACAGCTTAAATTAATCCATTTCTATAAATCTATACCTTGCCACGTGGCTCGTGGCTCATGGCTTACCGGCATCTTCACATGCTGTTTCTCATCATGGCGGCTGGCAGTGTCTCTCTGACTCAGCTTCCTGTTCTCTCAATTCTCCTCTCTGTTAGTCCCGCCTATACTTCCTGCCTGGCCACTGGCCAATCAGTGATTTATTTATTGACCAATCAGCAACACATTTGACATATAGACCATCCCACAGCACTTCCCCTTTTCTTTTCTTAAAAAGGAAGGTTTTAACCTTTACACATCTCCAAAGTCAGCTTGGTATATTTGGGAATTTGGGCGTAGCTTCTCTTACTACTTCCTGCTGGAGGGGGGCGCTGTATCTTCTGGGGACACAAAGAATATTTTAGGATTATGGAGTAGTCCATGAGGGTGTATCATCTGAGCCAGTTGCCTTGAAACGGTTCTGGATGTTGGATCATCTGGGCCATGGTGTCATCAGAGACCTTTCAGGTGGTCTTGGTTGGTCAAACCTGATGTATCTTAATTTGGAACAAATCCATAGCCTCTGGCTTTCTGTGGAAACAAAAGCAGAGCCTCCTTTCCAAAGCAACATATCCTTACATCCAAATTTTGAAGTCAAGGTACCTTTAAAATATACATTTTGGCATAACTTAACAGCTTTTGTAATCAAATGTTTTTCTTCAGTTATGAATATCAAAGAGAACATAATCCAGATTCTCTGTGTGGTAGCCATCTTTATGTGGCTTATTTTTTATATTAGCTTGAGCCTATTGCTTTAAACTGCAGCCTTCTAAGCCTGAAACGGCGCTGGCGCTGTGACTGCTAGCTCTGCCCACTTCAGCTTCCCAACATGGCGGTGATACATTTTCTGCCAGGTCTGGGAGCCATCAACTCTCAGAAATAGTGGGTCTATGCTTCTATCAAAGCAGTGTGTAGCCCAGAAACCTCTTTTTTTTTTTGTACTAGCAAAGGCTAAATCCACCACACAGCTTAATGTGCCACTTGCAGAGGACTTATTCCCACCACAGTAGCTCAAACCGGCAGCTGCTGGTCATTTGAGAGAGACAATTAGGAAGCTGTTTTTAGCTCCGTTTTAGAATCTTTTTTCTCAGTTTTTAGGTGGAAACTCTTGCCACCACGTTGGACTCCATTTGTAGCTAGTTTTCCTGCCTGGCCCACAGTCAGGACAAATCTCTCTCACCTGCCATCCCCACAGCTGCTCAAACTCGACCAAGTAAACACAGAGACTTATATTGATTACAAACTGTAAGGCCGTGGCAGGCTTCTTGCTAACTGTTCTTACAGCTTAAATTAATCCATTTCTATAAATCTATACCTTGCCACGTGGCTCGTGGCTCGTGGCTTACCGGCATCTTCACATGCTGTTTCTCATCTTGGCGGCTGACAGTGTCTCTCTGACTCAGCTTCCTGTTCTCTCAATTCTCCTCTCTGTTAGTCCCGCCTATACTTCCTGCCTGGCCACTGGCCACTCAGTGATTTATTTATTGACCAATCAGCAACACATTTGACATATAGACCATCCCACAGCATTCTGTAGTTCATATTCCAATCAGTGAATCAGGGTTTCCCTTTCCCCTATATTATCACCAGCATTTGTTTGATGATAACCAAACCCAGGACCTTGGGTGTGATAGGTAAATATTATACTTTACATTCTACCCCTTAAACATCATTTACAATAAGATTTGCTTCTTCAGAGTCCTTGGTGAAATTAGAACTAAATATTTAGAATTTCAAGATTTACAACAAATTACTCTCTTATCATCTGAGAGAATTTTTTTATATTTTATGTAAATCTGGACTTCCTTGCCAAGAAGAATCTGCTTCCATGGTAAAAATGTACGTAGTCTGTAAAAATAGTGAATGGTGGCTGCTGAGATGACTTAGTGGCTAAGTGTGCTTGCCTCCAAGCCTCATGACCTGAATTTGATCCCCAGACATGCGTGGTGGAAAGAGAGAACCAGGTCTCTCAAGTTATCATCTGACTTCCCCACACATGCCCTGGCATGTGTACCTACATAAAATATACAGTGAATGAACTTTGTGTGCTCATCCCAGATAATTCGTACCAGGTAGAGGTGGCAAATAACTGCTTTTTACTTCCTATCTACTATGTCAGGAATTTCCCTGGGCATTGAACAAGCAAACATGGGATGGTTTAAAAGAAGTTCAAGAAATGTGTTCATAGATTTAACTCTAGTTAGTGCATTTTATCAACTCTGTTGCTGTCTCGTTCACAGCTGTCCATTGTAGTTTCTGACCACGCTTGTGCTCAACTAGACAGGTCTTTACAGAAGGGTTGGCGCCAGCTTGCCTATGGTTATGGAAATGAGAAGCATTTAATTGGTGCTCGGCAAAGAGCACTTCACTCAGAGTCTCACATAGGCCCATGTTAGGAGGGTTCCCGTGTTAAGGGGGTTCCTGAGACCATCCCTATGTTCAGAAGAAAGAAGAACAATCTGGGCAGTAAACAGTGACTTCTGCCAGCATGGTATAGAACCATGGTGGCCAAGCTGCCTGGCTTTTTCCATCTGATGTTAGACTTAATAATTCCTGGTTTCTGAGCAGGTTCAATTTCAGAACACAGGAGAGACACAAATGCTCACAAAGCAGTTGACTTTTTTTGGACAGTCTAAACAGTCATTTCCTCCCAGCATTGAGCTTCTCAGGACACAAGACCTTTGCCAACTGTCCCAGTTTGCTTTCTATAGCTGAGATAAACAGCATGACCAAAAGCAACTTGGGAAGAAAAGGATTTGTTTCATCCTGCAGCTCACAATCCATCACTGAGGGAAGTCAGGGCAGGAACCCGGAGTAGGAACTGAAGTAAAGGCCATGAAGGAGTGCTGCCTACTGGCTTGCTCCTCTTGGCTTGCTCAGCCTACCTTCTCATACACTCAAGACCACCATGCCAGGTGTGGTACCACCAACAGTGGGCTGAGCCTCCCACATCAATCACCAGTCAAGAAAATGCACCACAAGCCAGTGTTATAAAAGCAATTCCTCAAATACAATTTCCTCTTTGGGCTGGAAAGGTGGCTCAGACATTAAGAGCATTGGCTGCTCTTCCAGAGGTCCTGAGTTCAATTCCCAGCAACCACACCGTATCTCACAACCATCTATAATGAGATCTGATGCCCTCTCTAGCAAGCAGGCAAACATGCAGGCAGAACACTATATTCATAATAAATAAATATTTATAAAAAAGATTTCCTCTTCCCAGATGATGCTGGCCTGTGCCAAGTTGACAAAAAAAACACTAGCACACCAACCTGATGAATAAGTAAAACATAAACAAGCTTCATGCCCCAGCCTGTGCGCCAAGAGAGCCAGCCTCTCATAATCCAGCATCATGATGCTTGGACTCCACACTGGACCCACCAGGGAGGCCAGGCTTCATCGGTCAGTGCCCAGACTCCTCGGTCTATCACAGGCAAACTCAGCTCCAAAGAGAGTAAATAATCATGCAAGTCATTGGGAAGCCTGTGAAAGTACAGATTTGTAGCTCTGCCCTGCCCTCCTGTTAATTTGACCAAGAGGCAGAGGTTCTTTACAGCAATGGAGAGGAAAATGGTAAAACTGAAGCTGTGTTAGCTGCACCAAGGGCTTCTGGGGTGCAGGTCCATGCTAACCGACTCCACTGCAGCTCATGGTCTGCAGCAGCTCCCCGGGCTGCTTGAACTGTCTTTCTAGAAGTCACCTGAAGAGAGGCTAACTGTCTCCAACATCTGCTGTGCCACAGAACTATCCTATAGCCTGGACAGGAGCAAGGCGTTCCCCTGGAAGCCACTAGACTCAGAAGGCCCAGAGCTTGCCCTAACTGGAGCAAACTAGTCAGTGAGTCTGTCCATTGCCTTCCTTCGGGCTTTCCCACACATGCTCAGTGACTTCAAAGTGACCCGGGTCTTGTTTGCGTGGGGTATGAAGGTAATCTATGAAACTCATTTGTGGTGATATTTTGTGTATGATCTAACAAGTAAAGTTACCTGAAGATCAGGGCAAAGCCAGCCACTTGTTAGCTAAAGAGGCCAGGCAGTGGTGGCACACACCTTTAATCTCAGCACTCTGGAGGTAGAGGCAGATGGATCTCTGTGAGTTCAAGGCCACCCTGGGCTACACAAGATTGATCCAGTCTAAAAGAGAAACAGAGCCAGGCAGTGGTGGCACACACCTTTGATTCCAGCACTTGGGATCTCACACCTTTAATCCCAACACTAGGGAGGTGGAGACAGGAAGTGATATGGCTGGGCAGAGAGAGGAATATAAGATGGAAGGAGACAGGAACTCAGTCCCTTTTGGCTGAGGATTTCATAGAGGTAAGAGCTAGTGGCTGGTTGCTCTGCTTCTCTGATCTTTCAGCTTTCACCTTGATATCTGACTTTAGGGTTTTATTATTAAGACAAGTTAGAATTCGTGCTACACTCATTCACACTCACATGTAAACAACCCAAATGTGCTATCCAGGTTAAGTTCTGTAGAAGGGGGGGTGATGCTCAATGGTGGGGTTCTGGGTTCAATGGCTCTTGGAAGACCTTTCCTTTTCCAAAAATTAAGTTTCCTATCAGGGCAGGGCTAGAACTTTTCTGTGTTCTAATGTAAGCCAGATCCGCAGCTCCAAGATGGTTCTGATTTCTAGACTTCAAACGGCTCTCACGGCTGCACTAGCACACACAAAGCCTCTGGTATCCTCTACCTCTTTTCAAATAGAGTCCAACCCCAAATGGTTTGGAGATAGTGGGAAAATAAGAGTTGGAAGTGCCTATAATGGAAAATTAATTTGCCTAGGGTGAGGCTGACTCCAAGTATCCATTTGGGAAAGTTGCCTGGGTATTTTCATTAATTCTACCTCCTCTCTGTCCACCTTCCTGCCATCAACTGGAAATAACATTTCACTGGGTAAGTTTTTCATTTTTACAAGACCATGTTCTTTCACTAAACTTATTTATCTGGCAGAGCCCTGATGTGATATAATTTGAGTAAGGACAACACTGAGTTGGTGTAATTATTTCTTAATATTTAAAAGCTCCCTTGGTTAATGTGTTTTTGGAGACAAGCTGTTAAATCATTAGGGATGGTGTTTTGCAGCCTTTTTCTAAGCAGCGGCTAATGTGGACCTGAGCTGTTGGGCCAGAAGACCACCCTCGCTCTGCTCCCCATTAGCATGCTGGTAATGAGCAGGCCCACTCTGACAGGTCTTACCGCCAGACTTACATTTGACAGATGTGATGATAATTGAAAACTTTTATTTAAAAAGGAAAAGTAAGGGAAGTTTATGGTGTGCTCTGCAAGCTGAAAAAGAAAAGGAAACTTCTCGAAGTTTATGCTCATAGAGAGGTCCTTTGGATGGTAGCGTGAGACTTTGGGATAGAAGAACAGGATAAAAATGATTTACCTACAGGTCTCCAAGCTGACACATCACAGAGGTGCTAGCATGTCAGCATTTACTGCAGCACTGTTCACAAGAGCTGAGTTATGGACCCACCTGGGTGTCCAGCAACAGAGGGGCGCATAAGAGAAACATGGTACATACACAATGGGATATTTTTCAGCCATAAATAAGAATGAAATTATGTCATTTGCAGGAAAAAAGCACCACTAGAGACCATGATATTAAGTGAATTAAGTTCGTTTCTGGCACATATCTTGTTCTCTCTCATTTGTGGTTACTAGAGTTTGTGGGATATATACTATGTGTGTATATGTGACGTGAGATCAGAAGCGGAATGACAAGGACGGAAGATGACAGACAGGAAGGAGGGGACAAGCAGGGGAGGATGGGTGAATATGCTCAATGCTAGCATTCACTTGTATAAATGCATCCTTGTGTATAAGGCACATACACAATGAGAATATTTTATGTACTAAAATATTCTTGTGTGGTTCTGTAGAATAAGACCCAGAGTAAGGCATGATTGACATGGGTTAACGAAGCTATTTCCAGAACATCAGTGTCCCCATTATGTGGATTGTTCTATTGCTCTGATAAGTTACTACACACAGTGGCTTAGGCCACCCTTCTTGTCAAAGTTCTGGACGTGAGGTACCAGTGAGGTGGGTCTCGTAAGGACTCTCATCCTCTCTGCAAGCAGTCGACATCTGCCCTTACAGGGCAGAAAGCCCTGGTGCCTCTTCTACTCCTTATAAGGGCACTAATTCTATCACAAGGGCTCTATCTCCCTGACCTATGCTGAACTAAACAACCTCCCAAAGGCCACACTCCTAATACTATTGTCTTGGGGGCTGGGGCTTCTCCATGTGGATTTGCCAGGGAGGCAGAGTGCAGTGGTGATCAATCACATGATTCTGAGCTGTCAGGGAGATGCAGGCCAGCTACTGGCAGCTCTAGCAGCAGGAATCGCCATGGACTGGGTTGTTGGGTGGTTTGCTTCTTGTTCCTCTCCCTGACATGGTGCTTCCTTAGTTACTGTGTGAGCCACTGGAAAAATGAGAAACACAGGAGCCAAGGATTCAGGCCGAGGTGTTCGTTGAAGGATCGCTACCATGGATGATTTCATGGTCAAGTTGGACTAGTCTATGGATGGAAATGAGAGTCACCCTTGAAAGACAGGAGCATAATCTCACATTTCTAAGCCACAGCTGCACTGTGCTGTCCCATGTGTGGGTCATCTGGTGACCTCTGAGCTAAGAGTCATGGTGCTAATGGACTGGTGCAGAGGAAGAACAGAAGAGCCACCAGCCTGGAAAAACATTAACCTTGACACAAACACCACCAGTCTTTTTAGCAGACATTAAACAGGTGCATGGGGGGACATCAAAATCGCTCCCCAAACCCAGAGCCTATGGTGGGAAGAGATTTCAACTCTAATTTAGCATATTGTTCAGATCAGAATCAAGTGACTTCTTTAGCATTAGTGGGCCTCAGGTGTGGGGGTTTCAGGAACTGCACATTGGAAGCTTCCTGGGTGGATGAGATAAAGCTCAACCTGACCTTTACTGCCTAGGATGCTCTTCTCAGGCCCATGTTCCAGCAGCCCCCATCTCCGTTCCCTCATCCTGACCAACTATTGAGCAGCACAGTGACTTCCGTTGAGCAAGCTCCCACTTTCTCACCTCTTCTCTGTTGGGACTTTTATTTTGTCATCTTAGAGGTGCCTTCCTGCTGCCCCCTCTGCATGAACTGATGGCAGGGACAGTTACGATGTTCTGCTAAGAGACCCAGCAGTATGCTGGGGGGAAGAACCCTCTTAAAGTCACACACACACACACACACACACACACACACACACACACACGCACGCACGCGTACGTGCGCACACACACACACACACACACACACACACACACACACACACACACGTTTAAACATGTAGTTTTTATCCTCTCTATCTCATCTCTGAGATGGGTTTGTAACTCCACAGATGAACTCACCAGAACTCACTGAAAAGGAGGAGGACTTGAGCAGGTGAGTGTGTTACCGCTGAGCCCTTGAGATTTTGAAGCCTATCATTGTAGGGGATATTTTCCTCTGAGTCACTCCCAGAAAAATCAGTTCTCTCACTCTCCACTCCCTCACAGCCAACCCTCTCTTCTCTGGACCCCCTCTTGAAATTCTCCCGCTCTATTGTGAGGAATACAATCTACTGCCTTGTAGTATCTGTCTAGTGTCCCAGGGGCTCTTATTAAAATAATCTGGGGTTATAGTAGGGCTTTAAGATGCTTGTTTGTTCTAGGGTTAAGCCTCACTTGGCTGCCTTACCACTAGATAGATGTACAGTACGAGTCCTCCGTTCCAGTTTCTGAATCTAAATCACCTGTCTCTCAAGGCTGTTTTGAGGACCAAATAAGGCCTGAGGAACCACCTAGGAGTGTGCCTTTGAGGTTGCAGTCACTCAGTCTGACAGTTGGTGTTAATTGGTAACTAACAGAATCTGGAATCCCCTGGGAAAGGGCCTGTAGGCATGCCCGTGGAGAGTGATCTTGATGAACGTCTTGTTAATGAAGGAGGTCTGACAGCTGTGGGTATCACTGCTCCCTAGCTGGGCTACTGAGCTATGCCAGCGGAGAGAGGGAGATGAGTAGCTGCAAGCGGTCATCACTCTCTGCTCCTGGATGTGGAAGTGGTGTGTCCAGCTGCCTCAGGCTCCTGCTGCCTTGATTTCCCCATGTTGATCAACTGTAGGCTTGAACTGGGAGCCAAAAAAAGCAAAAGCTACTTTTCTTCCTTAAGGTCTCTTTAGTGAGAGTGCTTTATCAAGGGAATAGGAAAAGGAACCACAGCAACCAACAGGAGTGATCTCCCTTGTCTGCCCTCTTCCACGATTCCTTTCACACATTTGGAGAGAGTGACCGCATTTCTCGGTGACCTTCTCGTCACCAGGCTAAGTTCTTCTGAGCACTGATAAGAACTGTGAGCTTCAGATGACTTTGTACCAGTGACCACTTTGGGGGACTCTTCCCATTCCTGAGCATCATGGGAGATGGAAACAAGATAGCTGACCCCTCTTCATTCTCACTATCCCCCACTAGACTGGGAGGCTCACATTGCTCATAAACTGAGAATTCCATAATAACTTGAAGTCTTTTCAAACCTAATGAAAAGCATTGCAAGTTACAAATACGTTGGAAATGCTTTTTTTTCCCAGGTCACCATTTTAAAGAGGTGTTCTACCACGCCCAGATTTATGTGCATTCTGGGAGCTAAACTCTGGTCTTCACTCTTTCGCAGCAGTTAAGTTCCTATATAGTGTTGCCTTGATGCTTGGCTGGCCTCTAGGAAGAGAAGAAAATAATTTGGATAAGGAGAGGTGGCCATTTAAAGGTCAAATGGCTACGGTATGGGTTACCAATAGAAAGCCTCTAGGGTTTCTTACCCCAAGTTCACTTCCCAAAGAAGGCCGAGGACTGCGGCACAAATCGACACTGCACAGGCTCAGTGCTTTTTGTGGTTTGGGCACCCTCCATTACTGTATTGATCGGCTCCCTGCTGCAAACTGGGAATCCGAAAGCAGAAAGGGCAAAGGTCCCGTCTCTACATGAAGGTTAGTAAGCCCTAAGAGAGCGGCCAAGCCCCTTCGGCATTTCTAAGAAACAGAAAAAGGCAAAGGAGTGAGAGAGCCTCACTTGTGCCAGCTCCGTGGGGAGGGGCCCTTGTGGGGTAGAGCATGCCAGCCAAGCATCAAGGCAACACGATAGGAACTTAACTCCACAGTCGCCAGGATTCACATATTCTGAATCACTTCCTAATAGAGAAAACACGTGCGATAAGCATTAAAGGGTCCAGTCTCTGGGACTCGGTGGGTGAAGTGCTCGCTGCGAAAGAGTGAAGAGCAGAGTTTAGCTCCCAGAATGCACGTCAGTCTGGGCGTGGTAGAACACCTCTTTATAATGGTGACCAAATGTCACCTCCACAGGGATCATCATTTCCCAACAGACTTCCTACAGAACACCCCAGTCACAGAAAGACGGCTAAAAACTGTGAGTGAGATGGTGAACTGGGTTCTGTAGTTGAGGACATTCTCCCAACGGGAAGCTGCAGCATGCCAACCACCACACAACTAAGCTCCCTGCAGAACTTCCTGAGCTGTGAATCCACCAAGGGCAGAACTTATCTGAACCTGGGAACCTGTTCTTCCTGGAGCATCCTCAGGTACCAAGCTTCCAAAGAACGACCCGGGGAAGGCTGGTTGTGGAGTATGTCAACACACCATGGGAGGCTTGGGTCTGAAGACCTTCCTAGACGTGTCCTTCACTCACTCCACACGTTCATTCTCTTCCTGAACAAGAATCTCCGAGGATCTGCCAGGCACCGAATCAAGCAAGACGCCAGGGAAGCAGAGATAAACGAGGTCTGACCTCCTGTCTCTCCTCCTCACTTTGGTCAGGGCATCCCCTTGCCTCCCCCACCTCCACACCATTCCCCCCCACCCCCCATGTGTCTTCTCTCCCACTGGCTGCTCCTTCCTGTCCCCAGACACCTCAGTGCTCTCAGGTTCTGCATGGCTGTGCTTGCCTCCTGACAGGCTCCTGCCTCCTGTCTCTGTGGTATGAGAACACGTGTGTCTGTGTGCACAGGGAGTAGCCACCCCTGTTCTTCCCTACACATCGCTGACCCCTGTTGGCCTCTTCAATGGTGTTTTCTTGACTTATAAGGTACATCTCCACCCAGCACATGGCGTGATTAACTCTACTGTGTCAGCCTGTCTTAGTTGCCGATTGAGCTTGTATTAGTGACTGTGGTGACAGAAAGCCTGACAAAAAGGACTTCCTTTTGGTTTACAGTTTGTGATGGAGTCCGGCAAGGTGGGGAAGCATGGGGCCAGGGTAGCTCCCGACGGTGGGGGAGGTGCCTGAGACAGCTGCTGACCCCCTGTCTGCAGTCCAGATGAGGGGCATGAGGCCGCTGGTTACACTGTGTCCATACATTCACAGAGAGTGATTTTTTTTTTTTTTTTAATTCGGAGCTGAGGACCGAACCCAGTGCCTTGTGCTTGCTAGGCAAGCACTCTACCACTGAGCTAAATCCCCAACCCCGAGAGTGATTTTTAATTGGATTTAGATGAGTAAATAGTGAATGATTGAATGAAGAAATGAAACACAAAGCTCCCGTCCTCATGGAGGAGGGTTTACCAAGGTCCTCATAGCAGAAGTCTTCTGGGATTCATAATCAGAGTTTCATTTAATATAAACTGAATCTCAAAATCACCTTAAAATGTAGATAACATCACAAGTAGTAGGTTTTTAAAATCAGATACCTGACTAAGAACAACTTATGTTTTGGAGACATCACCACGTTTTAAACGCAATGTCCTTCACTCAAACCCAACTGAAGTCACCACAGGAGGTCTGCAAGAGCTGAGTCTGACCCAGAGCACAATTACAGTCTATTTATATTTTAATATCTTGAAGACCTGAGTCAGGTGGCATTGAGTTGAATCTAAATATGTCTCGATGCTACCCACTCAACGCTTCCAATTAAATAGGGTAAAGTTCGTCCTGGCCTCAGCATCTCTTCTGCCTTTGCAGAGGAGAAAGGACACTTTCAGAGAGCACTGTCTTCTCCCAGGCTAGGAGGGCCCATTCTTCCCGCAGGTGCCAGCAGGGCACACTTTCCAGTGTGATGGGACAGGAAGCCTCTCCTCTGCCAGGCTGTCTGCTCCTCAGATATGTAAATGCAGTGGTTTTTACCGGAATTTTAATTTAAACTGGACTACATTTGGATACAGGAGAATTTAATTTTTTTCGTTGTTCAAGAAGGACTAAACTGTGACTTGAGTTCCCAGTGGACCCTTCGACTTTCAGCCTCTCTGCTGAGATGCCTAATGCTTGTTCTCACCACAATCCTCCACACCTGAGAAGGGTACTGAGGCAAAGGTTTGCCCATGTCCAGAAATAACCAGCAAGCCTGATGTTGTCTGTACAGTTACAGAGTGGTCATGTTTTGTTCCGTGTATGTGTGCGATGATTAAATATATATGTGTGTGCGTACATATGTACGTACGTGTAACGGCTTTAAGTGAATTAAAATAGTTAACATGGGTTTGAACTTCCGCCAGCCGCTTCTGTTTGCATTGTTGCATTTATCCGTTTCCAAACATTAGAAGATCCATCTATCAGATTCTGTGTCAATCCGGCACATGGATAATTTGTAAAAAAGCTTTCCTTCAAAATGTTCTGCGGTTTTTCTAATCTCCTCGCTTTTCTCCTTTTCTAATCACATAACCTTGAAGTCGGAAAGCGCAGCCTGTGATAATCTGTGTACACTGCCTTCATTACTATCACAGACAATTCTGGAAAAAAAGGAAGAGAAAACACACACACAAAACACATACCCTGAACCTCCTTTCTGCCCCCACACATTCAAAGCTGCCTTTAAAGTCCTGCTTTCTCCCAGTTCAATCACACCCGCATTAGGCCGACTCATCAGACAGAAAAGTGGTCGGGAACATAAGGGGATATTGACTTTAAAAATTTACTGGCGAGGCGTTCAGAGCCTGCAGGAATGTCAAAACTCCAACCTGCATTTTGATGTTTTTGCCTCCGGTTAGTCTTGACTGACATGCTTGGAGCACTTTGGTCTGTGCTCGGGTATCCATTAACTGCCCTTGACTCAATGTTATCCAGGCCTTTGCAGGCTTTTGGTGGACTCCATGCCCCAAGGTGTAAGGAAAGCTCATGCCTGGTTTTAAGGGATCACATTGGCTATTCCTGGCTTCATTAGGGGGGCCATTGTTTGATCCTAAATAATGAGAGCCTGTTAATTATTATTCTGATAATTGGGCCTCATGTGGGAGCATGGCAGGCAGGCAAGAGGTGTTTGAAAAGGAAGCAAGTTGGAGAAAGGAGAAAGAAATGTCAAGGTTGAGGTGTCTTTGAGAGGAGTTTGTTTATATGCAAAGTGTTTTCACCTAAGTGGGGACCGAGGGGGCTGGGGCAGGTGTAAGGCTATACTTACTTCAGCTAGGGTGGATTGCAAAATTACTACCCTGCACCAACCACTCACCAAGGCTCTCCCATCCCTTGACTGAACCTGTAATTCCACAGGGGAATAAAGGGGAATTGGTTTCTTTAGGTGGGAGAGAGATCACACAGGGAGCAGGGAACTGGCTGTATCCCCTGCTCTCCAAGGAAAAGAGCGAAGTCACTTTCTCCACACACTCCTGGTTCTACTCTTTGCTTTTCACCTACAGTGTGACAACCAAGTCCACACAATGCAAGGTGATGACCCTGCTGCCTGCTCAGACACAAAGATGACTGTCAGGAGCCACAGATGCCAGGAGGACCCGAGGTGGCTGAGAGTAGACAGCTTTTGGGTAAATGGTGGCTATTGGGAGGTTTCCTGAAGTCTTGGAGACACCATGGAAAATTTTGGCTTTCAAATTCTTGACAAATTGGAAGCATTTCTGTACTGTAGTAAATCTGGAATGCCTTTTCTCAGTGAGTGCTGTGTTAACACATCTATGTTCATTTTTGTCTATTTGTTATGACACTATGTAATTGTGAAAGAGAAATTCCATTCCACAGAATAGTGTGTCTGTCCCTGGGACCCATAGAAGAGCCCAGTGTCAGGGCTGGAGAGATGGCTCAGCGATTAAGAGCACTGACTGCTCTTCCAGAGTACCTGGTTCAATTCCCAGCACCCACATGGCAGCTAACAACTCTCTGTATCTCTAAGATCTGACACCCTCACACAGACACATGCAGGCAAAACACCAATGCCCATAAAATAAAAAGAAATAAATTTAAAAAAAAAAGAAATAATGAAAAAAGAAGAGCCCAGTGTCTTACCCAACTGAAGGAAGGATTGGGTTTTGACAAAGGCCTCCATTAAAAGCAGGAGGGGAGTTTTGGGAAGGCAATCTGGCATTTGAAGCATTAACTGGGGTTTTTGTTAGACTTACTTAGACTCTGGGTACAGCTGGCCAGCTGAGATGAGAGCTGGCCTGCCTGTAGACCAGGTGACAGTGGCCGACAGGAAGAGAAGAGACAGAGGGAAGGTCCACACTCGTTTTGAGTCCCAGCACTATGTTCACCTGACTTTGCTTGCCTCTAAATCTCAGTCTTCCAATTAAACTGGAGAGACTATCAAAAGCGCATGTTCAAAACGGTTGAATACCCCGGAGCTCTGGACTTGCCTGAGTCTTCTTCATAGGCTCTGTGATTCTCTTTTGTAGGTGTGAATGTTCTTTGAGATGCACCATGGGCCGCAGAGCAGGAGGAAAGGGTGGGAGGGCCGGGGCACAGTGTTGGGGAATTGAAGAGTTAGTGGCCAAAACAGGCTATCTTGTCTGTGATCTCTCAACTGTTCCTGACAGCTTCAATACATCTCCTAGGTTCAGCCAAACGACAGCGAGCTGTACTAGAACATGCCATGCTAAGTGCAGAGCCATTAAAACACAGAACCATCTTGGATTCTGTGCACAGCGAGGTCTGAAGGCCAGTGTTGGCCAATAGAGTCCTGGAGATAATACCAGCAATGATGTAGAAAGGGCTTGATTTGACCCTTTGTCCATTCCATGACCTTGACTGGGGTCAGATTCTCCACCTGGGTGGTAGAGTTGATTGTCTGCTTCAAATCTCCTAGGACACTGAGAAGCAAGCACAAGGTCAAGACTCTAATACTATCTGTAAACACAAAATACTCACTACTGTGATGGTGTCTTTACCGGATAAATGAGGGCAGCAGGGATTCACACTGCTACCTTTGCCCGGCACCTCACTGTCTGTACTCTTATTTTTACATGGTTGAGTGACTGAGTCAGCCCCATTGAAATTTATATAAAGACAGAAGAAGTTTCTCCCACTGGGACACACTCGCGGGAGTTTAGGAAGAGTACTCAGCCCTATGGCCCACATGCCCCTGTTTTTAGGCTTCATGTAAATCACGGAAGTGTCATCCTCTTTGAATGATCATAGTCTGTCTTGGGTTGCAATCTGTTAAATTAGACACATGATCTATCATCATGGACCATGGGCCAGAGACAGTCCTGCCTGAAGACATTGTTCAGGAGAAGGAATAAAGCTGAATCCACTTTCCTACTTGATGCCGGCAACCTTCTTTCTACTGACCAGTTTCCAGTGATGATGACAGTCACTGGGGCATATGATTGCCAAGGTCTTTGGTGCCTTTGAACTTGGACCCATATTTCCACTTCAGTGACAATGACTCAGAACAGCTGCTCTGTTCTCCTCGTGGCTGAGAATTTCTGCTTCATGGATGAACCCTGAGTGGTGGACCTTGTGGCAAATGCATTTCTGTCTCTCCTGCTCCCTCTTGACATAGTTAGGAAATGCTCCCTTTGTCCTTTCCCTAGGGTATGTTGCCAGTCCTTTGGACTCGGTGTTTCCCGTTGGACACAGACTATCACAGCTCAACGCCACATTGTTTCCATTGCAGAGTTCCCTTGGAAGGCAGTCTTTCCCCTATCCTCTTCATCAAGAATGATGAAGGGAAAGAGAACAGACTTTTTCAAAGCCAGAATTACCCATGACTAAAGTATGACATGATGGATTGAAAAAGAAAGTTAATATCTACACCAGGCATCTCAACCAAACCAGAACGAGAGATGAGCAGTCTGCAGTGCAGTTAGTAATGTCCTCCAAACCCTGATCAGCCAGCCACCTGCTGGGCTCATTCTACAAACTATCTGTGGTACAGGCATTCTGGGTAAGTCGTCCCCTCCCAAAAGCCCTCCTCCTCTTTGCATCCAAGGAAAAGTGGTCAGGCTGGTTTCGGAAGCAAACAGTCATCCCAGAGCTCTTCGATCACTGCGGTTTGTATTCTCTGCAATAGTAAGTTCCTCTTTTGCTGCAGAGAACCGGAGGCCACGCATCCAAGGGAATTGTTTTCTGGCCTGAAATACAACCTTTTCTTTTAACAGTTGTAGTCAGCAAGGGCCTCTGGGAGTCTGGTTTGTTCCAGGGCAGCAGGAGAGGCTGGAGTGAGGTATGCATGGGCTAACAGCTTTATCAAGAATCCTGTTCTCATTTTTCCTGTCACTGTTCTGGTGGATAAGATTGAACAAGCAGCCAGCCATACTGCACTATCAACTCGACTTCAGAGAATACCTTATCAGCTTAAAGGACATATTTTTATCCGATACCTGGGTCCGAGTGATTTTCTAAAACTTCTGTGACTTTGCAAACACATCTGACTGGGATTAGCAAGGGCTGAAGTGACTCACAGGCTCAAACGATGACATCAGCACTGGCCAGGCCAGACCACAGGAATAACAACTGCTGAACCAACACGTGTGACCTTAAGTTCCATTTGTAGTGACTCGACAGTCCCTGGGCTAGCTCAGACTACTTCTGGAGAATCTTCTAACATCTGAACCTGAATATACAAACAGTGCCATCAAATCAACAAATGCTTCTGATCAAACCAGAAGGCACCAGGCCCTGTCCTGGATTCTGGAAATAGGATGGCCAGACAACAGAGTTCTGTGGCCTTTCTGTTCTAGTCATCTAGAAGGGAAGAAAGGAACAATTAATAACTGGCATCCAGCTGAAGGGAAAACGTATAACAACCAATAGCCAAATTTCAGCTTTTCTTTTTCTCAAATAGAGTAATTATTCCAAATTCCACTGTTAGGCATTTTTTATGCCACTTCTCTTGATTCCTTCTTATTGCTAAGGGCCAAGTGACTGTCCCCAAAGAGACTGAGTTGTAAGGGCCTGGGTCTCTAGAAACGAGCTGGTCACCTCAGCTTCCCCACATACCTGTTAAACAATGCTCAAGAAGCAGGAGGAGGTATGAGCATCTACCCTTGAGAGTTTTGTGTGCCTGTGTGTACACAAGGGCATGTGTGCTGTGTTGTGTGTGTAACTTGCCTGTGCGCACACACATGTGTGCTGTGATTGAGGAATTTGTTTTCACATCTTACATGAAAAAGCAGAAAGCTCAGAGAGGATCCGTTGTCCTCCACATCCTGAGTTCACACATCTGAACTCCCCCTCGGAGGCCAGGCACATGTGCCCTCAGTTTCCAAGGGCTCCTCGGCAGATTGGTTTTGGGGATGTACCTCAGAATGTTGCGAGGGAGTTTCTGGTGGGAGTCATCTGTGTGGTGTCGGAGAAGTGACCAGTGGCTCCCTCTCCTGAATCCCTGTCACATTCCGCACGATTATCTCTGAAGTTTCCTCTAGGCCTCACTTCCATCCTGGATGCTCATGAAGCTGATAAAGGCTATGGGAAGAGGGGCGGGGCAGGGCTGGGATGTCGGTGAAAGTGCATGGGCTATGAGGGGCAAGGGCGTGCTTTGCTTGGCTGTTCTCACACTTTTCATGCATTTCCCATAATGGGAGCAAGTCCAGCTCTCTTCGACGGCAGTGGTCTCTGTGTTCATCTGAACCAGTGAGACCCAGTGTTTCCAACACTGTTAGTGTGCATGTCTAGTCTACAAAAAAAGGTTAGACACAGAACACAACCATTTGGATTTTGGTAATACGAATGCTTACAGGACTCAGAACCATCACATTCTTAAGGCTTCATCTTCAGCATAGAGAGAAAAAAGTACAGTGGCCACTGCTGATCATATGGGCATCCTGGACCAAAGCAGTCATTTCGATATAGCTTCTACATCATGACCAATATTGGGTTGTCAAGTTGGCCAAATAAAATTGAAAAATAAAGCCAATCTTTTACAGGAGAAACTATTGGACCTTGCAGCCTTTGGTAAACAGTGTCTGGTTTTACTGCGCCACTTTGAGAAGGAGGGCTGAGTCCTGAGACATTTGAGCCACACCACAGTCCCTTCTTGCTTCTCTTCCTTTCTTTGTGATCCTCTTCCTAGTCACTGCCTGGCTCTCAACTGTACAAGAGCCCTCCCAACTCAAAGCCTGGGTTCACATGTCCGTTCACACCGGGGAACTTATTGAGCTCAGTGTTAGATGGCACAGAGACCATTCCTTTCCTCATCTCATTCACCAGCAGGCAGATGCCCCGCTCATCACTAGTTGGGTTTTCTATCATGACACTTTTAGAAGTGTGTTATGTCTAAAGCAGAACCTTGCCCCTCCAGTAAGGAATTCTTTCTTTGTCTACCTCACGCTTCGCTAGACCTTCCAGGATCTTCAACTCCTTCCTTTATCCCCACACCCAATCCGAGACTAAGGTGTTCAAGCTCACTTGGGAAAATCTATCCTATTAATGACCAAGTCATATGAGCTCCATATTCCTGCTCCTTCCTCAGACACCATCTCAGACCCTCTCTCCTGGTTTGCGTTGCCCTCCACTGATGTCACCTGCTCAAAGAATTCTTCTCATTCATTCTGCCTTCTTCTCTCACTATCTCTTCATGTCTACTTTATGGTATCTTTGGCTACTTTTTCCTTTAAAAATGTATTTGCACATATTTATTTGTTTGTTTGTTTGTTTATTTGTGTGTGTGTGTGTGTGTGTGTGTGTGTGTGTGTGTGTGTGTGTGGCAGTGTGTGTGGCAGTGTGCATGTGAAGGTGAGATGACAATTCATGAGAGTTAGTTATCTCCTTCCACCGTGTACTCCTGGGAATCAAACACAGGTCCTCAAGCTTGGTAAAAGGCACATTTATCCACTGAGCCATCTTGCTGGCCCCTTACTATTTTTTCTTATTATAATTTGTCTCTCTGGTTAAGGTTCCCTAAAGAGTGCAGGCTCACTACAAGGAGGAACGTAAATGCTTTACTAACTAGAACAGAGCCTCACATGAGTGATCCAAAGACTAATACTTGGGAATGCATCATGAGTGAATAAGATAAACACAGGCAACAGAAAGGAGTTGCCTGTCCAAGGCTCTGCAAAGGGCAGAGCCAGGCCCAGGCCCTTGGTATGACTCCAAACTGCCACTAAAATAAGTTTCATTCCTTTTCCTCTCCATCAGCTCTCCCCATTCATCCTGATCCCTTCACCCTTTATTCTTCAGAAATACAAACATTAGCCAAGCTCTTTTTAGTGAACTCTTGTAGGACCACAGGCTTCTTCACAAGGATGGCTGGAGATAGTAACTTGGTTGCCTCAAATGATGACTCTCAAATTTTAATGAGGAATATAATCACTAAGAAGGAAGAATTGAGGAGCTAGTTCAGACGACAGGGCCACTGGTGGCTGAGAGGATGCATAGTCCTTCCTCAGACCACACCGGGAGGTGGAGCCACCATGCAGAACGGGGCTAGCCTCCATTCACAGGTGCATTGAATGAGCACTCCACAAATGTCTGTTGCACACTCATTCCTGCCCTGTAGACTTCCAAACGGATTAGCAGGCAAGGCTCTTTTCTAGCCATATTTTACAAAAGAAAAATTCAGAGTTTCAGAATGGCTACATGATATTGCCCAAGATGCCTGGCATGTGCAGCAAAGATGAGATGTAGCCGATGGCTTCTGAACCCTAGTCTGATGTCCCTAACCACCAAACTACCACAGAATCCACTGTCATGCTGTGCCTTTGACAGTAGGAAGCATAGAAATGGGGAAATACATCTCAATAAAGGGGAACAACTATGAAGTGTAGTAGAGGAAGGAGAAATACCCTTGTAATCTAAAAGAAACAATTTTACAATCGGTCAGAATGCTAGTGCATGGAAGGGGGGAGGAATTGGGGGCAGGAGGGCAAGGAAGAGAGAAGAAGGGAAGGAAAGAAAAAAGAGAGAAAACTTTAAAAACTATCCTCAGATTTGGTTTCCCCACCAGGCTTCCCTTCCAGCTCTGCTTTCCCTCTGTCCCTTCCTCTTTCTCTTCCTTTCTGAGATGATGCCCATCCCTTCCTCTGACTACACTGGCAAGGTGGAGCTCTTCTTCCTCCTCCTATTCCTCCATGAGGTGATGGACCACACTGGGAAGGTGGAACCACCTTGCAGAGCCGATTGCCAGACTGAAGAGTGAAGAATAGACATATTTTCTTGGCTCAAAATTCTTGAGTCCTGTCCCCTAGTGACTAATTCCAATTACTTGGTAACAGTGTGATTATGAGTTTCTCTTGACTACATGATCAATTCTCAAAATACAGCAAGGTGTTATGCCTATTTTTCAGTGAGAAAGCTGAGTAATTTGTCCAATTCCATCAGGTCTTATGATTACAAACCAACATAGCCCCTTACCCATGGAAGGCACTGCTGAGAGCTCACAGTAGCTTTGCTCTGACTCTTTCTAGCCCTGCTCATCAGCTGCTGTTTGCCCTTGGCTAGGACTAGCATGCAGATAAAGTCAGGTGCCACTGTTGTGCAGCATTGTTGTAGACACCATCTCCGTGCATCTGATTCACGGTCCTAAAGATCATGATTTTGCTTGGGGTTGATGTTCTTATTTCAGGGTTTTGTCACAGTCCCAATATTTCAAGAACAGACCCACTGATGCCTCCACAGCTGTTCTTTCCCATCCCATCCAAAACAGGCTGTGAGGTGCCTGGGAGTAACCACCTACCTGAGGCCACCTTGGCATAGAGAGCAGTGGGTTTTCAACAGGAACTCTGACAATACCGGGTCATAAAGCTACAAGGCTGGCCCCTACAGCAGAAGAGAGAAATGGATCAAATGTTGGCTGCGGTTGAGAAAGGGGAGTGTTAGATCAAGCCACAGATGGGAGGTTTTGTGCTGGGTGACAGCCATCATCAGCTTTGGCTGCTTTATAACCCTCACTTCCCCAAAGTTTGTCACCTCTTACTTCATCCACATCAGACATCTGCAAGCCCTGAGCACTCGTCCCAAGTAGGGAAGGTGAAGGGAAGAAGCTCCTCCTTGCTGATGGTGTCAGAAGGTGAAGTTTCACAGACATGGGGAAGGGAGCAAAGGAGAGCATCGGCACAAGGCAGACCTGCGAGTTTGGGTTGCTGTACCTTGTATCTCAGGTGAACGGTGCTCAGCCTGTTCCAGATTGAAAAACAGCACCCACTTAATGCTCCCCAATTTCCATCCGTGGGTCAGCCGTGGAACCATGGCACTGGGCTCTCATCACTTGCCCTTGACCCAGTTCTGCTACCTGCTGGCTGTCTCATCTGCAAGGGTGGACCTCCAGGAGCAACTGTTTAAAACACGGGAGTCCATAGGGAGCTCTGTGGGGGGGAGGGGGTAAACTCAAATGTGGGTAGGACTCAGGCATCCGTATTTTTACAAAAGTCCTTGGACAAATCAGAATGCTGGCCTGGGTGATCCCTAGGATTCCCCCACGGCTCTGACCAACTTCGTGTTCCCAAGAGATCTGTGGTCCCGGGACTAATCAATCAGTGGGCTTCATTCACTAGACTCCCCTTTAACGTATTCAGTTTGAAGGTCCTCTGAGGTCCTCAGCTTTCATTAGCTGCCGGGGAAAGACAGCACAGAACTGGCCTCCCCTTGGTGGCTGGGGGCGGGGTTTGCAATGTGGGTCTGGCTGTCAAGTGGGGGGAGCTCCAGGGAGGAGAAAGGTGGTGAAAACCAGGCAGTAATTAGCCCAGTGGCCAGGCTAGCAGAGGTCACTGCACTCACCTCCAAGTGTCGACGCTTCCTTCTCCAGTGGAGGAGCAAGGCCTTGTTGTGATTTCAGGTTTTGTTTTTTCACCCTGCTACTCCCAACAACAAAGAGGAACTTCTCAAGGAAACTCCACACTGGAATTCAAAAGGAACAATAGAATTGGATTTGATTTGTTTAATTCCGAAATCAAGGTCACTGGAAAGTACTGTGGCTCTTATTTGTGTGGTTTGAGGGGATATTTTTTTTTTTTTGGCAACATCTTTCTTTTCATTTGATGGCCCTGTCATCCCCAGAACTGTGTATGTTACTGATCCTGCCTGTATTCAAAGCCGTTATTAAGTGGACTCTTTTAGATTTTAGAGAAATGATAATGGTTCCAGAGATGACAGAGCGTGGCAGCTGGTGACAAAAAAGACCCTTGATAAGACGGCAACAGTAAATCAAACTACCGCCACTTTCCCGTTTCATGTTTGTTAATACCACCTCGCCTTTTGAAGTTTAAAGCAAGGTTCAAAAAAGCCAGGTGCTGAATCATAATATTAAAGCAAGCAAGGAGCTCCATGAAAGCGGGCAGATCTGAGAGCGAGGCAACAAACACAGCTTTCAACTGCCTTTTGTCGGGCCTGCTGCAGATGTCACCAGCGGTTCTCCCAGCAGAGAGTTCGGCTTGTAGCAGCGCCTCTGGCTGATTCCCGTGCTGCGTTTCAAGTGTCAATCAAAAAGGAAGGACGCAGCTTAGGTCCTGGTCATTGTCCTGTGAAAAGAGCCAAGCGTTTAACATTGATTTAGCTCCCTCAATATACAAAGCTGGAGCCAGCTTTGTGCATCGAAAGGGCCTTTGGCAAGGTTGCTTGTAGAGCAATTCCGTTGCGTCCCACGCGCCGTGGCATGGCTGTCAGGCTGCGGTGTCTGGAGCCCCATGAAAAGTTGTTCGGGACTGACGGAGCAAATTGGGAAGAAAGAACGTGTTGCCTCAAAGAGTGGGGTCTGTGGTCGCAAAGGCCTCTTTGCATGTCTTCGTCTAGAGGAACATTTGAAATAATCACCATGCATACCCAGTGCCTTGAGCAGGGTGTTAGAGCAAGCTAGGGTGGAGGCTGGAAAAGACCCCAGAACCCAGGGGACACTTGGTTCCCATGTATTCCTGTTTGCAGCTTGTGTGGCCTTTCAGGGTTGAGAGCTCAGGCCAGTTGGCTGTGCACCTCACTTGTTTCCATTTCCTGTGAACAGGCACTAGCTTAGACAGACCAAGGGGGAAATGATGGGATGACCTTGCTGCTTCTCTGTAGAGGAATCTTTGTCTGCCTCCTCATCTTCACTTCTCCTCCTCTCCCCTCTCTTCTTCCCCTTCCTCTTCATTGTGTGTGTCTGTGTGTGTGAGTGTGTGTGTGTGTGTGTGTGTGTGTGTGTGTGTGTGTGTGTGTGTGTTCATACATATTGGGGGGATGAATGCACATGCATATGCATGGAGAAGCCAGAGAACAACCTTGGGTAGCACTCCTTGGGAACTGCCCACCTTAATTTTTGAGACTGAATCTTTTGTTGGGACCTGGAACTCACCAATTAGCATAGTTAGAGCCCAAGGATCCCCCTCTGACTCTGCCTCCCCAGTAGACTCACAGTCTGGGTCTTGTCCACTGTGTTGATGTCCTCACTCACCAGGTTTTATGTGGGTTCAGGAGATGGGACACCCCGAGTCTTCAGGCTTGGGCAGCAGGGACTTCCTGACTGTCCGATGCCCCCACACCCTCACCTCATTTCTCTCAGCCTCTGTGTTCCTACCCAATGGCAGAATCACTTTTCAACTTCTTGTTCACAGCCGCCTGCCATGCCCAAAGAATGTTCTCAAGATGTACCCAAACCCAATGATGGCTCAACCTGACCATTTTCCTCCACATATAATGGCAGATGCCATGCTTCAAACATTGGATGTTAGCATTTCCGCAGGCCAGCGTGAACGGCCCATGACCTCACTGTTCTGCTGCTGAGCTGTGATGCTCTGGAGGAGGTAAGTTGGGTACCTTGTTAGCTTAGAGCGTTTGTGTATGTGTCTGTGTGTACACATGTGTGGAGGTCCACATGTGCAAATGTGCATTTAGAGGCCAGAGGACAACCCATTATTAATATTAAATACCATTCCTCAGGTGCCATCTATCTTGTTTTATGAGACGAAGTCTCACTAGCCTGGAGTTCACCAAGTAGCTCTGGCCAGTGAGCTCCAGGGATCCTCCTGTGTCCAACCACTTTCTGTGTGGTTGGATTGGAGTTCTAGGATAATTCGGGGCTCATGATAGCACGCATCACTTCTGCTTTGAGTCCTAAGAATCAGGACAACTGGTCCATCATTTCTGCCCCTTTAAGAGCCACACGTTAAGATGGCTGATCCTCAACATAGGAGCAACTTCTACTCCTAAGTGAAGGACCTGACCCCAGTGGACTTTCCATGAACAAGGTATAAACCTTTGTTGTGTGAAACTACTGCTCTAGAGCCTTGCTCATTGTGTTTGATACACTCAGTTTGTTCACAATAGCCTGATTGGGCTCTTCTCTACAAAGGGTGGTGTGGAAATCTTGGCTAGCCACAGAGCTTTTTCCAACAGCTGCACTAACCTGTGTAAATACAGTAAGATGATAAATGGAAACACAACAATACAAAGTAGTTCATTTTCCATGTAGCCAAAGTTCGGAGTCCTCAGTAGTGAACTGTCTGTCCTATGAGGGACCACCTCTTCTTTGATGCCCACCCACATCCCTCACTGCCTTGCCAAATCACCATATCGCTGCACCTGCCTGCCCACACCGTGACTAAGAATTAACTAAACCATCTGCCTCTTCCACTCTTGAACCTACATCAGTGAGTTTGACACGGGGACAACATAACAACCTTGCCAGGGACTGCCGCTGCTGAGTCTGAGCTCCCAGCCTCAGCTGCCCTGCGGTACCAATTGGCAGCACACATCTTCCACCAGCTTCCGCTGCTGTCCTCTGAGGAGGCCACCTTGCTCCCAAGCTTCTCGCTCTCATCTCTAAGGATTCTTCCTTCCATCCAAGGACAACCGACATGCCAGCCTTCTGGCTCCTGTCGTCTTGGACTTTGTTCGATCTTTTATTTTGGTTTGTTTCTAGAATTTCCATCGCTGGTAGCTCTGTCCACTCAGTCTATAAACCAAGCATTCTTTGTACGCCTTTGGCTAAAGTATCTATTCTCACACCATCCCTACTAGTCCTTTGCTAGTGCTTTGTCCACAAAACTCCACCTTCTGTCTTTTGTATTTAAACTGTTCTGGCGAAAGCCACCAAGACCTCCATGTTGTATAGGAGCCTGTGGTTTTCCATTTTATGTGTGCCATGTAGAACCCTCAACACCACCTTCTCTCCTGTTTTACTAAACTTGTTTCCCAAGATATTGATGTCCCCTTTCTTGCCTGTTCTCTGGCTTCCCTTTCTCAATCTGATGTTTCATATTCCTGCTCCTTTGGACAAAATCCGCCCCCCATACAATCTTTCAAGATCTAACTGTGATCATCTTCTTTTACAGCTGTGGAGGGGAAGAAGGGCTTAGAAACTCAAAATTACCAACAGGAAGGGGGATGTGCTTGTACTGCCTGTAGCTCCATGGTGAGATCTCAGTTTCTCCAATGCAACTGGGTTGTAGAGTTCTGAAGGACACCTGACACATTTCACCACACAGCTGGATTGCTACCAACTTTGATGGTGCTAGGTCTCTGTTCAGAGCTCCTATAAATGGGGAACCTCAGATCTGTGGCATCCCTTGTTCTGCCTGGTGGTTAGAGGAGCAGGGTGAGGGAATGGAGAGAGAGTTTGCATCTTGACCAAATGCAACATGACTTTCTAGGCTTGGATTTCAGGCAAGTCTATAATAGATCAAACTAAATATCTTTTTTTAGCTCCTTTCCAGAGTATTTTTAAGATCATCTCGCTTGATCCTTCTTTCTATCTTGCATCTTTCTACAGAAGAATTATTTATTGCTTCTCAGCAATTTCAGCAACCAAAATTTAAGATTACTTAGTAAACTTACATGTGAGTGTTTTGTTCCAATTTGACTCTAAAATGCCCTAGACAGGAGGCATGTTCTCTCTGCCTGATAACTCTATGTGCCCATGCCCAGACATCCACTCAGACACACACCTATAGTAGCAAAGATGTCATTTTAAGGGCACTAGAATAGCCACCTTCTCATTCTTTAACTCCTTACTTTACTTGAAGTAACTGTTAGTGAGAAGGTATTTTTAAAATACAGTAACATCGACAATCAGTTGACCTTAAACGAAGGTTACTTTCTGTCATGCAGATGGGTTTCCTCTAACTAATCAAGTTGAAGTCCTTCAGGGCAAAGACTGAGCCAGGATTATAGGTGAGTTGGTGGGGTGCTCGTCTTGAATGCGTGAGGCCCCAACAGCACAAAATGGAAAGAAGGAAGGGAAGGAGGAGAGAGAGGGAGGGAGGGAGGGAGGGGGAGAAATAAGAAAAGACAGCCACTGCATCTTCCTGGAGAAGTGATCCTATCTGAACACCACAGGGATAGCTCCTCTCTGAGTTACCAGCCTGTGCTACATATCTAGAACTTGGCAGGATCCACTGTCATGTAAGCTAATCCCCTCAAGCCAACGCCATGGGTATGTGCGTATGTTATTATGTATGTTTATATGTTCTACGTGTATACACTCTTGGACTCCCATATCTCACCTGACACAGCTGTGTATCAGGATCTGCCCCAGTGAGCAGGAAGGGGGCAGTGGGTTTGGGGTGCAAAAGAAAAAGAGGAAGAAATTCAAAACATTTCTATCTTCCACAGCCAAAAAAAAAAATAAGGACCTTAAATGTAGGTGACTCACTGGACGTGAAATGGGTCTGAGGTGCAATGTTGAATAAAAGAATGTGTTTCCCTGGCAACAGATGATGTGCAACAGCAGCCACCAGGCCAAGGAGGGTGTCAGAATAGAAGCAAGATGGCCTATAACTCTAGTTTACATTTTACCAAGTCATCCAGGCTTGGATCTCAGACAAGGTCAGGAGGGGACAAAGACAAGGATTGATATGCCCATTTCACTGGTCAGAAGATAAGGACCCCCAGGTGACTGCAAAGGAGTGTGACCTGAAAGACAGAGTGAGTCTCAAGAGGCTGAATCCCCATCAAATTCTCCAGTACCCGCTATTGACTACATCAGCTCTAGGCTCCTGTGGAAGACACCTAGCTGGTCAGAAGCTAGATGCCACAAAGATGCCCTGCATGAAGGCCTGGGTTTGAGGAGTAGCTCCTGGGACACCAAATGGGCAGGCTTTGGAGGACACAGAGCCTATAGAGGGGCAGCTGAGCGGTGGCAGCCAAAGTTACCCATCGGCACAAACAGCTGGGGAGCCATCTGTCTGGGAGAAGCTTCCTGCCCACGCCGTGCCCCCTCCTCCTGCATCTGTGAGAGGCCTGGCGGCTGACAGAGGCGCTCTGCACAGAGGGAACAGAAGGGAACCCGCTGGCCCTTGGATAACCTTGGCCTCATTAGCATTGAACCGAAGCCCACGGGTGCTATTGACTTCTAGTAAATATCCACCCACCAAGATGTCCCCAAGCCCTGCCCAGGGGTGTTTGGACACCAAGCAGGGCTTCTCCATCCTCTGTCCCAGGCTCTGTTGGTGCTCCCCACCCCTCCCCATGCAGCCATGAGAAGCCTCTCCATCCTCCTGGGAGGAGGGAGGGGAGCAGGCAACTTGAGCTGCCATCTCCCTGCAAACCTTCCATTCTCTCCCTCCAAAAGGCCAAACAAATAAACCCTAGAAAAGCAGTTCTGCACGTGAAGTGTACACCATTGTATTTTCAACTGCTTTGAAAAACTTTTATTTTTGTACAGCAAATGACACATTATCTTCCTGGAGGTCAGGGAATAATGTGGTTGGATTCTTGCAACACTGTGAGAGTTAATGTTTCTATTTGCCATTGTGTCCTGTGCAAAGAAAGGCGGCCGGGCACCTGGGGTTGCCGCAACACAGCGCGGAGATGGTCGAATCCACCAGAAGTGCTTTGATAATATTGAACACTATTGTGCAGGCGGTGGCCCCTCCTTGTCTGCCATGCATAATGGGCTTCCGAGTGCTAAGGAGATAAACGATGCTATCCTTGGAGTGTCAAAGGTAGAACTCTCCAGAAGCTACATTCAGAATCAGCACGAACTTAAGGACTTGGGTTTTTTAATAGTAATTGAAATATATAATTCAATAGAAGTGTCACTCTAATATAATAATTGCCAAAGAAATTGAGCCATGGGAAAGTACTGTAAATTGCAATTTTCCTTTATTAGAGTGTGTGGAGATGGTAATGTTTTCTCATCAAGAAAGACTCCTGGATATCTCCCCTTCCCATCTTTCAAGCATTTGTCCTCATGCATGTTGCCCTCTTGAGAGATACCCTTGCTGATTCTTAGATTTCCCTGAGACGTAGTTGGCCCCTCTTAAAAATGCTTATCACTGAGAAGAATGCATATTAACTGCCTTGGCAGAAGCTTCCTAAGGCAAACTTCAGCTAATCTCTTTATTGTCGGGTGTCAGCCACCTAATGTTCTACCTCAAACATTGTCATTGCTTTTGTGTGGGGAAGCATTAGAGGGGTGCTTTGTGTCACCAAATGGCCCATGAATCGGGGCTGTCTTTCCTGTCCTCACACGGCTTTCTTAAAATGAAATTGTTTCGGTGGAGGACGTATTCTAATACTACTGAACTGAGTTTGGGACTTAGGGGGGAACAAAACAACGAAACATTTCTCTCCCTGCAGGAAGCCATGGCTCAGGGCTACCCTCATTATAATCAGTATCATTTGATAATTGATAGGCATCTAAGCATGACCCCCCCAAATCTGGTGGAAATGTATAACACACTGATTTTTATAACACGCCCACAGTTATGAGCCATCCTATTCACCCTTTATCTTTTTGCCTGGGGTACCATGCCAGTGCTGTAGCCATCTACCCCCTTCCTTGTAGTTATCCTCATCCATTTACTTCTAGGGACCACAAGGGACAGTGCTGACTTGAGATAGGAGGTCCCTGCAGCAAGCAAACTGTACCCACCAAACTCCTAGAAAAGACACCAGAGACAACCAGCTGGAGTTCGGTGGGGTCCTTAGTCCCCTAGAAGCTTTGTATTCAGGGGAGGGAGAAAACTGGAGTGGGGGTGAGCTGAGGTAAGAACAAAGAAAGATCAAGGTGAAGGATGTTAAAGGAAGAAAGGGAGAGCAACACTGGGGAGGAAAAGGCCACGTGCTTTACGGTCTCTGGCAGAGTGAGCAGGGCCGAGGGAGACAGCGCACATTCTTTCTGGATATCTGAAGACCAACTATGGCAGCAAAACCACCAAAATGAAGACAGTTGCCTTAAGTGGTCAGGGCTGGGTAACTGTCTCCATTTTCTGGACTTCCTGCAATGTGCTGTTTGTATAACAGAAGAAATGAGACATTAAAGACAAGGATATAGAAGCCCATTGCCCAGTACCCCAGCTTTGTATTCGAGTTCGAGGCTGGGAGCAGGGAAAGGAGAACTTGAAGCTTTGCCTGCAGCCAGACGTCATTGCTGATGTCACCCAGGGCACAACAGGCTTGAAGGATGAGCTAGAGGAGACCGGGAGCCCAAGACCTGCTTTTCACTGACAAGCTGACCCCATGTAGCAGTCCTTGAAAGCCAGCCGTGGCAGGAGCAGCCAGTAACAAACCTTAACTGAAGCATTTTAGATATTGTACCTTTTTTTTTTTTTAAATTTCTTCCCCTTAAAAAAATACAGATTTGGTATGTTGGTTAACCTCAACTGTCAACTTGATGAGATCTAGATGAGAGTCACTTGGGAGATGGAATGGTGGGGTTAATTGTGTTGGGTTAATTGAGATTGAAGGACTGCCCATTGTAGGTGGCACTATTCCCTGGGCTGAGATCTGAGACCGTGTCAAAAGGATAAAGTGAGCTGAATATAGGCATTCATCTATCTGTTTCCTGACTCCATCCCTTCCCTGCCATGATGGACTGCACCCTGGAACTGAGAGACAGAACAAACCTTTCATCCATTACTCTGATTTTGTCAGGAAAAGTAAGACGCTGGGCACAGTAGCACACTTATAATCTCATTCCCTTGGGAGGTGGAAGCAGGAAGGAAGGGAACAGGCAGTGCAGGGGCTATGTAACAAGTTCCAAACCAGCCTCAGCTACAACCCATCAATCAAACAAACATGGCAGCCATCTCTGCATGATGGCTTGAAATGTAAGCCACAGAGGGGAAGTAAATCTTGCCCCAATCAAAGATGAGAGGAAAGATTAAAAGAAAAATTCTTATACGTTCATATATCGGTCATCAAGATTTGGCATGTATGGCTGGCACCTACTTGGGTTTTAATGGGACTCCCTGAATGGTGTAATAAACAAGTGTATTCCCTAACTCAAAGCATCCCCATATGAGGTGAGTGATAGAATTAAGAGCAACATCCTGGCCTCTAATGTCACCCACACTTGGGTTGTCATCCCCCCTTGGCATGTGACTTAACCCTGTTGAACCTCAGTGGTGTCTATGGATAAACACGGACAATTCCCCTGCCTTGTTGGGTCACTCTAAGAATGAAAGGGGCCAGCGCTTGTAGTTAAAGTGAAACAGGCTTTTGGAGCCCTGAGTTCTCAATGCAACTCGACTTTCCTTTGGATCCTGGCATTCTATCCACTCCTGTGTGTCTCATTGGCCAGAGTCTATGACAAAACAAGGTAGGACTCTTTGAGGTATCATCCCTGTTATCACATACATTTATATCTGCTGCTGGTCAATTCACATCCCCCACATACATTCAAAGTCATGTGTCACGCACATGAACATTAACAAACTCATGCATATGAAGGGCATAGCTGACCGCCTGAGATGTAGATCACGGGTCCAAATCACCCCACACATATTGAGTGACTATTACTTGAGTGGGATGGCCAAAATTGAGAATTTAAGAAACACAGCTAAATTCTGGTGTTCAGATTGATTGCACCCAAAAGACATGCCTAGCCATGAGGGGAGCTGCCACTCAGGCTCGGTGGCCATCACTCCTTAGGGGTGCACCCCAAGGTTCATATAGGACAGTACAGGATTGGAAATCACAGACGGATTCTCTCCTGAACCACATCTCCAGCTAACAGTGCACAATCAAGAGTGCTTCTACTTCAGTAAGATCTGACCACAAGACTCGACTTCTATTCATTTTAAAAATACTCTTTACATTCATCAGTGCACATTATCAGACCATTTTGCTCACTTCCACTTGGTAATAAGTGTTTGTGACTGCCTGACCCAGCGGCTGCCACTTTCTTTTCCTTCCTCTTATCTTTCTGCTTTTTGCTTAGACTTCTTTTATTTCTGTCCTTTTCCAAGAGGAACTCACTGTAGTGATGTGCCACATGACTGGCTGCCGCCTGCATCGCCTTCCTTCCTTCCTGGACTCACTCATGCATTTGAAGGTAAAGGGACAGAAATGGTAGGCTGTGGGCCCTTGTCGTCAGAACATTGGGGAAGTCTCTCTCTCCCTTTCACAAGTGGCACTCCTCTTTCAGACTCTGTCTGAGTTCTTCTCTCCTCCCCTAACACCCTGGGGCCCAATGGCCATTGCAGCACCAGTGCCTTGGGGAGATTTAAACCTGCAGATTACCACCTTTTATCTAGTGAATCATAATCTTGTTGAAGACAGTACATGATAAAAAAAACTTGCTCCTGTAGTGATCTTTATCTGTTACGAATTCCAAAAACTACCTTTCAAATCCCTGTCCGCAAACTCGGTCTCCATCTCCCTCTTCTCTGCTTCTTCCCCTCGGTTTCGTCCTAATTACCAGCCAGCGGGTGGATGCTACTGCTACTTCTGTGCTCTCGCGCTCTGGATCCCTAATCATGCCCATTGTGCTCCTCAAAGCGGAGTCAAGAATTGCTGCCTTTCTATGCCCCTCTCTCCCGACATTGTAGAAGGAAGCAGGTTCCTGCGGCTTTTGTTGTCTCCACTTCTGGGCTAAGCTCCATTTGCTGGTGAACGGGCCCTGTCTTCGCTCCCCCTCTAAATACTGTAACATTCAGCATCCTTTCATGTCCGTGCTTTTAAAGTAAATCTTTGGACAATTAAAGACATGAAATGGCTAAATAGAGTTCTGTGGGCGTTGTTCTCTCCTTTTTAGAGGTTTAATCACACTTAATGGCTCTCTTCAAAACTTGAATTTTCCATTTTGGTGTTTTGACTCCATTGAAAGAGTTTACTAATATTCTTTCAAAAGTATTCTCTGCTCAAATGAGCTATTCAATAAAGTTTTGTGCCACGCTATAGGATTTACTCTAAATGGAAAATAATTTAAAGGGAGATCGGAGTTGGGGGGGTGCCATCCCGTGCCACAGATTTTGTGAGCCAAATCGTAATCACCAATATAGAATGCGTGGAGAGCTGGTGAAAAGACAAGGATTATTTAGGTATAAGGGAGACTATTTCAAATGAGATTTCAATATTCTCCTTTCCTTGAAGATGGCCAATTGTTCAGCCTTATGGATCCGTAAATAGGAAGTTGGGATAACCCTCATCATTTTCCCTTGGCACTCTCTCCTTCTCTGTATTTTTTTCCCTTCCTGATGTCAGAGAAGCTGATTTTGTGGACAGTCTTCAGCCACCAAGTCCTCAACACAAGACTGCAATTCTTCCCCAACTTGCTCTTGCTGGAGTCGCCTGCTCTTGTCACCGTCAGGAGGAGGAAGCCGGCTGGACACTGAGTTCCCCCTAGGTTATAGTCACTGTCCAAGTGATAGAATTTGCCACTTGAAAGACAAATTTAGTGGAAAACAAAAGCCATTACTTCATGACAGTGTCTTTATTAACCCCCAACTCTCGGGTGGCATGTCTGAATGAGTAGCATCCTGGAGTGCTAGTGACAAGCTTTAGAAAAATAAGAAATGCTGCATACTATACATCTAGGACAATGCCCCCTGTCTGCTTCTGCCTTTCATCCATACATCTTCCTTCCGGAAGCAATGCAGGACAAAGTTTGGGGAACTGTGGCCTGACCTTGAGGGGTTTAATGTTTGGACCCAGAAACAAGCAATATAGGTAGAGGAAAGAACACAGATAATATGATCTTGGATCCAGGATCTGTCACTCACTAACTGATCCCAGGGAAGACATACTGAGACTCTCTGAGACTCTTTCTCTTCCATGACAAGGGTCCCTGGATTGAGCCACTGCTCATATCTGCCCAAAGCCATCTCACTCATGAGCTTATTTATTATTTTATTCTCTCCGCCTTCCCCAGTGCCACTAGGGCAGGGGCCTTGGCAGAGTTCATCTCTGCATCCTCAATGCCTGGGAGCATGGCCGGCATTGAGCAGATGTTCAATAATGGATGCACATATCAGAGTTATCGGAATCTTCATGAACACTGAGCCATTGACCTTGACCTAGGTTGGTAGGCTTGGTAACATTTGCCAAACCAGCCAAAGGAGGAAAATTATTTCAAGAAGGCAGCAGCAAAGAGGGGAAAGAGGGGAAGAGGCATTTGCAATTTGCACTGGGCTGAGGCATGGAAGACACTGGGTTGCTCTGCAGCAGTCAGCCTCCTTGGAGAAGAATGGGCTCAGTGGGTGTCTTGAAACTTGAAACCCCAAGTGGCTGGATTAATAGGAGATACTGAAGAGGTTTAATCCAGATGTTAAAAAAAAAAGTGGATGTTTGGAGGAATATTTACCAGACTGAGATATATAAAACGTAAGGTGACGGAGGGATAAAATAAGACGCTTCAGTCATTGACAAGACCTCAGTTAGAGTCACAAGAATGGAAATCTCGAGAAGGGAGGTTCAGGGACAACGGCAGGAAGCAGCTCAACTGGTGACAGGGCTCTGTGAAGATGTGAAGAAGAGAGGCACAGAAGCCACGAGAACCGGGGGGGGGGGGGGGGGGGGGGGGACACTGCGGGGAGAAACATTCACACACAGAAGCACCTGCGGGGTTGCTGGGGTTGCCCGGAGTGTGAGCAATTTACTTGCTTAGCAGTGAGGCATGGAAGAAGGGAGAGGAGACCAGGCAGGAGCAGAATGGTCAGGGAAGCATGAGACTGACCTGCCGTCAGCAGGAGTCCTACAGCGTATGCGGAGGGGCAAAGAAAACGAAACAGTAGCCATTAGATGTTAGGTCTGCCCAGCAGAATAGAAGAGAAAGACAATTTCTTACACGGGGACTTGCGTTCACCCTCTGTGCCAGAGCACATGCTGGAAAATCCTGTTTCTTTCCAGTCTCCAGCCCACTAGGGGTGTCACATGGGCGACATCCTCATGTGCCAGTCCGGACAGTGCTCTTACTCACCAACAAGTCAAGAGAGTTACTGATTAATTGCACCCCATCTGACAAGAGAAGCCAACGCCTTGTCCCGAACACCTTCCACCACGACTCTCTCTGCTTTGCCTCTTGGGGTTGGAGATCACATGGCCACAGTCTCAAGACTCAAGGGGCAAAAAAGCAGCATAAAATTAGCAGGTGTCCGTCAAGTGTGGGGACTCCAGAAATTCATTTTCATCTCTGGAAAGAAGCAAGGAAGTTGGGTTGTATTAGGCACAGAACTAGTCTGGTATGTACAGTTGTCAGCTGCATTTTAAAATGTCTCCACTTGAAAGCTGCTTCTCCCAGTCTCCCCACATCTATCCATTGAGCTTGGAATTCCTCAGAGAACAAAGCCATTATTAACACACAAGAGCAGTCAAGTTTAAAACTGAGAAACCTTACTACATTCACATTGCCCCTTAGGTCACATTAACTGCAGGGAACAACAATGGACAACAAAAAATAAAAAACACAAAATAAGTATAATTTTTTAAAATTTTGTCCCTGAAGACTAGTGACAGGGAATGGAATCAAATTTCTTAGTGCAAGAGGCCTGTTCTCTCAAGGTCAAGGCTGGCGCTGTGGGGCGGGTTTAGAGGGAGTAGGGACCCGGAGGACCACGAGGGTGGGCTCTGATTCCTGGGTCTCACTTGTTCATCTAGTCAGGAGTACCTGGAGATGTGTAGTGACTGTCACACCTCGGCCTTCAATGAGCTCTAATTCAGCGGTCCTTAGCACTCCAGCAGGCCTGGGAAAGAAGGCAGACCTGGACATACACTGGCCCAGGAAGAACTCCTACTTCTGACCTGAAGTGAGCAGAGAAGGCTTAGTGGTGTGTGTGTGTGTGTGTGTGTGTGTGTGTGTGTGTGTGTGTGTGTGTAGTGTGTGAGTGCACATGTGTCTGTGGTGTGTATGTGTGGTGTGAGTGTGTATGTGGTATATATGTGGTGTGTGATTGTGGGGGGGATGTGAGTGTGGTATAAGTATGTGTGTGGTGTGAGTGTGTGTGTATGTGTCTGTGGTGTGTGTGTGTGTATGTGTGGCGTATGTGTGTGTAATTGTGTGAGGTGTGTGTGTGTGTGTGTGTGTGTGAGAGAGAGAGAGAGAGAGAGAGAGAGAGAGAGAGAGAGAGAGAGAGAGAGAGAGAGAGAGAGAGAGAGAGAACCAGGTAAGCGGCGATCACCCTGGCCTAGGACGACACATATCCGCCACCAGTCTCAGCGTTTTTGCATGGGAACTTGGAAATGAACTTAGTCCTCATGTCTGCAACTGAGCCATATCCCCAGCTCAAAAATAATGCTGTTTGAAGCTCCGTGTCTGCCCACCGCCTGCCACCAAGTGTCTCCCATATAGCTACTAGAGACATCTTCCCTGAGGGAGCTCCAAAGGCTGAGGAGAGCGCAGATGGTATTGTGGTGCCAGCCCTGGTGACTTTTCTGGGGCCTGGAGCTATGAGGACAAAGAAGGAGGTCATCTAGGTCCCATCTTGAAATTTGTTCTTCAGACTCCGAGAGCAGAGGCATGCCAATAAGAGGGTTTTGCAAGGCATGGTGAAACAGGTTGCTGTCGGGCCCTTGGATGTTGGAAGACAGGACTCCCCAAAAGGACAAAGAGGAAAAGACAACAGGTGTTGTGTAAATACATTCTACTGACTCCCCCACCAGTTGCCCTAGGCTAGTCATCCCCTGGTCTCAGACATGCTAGGTCTAAGAATGATCCTAACTCCCAGGAAGACCCGAAGGAGTCCCAGGAAGGTGACAAGCCTGCTCCTTCACCAGGGCTGTTTATTTCCAGTTGACAAACACTGTGCTGATGTTCACTTCAATTAGGGGACACACTTGACAGTCTGACTACTCCATCTGATGCCTCAAAGGCAAATTCCAGCTCTTGCAGGAAGAGGTGGTCCAATAACTGATCCGTATGAATAAAATATACCAGCGAGGAACACTCGCAGCCATTTGGGGAAGCCACCTCCTGCCACAAGGAGTGTAAAATGTTGTGTGAGAAGGGCAAATCAGATAAATAACACATGATATTCACACTAGAGGGAGGCTGGGAACTGAGCGTGGAGGCCACAGCGCCTGCGTGTTCCTCACCTGTTGGAGGTGGGAATTAAGAAGCGAGGAGACTCCGCTGCAGGGAGCGGAAGATGTTTGTAATTATATGGAGGAAAATCCTTTTAGGAGCCTAAAACTCACAGAGAATCGTACTCAATGATTCTGGATTTTAAACCAGCATCTGCAGGGAGAAACTCTTCTAGGGTCCCATGTTAATCTTTCTGGGGTGTGTGTGTGTGTGTGTGTGTGTGTGTGTGTGTGTGTGTGTGTGTGTGTGTGTGTTTGTGTGTGTGTGTGTGTGTGTGTGTGTGCTCCTGTGTGAGTCTGTGTATGTGTCTGTGTATGTGTGTCTGTGTGTGTGTGTGTCTGTGTTTCTGTGTCTGTGTGTGTACTCCTGTGTGAGTGTGTGTGTCTGCGTGTGTGTGTCTGCATGTGTGTGTCTGTGTTTCTGTGTCTGTGTGTCTGTGTTTCTGTGTCTGTGTGTGTGCTCCTGTGTACAGGGTGTGTGTGCACATGCATTTGGAGGTTAGAGGCTGATATTCTAGGATGCTGTCTATTCATCTCTCTTTTTTTTTTTTTTGAGACAGTCTCTCACTGAGCTTGGAACACAGACTAGTCTCCTCTGGCTGGCCACTGTGTACTAGAGAACCCTTGTTTCTGTGTCTCCAGCACTGATATTACAAGTGCAGTCACCACGATGCTCAGATTTTTACATTGATAATGGAGACTGAATTCAAGTCTTCATACGTGCCCAGCAGGTACTTCATTCATGGAGTCATCACACCGCTTCATTTCCGCCCCCACCCCTCTCATCACCTTGACGACTGTGAGATGATCTGCTGGGCATCCTTTTACACAGCCTTGTGTGACCTGGCTGGAAGGCAGAGGTCAAGCACTAACTAGCAGGGCTCTTCTTGCCCAGCACTGACCTTGGCTCCTTTTACCTGTTCTCTGCCAGTCAACTCCTGAGTGGATGAAGGACATTAGCAGCATTGCTGAGCTGCCCTGAGCAAGTGACATCCAGTCTCTGGACTCCTGTGTCCCCATCAGGGAAGGGGACAGTCAGCCTTTCCTCATTTTCCAAGGATCTCCTGGGTATAAAGCCAGGTACTAGGAGTGGGAGGAAATGACAGGTAGATAGGAATCAAGGGGTTCTTGTTTGGTTGCTGTTTTCCCAGCTGACCTGGTCAGTAGAATCATCTCTGTCTCTGCCACCAGAAACAAAACCCACATTGCCTTTCAATCAGTGGGATCCGAGCTCTGGTCCTCAAGTTTTCACTTTATCCACTGAGTCTCAGCTCCTAGTTTTAGAACACACACACACACACACACACACACACACACACACACACACACACACACGTGTGTGTGTGTGTGTGTAAGAAATCTAGGCTGGTGAGAAGGCTCAAGGGGCAAAGGAGCCTGGTGCCAAGCCTGGTGACCTAAGTTTGATCCCTGGAACCCTCTGGCATGTGGAGGTCAGAGAACTCACTCCTGAAAGCTTTTCTCTGAGCTCCACATGCACACATGGCAAGCACATGTGAGCAAGCATGCATATATACACACACAAGTACAAAATCAATAAATATTGCCTCACCCAGTTTCTCTATAGCCTAATAGCATCTAACTTAGTTTATGTTTCCATAGTAGCATCTGATGTTACAACAGAAAGAAATCTCTGGAGAATGGCCACAGACACCATTGTTTATCTTATTTTTACACCGCCTTCATGTGTGTCTGTTATTATTAGCCAATGGTTGTATCAACACTTGATTGCAACTGAGTGAACTCTGGGTGTCTCTGGGGTTCGCACTAGCCCTACGTCTCCTCAGTTGCTGCCCAGTCCTTTCATTTCCGTCCACTCATTCAACAGACATGAATGAGAAGCTGGGGTGGTGACCCAGGATGCTGGGGAGTTAGGAACAGGTGCATTTTTCTTCCCATCAGAGACATCAGGGCAAAGACATGCGGCCTGGGGCAAAGGGAAGCAAGGCAGAGGGCACATCTCCAGCTCTTCTGTCCGAGAGGCTTCATCTGAGACTGAATGTGAGGACAGAGCAGGGAACTCACGGCAAAGCACGTCTGGGGGGAGAGACTGATGACTCCTTCGAAGGCAGAGTCCTTCCCCAGACAACACAGCTCTGCTCCCAGCTAGTCAGTTTTCCTCATCTTTCCTTCACTCCTTCCCCCTCTTCCCATTTCCTTCCTTCCATACATTCCTCCCTCTCCCCCTTTCTCCTAGTCTCACCCCCACACCTCCCCTTCGTCCTCCTACTCTCTTTCCTCCCCATCACCCTAACAATAGTTTTGGCTTTACCTCAAATCTAGATCAAGCTGAAAAGGGAAAATGTATGAACAACCTAAACTTCAGGAAACTCTTGGTTTAGACATAGGCTTATTCTTCTACTCCACCACCACCACCACCACCATCTACTCACCGTCTACTCCCCCACCATCTGCTCACCGTCTACTCCACCACCATCTACTCCACCACCACCACCACCACCATCTGCTCACCGTCTACTCCACCACCACCATCTACTCACCGTCTACTCCACCACCATCTACTCACCGTCTACTCCACCACCACCATCTACTCACCGTCTACTCCACCATCATCATCTACTCACCGTCTACTCCACCACCATCTACTCACCGTCTACTCCACCACCACCATCTACTCACCGTCTACTCCACCACCACCATCTACTCACCGTCTACTCCACCACCACCACCTACTCACCGTCTACTCCACCACCACCATCTACTCACTGTCTACTCCACCACCATCTACTCACCGTCTACTCCACCACCACCATCTACTCACCGTCTACTCCACCACCACCATCTACTCACCGTCTACTCCACTATAACCATTTACTGTCTACTCCACCACCACCATCATGGCAAAGCTCTGAGACACCTCTTCCTTCCACTCAGTCTCCCCAAGGGTCAGTCTTGGAGAGGCATCATTCTCGCCTTCGTTCTCACCTCTGACCACTTATTTATACTTTCCACACTCTTAACAATCTTGTTTGTAGAACCCAGGAACCTGACTGGGCACTGAGTAAAAGGGGCACTGAGCCATCTGGAAGTTCGAGGAGACCCAAAGGCAGAGGTGTGGACAGAAGCGGTGCATGTGTCTATCACTCTACCGCTAACTGGAAAGCATGCAGACAGTCCAGCCATTGCCCATGCCTGTTAACAAACACGAGGCCAGCTGGAATGCTCTGCATGTCTTATTAGAATGAAGCCCATTTTTAATGACCACAGTTTCTCTCATCTGATGAATCCCACCCATACAGCCCCAGGTACAAGAGACTATTAAAACCATACCCTCCTGTTCAGGTTTTCAAAAGTTTGCCTAAGAGCAATCGCCCCAAATATTGGCTTGCTGTGGTCACACCGTGCAGCATTTCCTCTCACCAAGCTCATCTGGCTGTGCTTTTGAGCTAAACAACATGCATCCTCAGACTTCATAAATCCTGTTCCTCTGCCCATCCAGAGAGCAGACATTCATGACTTGATCTCAGTCGAATGGTGTAAAAACCCAAACAAAAATACATCTGGACAGACAAACCGGATGCCAGGCTTTTGCTGGATGAGAAGGGAATAGCTCAACCCTGGCCCTTTGCAATGAAGGCTTTATCTAAAAAGGAAAAAAAAAAAAAAAAAAAAAAAAAGCTTGTGGATCCCGAGCGCTGTCCTGAGTGCAGCTTCCATGGTGACAGTCAGCATAAAGTATCTCTGAGCTCATTTTGTTCGGTGTTTTGTGACCTGGAAAACATTTTCGTTGGATCTTAAAAAAAAAATTAGCCCATGTTCCCCACACTACCACCAAATGTGATGATGACCATTTTCTGTTCCTTTAGCCCAGATGGACTGTAGCCAGGGATCTGGGAAGGAAAAGTCACCAGCAATTTCCTAACACACTTAACGAGCCACTCAAATTCTGCAGAGCCTTAGCAAGACTGAACAGAAGCTAGAAAAGCACAAGAGAAGCATACCTAGAGGCTGGGGCTGATAGAAACACAAGGTGGGTCAAACAAGCCACAGCACAATGTGATTTATACCGTGATCACAAAACCCGTCACTAAGACTACGGTGGTGTCTGGATGTACGATTTCCTTAAACAAAACAAATGTATCTTGTGTTGTATAGGTAGATGTATGGGGTGCTTTTTGATGGGGGGTGATCTGCCATTGAAAATAAATGCAGGGCTTACTAGATCTAAGATCCTACCTGGGGCGGGTAGAGGATGGTCCCTGCTCTACCCTTCGATGCTCCCTAATTCCTCTCCCCTGCACTCTTTGGGGAGGATGTCTCAGGCTGGGACCAGCAGCAGGATATATGCAAATGGCCTCTAATTGTGCCTTGGCCATGGCTCTATTGTGGTAGCTTTTAAGATACTTTATTAATGTTCTCTCTAACCACTGTAAATGAAGCAGCATGGATTCCGTGGGACATGTGTAAGTGCAAGTGCATGCAAGGGTGATTTCTTCTGGAGTTATTTACTTGATAATGATATTAAATATTAGAAACTCTAACAGCTGGTGTGTTTATCCTGACTTGAGTGTATTAACCTCTTTAGCCTTTTTTTTTTCCTCCAGAAGAAGGATTCAGCACCACAGATTCAACTGTCAGCTGTGGTGCCTGGCGGCCCAGGCGATTGGCAAGCTGACAGAATCTAAAGTCCAGAGCAGCAAGCAAACATGGATGGCATTGCGGAGAGGGTGGGGGGAGAGCACTTGATGACTTGAGGCACCTGCAGCTGCTTGCACCCAAATCACAGTCAAGGCTGCGCTCACTGGGATGGAAAAACACTGAATTTACTGGGAGTGTGTTGGCTCTGCCCTAGGTGAGGGAGGAAGGGGCTACACAGAGGGCACATGAGGGGAGGACGGAGCTCTGAGCACTGGCATTTTGCCCACTGACTATACTCAGACAGCTAAAGTACCTCTGGAGAACTCTGGGCCCTAAGGGCCATGGCCACCCACAAGGTAGTATGGGTCCATCATGACTCTGGCTGGTAGGTCAGAGATGTGAAGGACAAGTGTCTGAACACTGGGACAAAGTGGCATTTATTTACAAAGCATGACTGTAGCCTGAGAATGACCTTTTGCTGGCAGTGTGACCTGCAGGGAGTTATTTACTCTCTTAACTCTGGTTTCCACATTAGTCATCATGGAGGCGATTTGCACACACCCATACAGTCAAATAAACATGAACAGATACAACATAAATACATTGAATTACTGATTTTCCATAAAGATGGTCTTTGCACTGTTCCTCACGACAGCCCTAAATTTTCCTGGGGACTTCCCACACTTTTGAGGCTTGATTCTCCTCTGGAGGGTAACAGTGTGAGATGCCTTTCTGGAACTTGGGGACAAGGCGTTTTGTGTCAAGAGATCATCACATCCTTGAATGTCTGGTCCTGAATGTCCTGGGCATGACCACAGGAGGAGAAGAGATAAGTAAATCATGTTCAAGGTCACAAGTAAGATTTCCCCTTGAAGAAGAGGAAGTATGGGAGCGATGGGCATCTCAACACTTCTTAGTGGCGGTGGTCTTCCCACACAGACTGGGGCACTGATGGGACTCAACAGGACACAATGCTGTCTTTAGTATGATGGACAAGGTGTTGCAGTAGCTCCAGATATCCAGGGGTATTTCTGTTTCTCACAGTGGTTGGCCTACTTTACAGACCAAATTTTTTTGTTCCTTTAAATTTTCTACTTGTCACCCTAACTCCCTGGGATAGTAATTTAGAGAAGAGACATTTGGCAGGTAATTCCAATGACCACAGCTACCTCACATTGTAAGGGTGTGGTCCTCACGAAGAGATTAGTGTCCTTATAGGAAAAGAGTGATACTGCTCCTCCACCGTGAAGACATAGTAAGAAGCAGACCATAAGAAAGCCAAGGAGAGCTCTCGCCAAATCTTGACAGCTTGGCTAACTTGATCTTGAACTTGCAGCTTCCAGAACTTCAACCCAGTGCAGAAGGGAAGATGTGAGATTTAGAAAACCAGAGACAATGTCTAGCTAGGCACGTTTTCCTTCCCCCACCCTCTACCTTTTCCATTCTCTCCCCTCTAGGAGCCTTGCTGCTTCCCACTGTATCAAGTCTAGAAGTCCTCTGAATAGGAAGGCATAAAACGTGCCCACTCAACACTTAAACTTTACCTGCCACCCATCTTACATTTTGGTAGACAGCTTTCTTTTTCCCAATAGATCAAGGTCTTATTTGAGGGAATGATTCCTAAGAGTGGATTCTCTCATCCTTGCCTCTTTGTGAAGGACATGCATGATACTTACTCATCCTCTCTGGCTTTTCTACCATTATCCCCATCAGCAATCAGCAGTATGTGAGATCAGTGGAATAACAGTCAACCGAGTTTGACTGTGGGTTAAATTTAGTATACTACCTGGTTTTGTAAATACAGTTTGTACGGAACATGGCCACACCCTTATCTTCTACAGACTGCCCAGGACTAATATTGACTCTCTGATGGAAAAGTTGACTGAGTGGGACAACTGTATGGTCCACAGCACCTAACTATTTCATTCTTCGGCCTTCTAAGGACAAGAATTGCTGACCTTTGTGTAGGTTGACATGTAGGTTAGATTCACTACAATCTAAAGATCTGAGTCTAGCCCAATCAGAAATTGCTCTTAGTCTACCAGAGAGTGTTTTCTCTGGAAATATGAAGTGTGAAATAAGTCCTTTGTTCATAAAAATAAGATGAATGTTACCAAAAATTAAAGTCATTTACCAACATTATCTGATCTTAAAACCCACAGTAATCAAGTAGCTTAGATATTGTTAAACCCAGTTTTGAAGAATGTACAACTGCTGCTCTGATAGGTGAGTGATTTGCTGTATGTCTTGGAGCTGGTGAAAGAGAACACTGGCATTTGAATACGAGTCTAAAGTATGATCTTGATTGATCTCCTAATCCAGCTACCACGTCTTGAGCATTTATTAAACACTAGGCACTATGGACTGTGATGTGCTTACATTTTTCTCAAGTTACCTACAAGCCTTCTTCACATATCAAATTTCCATAATCTTGCTAAATGATGTGGAACAACATCTACAGTGATTGTGACCAACACTCTCATCATCCAGGGGCTCCTAGCTCCTAGAAGGAAGTCCCTCTTTTTCCCATGGTCAACCTTGTGCCCTCTGTCAGCTTACTTGCTCTTCCCTGCCTCTAAGTAGGTGTTCACTATTCTCCTGTGCATCAGGGCAACTAGATGCTGCCTTTGCCTTTGAGGCAGAATGGCAGCTGGTAAGGGGATGTTGGACGTATAACTGAGAGATAGAAGGCAGAGTGGGCCCGAGCATGGTTTGGCTGGAAATAGGAAAGTGTGGGTTCTCAGCTGTCACTGTGCTCTGACTTGGGAAAGGAGTCAACACAGAGGTGTCTAGCTTCCAAGCACGTCAGAGCCACTGAGTCATAGAAAAGCCCCACTCTGGCAACTACACACCAACATGACACACTCTGCAGGTCTCATTCCCAGCCCAGCCTATCTGCCAAGACCAGTTCACCATCTCTCTAAGGATGCTGGTGCTAGCTCACAACACTATCACTGGCACTCTGGGTCAGGGCCCTCATGATCATCTGCTATCTGTGCAGAAAATTCATTGTGTCGAGTTGCTAAAAATCACTGTCTCTGACTTCCTCTGGGAACTTCAAGACATCAGGTTCTGCCACAGGACCATGTGGAAGATCAGGAGCTGCTGAGCCAGGCACAGCACTTGGCAGTTCAGGTTCCTCCCTTGCTGTAGTCCTTCACAGACTCCCGTTCTCAATTCTAGTACGATTCATGCAGAGGTGTGCCATTAGCACACACGGTTAGTAGACTAAAAGTGGGATTTGAGGATAATGAAACCCTGGAGCATTTCTTTGGTGACTGATGTGGCATTGCCAACCTTGAGCTGGCATTGGTTAATACTCCATCAAATGTGAGGATAAGTGTAGATGAGGCATGTTTGTTCCTTGATCAGTTCTACCCCGGAAGCCTAGATCTACACCAGCAGCTGTCTGTGGCATCTCTACTTGGATTGTCCTAAAGGTGACTTCAACCCAACAGGTTCAACCAAGAGCTCTTTCTCCTCCCACACAAGAGATAACCCCCATCGACCACCTGGTGTCCATGGCAACCCCCGGTTGCCATGGACATTCCCTTTTCCATCCATCTATCCATCGCCATGCTCGGCACTTGGCTCCAGTCCTGTCGTCTCTCCTGGACTGCTTCAGCGGCCTCCCAGCAGCCCTCCCAGTCTGTATTACACAGGAGCCTGGCCAAGCAAGAACAAACAGAGATAAAGATGTCAATCAAGACCCTGAGTCAACAGCAAGAGGGACAGAGTCAACAAGGAACCAAAGCAAAGCTTTGCCCTCGGACTCCTGATAAAAATGGCTGTCTGAAAACTGACCAGGGCAGGAAGCACAGGATTCTGAAGACGAGAAAATACAAAAGTCTTTTTCCTTCAAGGCTAGAAACCAGGCCAAGCATCTACCAGCTGTGCTGGGGAGGGGAGCCCACAGTCATGACTGATGTTTGCCACAGAATAATCATGGGGACATTGTCCCAAACCCCCAAACAAAGTAAACCAAACCAGAAGTAGGCAGTTGAATGTGACAGAGTCTGAATGTCAAATTCTTTATGAATATCAACTCTGACTAAAAAGGCTATTTTCATTTGACGTGTGTCTTCTACAGCCTTTCATGTTTGAGAAGATAGAGTGGGTTTTGTTGCTGCAGCTCCAGGGAGAATGCTGAAGTTAAGTAAACAAACAACAGCGACTGTGGGGACAGGCCACCGTCTAGTCCCCTATGATCCTTTAGCATCTAATTCCATCACTCACTTCCCCCACTTGCTGCTTTTGCTAATCAAATAATGCTATTAGAATTCCAACAGCAAGTTTGGGGACACCAGTAGAGCACTCTCCTAAAGTTGTTTCCTGAATAAAGAAGGTAGTTGCTAAAAGTGTTGTTGACCGTGGCCGCCACAATGAACGTCTTATCAAAATGTTTAGAGAAGAGACCAGCTGGAGGCAGTGGTTCTGAAGTAGATGGGGCTCTCAGCCTTCTGGCCTTCCCTCTTATCTGTGGTGATGGAAGGACTCATACACAACTTGGACTTGTCTCTACCACAGCTTCCTGCCCAGTCTGGTCCACTAGAAAGGAAGTGCCTTTGTTCTCCCTGTTTATGGCTTTCCTGAGTCCACAAACACTCTAAGTGTGTGTTTGTGAGGCTGACCCCAACCAAGACTCCCACCTCTGTGCTTGCGTCCCAAGCACTTGGCTCCAGGCTCATCTTTCACAAGGACTTTCTTCTAGTACCAATGAATTGGTTCTCTGGGATACTTCACATGATGGTTAACCTTCACTGTCAACTTGTTGGCTTTGGAATCACCTAGGAGACACACCTCTGGGGCATTTCCACTGGGGCTTAATTGAAGAGGCAAGACCTTCCTCAAATGTGGGCAGAACCATTCTGTGGGGTAGGGTCCTGGAGTAAATGGAAAGAAGAAAAATATAAGGTAGTTGAGCACCAGAACTCATCATTCTTTGCTTCCTGACTGTAGATACATCACCAGCCTAGAGCCTGGGCCATGATGACTTCTTTTCATAATGACCTGTGAGTCAGCATTAACCCTTTTTCTTTAACTTGTTTTGTATTTTGCCACAGTAACAGGAAAGGTAGCTAAGACACTCCAGGCTCTTAGAGTTGTAATAGTTATTTTCTAGGGGAGAAAGCGCTGTGGAGATTCTAGTGTCCAGCATGGAGGTCACTTTCAGAGCTGACACTGTAGGGATTCTGACCTCATCTTGGAACAGTAACTAAGATCAATGCCTAGTGTTGTTCCAGGGTGCTCTTGGGAGATCCCACTCAACACGTTGTCAGTGAATATGCTTATCAGAACAAAAGAGGAGGACAGTTCTGCTTAGGCTGGTGCTCAGTGTCAAGTTGGACACTGATAACTATGATATTTGGAGGAAAATAGACATATTTCAAGTAGTGTCTGAGTTGGCCATGATAGCCTAGCACGGCTATTTGTCTTTTGTCTTTCTTATGCTTTTAGCAAAAAATATGAATTCATTTTCTCCCAGAAACCTTGAGATACCTTCCAGAGCCCAACAAAAACAGTGGCTTCACTACCTCAGCTAGTGGTTATTTCTGCATCTCTCCACACAGTCAAGTTTCCTACCTCTGTGGGGAGGCCAGAGGGCTGAGGAGAACTGCTGTCAACTCGTCAGCTTCACACCCACTGTGGACAGTGAGGGATGATGCAAAGTGACCCAGAATGGCTCTGGAGAGCCAGCAGCTCCCACTCCAGACTCCACCTCTCAGAAGGCCTACCCTCCTTCTAGTCTGTTTCTCCACTAACTTGGACTGTGTCTAGAAGAGACAAAAGAGAAACACCTGGAAATGCTTTTGAAAATCGTTCTCTCGTGTTAACTGAGGGGAAAGGTGAGGTCGAAGGCCCAGCTTAGAGCAGAGGAAAGGAGAAAGGAGCAGAAGGCAGGCTTCTGCTTTGCTGAGTCCCCAGCTCCACGACCCCCTTTGACAGCACCCTCCGTATCACCAATGCCTTTGTTTGGCTTTTCTAAAGGACTATGCAGAGCAGGGATGGCTTCAGACATCTTTGTAGCCCGCATGGCTTCTTGCACACAGCATTGTTCAAGAAGTATCTTCAGAATTAAAATTTCATCACTTAGGCAATGCAGATGCAGGTGGGTTGAAGAAACCTGTCCAAAGAGGCTCTAACGTGGTCCATAACGTGACTTAATTATTTATCCATGTTCTAAGCACTTAGTCCCCACTACCCACTGAACGTGATGCTATCACCCCACTCTCCCGTTGTCTGAACCCCCATGACCCCCTCACTTTCACTCCTCTTTACACATCCATCCACCGGAGCTACTCATAGCTCCCTGGTTCTCTTTTCTACGTGATTTCTACCTAAGTGGTAAAACCCTCGAGAGCTTTACTTTTTATTTCTCCTCTGTCCTGGGTCCACAGTAGATATCACCCAGATTGTCTGCTCATTGCTATAGTTTTCCTATGGAAAACCTAAACCAAACCAATTCAAACTAAGCCCCAAGCCCAGACACTCCCACAGCCCTATTTCTTCTGCTGGTCGATGCTCCAACTCTTTGACCTCCTTCGCAGTGAAACCCTTCAAAGGACTTTTCTATATTATTAGCAATTTCTCTCCTTTCATTTTTTCCTAGCCCCAATCCAGCTGGGCATTCTCTCTACCACTCCTCCAAAGCTGCCCATGGCCACGTCACCGATGACCTCCATATTACTATAAAGCATTCTTCAACTCTCTGATACCAGAAGCACTGACAGGGAGATTCATCTCCACCCCACAAAGTACTTCTGAACAGTGTTGCTCTTTTCAGCCCTTGTAGCTGGTTCCTCTCCCCTCACTGAACTGTTTCAGAGTCTTAGGGAGCCCAAGCTCTTCTCCATCATTGCTCATTCAGTGTGATGGTATTTCAGTATCATATGTATAAAGATAAACCCTAAATGTATGTCTGAAGCTCACATACCCCTCCAGATTGTAAGACTTCAACTGTATCCTCCACATCTCTGCTTGGAAGCTGAGTATAACATCACATATTTGTAACCAGGGACTGGGAAGGCAGAGATAGGGTTACTTGTGAGCTGAAGGCCAGCTTGGTGTATATATATATATATATATATATATATATATATATATATATATATATATATATATAGTGAGTTTTAGGCTAGCCAGAGCTACATAGTGAGACCCGTCTTGGAAAACAAACAAATAAGAATGTCCACTTGGATATGCGTTCTACATATCTGACTCAACATACTCTAAACCAAACTGAAGATCTCTGAATATTCTCTATTCTATCCAGGTTATGAGGAACCCACTGTTCTGTATCACAGAAACCTAAAGCCTCCACCATCTCTGACACGTCATCATCAACTGGCTTCTTTGCTCTACCTCCAAGCAATGTCGACTGCATGCTCCCCTTGTTTAGATTCCCAGGATCCCACTCACTTTCACTCCTATTAATGATGAGAAGTAGAAACTGACCACTTTTCTCAGCCTCCATGTCTGCAGCCCCACCGCAGGCCTCCTCTCCACCTCCCTTCCTTGTGAGAAATCTCACTGCAATCGTAACAATACTTTACAGTTCTTTTCTTCCAGAAGGAAAGCTGGCACCCTGACAGTGGGCACCGGTTCCCTACAGGGTTTTCAGTTGTGATTTAGTCTTAGTCACCTGCATACTCTCTGATGTGGTCACCCTGGCCTCACTGCTGTCCCTTGAATAGCCCAGATGTCCCCACCCCGATTCAAAATCATGCGCATGGCAGCTCCCTCTGCCTGGAGATGCCAACTCTGTTTCTACTTTGCTGAGTCCTTCACCTCCATGCAGTCCCTGTTGCGTCCCCTCCTCAGCGACAAGCTACGGACACCTCACTCTGTCTCTAACCTTCTCCTTCACCACTCCTTCACTCCCAAGACACCATTCCACCACAGCCAAGAGTTTGCTTCCTTGTTCTCTTGGTATAAGCTATTAATCTTCTCGCACTAGAAGAGATTTACCAGGACAGAGTTGGTCAGCCAAGCTCCCAAGTATAGCAAGTCTTCACTAATTGCTGAATGAATTAATGATGAAGTAGGCAACCACTTGGAAGGGAGTAAGCAAAATAGATCTGAGGATGGCTTCTAAGACCAAGAAACATAGTGTACACAGGAACCTGTGGACCAGAGGGAAGGAGGAGCCACCATTTATCCACAGGCCTATACCCTATGGGGCTGTAAATAGAGATTTAACCTGAACACCCTTCAAAGCGCTGAGCATCCCCAGGAGGAAAATGTTGACAAAGCAGGGGAGGGTGGGAGTCTCTGAGGATGCAACTTTGATCTTCAGGATCACAGGTGATCCCAAGAGAACACTGAGGTCGTCCCTGCATCCAGGAACCGGTCTCTTTGTCCTTCTCTTCCATCCCATCCTCCCAGCAACGCCCTGTGGTCAGTCTTCTTCCCCTGGGGGACAGAGGTGGTGCTCAGCACTCAGACAAGATCAGTGGGACAACCCAAGGATGCTGGAGGGCACTGAGATCTGTGCCATGTGTAAAGCCCAAACCCTGGGTGTTCACATCCTCCAGCGGCATTTCCCTGAGCAGAGCCGGGACTCCAGGACTGTGGACATTTTCCCCCTCTAAATTGAAAGTGGTTTTCTTTCTTTCTTTCTTTCCTTTTTTTTTTTTTTTTGTCACAGTGGTGGGTTTCAGAACTGCAAACCAGAGAGGCGTTTTGATTCCACAAACAGCCCCCAGAGGAAAGCATTTCAAGCCTGACATTTTTCTTCTTTAGCCAAGGGACCCATAGGGACATCTCAATCTCTCCTTCCCCCAGGCCTCCACCCTCCCCTCCACACACACATAAAGAAAATGTTTTAAAAAGTCTGCCTCCCATTGAATTAACTTAAATGGGAAATAAAATGAGCTCCTTCAACCTAGTTTTCATTCTGTCAGGACGGGGAAATGTATTTAAAGAAGAGTTCTAATGACCTTAGCCGCTTCAGTGCTACAAACACCACGGATCTTATTAGCTGAAAATCTCCTTTGTGCTCACGTCTGTGCAGGTGGGAACACCATTGCCAGTGTGTTTGTGTTTGGACGGGGCCATCCAGACTCCTGGTGGCCTGTGGTGAGAGGCACCTTGAAGTACCACATGCCAACATCACAGGGCCCTGGCCTGCTTATCTGGGTCAGTAGAGAGCCTGTTCCCCGCAGGCAGCTGAGCACTTCTGGGTAAATTGAATATTTGTTAAGAAGTGCATATTTGTTCCTAGGCTTCTCTGAAGCTTCTACATTGACTCACAGCACGCCCTTTCCCTTCCTCAGAGAGACAGAGAAATCTGTCTGGAAAGGGAGGTGAGCTCTCTCTTGCTTGTGGGGACCTCGGGAGCCAGAAAACATTATATTTATCCATTCCCTGGCTGGCTTTTACCTCTCATCTGATGGAACTAGGGGTGTTCCAGAACATTCTTCACCTTCAGAGAGCGTTGAATCCTAGGCTGTCAGCAGGTCTTAGCCTGCTGTTTGCTGTTGGAGGCCGGTGCTGCTGACGTGGTCATCTGTTAGGACAAAGGTTTCTTTCTTTCTCACTGTTCTGGAAGCTGGAATGTCCAAAAGTATGTTGCCAGCACCTGCTGGGAGCCTCTCTGCTGCATCAAACCTGGAGAGAAAGCAGGTCTATGCAGCCCTGGGTTCATCTCCTAATCCTATCCAGGGCGCTCCACTGTGTTGGGTTGAGTAAGACATGCCCTCCATAGTCTCAGGCATTTGATTGTTTGGTCCCCAAATGATGGTGCTGTTTGGGAGGTGTGGCCTTGCTGGAGGAAGTGTGCCACTGGAGGTGACCTTTGAGGTTTTAAAAACCCATGCCATTTCCAGTTTAGTTCCTCTGTTTCATGGTCTGGGTTTGTGATGTGAGCCCCTAGCTCCTGCTCCAGCCACCATGCCTGCTGCCTGCTCCTGGGACTCTCCCTCTGGAACCGTAAGCCCAAATAAACCCTTCCATAAATTGCCTTGATCATGGCGTTTTATCACAGCAACAGAAAAATAACTAATACATCTTCCCTCAGGACCTCCACCTCAACCCAATCAACTCCCAGAGATCCCATTTCCAAATGCCAATGACACACAAATTAGGGGACTAAGCTTTCATCATGTGTCATTTAGGGAGACACATTCAAATCATACCATATGTTCATTAATCCACACCCTCTCTCAACCCAATTTTATTCTAACTAAGGAACAAAGAGAAAAGACTAGAAAGCAAGTAGGAAGCATAGGTGAGTCCCCCCAGAGAAGAATAAGGATTCAGAATCTCCAATGGGACAGCTGTAGGAGGCAATATTTTGAAAGGGCAACTGGGGATGATTTTTTAAAGCTGCCTCTGCCTGGAAATCATATTGATTTTCAGGCATGATGCACATGTATGTGCAAGACCTTGCTGTGTAGAGGTTGGGGAAATTTTCAGGAGACACCAAAGACCCTGCTTCTTCAAACACTGTTCAGTATAACACTTGAATTCAGAAATTTTTATAGTGGGGTGGAATGCACCAGTCATGTATGTGCATGAGCACGGAGACCAGAGGTTGACCTGGAGTATTGTTCCTTAGGAGCTGTTCAAAAATGCTGGGTTTGAGACAGGCTCTCTCACTGACCTGGGGCTTGCCAAGCAAGCTAGGCCGGCTGGTCAGCTTCCTCAGTGCTGGAATGACCACTGCAGGTGCTGGAGTGACCATCTGTTTGCAAGATGGTGTTAGGAGCTTCTAGTGATGCAGAGTGAAGTTCTATTTGCTGCTATGAAGGAATTGCCCCTAGTACCACTATTAGTAACAAAGCATTGTACATTTCAAAAGGGCCTAAATACTACATCGTAAATATATTCATTACATACAAAAAGTAAGTGTGTCGGGGGATAGACATGTTGATTAGTTTGGTTTAATTACCTCATGAGTAAACACATCAAAATGCTACGTTGTACTCTATAAAAATTATACAATCATTATCTGTCACACAAAAAATAGATATTGTCACTGTTTACATAAATTTTCTATTAGATGAATATTTCTTCAAAGCTAACATCTGTATTGATCACTTCTCTTGTTGTGACCAGATTTCTAATGAGAAACAACCTCAGGGGAAAGGGGTCTACTTTAGGTCATAGTTTTGGGGTACATCCATGCTGGTGGGAAGGTACAGTGACAGGAGGGGCTCACGGCTGTGGCAGCAGGAGTGTGAGGCTTCCTGCTCACATCTAGGCAAGACAGGAAGCAGAGAGAGGGGATACCAGCATTCATCTCACTCACTCTCTTTATATTCAGTCCAGGACCCCAGCTCACAGGAGCTCGCTGCCCAGATTCAGGGCAGGGTTGATCCTTCCTGGAAATATCCTCAAAGGCACACGCCAAGGCATGCCACACTAATGCCTTAGAAGGTTTTGGTCCGATCAGCTGATGATCACAATTAGCTATCACTGTGTCCAAAAAGGAAAGAGTCCCAGGGCACAAGGACAGACATGGATTCTAACTGCAAGTTCTAGAGTGGTTGCTGCTTTCTTAGACATTCGCTGCTTTGTCCTATCTCTAGTCAGAGTCCCACAGTTTTCAACAACATGCACGTTCCCATTAGCCCTCTCATTTTTACCGTACCCTGTGTATCTCCTACAGGATTTCAGGGTGTGCATACAGGATGTCATAGCAGAAACGTCTGTGTGTCCTTTTTGGTGGTCCTCATGTGGTACTCAGGAAACTATCCCCAGAACTGGTTTGAACCAGATGTTCTTCCCTTTCAGTTTCCTAACTTCTTCCCTGTGTCCTGAGCCCTCCATCACCATGTTCTCATCTCCACATATTTCTCTTATTTCTAAAAATTACCTCGGGTTTCCTCATCCTGCTCCAGCCTAGACAGGTCGCCATCTGGGACCGTCCACAGCCTGTCCTCAGGCAGAGTTCACTTCCCTCTTCTCATCTTTTTGTCCTCCTTGGCATGACCACTTCTGTTGCCAGCTTACAGTCTTGTGTTTTTATTCTTCCAAAGAGCACAAGGGGCTTGCATATGTCAAAATCTCTGTTCTGGCACCATCCTGAAGTTTTGCCTGGGTGCCGGAATCTAGTCTCAAAATATTTAGCTTCTAAATGTTTATGGCATTGGTCCACTGTCTTCTAACTGCCAGCATCTCGAAGAAGCTTTATGCCAATAGAATTCTTGTTTCTTGGCTTTTTCCTATACAGTTTTATCATCCTCTTCTTTATTTTTAATGCTCTCAAGTTCCACATGCTAAGACTTCCGAATCATTATACATAGCACTTGGTATCTTTTTCCATTTGAAGAATCGAAAAAATCTCTTTTATTAATTCTTTGATAGATATTCCCTTCTATTTTCACTAGTCTTTACTTCAATAACTCTCTTATATTTTCTTCTACTTGAAAAAAATCTTTTCTGAGACATTTGTGCAGATTCATCTATTGAACTTTCTACAGAAGTTTTTATTTTAAACATCATAATCTCAAATCCCAAGATCGTAGTCTCTGTTCATTTCTCTCATGTATTATCTTCTCATTTTAGAGGCAACATATTCTCCGTATTTTTTCTATTTTAATCAGCCACAAATTTCTCTTCTGTTCTCTGAAATACCATCCCTGCAGTCACAAAGCCACAGAGCTGGCCCTGCCCCCCTTTTCTCCAGGCTGTGGCATGCTGCCTGCCCACTTCACCTCTCATCTTCTACAGGTGGCTCCCAGAACTCTGCGTCTGAAATGATCATTCCTACATCTCTCTTCCAAACTACTTTTGGAAAGTCTTGTCTGTCCCCCCCCCCCCATCGTCTTCATTCACATAGGTTTTTTTTGTTTTTTGGTTTTTTTTAACCTGTTGGGGATTTTAATAAGAGCTCACTGAAAGTTTGCCTCCGTGGATATTTCACCATCCTGTTAGAGAGGTTGGCGCCTGTTGTGTGACTTTTCCTGGGAGGATGAAACAAATGTCTATAGGGCACCAATGACAGGAATGAGTCCACAGAAGTCCAATGCAGTGGACTAATGAGTGTATTGGGCTTACGTACAGAGCATGAACGAGTGTGGATAACCCCAAAGCAGCCGGATCATCAAAGAGCCCACCTTAGCCTGGATGACAGCTCATACAATCTGCATCCCTGGATGGTCTTCGACGACTTCCAGACAGTTCAGTTAGCAAGAGGCCCTTTTCCCAGTAATTGTTCCTGCTTCTAGGACCATGCACAGGGGCCTTGTGACTCTTCTGCGGCTATCCCTGAAACTTGTAGGTTTTACTTACTTTCTGAGTTTTAGGAGCCTTCCTCCTCTCACAGCTCTACATAATTTGTCAGCTGACCCAGCCACACACAGTGATGAACCCTCTGAGTATTTTAGTGACTGAGATTCTGACTTCCAACCTTCTCTCTTCACAGAACTTAGTAACTCTGTCTCCAGGAAGTTAAACCTTGGCTTCCTTTTGATGCCATGGAGACTGGATAGTCCTGTCTTGAATATAAGCCATGCATTCAATCAGCAAATTCTTGCTTCTCTCAATGTTGTTTTGAAATAACTTGTAACTTTGAGGTCAATTTTAACTGTTTCTGGAAGCTGAAATCACCCTTTCATTCCATAGTAACCACTCAATTCATTTAGATGCCAAGCTGAGGTGTTCAAGGTCCTATTGTAAAGTTCTTTCACTAAATGACCTTCACACCTCTGGTGACGCTATCTCCACCACTCTATTTCCAACACCCCAGGCACTCCTGGGAGTTAATGAAGAAAAGGTGCTTAAGCAAACTGATTTGAGATTAGCATTCCAAGAAGTTAACTGGAATTATGTGGTGTAGAGTGACCACAGTCTCCCTAGATGGCCAGGTAGGGAAGTGGGTTGTTGATCAGAACCTTTTTCATTCTAGCAACCATAAAGCTGTTCCTTGGTTTGATTTGATTATGAGGCAAGGATGGCTATATCAAACAGAGCTCCCTTCTTTATGCTGGACTCTCAAATGCAAAGCTTGCTCACACCAGCAATCCAAGAGTCACTTAGTCACCTGTTTGGTGGCAGAGAAAAACTCACACATAATACTCTAGGATCTCTAACTCCTTGTAGATCTTGGCTTTTTGTCAACTGGTTAAGGCATTAACCTTTGGCCATGCACCAGAAGTTTATAAAATCTAGCGTGTGAGCATGGTCTGGGCCTGGTTTGTTTGGTAGTGAAGTGATAGAGGGGTGAAGAAGCCACCCCTTCAACATCTCCTCACCACCTCCTTCCAGTCAGAGGTCCCATGATGGAATCCTTGGAGAACATTATTTCTCTTTAACTGAACATTAGTCAAAGAGACATTTTTGAAGGCCTGTGATGTTATGGTAGCCAAGTGTTGACTGGGGAGTTGGCTGGAACATAAAACTTCACATTCTGGAGTGAAGATAGTCACTTGATGAAGACAATAACAGAGTCTACAGATTGGGGGGGGGGGCGTCTATTCTTCTTTTGTCAATGACTCTCACCTTCGGCTCTTTATATCCCCATCAAAGTGTCCCCCTTTAGATGTGGGGCAGCGAGTGGGGAGACAGATCTGGGGCTTCCTTCTAGCCCCTAAAATACAGTTCACAGCCACCCTTCTTGCCATTGCTGGTCATTACAAAAGGCCAGAGCTACAGATCTTCTGGAAGTCTTGGCAAAATAAGAAAGTGGCCTCTAGCCTATAGCTCATGGAAAGAGGAGGCTCAGAGGCACACAGCCTCACTGAATCCCCACTGTGAGACAGAAAGAGGGAGAAGCCACCCCTGGCTATGGCACTTAGAAGCAAGGACTTTGGGAGGAGTCACAGTACAATGAAAGGCTGAGGAGGTCACCCCTTAGATAAAGTGCTTCCCTTATAAGCATGATGGCCCAAGTTTGATCCCCAAAGACCATGTTTAAAAAAAAAAAAAACTCAGAGGCTAAAGGGATGGCTCAGAGGTTAAGAGCATTTCCTAGTCTTGAACAGGACCTGGGCTTTGGTTCCCAGCACCCACACAGTAGCTTAAAACCATCTATAACTCCAGTTCTGGGGGATTTGACACTCTCTACGGAACCTCACAGGCACCAAGCATCCACATCCGCAAATGGGTGTACCATGTATGTACATACACACACACATACATATAGTCAAGCAAACACCCATACACATAAAATAAAATAAATAAGTCTAAAACAAAAAGCCAGCTATGGTGGCACACACTTATAATTCCAGTGCTGGGGAAATGGAGAGAGGTGGATCTTGATGGCCAGCTGTCCTAGCGCATTTGGTGAATTCCAGGTCAGTAAGAGTCCCTGTCTCAGAAAAACACAAGATAGATGACTTCTGAGTAACAATAGCCAAGTCTGTCCTCTAGCCCTCCATGTGCACACGTACATACATGCACCTGCTTACATAAGTACACCTGTACAAATGTGAATGCACATACATGCACACACACAAAGATTACATGAAGCCATAAAGGTGGAACCTGAATCCTATGAGATTGGCTGAATAAACAAAAGGAAGCAAGATCTGAGTCAGGAGATTCTGGTCAGCATCTAATTCCCTTTAGGACCCTGCAGAGCCCAAACCAGCAGGAAAGACAAGGCCAGTTGTGGCTTCAAGATCTTGAACTTCCTAGCCTTCAAAAATGTGAATCAAAATTTAAAAAAGAAAGAGAGAGAGAGAGAGAGAGAGGGAGAGAGAGAGAAGGAGAGGGAGGGAGGGGGGAAGGAAGGAAGGAAGGAAGGAAGAAAGACCCTTTTTTTAAAAAATCAACTCAGTTCATGATATTCTGTTATAGTAGTGGAGAAAATTGGAAGCTTTGTGAGAGAGACCCAGGCTAGAACTAGGAAGTCAAGTGGTACCTGGAGTCCTGACCCAGGAGAACATCTTAAGTGCCTGGTGTTTCAAGCATCTAACTATCTAACTGGGTGGCCATTTGCTTTGCATCCATAAGGAACTAACACACGGTGCACAAGAGGGTCATCCCCTGTGCTGTGTGATGGGGCTGGCTCTTGGTGCCCCCTTGATGCTGGCGCTAGCCAGAGGCCCTGGTTCCTTGCACCTGAGCTATCTCCTCCCTGAACTCTGCTCAATGATCCTCAAGAAAACCACAGAGAATCTTGACTTCCTTGTGCACAGATAAAGATTCTGAACATGCCGGGAGGGCTTTAGAAATGGGTCTCTTCGGACACTGATCACTCCCCCTGCACCTCACTGATCAGCACTCACTTTAATGTCACATTCACTGTTAATAAATTGTATAGTCAGGAGTTTAAAATGACCCTAGAAAATGATGGTTTTCTTTTCTTCTGGTGTTCCCTCCTTCCCTCCCCGCCACTCCTCCTCCCCTTCATTTACACTCATTTCTCTTGTTCAGATAAGACGGTAAAAGGATTAGAGCATGAAGCTTCACTCCAAATTGGTCTAATGGAGACGAGGATCCCGCTCCTGGAAATGGAGACAGGATATAAAATAGGGTAATTGACAGTTTTCACATCGCAGGCCAACCTCAGAGTTCCTTTGTGTGGCTGGCCTGACCCTCATCTCCGTGTGACAGAGTGTCCATTTTAGAGCTCAGTGGGAAAAATAGGACAAAGACAGCACAAGCTGGGATGTCCACCTGTGGCGGCGGCATCCGGCTGGGTGTGCCTTACACTAAACACCTCCAGGCAGCTGACGCAGTCCCAGTGAGCACACAGGATCAGGGCGGGCTGCCCCAGACATTCTGAACACTCAAGATGCCCTGGGAAGCTCGGCCAGCAACTCAAGACTACCTCCAACCAGAGAGATGAAGGGAGCCTAGCCCCTTGGAAGTGGTGTCCTTAAAAACTCAGCCAACGTCTCACTTCCCAGGCAGCCTGTACCGCAGGAAGTAGGAATATGACAGCTTTGCAGCCATGGCCTTGCTGCTACCAAGGCCGGGGTGAAGGGAAGTATGGCTCCAGGCTCAAACGCTGTTTGCTTTAAAAACCACTAGATTCATTAATGCCCTCTGCCACTCTGAAGATGGGCATGAACAAAATGGCACACTAACCAGAGGGCCTGGCCACCGGTTGTCCATGGTCATGCATGCATGCACATAGAAACACAGACACACATACATGCCACTCTTTTCCATACACACACGTCACCAGTCAACTTATTCTGTGACTCACTGATTGTAGTAACTACATGGGATCTGAACATTTGATTTTGCAGTTGGTGTCTTTGTAACACATTAGCTCAAGCTGAGAATCAGCCAGAGCTGGGCATATCCCTCAGTGGTGGTGGTGGTGGTGGGTGGCATTAGCAAGGTGTGGGTTTGATCCCCAGAACTGGCAGAAAAAAAGAAAAAGAACAAAGAAACCAGAACTAATCATGAATTTGTCAAAATTGTAGGCTAGAAAATCAACACAAACATCTACAAAGGAATAGACACGGTTACTTTCCTACCAGTTAATTCCCGCTCTCTTGTAGCCATTCTGCTGCCGGGAAGAAGTGTTTGGTAATGGCATCTACAGAGACTGAGTCCATACCAGTGTTTCCAGTGCCAGGACTTGGCACAGCTGGAGGAGCCCATCTTTGGAGCCTCCTAAATCCTGGGCTGGATACAAATAACCAGACATCATCTTTTTTGTGTGGTCCCTTCTCCAGTATGAAGATGGACTTCTTCAAAGTGGCAACATTGGATGTTTCCAGGCCTGGCTTGCATGGCCAGGTGACTCTTTAACAGAGCCATATTGAGTTGATAAGGTTACTTCATAATCCACCTAGTCTTGCTCAACACTGTTTTCCTTTGTGTCCCCCATGAGGCTGAGATTGAAGCCCTCTTGGAAGGAAGGTATAAATGCTGTGTTCTTGTTACAGGGAAGGCCACTGGAACCAGATGCTGTGCAGAGTGGATGGTGTTGACCCAGCTCAACAGCTAGCTTGCAAAACCTCAAATGTAATGCAAAACCACGAAAGGAGGGCTTACAGGAAGGAGGTTGGACTGGGGGGGGGGGGTGCGGTGGCTGCGCCCTTCGAGTGCTTGCTGAGCAAGCATGGGGACCTGAGTTTGATTCTATGCCCCACGTTTAAAAAGCTGGGTGTGTCTGTAATCTCCGGGGCTTGCTCGCCTAGCCTAGCCCAACCAGCAAATTCCAGACCAATAAGAAACCTTTTATCAAAACCAAGAGGGACAGTGCCTGAGAAACAACACTGAGGTTAATCTCTGTACAGACATGCATCTGCACATACATGTGCACCCACAGGGACCTCCCACCTCCACAAGACAAAGAGAATTAATATCCAGCAATTCATTGTGATCACCTTGTCCTAAGCATGGACCCAGGAACACACGATCCTACTTCAGACACTGCTGGGAACTTGCTTTTCCGTGGATGCCATAACCACCTCATCACTGCAACTGTTGTGTGCTTTACATGATAATTACTTCATATATGTTATGTACATATACACATACTCACATACATACACATGCACACATGTACAAAACGCACACATGCGCGTGTGCGCGCGCGCACACACACACACACACACACACACACACACACACACACACACACACACACACACACTTTATTTTCTACCAGTTCTTCCTTGCTACCATGGCCAAGTCTGGCTTTTTCTGGCTGGCTGTCATGATGATTGGCATCTTACTAATGGTTCTTGGTAGTTCACTGGCTTGCATGTGCTGATCTGTCTGTTTCTGTCATGTATATTTCCAGACACAGACGAGCTAAGTTAAAAATCATGCACAGATGTTAAGAAACTTTGTTCCCCGGAAAGTTAGCACTATCTCAAGTTCTCATGGCTAGAAGGAGGAAGAGTCCAGGCTCCTCATTTCTCTAACAAGTGGTAGAGACCCTAAGACAGCAATGGGGTAACTCTAGAACTATGTGTGATGTGGAACTCCAGTCACTGAGCCTGAAGCCTGGTGCTACTGAAGAGGAGTCTTACCTGTCTGGCCTGACTTCATGATTCCCTGTGCCTCTCTTGCTTCAAGGAATCTATAAATGAGCTGATTTTCCAAGAAGCCTCCCCTCATCCCCCATCCTTTATGGAAAGAGTCTGTGGCTAACAGGAGAATCTCAACCAGTCTAAGCCTAGGAAGCTATTTTTGCATCAGGACACAGCAAATGGTGCCACCTTTGAAAGTGAAGACACAGTTCTTGATTCCTGATTACAAAGGAGCATTTGGGCCATAAATGGGGTGTAATAGAAACGTGGTGGATGGAAGCACCACTCCCAGGAGGCCCAGGGAGGTTAGCTAAGGTGAGAGCCGCTTGTTCTGGGTCACGAAAGAAACCCTGCTGGAAAGATGGTTCTTTTGGTAAAGTATTTGCCTGGTAAGTGTGAGGACCAGTATCTGACATCAGAACCTATGTAAAGAGGCTGTGCATATTTGACTTCTTCCTTTCCAGTCTGTATCCCCTTGATCACCTTTTGTTGTCTTATTGCTCTAGCTAGAACTTCGAGCACTATATTGAATAGACATGGAGTGAGTGAACAGCTTTGTCTTGGTCCTGATTTTAGCGGAGTCGTTTTGATGAGTTTCTCTCCATCTAATTTGATGTTGGCTGTTGGCTTGCTGTATACTGTTTTTATTATATTTAGATATGTTCCTTGTATCCCTGGTCTCTCCAAGACCTTTATCATGAAGGGGTGTTGGGTTTTGTCAAAGGCTTTTTCAGCATTTAATGAGATGATCATGTGCTTTTCTTTTTCTTTCAGTTTGTTTATATGGTAGATTACATTGACAGATTTTCGTATGTTGAAGATTTCTAGCGATAGTGGAGAGGGTGCCTGAACTGGCCATCTCCTGTAATCAGATTGGTGACTAATCTAATTGTCATCAGAGAGCCTTTATCCAGTAACTGATGGAAGCAGATGCAGAGATCCACAGCCAAGCACTGTGCTGAGCTTCAAGAGTCTCCTGAAGGAAGGGAGGAGAGAGGGGAGGGGAAACTGTGGTTGGTGTGTAAAATAAATGAAAAAAAGTGTTAATTAAGTAAAATAAAAAGAAGTTGTGCATAGTAGTACAAATGTGTAATCCCAGAGCCAGGGAGGCAGAGACAGGCAGCTCCGGGGTTCACTGGCCAGACAGTTTAACATACTCTGGCAAACTTTGAGTCAATAAGAGATGCTGCCTAAAAATAAATAAATAAATAAATAAATAAATAAATATAAATATAAATAAATACAGGAAGAAGAGGGAAAGGAAGAAAGGAAGTTTGGTAAGGTTTGGTAATGTTGATGAATGATAACATCTGGGGTTATCTTCTGATGTCTATATATACCCCATACACATGGGCATGTATATGTGTAGGTGTGAGTGTACATGTAGGTGTGAGTGTGTGTGTGTGTATGTAGGTGTGTGTATGTATGTATGTATGTGGGTGGGTGGGTGTGTATATGTAGATGTGAGTATATGTGTGTGTAGTTGTGTGTAGGTGTGAGTGTATTGTGTGTAGGTATGAGTGTACATGTGTGAGTGTGTGAGTGTGTATGTAGGTGTGTGTATAGGTAGGTGTGTGTGTATGTAGGAATGGGATGTCAGTCAGGTAGGTTCCCTTCTGGAAAAGTCTAAAGCCAAGCAACTCTCTCTAGCCTCCTGGGAAACAGGGTCACCATTACAACACTGCATGGCCCTGAATCTATAACGTAGAACTGCTCACTGTCACCTTAGTGACCAACCTTGTTCTCTGTGTTGACTGCCCTGTGGCTTGGCAGAGGCAGCTGGTAAAAGCCCCAGATGTGAGGAACCAGGAAACCCAAGCTCTATTTCTGCTTGTCCATTAGTGGATTGTTATTTTTATAAGCCTTGTAACTTCCCAGTGCCTACAGGACATGAAGATGGAGGAGCTTTGCGTACAGACATGAGGGGCAGGTGTGAGAGCGGTCCCCACCTGCCTGCCTCCGACCCTCTCTCTAAGCCCTCCCACCTTCCTTTCTTCACAGTATGGGGTTATCGTGTGGGTGTCATTGGCTCTGACCTCCTCCTTTTCCTCTTCCTCAGGTTACAGAGGAAGAGAGTGAAGTTCAGGAAGGTGACAGCAGTGGCAGATGGACCATGTGTGGCCTGTCAACTAAAGTTCCCCAAGAGATGACACAGCTGTGTGGGATGTCAGTGACCGTGAAGAGGGTGGGATGTGAGGGTCCAGGGCCCAAGTACAGATGACCTCGGGCTATCTTGGGCATCATCTTCCTGTGTCCATAACCTATTGTGACTATTGGGTAAACCCTCTTGGAATATATGAATTGACCCCAGATTCTACCAACCCAAGGGCTGAGAATGTCATCAGATGGTGTCTAAGAGCTAAAGCAGAAATGTCCCCAATTTGCCATAGCCTATGTACCTTATATTTCCACCAATGTATTTGAAAACGTCTTGATTTATTACTGGCCTTGTCTGTTACTATAAAAGCTTCATGAATCTGTACCATGGCAGAAGATGGAATTTGGGGTATCCCAGGCCCTGGTCATGCATATTTGCCTCCAGAACAAATCATTTCTTCCCTCTTTTGGGGTGAGAGCTGTTTCTTGTGTCCACAGGCCTGAGGGATCTCTGGGTGGAGCCTGAATGGCAGGGCCCAGGGCCCAGCAAGCATCATCCACGCTGGCTCCTCTTCCAGCTTGTGTTAACCACTTGCTATACCTCCAGGTTTTAGTGCCATAAGCTCAATGAGACAGAAGTCTAATGTGCCTTGGGCTGTGCCGGACACTTGGAGAGGACACAAGAAATGGCGGCTGCTTTATTAATAACACAACCCGGTCTCAGGCTGCTTGTGGCCAGCACTCCATACAAATGTAGATCCCCAGGACTCTCCAATCCTCTGACCCCTTGGATAACTCTCTCCTAGCATCTCTGGAGGATTTTTTCTGGGGATATCCCTTGGTCCTCTGCTTCTTCTCTCTTCCCGCCTCAAAGCTTACCATGGATTCTATCCACAGGCTCCCACAGGCTGGCTCCTGCTCTGCATACAGCCATCAGGACTCTTAATCCCCTGGAGACTTTCTTCCCAGTCTCTACTCTCCAGAGCCTGAAGTCGCAGGAGTTGCCCGAAGGTCAGGGAACCTCTTTTGCCCTACAGTGGGAAAACAATGGCTCTCCAGCTGCTTCCTTCACACCAACTTCCCTTCCTTCCTACAACCTTCCTACCAACTTCCCTTCCTTCCTACATCCTTCCTACCAACTTCCCTTCCTTCCTACAACCTTCCTACCAACTTCCCTTCCTTCCTACAACCTTCCTACCAACTTCCCTTCCTTCCTACATCCTTCCTACCAACTTCCCTTCCTTCCTACAACCTTCCTACCAACTTCCCTTCCTTCCTACAACCTTCCTACCAACTTCCCTTCCTTCCTACATCCTTCCTACCAACTTCCCTTCCTTCCTACACCCTTCCGACCAACTTCCCTTCCTTCCTACAACCTTCCTACCAACTTCCCTTCCTTCCTACATCCTTCCTACCAACTTCCCTTCCTTCCTACACCCTTCCTACCAACTTCCCTTCCTTCCTACATCCTTCTGACCAACTTCCCTTCCTTCCTACATCCTTCCGACCAACTTCCCTTCCTTCCTACATCCTTCCGACCAACTTCCCTTCCTTCCTACAACCTTCCTACCAACTTCCCTTCCTTCCTACATCCTTCCTACCAACTTCCCTTCCTTCCTACATCCTTCCTACCAACTTCCCTTCCTTCCTACAACCTTCTCTGCTGAAAATCACTAGTGGTTTGTTTTCTCTTTTTCTCTCTGCTTTTGTCCTAAATACCAACTTAGTGATAGTTCTTTCAGAATTCTTGGGGACATGAGGGACTGGGTATCCAGTTTTAATTCTCTTTCACATGTTGTGGTCCCCTGGGAAATGCCTGTGGGCTTCTGTCCAGGACCCTTCCACTCTTGTGTGAACCCACCTGACAAAGGATCTGTCTAGGGTGGTCCTATAGCCTGTCACAAACCATTTATGGGGCTCCCTTCATAGATCCTGAACATCTCGGGGTCCCCGTCATTGTTATACTTTGCTTTACTTCCCAATGTGTACACCCTCCCACCTGTACACAGGAGCCCTTAGTCAAAGCAGTGCCTGCTGGAAAACACAGACCCCCCCTTACCTGTGACAACCACCCTGACATCATTCCAGTCCCAACACAGGGGTGTGTTTTTCCTGGGGGTGCTGCCCTTTGTTATTGTGCATGGGCATCAATCATCAATCCCAGGGCCCTGCAGATACCCGAATCAATGGATGCTTAAGCCCCTTTTAAAATGTACCGAATGTGTTACTTCCATCTACCTTACCTCACTCAGATCCCTGCAGTAACTAAGTCTCTGCAATTAGCTGATCTGTGACAGTGTTTGGGGTGATCAGGACAAGAAAGTCTGGGCATATTCAGTACAAAAGCAGACATTTTAAAAAAATATTTTGGTCTGTGGTTCACTAACTACTAACAGAAGCCCACAGACATGAAGAACTGACTATTCATTTATATGCAGAGTATCATGACCTGTAAGTTTTAAGTGGTACTCAAAATGTCAGCTACGGCCTCAGTTAATTCCCAATTACATAGATTTTGTGGGTGGTGCATTAGTCTCAGGCAGGCCTCTTAGGATAGTTAACAAATAAGTAGCCATTTGCCCTCTCATACTGCCAGCCCCTGTCAGTTGTGGGGGGCTCATGGCAGAGTCTGACCAATAAGCTGCAGGTGGAAGGGGTATGTGCCATTTCCAGGCCAAAGCGTGGAAGAGCCAGGGCAAGTCTCCAGCTGCCCTTCCACCTGCTGCTGACTGCAGAACCTAAGATCAAAAGCATCTCACTTGCCCCGGATCCCTGCTGAGAGCAGGAAGTAACTTGTTAGGCCGCTGGGCTTGAATACAGCTGATCACACCCCAGTCTATTTAAACATCATCGCAGTCTTCTATGTTCCTGGACCAGGTCACCTCTTACAAGCCAGCTCCCATATGATCCAAAGCCTACATTAGTTTCATGTTCCTTATAAGACACAGTGGGGGGGAAAAAATCAGACACCAAGACACACACATGCATGACCACCTCACAGCCTACATGGGTCTGTAGATAGGTAGGTAGGTAGGCAGAGAGAGAGAGAGAGAGAGAGAGAGAGAGAGAGAGAGAGAGACATGACAGAGAGACAGACAGACAGACAGAGATGCACATGTGCCAGTGCATCATGACTAGGAAGCAGGATGGAGAAGGCCTTACTATTCTCAGATTCTTAGGCAATGTGATTTTAATGTCTTAGTTGAACAAGAGAGGAGAGTGGAAGTGCTCCATGCACATAAATCCTAGAAAAATTCTAGAATCTGACCCAGGCTTAGTTTGGTCGACGCTGTTATCAAGAGAAAGAAACCCCATCTTTAAGGAATTTAGTCACCGAATCCAGACACAGACACTTTGCTATGATGGCAGTGCCATCTGACTTTGAAAATTGTATTCAAGAGAATGTCTATGAGTAAAACCATCACCAAGAGGATAGGCAAGGCTAGCAAGGTGGTTCAGCAGGCAAACACCAGCTGCCTGGGCCTGACAACCCACATTCAACCTGGAACTCACGTGAAGGGATGAGAGAACCGACTCCACGGCGTTGTCTTCTGAGCTGCACGTGTCCGTTACGTCACAGATGTGCGCCTGTGCACACACTCACACACAAACCATAATAACCATCTTAAATGTAAATAAAAATCTAAAAGACAGATGACTTTTATTAGTGGAGTAAGAGATTGGAGAGAATCATGAAAATAAATTTAAGTCATCGAAATTACACATTATGAAAGAAAAAATGGTGTATTCAACTTTAAATTCTATATAATAAAGGGAAGGACGAGGTATGACCCAGGAAAAGGAAGTTGTCAACACGCATGGCACAAGGGTCAGTTTAAAGAACAAGTGAAGAACTCTCTAGAAGAGGAGGAAACAATCTCTCTAAAGTAGACCTGGGCGAAAGACATGAACCCAAATGTGGTCCCCTGCTGTGACAAGCAGTCTGTCCACCAAGGCTGGGTCCTCAGCTGTGTTCCGTCTGTCCATCACAGGAAACAAAATAACACAGCACCCCAAGAGAAGATCTGCCTTAAGACACAGAGAGAAAGAGAGAGATGCTCTGGGTTTCTATGCTGAGTCAGTGCACACAGGCAAGAAGGAAGCCAAGGCCAAGTTCCCAGAGAGGTTAGCCCCTTCTTATGGTCCATTCACACTGCTGTAACACAGTCCCACAGACTGGGACATTTATAAGCAACAGAACCTTCATTGGCTCAAAGCTCTGGAGGCTGTGATGTCCAAGGTCAAGAGACCACATGCACTGAGGCCTCTCATGCATTATCCCATAGGGGAAGAACTGTGTACCAGAGAGTAAGAGGCTCCACGCTGCATCTTCTCACACACTGTAGTATCAACATCTGCTTATGCCCTCACGACCTAAACACTTCACTCTGGTTTCCACTTCCCAATGCTACTATACTAGATTTTTAGGGGGTCATCTTCACATCAGCCTTAGAGAAAGCGAGTATCTTAAAGACGGAAAGAAATTTAATGGAATGAATACATATGACAAAGGGATTTAATAGATTGGCTTACACGGTACGCACTGGGTAGTCAGTCTGGCAATGGCTGCCTTCACAGTGGAGAGGTTGAGAACCCAGTACCTGCTTAGCTCACAAGACTGGATGCCTCAGCTGCTCAGATCTGGTACAGAGGGCCTGGAGGGTTCCTGGGGAGCCACTGGTCTTTAGTCCATGTGGGAAGGCATCGAAGGCTGGGGTCTGACATCAGTGATGGACAGTGACCACAGTGACAACAGCAGGGTGGGCGGGCTTACCAGCAAGGAATGAAGAGGGCAGAAGTAGCCCTGCTTTACTTCTTTATACCTGGACCACCACAGGAAGCCGATTCCCACTCTGGGGGCCGGTCTTCCTCCCTTCAGTTAATCCTTCTAGGACATAGCTTCATAAACCCACTCCGAGGTCACTCAGTTGATTCCAGATCTAATCAAACTGACAGCCAAGACTAGCTACCACAGTTTCCCTTGTCCTCAAGATCTGTTTGCTGTCACGGAGCCCTGGGGGTGCCAGGAGGATGTGTGTGTTAAGGCTCCTCTCAACAGATGCCTCAAGAAGACTTCATTGTAATTGGGACAGCCAGTGAGAACGTCCTGGAAACTGTTGTAAAATATTTCATGCTGCTGTCAAAGAATGTGCTGCTGGGCTGGTGCCCAGTGTGGCTGTGGACAGACTGTAGCAGTCGGCGCCTCCATTGTTGAGAATTTTGCATGTTTTGCTGTTGGCAGTTACTTACTGGAAATGAGATGTATTAGTCCTTTGGTAAGATGTTAAGCTTGTGGCTTTATCTGAGGACAAAAACGTTTGAAAGTAATAAAAACCTACTTTCAACTCCATCTACCACAGGGTCCTGAGCCTGCCTAGAAAGCTGAGTGATGCTAAGTCATGTGGGATTGGGGAAAGTCACATGACTGCTTTGAGGCCCAGTTTCCTTATTTGTAAGTGAGTGAAGGAATCTGCAGGTATGGACTGAAGGAAGAATGAGAGCAGCCACCGTGTGTGACACGTCAGCTGTCAATCAATGTCAGCATCTGCTAGGTAAGGGATGAGTGGAATGGCCGTGTTTCTACCCATATCGATGACTCTGTTCCTATCCCCTGTACCACAGGGTAAACACCATGGAAAATGTCCCCACTGATGTCCTGAGTTAGCTACAAGCCTTTACTCACTGAGCCCATTTACATGCCATTTACTCTCTGTCATTCTATCCTCGAGCATCCAGGATGGAGACATGGAATTCTGCATCTGCGTCCCCTACTGCGCCCCCAACATCTGCACAGGACCTGGTGCAGAGCAGGTGCTCAATACAGGCCACTGAATGAGGTGACCAAAATTTATAGGCTGAAAGGTACCCCACCCAATCCATATGTGGAAGTCCTAACCCCAAGTACCTCAGAATGGGGCTGAGCTTGGAGATGGGGACATTTAAGAGGTAACTAAGGTAAAGTGAGGTCAGATGGGAGGCTCAAACCTGACTGACGGGTGTCAGTATGAGATGAGATTTGGACAAAGTCAGATATTAGGAAGATCCTGAGAAGCTGACGAGCTTCAAGCCTAGGAGAGACTCCTGGAGAAGCCAAGCCTGCTGATAGCTTTAGCTCAGACTTCTAGTCACCAGTACCAAGAAGAATTTGTGGTGGTTAAACCACCCAGCCTCCAAGCCTTTGCTATGGCCTAATGCATTTGTTGAGTGAGGTGTCTGCAGTTGAACTGAGTACTCCAAAGCACTCATGGTTTAGTCCTTCATCCTCAGAAACAGAGGTCTCCCCCACACTTAGAAAGAGCTGAACGAAACCCTGGGAGAGTCCGAAGACTGGAAGAAGTTTTAGTGCTGGTAGAATCCAGATTGCCCCAGGTCACAATCTTACCTGGCAGGCAGGACAGACATCAAACGGTTGCTGTGGGTCCCTTGAGAGACCTCTCGTGGCATTGTTTATTGTACTGACAGTATCTGTCATCGATTTATAAGCTTGCAACAAACAAAAGAACAAATTCAGACACAGTAATTCAGTAATGCACAGTAATTCAGACGGGAAAGAGGTGAGACTCAGAAGCTGGAACGGAGTCTCCTGCAATGGCGTGGTGGGGAGATGCAACTGTGGTCTAATGGAACAGCATCGGGTGGACAGTGGGAAAGGAGGTTGAATAAAGCAGTAAATCTCAGAGAATAGCAGACCTCAGTGTCCACACAAGGGCTTGGGCACGGGTGGGTGTGTCATGTCCTAATGAAGATTCTAAATGTGCCAAGACTGGTCATTACCCTCACACTTCATCCTGACAGACAGGTGGCAGTCATGTGACCTGGGATCAGCTGCTTTGCTCCTGACTTGAGGCTTTTCTTCAAACACTCAGGTGGCTTTCTGGTGAGTTAGGTCAGACTCCCGGGAACCACCTCTTTCTGCCTGGGTTTTGTGTAGACCCCAGACCCACCTGAGTCTTGGCCTAAGTAGCCAGCACAGAAGAACCAAAGGAAAGGTGTAGGCAAAGGAGTGGGGTGGGGAGCTTGTCTCACTGAGGGTTGAAGCAGCGAAAGCCACTCAGTTATCCAATCAAGAGCTTTCCCGGCAGGGTCTGTCTCTGGTCTGCCTTTCTTCCTGGGCATAAGATGGGGAGAAAGCAGCGGGAATATTAAAGCACTGTTCACAGCTTCACAGCATGGAAACACTATTGCCTTCTTGGCCTCTCAGCTTGACCAGAACTTTATCCTGGGTGGACACTGCTAGGAGGGGGTGGGCAAGGATTCCAAGGATTCCAAGGTGCTGTTATTTGTGGTCGTGGTGACGAAGCAGTTCTTGGTATAAAGAGGCCATGTTGAGTGACAGCATGTGTACAGGCCACGGGAAGCATAGTCAGGTTTGAGCATTTGCCTGTGACACCGGATCCCAAGCTTCCTCTTCTGCGAGCGTCACCTCCCCTCTTCCCCCTGGCCCTGTACAAGTCTGGCTGAGCAGAGCGCCTCTCCGAAGCTATCTGACATCTCTGCACTGACATTTTGTTCTGTACTACTGTGCCGGGCAGCAGTAAACAGGAATGTACATGAGTGACTCCCTTCTTTCTATCTGTAATCAGGCTGCAGGACACATGCTAGAATTCTAATCAGGAACCTGTGGAAGTGTTAAGAAACAATCCCTTAAGCCAATTTTTTTTCAATGTCAAGTAAAATGTGCGACGAGCCTCTGGCCTATCCTCCGCTGAGTGCTCTAGTTCTAATGATCGATGGGGTTACCGATTCTTAAACACTCCCGGCTCCCCTTAATTGACTGGATTTTGGCTCTGTTCCTAGAATCAGCTCCTTGGTGGCCTCTGACCATGTAGACCGTTCAATGTAGTGGAAGGAAGGTGGTGATTTTGCCTGACTTTGAGCGACACCAGCTCTTTGCTGTTGGCTTGGTTCCAGTCTGAGCAATACTCATTTCCAGTTCTTGGATAACATGGCCCTTCCCTCCTAATTCTTCCCTTGAACATCAAAGGTTCACACCACACTCTTCCTAAAACCCAGGCTCACCTCTTCTCCCTGTAGTGTGGTACATCTCAGTCCCCCGTGTGTCTCTGCTCCTCTGTAGATTCGTAAATCATAGGAGAGCTATGGGCAGACGGATGAACTGTCAGAAAAATACAAAGACACAGGAGGAAGAGAGAAAGAGAGAGCACAAGAGCAAGAGAGGAGGGAGAGTTAGTGTTCTCATCACTGTGACAGAACAAGCATATGACCAAACAGCCTGAAGGAGCAAGGCTTTATTTAAGCTCACCATCTCAGATCTCTCAGCCCATGATCCTTGACTCTGCTGATTCTGGGCCAATGGTGAGGCAGAGCGTCATGACTGACAGCAGAAATATGTACAGATGGAGGTTGTTCACCTCATAGAGGACAGGAAATAGAGTATGAGACAGGAAGGAACCAGAAACAGATGCCCTATGAACGTGGCCCCATTGACCTACTTCCTCCAACTTGGCCCCACCTTCCATAACCTCCTCAAATGGTACCACCTGCTTTGGACTTAGCCACTTTCACGTGAGCCTTTTGGTAGGAATACTTCAAGTCATGAGCAAGGGATGGGGAAAAAGAGAGACCATCAAAATGAAGCCTTTGAGCTCAGACCTTTGTTCTCACCACTTACGACGTCCACTAAGCTCTTCCTTGAAGGTGTTTTCACTTCTTGTAGTGGTTTGAATTAGAATGCCTCCCCCATAGGCTCATAGACTTGAATGCTTGGTCACCAGGGAGTGGCACTATTAGGAGATATATAGCCTTGTTGGAGTAGGTGTGGCTTTGTTGGAAGAACTATATCACTGGGGGTGGGCTTTGGGGTTTCAAACACTCGAACCAGGCCCAGTGTCTCTTTCTTCCCGCTGCCTATGGATCCAGATGTACCGCTCTCAGCTCCTTCTCCAGCACCATGTCTGCCTACACACCACCATGCTTCCTGCCAAGATGATAATAGGCTAAACCTCTGAAAATGTAAGCCATCCCCAATTAAATGTTTTCCTTTATAAGAGTTGTCATGGTCATGGTGTTTCTTCACAGCAATAGATCACTGACTAAGATACTTCTCATCAAAAAGATTAGAAAGACAGATATAGATATCTATTTTTCAACCCATTCATGTGGCTCTTTACTAAGATTAGTTACAAATTGCAGCTCGGGCAAGTGTGGGACCTGAGTATGAAAATACCCTGGACTGACCCGGAAATTGTCCTTCTCCAGACAGACCACAGAGAACCACCTGTAGCTGGGTCTTCTGTGCTGAATGTGACCCTTAATAATTCATGGCATTTACCTGGTGTGATGGTTAGTTTTACTCATCAACTTGGCACAAATCATCTAGGAAGAGAGTCTCAATGAGGGATTATGTAGGTCAGGTTGGCCTGTGGACAAGTCTGTGGGGCCATTATCTTGATTGTGCAGTTGATATGGAAAGAAGCTGCCCACTATGAGAGGCACCATTCCTTAGGTTTAAGTCCTGGGTTGTATAGGAGTAGAGAAGGTCAGCTGAGCAGTACATGCCTGATTCTTATCTCTGCTCTTGACTGTGGATGGGATTGGATGCTCAAATTCCTTTTTGCATTGACTTCCTTGCTATAAAGGACAGTAATCTAAAGAATCATGAGCTTAAAAAGACTCTTCTCGGAATTGCTCTCTCAAGACGCTTTATCACAGCAGCAGAAAGAGACCCGAGACCCTTGGACTGTCTCCATCACTGCCAGGTCAACGTTTCCATATGTGAGGATTTCGCTCTCAACAGGAGACTCCATTTCAAGAGTTGTCACTTACCGCATTGTGGCTGGAGTTTTCCTGCCTGGCCCACAGTCAGGACCAATCTCTCTCACCAGCCAGTCCCACAGCCACTCAGACCCAACCAAGTAAACACAGAGACTTATATTGGTTACAAACTGCATGGCTGTACCAGGCTTCTTGCTAACTGTTCTTACAGCTTAAATTAATCCATCTCTATAAATCTATACCTTGCCACGTGGCTCGTGGCTTACCGGCATCTTCACATGCTGTTTGTCATCATGGCGGCTGGCAGTGTCTCTGACTCAGCCTTCCACTTCCCAGCTTTATTCTCCCCCTTGTCCTGCCTACACTTCCTCCCTGGCCACTGACCAATCAGTGATTTATTTATTGACCAATCAGCAACACACTTGACATACAGACCATCCCATAGTACCGCATCATCCAGAGAAATATCAGGATGAGGGAAGATGGACTCGAACATAAGAAAGGGGCAGTTGTACTCTGGGTACCTGTGAATGTGGCTCCGCTCTGAGTTCCAAGGTCAGTCACTAACATGAGCAAACCTGATCCCTGGAAGACTGTATGTGCCTCACCAAAGGCAGACACTAGGAAGCCTTGGCCTTTGCGTTCTGAATCCTCAGTATTTTGCTTTCCAGTGATCAAGATCTTCCCCGGGTTAGTCAGCCTTCTATGGCAGTAACACTGATGGTTTGGAAAGTCCTGTAGAGAATACTGTATCTTCTATGACAGTAACACTGATGGTTTGGAAGGTCCTGTAGAGGGTACTGTATCCCCTATGGCAGTAACACTGATGGTTTGGAAGGTCCTGTAGAGGCTACTGAATCTCCTATACCATGGGAGATTTTGAAGATGACATCATGTAATCAAGGATACAGGCTAGAACGGAGGAAGCCAAAGTGTTTCAACATTACAGGGCTCAGAGTTCTTGTAAGAGTAAAAACCAGGTTTTAGCTTGCTCAGCTGTGCAGGGGCAAGGTGGGGAGCACTGAGCTCCTCCCTCTGTGGTCATGGCTGCTGGTTAGTGTGGGCCTGAGCAGTCCTACCTTTTTTGCATGAGTACCTGCTCATGTAACAAAGGGTTTACAAAGGCCTTTACAAAAAATGTAAGTGCATGTTAAATAGAGGGCTGGGTAATTAAGCTCATTAGCAGAAAATAATTTGCTAAGCTTGCTGAAGGTCGCTGGCTCTGGGCTGCCCTGTGGAGCTTACAAGGCAAGGGGGAGGAGGTGGAATTGGAGTAGAGAACAGGCAATAGGGAGTCCTGTGTGCCATGGCCTCACTCTTCCCTTTCCCACTCTAAGAGGGGCTGATCAGGTGGAGAGTCACAGTGGGACTCTGCAGCACAAAACAATGGTTGATAGGCCAAGCCTACGAGTCTATGCAGAAGGTCATGAACCTAGGGTAAGTGGGTTTCTGATGGCGGGGTGGGGAGGGCGCAACAGCACAATCTCCTCTGCAGACTCTGTATCTAGATACAAAGACCAGGCCTGGGAACACCTCTCTCCAAAACACACTCACTTGTTTGAAGGTTGAGTGTCTTTGTTATGCATTAGCTGCCAGAAAACATAATGTGAAGTATTCTTATCTCTCTCTCCAAAGGGAATATTTTACTCTATCTGTCCTGCTTCTAAGCTCCTTGTAGTTCCCATGACTGAGAGGACAACATACACTTCTTTGCTTGATCATTCCTAATTTCTTCCTGGGCCAACACCACTCCTGCCTTCCCTCTCAGAGAAGCTCAACCCTTCAGACATCTTTTCAGCACACCAGCGTGGAAAGCTTTGTAAAGACTCACTACAGGCTGGTGAGATAACTCCACAGGCAAAGGGGCTTGCTGTGCAAGCACGGTCCCGGAACAACCCACCAGTACAAACTAAATAGAGCATGTATAGAGCCCTAGCACTGCTACGGTGAGAGGCAAGGCAGAGAAAGGAGAATTTCCCAGATGCTCCCAGGACAGCCAAGCTGGATTATAGAGTGTAACAGAAACAAAAGCACCTGCTTTTCAAGGTGGAGGGACAGAATTGGCTTCCCCAAACTGTCCTCTGACCTCTACACACATGCCATGGTATGCATATACACAACAACACAATAATAATAATAATAATAATAATAATAATAATAATAATAAATTAATAAACATTTAAAGCCTCATTACTTGTACACATCCTCTTCTATTTGTCTAAAATACTGATTTTCTTCCTTGTTTACCTAGCCAACCCTATCTATCCTTCAAATCCCATCTCAGAAGTTATCCAGTCTATATAGCGACTATGACATGCTTGAATAATGATTCTCCTCCCCCTCCACCCCCCGCCACACACACACAACTAGTAGATCTGCAGCATAGAGCTGGTCATTCTCTCCTGTACGTGACCATGGTGTTTTCAGAGACTACCCCAAGGCTATGAGCTCCTCAAGGGCCTGGTGATGGTGACATCATCTTCCTGGCGATGCCATTAGCACTAGAATCGAAGATAAAGCTGCTGTGGCCACCCAAGCTTCTGAACCTTGCTCTGCTCCTGCTTCCACATATCTGACTGGCCAGCACCCCATGTCCCCTGCATCCCTCTCCCTCTGGCTGCAGCAAGCACAGGGAGGATATTTGCAACTGGAACAACATTTCTTCACCCTCTCTCCTTACCATCTAATCTGACTCTATGGCCTGTTTTTTTTTTTTCTCATCTCCTCCACCATAATCTTGATAGATGGACCTCCTACTCCTTCTAGTCTGCCTCAGTTTATCCGTAAGTTAAATAGACATAAAGGAACACCCCTGAGTCTTTTTTGTAGAAATATTACATGTTAGCAAAACATGTAATTAGCATCTATCAGCCATGAATTGTGTAAACCCTAAGGGGAAAATGATGATAAAGACATAGATCCTGTTCCACAGTAACGGTTCATCTAATAGAGGGGGAAAATGTACATGTGGCAATCATGACCTTTAAAATATGTCAAGGGCTATACCAACACTGTATGTCTTAAGATGAAGATGCATAAAGAACAGAAGAACAGAAGTGTATGTGAGTGTTCACATTCTAGTTCATAGAGACTACCCCAAGGCTATGAGCTCCTCAAGGGCCTGGTGATGGTGACATCATCTTCCTGGCGATGCCATTAGCACTAGAATCGAAGATAAAGCTGCTGTGGCCACCCAAGCTTCTGAACCTTGCTCTGCTCCTGCTTCCACATATCTGACTGGCCAGCACCCCATGTCCCCTGCATCCCTCTCCCTCTGGCTGCAGCAAGCACAGGGAGGATATTTGCAACTGGAACAACATTTCTTCACCCTCTCTCCTTACCATCTAATCTGTAGAGAGTGGGAGCCTCTGACCTGTCGAATTGTTTAAGACACTGCTCAAGAACACTGGAAACTGGCAGAAATGGATGGTCTACCTCCTACCACCAAAGGGGCAGGCTGGGGATGGAGCTCAGTGGTAGGGCACTTGCAGAGCGTGTCCAAGGCCACAAGACGAGCAAATGAGGAGAGGTGCGGAGCAGGGCTGGAACTGACTAAGCGCACACTGTGACATGGTAGATGGCCACCGGCCTGAGCTCTCAGGACACTGGAGATCTGCTGCAAACTGTCTTCAGGAGCATAAGAAAAGCTCCATATAGAATAGGCAGGGAGGCCAGGAATCCTGGCCCATAGAAACCAGCCATGGTCCAAGAGGATGCCAAAGTCAGGTAAGTGCTGCTAGAGCACATGGTCTTCTCCTCATGCCATCCACAGGGTGCTAGGGACTATGTGTATATAACACATAACACACACACACACACACCACACCACACGCACCACACACACACACACACCACACACACACACCACACACACCACACACACACACACACACACACACCACACACACACACACACACACACACACACCACACACACCACACACACCACACACACACACACCACATACACACACACCACACACACACACGCACACCACACATACACACACACCACACATACACACATACACACTACACACACACCACATACACATACACACACACCACACACACACATAACACACACACACACACACACACACACACACACACACCACACACATACACACACACCACACACCACATACCACACACCACATACAGTGGGGGATGGAGAAAGAGTACACTGCACATTTGGGAAACTCCTCTTTAAATACAAATAAATATGTTAGAGAATTTTTTCAAGGTCTTTGATATACTGATGTGTTTCGGAAATTTCACAGAGGAAAATAAATGAAGAAGCATTTTCCAAGCCTGTTCAACTCTAAAAGCCGCTATTTTGCCAGGGGTTACATTGAACTTGTGTTACCTGTAGCAATAAATGCTGCGAGCACGCAAAGGTGTCCGTCCCTTTCCAGTCCCGTCTCACCTAAGTTTGGAGACCGTGGATGCTCCCTGCCTGTGTCTGACTGATCGATGGGAGAGAGGAGAGGGGCTCACAGGAGAATGGTGGCTTATTTTAAAACCTCCAAAGTCTTTCCTAGTTCGATTATATTTTTCTTTCTCACAAATGTCAGCCTCGAGGAGCACAAATGGTGGACAAACTTTTCTGACCCATTTGTAGCACTGAGGTCCAGGCTTGTTCTGACCAATTCAATGAGATACATGGCCCAGAATGCTCCTCTTGGGAAAGGCCCAGAGTGCTCCTCTTAGGGAAGGCCCAGAGTGCTCCTCTTGGGAAAGGCCCAGAATGCTCCTCTTGGGAAAGGCCCAGAGTGCTCCTCTTGGGAAAGGCCTAGAGTGCTCCTCTTAGGAAAAGGCCCAGAGTGTTCCTCTTAGGAAAAGGCCCAGAGTGCTCCTCTTAGGAAAAGGCCCAGAGTGCTCCTCTTAGGAAAAGGCTCAGAGTGCTCCTCTTAGGAAAAGGCTTTGATTTCAGAGCTCTCTGTGGATTACAGAGCAGGAAGAGTCTAAACCATGAGAGTCATCTACAATTCTCCCCACTCTTACTCTATTGGTTTCTCTTCTTCTGGAGACCTAAGCACGGTTTAGACCACCCTGAGCCTGCACGAATTCACGTAGGACATGGTAGACCTTAGCCATCTCTCCACCCATCCACACATGCGGAGTACGTGCTGGGCCTCAGAACTCCTATCTCACCTTCAATAAAGAGAGCTGGCATCCAAGGGAAGTCTGCTGGTGTGTTAAGCCCTGGGACTTGCCTCTGATCCCCCCCACACACACTTTTATGATAGAAAGTTCTTGCTCTTATAACCCTGGGAGGTATTTTACAAGGCCCCACACATCCTTTTTCAACTTCTTTCCAACTGTGCATGCTTGTGCCACCTGGTCATCCTCAGTCTGACCTTGTAGCTTCGCCCTTTCCAGCCCTTCTCGGCCATGTTCTGAACAGTTCATCTGGCTACCAAGTTCCTTCTCACACATTCTGGGTACTCGATGAGTTTAAAAGACGCCCCTGGGCACCACTCCCCAAAGGCTAGCCTGCTAGCTGATGCCCCACCTGAGGAGGCTGATGGGCAAAGCGCCTATGAATGGTGGCACTGTCGGGCCCTCGGCCCCCACCAGCAGGGCACCTTTATCTCCAGGCTGAATGGGGGAGCACAGGAAATACTCTCCAAAGAAATCAAGCCAATCTGCCTAGAAGGGCCTGGAGTTCCCAGGGTGGAAGTTGATGCCTGAGAATAGGGACCTCCTTGTTTTGGCATCAGTCAGAGCATGGATTCAGATTTCTGAGAAAAAAAAAAATTCGCTTAATTCTAGACTTCCAGTGTTCACAATACACCTGAAGAGGAGCCCATAATATGTTGTGGGACAGACAGGGGCCAGAAGTGGCAGAAGGAACCTATGAAAGCCTTCTATAGGAACCAATTGAATGCCACTCTTAATAGCAATGAATAACCACAGATCAATAGACGCGGAGGGAAACGGGAAACAACAGAGAGAAGAGGAATCCAAAGGTGTGAAGACAGACATTGAAACCATCAATTCCCCCCTCTTTTTCTTTAATGTGTGTGAGTGTTTTGCCTACATGTATGTGTGTGCACTGTATGTGCACCTGGTTCCCACAGAAGAGGGTGTTGGATCCCTTGGAACTGGAGTTACAGATGGTCATAAGCCGCCATGTGGGTGCTGGGAATTGAACCCAGGTCCTCTTCCAGTGGCCTTAATCGTTGATCCATCTCTCCAGGCCCCCAGTTCACTCTTCTTTATAGACATTTACAGAGCTCCTTAAAGCAAAGCCATCTTCCCCAGGAGGAACCCAGATGCAATTGGGTTTTGAATTGGTCAAAAACAGCCTGGAACCCAGCAATGCAACTGGTTCTGAAAGTTTCATCCATCTGAGCTGGGGAAAGGGACCCACAGGTGAAGGTGCCTGCCACCAACCAGAGAGACTTGAACTTGTTCCCTGGCTCGCACATGGTGGACAAAGAGCAGCGAGGAAAATATTTCAAATCCGACTGATTACATTTCCACTCGGGAAAACAACAACAACAAAGACCCTAACCTGCTAGCCCTGATATTAGATTTTCTGCGGTCCAAGCAGTGTGTTTCAAGATGTACACATGCCATTTCATCTACCCTACTCTCTGTGGTTGATATATTGTGCACCCCAATAAACTTATTACAGAGGGTACAATTAACACACGATTTTCTGATGAAGGCACATGAGATTAAGTGATTTGTAAAAGGTCATGTGGCTAACAAATGGAGAGGTAGGCTCAACACTGAGGCAGTTTAATATGAATCCCTGGTCAATATCGGTAGATCACCTCCACCCTCCCAGATGGGCAGAATGTGCGTCTTCAGGTGTACTTCAGGTCTAGTTAAAACAATTTAGTTAGGCAGGAAGCAAAACTTAGGAGATGAGAGTCAGAGCAAGCTGTGAAACTCAGAAAGCAGTGCTTGGTGGGAGGGAGGGAGGGCGCTGGCAAGCCAAGCGTGTTATGTCTACACTTCGCAGTTTGGAAGGGCTCTAAGGAAGCGCTAGTGGTAGGTGCTGCTTTATGACTGGTCAGTTAGAGGTGAAGAGAAGCTGGGCTAGGAAGCATTCTCCTGAGAAAAGCTCGTTTACAGTTCTTTCCTTTCTACCATCTCTCTCTCTCTCTCTCTCTCTGTGTGTGTGTGTGTGTGTGTGTGTGTGTGTGTGTGTGTGTGTGTAATCAATCTATCTATCTATCTATCTATCTATCTATCTATCTACCTACCTACCTACCTACCCTACCTACCTACCCTACCTACCTACCTATCTAATCTCTCTCTCCCTTTCAGGGAAGGCAAGTTTGGATTGTAGTCTTGGTAACTCATGTATACACACACACTTTTCCCTATCCCCCAAAGAGCAAACGCTGGCCTAGGAAATGCAAATGAAGACATATTAATTAAATCAGAGTTGTACAAGCATTAAAACAAAGACATTCAAGACACAGCAGCAAACCGGAGACAAGATGGACAGTTGTTCCTGTAGACGTCACTCTTGAGACAGGTTGTTCTGAGAGCAAGTCTCCCTTCAGGGATCAAGAATGAGTCCTGATACCTTGGCCTTAGGAAGCAAGGCCACAAAGCAGGTCACAGAGCTCCTTCAGAAACAGTGACAAAGCAGGGGAAGAAATGAAGCATGAGTTTCCTGAAATCAGGGATCAGGATTTCATTGTCTATTTAAAAATCTGTCATATAAAAATGTGATAAAGTAGCCGGGCGGTGGTGGCGCATGCCTTTAATCCCAGCACTCGGGAGGCAGAGCCAGGCGGATCTCTGTGAGTTCGAGGCCAGCCTGGGCTACCAAGTGAGTTCCAGGAAAAGGCGCAAAGCTACACAGAGAAACCCTGTCTTGAAAAACCAAAAAAAAAAAAAAAATGTGATAAAGTATCTTATTTCTTTAATGATAAAAGGAAAAATACAAAATCCAGCCAAACGACCATAAAAATAAAACTTAAATTGGAAAAGAGTCTCAGTAGTTCTCCAGGCTATAGAAAATATATGATACCAAGAGGTGGTAACAGCTCAGGGGAGACGGCTCTGTGGGTAAAGTGCTTTCCACAGAATTGTGAGGAGCAGAGTTCGGATCCCTAGAACCTGGGTAAGTCAGGTGGTTGTGGTGGCTCACCTGCAATTCCAGCATTCAGGATGCAGAGACAGGGGATCCCCAGGGCAAACTAGCTGGCCAGAGTTGCTGAAATGGTGACTTCCAGACTCAGCAAGACATCCTGTTTCAATACATAAAGAGCTGTCAAAAACATATATGCCTGTAACCGACCCCCCATACACGAGAAGAATATAATAGTGAAAGAAATTAACAGCATGAAATAGAAATAAAAAACAAAGAAGAAATAAAGAAAACCCGGTGTGATGGTCTGCAACCCCAGCAATTGACTACATGATACACTGTCTCCAAAAAAGGCAGGGAGGCAGAGAGAGGGAGAGAGAGAGGGAGAGAGAGGCAGGGGGTGGGGAGACAACTCAGTCAGTGGTGTGCTCACCTTGCAGGTGAGAAGATGGGGTTTCAGTTCCTAGGACCAATGCATAAAACTGGTCATGGTGGCATGTGTTTATACCTCTATTGCTACAGAGGTGGACACAGCCGACACCTGGGGATGTCACCTAACCTGTGAGAGACTCTATCCTAAAACAGGGTGAATAACACCTAGGTGATGCCACCAAGGTTGTCTTCAGATCTTCACAAGCACATACACAAACACATGAAAACACAGGCATATACATGCACATTACACATACTGATGCACACATGCACATACACATATGCACACAATGATACAGGGAAATAGAAAATAAATTCAACATATAGATAATTGCAGTCCCCCTCCTCTCTGGCCTGATAAAATCTGAAAACAAGCACAGAGCAGATAAAGAAATACAGGGCTGGGAAGATGGCTCAGTGATTAAGAGCACTGGCTGCTCTTACAGAGGACCTAGGTTCGGTTCCCAGCAACCACATGGTGGCTTACAACCATCCATAACTCCAGTGCCAAGGCTTCTGATATGATCTTGGGAACAAAGTGCAGATACTGTCCCATTACTCCACGCTGAACATCCAGTCCTAGAAGACAATGAAGAAATATTTAAATGCTATTTAAGGACTGGAAGCCTGACTCGAATGTTTCAGACTAGACGGAACTACGTATATCTAGTGACAGAGAAACAATTTTAAACATGGTAGAAGAATATATCTCAGTGAACTGTTCTTGATAAAGCTCCTAGAAATGAAGTCGCCAAAACAAGGGGTAACTGAGGGAGGCAAAGGCGTAGCAAAATGATAGAAGTGTTAAATCCATTTACCTACAGAATCAAGGAAACCCAAGTCGAGATTGTTAGGAACAAACCAGATGCCGATATTATCAGCCCAGCCATGTAGAAAAGACCCAACTGGTGAAATTTCAAGAGAACGGAAAGTAGTGAGAGGCCAAGAAAGTCTGGTGTGGGGAAAGCGCAATGTTTCTGCAGCATCGGCTTCAGCAGTGCTCAGCCGAACAGAGATAAATACAGGGAGACCAGACCCAGCCGAAACCTGCAGGCACCATCACAGAGACACACTTCCTGCAGTGCCAGTGGTCTTCATGGGACTCCCAGATGCCAGACACCAGACTGCCCCTTTACACCGTGCCGTCAAGATCCTAATCCCCGGGGCCAGGAGATGGCTCAGTGGGTACAGTGTTTGCTGTACACGCATGAGAACCAACCCCAGAACCCACATAAAACCCAAGCAGCAGGGAGCACCTCTAACCCCAGGATGGAGAGGAAGCAATGGCAGGCAGATCCCCCCAGACAGCACCCAAAATGGCAGGCTCTTGGTTCAGTGAGAGACCCTCCCTCAAAAAACAGTGGAAAGTGGTGGAGGAAGACACCTACAGACCACCTCAGCCCTCCACAAATGTACGCAGAGGTTCACACATGTGCCTGTATGCACCTACACTGCGCACACACACTCACACATAAAGATTCACCCTTAAATTCTGTCACATGTTCACGCTTCACTGGAAAGCCTCCCCTGCCTCCCTCCCTCCCTCCCTTCCTTCCTCATCCTCCACAGTGGAGAGACCTGGCCTCTACACCACAGATTGTCCTACACTATCCTAAGATGCAAATGCTGCTTGCATACAGAGCAACATGCAAGGCAACAAGGCAACCATCTCCTACAGAGAATGAAAAGGCCATTTGGTTTCTTGGTTTCGGTTTCTGTTTTGTTTTGTTTCGTTTTTTTGCTTTTGGTCAACAGTAAAAATGAAAAGTAACCAGAAACTCCAAGTTACACGAGAAAATAATGGCCTAATATGAACTCTAAAATAGATAAATGCTGTTTGATTTCTGGCTGTCTGGCTCAAATTTTTAATAAACCCTAGGAGATTGAAATATAGCTATCCATCACCATGTACATGTAACACACAAAAGAAATGGTATTATGTGGATGCAGGTGGGGGTCAGAGAGGGTTAGACTATGGGGGGAAGTGGAGAGATGTTAGCTTCCCACGGAGCCAAGAAATGGTGTTTCCAGTGAATGTGTCAAGACGTAAAGCTTTAAGCACACTATTAAAATTTATGAACTATATCAGTAGAACAAACAAGAAAGAACATGTGACAATATTAGGAGGAGATGGCAGTGGGGGAGGGGAGAGAAGCCAAGGTTTTTATTAAAATACTGTGCCAAAGGTTAAGAAATCAAAAACGGAAGCTTAAGCACATTAATCAGATCTATGGGCGAAACTACTAGAACAGGAAGAAATGAGGAGGGCCCTGGGGTGGAGGGAAATGCTCCACTCTTGACTGGGCACTGCTCTGCTTTGATGGACACAGACACAATCCCAGTGGCTGACAGTTCATGTTAGATTCAGTCTCAGCCCTCAGGCAAGACCCAGACGAGGTGTCCATGCCTCAGTCTGTTCTGCGCTGCCTTAATAGGTGATCATGGATTGAGTGGTTTAGGAATGATGGAAATTTACTCCTCACCACTTCTGGAATCTTCCAATCCTATTTTAATCTTGGCACTGCGAAGCAATAATGATCCTTCTCTGCCCTTCCCAAGACACGTCCACTCCATTGCTACCCTCTAGACCCACTGGGAACAGGTGACCCCCTTCATTACAATGCTTCTTACCCATCTTTTGTGATTCTTAGCAGAGTCACCATTATTCATTCAGTAAACACCTCTTGCGTGTGTACTAAGTGGTCAACACTCCAACAGAGTCAGGAACACAACAGGGAAGAAGCCAGGCAGCCTTGTGGAACATGCGTTCAATATGTTGGGTTCCAGACTTCTGGGACCTCCCGTGTCCGGCAGTTGCCTTGACTCTGGACTCCTGTGACCGACCTGTGCCTGTGTGACGCCATTATCACACTGTGTGAAAGTTTGGGAGTTTGGTAAGACACAGAACTCGTCTTTTTCTGTCTTTCCTGCCTTCTCAGTGCAGGACATGCTCCATAAATACTCGATGAACATGAGTGTTGACTAGGGTGGTACCGGATTCTACGTCATCTCATCCTCGTCCCCTTTATTCTCGCTCCTTTCTAAACAAGCAAATTAAATTAGGGAATTGTTCAGGGAATCTATCCTCATTACATGGACATGGTCCAAAACTATGGAAATGATAGAAAACATCACAGCAAAGCTGAGGTGTTGTATGAACCTGATCCTCCAGGGAGGCTGGGTGGGAAAGAACAAGGAGAAGGACCAGAAGAGGCCAGTCCAGCAGAGCAGTAGAGGCTCTTGTCACATAGTGGTCAGATATGCAGCTAGACTGTCACTAACCAAACCCCAGGACACCAGCCATGTGCACACTGAGTCTGTAGAATGAAGAGAAATGCCGGGGGACACTTAGAAAACTGACATCACTTCTCTTTCCTGCAGGTTAGACGGGAGAAAGAGAAGCTCAAACCTAAGCTGGTTTATCTAAAAACACAGGGAAAGAAAAGGACAGCCTGCCTGAGAGAGCTGCTGTGCATCGGTCTGCGCCTCTGTCTGTACCCTGAGATCCAAAATGATTAGTGAAGAGCCCAGTGACTTGGAGCCTTTCAGGGCTGGACTGGAGACCTGCGCTCAGACACAGTCAGCGGGAGTGAGGCCCAGGACGGAGATGGACCAAGAGATAAGATTGAGGGCAGTCGCCCGTGCCTTTCCCAGCACCTCCTGTGAAGCGCTCACGCTGGACAAAGGGGACACTCATGTTTACTGTGAAGATGCTGCTGGGAAAAATCAGATTGTGGATGGTGTCCCCAGCCAAGCTATTGTTCCCAACTGCCTCAAGGCAGAGGGCGCTGAACGGAGAGTCTGAGCAAGGCAGGATCCAGAGGCCAGAGAGAAGAATTTGCAGACTCAGATTCTACAAAGACCTTTGTCCTGTGGAAGTGACTGGGCAGAGATAGATTAGAGGCAAACTAGTTTCTTTTAAAATATATCCATAACTGTTAGAACCATAAGGTAGTAACACTAGTATGCCAACAGGATGTGGGCTGCAAAGCAGTAGATTCCCAACAAAGAATCCTTCTCCGTGTCCTTCTCTTTGACAGAGAACAGGCAAGAGGGACCCTCCAAAGAGAAGGAGTAGGGGCTGCTAGAGCCTGGGTCTCAGCATCCTGAGGATGCTAGCTTTCTGTCCCAGTAATACTCGGGGCTGTTCCCCACTCTTCCCTTCTCTGGAGGAGGAACTCCATAGCAACTGTTCTGTTTCTTATCATTCAGTGAGTGCTGGGAAATACATGCTAAGAATATATCCTAAAAGCAAGCGCACCCTTCAGGGGGCTTATGATTCAGGTGCAGAGGCAGCAAGCAGGGGGCTGTGGGGGGAGTACTACACCCAAAGGAGGAGACAGAGCTCAGAGTGCGATGGCTTGAACTCACGCTTGTCCATCCACCTGACTTCAAGCTGGAATACCGGAGGAGGGCAGGAGGAGCAGGGAGGAGAGAGGAACATCAGTGGCTTTCCTGGACAGCCTTCTTTGCCTGTGAGATCAGCTTTCCATCACCACAGTGAGCACCTAAGGTAACTTAACTTAGAGGGAAAAGGTGTGTTTCCGCTCAGTTTTGGACGCTTAGATCCATGGTAGATTGGCACTGTTGCTTTTGGGCCTGTGGCAAATTGGTGCCTTGAGGCAGGGAACATGGGACAGAGTAAACTGCTCACCCCAGGATGATCAAAATCAAAAACAAAGGGAGAAAAGATAGATATCCCACAATTCCCTTCAAGGGCCTGTGGGGATGGGAGGGGCATCAGATTTGGGAACCAGGGGTGCTAGGTTGGGCATTTCATAAAGCTCCTGGATCCTCCCATTATCCCTACATTTCATCCAAGCATTCGCCACTTGGCTGGACATGCCTTTTCCTCTGCACCATTTTCCCCCTGGACAAGGAAGTAGTCCTCTTAGGAGCTCTCCCTATCTGTTCTCCCTATCTGCCAATACCCTACTAACTCACCCTCAGCCTGAAACCTCCCACTAGGCTCCATCATCTGAAGGCTGTACTGCTTCCTAGTATTGCCAAGTTGATGAACACAAGGCATTTAACACACCATCTTTTGGGGAATACTCCGGATCCAAACCCTAGTGGACAGCAAGGGAAGAAAGGCCGGAGACTGGTGGAGATGCAGCTGGTGCCATCCTGCCTTGGAGGCCCAAGAATTGTATCTACATTTGCCTTCCTTAGCACATCCCAATGTCGTTGCAAGCCCACCGGGCAGAGCTTTGGCATGTGCCAGCCTCAGCCCGGGAAGGAAAGCAGAAGGCCTTGGTGAAAGCGAATGGAGGGCTTCTGCTAATGCCTCACTTGACCCTGAGGCTTCCTGCCCCTTGGGAAAGTTCTGCAGCTAGAAGGTCAAAGCCTGCAGCCTGCGGAAGATTCCTTCAGATAAAGACTGTGCACTGATAAGCTTACTTCCTCCTGGCTCTCTGGGAACACTCCCTTCCCAGAACCCAGCTACTGCCTCCTGGTCACTCTCCAAGTCCAGTACTAGAAGGAAATGCTTTCCCTGGGGCCACTTTACTCCTGAATTTTTCCCTCCCATCATTAGAACTTGGAGTAATTGGATGGTGGGCTCTCCGGTCAATCGCACTGTTTAAACAGTGCCTTGGAAACAGATACTTCTCTGTCCGATTTCAACTAAAAAGGAATATAGATGTGTATTTCCTTGGAAAAGAAGTTTCACAAAGATAAAAACCAATAGAAAACTCTGCCTGAAGTACTTATAAAATCTGTTTTAAGGGCACTTACCAGCCACTAAAGAAGGAGTCCCATTGCACAAATGCATAATGTACAACTGAGAGACCTCTTTACTAGAACCCAAGGTCTCCCAAAAGGGGTGTGTTTCAGACAAGAAAGCAGAGCCTAAAGATGGGGGGGTATGTGCACTGTGCACCAGCACTGGCATTTGGAGTATGTGCACTGTGCACCAGCACTGGCATTTGGAGGTGAGCACTGTGCACCAGCACTGGCATTTGGAGTATGTGCACTGTGCACCAGCACTGGCATTTGGAGGTGAGCACTGTGCACCAGCACTGGCATTTGGAGTATGTGCACTGTGCACCAGCACTGGCATTTGGAGTATGTGCACTGTGCACCAGGACTAGCATTTGGAGTATGTGCACTGTGCACCAGCACTGGCATTTGGAGGTGAGCACTGTGCACCAGCACTGGCATTTGGAGTATGTGCACTGTGCACCAGCACTGGCATTTGGAGTATGTGCACTGTGCACCAGCACTGGCATTTGGAGGTGTGTACTGTGCACCAGCACTGGCATTTGGAGGTGTGCACTGTGCACCGGCACTGGCATTTGGAGGCGTGCACTGAGAGAAACTGTCTAGCCCTGTCGGGGGCTTGCAGTTGGAACTGGGTCCTCCAGTGTGGGACTCACTGTGCAGACGATGGGATGGGCACCTCAGTGCACGCGGCAGAGACATATCTGAGATCCAGGGCTTCCGCAGGAATGAAGGGAGGCTGCATGCTGCCAGAGTTTGCCGTCTATTTGTAAGACAGAAACCGGAAACTCTCTTAATGGGAGCACCTTCAGCAGGAGAGGGGCTCGCCTCCCAGCCACTTGCCTACCTGGTATCTTCTCTGGTAGACGGAGAGAAAGGTGAGCTAGTTGAGGGGTGTTAGAAAATAAAGACACAGGAGGCGGGGCATCTGGGATAGTCACAGATGCAGAAAGAACCTTCCCTCTCTTTGGGCAGCTGGCATTCCTGAATGCCCGCTCTCCGCCAGCCTCTGTGTGAAGTTTTTAAGTGTTACTCCAGGTACCAACTGTATTGTCAACTTGACACAAACTAGAGTCACCCAGGAAAGGGGACCACAATTAAAGAATTTCCTTGATCTGATTGGTCACGTCTTGGAGTCATTTTCTTTATTGCTTGTTGATGTAGAAAGGCTCAGCCCACGATGGGAGACACCATGGTGGGTCTGGGTGGTATGGAAAGCTGGTGAAGCAGGAGACCATGGGAGAGCAAGCCAGTAAGCATGCTCCTGCATGAGTTCTGCTTCAGTTCGTGCTTGAAGCCCTGTCCTGATGCTCTTCAGTGATGGACTGTGAGCAAATAAGCCCCACCCCCAAGTTGGTTTTGGTTACAGTATTTGTCCCAACAACAGAAAAGCAGACTAGAACACCATCTCCAACAAAGCTAGGTGATACTTGACTTTCGTTCCTATTTTTCAATGAGGTTAAAAAAAAAAAAAAGGAAGGTTCACAGTAATTAAGATATTCCCAAAGGCCCTGATGTTCAAGCACAGGTAGATTGCTACAGGTTCAAGGCTAGTCTGGTCTACATAGTGAGTTTCAGGCCAACAAGAAAAACTGGAGGAGCAAAGATCGCTTAGTCTGAAACCCTGTGCATCTTCAGAGCTTGTGCGTCCTTTCAGCCAGCTGGGGTGGGTTGGGAGCACCCTAGGGCTACCCTAGGGTGGAGGAAGGGATGCAAAAGGAGTAAGGAAAAGCAACCCTGGAGGAACCTCCTAAGGCCTCATGCATGGCTGGGCAAATACTCCACCACTGAGCCACATCCCAGCCAGAGGCAGGATTCTCTGAAGGACACACAGACCTTGGCCATTCCTCTGTGCCGGCCAAATGCCTAGCCACTTGTGCAGGGTTGGGCCCAGATTTACCTCTAAAGTCCAGAAAGAGAGGGGGTGAGGGGCCTGAGGTGAGTGTACACACCACCCTCGGACTTCAGGAGCCTGGGAGAGGATGGACACTTGGACAGGATCCAACACCCACTGTGACATTTCCATCAAGAACTACTGAGCTGCAAGGTGATGAGTCCCATTCCTTGCCTCCCCTAACTATCCCTTTCTCTCCCTCTCCTCTCTCAACACAGAGAAAGGGGGGCACTAATTAGAGGGGAAATTGTCCACAGTCTGGGGAAGTTCCCCACTTAAGGAAGAGTTGGACACAAAGATACCTGGAGACAGACAGGGGCAGCTGTGGTTGAGCCTGAATCATTCATTAGGTGTGTGGGAGGGGTTGTTTAAGAGAGGAGACAGCGCTACCAAAGAATTCTTCCTGTTTTATAGTAGCCTGGAGCTGAATTTTGAATGAACAGAATTCATGTAACACATTCACCTCTTCTACAAGAGAGGGACAGAGATGGTGAGTTAAGAGAACAATATTATAACAAAGCAGTGTCACTTATTTTCCAGAAAGGTTTAGAATCAGAGGCAACTAAGTTACTAAGTTATTCTGTCCTTAGTGGGGAAGTGCAAAGGCAGGTTAACTCTGAGCATGCTCAGAACATCTTCCACTGTTCCCACACCATGGAGACTGAGAGAGTCCAAGGAGAGCAGGAAGTGAGGAAAAGTTCACTTGTGGTTGCAAAACTCAAAGACAAGATATGGGTACTGTAGACAATGTCCCCAGGGCCTGAGGTCTGTCCCAGGGAAGATAAAGCCAAGGCAGCTGTGGATGACTTTGAGCCAGGGAAAGAGGAAGTGGGGAGAGAGGGAAGTCAGCCTACCACCAAGGCTTCCCCAAAAGGGCGGGACCTAGCCAAACATTTCTTAGAAGAGAAAACTTTGCTTTCTCTGGGAGAAGCTGAAGAAAAGAGGAAGCTTATTAAATAAAAATTGAGGAAGCTGTGGGCCACAAGCTGGCTAAGAATAATCTAGAATCCACCATCAATCATCATAAACCAGAGCTCACTTAGAATCTTCCATGCCACCCTCCGCCCCAAGGGCATGTAGGATGGACTGGGGTGAGACCAAGGCCCCTCCCTATGTTCCTTCTCACAGAGAAAGAGGGAGTCACAAGGGAGAGCACAGGTGACCGCCAGATAGATACGCTGCGTGAACCCTAAGATGTGTGTGCCTCTTCTACTGGAAAACAGCAACAACCCTGTCACTCACTTGTCAACAAGAAAGGCATTGTTCCTGCAGTGGGGACTTTACTATTACAGCTTCTGAAAAAGGTGTTCATAGATGTAGGTTTTTCATTCCACCCAGACTAGAGCCCTCTTGAGACCCTGCAGCACACCTCTTCCTATCTTTCCATCCAATGTGGCATTCCTCTCTTCCTTTTCTCTACCTGAAGCACAGAAGAAAACAGCATTCCACACCTGGTGCTTGTGAATTTATGGTCTTATGTGATATGAATCCATGTGTGTGTGGTACTAGACACAGTGCAACCAAATGCCCCTCATCTGAAGGTGGGTGTGAGCATCCTGGAGTCTCAGAATAGGCAAAGATGGTAGCTTTGGAAGAGCTTAGACATTAGAGTGAAAAAAAATTGGCATTTAGGACCTGTCTTTTCCATTTAGTAACAATGAGACCTCTGTGGGTTATTTAAACGTCTCTGTAATAGGAAATAAGTAGAACCTCTTTCAGAAAGGTAATCAAACTATTTACACACTCATCATAGGATCTTACACATAGTGTTCAAGAAATAATAGAGAGGGGAGAGAGAGAGAGAGAGAGAGAGAGAGAGAGAGAGAGAGAGAGAGAGAGAATGAGAAGTTTCTGTCCTCCATTCTCCTGATCTTCCACATGAAATGACTTAACAAACATTTCCTTGGGGCATTTTCAAACTCCAAGTGAAGTTTGCCCGGGTAGATGGGTGAGTGACCAGGAATCTGAGGAGGGCAAGGCGCCCAGGAGCTTGCCTTTGAACTGCACTGACCTTGGTTTCCGACTCAGGAGTTCTTTCTCACCTGGAACCAACAAGGAGCTAAAGCTACTCACTCACTCACCCCCAAATGGGATCGCAAAAGCCTCTTTAGCTGCCACAGCAGGCAGCGGCCACAGGCTTGTGCTTGTCTTCCCAAGGGCAGTGTCCTGCTTGTTGGAGAGAGATGGGAAGTGACTGAGTAGCTGACCACATAGAGCCCAAGATGGTACCCACTCCCATCATCACCAGCCCAGGGATGCTGCTTGAGCTGGGTTCATACTGGGTCTCATTGGAAACAGATGTCCCTACTTTCTCCTCTCACCTGGCTGATGAAGAATGAGCTAATGGGGGCTGGAGAGATGGCTCAGCAGTTAAGAGCACTGACTGTTCTTCCAGAGGACCCCGGTTCAATTCCCAGCACCCACATGGCAGCTCACAACTGTCTGTAACTTCAGTTCCAGGGGACCCAACACCCATGGCAAAACACCAATGCACATAAAAAAAAGAATAAGCCAATGAAGAAGTCTAGTGATACCTTGTAAGAAGGGAGAATGCAGAGGCTAAATGCTTACAGACGAAGGATTCGGCCCGGTGAGCAGTACACAGGATTAGTCCAACAATCACTTCCATCTGACTCTCAATCGAGGAGATCAAGAGCATGCTCAGGCAGGAACCTAAGTCACCTCTTCACTAGAGTAGTAGCTTACAGTCTCCAAAGGACTTTCGCATACATGTTTCTACTTGATATTCATAATCAACCTTTCTAAAAACAAGTTTTAAGAAAATAAACTCATGGCTCAGTCCATAGGGTGCTTTTCATACAAGCAGAGGGTCTACATTAAAAACAAAACAGGAGTGACAGTATGTGGTAGTGATCTCAGAACTGAGAGGGGAAAGACAGGGGGGTCCCTGAGGCTCACTGGCCAGAAATCTTGGTCTTCTTGGCAAATTCCAGTACAGTGGATCTCGAAAAATAAGATGGAAGCCCCCTGTGGCTGGCCTCTGTTACCCACACACGTGCACCCTCCCACCCAAGAATACCCACATATAGAAACTTTTCCACAGTAATGTGTACATGCACAATCGTGAAAGAAAGAAAAAAGAAAAAATTGTTCTTAAGATATTTCACCTGTGGCCAGATGGACCAGAATTAGGTATTCTAATTCATAAAAGTGTGTTTTTCCCACTATGAGGAAAGAGGAGGGGACCAGCACCGGCTGGAGCTTAGACTGCTGATGACGTAGGCAGAGAGCAGAGATTTTGAAAGCTGGGGCAGCAAGTGAGCAGTCCAGAGAAGTGGGCACAGAAGCAAAGATCCAACAAAGCCTTCAGAGGGCCGTGGGGTTAAGTTAGTCACAGTTCTGTTTCTAACACAGGAGACAAAAATCCCAAACCGGAAGCGGCATCCAAGAGACTACGGTTGGCAACAGACAGGCGAATGTGAGGTGGAGCACGTCTCAGAACTCATTGTCAGCTTTGTTCTCGTGCAGATTTTTGTTCTCATCCAGGCTTACAGTCTACAGATTTCCTCAGCTCAGCGCGAAGGTTCTCCCCACATAATGCAACCACCATAGCAACTGAGCCTCACTGTGGCTGGCTTGGGTTTACAGGCTCTTCTCGGACCCAATCACGATGACTGCTCTGATTGGACAACTCTGATCATGTGTTTACCCACAAGGCCAAGGGATGAGGTCAGTGATGTCAAAAGCAAAGGAGCTGACTGGGACCGGGGTTCCTCAACAGAACGTTGGGGTGCTGTAAACCAATACGATAGAAGGGCTGGACAAAGAGAGGAAAACAGTCGCCCGGGCTGGGCTGGCTGTGGACTCCTGTAAGCGTCGTCGGATGGGGGCTGCAGTGATAAAAGGACTCCGCACAGGGCTGTAAGGAAGCGCTGGGCAGGGAGTCGCAAAGTCCTTGCTGTAATTCCAGCTCTCTCTCTAACTACTGACATGACTTTGAACGAGTCATTGAGGCTCCCTGGGCCTTAGTGCCTCCGATGTAACAGAGAGCAGTAATTTAAATAATAGTAATGGCAAAAGCTCCCCTGGTTGCTGTGAGGATCGTGATGTGATCCAATTGGATGAGATCATAGGCAGAAAAGCCTTTTGAAATGCTAAGTGCAAAAGATTTATAAATATCAGAGTGTATTTGAGGCAAGAGAGTAGCATCGGCAGAGACACAGACCAGGAATGAGTAGTGTGTGTAGGAGGAATAGTAAGCAGAAACAGACTCTGTGTGGAGGGGAAAGCCAGGGTTAGGAATAGAAGGCTAACATGTCATGAACCTACACAGCAAGGCTGTACTGTGGTCAGCTTCACAAAGTTGGCTTTTTTTGGGTGGTATTGAGGAGAGCTCTCCTTGTTACAGCCTCAAGGTGATGTCTAGAAAGGCATCAGGAGTCATTCCTGTTACTGAGGACTCTCCCACAGACAGACAGCTTTCCCAGTGGGGTGACACCGAGGTTGGCTGTGCCCCGGGCCAATATTTAATTTCTGGGAGGCCCTTGCCCCTTTCTCCCACCACGGAATCACAGCAACAGGTGGAGAATGGAGCCTTGGGGGAGGGCAAGGCCAAGGTCCTGGAGGGTGGGGCAGGGAGCTGAGGAGGAGGATTAGGAAGTAGCAGGTGGGACGCGGACAGTTGGGGCCCTCCTGTGTGATCAGTCCTGATTAAGGAAAATCACTTGAGTTTACTAACCCCATGAGCTGGCTCTTCCCAGGGAGATGAACTGTTTCTTTGCCCTGTCAGGAGGGCTTGCTGAGTGTGCAAGGCAGGCAGGGAGGAGGAAGAACTTTCTAGACTGGGTGTTTTGTGTTTTGTGACTGGTCCTGGGGACCTTCAGAAAGAAGTCTCTGAAGACAGTTTTTGTGGGTTTGTTGTTGTTGTTGTTGTTGTTGTTGTTGTTGTTGAGTTGGTATGTCTGTCTGCTTCTCTACTATCCCAAGACACAGGAGCAGGGAATGAGAACAATGCACACCCAGAGAAACATGTCTGGCCCTTGCCTTGCCTGACTCCTGACTCCTATAGCCCCTGGCTTATTGTGTGAGATTCCAGATGGAAATAAGAATGGTGGGGACAGATAACTACCGACTTGCTTAGAGCCCTTAACAGTTTACAAAAAAACCTCGAGTCATTTCCCTTAGGTGAGTTTTCCCACAGTGCTGGCAGACAGGGTTGGTTGTAGCAGTTCAGAAAGTCTGTCATTTGCTCACAACCCCAACGGCCACTACACAGGACAGCCAAGACCTCTTCGAACTCTCCGGCTCTCTACTGGGTTGCTGTGGAGACTGAAAGCCTTGAAAAGCCATCTCCTCTCAGCCCAGGCTGGCAGTGTCCTGGAAAGCCCACCAGGGCTTTCCAGCCATGTCTCCACAGCTGGGGGATGATAGACAGGGTCAGGGCTTGTCCTAAAGTGCTCTGGAGAAATGCTTTAGGCTTCGGGCTTGTCATCTCAGAATGGTGGTGGCACTGTCCATGCAGACCAACCCTACAGCCTTGCTGACATCCTCTTAAGATGCCCCTGTTATGTTCCAGGAGATGAGCATAGCCTCTGCTCACTGTTCTTCTACCTCCTCAGCCCCTGTGGGGATACTCCCTTCAGCCCTAAGATAGAGGGAGGTGACAGTGTCAGGCTAGATCCAAGCGGCCTGTGACTGTGGAGCTCTTCTGCACTGTGAGACCTGGTCCCAGGTAGGTTTGCCCAGAGGCCATTTTGCTGGAAGGTTGTGCTACAGGGAAAGGAGCTTCGCCACAGGTGAGCAGAAAGAGACAGCAAGCTCAGAGGCTTTTAAATGTAAAGTGCTCTCCTGAGAGTGCGCACAGACCCGATTCCAGGGAGATCAAAGTCGGAAAATGCACGCTCCTCCAGAATCAAAGGCTCCTTGCTCTCAAGAGCAGACAGCAAAGATCCCCCACTGCAAGAAGAGCCAAGAAGAACAATGGGGAACGGCTGCCCCTCCCCCAGACCAGAGAGGGCCTGGCCTGGTCTGCAAACATCTGCACCTGGGCTGCACCTGCTAGGCAGGACTGACCTGGAAGTGGCGAAGTGCACCTGCTCTTTTGATTTCCTGTCGTTCACAGAGGTGGGGATGGTTCCATGGATTCTTGCATGGCCCCCTTCCCTCCTTTCTGCTTGTGGTTGGCTGAAGGGTATGGTGGGGAGGACAGTTTACCAGTTCCAGCACATCTAGTCCTTCCCTCTGTGACCTTGGACTGTCCCTAGCTTGGCAAGGTTTGCTCGGCATTGTAGATTCAATCCTTCTGCCTTATTGACTTTTGGGGGACTGTGGGTTTAATTGGGACAATGGATGGGACTTACTCTGCATTCAAGAATGAACCATTCGTGTGGCTTTGACTGGAAGACAGAGAAGGAGAAAGAAAAACCTGAATTTTCTACAGTTCTCAGTTCCAACTAGATTTTTTTTTTATTCATCAAGAAAATTGATGACTGTGGGTGTATTTCAGGAGTATAGAGCATAAAGCCCTGGGTTCCATCCCTAACATAAGAGAAAGAGAAAGGAAGGAAAGAAGGAAGGAAGGAAGGAGGGAAAGAAGTAAGGAAGGAGGTGGAGCTAGAATGACCATCTTCAGTATTGCACTCAAACTCTCCCCTGCGCGGGTGGCCTCAGACATACCTTGTGGAGGCCCACAAAGATTTCCTAGTGAGATCTGAGCTTGCTTTACCCAGCAGAGCTGCATTAGAGGATTGTTTGACCATGTGCATGGTCACCAGGCAATTAGAAAGAGTCTGCATTTGGCTGTGCTGGGTGAGGTCTTCTGCTCCACCACTTGGCATTCCTATAAATAGCCCTTTAGAAGAGACAGAAGGGACCAGTGGATAAGGATCCAGGCCCTCCCGAGGCTATCCTGTGTTTCTGTTTCTCTCTCCCTTCTATTCTTTTATCTTATTCCTTTCTCCTCGAGCGTGCCCTGGGATAAAATGTGGGATCCAGTCTCCCAGATGGTCTCCCACAATATCTATCCTTAATTCTTGCACCAAGGAGTGAGGTATCATGCCCCATCATCAAGGTGGCCGGATGCTCTTGGTTCCTCACTCTCCAACATCTCCTAGACCTTAGCCTCTGTTGTGTTCACCTTGTATAGACCATGCTTTCCGCCTGTGCCCCAGCTGTGAGCACACCCCTCTGGTAAAGCAGAGAGAAGGTCTTCCTTTTGTCTCACTGTGCTCTGACCTCATCTTTCCCCTCCCCTTTCATCTACTTCTTGAAGACCTGTCTCCACTGTGGGCTGTGTGTCTGCATCTCCCCCTCTGTCTCCAGCTAATTTCACTCTCTCTGGACTCTTCTACTAAAACTTTTGACAAAGTCACCAGAAATTTTCACTACAAAGTTCAAATCTTTGTCACTTACAACTTGTTTGCTGACACATTAAAAAAAAAATGCTGTTATACTTGCAATTTTAGTTTAAATTAGTATGTTCAGTGACATAATCCTTGGCTTTGTGATTTCTCTGATTTATTACCTGCTGGGGGATGTCTTTCTGTATGCTGTGAATATATGTTGTTCTCATTGGTTAATAAATAAGTTGTATTGGCCTATGGCAAAGCAGCTTAGAGGCAGGTGGGAAATCTAAGGAGAGAGACAGGAAAGAGAAAGGTGGAGTCTGAAAACACACCTGCTGCCACCAAAGGAGAAGCAGAATGCCAGCAGACAAGTAATGCCATGGCCACATGACAATTTATAGATTAATAGAAATAGGTTAAGTTATAAGAGCTAGCTAGCAAGAAGCCTGCCATAGGCCATATAATTGATAATTAGTATTAAGCCTCTGAATGATTATTTTATAAATGACTGAGGGACTGTGAGGCCTGTCGGCACCAGAGGAACATGGGACCACAGGACCAGTTAGGGCTAGGCAGGACCTAAGAAACCTTCCAGCTCATTTGGCACCCAATGTGGGGCACGAACTCACAACCCTGAGATGAAGTCTCATGCTCTACCAACTGCACTAGCTGGGCAAGGACACAGAGGAAACAAGATGACAAGTCAGAACTGAGAAAAGGTACCAAGCCATGTGGCTAAACGTAGATAAGAATTATGGGTTAATTTAAGTGCAAGAGCTAGTCAGTAATAAGCCTGGGCTAATGGCTGAGCAGTTATAACTAATATAAGCCTCTGAGTAATTATTTTATAAGTGGCTGTGGGACTGTGGGGGTGGGGAGGACAGGCAGGACCCAAGAAACATTCCGGTTACAATTACTCCTTCATCTCATTTCTGGGGTTCCTTTATCTCTATGCCCATAAAACACAGACATTCTAGATTTTTCTAGATACTTTTATAGAGAGAAGATAATTTATCCTGTGTTTCAATTTCCACATTTAATCTAAGAGTTTCAAATAATTATTTCCCCAAACTTCTGAACCTCATACTTATGTAACCAACAATGGCTGGAAATTTATTAAGATGGACATCTCAACATGTTCATACCATCACCATATCTCAGACAGCATTTATTATGCCATTTCCATCAGTTGTTGCCTTTTCCATCTATGTTGCCTCCAGATCAGAAGCCTGAGGCTTCATCTCCCTCCACCAAAATGCTGTCACACCAAAGCCCTGCCACTAGCACCTCTTTAAAAAGGATCCCCCAAACCTGTGGCACCCTCTTCATTTTCTCACCCAAGCTCTAGTGTATGTCCATGTCCCCTTTCCCCCCCAAATGGTGCAAACTCCCTGCCTCATTGATCTACCTTCAGTCTTGTCCCCCTAAAGAACATTTTTTCAGAACTATCAAGAAATTCCACTTAATGTTAATCAGACATTTCTATTTGGATTGCCTGTCCTCAGTCAGACAGGTTCCTACAAACCTCCAGGGCTGATGTCTAACACACAACTATCCCTGGTCTCTTCTTTTGGGATGAGGTTTTTTTGTTTTGTTTTTCAAGACAGGGTTTCTCTGTGTAGCTTTGGAGCCTGTCCTGGAACTCTCTCTATAGACCAGGCTGACCTCAAACTCACAAAGATCCACATGGCTCTACCTCCTAAGTGCTGGGATTAAAGGTGTGCACCACCACTGCCCAGCTTGGAAGGAGTTTTTATTTCACCTTGTAATTTACCATCTATCATCAATGGATGTCAAGGGAAAAGCTGAAGACAGAAGCTTGGAACAGAAACCATATAGGAATACTACTTGGTGGCTTGTTTCTAGGCTCATATTCAGCTACTTTTCTTATATAGCCCAGGACCACCTGCCCAGGAATTGTTCTGTCCACAGTGGTCTGGGCCTTCCTATATCCATCTGCAATCAACAAAAATTTTTTTACTTGTTCCATTTTCTCAGGTATGACAAGTTGACAATCAAGATTAGCCATCATCACAAGTCTAGATCCCCTTGTCAACTTGACACACAAACATATCACTGATAAACTATAACCTTTCCTTTCTTGTTTGTCCCCAAGGTCTTACATTAATCTCACAATACAAAATAGTACAAATTTAAGAATCCTACAGTCTATTAAAAATCTCATCCCTTAAAACTTCAATTTCTTAGTAAGTCATTTCAGATTGAAAGATGATTATAAGTATGCTCAGAGCAGCTAACATCCTTTTCACTTCCCTGACTGACATTAGATCCTGACTAGTCCTGTGGCCAACAGTCAGGTCTTCTGGGGCCATGAAAAAAAAGCTTTTATATACTATCTTCCACCAGACCCCAGGGAAATCTGCTGTGGATAAAAAAATGCAAGCACAGAGCAATTACCTCTGCAAAAACTACACAAGGATGGAGAAATTCCTTGCAGAGAGATAAGAGTTAGACACGAGAGATCCCTCAAAGCTGACAGAGTTTTCCATTCACTAGAAGTGATGAAAGCTAGAGTTTCTATGTGATTCCACTTTGGTGCAAAATGGACAGCAATTGGATTCTCAAAGGTAAATTCACTATCATGGGTCAGCAGTTCAGTGCGATTCCTGTACCATTATTGTGTCCCCCGCATGTGACTCCAAGAGAGAGCTTGCAAACTGTGTGTCTAACACCATGTTCTCCTCCAAGACCTTTCAGTGAATCTCTTTAGCTTTTGGGTAAAGTTCTAAACTCAACTAAGCCTACGGTTCCCATCTTCCTCTCCAGCTTACTTTCTGTATCTCTTCCTCACAGACTCCAACTATAATGGAGCTCATCCAACTCCCTGATTGCAGTATGTAAGTCTGGACTCTGTGACATTCACTATACTATTATCTTCTCTAGAATACCTTTCTTCCTGCTTCTATTAAATGCCAGCTTTAGCATCCTTTTCTCCCCTAGATTGTTAGTACCCTGTGTCCCCAGCACACCAGGTCCCTCCTCTCAGCACCTGTTACATGCTATTTGAAATTGCTGTTTTCCAGTCTGTTTCCTAGCTAATGTAGAGCCCTTACAAGTGTTGAGAAGGGTTTCCCACTAGAGATGATCTACAAATAAATCTCCCGTGGCAACTTTTGCCCAAGAATTGGAAAAGAAAGGAATTGCCTATGTGGAAGGAGAGGAAGAGAGACACAGAAACTGCAGAGCTTCATGGTTGACTTGAAAGTTGAGATTTCACTTAATGATAGATGGCCATACATTCCCCCACCCCATTCGCCCATAGGTGCCCTCACACACACAGCAATTCATACCACCCATTACTCAGCTTCCCATTTTTCCATTCCCTCTTTTAGATGAGAGTAACGGGTTTGGTCTGTGTCTCACAGTCCTTAGAAGTGAAAGTAGAATTGGAGGAGGCAGGTCAGTTCTCCAACTGGCTTTCCTGGCTGTGCACTCCACTCAACTCCCCTGCACCAGGTCCTGTCCCAGTGATCAGGGTTTAACACGCATCAGTGAAGTGTCCTCCTGTCTGAGCTGATCCTTCTGCTAATACAAAGTGGCAGCGTTTAAATAGAGTAGCCTCCAATTGTCACTTCCAATCACAGGCTCTGCTGAGGGAGACTTAGAAAGACTTAATCGTCTTAAGAAAACAAACAGAGGCCTTTCTGCCAAAGAGCGGCATGCCCACAGATAGACAGATAGACAGACAGGAGACAGGACAAAAGCTGGCGTGCCCAAGATCCTTCCTGTAATCCACCCCGCACTATCCCAGCACTTCCAGACCAGGTCCTGGTGAGCGAAACTGACAAGTCGACATGTCCCTCACCCTTTCCAATTAGCATCTCCTCCTGCTCTCTCATTTGCTGTCTGTCTCCCTGTGTGCATCTGGCCCTGTTAAAGGCACAAGGTATCTGCTGCTAATCCCTAAACAACTCTCCCTCCTCATGTCGGCTGACCTCAGACCATTAAAATTTAGAATGTGACAGATAAAGAGAGAGATCTGGCCCCTGAGAAGCCCAGTCTAATGCCTTCAATTTGTAAGAGTTGAAGAAAGTGCAGCCAGGGAGACAGAGACATTTGTAAAGAGACATTGGGCTAGAGTTAAGCCCAGGTCTTCTGACTCCTAGCCCAGCTCTCTTCTGCTGGGCCAGTGCTCCTCAAGTGCCCACCAACCTGCCTCTCCAGGGTGTGTATATGTGTGTATATGTTGTGTGTGCATGCACACATGTGTGTATGTATGTGCATATGGAGGCCAGAAGTGGACGTCAAAATGTCTTTCCCAATAATTTTCCTCCTTATTTTTTGAGAAAGTGACTCTCACTGAACTTGTAGATTGACCTTTTGACTAGACCGGCTGGCCATGAGCCCCAGGACCCCCCCCCCCCCCCCCCCCCGCCGTCTTGACCACTGGATTTATAGACACACACCCAGCTTTTTACATGCATCCTGGGGAATCCAAACTCATGCCCTAACATCAGGTACATTACCACTGATCAACCTTCCCAACCCTCTTGTCAGGATTTTGAAAAACTCTAGACTGAATATCCAGTGGACCCAAGTCCTAGAGTTCTGACTATTTGCGGCTTTAGATATCATTGGCTTTGTGAACTCCCCACGTGAAAAAAATTCTGACTCGGAGTTCAGAATCAGTAAAGATACTCCATGTTTTTCAGCTTCGCTTCCAGCTTCTGTCCATATCCAGAGTGTGTGTATACACGGGTGTGAGGGGAGTGTAACTGGGAAGCAGGGGCCGAGTTACATATTGAAAGATGGAAACGGATCCAGTAAGAGGCTCTGTTGCTCAAGCCAAAGCGCTTCAGCTAGGAATTTCTTCAGAAGGAGTTTGCTACAGTGTTCAAATTCATCCTGCCAATCATTATTGCTGGGGGTTGGGGAGCTTAGTACTAGATCAGTGGTTCTCAACCTTCCTAATGCTGCGACCCTTTAATACGGTTCCTCGTGTTGTAGTGACCTCCCCAACCATGAAATTATTTTTGTTGATTCTTCATTAACTGTAATTTTGCTACTGGTGTGATTATAATGCACATATTAATGTATTTTCTGGTGGTCTTAGATGACCCCTGTGAAAAGGTCATTAGACCCCAAATGGGGTCTTGACCCACAGATCGAGAACCTCTATACTAGAGATTAGTGATTTGTACAGAAAGTTGTGAATACTCAGGCTCCTGATTTCTGGGATGAGAAACACATGCAAAATCCCTTCCAACCTTTTCAAAGACATGCTTCTGAAGCCTCCTACATACCAGCCTCTGGAAGGCAAGGTCAGTGAGGTCAAAGGCTGTAAGTCACCTGTCCCTGAAGCCCAGGGTGTCCTACTTAGGGTTCTGTTTACAGTGGCTGTTGTAGGTGTGTTTGAGGTAGGCACCGAAACTCTGAACCCAAAGGTAAGGAGAGCGCCAGAAACAGACATGGTCCAACAGGACAAAGAAGTCATGAATGAACCAGTCTCTAAGAGGGTAGCTGGGCAAATGCCCTAAAGGAGGCCCACACCTGGCAGATCACAAGACTCGCCCAAAGGCTTGTAAAAGCACAGACCCTCTGAGTCATCCTCTCCAAGGGTGGCACCTGGGGACTGCATCATTTTGTAAGCACCCCAGGCATTCCTGATGCCTGCTCGGGTCTGTCCTTTCTGCATGAGGAAGTCTTCATTCTAAGCTTGAGTCTCCATGCAGTGAAATGAGTTCAATTTCAGACACAATGTGACAACTGACTATTCTCCTTTATCAAGTCATCCTACAGCCTCTGTTCTCTCACCCATAAAGACCCCTTAAAAAGGTGGCTGTAAACATGAGCAGAAAGCGAGCCCTGCCTCACCCCCATCATCAGGAGCTTTTGGAGTTGGAGGGTGGGCCTTGGAGGCTTGATGGAATCAGGGGAGCGGGGGTCTTTGCCCTGTTCTTCCTTATTCTGGCCTCTCCAGGATAAGTAACTGGCTGCAGGGGACCCTCTGGAGGACTTTCCCTTTGGAATGTGTCTCCCAGGATAAAACAGCAAGGGAAAAACGGGGTGGACTTCCACTCTGGGAACTCACTGGCCCTTATACCTGCCTCACTCATTGTATGATCTAGCACAATCCTCTGGATTTGAAAGTGCTTTTTGAAAAATGAGGACAAAGCTGTCTTGTGTCCTCATCCTCTCTGAGAGTCCAGGCTGAATATAAACCAGCAAACCTCGGCTCCACCTTTGTTTAAGAGGGTGGTGATTGAATGTGGTCCCCAGTCAGCCCCTGTGAAGTGGCTTAGGTGCATTCCTTACACAGTTCTCACAAAGGCATTGTAGGGGAGTTCACAGTTAGAGGAGTGAGGCTTACAGATGGTGAGTAACTGGATATCCCATGATGGAGTCAGTTGTGTGGTGTCCATGTCCCATTGGCCAGGAGGGCTAAATAATTTCTTCTAAGTCCAAGTATCAAACCTGACCCCACTTTTGGAGCCAAGACCTGAGTCTTCTGCCTTTCCTCACAGCAGGACTTGAAATCTGGACACTGGCAGAGACAAGAGCTCAGTATTGGAGAGTGTGCCATTGAGAGTCTGTTTCTCATCAGATTGTATTTTATCCACTAAATGCTACATGCTCATTATTAAATAACATGGGAAGTTAAAATAACACTTCTGTCCAAGTGTGTCCAACTGTGGCCCACAGGCTGCAATGCATCCCCAGATGGCTATGAATGTGGCCAGCATATTTGAAGATGGCAACACTATGTAGCAATAGCAAACCGTTTAATATGGCTGCTAGTCTTTAGGACTGGGCACATAGGTCAGTGGCAGTGTGCTTGCCTAGTATACGCAGGGAGCTAGATTTGACCTCCAGAACTGTAAATAAATAAAGCAATAAATAGTAACATTAACTTGTTAAGGTAATTGTAAACATTTCTCCCTTGAGGAAAGCATGGTATATATGAATCCATGCAGATGGCAGAGATGGTATATTCACACTATAAAGGATAGCCTTTGGTCTTTAAGAGGTTTTTCTTAAATTGGTTTATTTCTATTTCATTAAATGATTGAAAAGGGAGCCCTGAGATTAGAAGACACAGGCAGAAAATGTCCATGTTAAAGAAAGAGCGGCAAGAATGTCTCCGCCTAGCCCAGAGTATGGAAACCGTGGGATTGTGTTTGCCTAAAGGAATCTCGTGATCTACAGGTCTTGGGGGAAGCCAGCTTTCTCACAAAGAGAGTTGAAGCTTCCTGGTGGTGAATGGGAGGTTACAATTGAGCCTCAAAAGGCTGGATCAGTGCCTGTTCCGTGAGAAGCCAAAGGAGACGTGAGCAGCCGCCATCCCCTGTGCGGAATCCTGCCTTCCCACTCGCAGCCTGGCTGTCCCAGTGCAGAGATCTGTTTCACAAAAACCTGAAAACCTGCCAAAGCCGTCACCATGATGAGCAGGTGAGCCGAGGAGCCCCTGATTTATGTCAGACCATCCTGTGGGCAGAGCTGCCTTGCAAACAGGCTGTCAGAACTCATCAATGGATAAATGGAGTCGCTGACTAGGGGGACTGCTCCTCACTTTAATTTTAGGGATTTTTGAAATGAAATATCACTAAGATTTTGGGGCATGACAGTGTTAGCATAAAATCCCCCTTTTTAATACTTTCTTGAGGCTGGGGAGCAGGGAGCAGGAAGGGACTTTTGGCTGGTGGTTCCTAGGGGAGATACACTCACCTGACCAAGTAGCACAGGTTTGAAATGCTGTGCAGGGACTTTGTGAAGTTGCGGGGCCCTGATCTGCGTGGGGCAAGACCAGACAGTGTTGCGTGGATGCTTGTTCATTTGTCAACTTGCTCTGGGACTGAGCTCAAAATGGCTGTGTAAATAACTCAGCCAGGGAGACCTGCAGAGCAAAGCACTGGCAGTTACTGCGCTATGAAATATGCATTAATTACATTAAACATTCAGTCCGAATCTCAGCAGCGAGGCCCCTTTTGTCAGCTCTTATAGAGCGCAGGCAGAGAGGCCAGGATGCGACGGCAATGGCCTTCTGTACGAAGGCCCAGTCGCTGAACAGCACACCCCGACCTCCTCAGATGTCCCTGGTGTGGCCTGGGGGTCCCTGCCCAGCAGCACAGTTGTTAATGAGGCCAGGGCCCACAGCTCTCACTCCGTAGGCTCTGCCACCTCTGCTCTGTCCTTCCGATGCTGCCTGCCGTGCCTGGAATCCCAGCCAGTCATCTCTCATGTGTGTGGCTGCTCACAGAGGAGCTGGGTGTGAAGACAGAGGCCCAACAGAGTCTGCTGCTGTCAGCAGAAAAACCTTTCTCCAGGAAGAGAACAGTCCGGCTTAAGTCACTGCCTGGTAAGGGACTAGATGTGCTAACATGCCTTCGAGGGTGGGGGGTCGACTCACACAAGATAAGAGAGAGACATACATACATGTACATGCACACTGATTCACAGACAGACAGCTTCACACAAGATGAAAAGAGGAAGATTCACAAAAGATGGAGAGAGATTAACACATGTTGAAAATATACGCAGAGAGAAACACACAGATGCATACAATGTGGTGCACCGGTTACTTTTCTATGGCTGTGATAAAACACCATGACCAAGAAAACTTACAGAAGATGGGTTTATTTGGGCTCACAGTTCTAGTGGTTAGAGTCCCTGATGTGTGGAACAAAGGCAGCAGGTAGCGGGAATGGCAGCTGCTCAGGGCTGAGGGTTCACTTCTGCAAGCATGAAGCAGAGAAAGTGAACTAGAAATGGCCCTCTTTGCCCACCCACCCCCATGACACTATTCCTCCAAACTGCGCCACCTACTGGGGACTGAGCATTTAAATACCTGAGACTATGGAGGACATTTCTCATTCAAATCAACACATGTGGTGAGAGACCAGGATTCAATTAAGGCATACATATATATAGACACACACACACACACACACACACACACACACACACACACACACACAGAGAGAGAGATTCACACAACACAGACAGAGGCTCACATAAGATAGACTAAGAAAGAGACTCACACAAGATGGAGAGAGAGATACACACATACACATAAACTGATTCCCACAACATGGAGAGAGAGAATTTCAAATAAGAGGGAAAGTCACTCAATATGGACACACACACACACACACACACACACACACACACACACACGTACACACATGCACACGCACACACATGCACAAGTGGAGAGGGGAGAGATGGGAGTATGTACATGTCTGAGCCCTTCGGTGGGACACTCCCTTGGTCTTTCTACAAGACCAAGCAGAACAGCCACAGCACTCTAGGTCCTTGTCATTAAGTCCCAGCTTCACCTGCCAAGACCAGCTGTGTGGTTTCCCACCTCGTAGGCCTCACTGCAGCAGAATCCGATCACCTGTTTCCCAAATGGGCATTCTTCTGCTTTTTGTTTTTGTTTTTGTTTTTGTTTTGTTTTGTTTTGTTTTTCGAGACAGGGTTTCTCTGTGTAGCTTTGTGCCTTTCCTGGAACTCGCTTTGTAGACAAGGCTAGCCTCGAACTCACAGAGATCCGCCTGCCTCTGCCTCCCAAGTGCTGGGATTAAAGACATGCGCCACCACCGCCTGACTCGCATTCTTCTGCTTTTGATGACATGATCCCAGCCACAGTGCCGTCTCAGGGGACAGAAGCAGATTCCAGTTGGAACACAGAAGTGCCGTGTCCCTGGTCATATGTCATGGCTAGGCATTCCTGGTCATTCAGGCACTGCTGCCTCCTCTGTTTGGAACAGACAACTCCTCCACATACCTTCTGGGTGAGTCCTCCACATGCCTTCTGGGTGAGTCCTCCACATGCCTTCTGGGTGAGTGAGTCCTCCACATGCCCTTCAGGTCTAAGGCCATCTCCAAAACCATCCCATACGTTTACACACTAATTTGCTTCCTCTGAGGACCTGTAATAACTCTTCCTTCATGCTTCCTTCTACAGCAAAGTTCTTGTTCGCCCACCACCTATGAGGGCCGTGGGCATCTTCAGCCTACAGCTGAAGACAATAAGCTGACCATGCTGTGGCAGTGGAGGGATACGAGTCAATCCCATCAGACCTACAGAAATGGCAGGCGGCGGGTCAGGGACAGGGGATGAGAAAAACTGAAGCTGAGTTCAGGAAGTGCTTCCAGGTCAGAGGGCCACAACTCTTACACTGACTACAGCAGCAAGGATTCTTTCCCTGCATGACCCTGAAAACAGAAAAAAAAAATCTATTTTTAAAGAAAAATACGTTCTTTTTTCTTAGTATAGTAATAGCAGTAGGTAATCATTTTGGATTATTTGGGGGTATCCTGTAATTTAGCCCTGTAGATGTAACCAACCGTCTTATTAAATAAGAAACACAGAGCCAATTCAGAGAAGAAAGCCAAGAGGTCAGAACTAAGAGCCTTACCCTTCCTGCTTCAGCCAAGAGAGCTCTCCGAAAAGGTCCTACTTCCTGTGTGTATGTCTTTAAATAGTCTTTCTGTTCTGCCTTCTCATTGGTTGTAAACCCAAACACGTGACTGCCTTGTCACTGGCTGTATGTACAGCCCTCCAGGTCCTCTATGGTATTGAGATTAAAGACGTGTGTCTCCAATGTTGGCTGTTTCCTTTAACACACAGAGATCTACCTAGCTCTGTCTACCAAGTGCTGGGATTAAAGGCGTGCGCCACCACCGCCATGCTCTTGCTATGGCTCTAATAGCTCTGACCCCCAGGCAACTTTATTTACCAACATACAATTAAAATCACATTTCAGTACAAGTAAAATACCACCACATAGCCCTTCATTTTGGTATATAAATTCTCAGACTTCATATAGAAATAAAGAGATTTTTAAATATAAATTATAATTTTTATCACAATTTGTGTGTGTGTGTGTGTGTGTGTGTGTGTGTGTGTACGTTCATGCTCTATGACATGCCTGGGGAGATCAGAGAACAGTTTTGGGGAGAGCTCTACTTCTACTGTGTAGGCTTCTAGGGTTGAACTCGGGTCATCAGTCTTGGCAGCAATCACCTTTACCTGCTGAGCCACCTTGCTGGCTCAAATGACATATTTTTAAATAAGATTTGACTACATACACTGTTTTATAACCCATAACATGTACATGTGTGTATGAATACACACATTTGCCATGCCATTTTTGATAATTGTATATACTTTATTATATACAAGTGCCTTCATTTATTAGACCAATCCCAGTTATGGAACATCTAGATCATTTCTAACAATCAGAGATCACAGCTCCAGTAAGCATCCTTGAAACCACATCCCATCCTTGGGATAGAAGTTGGAATGCTAGCATCCATGGTTTAAGGTATCTGATAATGCTTACCCATCTAAGTAAATTGTATAGAGGGTTTTCCTCTCCGTCTGCTAGCCGATATATGTTTCATCCAGTTGCAATAGCCAAAGTTCCTAAGGGGCATTTCTGTAAACAAATGCCAATTTTCACAATCACCAAATAGACGAAAGCATGAGGAATAAATGGAGGGGTGGATAGAGGAAGGAAAACCAGCAAGCAGCCGGCTTCTGCAGCAAAGGACTTAAGCTGTCTCCTTAAGCTCCTGCTCTCAGAGGTACAGCCACTGCTTCTGCATAAAGGCGCCCAACAACAGCTATTCACCTGGCCACCTCTCAGAGCAGAGTCTCCATATGCTGCAGGGAGAGGCAGGTGAGCAGGTTCCTAGAGGGAAGGGCCCTTTTCCGTATCTTTGATCAGAGAGAAGAGGGAGAGACCCATGCTGGACAACTGTGTAATTCTTTTTCAGAGTTCCCAGGACTTGCCCATGCATTTATTGTCCAGCCACGACATGAACAAAGGGATCATTGGGCTTGTCAGTGGCCCTTTCTTGTGGCTCTACTAAGTTTTAGAAGCAAGTGGTAGAACCAACATAGAGTCCAAGGCTTCAGGAAGAATGAGCTAATCAACTTATTTCTAAGTTCAACAGGGCAGCCTGGCTGGGGAACAATTCCCCCATTTGCTAAGCTAGAAAAAGGGGGCGGGGCTGAAACGCTGGGATCTGGAAGCAAGAATAAACATAACCAACAGTCAGACTTCAGCCTCATCCACATGAAGCATTTCCTTACAGAGAGATGCTGTTTCGAGCCTCGAATTCTTAGGCGTACCTAGCTTTACAAAGATCAGGAGCCAGAGGCTGAGGAGATGGCTCTCCTGTTAAAGTGCTTGCCGAGAAACTTTGAAGACTAGGGTGGCACATGCTTGTAATCCCAGCCCTTGGGAAGCAGGGACAGGGGAATCCTCAGGATCTACCACTGTTCAGCAGTTTAGGCAGCTAGCACTGCACACAGTAAGTGTTCAGTAAGTAAATTAGCTTTGCAAGCTATGATTGCTATTAGTATTTTCCTCCCTCCCTTCCTTCCTTTTAAGATTTATTTATTTATTGTATGTGTGAATGCCTGCATGTGAGCATGTGTACCATGTGCATGCCTACTACCCTGGTATTGGATCCTCTGGAACTGGAGTTATAGACAACTGTGAGCTGCCCTATGGGTACTGGGAACCAAACCCTGGTCTTCTACAAGAGTAGCCAGTGATCCTTACCCAGGGAGTCATCTCTGCAACCTAATACTACTGTTTTTTCTAAGTAGACCTTGTTCTTCTAAATAGAGAATTTGGGGCTCCATCCATCCTGGAAACACTTCACTGCTGTGCACAGAGACCTTGGGAAGGGGACTCCATGAACTCAAAGGCACACCAATCCCTTCCACTTGTGGGCATGGACATTTTTTACACTTTCTAAGGATAATTACAGTTAGTTCAGTCCCTCTCATTCCTCTGCCCCATCACTCCAAGTGAGTTAACTGTGTGAACCCCCACCCCACACACATTCGTTCATTTCAAAATGAATTTACTTCCTGAAGAGAAGGTGGCTCAGGGGCTCACTGTAGTCACGTGCAGGAGCCCAAAGGCAATATTGAACCTGTGACCTCAGATAGATCACCACAACTGAGATAGCTCTGGAAGCCAAGACACACGCCCCGGGGAGGGCAGATGGCAGATTTCCCATGAGAAATTCTCCTGCTGTCCGGATTCTTCTGTAACCTGACCTTAAAGAAATAAGGTAAAGGCTGAACCAGGGGAGGGTTAGCTGTGAGAACTCAAGATGTAGGAGATAGCCTGGCTGAGAATAAACTACTTACTTCCCTTTTCCTATCATTATGTGTCTTTAAACTTGATGGACCCAAAGGTGTTTCTTTTTGGCTGACTTTGGAAGCTGTATGCATTTACAGGAGTATACACAGCCCTGGTGTTTGTACATATATTTATGTTTGTGAGATAAATGTTCAGTGAGCTTCATTATTACACATTCAAACTTGAACACTCAAAGACCAATGAAAAGCTCCTAATATAAAAATCCTGAAAAGAACGAAATCATTTGTTTTTCTTTGAATTTGAAGGTCATAGCCACTTTCTTTTTGTCAGTGATAACATAGTGTATCTTGTGGCCATTCATTGCTTCCTGAGAGAACATCCCTCAGAGCCTGGGAGTCGGCTAAGGAAAGACAGGAGCTGCTGTCTTGGACCTCCGCTTTCTTCACTGGGGAAGGTTCTGAAGCAAGGGCTGTAGACAGCAAGAGATGCCTGGCTCCTAGCACAGCCTGTCAAACCACAGGGCTGAGATTCAGGTAACACACGCTGCCTCCCCCAAGTTCACTCTGGCTCAGCCTTCCTCTCCATAAAAATAGCAGCTGAGGGGCTGGAGAGATTGCTCAGTCAGTAAAGTGCTTGTAGCACAAACAAGAGGACCTGGGTTTGGATCCCCAGCATCCATGTATAAAACCAAGCATAATGGCAGGCACCTGGAATCCCAGGGAAACAGAGACAGGCAGATCCCTGCAGCTGGCTAGCCTGCCAGTCCTGACAAAATTAATAAGCTCAGTGGTCCAGTGAGAGGCTCTGCCCAAAAATAAGATTGAGAGCAATAGAGGAAGACATCTGATATCCGTCTCTGGATCCCATGAATGCACTTGCATCCACACACATGCAGCACACACATACACACTAACACACACACACTTACAGAGAGAGAATATCAGCCAAATGAGCAGCTTGGACTATGATGTATGCTTTCAAATGTATAGGGCTGGAAACAGAGCCATAATAGCAGATGAGAAGAAAGAAAATCCTAGTGCTATTTCCCAGTTTCCTTCGTCAAACATTCCTTAGTACCCTACCAGAGATCTCAGCCGGTCATCTGACTTCATGTCACCCCCCATATGTGCAATCCAGAATAACGTTCAGTTTCTTTTATTGCACCACAACTTGGTGACAAAGACATTAAAACTTTATCCACCCCTACACTGGCTTCTCCCTTCTCAAGAATACTGCCCATGACCACAGAGGATCTGACCACCTGTCCCCAGTCTCTTTATCTAATTTGTCACTGTGCTGAATCAGATAATCAAATCCCCTGCCTCCCTTCAGTCACCACACAAGATCTGGTCAGCATTCCTAGTCTCCACCCTTGTCCCTCCTCTGCCCCGTCAGCTGTCTTCAGCATCTATCCATGTGGTGTCTTTTGCTCTGTGGGAAAGAGATGCCCCCCCCGCCCGACTCCTCTGAACCCCCACAGTTCACACCTTGTGATGGATCTTCAGAATGAGCAATACAGCCACTCCCAGCCTCACCCACGAACAGTCTTCAAGCCTTGCCAGAAGTTATCCTACCTAGCACGTGTGATAGAAGGGGTTCCCAGAATAGCTTCCCATAACTAACCAGGGCCACCAACACTGACACCTGACATCTATACAGCCTTTTTAAAGCTACGGGAATCAAAACAGAACATTCTAGATGTATAACTCTTGACCATTTTGACTGCTGTTATCCACTTCCTTCCCAAAGAGGGGGGATTTGCTGGTTCCGCCTTCAGGACGACTTCAAATAGGTTTGAGTTTCCATTCATCTGTAGAGCTCCCAAAATGCCGAAGTGCCTGGATGTTGGCTGTCTTTCAGTAGGAAAAAATGTAAAAGGAAAATAGGAAGGAAGGAGAGAAAGACACCAAGAAGGAGGCCTAAGGCCATAACCCCTGGAGATGGCACTAGTCACCCACCCTGGCTTTTGTCCACCCCCCTGTGGGGCATTTACCCACCACCCCCACAATTCCCCAGAGTTTTCTTGAGTGCGAGCAGCAGGAAATATTAGATAGAAGGATTTATTGCGGAGAATCTTGCGGAGATAAACAGATAGAAAATAAAGGACAGCCTCGAGAGGGCCTGGAACCTTTTCCAACAGCCCAGACTGTCTCTGCCCCAGGGTTTTTATAGAGACGCCAAGGGGTGGAGCAAAAGACCTCCTCCCCCAGCACAGCCAAGTGCAGACCATCTCAGACACCTGCACTCAGGCCCGTGGTCCTAATCATCCTCTATGCGGACCTGCTGGGTAAAGTCACGAGGAACCCGAGAATGGGCTCCCACACCCCCCACCCCAACAGCCACCCCACATCACAGCCCACCCCACCCCAACAGCCCACCCCAACCCAATAGGCCACCCCACCCCAACAGCCCACCCCACCCCAACAGCCCACTCCACCCCCAACACCAGACCTTCTGTGTTTCAAACTCTCCTGCCCTAAACTTGTTCCAATTCACTTGTTTGCTGTGCTCTGCCTTTGAACAAAATTCTCTGCTGTTTTATTTTCTGCTACTTCCATCTTACTCTTCCAGTCTCCTGGGACAGTGCGAGTGTTGGCCTTCGATAGTTACTTGGCTTCCGTTAGGAAAAGTACATCCGTTCCTGACATGTGCCATCGCCCACCCCCACCCCGTCTTCCTGACAAATCGAGCACACACGTAAAAATTGTAATTTTTTTCAGCCACCTCTACCTCTTTTTTCAACAAATTACCTTCCCCTCATCTTAGCCACCCAACTGTCTCCTTCAGTGACCCATGGCTCCCACCCTTGAAAATTTCCCCATTATTTATCTGAACCTTTGGTCCAATCTCTTTTTCATTTTCTAACTTTGCCTCCCTTATCTTTTCCACACTCTCTGTACTTTGTCCTGTAATCTCCCCAGCTGTACCTGGTATTTAATGCCTTGCTCTTACTCCTGATTACCCTCCCTTCATCTGCATTGTGAATTCCCTTATTTCCAGGGCCGTGTGCAAGATGACCCTGGGTTTATGTTAATTGATGTTTGAATACTTTTCATTTCCATCTTGGTCTTCATTTCTTCCCCGACTTCAGCCTGTGAGGCTTTTCCTGGCTTCTCCAGTGTTCTGCAGACACACACCGTGTCTTCATGATATGGAGGAGTGGCAACGGACTTGGAGGACTTGGCTTTGCGCCTTCACACATTTCTGAAGAAACAAGTGATGGCCTCGTTGCAGAAAACTTGTCTGTGAGGAAGTGACCTTTGTAAACGGCGGGAAGGAACCTCTCTTCCAGAGTCTTGTCTGACCATATGCTGGGGGGACAAACACTACAGGGCAAACTCAGACAGAACGCGGCCCCTTCCTGCTGTGCCCTCCCCACCTCTGCGGAGCGCGCAAGGGTGCTGCCAGAGTGGGTCCCGGACCCAGGGTCGGGGCCGCTTAGCCTCACCCTGGCTATGCACCTTTTCCCTTCTCCTCAACCTGCCCAGGTGTATGCATCTGTAAAAATGAACTGAATCCATCACTAAGGACCCTTGCCTGGAACCCCAAGATTGTTCACTGTGACAATCGTCTCTCTGCTTCTGGTATCGTCAAGATGCCAACAAACGCACTATCCACAGCCCCCCTTCCATCTCTTCACCCTCTTTAGAGGATCTGTTCCTTTTTCCTCCTTCCTATCCAGGCCTATCATGCTGTAAGTGAGCAAGATGCCTCTTGAGTCTTCCAGTGGGTGGTGGGGCTCCCGTCACTATTCACTGAGGGTGTAGATGGCTGGGGAGCAGTGTGGGGCAGTAGGAAATGACCACATATCACTCCATGACTTTGAACATAAAGTCAGGAGGATTTGGGAGGGGCAAACATCAACACTCACAAAGGAGGAGATTAATACTTAACAAGAAGTCAGCATTTGTATTTTAAAAATTTCAAAAAAGATTAAGATACATTTTAAATCTCTGTGTCTGTGTGTATGTGTGTGTGTATGAGCACAGATGCTCATAGAGGCCAGAGGCATTGGATCCCCTGGAGCTGGAGTTACAGGCAGTTGTGAGCCACCTAATGGGGGTGGTGGAAATCTAACTAGAGTCCTCGGCAAGAGCAGCATATGCTCTTAACCACTGAGCCACCTCACCAGGTCCAAGTCTCCAAACCTTAAAAAAAAGAAAGAAAGAGAGAGAGGGGGGGGAGGGGAAGGGAGGGAGAGAGGAAAGGATTTGATTCTGATAAATCAGATTTTAAAACAAAACTGAATTAAAGGTCTTAGAGGCTTGGGGGGTGATGTCTAGTTTCCCCAAAACTACCACAGAGAATACTGTTCCCTAGAAACACATACTCAGGTCCAATTCAAAACTTGGATCTCAAGGTTTTGAGCAGCTATATTATTTTGTATCAAAACCTCAGTTTCCATAGAAATGCTGGCATTTTTTTTTATCTTGAGTGTAATAACTAAGGAATGTTTCGGAGCAATCCCTCTGAAGTGGGGGTTTTGGGCAGAAAATGCGTATGATCTCAGAGACCCTTTCTTCTCGGTTATAAATACAACTTGTAACCAACCACGAGGTGACCTAGTTTTAGATTTCTCTCTGCCACTAGTATGTGAAGTATAGCTTCTCTGGCACATAATACTTGGCCAACTCACACAATCCAGCTTCAGATCTTCCCACAGGAGAGGGGGCAATGGGTAAGAGCAGCACCGTCAAATAATAATAGGATGCTTGGGTCCAGGATTCCACACCCCAGCGTGACACCTGCACTCAGGGGAACCGTCACGGTGGCTGTTGGAGCAACTGATCTGACTCACCTAGATTTCAGGCACACCTCAACATCTACTGGGGTCTTGGAAGGCAAATCACACAGCTCAGCAAAACTGGAAGAGCCAGCAGTTGGAGATTTTGTCTCATAAGAAGTGACCAGTTGAGGGACTTGTCTGTAACTTCCCCTGAACAAAAAACATGTTTCCATGCAGGAGGTCAACGCTGCTGTGAAAATATCTCTGCTTCTGAGAACCTTGCTCTTCCAGTTTCTACATGTCTGGAGCCTCACTGGCTGGTCATTTGGAGGAGCAGGGCTGCTATTTAAGGAAATCGAAATGAGAAAGCTCAGAGGAGGCAGCAACAGGAGCATGTTTACAAGGCCTGTGGCCATCAGAAATATTACACATAAACCTTTAATCCCCTTGCACATCCAGAACCTTTTCCAGGAACATCTGGGTAAGGGGATGGCATCCAGTCTGCAGGGCTCTGAGACAGCCCCACAATGCACCCACACTTGAGAGATGGTTACATGAAAATAATAAATACTTTCTGTACTTAAGGCTGGATTTGGATTTTTATTTCATTTTAGTAAAAAGGTGGGGATTTGAGGTCACTGGACACAAATATAGTTTATTGCTTTCTAAACTATATGTTTCTTTTTGTCATCACTTGAAAAGTTATTTGACAAGTTGAGTGGCCACAGCCCCAGCGTTTCCGAACATCTGCCTTGAAGAAAGGACTGCACATCAGACTCACAGGATGATCAAAAGTGGGTTTCCCTTTCTCTGGCTAAATGGGAACGGGGGTGTGTGTGTGTGTGTGTGTGTGTGTGACAGGGACAGAAATATGTTTCTGAGTAACATGAGAGAGAAAGAAAAACAATTGAAGCTTTCAGGGGCTTAACCAAGAGTCAGCTTGGGCTCATGAAGAAAGCCACCAGCCAAGAGGCAGGCAGGTATCCTGTGGTCTGGAACTGATTGTGCCTCAGTTTATCCATCTGTAACTCTATATTCTTCCTCACTTTGAAAGTCAGTTGGCAATGAAGACATGGCCTCTGCTGTGGGACACTGAGACAATGGCTGCCCTAGGACATTATTCTCCTGTAAGAGGAGGTACTTAAGGTTCTGGACACCTGTTCTGTAATTTAAATTTGACAAAAAAACAAAAACAAAAACAAAACAAAACAAAATCCTTCAAAAATGCAGACTAGAATTTAGCATCGGCCTAAGGAAATTGGCATAAAAATAAAAAAAACCATGAATGCAATTTAGTCTCTTCTACTATAAGTAGAAATCAGGGTTCAAATCCAAAACAAAACCCTGGGGGTCCCTGCCCCTCAGAGTATATAGCCAGGGGACTGTAGATGTTGACTCTATGGCTCTGAAGGCAGGAAACGGTCTCAAGACCGTAGCTGGAGAACCCAAATAAGAAGAGAACACGGGAGCAAATGGGCACACATGACTTTATAACATATTTATTCTTTAAAATGTATTTATTAATTTTCCTGTGTGCATATGATGGGGAGGACAACTCTGTGGAGTTGATTCTCCTTTTCCACCATCTCATGGGTTCTGGGTATTGAACTCAGGTCGATGTGGTTGACTTAGCCATCTCACCAGTCTGCGAATCTCTTCGTCCACTAAGCCGATGTGAATTTGCAAGCAACTACAGAAAATCAAACGTGCCCTTTTAAATTGCATGTGTTCTGAAATTGTAGAGTGGAGCATGTGTAACAGATTGCACAAGTATTGTGAAGTTTGCTAGCACCTTCCTGGGGGTCTGCCTGAGGATATCTCACTTGTTTACCACTTCCACCAGGACTCACTTAAAGAAGTGCTACATTCCAGAAACCTACAGTGCCCAGCCACTTTACCTGGGAAAGGGGAACACTAGTAGTTACCCCTCAGAGGGTTCTTGAGGGGTTGTGGGGGTCCACAGACACAACTGTAATGAGCAGAGCAGAGCTGTGAGGATTGTCATTATTGACACACTTATCAGACATTGTCAACAAATTATACACAAAATATTTAATTAGCATCAATGTTTATAAATCAGGAATATAAAATTAGCATGAGTGCTAATTTATGCAGATGGTTAGCATAAATTAAAATTAAACAATTATTATAACTAACTTTAGAGGAATAATAGATCACAATAAGAATAAATAGTAGCCAGGTATGGTCACACATGTCTGTAAGTCCAGCTACTTGGGAGTCTGAGGCGAAAAGGTTACCATGAGTTTGAGGTTTTGAGATTGCATAGTAAGTTTCAGACCAGCTTGGGCAACTTAGAGAGACCCTGTCTTCAAACTAACACACACAATTTTATAACTATCTATCTACCTATCTATCTATCTATCTATCCATCCATCCATCCATCCACACACACACACACACACACACACACACACACACACACACACACACACTACACTGATAGAGGGCATTTTATTCTTAGTATATCAAAGCCTTAGGTTTCATCCTTAGCATTGAAGGGGAGGGGGAAAAAAGAACAAATATGAAGTAGCACAGATAAGATCTAGAAACTTCCCTGAGAAGTGCCTGTGAGCTCAGGTCTCGAAGACTCTGTAAGATCTACACGTATGTGGAAGAGTTCCAGAAGGTCCTGCCCAGACCACAGTGGGAAGTGTGGGGCTCAAGGAGCCAATGATGCAATGTATTCATTCCTTCTGGCCCTGGGCACTTAATTGAAAGAACAGAATATTATTAATTCTGCAGCTTGACAGGTTTTTTAAAGGATAAGGACATGCAGCGGGGAAGCAGGACCAAGGGGCAGGAAGTTCCCCACCACTGGGGCCAGCCTGGCTGAGTCCCAAGTCTTCCTCATCGGCTTCCCTAGCGGCTGGGAAAGCTTGGACAAGTTTCACAACTTCTCTAAATCTAGGACTCCCTATCTGTGAACCAAAACACCTAACCGTTAGGGTTATTATGAGAAAAATATGATATCCAACATATTCAACAATCAGAAACCACCACTGATGGTTGGGTTTCTAGTGTGTGCCAGGTTTAGGACCAGTCCTACATAAAGCAGTGTATTTAAAGAGGCCGCGAAGATGTCCAGTCTGTGAGGCTAGGATGCATTAGCTCCTACAGTCAGATTTGCTCCCAACTCTCCTGTGGGACTTTTTGGCAGCACTGGCAGCAGGAGCGTGGGGGAGTGGGGTGGTGGTGTCTATCTTCTCTGTACTTTTATGCCCCACCACAGGGGCCAGGCCAGATCCCCACACCAGCCACTGACTGCCTGGTGGTGCTACACAGCGGTGGTTAGCCTGCCCAGTTGTGCCGAGATGCTGTGGATGGATCACACTGGCCAGACAGTGAAGAGAGGTGGTCTTGGAGTCAGAAATGTTAAGAGGCCAGGTCTCCCCTTCCTGGGGGGGCAGAGGAGGGCAGGTCTTGTCTCAGTTCACCTTCCCAGAAGGGATCCCACTTGAGGCCTCCAGTTTCAGAGTTACAGCCAGCCCTTTCTCTCCCAGCTACTGTCCCCGCCCCCCCCACCTCTTTTTTTTTTTTTTTTTAACATGCAAGTTGCCATGAAAAATTTGCTAATGAAATATTTGCTCAGAAGTCTGCTCTGGGCTGGGCTGATAACCTATCTATGTTTGAGTTTGGCTGCCCATATTCTAAATACTCATCTTCTGTCTGTTTAGCTTATTGATTGGTTTGGCAGGAAAAGAAGCCTTGTCATCAGTGACCAAGGTCAAACTAAACAAAACGGGAGGAGGAGGAGAGAAGATGAGCCCATGGGCTCCGGAGGCAAGAGACACTGAACCAAGTTTCTTTGACCGGACAGATCAGCTGGTCCGAACCGCCTCACGCCATCCTTCCCTTTCAATGCAGCTTCAGCTGGCAAGAGTCACTGTTGGCAGAGGGGACCTGGGTGTGGGGGCGGGCTCGAGAGCAAATGTGGAAAGGTGAGAGCGAGCAGATGGTGTCAACTAAGAGGATGCTGCTCAGCCATGCCTGGGTGCGTGTGAGCGAAGAAGAGATAGGCGGCCCGGCTCCATGCACGGCACTAAAAGGCTTTTTCTGATGTCTCCGCTGACAGCTCTGTTCACATGGTAGGTGGAAGAGGGATGGAAGTTCAATTAAGAAGAAAATCAACGGGCAGGGGATCTTTCCGGCACAGAGTCACTGTGACGCACAGCACCTGTGATTTACAGGGTCTGAAGGCTTGACCCGGCGCTTTCCTCTGACTGGTCTCTTGACACTGTGTTTAAAGGCTGGCAGCTAATGAGATAAAAGGTAGTGGGGGGTGACAGATGGGCAATGTAGGGGATGCCTGAACAGAAAGGGGCCCCACCTGGGCTTAGAGTACAGTAGTAGGCTCTGCTCTACCCCGACAGCTGTAGGACCAGGCCAGACTTAACTTCTCTCCAAGGCTCAGTATCCACATTTTGTAAAAGAGGATTTGATATGTACCCAGAGTGGTTGTAAGGAGGAGAGGGGTTCCACCCTATAGAGACCAAGTCTGCTGAGAAGTCCAGAGGACACTGTTTGGGATGGAGTGTCTGCAGAAAGAACACCCCCCCACACACACCTTTGTGGGTAGCTGGAGCAGTTTGCTTACTCCCTCAGTGAACACAGGGCAGGCCACGTGTGCTTAGCCCCAGGTGTGGAGGAGATATATGTTGAGTGTGTCTCCTCTGAAACGATGGGAACCTGCGGTATTTTGGACTTCAGACTTTATTTTATTCTTTCAGTTTTGGGATATTTGCAGACATAATGTCTTGATAACAGAGCTCAAATTTAAACACAAAATGCATTTGTTTCAAATACATCTTATATACAGAAACTGAAGATAATTTTATGTGGTATATTTAGTATACCTGCATTGCTGACTGAGACCTACCCCATGACGCATGTGTAGAATTTTCTACTCTGACCATCCTGTTGGTTCTAAGAACATTCCAGCATTTGCAGCACTTCATAGTTTGGATTTGGTGATTAGGTACTCATTAGACACATCCCAGCTTTTGAGGAGTTCATTATATTGTTAAAGTCTTTGAGGGAAAGCAGAGACATGGAAAGCAACTGGTCACAGTTCCTGAGCCTGGATGACAGCAGGGACCATCAAGACAGTGGCCAGTTCTTCCTGGAGGGCCAACAAGGCTCTGGAAGATGCTTGTAAGTAAGTGCTGTTTTTCAGGTGGGCATCAAGTACACACTGCATGGTCCTGCTGAGACGGTTCTGAGACTCCTGTGCTACAGAGCAGTGGGGTGGGGTGACACATGGAAGCTGGAGAGAGGCAGGCACAGAGGACTGAGGCAGGGTTGAGGAGGGCCTAGGGCATTGTGAATGTGGATGCTTCTCTTGGGAGTCAATCACCTGATGAGGATGGGGTGGGCCAGTCTGCTATTTGTTATAGGGGGGACATTTTAGCAGTCCCTTAAAAATGTTTTCTTTTATTTGTTTGTGTGCATATGTGTGTACATGCTCTACAGTGTACATGCAGAGGTCAGAGGACAACTTTCAGGACTCGGTGATAACCTTCACCTTACTGAAGCAGGGTTTCTCTTGTTTCTGCTCTGCTCCCAGCTAACTGGCTCACAGTCTTGCCCCTGATTCTCCGGTCTCTGCCCCCATCTCATCACGGGAATGATGAGATTACAGATGTGTGTGCACCACCACGTCTGGTGTTTTAGCTGGGCTCCAGAAATCAAACTCAGAATGTCAGGCTTGCATGGCATGTACTTTTCATCTGCTGAACCATCGCCCTGGCCCCCACTGAAGACTTTTATTTACTTGTTTTCAAGTCAGAGATATTAACACTCATGAGCTGTTTACGAAGATAGAGCAGAGAAGTTGTCAGTTTGAAGGAGAGTCAACAGCACAGCGGAACCACAGGCTGCTCTTAAGGCTGCAGAAGAAATGGGATAAAGGACCCAGGACAACAGTGATCCTCCAGCAAAGGCCCTTAGGAGGTGAGGTAGGTGAGGGAGGGTCAAGGCAAGCACCTGCTAAGTTTGAGAGAAAGGGTGAGGAGACAATGGAGGATTTCTCTGGGATTGGGGGAGTTTAATTGACTAGGTAGGCTTTGCCTGGAACCTGAGGCCCACCTGAGGCCACAGGTCATGCTCCTGTGGTGGCCCCAAGGTACCTTGATGATGATTGTGTCATCTGAACTCAGGTGAGGGAAGGCACAATGAAATGGGTCAAGGCGTTTCTGTAGGATGATTGCAGAGGGCAGGATGTCATGGTATCAAGGATGCTGTGGAGAAGAAGCCAAAGTGATACCATGGGTGACAAGACACAGAGAGCCTCTAAAAGGTGGGCTGGGAGCAAGGGACTGCAGCTGCCCGTTGAAGTCTCAGAAGGAAGTGGTGGTGACCTCCCAGCACTCACAAACACACTGGGTGGCCTGGGGGGTCACAGCTGTGAGGAGTTACAGTGAGACTTTCTAGGCTTAAGATTGTAACCAGCCAACTTGACACTGGGCTCACTCTTCACCACCTAGAGGATGATGTTGCTCATGAGCAGGCGGAACCAAAGAGAAAACGCACCAGCTTTGTGGAGCTCTGTGCTGTGGTTAGCCCCTGGAGTCATGGACTGTCTGCAGTGGTACATGTCTGTGGTCCCATTACAGACGGAACAGAGACCTTGCACAAGGACCACCCAGATCCCCGGCTTCCACAGCAAACTCAGAAAACCAGGAGGTTTTCACTTTCCAGGGTGCTACAACGATGCTGCCCATCTCCACATCCAGCTTCAGGGAGGGCACAATGGCCCTGTGTTCCTTCTTATGACTTCACAACTTGGCAAAGTTGTTGATGGTGCTATGATTAAACTTAGACCTGGGTGAAGATCAGTGTGAAGTGAGGACAGTGGGATCCAGCTTGGTCCTAAGGTTGGAGAAGTTGCTTACTGCTCAATGGGTACACATACCCACAAGGATGTGGGTTATGTAGGGAAGAGACAGAAAATATCACCTTTTCATTTATGGGCTTGCGTCTCTAAAGGGCTCTCAATAGTTAGGGTAGAAATAGTTCCTAACTTGCTAGGGAAGAGCTCCTTAGTACATGGACTTTTAGGGTATTTCTTCAGATATGGGGCTATTGTGAAAAAGTTACCAAGATGATATTTGGGATGTGTGAACAGAGAATTTACGGAGAGTTTTTATAATCACATAAACTAACTCCAGCTCCCCGTGCTGAGGTTCCCCCTAGAACCTCCCCCGGGGTCACTCATGACTCTTGGAACAGTTCAGGGAAGGGCTCCTTTGCCTCCCATGATGAATGGTGGCATGGTCTGCATCTTGCTCCTCACAGTGGTGTTCATTAGCATCTATCTCAGGTGCTCCAAGTATAGAACCCAACACTTCTAACTCAACCCCTCAGGGTTACAGAGGCCGTAGACCTGCACTGACAGTGAGTGGCCCCAGAGATGGCACAGATCAGATACCGTGGAATTTTAAGTGTTGGGAAGCCCGAAAGACATCACCAGTCACTCTCAGGAGTCATGGTCCTCCGGGCTCTGGCTTCGAGTCATCTTCCTGGTCATGCTTTCACGTCGAGATCAATTATCACATCATCTCTTGAACAGCCTAAGCCATAACTGTGGGCAGAAATTCCAAGCTTCCTCAGTTTGATAATTACAGAATTTATCATTGTCATCATCATAATTGTCATCGTTGTTGTTGTTGTTATTTGGTTTCAGCTCATGAAACTGGCCCCAGACTCTGGCTCCCCACAGCACAACAGGCCTCTCCAGTCACCAGGGCATCCCTATAACCTCTTCAAGGAATTTCCCCCTTTAAATGTTGCCACACAAATAAAACTTCTGGGTTGCTTGGTGCTGGCAAGATTGCTCAGTGGTTAAGAGCACTCGCTGCTCTTCCAGAGGTCCCTAATTAAAGTCTTAGCACTCACGTTAGGTAGCTAACAACTGCCTGTAACTCCATTCCAGAAGACTCAACACCCTCTTTTGGCTTCAGGAGTGACTCTCGCAAATGGTATACTCACATACACAGAACGAAAATACTGGAATAGTCTGTGCTTGCACATAAAAAGGTGAACTAAATGCAAACGAACTAAACCAACAGTGATTTTTCAAAATGCCAGCTGAACTGCCTCTCTATCTCTCGGGCTACTGAGGCCACCATTTCCAAAGAACGACTGAGTGGCTGATGAAACCACTCTCAGTCAGTCTCAGCCCCAGACTGACACAAGAAGTGTGGCCTGTCTTCTTGGCAGAGGCTGAGCAGTGGGCTGGGCACTCGCAAGGTGGATGTCGATAAGTCCTGCTGCTGTTGACACATGAAGCTTCAGTGGCCCGACCAAACTGATCAAATAGAAACCCAATTTCTGAGCTGCAGGGTTGGGTGGGCTAACAAATTACATCAGAGGCTTTGCACAGAAGCCCTTAAGAAAACGGAGCTGTTGCTATGAACCTGTGTCTCCCTGCCGTCCTGTCTCTAACAGTCCTCCAATCCCATTAATGAACGTCTCGTACCAAGTTCCGACATCACCCAGGACGAGGGATCATGGAGACGACCGCAAAGATAGCAGGAAGTGACAGGAATGGATAAAGTTTGAGAAGCTTCTTTTTGGTCCAGACACCCATCTTATGTCATTCTTACAACAGCCCTGAAAGTCACCAGGTTGTCACTCCTCTGTGCGACAGGAGTTTCGTGTTGTGTTCACCAACGGATCTTTCACCTGTACTGGCTCTTATTTTCTGGTCAGCTCCTGCTTGCCTAACGTATTCCCTGGTACTCAGAGCTCTTGAAATAGGTGGAAAGATCCAAACACTTTGTTCATGGCACCCTGGACACTCTGCTCCCTTTTGTGCCCAGTTATATCCACACGTGGAAAGCATCTTCAACACCGTATTTACCTTGTTCAGGATAAAAAGACAAAGGACAGATAGACAAGTTGCTAAACAGCTCACCATCCCCTTACACTGCTTTCTTGCAAGCTGTACACAATGACTCTCTTCTTATCAGGAAAATAGTGCCCTGTCACTCCTGCCTACAGGGGGTTCTACAAAACACATCATTTTGACTAGCTGCAACGTCTTTCTGAATGACGGATGTAACTTGCTATTGTACTTGACTACCTTTGTTTTACTGGTACAATTGCCAAAAATAAAAATGTTCTGTAACTGTATGGAGAGTCAGAGTAAAAAGAAGATCTCAAAAATCCCTCTGGGAGGGTAAATTTTCACAACTTCTACAAAGGACAATTTGGCAAAATTAATACAGTTCTTCATGTCATGGTAACAACCAGCCATAAAATTATTTCATTGCTACTTCAGAACGGTAATTTTGCTACTCTTATGAATCATAATGTAAATATCTGATATACAGGGTATCTGATATGCAGCCTCCAAAGAGGTTGTGACCCACAGGTTGAGAACCTCTGCTATAAATAGTACTCAACGTCATCAGGGAAATGCAAATCAAAACTGCTTCGAGATTCCAACTCACTGAATCAGAATGGCATGATAACAAATGCTGATGAGGATGTGGTGTAAGAGGAACCCTTATTCACTGTTGGTGGAAATACAAACTGGTGCAGTCCCTATGTAAACCAGTGAGGAGATTTCACAAAGAACTAGAGATAGAACTGCTATGTGACCCAGCTAGTCCATTCCTTGACATAGTTCAAAAAAACTCTATATCCTCCTACAGAAAAAAATGCTCACCATGCTCATTGTTGTTTTTTCTTTAGTATCTAGGAAATGGAATCAGCCTAGATATTCATAAACTGATGAATAGATAATGAAAATTAAGTCCATATACACAGTGGGATTTCATTCAGCTGTAAAGAAAAATGAAATTGTGAAATCTGCAGGTAAATGGGTAGAATCATATATGTAGATGTAACCAACCGTCTTATTAAATAAGAAACACAGAGCTGATTCAGAGAAGAAAGCCAAGAGGTCAGAGCCAAGATCCTCACCCTTCCTGCTTCAGCCGAGAGCTTTCTGAAAAAGGGGGCTACTTCCTGTCTGTTCGTCTTTATATAGACTGTCTGTTCTGCCTTCTTATTGGTTGTAAACCCAAACACATGACTGCTTCGTCACTGCCTGTATGTACAGCCCTCCAGGTCCTCTATGGTATTGAGATTAAAGGCGTGTGTCTCCAATGTTGGCTGTATCTTTGAACACACAGAGATCTACCTAGCTCTGTCTACCAAGTGCTGGGATTAAAGGCATGCGCCACCACCGCCATGCTCTTGCTATGGCTCTAATAGCTCTGACCCCTGGGCAACTTTATTTATTAACATACAATTAAAATCACATTTCAGTACAAGTAAAATACCAACACACACACACACACACACACACACACACACACACACACACACACACACATATGTAATCTAGGAACAGAAGAATAAACATTATTTGTTTCCCTGGTATGTGTTCTAACATATCTTTGTTCAATTTGGAGTAGCTGTAGAAGCCAGAACATTGAGAAGGGGACTTTAAGTGTGAAATAGAATGTAGAATGTTAGTAATATGGAAGTAGAGTGGGTGGTGGGAGGTGGAAAGGTTTAAGAAGAAAGAATGTAGAGTATAGGGGATACAAGGGGATGTGGGGGGACATAAAAACCCATGTGGAAACCTACTTTACCACAGAAGTAGGTCCCATTTATCAATTGTTAGCCTTATTTCCTGAGCAACCAGAGTTCTACTTATTTTTAAAATTTATTTATTTATTATGTATGTGAGTGTGGGGGGAGAGGGGGGAGGGAGGGAGGGAGAAAGAGAGAGAGAGAGAGAGAGAGAGAGAGAGAGAGAGAGAGAGAGAGAGAGAGAGAGAGGTACCCACAGAGGCTAGAGTGTTAGATTACCTGGAACTGGAATTCTAGGCTTGAGAGCTGCCCAACATGGGTGCTGGAAACATGAAAAAACCCAGATGTAAAAACCAACTTATTTTTTAAAAAGAGTTTTAAGGGAGATACTCTGCAGGGCTAGAACAAGCTTCTCTCAGAAGCTATAGATTATTAAACAAGGACTCTAGCGCCAGGAGTGGGATATATCCTTATGAGTTACTGGTCAAAGATGCCCCCAGAAACCTCCAAAACAATACAAGCTCTTGGCATTCTTGGTTGTCCACAGAACTTGAAGCCCCTCTTGCCAGTGAACGGTAGTAAATTCACAGACTCAAGGTTGTGCAGTAGGAGCAGAGTAAGTGATGATTGCTCTGTCCTCAACAATGCACTTATACCATCTCCCCTAAGACTCAGATAACATTGAGGAAGAGGGAACAGAAAGAATGTAAAATCAGAAACATAGGGAAAGGGGCTTTGAAATGCCATCTTCTGAGCCAGGCACAGCTATTCCAATCACAGACTCACAGCAACTGCTCATGCCTGGATTGGATTTGCATGAGAATGGATAGGTCAACAGTCAGGCATGGATAGACCCCTAAGCTCTACTGCTGAACTATTTGCTACTGATAGATTAAAGGTAACGCAAAATAACTGCCTTCAGTTGTGTCAATGGTCCCTCCTCCCTCCGTGACACAGATGGCCCTGGTAAAACTAAATGGGTCACAAAATAAACCCCAAGTCATAACTCTGGAAAGGGAACTTGTAGGCATGGAGGAATGTGGATTCCATGAAAGTGGGGCCAAACTCCATTTGTTTCTCTTTCCTTATGGTTTGTTGGTTTTCTTTGGCTTGTCCTTCCATTCACTTGGCCCCAGACACAACAAAAGTTGTACATGGATGATTCTGCGTAGAAGAGTCAAAGGGAAACTGATACATCCTCAGGCCAGCACACATGGAGAGGATCCCAGGACAGCAATTCCACAAACCTTTGGACTCACATGTAACCTAGGCATGATTGAATACTGCTTGAGTAAGTACACGGAAGTCTGAGAAATGAGCTAGTAGACCTCTATGCAGGTCCCAGGATGATCACTTGGCGGTGTACACATGGGAAAGGTCAACCAACGAATCATAAGATGGAATGGAACTGATACCACAATCACAGTCTACAGAAGGCAGGTTGAACCTGTCCCTGTATCTGAACATCACTTTCCATGATAGAAATAACAACAATATCTATATGATTCAAATAGAATCCACAGTCTTATAATTTCATATTCAAAAATGTTGAGAGTGTACTACAAAATTAATTTCTTAACTCTCGTGGGAAAGGACAGTAGACACCAGGAGAAGATGACATGGTCATTGGAATTGCCTGATGAAGACCTTGAAGCTGTCATTTACATGTCTGACAGAACAAAATAAAGAGGCTTGAAATAGCATTTAAAAAATGAATGAGTCAAAAATAAGAAGATATAAAAATTAGAAATTTTAGAACTAAAAAATAACAAATAAAAATTAAGGAAGGTCATGGGAGGTCAATAAACTTGGAGACAGATAAATAGATGTGTTCTAGTGTGAACAGTGGAAAATTTAAAGCGCTGGAAAGAAGAAAGGGTAGAGAAAGCTCCAAGAACTCCTGTGGAAGCCCACGGAAGGCCAGGTGCTGGTGTTCTGAGGGTCCTGGGAGGAGTGGAGGCCACAGAAGGCCAGATGCTGGTGTTCTGAGGGTCCTGGGAGGAGTGAAGAAAGTGCCCCAATCTTTTAAAAGAAATTGGTCTAGAAAACTTCCAATTTTGAAAAAAGACAAAACCATATAGTTTCGAGAAGCCTAGAGGACCCTAATAAGTCAAAGGAATGTGCATTGGCATGAAGTCACTGAACATTTCTTCAAAAGACACAGACACGAGTGAAGATTGTAAACACAGAACCTCTCCTAAAGAGAAAGAATTTGAGTCACTTCAGGTTCCTTCTCCAGAGTCACAGCTGCCAGGAGCAGGAACAGAGCTGTTTTAAAGGAATTGAATAAAAGAATCGTTGGCCTGGAATTTGATTTCCATCCAAGATATACTTTGGGAATGACAGCTGAGTAACGACAGTCACAGAAAGAGGTTTCCTTCTGTAGCTAGAGTTTTCCTGCCTGGCCCACAGTCAGGACAAATCTCTCTCACCTGCCAGTCCCACAGCCGCTCAGACCCATCAAAGTAAACACAGAGACTTATATGGCTTACAAACTGTATGACCGTGTCAGGCTTCTTGCTAACTGTTCTTATATCTTAAATTAATTCATTTCTATAAATCTATACCTTGCCACATGGCTCGTGGCTTACTGGCATCTTCACATGCTGCTTGTCATGGCGGTGGCTGGCAGTCTCTGACTCAGCCTTCCACTTCCCAGAACTCTCTCCTCTTTGTCCCGCCTATACTTCCTGCCTGGCCACTGGCCAATCAGTGTTTTATTTATTAACATATTTGCTATACAGAACATCCCACAGCATCCTTCTTCAAAAGGAAATTCAAATGATGGGTCCTTTGTGGGCATTGTCCTGTAGTGGTTTCTTCTGAACTGAAGCTCTCCATGAGTCTCAAGAGGTAAATAAGTCCTAGAGAGCAGAAACTCCCCAAAGTGACACAGCCTCTCCACAGGGTTCTAGAAGCAGCAAACAGTCGAGGGGGAGGAGGCCCTAGGATCTGCTGTGCCACGGGCAAGTCATGCAGAGCTCCAGGACCCCAGCTTTCCAGAGCTGGTCATAACTCCAGCACAAAGCTTTATGCATAACCTATGAAGAATACTCCAATTCAACACAAATCAGGTGGGGGAGGTAGGTGCATCACCAAGGAAGATCCAGGTTCATAAATAAAAAAGGTCAGCATCACTCATACTAAGGAAGTACAGAGTAAAAGCATCGTGAGATATCATCTACTAGAACTGTGTAAAACAAATAGCAAACAACAAAGATTCTGGCCTTAGCAAGTGCTAGTTGTTGTGAACACAGAATAATAGAAACTCTTCTACATTCTAGGGAGGGATGAGAAATGATGCAGCCTCTCTAGCAAAGACTGGCATCTTCTTCGTGCTGTCCCCGACAGAGAGCAACCAGAAAGTAGCCAACTTCACTGAATGATAATTTTAAAGATAGACTTTTATACGAGAGCTTAGACACCAACCTTTAACCATGAAAGGGATGGCTCAGTGGTTAATAGCACTTACTGCTCTTGCGGAGGACCTGGGTTCAGTTTCCAGCACCTTCACTGCGTCTCAAATGCCTGTAACTCCAGTTCCAGGGGATCTGATGCCCTCTTCTGGCCTCCACAGACACCAAGCATGCATGTGGTCCACAGACATACATATGGGGAAATACTTACATTTATAAAATAAAATGAATAAATCTTCACAAAAAAATTGAATATGAAAAAAATAGATGAATTATTTTCCAAACTAATTTTTAAATAAAAGAAAAACAATGTGATCTTATTTTTATACTCATCAACTTATCAAAATTCAGAAGTTTTTAAAATGTATTATATTTCTGAAATATTGATAACTATGACAATTGACTTTTACCAATATAAGAATGTGAAGAAATGGATATACTAAATAACTACTCTTGGAGACTACATTGATAAGCTGTTTAAAGATGATTTATCCATTAGGATATTAAATATATATTATGACTATATATATTATAACTAGTGTGTGGAAAATACTCATGCACATGTCCAAGGAGATTTTTCTTCCAGATATATTCATTCTAATTATTTATACCCACAAAAAATGGAAATTGCCCAAAGTCCATCAGTAGAAGTATCACCAAGAATGTATATCTACACTCAGGAAGGCAATCTCTTGCTTAAGAACAGGATAAATCTATTTGCAATGGCATGGAACAAGATTCCAGACCTATTTTTAAGTAGAAAAAAAAAGCAAAAGGCAAATCAGTGTACGCAGCATGTTTAATAGTCAGTTTACCTTTGCAACAGCAGAATACCTGGGTCAGGTAACTTTATCAATAAGAGAGCTATTTATAAATAAGGTCTTTATAAATAGATCTATTTAGCTCACAGTTCTGGAAGTTTTGGGGTATGCTGTCAACATCGTTTCAGTACTGACCATGACCCCTGGAGAATGACATCACAAAAGTGGGAGAATGTGTGGGAGGGAGTGACCACATGACAAGACAGACAGCCACAGAACTATCCAGGGCTGGGCTTGCTCTGACAACTCACAACTGTGACAGCTAACACCAAGTCCCCAGAGAGCCCCTTTAATCCCTCCAGGGCAGTGTTCCAGTGACCTCAGACCTTTTACTAATCCCAGCTCTTAAAAGTCATGCCACGTAACCAACACCCCATTGAGGACTGAGTGAGCAATACAGCAAACCACAAACAAACGACACCTAAACAGCAGCAACATCTCACTACTCATAAATCCAGGAGGGAAGAAAAAACACTTCATAACCACACACTAAAGTGTGAATTAAAAGCCTAAAAGAGACACAGAACACCAGGGCTGTCACTCTGAAGATGGTGGGATAGCAAGCATCGAAGACAGCTGTAATTTTATTTGCCTTTTCACATTATAAACATTAATGAATTATTTGCAGGATAAAAATAACCTTTTGAAAGTGGAGACACACTGTATGCTTTACAACAAATGTTTATATTTATGTCCCCTAAAATTGGTATGTTCAGACCTAGCTTCTAATGTGGAAGAGACATTCTGATAGGTGCTACGGTCATGAGGACAGACTCCTGAAGCTCCCTGTCCTCTCTGCCACGTGAGGCAGTTGTCTGTGAACCAGGAAGGGCCCTGACCAGACCAGATCTCGCCAGCACATTGACCAGTACCACGTGACCTCCAACACTGCAGGTGATGCTCTCCTGTGGCCCCAGTCACGTGATCTTCACAATCTTGCTACAAACCCAACACAGATCAAGATGCTTCAAGACAGAAAGAAGACCATGGACATCTGGGACATGTGCCATCACCCAGGGGTAGCATCAGGCCACAGAGGTGGATACTCAGGAACAAAGCCTGACACTTGCAGTAGGTAGGTTCCCCAGCCATGAGCTGCAGACAGAGAGGACAGGAAGTGGGGCTCAAGGTCCACCCCAGTGAGCCGTAGCCTTCGTCTCTTAAAGGTTCCTCAACCTTACAAAACAACCCCACTATCTGGGTGCTGACATGCATGAGCTGGTGGGAGATGTTTCCTGTTCAAACCACAACTCCTGCCTCTACCATCTGTGGCCGGCCTCTTGAAAGAATGGTGAAAACCTGCCTCTTCCAGTGAGCTTTCCACAGATACCGTTGGCCTCTTTAATGTTTAATGGACCTCAACTCATCCTTTCCAATTTTCACAACTCATTTTCATCTTAAATAAATATTCTGCTAGCTGTTTTCCTCTTCCTTCCTTCCTTCCTTCCTTCCTTCCTTCCTTCCTTCCTTCCTTCCTTCCTTCCTCCCTTTCCTTCTTTCCTTCCTTCTTTCCTTCTTTCTTTCTTTCTTTCTTTCTTTCTTTCTTCCTTTCCTTCTTTCTTTCTTTCTTTTTGAGTGGTGTGTGTGTGTGTGTGTGTGTGTGTGTGTGTGTGTGTGTGTGTGTGTACAGGGGCATATGCCCACGTTTATCTGGAGGACAGGTGTCCTACTCTCACTGAACCTGGAGCTAGGCTGAGGCCAGCAAGCTACAGTGATCCTCCTGTCTGCACTCTGGGTTACAGGCACGAGCAGTCATGCCCAGCTTTTGACGTGGGTGCTGGGACCTTGAATCCAGGTCCTCAAGTTTGCACATTTTTACCCGTCATGCCCTTGCCCCGGCTTCCTTCTTTCTTCTCTGTGAATCCTAATTTCTTGCACTGGATTCTCAGCTGTCAGGACAAAGGACATTTCATGTTTCTCTTGGTTCTTTCCCTCACCTGACACAGTGCTCACTATGTCACCAGAGTCCTGCCCTCATTCCTGAATATCAGGGCAGGAGCTACACGCCCACCTGGCTTCTTGATAACAAAGGTTCAGTGGCCACATCTCAGATGCCTGCACTCATTAACTCAATTTGTCTTTCCTGTCTCTGACCTTGACCCATGGTTTTGGTCCTGATTCCCTTTCTCATCTATCAAAGAGTCTCCAGCGAATTGTCACACCCTGTTCCGTTGGCCCTCACCCCATCACCATTTCTCAGCTTCCAGATATTTTCAAGCTTTATCCTTTGCTTCCACGTTGTCAGTTAGTCCCCTCGGCTTTGTCTATCTTTGCCAACTATGACATCTTGAATGGAGAGAGGGAGGGAGGGAGGGAGGGAGGGAGGGAGGGAGGGAGGGAGGGAGAGGGCTAGATGGATGGACAACTGGGTGGATGTAATGATGGGAAAATGACACATGAAGAAGCAAACAGCCTGCTGCCTGTGACAGGTAATCTCTTCTGAACGTTTGGTTAGTTTTGCACACGGATGTTGTGCCTGCCTCTACGTATGTGTAGCACATGTGTGCAGTGCTCACAGAGGCCAGAAGAGGGTGTTGAATCCCCTGCACTAAACTTACAGATGCTTATGGCCACATGTTGGTGCTGGGACTTGAACCTGGGTCCGCTGGAAGAGCAGCCAGATGCTCTGAACTGCCGAGCCATCTCTTCAGGCCCTGTGACCGTTAATTTTGATTGTCAGCTCGGTTGGACTGAGAACTTCTGGAGGTTGTAAAATGCAGCCCGGGTGTGTCTGAGAGGGCATTTGCAGAGAGGGTTAGCTAAGGATGAGAGGACGCTTCGTTAAATGTGGGCTGTGTCATCTCATAGGCTGGAGTGTGGGTGGGATAAAAGGGGAAGGGGAAATCCTGTCTCACCGCAGCCCTGTATGATAGCGTCACGATACTCACTTCCCTGCTCCACCATCTCCTCCCGCCATGATGGACTAACGCCTCTAAAACCATGAACCAAAGCAAATCTTTCCTCCCTTGCGTTGGTTTTCTCTGTCATTTGTTCATGGTGATGGTCATATGACGCCCTGGCCCGTGGGCCGCAGGAACCACCCCCTGCCAACCTCCACATCACCACTACCTTGGCCGTTGCATTTGCTCAGCTTTCCAGACCTATATCTAGGCACACTCATTTGGACAGTTTTCAAGATGTGTTTATTGAATGCTTAGTATGCTCAATTCTGAGTTTCCAAATCCCTGGAGCTCCTGGGGCCACCTCCTCTTACTGTGTTTGTCACAGCATGCCTGAGCTGATCTACTTATGCACATGACCATGTCCCCAGAACTTACGAGTGTGTGACTTTCTATATGTGGCTACCTCTCTTTCCGTATTTGGCATCCCTCAAGAGCTAGTTCAGTACCTAGTCAGACTCAGTGGGGCTTTCTGATATGACTAAATTCACTCAATTGAATTAAATGTCTAGAAAAAGCACAGATGAATGAAACTATTAATACCGGGTCCAACACATCTCCCCCAGTGCCCTGTCCATCGCTCTCTACCACACAGACCCACAGTCCGTGCTGTTGACAGACCATTGATGTGTTTGAAAACGAAGAGTGATGCCTGGGGAGTGAGAGGTTTTCATTTGCTCAATATGTTTTGGCTTCAAACTCTCCAGCAGTCATGGCTGAGCTTTCAGAACCAAAGCAGCAATTGCCTTCCTTCTAGAGCAAGGCTGCCACAGGGAAGGGGCCTGCTGGAGAGTCCGACACTTCTGAACAGATCGATGGAGGCGTATCTGAAGACAGGAAATTCCAAAGGCTTTCCCAGGCTGCCTGAAGGACGGGCCCTATTATTAACCTCCTCTCTGAGGCCCAACTGCTGGCTGGCCTTGCACGACTGAAACCATTTGCTCCCGGGCTCATGTGGTGGCTTTGTAGACCACAACCACTTCCTAGAAGCCACATCAATGTGAACAGTGAGGGCCTTAGTGGTCTGTGGGCTTAGAAGGCGGTTTCGGTGACATGAAGCCTAGGGAAGGATGAGCAAGCACAGCAGGCCCCAGAGCAAGAAGCATGGCCTGCTTTGGGAGGTCCAGAGGCGACAGTCCAGCCCTTTCCCTTCTAGCAACAAGACCCCCACCAGCTTAAGTGCATGTGGGTGATCTGGGGGAGGTGATTCCCAAAGACACCTGTGCAGCCACCTCTAGGGGGGGCGCTTCCTTTGGTATTCAAGGGCTGTTGACTTGTGAACTGTGTGCTCTGAAGTAGCTCAGAGGACTCCAGGCTGCGGTGGAGAGTTGTGATAAGCAGAGGATCAAGAGGTCCCATGTGCCACCAAAATGGAGTTAGATCTGTAGATACTTCCTGTGGATCTGTTGCTCATGATGACAGGACACAGGACCAGTTCTGCTCCATTCAGAGCTGTGCCTTCATCCTGGGAATACAAGTCCCAAAGAGCAGAGGCTCACAGGGAAAATGAGTGAACCTGTGTACCGCTGTGACGTCAAAGCTCCCTATGAGCCCGACGGGGCCTGAAACTTGCCCCATCTATCCTGGGTCTTGAGCTGTAAAAAGACAAACACAGGGAATATGCTGGAGCTGGTCTAGGCCCTCCGCTTACAGGTCAGGTTGTGTGAAGGGAGAAGGTGGAGAAGGTGGAGAAGGCCAGGGAGCCAGGAAGGAGGAGGCTGTGCAAGCAGGAGAGCCTGATTCCAATCCCAAGAGTCCCCGCACAGCCCTGTCTCAGGAGAATAAGGCAGAGAGTGATCAAGGCAGACACCTAATGTGACACACACACACACACACACACACACACACACACACACACACACGTACAGGAAGGCCCCCAGCCTAAGCATAATGCTCCTCCTATGACAGTTTTGCAGGGACCTAGGGCATGACGGCCCTGTAGCTCATTGTCAGACCCAGCCTGTTAAAAAGAAACACAGAGAAATAGTGTTTGCCTGACACGACAGGGCACACGTGAACTCACAGTGGCCGTGACTGATGTAAGAGGCCTGCACAACATTAAGCCAGTCAAAATGTGTGTGTGTGTGTGTGTGTGTGTGTGTGTGTGTGTGTGTGTGTGTGTGCGCGCGCGCGCTGAGGGGTGCTTATGGAGGCCCATTCCTAGCTAAGGAGCTATTGGCAAATGACAGCTACCGTGCTGGATAGTTCTATGTCAACTTGACACAAGCGAAAGTCATCTGAGAAGAGGGAACCACAATCCAGAAAAACGCTCCCAGAAGATTGGGCTGTAGGCATGCCTCTAGGACATTTTCTTAATTAGTGATTGATGGGGAGAGCCCAGCCCATTGTGGGTGGTGCCATCCATGGGCTGGTGGTCCTGGGTGCTGTAAGAAAGCAGGCTGAGCAAACCAGTAAACAGCATCCCTCTGTGGCACCTGCGTGAGTTCCTGTCTCCAGGCTCCTGCCCTCACTGGTTTTTGTTTGTTTGTTTGTTTGTTTTTTAATTTTCCAGAGCTGAGGACCAGACCCAGGGCCTTGTGCTTACTAGGCAAGCGCTCTACCACTGAGCTAAATCCCCAACCCCGCCTTCACTGTTTTTCTGATGAACTGTGATATGGAACTGGGAGGGAAACAAGCCCTCTCCTCCCCAAGTTGCTTCAGTCATAGTGTTCCATCACAGCGATAGTCACCCTGACTAAGACAGGTACCTAGGGAGGGAATTGGAGAGGCAGCCATGCTACAGTAGATGGCCCTCTACCCTTACACAGACAGGCAGCACTGAACAGACCCAGTAAGCGTAAACTCAGAGCACATAAAGTTGAAGGAGAAAGTTCTGGAAAGTATAGAAAAGGAATTGGACGGCAGGGAACACATGTTGAATTTGACCAAAATATATTATATGCATGTATAAAATTCTCAACTGGTAGCAAAATAATCACAGACTGTGTTTGCATGGAAATAAGCCAAGTGATGAACAGTAAGGTAAATAAATGAAGAAAAAGAAAGGGAGGGAGGGGGAGAGAGAGAAAGAAGAAGGAGGAGGAGGAAGAGAAGGAAGGAAGGAAGGAAGGAAGGAAGGAAGGAAGGGAGGGAGGGAGGGAGGGAGGGAGGAAGGAAGGAAGGAAGGAAGGAAGACAAGGTCGGGGTCTCCTGGCCAGTGCAAACTTCCTGGGTAACAACCTGTGAGACCTCCCAGAGAGAGCCCTGTGCTCAGAAGGGCCCCCACATCATTTTGTGCTCAGCTGTTCTGGTGCTGGCCCCACATCACGCAGCTTGCTCAACTCCTAACTCTCCTTGCACATCACAACAGCCCTCAGAACAGAGGTCACTCCATCCTCACGATTCTCTCCATCCCACGTTTATTTCCTTCAGCCTATTTTTGTACATGAGGGAATATTTGAAGAAATGTCCTTAATTCCAGGCACTTGAATTTACCTCCACCCCCCAAACCTCTTTGGAGGTGACTTGAGTGTCATGCGATCCCTCCTATTATTAGCACAATACCTAGTCAGCCTCAACCACCCAAACTCCTGTTTCTCATGGCCTTATATATATTTGTCTCCTAGCAAAAAAAAAAAGGTGGCGTGACCCCCTAGCCTCAAGAACACTTGGCAGAGGTCCCTGTTTCTTGGCTGTATCTATTGTTCTAGTCCAGAATGACACCAGCTTCTATGTGTCTTGCTGACATTTCTGACTTTTAGTGGGGAATGCCGTTAATCAATCCCCTGAATCTGTTTTGGAAAAATTAAATAGCTCAAGTCAAGGCAAACACAGTAAATAATCCTTCTGCAATCCAGAGTGGGGGGTGGGGGCAGTGGGGCCCAGTGCCGTCCTCTCGTTATTTGAAATGCATTTAATTTGCTGCCGGATCTTCCACACCAGCCTAGAGTGCTCACTGGGCACAAAAAGGAGAAATCAAAAGCTCCTTCCAAACATGGGGCTCTAGTTCAAGCAGGGTAAGAGTGAGCGGGTGTGGTGGAGAATGGTCTTGTCAACAGGGAGCCCAGATAGTTCCTCCTTATGGTTTAATGTGTGGGAATCATCCCTTTAAGTAGTTCTGTGTGTGTGTGTGTGTGTGTGTGTGTGTGTGTGTGTGTGTGTGTGTGTTCACGTGTGTGCAGGTGGATGTATGTTTACACTTGTGGATGTGCATAGAGGACAACCTTGGTTGTCATCCCTTGGGCTCTGCTCCCTTTTACGTACACGTCTACGTGTGGTCTATTTATGTGTTGGTGCACTTGTGTGCAAGTACTTGTGTGTGCGCGAGCATGTGTGCATGCGTGTGGAGGCCAATGGCTGACATCAGGAGTCTTCTTTAATCGCTTTCCACTTTACCCCTTGAGGCACTGTTTCTCAACTAAACCCAGAGCTCCCCTGTCTCCACTCAGAGCTGAAATTATAGGCAGGCTGCCACACCTGCCCAGCATTTCCATGGACTCTGGAAATCCGGTTTATATGGAAAAGTTTTTACCTGCTGAGCCATCTCTCATTTCTGGGGTCAGGGACAGGGTCTCTCAGTGGCCTAGAACTTGCAAAGTAGGTTAGTCTGACAAGTGAATCCCAAGAGCCCACCTGTTCGTGCCTCCCTAGCACTATGACTAGAAGCATGTGCCACCATGCCAGGCTTTTTCACATGGATTCTGGGGATCAAACTCAGGTCCTTGTGCTTCCAAGACAAACACTTTGCTCACTGACCATATCTGCCCAGTCCTCTACCTAGTTTTGGTGGGCATGGGGTCCTCTGTGAGAAGCAGTAACAGCCGGGTAGGTAATTGTGACTTCTGGAGCCAGACCAGAGACTAGCCTAGACTTCATTCACTGAGCACACACCTGGGGGGAGTGGGCACGGCTATCAAGCCTCCAATTCCCATCTGATAATCTCTTCCTGAGTGACTGGGGGAATCCCTGAAGGGAAGACCAGCTGTCAATCCTTTGTCATCTCTTCCACAGACTGCTGGGAATTCTGCTGGTTCACCACACCTCCTTTTGATTCAGGACGGGCCCATTACAGCTCTAACAGAGTCAGGTAGAAACCTGAGGAGTCCATTCAGGTCCTAGAAGTACAGGTAGTTTCTCTCTGAGCCAGGTAGGCTGACCATCCCACTGGAGAAAGCCACAAGGAGAGGCCAAGAGAGCACAGGGGAGAAAAGGAAGAACACAAGCAGGGTCTTCTAGTCCCTCCCTCAGGGCACCAGGTGTGGGACTCCATCATCTTGGTGGATGGAGTCTACCAACTGCAAACTGAATGCCATCAAGTGACCCAGCAGATACAAGATGGAACAAAAGAATTGTCTAGTAGAGCCTGCCTCAATCTCTGACTCATACCATTAGAACATTGTGGCATCCAGCTTCCCATTTCCATGACAAAAATACTCAGATAAACAATTGAAAGGAACAGGTGCTGTGGGCCCACAGTTCCAGGTGCTCTGGTCTATGGTCACTTAGCCATGCTGCTCTAGGTCTGAGGTAAGGCAGTATACAGTGGTATGAGTGCATGGCACAGCAAGGCTGCTCATCCCACAATGGCCAAGAAGCAACAAGGAGAGACAGGAGGAAGCCAAGTCCCGATATTTGCTTCCAGGACTCACAATGTCCAGGCTTCCTTTCATTAGGTCACACTTTCTGAAGGTTCTGCATTCCCATATCCTCAGAGACTAGCAACCAAGTTGAGAGCCAGACCATAACAGAGGTATGACAAAACAATTGTAATTTGCTGATATTAAGATAGCTTTATACACAGAGAATGGTCTGTAGAGACCAGCGGAAGATGATCTCCAGTGCTGGGGACACAGCAGGCATTCTCAGTCTTCAGAGACTTAACTGCATTGGCAATACTGGTTAGATTACATCTTCTGAATATCTTATAATGCTGGAGCCTATGTCTAAGAATGTACAACCCTGAACTGAACTCACAGGTAGACATGGGTACCATATCACTCTGCCCTCTGCCCACGTGCTTCCCTTGCCTGTGTCCCATCCTGCCTCCATTTTTCAAGGCATTTGATTGAGCTGCTTTTTATCCATGCTTTATGTCGATGTCTTCTTGGATGTCAAGCTACAGGTGGCTCACCCAGGTCTTCTGCTGAAAGGCCACTTCTCTTTCGACAGGTCTGGACCAGGCTAAGTTCATTAGATGTGGCTACAGAGTCCCCTGCTGTATACCTAAAGACTAACTTTTCCTTCCTTTAGTCCTGTAAATGCACCAGGTTTTCTTGAGATATGTAAGAGAAAAACACAGGTCTTTGCAGATTTTTGTGTGATGCCAGAGCTCCCCGGTTGGTGGGGAGATCTAGACCACAGTCTGAGGAAGGATGGCAGAGTGGGCTATTGAGAAGAATCTGAGGCCTTGATGAGTCTCTAAGCTAACCAGCTCCGGGGTTTCCCACATTATCACTTCTTTCTGGGACAGTGTTCTTGGCTCATCCCTGTTGCCATGATAAAATACCCTAACAAAAATCAATTTAGGGGATGATGGGGTTATTTCAAATGATAATTCCAGTCCATCACTGCAGGGAGGTCAAGGCAAGAACTTCATGTCATGTCACATCCACAGTTGAGAACAAAAGGACACGAACATAAGCACATTACTTGCTTGTGTTCAGCATGATTTGTCCACAGTTTAGGACTCTTGCCTAGGGAATGGTGCTGCCCACAGTGGGCTGTACCTTACCAAGTCAATTAATGTAATTAAGACAATCCCCCACAGACATGCCCACAAGCCAACCAAATTCAGACAATCCTTTACTGAGATTCTCTTTCCAGATGACTCTAGTTTATGTCAAGTCAATAATTAAAGCCAACCATCACCACAGGTAGCAAACACGTCTCCTTATTGTTTAAGCCATTTGCTTTTTATCCAGCTTTCTGTTGTCAGTGGTCAAGACTATAGTCTGACAGCCCTGGCTCTTATATTCCTATAAGCTATCAGTGTCTCATTACTACTGCCCCCATCTCACTCCTCCTCTGGCACGGTACCCTTGAGATTGATGGTTTTCACCCTATTAGTGTACAGGAAATGATGTGTCTTATACAAACAGAACTGAACTCACCCCAAGACTGTTCCACTCCAGAAACACTACAGAACTGCCTCCTGCACACTTACTCTCCTTGGCCTCACTTTTCACTAACATCAGTAGTCTTGGCTACAAGTTCATTTCCAGATTATTCCAAATGAATTATCATTAAGAATGTTGTAGAAAGGCCATATGAGTCATCCCAAGACAAAATAATAGGAAAACCACGATAATGATTACAGTATGTTGCCTTTGCATAATAACCATGGTTCCCATATGCATTGTATGACAAACTTCTAAGAATGGCCGTCTATATGTGGGGTGTTTCAGTGTCATTCCCATTGTTGTGACAAACACCCTGTCCAAAAACAACTTTGAGGGGAAAGGGGCTTATAATGCCAGGTCACAGTCCAGTACTGAGCCCAAGGCAAGAACTCGAAGGCAGGAACTTGGAGGCAAGCCTGCTCCCTCCCGATCCACACAGCATGATCTCTAACCGAGAAACTCACCCAAAGAAGTGCCACAGGAACCATGAGGATGATGTGTGCTGCCCTGTAGGCTCACTTATACTCAGCTAGCTTTCTCCTACACTTCAGAACCACTGTCTAGGGAATAGTGCTGCCCACAGTGAGCTTACCTCAATCAACATTCGACAATCCTGCACAGATATGCCCACAGGTCACCCTGATAAAAACTATTACTCACTTGAGACTCTCTTCCCAGGTGAATCTATGTGGTAACAAGTTGATGGTTAAAAACTAACTGTCTGCATGTTGCCTCTCACTTCAGGAACAAAGAATATGCTAATAGGCATACAACCAGTAAATAACAAATTCAGGACATGAACCCAGGTGTTTGGGCTCTTCACATTTCACACCTGAAAATCCCTCCTGTACACTCGGTGCATGTGTGTGTTTTACATACAGGGTCTCATTCAGCATTCTCAGTAGAGCTGTAGGGAGTATTACCCATGATGCTTGGACATTACTTATGCTGCTGACTAAACGTAAGTTCCACTGGGGTCACCAGACAATTTACTTTTTCCCCATCCTCCAGGTTCCTGTTTTACAATTTCATTTCCAATAAAAAACCCCTTTTTAGAAGGGAAAATTACCTAGTACCACTGAATTGAGAAAACTTTTTTTTTTCAGTGTTAAGGGAAAAAAAAAAATAGTTGGCCCAGTTTTTCATAGTGGCATGTTGATGAAACGCCGTGAATGAGTTGTGGGGTGAATGAATGAAATATTTCAAAGTGGAAAAATAAATCACAAGGAAGAACCAATTCCCCAAAGGAACAAGGATGCAGAGAGCAATTCCCTAATTCCCAGCCCGCCTCACATCTGTCACCCTAAGAAGACCCTTCTGTCAACACCTCCTTGATGAAGACCCTGGGCCAGAACAATATCTCGTCCCTTCGGGTTCTCCCTGTCTCCATCTCTGGTGTTAACACTGCAGAGTGTCTTTGTTCTGGTGAACCCAACATCAGCACTAGTCAACTGCCCTTGGGCAGGACCCTGGGAAGTGAGGACACTGAGTGTATCAGCTGATGTCCCGGGAGGGGGTGAGGAGGAGTATGCTTTCATTTTGCAGGAACATGGATATTCTCCTACCCAATTCCTTAAAAAAAAAAAGTAGATAAAAATCTAGTCAAGAATTATCTGCATTGTCCTGTCTATGTTTTCATAACTCGCATATAATCAGCTTCCAGTATTTAACTACTTGCTAAAACACTACTAAGCATAGGATGTGCTGTTCTGGGCCCACAGGCACACAGGCACACAGGTAGCAGGATTCCGCACATGGAGGAAGCACGGAACACATTTTAAAATTAAACAGACTAATACCAATATGTCAGTCAGCTTTCTGTTGCTTTGACAAAATATTTAAGGCAATTTAGGAGGAAGGAAGATTTATTTGGGTTTCAAAGGTTTCTAAGTATGGGCCTGTGGTAGCATGACACACCACTGCAGGAGTGAATGGTAAAAGAGGTCCTTTAACTAATGATGGCCAGGAAGCAAAATAAAGGGGAACAAGAAGGATCCAGAGTCCTAATATCCCCTTAAAGAATACGCCCCCGATGACCTAAAACTCCTCGCTAGGTTCTGCCTCCTTTATAACTTCCAGTATCTTCTAACTGCTCTGCAGACTGGCACACAAACTCTACCACATGGTACTGGGGAGCTAACTAAGATCCCTTCTATAGCACTGAGACCCCTGCTCCTCTTTCCGTCTCCACATCCAGACACCGCAGCCTCCTCCAGGGTCCTCGATGCCTGTTGCACACATTCAACCAATGCAAATCCGTCGATGTGAGTGAGGCCCCGTGCTGGTGGCGTCAGCTGTGCTTCATGTTCCCGTCAGACGTGGAGACACCCTACCTTCACCACAGAGGGGATGAAGCCAGGCAACTACCACATAGTGGTCCCATGGGAACCCCCTAGAAAGACTCGGAAGTAGGGTGAGCTTTACCAGCCTGTCATTTTGCGTAAGGAGACAGGGGACAGATTACAGGGACAGAAACAATGTAACAACATGTACTGAGGGCCAGAGGCTGATGGGCATGAGATAGGTGATCTGCAGGGAAGGGTAAGAACAGCATCGGCCTGTGTGGGGCAGGGACTCTCCACAGCCAGAATCCCTGGAGGTTTATCTCAATCTCAGTAGATAATTCTACAGTGTCTTCTCTGCCACAGGTCCCCACTCCCCCTTTTCCCCAGTGGGTGTCCACTTTGTGCTCTGTGCAACTTTTGAGTGGCCATATATGTTACCTGAAGTTTAAGATTTTGGACTTTGAATTCCCAAGAACATTCAGTCAGCTAGACACCAAGGAGCTCTAAGGGCTGCTTCTCCTCCAACACAATCCCTCTTCATCTTCTGCCTAGCACCGACCACACTACCAGTGTCTCCACATCCCCTCTCACCCACACGTGGCTCCTAGGCTCTTGCCTCCTGCTCCGCTTCACACCATTTTTATTTTCATATTCTCATGCACTGGGCATTACCATCCTTCTATCATTAATACCCATTTCCTGATTGGATTGTAAGCTCCTTAGAAGCCGGGGCCATGCCTTGCACTACTTTATACTATTGTCCCCAGCCTGAGGCTGCAGAGTAGAGGACACATGACACCAAAGGGTGAGTCGAAACACCTGTTCCCTGAGAGGCTTCACCCTTCTCAGACATAGAACTAGAGGTGGTCAGTGAATTGGCCAGTCTTTTTGTAGAAATCATTTATCTACCTCCTATCTCCCAGAACTGCTAGCCAGAGGGTATGTATGTATGTCTCCCTCTGCTACCACCCTTTGCAGAGAGCTGGCTCCCGTAAGTCCCCATGGAGACTGGCAGAGCCATTTCCAATGGAAGCAGCCCGGATGCCTCCCCTGGACTCAGTGTACCCTCTTCTCAGGGACACATTGGCTTAGCAGAGGCTCAGCTGGCTTTCAGAATCCCATCCATTTCCTGCACCAAAGCCCCCAGATGGTGTGTTCTGTGGAACACGCGGTGATGGAGGGAGGCATCAGAAAGGGAAGAAAGCCACCGGGGGCTATGTGCCACCAAATCATTTATCCCTCTGTCCTGACCCTTCTGCAGGATGTCTTGCTCTCAGTAAGCATTCAGACAGCAAAAGAAGCCCTCAGCGCATGAACTGGAGGCACACTGGTCAGCACCAATCCCTTCTCTGAAATCAAGTCTTCCTCCCTCACTCTGGCTGAGCTGGAAAGCTCTTGAGAGGTAGCAGATTGCAGGCACCGAAGGCTGGTGTCTTCTGTTTATCCACAGAGTGAGGACTGGCCAATGCAAGAGCCCTGTACTGTTCCTTCCATGTGCTGCTGGCTCTGCAGCCTTGAAGCAGCCGCCTGGGCTGTCTGTGGTGCCAGCCCCTCCCCCTGGAATACCTCCCACTCCCCTGGCTCTCTCAGAGGGAGCTGTGGGGGATCGATCTCCTAGACAGTAGTACTCAAACCACAACTGAGGTAGGCCATGACCCATGAGCAGGACACAACTAGAAATTGTCACAGTGAAACAGGTACAAACACACACACACACACACACACACACACACACACACACACACACACACACACACACAGAGCTGATTCAAAATGCATTCCCTGCTGTGTATGACAATCCCAAAGGTTTTCAAGACTTCAAAGAACCAAGTCTTGCACCCTGACTCAGGGTCTGGACTTCTGAAGCAGTGTGACTCTTCTTCAAAACTGGTTAGCCTTCTCATAGTCCCATCCAAATGCAAACACCCACTACGGAAAAGGCCGAGGGACAAGGGGACAAGGACGAGGGAGAACAAGGACGAGGGAGAAATCTCCTCTTTCCCAAAGCACAAGATAGGAAGGAAGAAGAGAGATGGCCGATGAACAGTGCACAGTACACGAACCCCCCTAACGTGGTAAGGAAAAAGATCGTTCTCACTGCTGGACAGAACCTCTGAGTTCTGGTTCTGCTGGAAACAGTTGGGGCAACGTTGCTATCAGGGCATGACTCTGGGAATTAGTTTCCCTGAGCTGGCATTGGTCTTCCAGGTCCACGCCCTATGGAAGCTATGCTGGTGCACAGGACTCTCCAAAAACAGCTGCTTCCCTGGGGAAGCCTGTCCTCCTCTAGCTTTCCATCTACGCAGTCCCTAGAGGTCTGGCAGGCAACCTCTTCGGGAGGTAGGATCTATAATAGAGTGTGGACAGACGTGGCTGCTTGAGTCAATGGCTTTGTGACTCAGTAAACTACAGACATAGTCTCAGAAATGAGTGAGGAGTAGACAGAGCCTCGCTGGCTTGCCACCTAAATAAAACGGTGTGTTGTTTACTTTCCTATTGCTGTGATGGAACACCATGAGGAAGGTAACTTACAGAAGGAAGGGTTTTTCTGGGCTGATGGTTGCAGAGGGATGAGAGTCGGCCCCATCATGGTGAGGAGGCGCAGCAGACAGCAGACAGGCATGGCACGAGAACAGAACAGTAAGGTAACTTACAGAAGGAAGGGTTTTTCTGGGCTGATGGTTGCAGAGGGATGAGAGTCTGGCCCCATCATGGTGAAGAGGCACAGCAGACAGGAGACAGGCACGAGAACAGAAAGCTCAGAGCTCACATCTTGAACCACGAGCACGAGGCAGAGAGAGCAACCTCAAAATGGTGTGAATCTTTAAGCTCTCAAAGCCCGCCACTCCCCCCAGTGACAGACCCCCTCCCCCCGCTCCAAAAAGGACACATCTCCCAAGCCTCCCCAAATAGCACTACCAACTGGGGTCCAAGTATTCAAATGCCCAAGACTTTGGATGACATTTCTCAATCCAAACACCACGGACGGAAGACTCTACACCCAGGTCCAGTAAAAGTCTGTGGCCAGACATTTATTCCCTTCAGCTGTGACAGGTGCCTCTTGTCACTGAACAAGACACAAAGGGTTATGGGACAGTTGATGTGGGTGGGTGAACCAGCCCCTCTGGGCAGCTGGGCTGCCATCTCTCGCCTGCTTGATCCCCTCACAGCCCTGCTTTTCCTGTGGCTGATTCCAGCACATAGACCCCTGGGCTCTGTGGCTTGTAGTTTCACCCAAAACCCTTGTGCACACGTAGAGGCCCCTTGCCTCTAAGTTGGCCACTGGGAGATCTTTAAGTTAAGAAAAGGGAGACCAGCAAATGGATTTTGACTGCAACACTGGCCACTGCCAATAATTCTATCTGTTCAAAGGCCAGAGATAATGAAGCTGACAAGTGGCCAGGACCTAATGACAACTGTATTCTTCTTGGCCTTAAAAAAAAAAAAAAAAGGTCATGTTTTTGTCCCAGTTCATCTTCAGTGGTAAGTGGCATCCTCGGCTCTAAAGCTCTGCCCTTCTCTTACCCATGTCCTAGCCTGGTCTTAGCACAGTACCTGAGCCACACTAGGACATGGCAGTGACCTGCAAAGGTACCTTCTCATGGACAGGAAATGGCAAACACTAGCCTCCTGGAGATGAGATCAGGGAGGTTGGGCCCCAGGACAGTGATACAGTGGTACAGTTTTGGTCCTTGAGAATTATCTCTGAAGTTACTCTATGAGATGGGGAGATGGTTCCAAGCGTGGAGATCTAAGTAAAAAGCTAAATGCAATGTCGTGCACTTGTAATCCCAGTGACAGCCAAGTGGGAGTTGGAGATGAGTGGACTCCTGGGTGCTCACAGATGAAGGTGATTTGGTCAGGGTCCAAGTGAATGAGAGACCCTATCTCAAAAATAGGAATGATACCAGGTGTTGCCTTTTGACTTCCACGTGTATACACATACATATTCATAAATGCATCTGCATACACAGGTGCACACACACAGACATACACACACAGACATACTCACACACAAATGTACACACATACATGCGCATACATCCACAGGGATACCAATTCTTTTTACGAGGTTCACTGTTTCTCCATTCCTAACAGTGTCTTAGCCTAAGATGTGCCGATGTCTCAATGAAGTCTACCCAGCTAGGCTGGGAGACAGTAAGTTATGACTGTTGATGGCAGGAGCGGCCAGTGCGACAGCAGAAGACAGGAGGTGGGGAAGCAGTTGGCCATCCCCAGTCCTCATCACCGTGGCTTCTGTTTGAAAGACAGCACAAGAAGGGAGAAGCTACCTTGTCCTCACTCTCTACAGAGGAGTCGAAGGGATCTTCAGCTAAGTAGCTCCTGCTGTTTGTCAGAGGGAAAGGCCCTCCCACCGCCTCTTTAAAACCCACATGGTTATGTAAGGCAGCCTCAGACCGAGAGCCATGCCTGAATCCAAAAGGAGTTTGGATTTCTAGTAAAGCTATAATTGCTTGGAAGAGACTGAACTTTCCTGAAATCAGATTAAGATAGTATTGGCCTGTGACCAATCCCCACAGCCCTGGAGCACATTACAGCCTGTCTAGAAACTTCACTTGGAGTTTCCTGATTACCTTTCTGGTTGTTTTCCCCTCTCTCTCTCTCTCTCTCTCTCTCTCTCTCTCTCTCTCTCTCTCTCTCTCTCTCTCTCTCTCCCACCCCCATCTGTCTCTCTCTCTTCCCTCTCCCCGACCTCTGTAGCTAGAGTTTTCCTGCCTGGCCCACAGTCAGGACAAATCTCTGTCATCTGCCAGTCCCACAGTCGCTCAGACCCAACCAAGTAAACACAGAGACTTATATTGCTTACAAACTCTATGGCCGTGGCAGGCTTCTTGCTAACTGTTCTTATATCTTAAATTAATCCATTTCTATTAATCTATACTTTGCCACATGACTCGTGGCTTACCAGCATCTTCACATGCTGCTTGTCATGGCAGTGGCTGGCAGTATCTCTCCCACTCAGCCTTCCACTTCCCAGAATTCTCCTCTCTCCTTGTCCCGCCTATTGACCCACTTCCTGCCTGGTCACTGGCCAATCAGTGTTTTATTTATACAGAATGATATCCACAGCACCCCTCTTTCTCTGAGATATGGTCTTGCTATGTAGGCCAGGCTACCCTTGGACTCACTGTGATCCTCCTGCATCAGTCTCCAGAGTGCTGATACAATATTTGTATATCATGATGTATCCTTTCTATATCATCCTTTGAGCTGCATATGGAGACTACTGATCCAGCCACGTTACCGATGAAGGCTACGAAGTGAATGATGGAAGTTCTCCAGCAATAGAAACTTATCTTAGGTTTCCTGTCTTATGCCCTTAGCTCTCCTCAACATCAAATGACTGAGGGTATTTAATTCAACTTGCCAAATGCACCTCCACCTTAGTAGTGGCCAGAGTAGTTGACCAACTGTCTGCTATGAGGGTTCTTACTGATCCAGTAAGAACGCAGGCGTGGATAGCACACAGGGCTAGCTGCCCTCAACACTGAGATGCAGTATAGCTCCCAAGAAGGAATCATTATACACAGATAAGCAGGCTCCATTCTACAGAGACTGAGATTCAGTAGTTCTCAGCTTCTTCAATGCTTCTGGCCAGGAGACCACACTTGGCACCATAGACCTTCAGGTTCTCTCAATTAGCTAACAACATGCCAGGGATGGTGTCTTCTCATTCTCCATCCATTTAAGGTCCGGTCCATGTGTCTGTGTTCTGCCCTGGCTCCTCACAGGATTCCTCTTTACCCTATCCCTCTGCTGCTGAAGTCCCCAGGAGGGAGCCTTGCCTGTGAATCTCAGATGTCATTGGCCTGTTTCCCTCCTACACCTTTCACATCTCATTCTCGTAATGACATTTCAACAGTTTAGCAGGATTCCAGCTTGATGACTCTGATTATAAATCCTCACCTTTCGCTGAAGGCTCCAAGAAGCATCAGAGACTTGAAGGCAGACATGATGAACACACATAGGATCGGTCCCATAAAAGTCACAGCACGATGGCAGCTGAGTCCCAAGAAGAATGATGAAGGGACATCTATCAGATTTCCCAAGCACGTGGGTTGTTCCAACCCTCTTAAAGCAATGAGGGCATGGAGAGGACCCAAAGGCTGTACATGGGGAACTACTTCCACATAACAGGAAAGAAAGGTGAGAAGAAGCGTCCTATCTGGCCTCACTGCCATCAGGGCTGAGGAGACTCCAGCTTCAAGTGTTGTTGGGGAACAAGGCTTCAAACCACACATGAGACACACAAGATGTTATGTAAACAACTATGGTGTCAGCCCCACAGACAAACGCAGAAGAGATTTGTCACGGACAGGAAGTGCTTCACACATTTGCATGTCACCGTGTCGGTGAACCCCAGCAGATGGGCTCAAGAACAGGAAAGGGTCTCGGCTGCTTCTGCTTGCACAAGCGGGTGACTCCAAGTTAATTTGACCTGTTGAATCCTTACACAAACAAGCATGGCCCTGTGAGAGTGAAGTTTCCCTACCTGAACATGTGGTTGGTAATACATTGTTTTCCTGTCATCCAGGAGGGAAACCCTGAGACAATCACCTCCCCATGCAGTGTGCTTCAGACCATAGTCACCATCCACCATAGGAAGAAACTTCAAGGTCACAAGCCATATTATATTTTCCTGTGGGAGAAAGGCTGGATCCTCCTATAGGAAGCCCTAAGATGGCTAGGGGTCAGGAAACGAGCGGACCGTGTTTCCTCTGTGGGGGTGGACCTTGCATCCCTGCTGGCCAGGACTTCCTCCGTGTCTCCTCCTCAGCCATGTAAGCAGACAGAACATTGCCCTGGCTGCACTTTGGGATGCCTGTGTCTCAGAGCTCTAGGGCAGAACGGCCGGTTTTCCCCAGCAGTGGGAGTCTGCAGCTTTTCATCAGCCATTGATGAAAATTACCATTAATTAGTCATCACTTCTCCTGTCTTCAGGTTTTCCAATACTTTGGAATGGTTTTCACTAAACAGGCAGAAGACGGAGGAGATACAGCACACAGTGTTTCGTGGGTGTGGAAACTTTACTGTAGCTCAGCAAGAACAAAGTCATCGTCTGATAGTTCCATGAGCAATGGCACAAACAGAGAAGTGCCCCATGTGAACAAAGCTGTGGTGTAAAATAAGGTGTGGGGCCGGCGAGATGGTTCAATGGGTGAGTGTGCTTGCTTTGAAATGCCTGGAACCAGTGGTGGGAGAGAAAGATGTCCTCTGACCCCTACACATACACACACTAACAATAATAATAATAAAAAATAGTAATAATAAATGAAAATTAATTTAAAATTAAAATAAGGCATGGCTGATGAGACATGAAATCTTACTAACACACACCTTATAAAATCTAGCTTTGGTGGTCATGTATGAATATTCATTAGCCTGAGAATGTATTCACAATGTATCTTGTTTTTAAAGAAAGTGATAAAATAGAATGCAGAAAACAATCTTATTCGTGGTACAGGAGTGTGTGTGTGTGTGTGTGTGTGTGTGTGTGTGTGTGTGTAATCCTTTGTGTGTGTGTGATTGAGCCTATGTACAAGCACATATATGCATGTCCAGAGAAATATACCTGGAAAGATCTACTCACAGACTGTCCTCTTGTTTTTCTTTGGCTCTCTACCCCCCCCAGAGCTTTGGATCCTTCCAGAGCCTCCCTGTTGAGCACAGACTCTAAGACCAGGAGAGAAGCACCAGAATTCTTAACCTTCCTTGTACATGCTCTAGTATCTAGGACCTAGAGTTCCTGGGGACCCCAGTGGCCTCCAGCCTCTCTTCACTTCCAAAGACACCTAGAGATACAGAGGAGCACAATGCCCCAGACAAAAGGGGCCACCAAGAGGGGATGTAGATGGAGCTTGCACGTGGGTTTGTCTGTCTACATATGCATACAAGGGTCCTCATGGTGTCAGGACAGGCATAGTGACAAATAGGGACATAGGAAACTAAAGCATGAGAAGTGGGGTGACCAGGGACCACATGGCCATCTTCTGCCACAGAACTCCAGGGAGTCTCAGAGTTCTAAATTTGAACCTCGACTTCCAGATGGTTTCAGAGGAGGATGGGATGCTTTTATTTAACAGTTTGGTACCAGGTTTATAACTTCTAAATGTTTAAGCATGTGGTATGTGGATTTGTGTGTCCTCTTACCACAGATCAAACACAGAAGTATCAAGGCTGGAACTACTTTGGGTTATTTTAATTTCTCTCTCTCCTCCCACTTGAGTTTCAATTCATCTTTCCCCTCTGTGTCTCCCTCTCCCCTCTTCTCCCCTCCCGATGTCCTCATGTTCTTCTACCATATACTATCACATGGCTGTTTGAGCGTGAAATGCCCCCCCCCCCCCCAGGCTCCTGTGTTTGAACACCTGATTCCCAGCCTATGGTGCTATTTGGGAGACTGGAACTTTTAGGAGGTGTGGTCACCAGGAGACACACTTGGAGGTTTGGAGTCCAGATAGCCCCGTTTTTCTGCATGTTCTCTGCTTCCTGATGCACACAGGAGTGAGCCAGCAGCCTTGTGCTTCAACTGCCTCAGCTGAGTACAGGGTCTGCCACCACACTTTCCGGCCACACCAGACTGTGTCCTCTCAAACCATGAACCAAAATAAATCCTCCCTGAAGTTCTCAGGGCTTGGGTCACAGCAATGAAAAAACAATACGTTGACATTGTCTGTTTTATTAATTCCACACCTGGGAATCAAGTGTAAACAAAATAATAATAATAATAAAATCAAAAGGGTTGACAATATCCTTGTACCACAAAATAAAGTAATTTCAATGCTGATAATCAGAGAAACAATCTACTGAGTTACACTATAGCCACATATGGCTATATGTGTATAAGCCATAAGCAGAATCAAATTATGTTAATGAAAAAGCTGTACTAATGAAGATGTTAGTAAAAAACAGATAAAGAGGGTGGTCATAGCAAAGTTTGGAGTTATAGCTATTGTATGATTCTCCCAGAAGCATACCTAAAACACATGTGTGCACATATAAAAGAGAAACAAACCCACCAGAGTATTGACTGTGTTCACTTACATCTGAAAAATAAAGTTTGAAGAGGTTGCTTTTCCCTTTACACTGTTTATTTTCCTGCAATGACCAGAGATTTCTATGTTATCAGGATAGAACGGAGACCTGCATATCAGAAAACTGAAACCAGAAGAAAAGTTGTCAGCCATGATGTTCATTCTCCAACAAGAAAGAAACCAGGCGGGTGCAGACCAGCGCGGCTGCATGGCCAGACCCCAGCTCGCTGAGTCCTGGAGGTATGTGACCAGCAGCTCGTGGGCCTTGCAAACCCTGAGATAGCTACAGATACTGCCTTACACAAAAATCACAAACTTACCTAAAATACTGTGAGTTTCACTTGTCCTTTATTAACTCGGTTGCCTGGTTCTTGAGGGAGAAGCTTGTAGGTGATGTCGTGTCACAGTGTCACACCTGCTGGGCACTTCTACAGGCAGAGGAAGCGGTAAAGCTCCCAGCTGCGTGTATCGTCACTGTCATTATTCCACAATGACTCTGTTTTCCAAGTGACAGAGTCGGGCCCTGCTGTGGGCTCCCCACCTGCTTTTCTGTAACGTGGTCCAAGTCCAGGTCAGAGCTGGTGCTTCATTAGCCCCCTGGTTTTCAGCTTTTACAGGAGGTTAGGAGTCCTAAGACACTGTGAACTAGTCATAGATACTGGAATTTAACCCCCTGGAGACCGGTCTCTCTAAATAAAACCTAGAAATCTAACATCCTGAGCTTTTGCTTCTTACCTGCCAAAGAAATAGAATAACAAAGATTGTTCTAAATTTCCAAGTCTCTTTTTTAACCCTAACTGTATACTCTCCGACTCTTCCCTCCTTTTCCTTCTAAAATCTGAGCCATCCTCCCCTCTGTGACCACACTGCAGAGCTGTTACTGGATCGTGTTTACTTCCAGCATTTGGCTCTTTCCTTCTGAGTCAGTTTCGACTTTCCAGGAAGTTTCTTGAGCAGAAGGTGCAGAGGAGAACACACCTTTCCCTTTGTGTGGCTTCACCCAACACACATGACATGTGGTCAGGAAACAGGAAAACTCACAGAGCTGAATGGACGAACTTGGCTTTGCTTGGTGGCTAAGAACTAAGCTTTATAAACCCATGGACCTGGATGGATTCTGCTTTCAGGTCGCGGTATGGAATGGAGGTCGTTGTGCCCTCTCTTACCAGGATCTTGTGAGTTTTAAATGAGATGATATGAAAGGGTACCCACCACAGTGTCTAGTGTGGTCTTGAGCATCAGCTCTGGCTTCCATCAGTCATAGAAATTTTCATTTTCTTAAGTTATGGAAATAAGTCAGTAGAATAGTGTCTGGCTGTCATGCATGAGGTCCTGAGTTCAGTCTCCAGCACTACGCAAGCTAGGAATAGCGGTGGATGCCTGTAATCTCATTTGCACTGGACTGGTGGAGGCATCTGACATGCAAGGTTATCCTGGACAGCAGCAATTAGCCTCAGGCTAGGATGCATGAGACTCTGCTTTATGCCCCCAACACCTTTCTTTTTCAGGAGTGCAGGATTTAACTTCATCTCCAGTGCCAGAAAAGCGGTGGGTGTCACAACAATTTGAGACATCCAGGAGGCTCTAACCCTGACCTTTCTCAGTGTCCCTGACCTGACCTCCAACCATGCTCCCTCAGACTTGGCTGGCTGCCTTGAACCATAGTGTCACAATAGGAGACAGTGACTTCCCTGTCCACACACCCTCAGAGCAGTATTGTTCGTGTTTCTCCTATGCCTCCTTTGCAGGAAAACAATTCCATACAGACCTCAGCGAGAAAGGCACCCAGCAAAACTTTCAACACACAGCTTCCTCAAGGCCCTTACTTGGCAAATGTGCCTTTTGGGAAAAGTTTGCCTCAGACCCAGGAACAGAATGTAACAAACTATGTCCCTGTGGAGAGAGGCAGGCACCAGGCAGCCGGCAGCTTTGGCAGTGCTGGTGATAAGAGACTGGCTTCCTCAATTGAGGTACCACTCGGGCACTGTTTGCCAGCCCCAGAAGGCCAGGTGCCCTGCTATGAATACAAGATGCTTTTTTCTTCTCCACATACCCCCCCACACCTTTTGTGATGGTTCTTTTCTGTCCCTTGGGAAATGTGTGTCTTTGTGGGACCTGTCCTCTGCCCTCCTTTTGTGAGCATACCAAGCAAAGATCCATTTAATTTTCAACCCCAGTGTCCATCAATAAATTGCCTCTGTTCTGTCTTGGGAGGGGTACTACCGCCTTTCTCCCTTGGCAAGCATTCCTCATGTACAGGGAGTGTTTCTCATTATCTGCCTTGACCTCTGGTGCAAACCTCTTTTCATCCTCTCCTTGGGCTTTTCTTATCATACTTTACACTCCCTCAACCTCATTCTGTAATCGGCCACATCCTTCTCAGCACCTGGTCTTCCATCCCTTGCCTGTGTCCTCTGCTATGACCTTCATTATCCCCCTCCCACTGTCCATCAGAGCCCCAGGAAGCCTAAGCATCATCCTTGCCCTCCCCAAACCTTGCACTTCAGCCATCTTGCTTCCAAGTGCTCCAACCTGCATGATGCAGGACAAAAGGGTGTGGTGTCGGTGGGTTCATCCCAGAACTCTGGGATTGGCTCCTCACTAACACCACCTGTGAGGCCGGTGTCACTCCAGATGAACAAGATAACACCCCCCCTGCCCCCACTCTGTGGGGTTTATAGTTGAACCACCAGAAAAGAGATATGCAGGTAGATAGATAACTCATGTTGGCTTCCCAGAGTGCTATGCAGGTAGACAGCTCCGATTGGCCATCCAGAGTGCCCCCACCACCCCAAGCTCACAGAGTCTCCACAGTTCAAGCCTTTGAGCATCATACAGTCATGCCATCATTTAGAGGGAATCTTAGAAGGTCTTATTAATAAAATCAAGCCCAGGCAGGTATTGGGGTGAACGCTGGAAAATCAGAGAACCAGAACAAGCCACAGCTACCTCACCTTGCCGGATCCTCAGCTGGTCTTGTTTCCTCAGACTGGAGGCCTCTGAGTCCTCATCCAGAATGGGTCTCAGCTGAACTGCTGCTTAGAAGCCTGAAAGCTTAACCAGCCAAATGCTTAACCAGGCCAAATGCTTCTAGTTTCTGGTCCTCACACCTTATATACCGTTCTGCTTTCTACTACCACTCCCTGGGATTAAAGGCTCACTTTCTGGGATTAAAGGTGTGTGTCACCATGCCTGGCTGTTTCCAATGTGGCCTTGAACTCACAGAGATCCAGAGGGATTTCTACCTCTGGAGTGCTAGGATTAAAGGTGTGAGTGCCAACATTTTCTAGCCTTTGTATCTAGTGGCTGTTCTGTCTCTGACCCCAGATAAATTTATTAGGGTGCACAATATTTTGGGGAACACAGTACCACCACACCAGCATCTGCTAGAGACACATGAACGACTAGCTCTGATTGAAACTAAGCATGATAAGATGACAAGGCATTGATAACGAAGAAGGGCCAAGAGCAAGCAGGTCCAGACTGAGTAACCGCACGCACAGGGTCAAAACCGAAAGAACACAGGACAAGTGAGACAACGGTAAGTTCCCAGTCCAGGCTTTCTTCTTGGTCTTGCTCAGCAAGGCAGCCTTTCTGCCTTTGCTGTACTTGGACCCATCCACCTTTACACTTGTGTGTTCTTCTCCTTCCCCAAGACCCTCCCCTGACTTCTTCTCATCCTCAGTCTTCCCAAGCCTAGGCTCAAACCTGAGCAGGGCAGGTAGCAGGCCAGAGCTGGGAGCACCCACAGCCTTCCTGACAGGTCTATCAACAGGCAAGTCAGCCAAGGAGAGAGTGATTTCAAAGACAGGACTCCAGTCCCTGGAAGGAACTGAAGCTTTGAGAGGGAAACCAAGCAGAGAGAGTTCTCAGAAATGGGGCACAGGGCGGGGAGCTGACGGCAAAGAGCAAGGTAGAAACACGTACAAGAACAGGCTGGCACCAGAGAGAGGGACCAGCTGAGAGGAAGCGGTGTATTTATAACCAGGGAACATCACAGACTACTTTAATGTTCACGGTGGGGGCAGGGGGGGGGTCAGTAAATAAATCATGGTAACATGCACTGGGGAATACTGAGCAGCATGAAAAACTTCTCTGTGGAACCACATGCTAAGAGGGAACCCTCCTTAGAACGCGTCAGGTCGGAACAGGCGGCTGCAAGCTAGTTTGGAAAATAAAGCAATTATTTGATGCACATAGTTAGAAACCACAAACAGGGAAAGGAAAAGGATGAAGGAAATAGACTCACATATCTGATTGGACAGCATGCAGCTGACTTCATTTTCTCTATTCTCCAGATTTTCCTCAACTACAGCAGAAAGTATTGCCTGGGTTTCCTCAAGGAGAAAGAAACAGATAAAAGCCGTGGGTCGATAGTTTTTCTCGATTCATATGGGACACGTGTCTCCCAAATCAGTTGACTGATTTTCTCTGCGTTAGTGAAAAGTGAGCAAAGTAGGACTGTGGGAGTGTAAGTGCCACCACCAAGGCCGCCCTAAACCGAGGACAGTAACAGGGCTGCTGCCTAGCACCCCAATGCTGTCACCCCTTGTCAGGACTCCCCAACCCCTGCTCTTCTGCTCGATTCCCATCTGGTGCAGTAACTACTCAAAGTACTTCTGAAGCTCTGGTGTGTGTGAGGGTCACCCAGGAAGTGAGGTCGGAAGCCGCTGCAGCAGCACACCAGGGCAGCACCGGCCTGCGAGTGCCCCGGTGTGGAGTCTGTGGCCAGCAGCTCTGTCTCTGCACCCTGACCTTTATTCCGCTGAGTCTGACAGGCTTGCTTTTCAAAGTGGAGACAAGCAACCTCTGCGCCAGGTGTAGCAGAGCACGTTAACCTCAGCTCCAGGGAGACAGAGGCAGGAGAATCTCTATATTTCTAGGACAGCCCTGATCTACACAATGAGTTCTAGGCCAGTCAGGACTACATAGGGAGACCCTATCCAAAAAAATAAAAAAATAAAGAGAGAGAGAGAGAGAGAGAGAGAGAGAGAGAGAGAAATATATTAAAATAAACTAAATAATGACTAGCATCTACTCTTGTGGTGGGTATGCTATCTGACAAGGTAAGTCTTCCTGGCTGTGCTATGTAAACCTCCTGCACATGTCTAGTTCACTGTTACCACTTCTAGCTAGAAGATCTGCTAACATACCACATGTCTCTGGAGACTCTCAGAGTCCTTGAACTCCATAAAACACACTACCACCCCACACTATACCAGTGTTGGTAATCATGCTCACACTAACATACTACATGACTTGATCTCCCTGGGGAGAATGTGGGTGTGTCACCCTGGGCATCCTATTCAGGGAATTCTGCAAACTATTCCCCCGATTCTAAGCTTACAGGGAGCTAGAGAAATTCACAGAGAAAATCCCTGCCTAACTCTATACTTGGAGTCTCATATTTGCAACTACGACCTTCATCTGTCTCTGCCTTCTGGAGACCCTATTCTTAATCTGGACCTCAGGTCATGACTGACTGGAGAAGATGAATTGAAAAATCAAGTCTGTGATGGTCTCTTCTGAGACACAGAGGAGCCTCCAAGAAGCCTGTAAAACATCATTCTCTTGTTGTATTTGGAGACTTATTCTGATAGACAGGGAGGGAGGGAGGGAGGGGACGAATGAGGGAGGGAAGGATGGCAGAAGTGAAGACCATACGTTTTATTTGTAGGGGTTGGAATGATTCTTTAGGTCCACCCCCTAGGAACTACATGTGTAATGAAACAGATGCAGTCATTTGAAGAACTAAAAGAATCCACAGAGAAGACATTCTGCCATGGACAATGGAGTCCTGAGAACACTTGGTCACCAATCATTAAGTTTCCATAGGAAGAATCTTACCCTCTGAGGACCATGTGAGGTTCTAGGTGGAGCTGTCACTGTCCCAGTGTCCCAGGACAGCCTCTGTCCTGTCCTCTCCTCCACCCCAGTTTCCATCTTTGAAGACTACCTCACCAGCCACTCCTGTGTCGGCCTCTGAGCTGTACTACAGCCTTTCCGCATTCAGCTATCCTCTGAGCCAGCCTCCCAGCCAACACTGTCTGTTCCCATTCAAATGGCTGCCTGACTCTGGAAATCACGTGTTCCATTCTAGGATTCAGTCCTAGCCCGTAGACCTGCCCTGGTTCAGAAGCTCCTGCCCTTGGGCAGAACTGTCCTCAGCAGTTTCTAAGGTTTGCAAAGCAAGGCCCTGGAATTTGTGGCTGTTTTATCAGGCCTTGACTATCTGACATCTGCTCATATATCTTGAAGATTTTCTTTTAATGACATATAAACATATTCAAGTAAAATAAAAGCAAATAGGAGCTATTGTTTCAGATTTCATTCATTGTGACTGAATTAGAACTTTGTTTTAGAAAAAGGAAATATGTACAAACCAAGTGCGATGGTACATGCCTGTAATCCTGGCACTCAAGATCAGAAGTTCAAGGTCATCCTCAGCTGTATAGTAAGTTCAAGGCCAGCCTGAGATGCACAAGACCCTGTCTCGGAAAAAGAAAGAAATAAAAGCATCAGGGAGAAAAGAAAGACAAGAGGGCTGGGGTCACGGCTCAGTTGGCTGAAGTGCTTGCTTTTCAAGCAGGAGAACCCCAGCTCCAACCCCCAAAAACCTCAAATAAAGAATAAATACAATACCTGAGTGTAGAGGAACATGCCTTACAATCCCAGGCCTTCTGAGATGGACACAAGGAAGATCCCTGCAACTCACTGGCCTTCCTGCTTAGGCTAATTGGTGAGTTGTGGGCTAGAAAGACCCTGCCTCAAGACAACAAACAAACAAACACCTGACAGCAAAGGTTAACATCTGGCTTCCACACACACGTGCCTAAACAGCCACATACATGTATGTGTACACACACACACACACACACACACACACACACACACCCCAAAAAGGAAGAAAATGTTAAAGAAATTTAATTTTGCTTTGGAATCTCTCCTTTGCTTCTGAGAACCCCAAGTCTGGCCCCATGTTGGAGTGATGGGATCGTCACCTCAGCTCTCTTGTTATTGCTCTGTCCCTTCCTTCCAACTTGGAGAGCAGAGCTTCACCTGGATGCATCACAGACAACACCCCCACCCTGGTCTCCCCTCAGCCTGGGGTGGCAGCGGTCTTCAGGCTTTTGTAGAAAGCTGGCTGACATTTGGGGCCATGTAATGCCTCCTTCTGTCACTGTGGCAATGTATATGGCATAAACAACTTCACAGACTGTTGGAGGGAAGAGTATCCGGGGTCATGGTCACAGAGGCTCCAGTCTGTGGTCAGTTGACTCTGCTTCTGAGGAGTCTGTGGTGAAACACAGAGCCATAGTAGGAAGCATTAGGGAGAGTAAATCCATCTATCTCACCAAGAAAGAGAGAAAGAGACAGGAAGAGGCCAGAGCCTCATCATCTCCGGTAAAGTCATGGTAGCAGGGACCTAACTCCTTACTTTGGTCCCAGCCCCTAAGGTTCCATCCCTTCCCTGTAATTCTATAAGCTGGAGACAAAACCTTTAACTCGTAGCCTTTGGGGAACACTTAAAATCCAAACCACAGCAGGCATTGTGGCTCACAACTATAATCAGTGCACCCCAAACACAAATGTCTGAGGACAGGGAGCTCAAGTTCAGCCTGGGCTACCGAGCAGGATTCCATCTAAGAAAAAAAGTTAAACATTGAAGCCGTATTTTAAAAGTGATATGGGGACCGGAGAGATGGTTCAGCCGTGAAGAGAACTTGCTGCTCTTATGGAAGACTCGGATTTGGTTCCCAACATCCACATGGTGTCTCACAACTATCTGTGACTCTGGTTCCAGGAGATCTGACACCCTTTTCTGGCCCCTGCAGAATGAGCGGTGTACATGGTGCACATACATACAAAACACTGATACACATTTAACAAAAAAATGCAGTGACAGAAAAAGGCTACAGCAGACCATGACAATACATTTCATTATACTGCTAGTAACTGGAGACACTGCTTAACTCTGAGACTCTTAAAATGACGAAGATCCAAACCAAAACTCCACCCATTCATTCAGTAGTCTGCTTATGAAACATTTCTGAGTAGCTAATACGTACCACGTGTTGGGCACTGGGGACTGTCCAATTAGGGGAGTGGTCTTTGTGTGTGTGTGTGTGTATGTGTGTGTGTATGTGTGTGTATGTGTGTGTGTATGTGTGTGTGTGTGTATGTATGTGTGTGTGTGTATGTATGTGTGTGTATGTGTGTATGTATGTGTGTGTATGTGTGTATGTATATGTGTGTATGTGTGTGTGTGTGTGTGTGTCTATGTGTGTGTGTGTGTGTGTCTATGTGTGTGTGTGTGTGTGTGTGTGTGTGTGTGTAGATACATCCCACTGTTGTCATACTTAAGATCTGAGAAGTCCAAGGCAGAATGCTGGTAGGTTGCTGGTTGGGATGGGGAAGGAGGTAGAACTCAGGGATGATCCCAATGGTCTCAAAGTGAGGACAGGTGGGAAAACTCTTGCCTTGCTACGTCCCCAAGTGTATACCTTTCTTTGTCACTTAAGGCTTTGTAGAGAAGAAAAGATGAAAGAATCAAGGGGGATTCAAAAGATGCCTTCTGACTTGTCTTCCCCATCTCCACAGCCTGAAGTAGAAATGTCACAGACAGAATGACCAAAGGAGCCTCTTGAGTCACAGCGGTCTTGTTTTTTACAAGCTCTTCAACCCCACATTTGAATCAAGATATTTCACAACTGGGATAAGTGACAGATTTGGGGAGAAAAAAAGAATACCATGGAGCTGCCAGCCCGAGCAGATTTCCCTGTGATGGAAGATGGCAACGATAAGACAAAAGACAGATTTTTGCCTTCAAGAAATTCTCTCATCGCTCCAGCCAGAGACACAAAATTTAAGGCAAACATATTATTGTTTTCCCATTGTTTGGAAATAAAGAAAAAAGAAAATCTTGTCATTATTCTCTCTCTCTCTCTCCCTCCCTCCCTCCCTCCCTCTTTCTCTGTCTTTCCTCATTCTACCAGAAGTAACGTTTTTTTCCGGCATTCATGAATGGCTAGTGATGGATCTTCTGGTGCCTGGAACAGAGGAAAGGGCCCAGTAAAGTGAAGAAGCTGCGTGGGAGGCCACAGGAAACCGCAAAGCTGCTGAGAAAACAGACCCCTGACAGGCAGCCCTCACAGCATTAGTCTCTTAAATATGATGAAAATACTATCTGCCATATTGATCACCAGCTCCCTAAATAGAGCAGAACTGTTTATAACAAATTCAACCAGCGACTGCAAGTATGTAAAACAGAAACAGGAGAGCCTCACAGCCCAGCTGTCTACCTACTGTCGAACACCACACGGGGCACAGAAAGTGTCATGCATTGATGACTTCGTGTTTGGGGACCCACAATCATCTCAAACACTACCAGATCTTAACTGCAAACGGCAGCCTTCTTTGAAGGGTCAAAATAGTATATTTCCAGCTTATTTTTCCTTCCCAGGATAGTTCTAATGTTTTCATTTTTCTAATTTTTTTTCATTTTCCTTAGATCGTTAAAGTGGAGTGGGGAAGTTGAAGATCACTTGCTGTGGGATGTCTTTCTGTATGCTGTGAATATGTGTGGCTCCCACTGGATAATAAATAAAGCTGTTTTGGCCTATGGCAAGAAAGCTTACAGCCAGGTGGGAAATCCAAGCAGAGAGACAGAGAGAAGGATGGAGTTGGGGGAGATGCCAGCCTGCCGTCCAAGGAGCAACAAGACGTCAGCAGACCAGTAATGCCACGGCAACGTGGTAAAACACAGATTAACAGGAATGGGTTAGATTAAGTTGAAAGGGCTAGTTAGCAAGAAGCTGAAGCCAAAGGCCATAAGTTTGCAATTAATATAAGCCTCTGAGTGATCGTTTTATAAGCATACATATATGCACATAAAATAAATAAATGTTTTTATTTAAAAAATACCTAGGACACTAATGAGGCACACATCTGGGTGTGTCAGCGGGGGCCTTCCCAGAGATGGTTAACTGCATGAGGAAACCCTGCCTGAGTGTGCTTAGCATCATCCCATGGGCTGAGTCCCAGAGTGAATAGAAAGGGAGAAAAGATAAAGATCGCTGCCACCAATACAATCCTTTCTCTCTATCTTGGTTTTCTGAGATGTGAGGCATCCCAGATGCAGCTTCCACTGCCAGGAATACCACCCATGCCTTCCCTACAGTGATAGAGCCTACACCTTCTCTAACCGGGAGCCAGAATCAATCCTTCCTCCCACAAGCTGCTTTTTATTAGGTGTTTGGTCACAGTCATGAAAAGGATGAGAAGAAGAAAAATAAAACTAATATCCAAAGATTGCATAGCCTTTAAGGAAGCCAGAACTTCCCACTAGCAACTCTGACTGAACTATTCCCTACAGCCTCGTGTGTCTGCCTCTTGGTGTCCATTGGTGGTGCTATCTGAGGAGGTTATGTAAAACTTGAGACATGAAACCTAGCTGGGTTGTGGGATTGGACCTTGGAGGTGGTATCTGCTGCTGGAGCCCTCCTGATTTCTCTGCTTCCTGTGTGCCACCTCAATGTGGCCAGCTCCTGGGGGCTCCTGGCTGACACTGGCCAGCCTGTTCCAGCTACCTTGCCCTCAACAGCATGATGGACTACATTCTCTAAAACTGCGAGCCAAATCCCCCCCTCAGGTTTCTTCTGCTGATTATTTGATTATAGCAACTAGAAAAGTGGCTAGTATGCCACCCTGGTGGGGTGTGGGCATCCTCAGTGCCTTAAGATTTCTAGGGGGCACAGAAAGTTGACTGTGAGGGTATCTGTAGCTTGAAGGACAAGGATGAGCCTCCTCACATGGTGATTTTCCTAGGAGGTTGTTTCTAAAAGTGTGTTCCTATATGTGTGTTGGGGGTGGGGGAGGTAATATGTGAGTGTATACTTGCCTATGTAAGCTTTATTAAGAGTCACTCATTCTCAGAGTAGGCCAGTATCCCTCTGGCTCTGCACCCTAGGTGCTTCACTACCCTGACCCTGGGCCCCACTTCTCATCTCTTATATTGTTCTGTGAGTAGCTTTCCTGGCTGACAGCAGAAGGATAAGTCCTTCAGACAGAGCTCAGGGCTTCTCTGCATTCAGCAGACTCAGCTGTCACAGACCTATGAGCCCCCGAGGTACTGACGAGTGGTATTCAGGTCTCTAGGGAAATGTATCAGATGCCATGTGTAGATATTATAAGGGGTGGGGGTGTGGTGTTACTGGAGTGGCCTACACCATGGAGTGGGGCAGTCCAACTATGGCATTCTGAAGAGACTGAGACCCAGTAGCCCTGCCCCCAAAGAAGCCAAGTTCCTCCACTCTATCCACCTGGTGCTGAGGGCCAGGAGGATTCCTGGAGACCCTCTGGTTCTTAGTCCAGACTAGAAGGCTGGAGTCTGCCAGCAAAGGATGGTAGGGATAGCTAGCTGCTTTTCTGCGGCCGCGACAAAACACCAGGACCAAAGGCAAGTTAAGGAAAGGAGAGTTTATTGCCTTACAGTTCCAGTGGGTGAGAGTCCATGATGGAGGACATGATGGCAACAAGGGCTGAAAGCCGAGAACTCACACTCAGACTACAAACACAACGCCCAGCAAGTGAACCGGAAGTAGGCGAGGGTTGTCATTCTCAAAGCCCGCCCCCAGTGACACACTTCCTCCCCAGTGTCACCAACTGGGGACTAAATGTTCAAATATCCAAGGCTATGGGGGACATTTCTTTTTTATCCAAGAACAGTGGGAAAAAACACTGAAGAACAAGAAACTAACACATAAGGAAAGAAACCGAAGAGAACACTATAGTCAGCATCTATTCTCTAGTTCAGATTAACATCACTGTGTGCTCTGAGTCCAACCAGAGTTCTGACCTTGGCCTAGACTCCTCTTGGAGCATTCTGCCCACCTCATCCCCATGATGCTGTCCCCACAGTCAGGTCAGCTGATGGACAGGATATGAACAGATTTTAAATATGTAATGGGTAATTTTCTAATTGTTTCACTTGATATGTATCTCCACATTTAAGTACATAACAGCAACACTGTTCCGTCTTCTCTCAGCCCAGTGCTCACTTGCAAAATACTCAATGGACAGAGAGCTGGGCAGAATGATGCACACCCATAACCACAGGTTATATAACCTGTGGAATAACTTTTCTCCAGCGCTAGGGATGAAATCTAGAACTAGGTGCATGTGAGGCCCGGGCTTGACCCTGCACCCGTAATCTCCAATTCCATTTTGGCGAATTAAAAATGACTGAGCCCTGGGAATTCTGCGCAGTTCATGTCCATGTCAGCCTCAGTTTCCCTTTGACTTCACTCTGATTCCCATGTGATGCCGTTGGCTCAGCCTTTGAGGGGCCAGAAGAGAATGTGGTGCTGCATGGGGAGTGAGTGGGGTTCCAGGGCAGAGCCAACAGCTTCTGAAAGCAGCTAAAGAGGGTAAGAGGATGGATGGCCTGTGTCCAGCCGGCCGTGGGCAGGAGAGGACACCTGTGTGCCTGTCTGCTCCTTTCTCCCGCTTGCCCTCTGCAGAGGAAACATCATTGTAATGTCCTCTCGACACAACAATGAGGAGAAATGGAGCAGGGGCTGTCTCATCACCTTTTCCTCTGCCCCAGGCTCTGCTGGGGCTGGGGTGCAAGCATGGACTGTGTTGTGGAAGGTGCCAGAGGAAGTGGCGGTCATTAACCCAATGTGGGTCAGTTGCCCTGGGCTACAATGGATGGAGCGGGGAAATTTCAGCAGGAAAGGAAAAGAAGTTTTTTGACCTATGAACTTGAGTCTGGGTCTGGTGTCACTGTGTACATCTCAGATAATACTGGAGCAATACCTTCAAAGTCAGCCCAGAGGAAGAGGCTGGGGTGGCTCTTGGTGGGCGTCATTGCAGCCACAGAGCAGAAACCGCCTTTATTTTGCTAAACAGGAAATTTTTCCGTTCACAGCTTCGGATGGGAAAAGCAAACATACCACTCTAGACTGGCTCTTGCTGCTTCTGTTTCCACGCCACTCCAACCCCTGAGATCTAAGAAAACTACCACGTTTGCTTCAACAAAAATCCACCTCCAGAGTCTGGCCTGGCCTGATGATACAAGCAGCCCCAGCTGCTTGGAAGCTTGAGGCAGTGTGAAGGCAAGTTCAAGGTCTGCCTAGGCTATGGAGTGAGTTCGAGGCCAGCCTGGGCAACTTAGCAAGATCATGTCTCAAAATTTAAGGTTAGAAAAAAAAAAAAAAGAAGGGACAAGGGAGAGAGTTTGGTGGCACAGCATTTTCATGCCACAAGGTCCTAGTTTCAATCCCTAGTACTGAAGAAAAACAAACCAAACCCCACAAAAGTGTAACCCCAGCTACGATTCTGAACAGAACAGGCCTCACTTTGTCTTCTCTACCTTCCTTGTGCCTCCCATATTGACACTCTCTCTGTCTATTGCTTCCTACCAGGAATCGTAGGTCCCATCTGATGAACATAACCATGCCTTAATATACTGCTTTGAGAATCAAGTATATATGTTTGCACACAAGGCTTGTACTTAGAACAGCATCCGGCATATGTGTTAGGGAAATAGCATCTAATTGCATTGTAGGAGGTAATTAATAGATTTTCCTATTGTTACAAGTCCTTGATTAACAGTCAATTCTAAATTATCAGTGCAGAAACTGCAGAAGCTCCTTGCCTTGACTCTCAAGAATAACACTGTCAAAAAAAAAAACTCAAATGGCATCCTCATGGTGATGTGAAAATTTCTAGTAATCACAACTTTAAAAGTAATGGTGAAATTAATTTCAGTTGCCCATGTCTCCAAAACACTGACATCCCAGTATGTAACCAACATGAAAGCATAAAGGAGATATTTGATCCCTTTCATTATCAGATTTGAGATCAGCCATGAAATCCATCTCTGTTTGAATACCAAGTTTTCAATGATTAGGGTCAAATACTGGTGAAAATTTCTGATCAGGAATGCTAACTAGAGGGGCGTAGCCTGTTTCCTTCCACATCAAAGGACCCAAGCAAGGTCAGGGCAACTCTGTACCCTGGAGTGTCTGAGCACAGTGGGAAGACGAAGAGGCTGGGGGACAGAGACACACAATGGCCTCATAAAGAATGGAACTAACACACAGCACCCACTGTCCCATCTCAGCCCAGAATAAAGAGACTGTGTGGTAGAAGGAAAGCAGGGGTCTACCAGCAGTCCTCACCCAGGTAGTCAAGCAGGCATTTTCTCCTCTGAGGCCCATGGTCCTGAACTCAGTTTGAAGAGCTGCTATTCCACCAGGCATTGTCTCAGAAAGTGCCCAGCGTGTGTTGAGACCTTCTCAAACCAGGTGCCTGATGCTCCATATGCCTGGTCCTCCTGGGGTGGTCCTGCCCTCACGTGGTTCACGGCGACTCATCAGCCACTGACCGTATGGGTAATGGATCCTAGCTGCTGGTATAACTCCACAACTCAGGAGGTTACTGAGACACCTGCAGATGTCACCAGTGCCCATGGCAGCTGGGAAAGCATAAAGGACATTGCACAGAGGAGCCCAACTGCAACCAAGGCCGACACAGCCTTGTCACAGCACCCTGAGACACAGTGCCACCATCTCATCACCACTGTCTCCCTAACTAACACCCTTCCAGGGGCTTACCGTTTCCCTTAACATCGGATTCTAATTCCATAGCCTGGTCCCTACAGCTCTTCTGAGTATGACCTGCCTGCTTCTCAAACGCCATCCGTTTCTTCCTCATTGTCCTACCATAATGGTCTCCCTCTTGTTTGAGGGATGGTAAGTCAAGTCCACCTCGTCCCCGGTGCCTTGCCAATGCCTCGCCTGCCATGCTTGCCCCTTGGGTTATTGCATGGTCAGTTTCTTCTTATCAAGTATGCAGCCTTGCCCAACTTCCTGTTATCATTCCCTCCTGCTCCTAATCCAGGCTCACACCCTTCCCGGATTCTGCTTATTACCTTTGCTTATTCTTATGTGCTTGTGAGGGTGCACATGTGAGCATGTGCACATAGAGGCCAGAAGACAACATCGGATGTCATTCCTTAGGTGCCATCCACCTTCTTCTTGATACAGGGTCTCTCACTGACATGGAGTTCACCAAGTACGCTAGCTAGAGAGTCCCAGGCTTTCGCCTGTCTCTGCCTTCCCAGTGCTGCCATGATGGGTATATACCTCCACACCTGGCTTTTTCTTCCTCTGTTCTTGTGATTGGCTTTGTTAATTCTTTGCGCATCATTTCCTACAACCTTGTGGTTTAGCCAGTGTTCTATTGCTGTGAAGGGTCACCATGACCACAGCAACTCTTATAAAGGAAAGCATTTAATTGGGGCCAGCTTATAGCTCAAAGACTTAGTCCACTATCAGCGTGCCAAGAAGCATGGTAGTATGCAGGCAGACATGGTGCTGGAGAAGGAGCTGAGAGTTCTACATTTGGATCTGCAGGCAGTAGGAAGAGAGAGCCACTAGGCCTAGCTTGTCTAGCCAGAGTTTTTGTTGGGACTTCTGGCTCCAAAATAAATACACAGAGACTTCTTATTAATTACAAATGCTTGGACAATAGCTTAGACTTGTTTCTAACTAACTCTTATAACCCATATCTTTTCATCTATGTCCTGCCATGTGGCATTACCTCTCTTTCATCTTGCACCTCCTGTTTCCTCTCCATGTCTGGCTGGCAACTCCTCTCTTTCCACCTTCCTTCCCAGTGTCCTTAGTCTGGTTCTCCTGCCTAACCTTATCCTGTCCAGCTGTTGGCCAGTTAGCTTCTTTATTAAACCAATTACAGTGACACATATTCACACATAGGAATAGTCCACAGGCTTGGGCTTTTGAAAATCTCAAAGCCCATCTCTGTTGACACACTTCCTCCAACAAGACCACACTTCCTAATCCTTTCAAATAGTGTCACGTCCTGGTGGGCCTATGGGGGTCATTCTCATTCAAACCACCACACCTTGTTCGGATTTTCTTCCAACTCTTTGAAACTTTTTGTTCACTAGTTGAGTTTGTCTCTTCACTAGAACACAAGCAGGGAGCATGTTCCACTTACTCATCGCCATACCTCAGCCCTAGAAGCCCAGCACAATGGACATTCTTAACTAATATTTCAAATCAGTTAACTGGGATCCCAGGTAACTAAGAGTTGATAAAATCAAAGACCTACTTAGTGAGTGCAAAGTGAACATCACAAGTCATGAAGCTGCTAAGGCTGTTGGGGTGAACTTGAGTGCCTACGGAGACTCAGCCAGCAGCACTCACACAGGTGTAATAAGGAAGGGTGGGATTAGGCCAGCTCAAGTGTGGGCGGCATCCAGAAGGGGCAGGGCCACTCAGCTCACACCACTGCTGCCTCACAGAAATATGGGCCTAGTGTCATCCCAACCTCTGATTTTATTTAAGAAAAAACAGACATTTGAGTGGGAAAGTTGAAACTTGGGAGGTAGCTCAGTTAGTACCATGTTTGCCTGGCAAGTATGCACAAAGCCTTGACTTCAGTCCCCGGTGCCACATAAACCCACAGTTGTATACTTGTGGTGGTGCACACCTGTGATCCCAACACTGGGAAGTGGATACAGGAAGATCACAAGTTCAAGGTCATCCTGGGGTATACAGTGATTTCCAGGTAGTCTTATATGAGACCCTGTCTCAGGAAGGAAGGAAGGAAGGAAGGAAGGGAGGGAGGGAGGGAGGGAGGGAGGGAGGGAGGAAGGTTTGTCAATATTACTAAGCTGTGGTCAGACAGGACTATGGGTTTCAGGTGCACTGTCAATCACACAATAGGGTAACCATCAGTGATGACTGTGTACTGACTATGAATCTTTTCACCATAAAGAAGGGATAAATAATTGAGGAGATCAAAGCTTTAATCTGATTACACAATGCAGAAGCATGTCACATACCGCATTAATACACACACCTTGTGTTTTTTATAGGTTCAAATTTTAAATTTAAATCTAAAATGCTAAGTAAAAGCTTCTAGGTACCACAACTGTGCAGTCAAAATCAAATACTGGACACGCATCAGTGTTCGTTTCTGAGTCCTTGTGCCTTTGGTTTGGTTTTGATTTCTTCCTGAAGTTCAACCAAACCTTTGACAAAAAAAACAACCTGCAACTCATAATTTTCTCTTCACTTCTGCATTCCTCTTTTATTGCTCCCTTCAGCTCGGTAACACAGAAGTCATCCAGGCTTTTGAATAGCAAATCTATCGACTTCCATCTCATCTTTGATTATTTTAAGCCATGGAAATCAGTCATGTGGTGGGTGTTAAAAGGCCCCACTCTGGTCTCCTGTTGAGAATGGAGGGTAAGACCCCAGTGCTCTGCAGGGGATGTTGCAAATGCTCTCAGGCCCTACTGGGGTCTGTCTAAGCTGAAGAGCTCCACCGCGCCCAAGGGCATGCACCCTGGCCCTGTCCTGTTTCCCCAACTCTGAGGGACATCTTAGTCTGCTGCTCTCCATTGCTTCAACTGAGCCCACAGTCCTATCTCTGGCGTAGCCCAACTTCTCTGTCTGCCTACACTTGTTTCATAGGTGTTGCTTCCCAAAGCGCTCTCTGGTTGACCCCCTATGCTTAGCCTGAGGGTCTCCAGGGGCACTGTTGACATAAGAAGTCATTTTGCAGCTGGTTTTCTACTCAACTGGCAGCAGGATCCCATCCCTGCTGATGGGCAAAATGCAGATAACTCCTGCCACCAGGCAGTAGTAATGATTTGAGGACTCTCTTGGTTGGCCAAGGAAAGTGGGCAATGCCCTGGTAGGAGATGTATCTCCTAGGGTGGCCCAGCAGGAGGTGAGGGACATGGAAGAAACATGGCTATAAGGAGAATTTTATTTGCTGTCTCTAGGGAAACTGGATTGAGACTTTGGGGGAAGTATCTGGCACCTTCAGCTTGTCGTGTGCAAAGACAGCAGGAGCGATGCCCTGGCCTTCATGTGGAGTTGTCTGTTGTTACAGAATACAGGCAGAGAGGTCTTGTCAGAACCTAGATGACACGCTTGGCCATCTCGTGGATCTTTCTTGCAGTTTTAACAGTTAAACAGTGGAGCAGCTGCTGCCTGAAGAATCTTTGAGCTCTTCTCTCAGAAATGTCAGCTAGGGTCACGGCAACAGAAGCATCAACCAATGGATAGGAAAACTGGAATAGAGTGGGCAGAGCTGGCCACTGCGCCAGCTGCATGCAATGGCAGGGGCTGTGGCTTGCAATTGATTCTCTTCTTCCAAGTTGTCCTCAGGAGGAGAGGTCCCTGGAATCTGCAGGAGCCACTCCCAGAACATACAGGAAGTGACTCTGAGGGGAAATGGGGTGAGCTGTATAGACATGTGAGATACCAACTGAGATTACACCAAAGCCTGGGGTCTCCTCTGCCACCCCTGCTCCTCTACCTTCTCTCCTGTGGGTGCTATTCTCAGGATACTGCCCTCAAAGCTCCTGCCTGCTTCCAGAAATGCAGCCCTCCCTATCCCATCATCCTCAGACACGGTCCCCGCTGCCTCTCTGAGGGCATCTGCCTCCATCGCTGGCCTCTTCTCCTCCTTTCTCCATTCACCTTCCCTTGACAGAGGATTTTCCTGCTAACAGAATGCTACCTTCCCTGAGGGCCACTCTGTTCCAGCTGTGCCGCTTGCCCTCCTGCTAGCCACACCGCTGGAGGGGCGGTGGCAGCTTCTCTTGCTGATCCTCAGGAAATAAAGTACAGCACAAAAGTTTCTTTCATTCCTCAGCCAAACATATATGGATCCTCTCCAGCTCCTGATCTAACACACACACACACACACACACACACACACACACACACACACACACACACATCATATATACACACACAAATACATGCATATACATATATACATACACACATACATATACACACACATACATACATACACACATATACATGCATACCCATATGTGTACACACACAAAAAAACACATCATAAGGACAAGACAGAAACACATGCCCATAAATTCTACACTTCTGCCCATCTTCTATCCCACTAATGCCCTGAGGCTCTGGGCAGCAAGGCCAGCTCCCATTTTTGTTTACAATAATTCTCTGGTCCTCTATGACTCACATGTGGCATCTTGGAAGGCTAATGGGCTGTAAAACGTGCAGTAAACACAATGATCTGAGAGTAGAGACCCAGGTTGAGGCAGTTACATGACTGATAAGCAGTTTTAAATCAGAGTTTCTGTTTCCCTGTTTATAAAGTCAAGAGAATGGTCATGTCACTGACCAATGGCTGGTCTTTCAGTGGCTAAACTAAAATGAACATGTGGAAGTTAACAGGAAGTGGAGATGCACTCAAACAGGCCAACTTCCTTTGGGATTTTCTCCTGTGATTCATGTGAAACCTGAAAAAACAAGTCTAGATTTAGGCAAGTGTGGCTGAGTGTGATTCAGGGGCCCCGGGCCTTCTCTGCCCACTGAGCACTCAACTCCATGTTTGCTTGTCAAACTCTTCATTCACAAGGGAAAGAGCATGCTGGAGGCCTTGAACTTCACTGTGACCTCCCATGATGCCCTTCTCTGCTGTGGGAGGCCAAGACAGGGAGGTTTCTCCACAGATGCTTTCTGTTGTTCCTGTTAGATCTGGGTATCATTCACTTCCCCTGTCACAGTGACAAAAACAACCTAGCTGGAGCAACTTAAAGAAGGAGTGGTCTCACAGTTCAATGTTACACCATCAGCCATGGTGGGAGGTCATGGCATCCAGGGTGCTGCTCTGTCTGTGGCAGCAGGAGCATGTGAAGCAGCATGGTTGCTTCTCAGTGCCCAACAAAGAAGCAGGGAGAGCTGAGCTGCAAGAGAGGCTGAGCTGCAAGAGAGGCTGAGCTGTAAGAGAGGCTGAGCTGTAAGAGAAGCTGAGCTGCAAGAGAGGCTGAGCTGCAAGAGAGGCTGAGCTGCAAGAGAGGCTGAGCTGCAAGAGAGGCTGAGCTGTAAGAGAGGCTGAGCTGCAAGAGAGGCTGAGCTGTAAGAGAGGCTGAGCTGTAAGAGAGGCTGAGCTGTAAGAGAGGCTGAGCTGTAAGAGAGGCTGAGCTGCAAGAGAGGTGAGGTATAACCCTCAAGGACCATGCCCCCCCAATCTGCTTTCCCTTTGGGTGAGGCCCTGCTTCCTAAAGGTTCTATAGCCTTCTAAAACAACCCCAGCTACTGAAGACCAAGTGTGCAAAAGGCATGAGCACATGGGGTGCAAATGGGCACATGTCACATTCACACTGTCACCACCTGTAAGAAATCTGCCTCCTTCAAGCCTCATTTCACTTCTGTTCACTTTTGGGAGCCTATTCCCAGTCTTCACAAGGTTCATCTGTGCCACTTAACATGGGAACAGTAGAGATTGCCACCCACCAAGCTTACCATTGTACCATAGAAAGATGACACACCTCTCACAGAGGGATAACCCTTACCCTTTTTTCCAATGGTGTTGCAAGCTCAGGGAGATGCTGCAGGGGTGGACATGCACATGGGAGATGCTACCATTTCTATGGTGGCAATGTTAGTGCCTTTCCCAGATCCTGGGCGATAAACTAATGTCTAGTGTTGGAGTGTGAGTAAATGGAGCCTAGGGAGGTGATTAGGTCATGAGAACTCTATCCTAATGAGAAGATTAGTGTCCACATGGAATAGCCATAAAGGAATTGCTTTATCACTTTATGACGTAAGAACACAGAGATGGGGCCACATGTAAGGAATAAACACAAAATTCGTTATTTCCTACATCTTCTACCTCCCAGCCTGCAGAACTATGAGAACATGCTTTTGTTCTTAAAAACCCACTCTAAGCTGTTTCCTTAACAGGTGCAGGCTAAGACACCATCTACCTGTGGCCTTCCTTCTCTTCAGTTCGTCTGAGTGGAAGGTGGTGACAGAGAAGGCTCCCACAGACTTCCCTACATTAGCTAACCTGGCCCACGGCTATCTCATTCACATTAATGAGTTTTAATATTTCTGGTATAATTTTTAGGGACAGGGTCTCCTCTGGTCAGCCTTTGTCCAGTGGTTCTCAACCTTCCTAATGTTGTGACCCTTTAATCCAGTTCTTCATGTTGTGATGACCCCCCCAACCATAAAATGGTTTTTGTTGCTGCTTCATAACTGTCATTTTGCTACTGTTATTAATTGTAATGTAAATAGCTGTGTCTTCTGATGGTCTCAGGTGACCCATTCAATTCCAAAGGGGTCATGACCCACAGGTTGAGAACCACTGCTTTAGCCCAATGTCTACATAGTTCAAAGATTGGGAAGTGCGAACCTGCAGCCAGTCAGTGTCTCAATATGTTGCTGTAACTCTACTAATTCACTCTCTTCTCATTTACCATCTACTCAGGGCTACTGCAGCCATAGTACCAGCTCCGGACTATTTCTCTTACGCAAGCGCTGGAGGCGTGGATGACGGCTTCCTGCCGGCCTTCATCATCTTTTCTGTCAGCTAGTCTGTTGTTGCTGTTGTTGTATTTCTGTGTGTCTGTGTGTTCACATGTTTGTGGCTGCATGTGAGGAGGTGATCGGCCTGCATATGTGTGTGGAGACCTGTGGAGACCACAGGTCAACTTGACTGCCATCCATCAGGAGCTATCCACCTCGGAGATTTGTTACTGTTGCTGTTTGTTACGGTTTTCATTTTAAATTATTTATCTTTTATTTTTGTGTGTATGTGCATGCAGTTGCGTGAGCTTATGTACTGCACATGCATACATAACACCTCTGGAACTGGAGTTACAGACAATTGTAGGTGCTGGGAATTGAACCCATGTCCTCTGGAAAAGCAGCCAGTGCTCTTAACTGCTGGGCTATCTCTCTAGTTCCTCATCTTGGTTTTTTATTTGTTTTTTTTTTTTTAAATAGGGTCTCTCGTTGGAACAAGAGAATTAGTTAGACAAGGTTGGTTAGAAAGGAAGGCCCGGGGATCTGCATCTCTCTGTCTTTGCAGTATCAGGCTGACAAGTATGTGCCACCATGCCTGCTTTCCTTACGTGGGTGTTGAGGGGGCAGGTGTCAAACTCACGTCCTTACACTTGTACATCCATCACTTGACTGAGTAGACCACCACTATTCCCCATTCTCTTGATGGTATTTTTCCTAGCATCCCTGCACTTCTCACCCTACACTGTTTCCATCCTCTACTTCTGTCCTGCATTCCCAGCATCCCTGTACTTCCCACCCTACACTGTTTCCATCCTCTACTTCTGTCCTGTATCCAGGAAGACGAAGGTGAATCTGCAGGAGACTGACACAAGCTTGGATGTTTAGGGTGGGAACCTAAGGCTGCCACCTCCCTCTCCACTGCCACCCTCTTAACAGCATGGACTCCTGTTCCTTTGGGCCTCTAGGACACAGCACAGATCTGGTATTCAGCAAACAGTTGATATAGGTGAGTCATCCTTCCCATCATGAAGCTTCTATGTCTGCTGTGGGCAGGGCCAGGAGAACAGAAAGGCAGCATGCAGCCCTTTGTCTCTAGTATCACAGACCATGGGAGAAGGTTTCCAGGAGCACAGGGGACACCCAAGAAGCCCATCTCAGGAATGAGTCACTCCCAGAGGGCTGAGAGAGTTAGGGCACAGACCCAGGCTAATGGGCACTGCAGAACCTGGAGCCCTGACCGTGGCTGGTACACATTTCCACCCTCTAGAGACTGAATGTGTGGGGCTAGGTCTTGGGTGAACAGAGGTAGTGTGGGGACTGCATTTCAAGGCCATCACTGGACAGGTAGTGAACCGGCCATCTAGTGCCCATGGCCCAGCATCCCTGTCACCTAGTTCCTGGTTTTGAGGCCCAAGGAAGTGGAAGAGGAAAAAAAGCACAATACCCTAGGGTTCACAGCCAGAGCCACAGAAGGATGGTGGCTTTCCCCTCATCTGTCTCACTCTTTTAACTTGGAGCCTCTTGCTTCGCTTTGCTAATAATGTAAAGTATCAGCTAAAAATTGCAATGCGCGCATTTCATTTGAGTTTTATTGCCCTAACAGACAGCATTAGATTACAAAAGAGGACATTTTTCTTCTCAGTTTTAGCTTATTCTGATGATTTATGATTAGATACAGCAAGAGTTCATAAACTTCCCTGACCCGCTGACAGTTTTTACAGGCTCTCTGATTCATTTCCACCTCAAACTTAACAGCTTTCATGTGACTGATATTCCCAGCTTCTCAGTGTGGCCGAGCCAGGGGCTGGGAGAGTGCCTCTAATCTCCATGTTACTAATTTAAATGAAGTCTTGGTCTGTTGTTTAAAAAAGACATCAGTCATCGGGGAGGTTTACAGATCCTCTTGTAATGTAATGTCAGCCCCTTTCTGAGATATGAGCTTTATAAAGCCTGGCAATGTTGAGTGTTGGCAGACATGCCAAGGTCACCGCCGATGGCAATGGGGAGGGGTAGGAAGCGAGTCTATTTCAGAGGAGAGCAAAGAATCCCAAAGAATGAGCATTCCCCTGGGTAGATAAGACATGCCTGCAAAGGATGAGTCTGGGTTGGCAACTAGTAAAACGGGCAAGAGAGGAAAGTGGCCTGAGCTTCCCATGCTGGGACACCTTGCTCTCAATTCAATATGCCCTCAAGGTAGAGAAGCCATGAGAAGCTGCAGCCCTGGTCCCTCTTTTAAAGACATACAACTCTCAGATTGGGCTATGGACTGGTTCTGGATAGAGAAACCCAGAAAAATCTCCACCTGTATTAGATGCAGATGGTCTGGGGCAGCAAGGCTGCAAGAGCAGGATACCTTTGCTTCTAGATCCTGGGAGACCCTCAGTGGGGGCAGCAGAGGGGTAGGACTCCATAGGAGAGAGTAAGAGGCATTTACACCAAAAACTATCTGAGCCGTGCTCACATTCACGCACATGTGTCTGAAGGTCACTCCCAGTCAGACTTCAGACTAGCCAAGAATGGCCTTTGTGTTGTTTGGAAATCAGATAAGAAGTAACAGGTCCCCAGAAACTCTGGCCCACTAGAGAAATGGTCCCAGGTTTTGCTGGGTGTGTGTGTGGGGGGGGGGGGGGGATGGTACTTTTCATCATCCTAAGAGCAGAGAAAGGAATGGTGAGGTGTTTCACTGTGTACTCCCTCATCGGGAGGTGGGGGAAATCCCTGCAGACCTAGGCTCTGCATATCAGACTCTGTGCCCTCAACCACAGCCCAGCAGGGGCCAGACAATACTACTGACCCTCATTGGATGCTGACTTCATTCTGGGTGCTGGGTCTAGCCTCAGGTGCTCTCCACGGCTCTCAGTCACAAAGGAGGGCAAAGGAAATAGATGTTACTAGTTACTATTGCCATCTGGCAGCTGAGGATGCTGGGGCTTTGTGCATGCAGCCCCAGCCCTGGTGACACAACTGATTCACAGAGCAGCTCGCTGAAACTCAGGTTTAACTCTAGAGCCACGCACGTCCCTTGGCCACCCACCACACTTGTCCTAAGAGAGCCACTAATAAAGCAGTGCTCACGTGGTGTTCAGTTTACCTAAAAAGCTTTAGAACCCAGACAGTTGACCATTCTCCTTTGGCCCGGGGAGACCCTGAGAATCAACGACCTCTCCCAACATCTCTCAAGTGGTTGGAGTCCCCCATTCTCATCAGCAGCTAGGGTTTTGCATGAGTGCCGCTTTCAGGTGCAGGCCCCACCTCCATCTTGACACCTGCTCTACAAGATTCACACACACACACGCAAAGCATCGGAGAACCACCCATTCCTCTTTTCATAGCACATCTATGTCAGCAGTGAGTTGATCACAGAAAGAGCCGATTCACACTAATTCCTGAATTTCTTCATCAAAAAACATGCTCTCTCTGTTTGCTTGACATATATTCCTGGAACACAATATTAGGAGAAAGTAAGAATAAACACACATTTCAAAGTCACTTCAGAAATAGTTGGAAGTAATCCACCACTCCACGTCATTTGTCTCTGCGTATTCAGAGCATCCATAGATAATGGCGAGACAGAAACAGCTGGCTTAGCCAGATGTTGGCATTTGTTAACTGCAGCCATTTCCCTGTTAGAATACCAGATGTCCCTATTTGGGGGGATTTTTTTTTCTGGAATATAAAAACGTCTAGTAAACTGCTTAGCAGTTTCCCATAGTGTATTATATAGACTACCAGTGCCCCAACACTGCAAATTCCAGGTTTCCTCTGGACCCGCTGACAGACAGTGAGGGCAGGGCTCAGAGTCTGTGCTGTGATAAGCTTTGTGGGCTATTCTCCTGTAAGATCAGATGTCCTGGGCACTGGTTATCCCAATAGATGAACTGTGGTGTCAAGCCAAGCTCCACAGCTCAGACCTTCACTCTGCTGTTCAGAATACAAAAGGCTTCAATCCTTCTGAAAAACAGTCTGACCAAGTCTTACAAAATCAAACACTGCAACCCAGGGAGTCCACTCCTTTGAGAACAAGTGTCTCACCTACATATTTACTTATCCACCAACACAAAAACAGGGTCACACAAAGACGTATGCACAAACATTCACAGCAACTTTGTTCATCACCGCCCCAGACTGGAGAGGAACCAAGCCCACAGCATGATGAGTGAGCCCACTGAGAGGCCATCTTGGAATAGGACTCAGTGGTGCAAACAAACAAGGCATGTACACAGAGGGCTGAATCTCCAAGTGGCATACATAATGGGAAAACTCAGATGTAAACCCAAGGTGGGGAACAATTTACAGTGGCAGAGATGGATCTCTGTAGCTAAGGTCGGAGCCAGGGCCTGACCGAAAAGGGGCTAGTGGGGGGTGGAAGTGTCCTGTCTTGATACGATCACCAAGGCACACTTCAGACACACTAAACCGTCCACTCACACTGGGGCACTTTATTGGACATAAATTATAACTCCACAAAACTCAGTTTTATGCATTTCTCTGAAATTGAGTGATGCCTCATCATTGACCAGCTGAGTGATTTTACTCAAGTCCCTTGATGCTCCTGTTCCTTCCTCACTCAGCAATACGGAATCACAAATAGTCCCTGTGCCTCTCACCCCAACGCTCCCTTCTTCCCAACTTTGGAAATCTAAAAGCCCATTGATTACAAAAACCTATCTGTGCCAGGTAAATGGCACAAGTGTCCTAGGTGCTTCACAGACATGCTCACCGGGTGACATGGTCCAGGCGGCAGGACACAGGAATAAAGTGACATGCTGGAGAAGGGATTCAGATACTGCAGCCAACAGCCCACATAGGCTATCTTTGCTTGGGTTTTGTTTTTCTTTGGTGGGTGTACCTCAAAGCCCCCTGAAGAGCAGAGCTCAGGTCTCACACAAAGGGGAACAGAGAACTTGAGCTGTAACACTAAGTCTCTCAGGCAGGTAGCACCCTCTATAGGAAATAGGGGTCCCTTTTCCTTTTCTGTACCTCATAGTCACAGTACCTTCATTCCTGGGTTCAACAAATTCTTATTCGGCATCTATTTTGAATACTTGCCAGGCACACGGGACACCACTTGGGTGTGCATCGATGAATAATAAAAATGTTCTGCCCTTCAAGATCTCAAGGCTTGTTAGGAACATAAATGCATATGAAAAAATACTATAAAAGCAAAGTTTCACTTACTCATTTGAGAGACAGGGTCTCTCTACGTAGCCCAGACTGGCTTCAAATTCTCAGTCCTTCTCCCTCAATCTCCCGGTGCTGGGATCACAGCCTTGCACAACCATCATACCTGTCAATGTATGCTAATGCTATTCTCTAAGCAGGCGCCAAATGCTGTGGGCCAGCTCTTGCTTTGGCATAAGGAAGGTCCTACACAGGAAAGAACGGTCTAGCGCCGTGGGGAATGAGGAGGAGGGGGGGAAGGGAAGGAATGGCGGACAAGCACAGGACCTGGATAGAAGGCAGTGAGCAGAGGAATGGAGACCCATGATGCTGAGGGTACTTGAGCAAGCAGCAGTGTAGGGAAGATCTCTGAAGGAAAGCGCTGACGCCCTGTATGACAGAGGCCTCCATGGCTGCCTGCTGCATGCGCACTCCTCCTCAGGGTTGTCCTCGGCCCGTTGGAGCCACCTCACACAGAGATGTCTGGGCCTTTGCCCTGTAGGCAGGTGGGTATATGGACCACCTCACACAGAGATGTCTGGGCCTTTGCCCTGTAGGCAGGTGGGTATATGGACCACCTCACACAGAGATGTCTGGGCCTTTGCCCTGTAGGCAGGTGGGGATATGGACCACTGCTGTAGCTCCCTCCCTTTTGCCTCAAAACACAGCAACTTTCAGGGCAATTCAACTTCAGAGCGCCCCTGGGATTGGGTTGGAGCTGCACGCCATCACACCCTTGTCTGGTTTCTTCTAGGCGGTCTGATGGTGTCTCCTGAGACCCGGCCATCAATACATGGGTTGTGTGAGACTCTTCTTCCCAGGGCCTGTATCAGGAAAACCCAACCTAAGACTTCCAGATGAGACCACGGGCTTCCTCCTCCAGAAGAAACAGCACACTGCAACTCCACCCCCATACAGCATCGCCTCACCATCAAGGGCTGCTGTCACTACCGCACTTATCACATGCTTTCATTTTTCCCTTTGACCTCTGCAGAACTCAGCATGTAGAGAACACCGACTCGCTATGGAAGGAGACCTGTGGCTGTAGATCCAGTCCTGTACAGCCCCTAGCCTCCCCTCTGCCTCCCACATTCTCAGCTTCACCCCATCCTGCAGATTTCAGCTTGCAGGGCCTTAGTCTAGCTCCTTGTCTCCATGCCTATGTCCTTCCAACACAACCACAGTGTGGGCCCTTCTGTCTGCTGTTTACTGAACAAGGTCCCAGGATTCCCCAGTTCTCCAAAGCATGCCTCCAGCCTCACGTTTCTCCACTCTAACTCCACTGGCATTCTACCGCCGTCAGAGTCAACTCACACGACCGCTTGACTGCACGGGTCCCTGCTCACTTTCACTACAAAATATCTTTCCAGATTTACAGTCAGTGTTTCCTGTTGCAAACCACAGAACAGAGTTATGGGGCAGGCTGGAGGCTGGACAGTGGCTTAGCCAGGCAGGACAGCTGGTACTTAACCTTTCTGTAGGTCAAGAGGTATATCTATAGAGTGGGGATAAAGCTCCCCTCTTCTTCCATGGTTCTGGAAAGGAACGTGATGCTGGCTAGTATCAAGAAGCACCTGGCTAATTATATTTGGGGCACATGCAATACCTGTTGTCACCCAGCATAGCTCATCGCTTTCCAGGTCCATATCTTTGCCAAGGCAAAAAAAAAAAAAAAAAAAAATGCAGCATTCCTGTCCCCTGGAAAAGATGCACCGAAGTTCATTTCTTTCCTTGGATGAGCAGCCCCTCTTGCTGCATTTTAAGCCCACAGAAATGCTGTGTGGACCAAACCAAAGGGCAGACGTGGACAGGTGGACAGCCTGCGCAGTCCACGCTGGCAATGTGGCATCAAAATGGCGGTCTGTCCCGAGTTTGTGGGAGCTCACGGACTCTGGACAGACAGCTAGGGAGCCGGCATGGGATCGGCCTAGGCCCTCTGCATCTGGGTGACAGTTGTGTAGCTTGGTCCTTTGTGGGGCCCCGAGCAGTGGGACCAGGACCTGTTCCTGATGCATGAGCTGGCTCTTTGGGATGCCTTGTTCAGCCTTGATGCAGGGGGAGGAGCTTGGTCCTGCTGCAACTTGATATGCCATACTTTGTGGATTTTCAAAGGAGACCTTACCCCATCTGAATGGAGAAGAAGAAAGAGTGGATGGGGAGGGGTATAGAAGGGAGGTGGGAGGAGACAGGCGGAGAGAAGGGAGGGGAAATGGGGGTGGTATGTGAAAGAAAGAAAATAAACGGTGGTGGTCTGTTTTTATTTTTCTTTGGTTTTTAGTTTCTGTTGTTGTTGTTTGAATGGGGTCTTACTCTGTAACCAAGATTCACCTCAAATTTGGTATAATCTTTCTGCCTCAGCCCTGTGATTAAAAGGTCATGTTTTTCTTTTTTGAGGCAAGGTCTCATATAAGCCAGGCATAGCCCAGGCTGGCACTGAACATTGTATGAAGCTAAGAATGGGCTTGAACTCTTGGTCCTCTCACCTCCAGCTCCCCAGCGCCTGGTTTACACGTATGCTATGTCTTTCCAGAAGTTGCCAGGAAAGCCTGAGCCTTGGTGTTGTGAAAATGTGGGCAGAAAGCTAAGTCTATGGTGTCAGAGCTGTTCTCTGGGTCTGGGTCTCCAGGCCCTGCCTTGAGAAACAAAGCCGAGGACAACCAGGCTGGCTGTGCCCTCAGCCCTTTAGCAGATGCTCATCTCAGGCTCCTGGAGGTGCTGGTCACCTAGTCCATGTGGTCTTGAGAGTGGAGGGTCCAGCCATTTCACTGCACTCTCATCTACCCAGCCACTGCCCACCCTGTCAACATCCATCCTACCACAATCTACCCCACCCACTGCCTCTGTCTTCCCCCATCATCCACCCTTCCATTTCCAGCTCCTTACCACATCCATCCCACCACCACCCATTCCCCCTCAGTCTATCTCCCCACTGTCCCTCCTGTCCCCATTCATCCCCCACTGCCCGTCCTCCACTGTCCCTCCTGCTGCCATTCATCCCCCACTGCCCATCCCCCACTGTCCCTCCTGGCCCCATTCATCCCCTACTGCCCATCCCCTACTGTCCATGCCTCCACTGTCCCTCCTGCCCCCATTCATCCCCCAGTGCTCATCCCCCACTGTCCCTCCTGCCCCCATACATGCCCCACTGTCCCTCCTGCCCCCATTCATCCCCCACTGTCCCTCCTGCCCCCATTCATCCCCTACTGCCCATCCCCTACTGTCCATGCCTCCACTGTCCACCTTGTCATCGTCCACCCCTCCACCATGCTTCTTGTGCCTGACCACTTCTCCCTCTCCCTTAGTGAACCAAGAGGACACACTGACAACAGTCACCCTTCCACAGCTTGGATGGAGTATCAACTGAAGGTGAATTGGCTAAGTGCCCCATGTCCTCCATACCTGCCTCCTCGACCAGCCCCCAGGTCATTTTCCGTGTTCGAGGGGAGGTCACTTACAGGTGTCCTTGGTGGTATCTCAGGCACGGCCCCGGGAGACACCAAGGACAGGCATTATCTTTCCTCTTACTTGGATGAGACTGAACTCTCTCACTGACCCAGGGGATGTCCCATGCTGGGCACAAATCAAGGTAAACCTATGGACTATGAACTCTGTGGCAAGCAAACCACCATACCCTTCAAACAGGACTCAGGACTCTGAGAGAGATGAATTCTGTTGCAAACTAGAGCTGGGTGCCCAGTGCTTGGCATCTGATGGCCTCAGACAGTCTATTGTTTAGATGCTTTCACTTCCAAGAACAAAGGCCTTCCTGGCCCCCGCCTCTGTTCCTTCAAAGGGCATCATCTCGATATCATTTCTGATACCCGGAGATTTCAGGCATCAGTCACTAGGTTCTGTTCCCGGAAAAAGCAATATTCTTTGACAAATAAGCCATTTACTGAGCAGTTTAAATGACACTGCAGAGCGACACTACAAACCAATGTGCCTTTCCACTGAGTAACAGCCAGTGCCTCAGATAAAGGGAGCAGATCTCACGTGACTCAGCAGCCCTGTGTAAACAGCCTCCGGAAGAGGCTGGCCTGGCTAGTCTCTGGTCAGAGAGCTCTGATCGGGCCCATCTTTTCCCAGGCAATCCCCATCCCTGGTCCTTCGGGGTTTTCTTAAACACTTTCCATTTCTTAACCATTGCCCCTCTTGCTGCTGATGTAACAGCCCGGAGCCATCGTGTCCTGCCTTCACAGGGGCGTTCCCAGGAGGCAGATGTGTGAGCTAGCAGGAAGAAAGGCCTGTTTCTTATTGACAGCCCTAGCATGTGTCATAGAACTTCAAAGATGTGGGGCCAGATTGGGCAGGCAACATCAAACGCCTCTGACTTGCACTAAGTAAACGTTGTATTCTGACACACAAGTTCTTATCTGTTTGGTTCCAGACTTGCGAGCAGGACACTGTCCCTAACCAAATCACATTGTTTCCCTTGCAGCTGCCAGCCTGGAAAAATATCAGGGCACAAAGGGGGATAGGGGGAGACAGGGAGAGACAGAGACAGGGAGAGACAAACAGACAGGGAGAGACATGTTTTGTTAGTTCCTAAGCAACACAATATTGTCAAGATGGGAGTTCCAGGAAAAGGAGGGGGCATTCCCTATACTTCCTATGGTGGCCATTCACTAATCCCAATCTTTATCTTTTTATAAAAATATTAATATTCTGAAGTTGCATAAAGACCATGTCTCCCCAACATCCGTACGTTGTCACTGTGCCCTGCTCAATCACCAGGCCACTGCTTCTCTGATAAAGACTCACTTTTTAATGAGGGTAAGTCAATGGCTTGATTATATCTAAATTCAAACAATGAAACTATTTCCTGATTTTAAAAAAAATAAGAAATTCATTTACTTTTCAAATTGTGGTCACTTTGGATTATCTGCTTTTTCCACTATTAAAAAAAAAAAAACCTTTAAAATGTGTTTCATTTCAGTGTAGCTGGAACATAATAACATCTCCCCAATCCGAGAAGCAGAGAGAGTAGGCCAGAGTATCTTTTTGTCAAAGTCCGTGTCTGTTGCTTCCTTTGTGTGGGTTTGTTTCAAAGTACCAGGTTATTGCCTTGGAGGACATCAGGAGACATCTCTCCTGGGCATGGAAGACACATTATCATACTCAGTCAGCAAGTCCTTCTGCAGAATTAGTGACAGATCTGTCGGACAGAATCATGACTCCAATCGCCTGCCCTAGACTTAGCCCCTGGAGCCTGTGGAACCTGCCCACCCCGCCTGGCAACCTCCAGGGGTGAACCTGTTCCAGGCTCCTGTTACATGCTGATTTCCTTCCACATCCACTATAGACAGACGTTAGCCACATCAGGAGGAGCCAACAGAAAGCTTAGAGACCAGAGGTCCTCAGCCTCTGGGGAGATGGGGACGTTGTAGCCCTGCTTTTCTCAGTGGTCCAGAGCCTGGTGAATCTACAACAGTTGGCAGTTTGTTGGAAATGTGAAATTTCAGGCTCTGCCCCAAACAAGCTTGGTCCAAACCTGTATCTTAACAAGGTTATCAGGAGGGGCTGAAATGCCCACCCTACTCTCCAACCCAAGGTTCTAGAGATGACCTTAAGTGACACCCCTGGGTTTATGTCTCCAAAATGCCCCCATGGCTCTGCCGTGTCCTGGGCCTAAAAACAAGCAGAGAACACCAGCTTCAAGTGGACCAACTCTGTGATTCTGGCTTCTTGGCTAGTCGCTAATGATGAGCTGGTGAGGGATGGTCCAAAGCGACACAAGGACTCTGAACATGTGGGATGCTTTTGGTACTGAGGTCCCTTCAGGGAGCCTGGCCACTGCTGAGGCTCTGGGCTCCTGTCGGCCTTTCCTGTCCCTGTCTCCCAGAGCCAGGTCTCTTCACTGAAAACCTGCCCTTGCCTCCTCCCTGCTTCCCAGAGTTCACTGTCTAAGGCATTTGCACAGTGGAGCTTTCCTGACACCTCCAGGCCCTTCCAGTTCTCAGTGCACTGACTGTAACTCCTCCCCTCCTGGGACCAACAATTAACATCATCGTCTCCTTCACAGGCGGCCCTCTTCCCTAAGAAGATACATGATGGCCATAGGTGAGGCATGCACAGAGCTCTGAGCTCAACCCACAACACCAAATAAAACCATAGGGTAGTACATATTTGTAATCCCAGCATTTGGGACACATATACAGAGGATCAGAATTTCAAGGTCATCCTGAGCTATATAGTAAATTTTAGGCCAATTGAAGATATATGAGATCCTGTCAAAAAGATATAAAAGAAAACACACACACACACACACACACACACACACACACACACACACACACACACACATCTGGTTGAATCACATCAAAATAATTCTCATAAATCCCTTTAAATGTCATTCAAAAGAGCCCTCCATTGTACAGGTAGAGGCAGGGATGAGCAACTACTTCTATTTAATATTAGCTTATGAAGGCCACATCTTTAGAGGCAAAAGTAAGCAGAATATTGAAGCAATCCATCTATTCTGGGAAGCAATTATTAAACCAAAAACCTATAATTGGAAGACACAAGCGTTTAAGGACTAATTTATTTAGCATATTCTGCTGTCAAGCCTGATAGTGTTAATTATCAGACGCTGACATTAACTTTGGTTTCTGACAGAGTTATTTTATAGTATCTTTCCCTCGTGCTTTCATAAAAGAAGTTCACTTTGATCCACCCATTCTCATTAGGTGGGTCTCCTGGTGACAAGGAAGAGGGGTGGGGTCAGTGTTGTGGGGAACGCTGGCCCCCCCTCTGGTGGTACAGGGAAGGGCCAGAGTGCTGAGGTTCATGAGATCATCTCACCCTCCCAGGGCATTTGACCAGGGCCAATCCATTTTTGGCTTACTAGATAAAAAATGGACAAGTGCCCAGAAGAACTCACAGGCCAGATGACGCTCACCCAGTGACCCAGGGGTCCTCTTTGAATTACAGAGGCAAAAGAAAGGGTCCCTGCTGGCAAAGATGCCAGGGTAGCACATGGTCTTCTATCCTCTACAGAGAGTATGGCTGTCTCCACGGATTCTCCTCTGAGGAGCACAGAAAACAGGAGTCTTGTTTTCAGCTGGGACACAGGACAGAGGATAGAATTAGGCCCCAGCTCTGTGGGCTTTCCAGCATGGTTGTGGAAATGTCCCAGAGGGAGAGAAAAGCATTCAGTTCTTTCAAGTGGTGTGGTGTTAGAAGATCATGGCCATGATCTTGTATGCCTACTATGTGCCAGGTGCTTCACAGGCGACATGTCTTTTCATGTTAACAGTAGTCCTGTTCAAAGTGTTGGCAAATATTTTAGTTATTTTCTCATCGCTGAAGGAAAATGTGCCCCGAAAGCAACTTGGGAAGGAGGGCTGCTTTCGCTTCCCGGTTCAAGTGTACAGTTTGTCAGAGTAGGGACACCATGGCGGTGGGAACATGAACAAAGCAGTCTGTCCCTTCGCATCTGCAGCCTGAGGACAGAGAGACAAGGTTGGTGCTCGGTTCACTTTCTCCATTTTATTCATCCCAGGAGCTCAACCGCATTCAGGGACAGGACTTTCCACCTCAACCTGCTCCAGAAACTCCCTCACAAATCCAGCCATTTGTCTCCTAGGTGACTCCAGATACTGTTAGGTTGACAACCAATATTTACAATCACAGTGAGCTTCCCTAACACAGATGAGAAAACTGAAACTCTGTGACGTAACTCGCCCTGAGCCTTTCCACCAATACGCAGCAGGCATGGATACCTACACAGCCCTGGCTCCAACACGTGCCACTTAGCTGGCAGTTGAAGGCAGTCTTCCCCATCTGCCGGTGCTGCCTGCCGCCTCTCACACTCCCTGCCTCCTAGACACAACTGTACAGGTCACCTCTCCGGTTCCCAGATCCAAGTACACTGGCTTCCTAAGGCGGCCACCTTCCTAACACTTGCATTTGTTGATGAAAAAATCACAATTTTAATTAACTTTCCCTGAAAGGGATTTGGGGGAACTCTCTGTTTTCTTTGGGGGCTGGATGTTTAATTTTTTTTTTTTTGTCCCAGCACTTAGATAATGCTTCAAACTCACCTCTGGTTTGTTCCATGATTAACTGGGGCAATGGTTGCTGAATGCTGTTCAGGTAGTGATCCTGTGCTTCTGCCCTGACCACACATGATCTATTTAATTGATTTTACTGAGTCTACAGTAGCTGTTATATTACTTCTGGGCAAAATTACTCATTTCTTGCTTCTAAGACCTAGTAATTTATATGCCGAAACGTGTAATAATCTATTATATCAAATACCCACTCGTATTTGAAAAAGAAAAAGAGCTTGCTGCCAAGCATAACAGCTCTGGACACAGAAAATAAGTCCAGGTGACTTAGGAGTCTGCACAAAAGAGCCTCCTGTTCCCCCATGCAGCTGTTAGAGAAAAACAGAGCAAAGAGAATAGAAGGAAGTGCACTGGGTAAATATTAGGAAAAGCTTTTAAAAGCGCCGTGATCATTAGGTCCCGAGGATGTACTTATCAAGAAAGGGTGCCCTAATGATGCTTAATATTGATACAGCGTTTACAGTGTGACAGGCAGGCAGTGGGGGAGCTGGTTTTCAGGAGATGAGCAGGTGGGCATGTGATAAGCTGAGCTCATGGTCTCAGACCAAACAGCAAAGGCTTTAGAACCACAAGGAACTCTGGACAGCAGAGCCTAAAGTACAGGAAAACTACTTCTACAGACTGGGTACACACAGACAGACAGATAGACAGACTAACTGACTGACTGACAGATAGACAGACCAAAGCAAGATAGAGGTAGACACAGGTTGTGAGAAGCTAAAACCTGCCAGCTAAAAGTACCTGTGTGCTCCTGCCCACTTCCCTGGAGCTCTCAGGCTGCTGGAACATCTGCTACTTCCCTCTAGCAAGCTTTTGCAAGGCCTGGGACAGTTAGCAGAGGCCGCCCCTGTCGCCTTTTCCTCCTTGGCCCACAGTTCCACAGTTCTGAGCAGTGGTGCTCAGCCTCAGCACAGACAGCTAGAAACGGTCCCAGAACTAGTTCAGGCCCACCAGGGCTGAGTCTAAACATCATCCTGTGCAAAGCCATGGTATGGACTGTGCAGAGCTCCAGTCTCCTTCTTAGATGTCCTAATGTTGTCTGTCTCATGACATCATACGGACTGTGGCTTTAACCAAGCACCTGGCACAGGACAGCCTGCTCCATAAATCTTAGTGCCCTCCCCCGTTGCTCAGACGTTGTCCTTCGGACCATTCCATCTTCCACTGGGATGTAACTAGCAACAGCTGGGGAATACCTGGGAAGCTTTATTTCATCCCACATGTCCCCGAAAGTGAGTCTTCTATCCTCCGGACACCTCCTCCCACCAGAGACTCCTTTCCTTTCATCTCTGGGGAAATCTGGACACCAGAAGACTGACTAGTCCAGCCCCAGAGGGTCTGCGCTGGCTGGCCCAGAATTCTCCCATTTCCAGAACTGAGCATCCACGTCCCAGGAAAGCTGTTATCCTAGCAAACACTACTATAATGTGTGGCACCACTACCACACAGCTGGCTTATCACCTCTCATATCTGCAAACAATGGCAAATAACTTCAATAAAACAATGGGGCGGGGGACAAAACAGGAGACAAAGGGACCCTATGGCTCAGAAACAGGGTGTTCTTACCAGGCAGCAGAGGGGCACATGGGAGCCATTCCATACATCAGATATGTTCTCCCAGCCAGTCCAAGTGTGATGTGAAGGACAGCAGGAGAAATTCAAAGGCACCTACTTCTTAGCAAGAGGACTTGGAGAACGAGAAAACGGAAACACACACCTGGATGTGAGGTTGTTTCCACGTTACTCACTAACTTCAGTGGCTCCCACTCAGAGTAGCCTCCCAGTCCAGAGTGAAGCGCAGTACCCTTGTGACACAGAGGACAAAGGCCAGACTTAAGAATCAGGTAGACAATGGGGGAATCCTACTGTGCCACATTCACCCGCTTCTAAGATCCAGAGAGGCAGCTAACTAACTGCTCTATGCCTATGGTTCCTGCAAAAATCATACATCCCTCCTTGGATAGTTATGAAGAAATGATAAAAATAATCTGTGTGAAATGGCTAAGCCGGCTTTCATTTCCGGTACTATAGACAATCAAACTGCTTGAAGTCACTCCCGATATGAAACACCTAGGAAATGCTGAATAGATTATATTGAAGAGTCTTTGAAAAGTAATAACTGGGTTTATAAGACAGTGAGGGAAATTTCCAGGGACTCAGAACAGAATCCCCAAGCTGATACTGCAGTGTTGGTGAGAGAGCTGCTGGGTCTGGTCATGCAAGGGCTTGGGTGCAAATGTCCTCCTGATGTTCGGTGAGCGGCAAGCCTCCCTCGCCCTCCACAAACACTCAGAGCCAAGAGTGCTGCCCCAGAGAGTTTGCACTCAGAAAGTCAGTTCAGAAGGAGCTGCCGCATGCGAGGCTCCAGAAAAAGAAAAAAGAAAATGAGACACACACACACACACACACACACACACACACACACACACACACACACACACACACCACCGACCCTGTTGAAACTCTTGAGAGCCAGTGCACCTTCATGGGAGTCTGAGTTCTGTCATTCTGGATGTGTGGTTAGAAAATTAACGTGAAAAGTGATCAGGGCCTTTGACCCCAGTGTGCTCGGCAGAGACAAATGAAGACTTTTCTCTAGAAACACAGAGCTTTCCTCAAGCTGGAAAAGTTCCCCAGACAATGCCTACTGCGCACACAGGACTCTCCAAATGTATGAAGAAGCAATCCACAGTGAGCAGGAGCGGACAGGCAGCATGTGCTAACCCTGGGAACGTCCACTCAAGCTACCAGGATTAAGATGCAAAATTACGCTAGAATGATGCCCCTGTGAAGGAAGCAAGAGTTTCTGGAAGTGAAACTACAGTTGTGACTTTCCAATAGTCTTGACACAGCTGAAAAGAGAGTCAGGAGACTAGAAAGTGGGTCTGAGGAGGGAAGCTCTGGAGCAGCCGAACTGTAACATTAGAGAGAGGGCAACAGCGCTGGGGGTAGACAGGAAAACAGAGAAATATGAAATACAGATTAAGATATGAGAGTGATGATAAGAAGCATTTCAACACAGATCTAGTGAGAATTCCAGAAAAGGAGAAGAAAAGCAATATTCAAAGAAATAAAGGATAAATTTTGATAATTAGAGAAAAAATATATCAGCCTGAGCTGAGTGCAAAAAAGTAAATTAGTACTTTAATATGTTGCTGTGAAATTGCAGAACATACTCACACACACACAGATACACGCATACATATACACACATACATATACATACATATAAAACATACAGATATACAAACATAGCACATACACACACGTACCCCCACACATATAAACATGCACTTACACACATATACAGACACATACACATACACACATATACATACATGTACGCACAAACACAGACACACAAACACACATGCAAACGTACACACACATATGCCCACGTACAAACACATACACCAATGAAAACACAGACTTATACACAAACACATGAACAAACACACACACATCACACAAACTATTAAAATCATGGAGAAAACAGATCACTTTTTTGAAAAATAACTATTAGACTTACAGCAGCCATTTTTCTAACATTTCATTATAAAATCTTTAATGACAGAGCAAAATTGATAAAACTTTACCATAAATACCTATGACAACTAGACAATAACATTCTAGTATTTGCTTTACAATATAATTCTCTATTTATCTATACATAGATTAATCCATTAATTATTTATGTTATGTTGTTGTATTTTATTTGGGGTCCTGTGTGGATGTGCAGTGTGTGTGTGGATGTGGTGTGTGTGCGTGTATGTGTGTGTGTGTGGTGTGTCTGTGTGTGGTGTGTGGTGTGTCTGTGTGTGGTGTGTGGTGTGTGTGTGTGTGTGTGTGTGTGTGGTGTGTGTGGTGTGTCTGTGTGTGGTGTGTGGTGTGTGTATGTGTGTGGTGTGTGTATGTGTGTGGTGTGTGTATGTGTGTGGTGTGTGTGTGTGTGGTATGTATAAGTGTGTGTTCCTGTGTGTGTGTGTGTGTGTGGTATGTATAAGTGTGTGTTCCTGTGTGTGTGTGTGTGTGTGTGTGTGTGTGTGTGTGTGTGTGCATACATCTCAAAGAAAGTTATAACTATCGCTGCACTTCCTCCTGGATGTCCTAGTTCAGGTGGCTGTGCAGTGACATCTCACTGTGGTTTTAATTTGCACATCTCTGATAACCAATATCGTCATGTTCTCGTAAACTTATTATCCGTTATATATCTTTTTCGGCGGAGTATCTATTTGGGCCTTTTGCTGATAACACACTTTTGTACAGCAATAAAATATCACAGAAAGCAGCAGAATAGTATTTCATCAGTCAGAGTCCAATCAAGAAATTGAAGGCAAACCTGTAAGTCAGACAGAAAATTTTAATGTAATGAATAATTAACTAATAACAGGTGACCAGCCAGTAAGTGGGCAAAGCAGACACTAAAGGTTAGAGTTGATAAAGCACTGTCCATGGGTTGGAGAGGACAGTGAATGGGTGAGGAAATCAAAAACTCAGAGGCGGGAGCCCTGCAGACCACGGAGGAGGAGCCACGGCTGCCATAGCAACAGCGTGCCTGCTGATGTGATCAACTGGCCACTGCTGAGCCAGGGTTGTTGAGATCCATGCTCTAATGTGGCCATGAAGAAGCTGGCTGGAGGGAGTCATGCTGAATGAGGAACTGTGAACCAACAGGAAAGGGTGCTTCTTCCTGCTTCCTGCCCCAGCCTCATGGCATCCCTCTAGCGCCCTCTATCGGCTGAGCCTGAGGGTGGGGAGAAGCACAATCTACAGATCCAATGTCACAAACTGAGAGAAGAGGATTTCAGGGCCAGGGATAAGTATTTTAAAGTTCCTTGGGGAGTGGGAAGGATAGAGCCTAGACTTCTACATGAGGGCACAATGGAGACTAACGCACCCGTGAACCTAGACTTCTATACCCAGTCAACCTGTCACTCAAGAGTGAGGGCACAGTGGTGACTAACGCACCCGTGAACCTAGACTTCTATACCCAGTCAACCTATCACTCAAGAGTGGGCACACAATGGTAACTAATGCACCCATGAACCTAGACTTCTATACCCAGTCAACCTGTCACTCAAGAGTGAGGGCACAGTGGTGACTAACGCACCCGTGAACCTAGACTTCTATACCCAGTCAACCTGTCACTCAAGAGTGAGGGCACAATAGTGACAAAAAGTGAGGGACTTTATAATCATATAAAACTCAGAGGAGAAAATATGTGAGCTTGGATTTTTCACACCATCAAAACTGAGAATTTATTACTAGGAAACCCTCAGTGCAAGAACCACTAAAATGCTTCCTCTTGGGAAGAACATTAAAACAATAAAAATAAAATGTAAGAAAAATGATCACTAACTGAATTGATAAACTTGCAAGTAAGTGACAAGAAAATATGAATAAACAGAAAGAGCAAAATAATGATTTAAAATGATGACTAGCCTGAAATAAAAGCAAAGATTGGTTAAAATATGACAATATAGGAAAATGGCAGCAGCTTTAATGTTTTGTGATCCTCTCATTTTGTAATGGTGAAGATCAAAAATGGCTTAAAAATCCAGACAGGTGAGTGGCACTCCTTGAAAACATGCAACACAATCCTGGATGATACCTTTTGAATCAAATGTACATGTTACAGTGTGAAGTTTATCACAAAAAAAGACAGAATAGACAATCTGAGAGAGACACACACACAGAAACAGAGTGTGTATATGTGTGTGAGAGAGAGAGAGAGAATGAAGAAAGTTTATTTGACTAAAAATAATAATAAAGAGGAAACAGATCTTAAAATCATAAGTTGAAAGAATGGAATCTTTGAGACAAATCAATCTAAACTTATCAATAATTCCAGTAAATATAAATGAACAAAACTTCCAATGTAAAAGGCAGAGATTTTGTCACTTAAAAAAATTTCAGCCATACTTGTACAAAAGGCATAGCTAAAATATAAATGCATGTAAGTATCAAAAATCAAAAAAGGAGAGAAAAAGCATTCTCAGTGAACAACTAGCAAAAAGTTATGGCCATACTGATATTAGATTAAACAGAGTTCAATAATTGTTCATGGTAAAGAATGCACTTCTTAGTTATTTTAAAAAGCAATGCAACAGGAAAGTAAGACAATTACAAATGTCTAGGCACATGATAATCTATCTAATTGTATGTCTATAAAATAAAAATCAATAGACTTTAAAGGAAAACTTGATGTATTATTCATCATGGTAAAAGTTCTTACGTACACACATATTTATTTTATATAGTACTAATCAAGCAGACAGAAAAATAAGAAAAGATGCACTGGAGGGCTGGAGAGATGGCTCAGAAGTTAAGTACTTCCTGTACTTGCAGAGGACAGGGGTTTAGTTCCCATTACCCACACTGGATGACTCACAACCATCTGTAATTCCAGCTCCAGTGGATCTGATACCTCTGAGGGGGCACACACATACACATATATGCACACTCACACACATATACATAATAAAATCATGAAAATATATGTTTTTAAATGATACACAGGACTCATTGAGTGACACAACAAACTTTAAATACATATGGAGATCTATCCGGACAACTTACAGGACATATCTGTTCCAACCACACATAACAACAATTGGTCATATATGCTAGTCTACAAAGCAAGTTTACATAAACATCCAAAACTGGTATTATACATACCAAACATATGACCTTTATGTAAGTAATTTAGAAGTTCATTTCAAAGGTCTTTAAAGATGTTGAAAACACATTTATTTCTCCATAGTGTGCAGAACCTCTCCCTGACAATGTGTGAAAGCTTAAAATATGCTGGCTCTCACGCATCTCATTGACACTGACCAGCCCAGGCCCTTGGCTCACAGATGGATAGCATTTTGAACATGGTTGTTCAAGGACAGAGATTAAATCAGTGGGTAAATTTTATGATATCGAATGTCCAATCTTGACTGCACTGGACTGTACCTCCAACAGTTTGTTTCCAGGAATTTGAAAGTATTTCATCCTAAAAGGATGGCATATCATATTCTCTCTGGGCCTAACAGATAAAAACTTTCTTCCCCACCATTCAGAAGCATAAAGTAGTTTTCCCAAAGCTGAACTTGGCTGTCTGCTCTCAAAAATACACAAGAAAAGGGGAGATGTACCTAGCCCTAATCACTAGCCATTCCTGAGCTCTCTGCTCAGGTCTGAGTAGGCATAGGTATGTTCTTGGGGGTGGGGCACTCCACTTCCCAGCTCCTTTGGGTTGTTCTGGGTGACTGCAGATCTGTTGCTCCTCTTTCCTTGCTGGCTGGCAGCAGGCTCTTCTCTCAGCTCATGGAGGCCACAGGACCCCTGCCGTGTAGAAACCAATGATGTAGAATTTCTTCCTATCAAATCCTCATTGAGAGAGAGTGAATGAGCAGGTGTATATGTGAGTGGGGGTCACTCATAAGTATGGAGGCCAGAGACTAGCATTGGATGTCATTGTCGGGGATACACTCTTTGAGACAGTTTTCAAGTTGGCCTGGAGCTCACCAATTTGACTAGTCTGCCTGGCTGGTAAGTCCCAGGGATCTTCTGTTTCTACCTCCCCAGAGCTGGGATCATAAGCTTACACCACCCCGCCCTTCCGGCCATGATTTTAGTGTGACTTCTCTACCTCTGACCCTTAGACAGAGATTTAAAGAGGCCATGTGACTGCGTCAGCTTCCCTGTCAGCTTGACTGTCCCTCTTCTGGCTCACAGGAGATGCAAGTGTTTCACCTGCAAAACCCCCCACAGCACAGGGAAGGTGCGCGCTGGCCGAGGCATCTCTGAGGCCATCCTGCAGCCCTGTCCCCTACAGAGAACAGGGGAACAGAGGCATCATATAGCTTGCTGTGTTATGAGTAGTAAGGGTCCTTTATCTCTGTCGCAAGAGCTCCATCTGCTCTGTCAGTGTCCATGAAACAGTTCAGGCAGCTTCTGAGGAAGGGGAAGTCAAACCCTAAACCTGGCACAAAACACAGGTTGCGATTGAAAGACTTAGCAAGAAAACTAACAACAAAACCCCCAACATTGTATCTAAAGCATTGCATTAATAACTTTTATGTTAACTACATGTTGACATAGTAATAGTTTTAGAATACTGGGTTAAAATATATTATTAAAATTGATTTCACCTGGCTATTTTTGCTTCTTAATGTGAACTCTAGAGAAGCATGTAAATTACATCTGGAAGGCATAACATTGTTATGTCCATCAGATAGTACTGGTCTGAATGTCCAGCTGCCATAGTGAACTCCTGGGAGCTAAGACAGGGACTGTTGTTCACCAGCCTTTAAGACAACAGATTATTTGCTGGACCCATGGAATGTCCAGATTTTGTAATCCAAGGTTATTTAGGTAGGACTAAGTTATCTTGTGGTATACATAGCCCCACCATCCCCACTGTTTGTTAATCAGCTCACTTATACATTTATTTTACCTAACTAGTGTCTATATACATATACCTCTTTATATTTTTATTAGGCATATAGGACAGATCCCTAATGGGGGTGGTGGAAATAGCTCAGTTCATAAGAACCCAAGCTTAGTTCATCAGCAGAACCCAGTGCTAGGGGTTGTGGGGACAGGCAGGTCACTGGGGCTCATTGGCCAGCCAGTCTTGCCAAATCAGCAAGCTCCAGGTTCAGGGAGAGAACCTGCCTTAAAAAAATAAGAATAATAATAAGGTAAATAGTGCCTGAGGAATGACAACAAAAGTTGACCTTGGAACTCTGTAGCACAAATCCAAAAGGTCTTATAATAAAGACCCAGAGCCAGGGGTAAATGCTGAAAGATCAAAGGAAACAAGCCACAGTCCCTTCTCACCTCGCCAACTCCTCAGCCGATCCTGTCTCCATGAATCCTCAGACTGAATGCCTCTGAATCTTCAGTCGAAAAGGTCTCTAGTTCCTGTCTCCTCACACCTTACATGCCTTTCTCCACCCAGCCATTTCACTTCCTGTCTCAGCCTTCCTAGTGCTGGGATTAATGGTGTGTGTGCTTCCCAAATACTGGAATTAAAGGTGTGTGCCACCACTGCCTGGCTCTGTTTCTCTCCTAGACTGGATCAATCTCATGTAGCCCAGCATGGCCTTGAACTCACCTCCCGAGTGCTAGGATTAAAGGTGTGTGCCCCCACTGCCTGACCCATATGTTTAACTCTGTAGCTGGCTCTGTCCTCTGATCTTCAGGCAAGCTTTATTTCTTAGATTACAAATATCACCACAGACTTCCACATACATGTTCACACATGCTCACATGTATCTCCTCACACATGAACATACACATAAGGAAGAAAGATTCCAACAGAAGGAGGGGTTCAAAGAACAGTGTTCATTGCCCATTTAAATCAGCAAGGTAAAAAAATAGTCTATAAGTTCTGAGAAACAGGAGTCCTCAGCAGCACAGCAGAGGGGTCTGGGTATCACACACTGGGTGGGAGACAGGTCAGGGACCTGCTGGGGATTGTCTCCTCCACAGAAGAGCAGAGTAAAGAGGACGACACCTGAGGAAGATGCACAGTGAGCTCAGCAGTGCACATTTGGCTGACAAGTCAGTTAGAGTGCTAGATGGAGGGTGTTTGCTGTTCTGTCCTTTGTTCAGCTCGAGCGTCCCTAATGGGAAACATTTGGGACCAGAGGTGCCTCGGATGCCAGCGGCTTCAGTTTGGACTATGTGCACCCATATAATGAGTCAATGTTTTAGGACAGGTATCCAGATCTGAACATGAAATTCACACTCCGTGTACATCTTATATGTATGGCCTGGAGGTCTTTCTAGATGGTATTTTAGTGCCCCTGCATTTCTACCACCTGTCACGTGAGGTCCTTCCCACTTGAGTCACATCAATGTCCAAAGAGCAGCAGATTCTGGACCATTTTGAATTTTAGATTTGGATTAAGTATGTTCAACCTTGGTCTTACTCTTGCTGTCTCTGGCCAAAAAGAAAGGGGAAATGTCAAGAGCCCCCCCCCCCCCCCCGCCAGTCCTACAGAGCTCCACGGGGTGCTTTGTCAAAGAAGGAAGTCAAACATCCAGCTACGGTGCTGCACGTGTTGGCCCCACACCCCAAATGGTAGATGATCAGGAGCTGGCAGGATCCGGATCCCACATCTGCTCCCCACTCCCCTCCACTCCCAACAATGGCATTTTGTAGAATCTGGAGGCAGATGCCGCAAGCTGGGGCTAAGTGGATGTGAACAGGGGTTTGTGGCTGGCAGGTTCCCTTCCTCTCTCTACCCATGACATCTTTTTCATAACCTGAATTTCTTTAATTAAAAAACATCTGCCAACTCCTGTTATCTGCAAAGATGAGCACAGGAATTCTTGCAAAGCCCATCTGCAGAGGATGCAGACAGGTGGAAGAAAAGTCTGCTAAAGCTAACCAAGCAAGAAGAGGAGGAAGAGAAGCTCCCCAAAGTGTGTGTGTGTGTGTGTGTGTGTGTGTGTGTGTATGCATGTGCTTGCGTGTTTGTGCATACTTGTGTATGTGTGTGCATGCTTGTGTGTGTGCCTGTGTATATGCATGCTTGTGTGTTTGCTTGTGTGATGTATATGGTGCATATATGTGTATTGGTGAATCTCTGTGGTATACATGATGTATGAGTGTGTGCACATTGTACATATATGAGTGTTGTATATGATGTAATATTCTGATGTATGTTTATAATGTCTATATGGTTGGTTGCATTTATGGCATGTATGATGTGTGTATATGCATGTATATTCATTTTTGTTGTTGTGTGTCTGCGTATGTGTGGTGTGTACAATAATGTGTACATGTGATGTGTGATACATGTATATGTATATGGTATATATGTGTGTGCATGTGTGGAATATGTGTAGTATGTGTGGTGTATGTGTGTGGTGTGTGGGTGTGGCATTTGTGTGTAACATGCAAATGGAAAGATCTTCTTGGAATTCATCCATCTAAAAACATCACTTCTATCTGAGAGTTGGAGGAAGTAGGGACCATGAACATCATACCTCTCATATACATGTCACAAAATGATTGACACCCGTGGTACGTCTGCAAACACACAGAAGAAATAATTCATTGAGTTTGGAATGACCTGTTGGAATTTCAGTACGCTTTGACCAGAGTTAAGTCTGGTTGGCTCAGTGGGAAAAGACGCCAGATCTCAGCTGTCTTGACCTGAGCTGTCATCTCTGAAGGGCCATCCTCAGCAACATCTGATGACTACCCCTGACATTGGGACGGGGCACACATGGGGGACACATGCTCTGTGAGCCTATGAAGCTAATGACAGAGATGACATTGTCTGCCCTCCTATCTTATAAATCCATCTTCAACCTGGAGGGGCTGCTGCACAATTACAATTCTAAAACTCCTTAGCATTCTGTGAAGAGACATGGAGGTTTGGAGAGAACCAAGTCCCCTCCCCGCTCCTCCTCTCTCCTTCTCTTCTCTCCCCTCCCTTAAATCCCTTCTAGTCTCTCCCCTTTCCTTCCCTTCCCTCTTAGCTGCATTCTGCACAGCTTGAGCCTCTCACACATGCCAACACTCCAGCCAAGACGCCCAAGCTCCAAATGCATCCTCCACCTACAGCTACCCTGAACAAGCCTCTGGGACTTGTGTGGACACAAGAGCAACTCCTGTGCCTTTGCAGACCTGGTCCAGGACAGCGGCAAAGCCAACCCTACAGACATAGGGACTTTTGACTTTCTGAACTCAGAGTGTGACCCCGAAAGTGCAGACACATGTCCTGACCCTGAGGCTTCCTCACCCTGCACGGAAGAGTGAGAAGACAGCCAGAGCAGAGCCCTGGAAGCGCATGGCCAGGGTGAAGACTGGGACCATCTGGGACTGAGCAATGATCCTCTCATCTAGGTACTTCTGTTGTCATGCCTCCTCTGAGGATAAATCTGAATGCTGCCATCCTTCCCCCACAGAGACCCTCCTGCTTCCAGGGTTCAGGCCTGCGGAGTGTCCCAACCTCCATCCTGCCTCCCCTGACTAAACCTGAGCTCCACCACTGGCCCCTCAGACCAGAAACGAATGCATTCAGAGCAGTAGTGAGCAGCACCCGCTGCTTAGGGTGATCTCCCAGCCTGACACTATGGAGAACAAAAGGCCCTGTGCCTGGGCAATCCCACAGCACACCCCCATCGTGGCTCATGGTGAAGAGACAAACTTCACGGCTGCCCTTCAAACTGTCCAGACATTGGTGGTGTTTGGCCTATTTTGTTAGTGTCCTTAGGACAACGTTCTAAACCTGCAGCCAGAATATCACGTTCTTCTGGGGCTGCCTAGCAATTATCACACGGGAGTGTTCCTTGTACGTTTCTTCATCCTTGTTTTTCTTAGTTTTAGAACAAAGTTGGTTATAGGTTTAGATGAGAGAAAGCAGGGAGCACTCATGAACAGCAAGGGTGAGCCCCAAAAGTGGGTTACTCCATTTCTTTATATTCAGAATACCAGCCTTCATTTACAAAATATTTTATGACATTTATTTATTAGTGTGTGTGTGAGGCATGTGCTCATGCCATGACAGATGTGTGGAGGTCAGAGGATGACTGGCAAGAGTCATGGGGAGCCCATCATGGGGGGCCCAGGGATCTAACTCAGGTCACCAGACTTGGCAGAAAGCACCTTTACCCACTAAGCCTCCTCAGTGTCCCCCAAAATGTCATCCACTAATGGAGTTTTTCTTTTTCTACTTCCTGGACAGCTGGATCCCTCTGTGGAAGTCTCAACAGCCCTGGCTCCTAATGTTCTAAATTGTATGTGATCGTTAACATGGAGCCACAAGCCTTTTCCGGCGATGATGGACACAAGAGTAATTTACTGTTGATGCTGTCATTAGATTTCTCTCCACTTTTCATCAAGAGAACTTTAAAAATAAAAATAAATAAATAAATAAATAAATAAATAAATAAATAAATACAGGTATTGGCTATTCTCTAGAAGTTTCCCCAGCCTTCTCAGCCAGCTCTGCTCTGCCTCCTGCTCCCCTTCACATATTCTGGACCAGAGTTAGGAGGGTGGGAAAACTGCACAAGGCTTACTCTTTTCTTAAAATCTCGAATAAAATCTGGGTGAGGCCACTGTAGATAATCTGGAAATGAAAGCTGAATTGTGTGTTGGATTCTTAACCAAGGTATCAAATGTCCTAATCCCCTTCTGATGACATCTTAATGTCACAAACAAAAAGGCTTCCTACAGTGGCGGAGGAGAAAACTGAAGCACACCGTATTGTGCCCCATCCTGGCCGCCATGGTGAAGAAACCTCATAATCACGCTTCCCACATACTCCTACATGAAGGGAGCCGGGGAACCAAGTCAAGAGGAACAAGTTGTTGTACAGAACACGTAAGTTGTTGCTTTGACTCATAGAGAATTAAGTGAAATGAGTTTACATAAAATCCAAAAGCACTTCTTTATATTACTACACATACTTAGGAGTAACCATACTTCTTAGGACCCAGCACAGCAGTTCAACTCTAGTGAAAGAAAAGGAAGAACTATTCCTGTTCAAAGCCAGTTCCCAAGCTTCTGCTGGAGAGCAGTAATGAGAGCACAACACCAAAATGACCACGTGATCCTCAGAGTTCACACAACTCCAAAGCCTATAAAATGTCACAGCATGGCCACCCCAGCAGACAGAAAGAAACCTCCCTATGTCCTCTAGGGTTTCCACTGTGGTTCTAACTAGCAGTTGCTAGATTCCAAAATCTGCCTTTTTTAATTTTTTTTTATTTTATTTATTTATTTTTTATTTTTTTGCCTTTAAAGGACCCAGCAAGACTTTCTAAGGCTTTCCATTGTTCTTGAAACATATCGGGTTGCAATGTCATAGTATTGTGCAGGACTGCACTCTGAGCCAAACTGCTGCCATCTTCAGGAGTCCAGCCAGGCCTGCTTGACAAAGATCATCTCAGCCACTGCCCCCAGCCAGTTGTATGCAATGCTGCCCTAACTGCACATGGCCCCTTGGTCTCTGGAAAGAGCTAGAGGACATGGGGGAAAGGATTAGAGGAGAGGAGTCCACTGACACATGGGGGCCATCATCCATGCAGCATGGCTGCTGTAAAATGACTGGCACTCCTGTCCCTAACCCCTTGCCACTGCTATGTAAGTAAGCCCAATAAACCATCGGTTACCCAGAGTGAGCCGTGGTAGGACTGGGACCACAGCAAGGGTTATACATTGTTTCTGACTTCTCAAGGGAAGGGATTTTCAACACAATGACAGCAATCTTCCATGAACAGGTGACAATAATGGTTAACTACCCTTTCTTGCTCCCAAGACTGGACATCCAGAGGCCACTTGGCCTTCCTTGGATGATTATTGCTATAGTTTATATGTTTTTGTTTTGTGGCTCTATCCCCAAACTGCACTTGGCAAGATTAGTATAAAAATGCGGGAAAGGAGATGTTTGGAGTTATTAGTGGGGATATACCCCCCCATAGACCCATAGATCCCCCCCCAAAATATTACAAGTCATTGCTACTGTTCTTAGTTACTCTTCAGAACCTGATGCGGAGACCCTCTCACCCAAGATGCCAGTTACTTGAGTCATGAGATATCAAGAAATCAAGGTACCAACCTGGAAGAATCATCCCTACTGGTTAGATTTCATAGTACTGGAAGGTGCTGTGCACAGTACCAAAGGAGAAAAGTAATCACCAGTCTTACCCAGTTGCAAGCATCAGGATATCGATCAGCTTGCTCAACAGGATAGGACCACTGGCGCAGTAGTGGCACAGTGTTATGGGAACAACCAACCACTTTCTGTTTGGATTTACAACCCTCTTTACAAGACAGAACTCAGGCCCGACACAGTTATCAGGATCAAAGCCTATGAGTAGACGGGCCATAGGTCCTATAAGAGAACCCACTACTACTATTCCACAAACTGAGCACAGTGTTAAACTGACTCCTGGTGACTTGTTATACCATAGATTAGAGCACCCTCAATCCTTGACAGAAGTTCTTTAGCAGTGGTGGCAATGGACACAGAGACCCACAACTACTCAACATGCAGAGAAAAAGAGGGTGGGGTTCTCAACCCCAAAAGAAACGTCTATGCCACCTCCTCCTCCCAGGGCTCAGGGATCATTACAGAAGAGCAGGAGAAAATATTGTAAGAGTCAAAGGTCACAGGGAAATAGGAATTGTCATGTATTACCAGAGACAATGCAAAAATGGTACACCAATAAAATTCAACCTATACATGCCATATTATCCAGCAGTCAAGTCTCTTGCATTTCCCAGTGGGTGGAAAACTGATGTCTGCACCATGACCCTCCTGCAGATGTTTACAGCAGTTCCATTCAGAGCTGCCGACACTCAGAAACCACGATGTCCTCAGCAGGTGAGTGGCCACACAGTGGTACATCCTGACAACTGAATATTACTCAGTGATGAAAAAGGAGCTATCCAGCCACGAAGACACATGGAGTCACAAATGCATATTAATGAGTGAAATGCATCAAACTGAATGGGCTATATGATATGTTGTTAATTACATGACATTCTGGAGAAGATGAATCTGGAGAGTAAAAAGATGAGTGTTTTTCAAGGGTTGGGAGGAGAGAAGAACGAACAGTTTTTTTTAGGGCAGTCAAATTTTATGTTGTACTTTAATGGCTCCTGCATGCATTGCATCTGTCCAAACCCACAGAAAGTAGAACAGCAGAGGGACACCAGTATCAAGTCCAGACGCTGCATGCTGCTGGTGTGTAGCTCCCTTCACGGTAGCAAATATCCCATTCTAGTACTGAGTGCTGACAACAGGGGATGCTGGGCACTTGTGGGCCAGGAGTACGAGAACTGCCTGCTGGAGGTCCTGCTCTGCTTACTGTGAATCCCAAATGGGTGCAATCTAGTTTACAGCCTACACATGTTTCAATTTATGTTTAAATGGATACACATTCACACAAATGTAAGCGTGTGTATATGTGTGAGAGGGGAGGAGCAGAAAGAGAGACAGACAGACAACAGAGTCAGAGACAGAGACAGAGAGAGCACATCTGAAAGGTGGCTTGAGAGTCCAGGATACAGGAAGTCCCAGTTGGCCGCACTAAGTTGTGGCCAACATTTGTGAACAACAAGAAACAACCACCTATGGTTAACCGTCTTGTTCATCAGTATTCTTTCATTTCCAGGCACAGGTTCCCACCCTTTTGTGCTTGTTCTGACCATGTGATCAAGTCTGGCCAATGTCATGTGACTGGAAATAGCCTGTCACTTCTTGCTAAGGCAGTGAATCTCTGGTACTGAGCCTCCAGACTTTTCCCCCTTGCTGTGGCCATTGTGTGAGCACACATTGAAATGGAAATGCTAAAATGTCAAAGTCATTCAGATGTGGTGCTGGAGACCAGAAGGGCAACTTTCCTGGAAGATCACCAGTGCCTGCAGTGAGCTTTGCTGGAAGGAGACTCAGAAGTCCACTGTGCCCGTAGTGGCTGAGGTTCAGGACTGTTTGCTGCCGGAGTCCAGCCTGGTCCATCCTGACTGCCACTCAAGCTGCGGTTCAGTCAGAATTCAGATTCACTGTGTCCTGAATGGTGCTGGAGCCCATACCTCTCTTACTTCACAGGAAAAACATGGACAGCCGAATGCTGAGCCTACTGTTGAGTTAGTGTGCATTTGGGGTGAGTTCGGTTTTCAGGGGTTTTTCTAGCATAAGCAACACTTGAGTGAGAGTTGGAGCTTCCTGGGGAATATGCTTTGGGGGAGAACAGAGATGGCTGCTATCCATCACATTGGAAAGCAGTGAGATTCCCAGAGATAGATGCCTAAACAAAGGACGCGCATTAACACGGCGAGCTGTCCAAAAGTCAGGGCTAATGTTAACCAAGACGAGCATTACTGCGATTCCATCAAGGTGTCCTGCTATTTATTTAACTTTTCCATTTTCATTTTTTATTTGGGTAAGATAATTGCTTGTGATAAGCCTCGGGTGTGGAGAGCTGGTGCATGCAGAGTGGCGAGGCGCACTTCAGGCCCAAGCTCGGATGCACTGGAGAAAGGAATCGATGTATTAACATATTGAAATGATCTCAATTAAGGTCCTTTAGCAGTTTTGTTTAGAAATGAGGGCCTCTCCAAAGTGGATGGGCTACTCTCACCAGCAGGGGAAAAGCCTGTTAGGAAGGTAATGTATTTCACAGCTTAAGGAAAGATCTGAATAGATCGCCTAAGAGGCAAAAACCATCCTGCATTTCTTCCCCCGGATCTGACGCTGCAGGTCACCTATATATTGGGCTTCATAATGTACACCTGTGCCTCCATCACTCCTGATAGTGCCAGGGCTTTGCCACTACAGCCCTAAAATGGGTGTTCCACAAATAAGACTTTTCTTTACATGGTGAGTCCAGCTTGGGCATGAATATTTCCATGGATAATGGAAATGACCTTCAGAACCTTAATGTCTGCTGTGTACCCTTGCTCTTCGTCCCCCAAGGCACTGCTCCATCCCTTCCATGTCCTGTCCTGAGCCCTACAAATGCCAAAGTAGAAGCCAATCAGCCTTCTGTGAGGCTGGTGATGGCTTGGGGGCACAGATAACACACACACACACACACACACACACACACACACACACGTGGTATTCACATCAAGTCTCAGGAATAGCATTGCTCCATTCTTTAAGGAAGCTGAGGTCTGGAGACTATATTTCTACAGCTGTTACTAAGGCCCACAGAGAAGGTGTGCTGGGTGCTCCCACAGGCTCTGCTTCCTCTTGTCCATCTTCTGCCTACGGGACAAACAAATTTAACCAAAATTAAATACCTATCCCTTTTCCATCCAGCTTTGATGAGCTGAGTTACAGGAGAACATCCTTATTTAGAATTGGAGTTAGTTACTTATCTCATTGCTGTGGCCCAATGCAGGATAGGAGCAACTCAAGGGGAGAGTTCCATTTTGTCTCTTCATTAAGGGGCTAACACTGCAATGGCTCAGTCCATGGTGGTGGGAGCCTGGGAATTGACCTGCTCACACCTTAGCCAATCAGGAAGCAGAGGCCCTGGGCTGGGAGCAGAAAGGGACATCACCTTCAAGCTCTGTCCCCAGTGACCCATTTCTGCTAGCTAGGCCCCATGTCTCAAAGGTTCCACAGTCTCCCAAAATAGCACCACCAGCCGGGGACCAAGTGTTCAAACACACAGCCTGTGGGAGACGTTCCACAGTCAAACTATAACTGCACTTCTGAAGGTCATGTCCAGCCAAGCATAGCCCCAAAGGGAGACAGAGAACTAGACAGTATCTAAAGAATTTTGACACCCAATCCTGTTTAGTTAAAGCAAAATATAGTATACAAGTTCCTTTATACCCTTCTCTAGCCAGGATGGTCTGATTTCCATTCCTTCAGACAACCCATGGCCTCTTCCTTTACCACCTAAGACTGTCTTGGCTCCAGCCATTCAGTGGTCAATGAACCTCTCCAAAGGTCCCACCTCACACCCACAGCCACACCCCACAGAGACCTGCCTTCCCTAGAAACAGTAACAACAGAACACAGTCCCAGGCTGAGCTCCGATCCCCCAGCTGGCACAATGTGGGTGTGTTCCACCTGCCCAGGCTCAGGAGCTTTGGGAAGTAGAGTCATCAGAATCAGGCATTCCGTTTTGCTCTGGGGCAGAAGATGCAGACACCTCACAGGACAAGTGAGCCATATACAAGCTTAAATTGATGGTCACTGACATTTTGTTATAGTCACAAGGAGCTAAAGTGATTATTAAATGCAAAGCTGAGAGCATTACAATGATCTCCCATGAGCTCATCACCCTGCGTAACCGACCATTCCAAGGCCTGCATGTCTCTCCCATCCCAACCCTACCCGATTCCATGCTCCATATCTTACACTCACTCTTCTCTGGCTTTTTGTTACCATTTTTGCCACACCAGTGTGGCTTTGCTTTACACTGACTGATGGGTGTAGTAACCCACCTGCCGTCCTAGTGGTCAGGAGGTAGAGACAGGAGACCCCAAGGCTAGCTGGCTGGCTAGACTAGCCAAATTGACAGACTCTGGGTTCAGGTAAGAAACCCTGCCTCGGGAAAGAGAGTGGACAATGATGAGGAGGACACCTGATGTCAACTTCAGGCCTCTACACATGTGCACAAACCCATCACACACACACACACACACACACACACACACACACACACACACACACAGGCAGGAAAGTTAATTAAAGAGAAAACATTTAGTCTCACAAAAATAAATATATAAGGCTTAAAAGACAAACCAGTTATAAAATAGTCTGGATGTGTCACTTCAGGTATTAAAATAGTACAACTTAGGTCAACACTAGTAGTTAATCTTGCTGATAACACTGACCATTAGTAGGAGTGTGATAAGAATGGCATTTCATATCTATGGTTTCTGTCCCAAAACCATAACCCCAGGTTAATGAAAAAAAAGCAAATCCCAGTGCAAGCAGGTGCTGCCCCCAACTGCAGCTGCTCAAAACCCGTTAGGATCATTAAATCGAGAAAAGTCTAAATCACTGTCACAACCAAAAATCAGGGGACATGACAGATTGACAGATGATGTGACACAAGTGAGTCTGAGATAGTACCAGGATGGTAGCTGGGTCCTCATGTGTGCCTGGGCCACAGCAAAGTCTGACAGACCATGCTGAATTGTAGCCATACATTGCCCAGGAATCAACAGGAAACAGAACAGCTGTCATGTTGTCATAGACGCTGTAGTTCACTGTAAGTTAGCATCATATAGTTTCTTAACGATGTATGACTGCTTGTTCTGGTGCTCCAAATACATTGTGAGACTGTGGGGAGGGCAGGCTATGGGGGGCATTGTCTGTCTGTCTGTCTGTCTGTGAATGCTCATGTGGTGTGGGTGTTTGAGTGTGCATGTCGAGGTCAGAGGACAGCTTCAGTGACCTGGAATTCACCAAGCACCTAGACACTGGGATCACAAGCATGCACTAGTATCCCCAGCTTTGTTTTTAATGTAACAGTTTTACTTATTCTTTGAGCATGTCACACATGCACACGATGTGTTTTCACCCCCATCCCAACTTTCACGCAGAGTTTCTTTTTAAATAAGTCACTAGGTCCCATGACTGCTGTATACATACATACACACACACACACACACACACACACACACACACACACACACACACACAGGTATATATCCACTGGAGCCTAGTCAACCCACCAAGAGCACTGACTTGCCCTCCCTTAGCAGCATCCATCAATGTCATTAGCTCCTCAGCTAGGGGTGGGGGCTCATGAGCCCCTTCCCGGTACAGACTGGGATGCTGGAAACCATCACAGTCCTGAGTTCGTGAGTACGGCAGTCCTGGTACATTCAGAAGACAGTTTCACCTCAGTCTTCCCAGGCTCTTACAATCTTTTTGACCTTTCTTCTGCAATATTTCTTGAGCCTTGGAATAGGGGGTGTACTATAGGGTTTCTCCTGGTGTTATAAAACACCGTGACCCAAAGCAGCTTGGGGGAGGAATGGATTTATTTCAGCTTACCTGTCCCAATCACAGTCCATTGTGAAGGAAGTCAGAGCAGGAACCTGGAGGCAGAAACAGAAGCAGAGGCCATGAAGGAATGCTACTTAACTAGCCTGATCCCCATGGCTTGCTTAGTCTGCTTTCTTATACCCTCCCCCAGGACTACCAGCCCAGGGGTGGCATCACCCACAGTGAGCTTGCCCTACTCACATCAATCATCAAGAAAACATACTAGATCAAGAAAATGTACTAGGTCAAGAAAATGTACTAGAGACTTACCAACAGGGCGATATGGTAGGGAAGTTTCAAAATGACTTTAGTTTGTATCAAATTGACATAAAACTAGGCAGCACAGAGGGTGTGATAGAGACATCCCATTTATGGCTGAACACTCCACAGACACTCGTTCTCTGTACTTTGACACTTGTGAGTTTCTGTATTAACCACTGTCCACTGACAAACACCCTTTCTTGATGAGGACTGAGCAGCGCACTAATCTATAGGTGTAGAGACAGGTATTTATAGGCAGTTTGACACTAGGATCATTTAGCAAAGTAATAGTAGCAGTAGGTTCACCCCTGAGGCCTTCCAGCCGTGGATCCTTGGCCGGATTTACAGTCCAGGCCTGAGTTTCAACTGCAGAGTGGGCCTTAAATCTAATTGCAAAGTGGTTGCTTACCCACTTTACAGAAATGTCATGTTGCACCCATGGGTGTATCTTGCCAAGCCAATAGTTTTGTTTTGTTTTACATGGATTCTGGGGATTTAACTCAGGTTTTCATGTTTGCAAGGTTTTACCCACCAAGCTATCTCCTGAGCTCCACACCATGAGACTGTTATCACTGAGTTCATCTCTTCTCTCTCCTTCGTTACTCACAGTACGTGAAACATCACAAAGATGGAAAGAACTCAAAGCCAGAAACTTGGTAAGAGAGAAACCCCAGAGAGAGAGAGAGAGAGAGAGAGAGAGAGAGAGAGAGAGAGAGAGAGAGAGAGAGAAAGAGAGAGAGAGAGAGAGAGGAGAGAGAGAGAAATAATATGGCCAGAGTTGAAGACCCACCACGTTGTTCCCACTCCCCACACTCATCTGAAGATGGGGACACTGGCTCTGTAGCTCCTTGCTCTCCCCTGACAGGAGGGGATCAAAGCTACCTATAGATTCAGTGTGACTGATGAGCCCAAATAAGAGGGATTGGTCTGGGGTTGGAAATGGTTCTTCCCTCACTTACTGATTCAGGTCTAGATGCTTAGAACACTGTTAAGAAAAGGTAAAAGGCGGAAAGAGAGTTCAGCAGGCGCCATTATGGGCTGTGGACTGTGCTGGGTCAGCAGTGGCTCCCGTGGACCAGAGCTTTGCTACTATGATCTGAAACTTTCATCAATAATCATTCTTCTGAATCCTGCGATTACACTAAATTACTTCTCTCTGACTGTGAAGTAGAGGGGTGGAAGTACAGAAGAAGGCGAGGGACAGAAGAAGGCGGAGGGACAGAAGAAGGTGGCATGCTCATGCTGAAGGCTGAGCAAGCCATCTCAAGGACACCACTTGCTTTAGGCTCAGGACCTCCACCAGGCTTCGCTTTCCCATGGGGACCTCTGTTCCCTGTGCAGCTGACAGGACATGTCCCAGTACCCAGATGTCAGTTTGCTGACCTTCTCACAGAGCCCTGGCCCGTGTTGCTGGTCCATTATCCATGTATCTTCCCCACCCCCCATCCTTCTCATTCTCACCTTCTGCCCTGCACTTTCTCCAGTCAGTTACTACCAGTTAGTGTTGGGGGTAAGAGGGCGCATGTCCCTTCACTGTGCACGTGGAGCTCAGAGGACAATTTTGTGGAGTTGGTTCTCTCTTTCCACCTTTACATGAGCTCCAGAGACCAAGCTGAGGCTGCCAGACTTGATGGCAAGCTCCGTTAGCCGCTAAGACATCTTACTGGCCCTGGATCTAATCTTTTGCCCAGTGGGATTAAGCCATCAAATTGATGGTAGCATTACTTCCCTTCCTTCACTACAGATGGCCACGAGTATTATGCAGGAACAATGCTTAATTCATGCTTTACCATGTCTACCATCACCTGCTCCAAATAGTCCTACTGCAACCTGTCCCTGCACGCATCTGCTTCTCATCTCACTCAGTGGGGACACCACAGGCAGAAAGCAGGGTCCAATCTGGAGCTGGCCTCATGGAAAGAAGACCCCCCCCCCCAACCCTACTCACTCTCCAACTGGAACCGCTCATGAAAAGGAAACTGCTGTGATTCGGGTCAGGCAAATGGGGTGCAGCAGCAGCACCAACCACAGAGTGAGACGCTAATTTCTCTAATTGACAGGGAGCCTCCGTCATTTCAGAATGTGCCGGTGTTTCTGCAAGGAAACCGGGCCAATTTATTCCACTGTTTACAATGTCACCGTGCATTTTTGAAATGAGTTTTCTCTGGGCTCAATGTGGGAAATGCTGGTCCCTGACTTCTGGGGGGTGGCCCATCACTGGGAAGCTGGATGGCTTTCTAGGACTGAAAGGAGACTTTTTTTCAACAGCAGCTCCCTCAAGGAAGGAACAAAGAGAAACAGGCCTGCCTTCCCCAAAGCTATGAGCCAGAAGAGGAGGCTGATGGCAAGCTGGACCTTCCTTTCACATCTTCAGTTGCTCAGCACTGCACACAGGGCCCAAGAGCACTACATAGAGTGATATTGATGACTGCCCTGTCATGATCAAAGACTTGTGGTGTAACCTGGGGGGATGGATGAGAAGATAAAATGCTTGCTGTGTAAGTATGAGGACCTGAGTTCAGATCCCAAGCAGGTGTGGTGGTGTACCCTATAATGCTAGTCCTGGGGAGCAGAGACAGGGTGCTCCTGGACCTCACTGCACAGCCTGCCAAATTGATGAAAGGCCCTGGTTCCAAAAGTAAAGTGGAGAGTGATAGAGAATGACACCCAACATCCACCTCTGGCTTCCACCTGTGTATGTACACACACACACACACACACACACACACAGAGACCTGTGGTGTGGATACCGTAGTTGATAACTTACTTTCACCCACACACCCACTCTTCTCTGTTACATTACCCTACTTACTCTCTTCCCAGAACATCACCATAACCTGTAAGCACTGGTGAACTTGTTGCTCCTTTTACGCCTAGTAAAACTTGAGCTCCCTAAAAGCAGGGATCCAGAAGAGTGTCTGATACGCTGAGTAAATCAGACTCAGTGAGTACAGTGTCTTCTCGAGATCATTCTAGCATCGTGTGGCCTTGCTCTTCCCTGCATACTCTGTCTGAGCAGATGCTGCTCAGAGCTCTGCCTCAGAGCACTCTAGAGAGATTGAGAGCACCCTAGAGCCATCTAGAGCTTAATGACAGAACACTTGCCTAGCACTTGCAGCACCCAGGCCTCAATCCTCAGCACCACTAATTGGTTATGCAATTACTCAATTAAACAACATAAACCCTGTTCTTCCCAGAAAGGTTGCTTGAGTCCTCTTGCCTCTGGGAAATTATTCTCTCCTCCCTACACTCAACCTTTTCCCAGGCGGTTCCTCACTAGGACAACACCCTGGGCAGCTCCAGTCGGGCTCACTCTTGTTGGTTAGTGGGGGGATGGGGAGTCAGTGGTGTTTTCTCTTGTTCTCCTCAAGCTGGTGCAATGTTCCACTCAGTGCAGTCTGCAATCGTTACCCAATAAGAGACAGCTCTCCCACACAAAGAACAAGAGAGTGTGTTCCAGAACAGAAGAATCGTAACAACCACCAATCCTCCAACAAGCATGGCTGAAGGCAATGTGGGTCCAGGACTCAATCTGCAAGCTTGTCAGGGAGCTGCTTTCCTGGTTTGCCCATTTGACTCATTATCACACAATGGGCATTAGACCCCTGCTGCTGGAAACAAGGATTCCTCAAAGGAATGAATCCACTCCTGTGAGGCCTGCTTGAGAGCTGACCCTCCCCACTAACAGTCCCATGTCTTGCCAGGAAGGGCTCCTGGGACTTCAATGTCCCTTTGATACATAGCTCATGCTTCACATGAGACTCCAGGAGGATCAGCCTCAGCACTCTCTCAACTGCATCCTACTTCATACCTAAATTCTTGAAGCAAGGAGGACGGATGGTAACTGGGTTTCCAGGAGCTGACACACTGGCGAAGCACTCCACCCTAACTTTCAGAGCAGCAATGATCTGAACACCTCAAGAATGCCCCAAACCAGGAAACCCTGTGGTAACCTCATGGTACAGATCCAATTGCCCGAAACACTGTAGCCAATCCGAACACAAACACATATCACTGTTGTAATTACCACTGCTCCACAGGGCTTTATGGTGTGAGAAGTGGCCAACTTGAAACCCTAGCTCAGGCTCCTAACAGGTGAAGGGAACCAGTCCTGGATTTGAAGGTCTTGGTGCCAGCCAATCCACATGGTCATATGTCATGTCAGTGACTCTTCATAGCACATTCGGCGTGTGCATATAACATCTTTCGCCAGCAAATAAACTGAGTCTCAGAGAGTCTGTCCACATCTCACTGCACATACACAAAGAGTAGAGTTGTAGCCAGAGTTCCACCTCTCAAATCTAAGCCCCTTCCATTGTGCGAGCCGTCCTCAAGCCAGAGGACCCAGCATGCATTAGTGCAGGTCAAGCCCACCAAGGTCAGGGTAATGATGAACGATACAAGTGTTCCCACCTTTTAATTCTGCTGGTGCTACATGACACTGAGTAAATGAACCAAGTGGGTAGCGTAATCCCTTTAAAGAGGAAAAGCCTAGGAAAAAATTTCTCAGCTTCAAGTCAATGTTAAGTAATGTGCTTTCTGAGAGCCCAGAGATATCCAGGCATCTGGGTGAGTGTGGTGGAAATGATGGCGCCCCTTCTGTTATGGAACTGGGTGCATTCCGTGGGAAAGGTGGAAGTGTGAGCAGACAACTTCCAAACAAGAAGTGAGACAGACATGAGCATGACCACCAGACGGTCAGTGCAGTTCTCTGAACTTAGATGAGGTGACATCCCTGAAGATCGGCTGTGTTTCCTGTCACTCTGCTTTCCATCCTCCCCTTGGCTGCTAGGAAGCACAGCCCTGCCCCCAGCCCAGCCCGGCACTGTCGCACAGCGGTGACTGCGAATGCTCACACCCTTCTCTCCATCTCAGTCGGGACTTCCTGTGTCCATTATGTCACCACACTCGACATGGTCACTTTAGATTCTCCCTGACAAGAGATGAGGATGTAGAACCTGATCCCGCAGCCACAGGACCAGTGTCTAAAGACGAATTAATGAAATAAGCCTCCAGATGGAGCCTGCTGACCTAAGCCGATCAGCTTTTGAAAGCAAAATGCACAAATCCCTTTGAGGTGAAGCCATGCGGGGCTGTTAGGTCAGGGGATGTGGGGTTCTGCTTAGAGCTGTGCCCTCAGTGTGAACTTGACCATGGGGTTAGATGTGACAGTGGGCCACGATGCTGGGAGCACAGGGGAGAGTGCTAGCCACGGGGCTCAAGAGCACAGGTCTCACTGAGCTTAGGGTCTGCAGCAGGCAGAGACGCTAGAAAGGAGGCAGGGCTTCCAATTAACTCACCCTCTGTGAAGTGTGAGACTCCTGAGGACAGCGAGTGGTGCACGTTCATTTTGAATCCTGCTGTCACGGTGCCTACCACACCCTGAATATTCGACAAGGTGTTCTTTCTGTCTTAACCCTGGCCTTCATTTCCTTCTGAATTGGAGGCGTAAAACCATGAAAGCTGGGAAGCATGGTATATGTGTGTGTGCACGTGTCAAGTGTACAGATGTCTTCCTAAGTCACTCTATTTTTTGAGGCAGGATCTCTCACTACACCTGGAGCTCACTTGTACAAGGGTGCTGCAGATCAATCCCTGGTTTTTGTATGGGTGTTGGGAGTCAAACTCAGGTCTTCATGCTGGCGTGGCACACATTTTATCAACTGAGCCATCTCCCCAGACCCTGTATATTGACTTATGTTTCAGAGAGAGACAGAGATACAAATAGAGATATAGAAAGAAGGGGGGAGAGGAAGAGGGAGAGAGCAGCTGTGGGTTGGGAACCAGACCAAGCCTCTGGGCCCCACTGTTAAGGTACTGTGCCATCTGGACAGACAGAAAGCAGAGGTCTTTCCAAGTCTATTTGAACACTCACTCCTCTGCCTGCTATCTTGAAGGAGGTCTCTATGCCTTCCTTTGTAAAATGGGGACTATGCATGAAAGATTTAAAGTCCTGCCATTGGCCTACTAAACACTCACAGCTCTCATTATCTTGAGCAAGTCTCTATGCCTTTGCATCTCCATAGGCTAGGCTAGAATTAATGAGAGATGTCAGATACACAGACAGCATCCATCCCTACCTCCACAGTCTCTGCCCATGACAGACATCACTAATTGATCACAGCACTCTCTCCCACTGGGCATGATTGTTGCTTTAAAATTCCTTGCCAGGACAATACTCCAGGCAGCCACTGCTGTGTTTTCAGATATAGCGCAGGAATTGAAAGCTGTTTTTCAATCCTGGGATGGGATCATCTTCAAAGAATAGATCGAAGATTGTGTGGGGGAAGTCATGAGAAAGAGGAGTCTGCCTGCCTAAGAACTCCTATGTCATTCCAAGTCCAACCTTAATCAAAACCCTGCCAGACACATGGCTTTGAGATTTCACTATTCTTCGGCTCCCCCCGCCCCCCTCCCCAGGATAACAACTGAGCTGTTTTCCCCTTTGCAGAGTAATTGCAGTGATGAAGTCGTGTGTGCCTAATTGCTGGATAAGCCACAAACAGAGCAACCCCACATGTAATTTCAGACTGGCAGAGACTGTAAATTATTCAACATGATAACCCAAGGACGAGAGCAACGTGAGGAAGTGAGAAGAATATTCCAGGGCAACAAGAGGCTGGCTTTTAAGGAGGTGGGGTGACTCCAAAAATCCTTGTATGAAGATGAAGACTGAGCCTTAGGCAAAAATAAAATGATTTCCAAGCTGGGTCTGGAGGCTTGTGTGCTCTCATTTACAGGGACTTTGCTTTCCTTGTGAAATAGTGACTCCAGAAACTCATGGTTATCCATATTCTAGAGGGAAAGGAGTGATCTGCCTGGTGAGCATGAGCAAAGAACATAGAATAACACATAAGGAGTTGACTGCCATGGGAGACTGTCCAGCCAGGGCCGCCTGCCCCTTTCTCTGTGAACAGCGCATCCCTCCAGGTTCTCATTTTTTTCTGGGACATCCCAGTAAAGACTTCCCACCATCCTTGTGTTCCCTGTGCACTGCCCCTGGACTCATCGAGACATGGGCTGTCGTGGCAGTACTAGGCCCTGGCTTCCTGACTGTAGGTCTTTCGGTGGCTTTCCTGGCTCCTCAAGGAACCCTGATCCCTGCACTTCTCTAAGCCTTCCAAGGTTCCTCTGCCTGTGTGGAGGAGCCTAAGCCTGTCCAGGTCATTCAGGGCCCTGAAAATCATACAGCACCATTCACCTTTAAAAATGATCTCTCTGGAGCTGGGCAGTGGTGGCGCACACCTTTAATCCCAGCACTCGGGAGGCAGAGGCAGGCGGATCTCTGTGAGTTCGAGGCCAAACTGGTCTACAGAGTGAGTTCCAGGAAAGGCTGCAAAGCTACATAGAGAAACCCTGTCTCAAAATAAAATGATCTTTCTGTCTCTTTCTCTCTCTCTCTCTCTTTCTATCTCTCTGTCTCTTTCTCTTTCTGTGTCTCTGACTCTGTCTCTTCTCTCCTTCCCTCCCTCCCTCCCTCTCTCTCTCTCTCTCTCTCTCTCTCTCTCTCTCTCTCTCTCTCTCTCTCTCTCTCTGTACATGTGCATGCCACAGTACATGTGTGGGAGGAAAAAGACAACCCTGGTGGCTGGTCCCCACTTCCCACCTTGTTAGAGGCAAGCCCTCTTTTTGTTGTTCACAGTTGCACACACCAGACCAACCTCCCACAGGCTTCTGGGAATTTTCCTGTCCCCTGCTTCCCATCTCACCCAGGAGTGCTGGGATTCCAGATGAACATGGCTATGTCTAGTTTTACATGGCTTCTGGAAGTTTGAACACAGACCCTCACACTTACATTTACACAGCAGATACTTTACACACTGAGTCTTCTCCCCAGTGCCAAGGTTTCCTTTAGTTTGATTGGCTGCACAGGGAGTTGAACCCAGGGTCTCACCGATGCTGAGCAAGTGCTCTACCACTGAACCTCAGCTCCAGCACGGACTTCAGTTTTTCCCTCTCCCCTCCATTGGCCTTCACTCTTCCCAAGTGGCCCACAAGCCCTTCCTGGGACTCTCCCCTCGGAACCTCTCCCACCTTGACAGCCACATCCATAGATTTACTGGCCAGTAACGTGTGGTTCCTTCAAAATGTTTACATGTAACTGGTCATAACACAGGGGCTTGGGCAGCAGGAACATCACCCTCATCTTTTTGAAGGCTTACAAGGACCCAGCCTCTAATGGCTCTGTGTTACATACCACCCACGGGAGTGTGTCTCCTGCCATGTTTCCCACCCGGATAGAGTCCTGCATGGTGGCAGTACGACTCTCTTAGTCTGAATCCAGGATAACTGGGGTGGGGATGGCAGAGGCATCTAGGCAAAAATCTCTCTCTAGAACCTTCTTTTGCCCTTTGTCTCCTACACTCACCAGTGACGTTCTCTAATATCCTACGTTCCTTTAAAATCCGTCAGAGCCACACAATTCTGATGGGCTTCACGGGGCACTCCACCCCCAAAGAACTAACCATTAGCTAGTCTGCTACGAGCTCAAGAGCGGGCTCTTGCCCCTTTAACTTCTGTCCCCTAAACCCAAGGTGAAAAGCGTTTTGCTGGCACCCCTCAGTGGGAAACCAAACCCTCACGCTCTCCCTCTTATGCACACCTCCAAGATGGGTCTGCTTCGGCCACACCGCGCCCCTTCTGCCCATCTGCTGGGATGGCACAGTGCCCGCTCACAAGTTGGCGGGAGTCTGTGGAGGTGCCAGGCAGCAATGTGTTTTGATGGGCAGCCTGCAGAAGGTGGCAATTGCCATCTCTTGTGAGTGAAGGCCACGAGCGGTGCCAGCCCTGGCAAGCCAGGTCTCTGTGCACTTGTTCACACCTGTTGACTCGTCGGTGCCAAGAAAAGTGTACCCTAGCCGGGGACGAGGAGGAGAAAGGATGCACTCAGGGTCCCAGCCCTCGTGGATTTCCTCATGCAGCAGGAGATCCCAGAGAGATTCAACCAACAAGACTCGTGCCTGTGTGTGTCCCTCACGAGAGCTGTTCTGTGACTCTTCTGTGACACCCAGGAAAGGGGCTCAGCTGGGAGGCTGTGGCACAGGTACAATTCACATAGACATAAGCCCTATGTCCAAGCCAGAGAAAAGAAGCCAGGAGAAACCCAGGCTGTGCTGACCCCTGGGAACATGTCCAAGTTACCAGGAGGCTTCTACTTCTCATGTGTCCACCCATTCTGGACAGCCACCAACAGCTCAGCCCCAGAGTCAGACAGGTCAGTCCAACACACTGACAAACTGGCCTTTATCAAGTCATCAAACTTACCTGGACCCAGGGTCTGAAATGGAGGGAGCCATGCCTGTGTCCTTGGATTATTCCCAAAATGAAATGAGACAGGGTAACTCAGGAGCCCCGGGAGTGCCTGACCAGCACTCGCCTACTTCTCTCCCTGCCTTGCCCTTCAATTTTCCTTTCATTCTTTATTCCACAAGAAACCAATGCTAAGGCAGGTGTGAGTCTAGGAATAGACCTTGGGAGCTAAATTATCAGAATCACCTGCCTCCAGGTCAGAAGGTGGAGGAGAGGAGGGGAAAGGAGGAGAAGGGAACAGGGAGTAGAGACTGAGACTCTCTGAGAACCCCCTCGTATCTGCATGCCCTCTACAGTTCCTCCTCTGGGAAGCAGCACCTGCCTCAGCCCACCGGGATCTCCCTACACTCTCATTCCAACTCCTCCACATGCTGCTCAGAAAAATAAAAATCAGCATCCAGCAAGTTCTCAGCCTCCAGGTACCCAGCTGCTGACACCCCTGCCCATTATTCTGCAGTGTCTGCAAAGTGCCTTTGTTGGTGCTGAAAAGGGACGGTGACACCTGATCTTCAGCTTCTTGGTCCAGGAGCCAAAAGGAACTCAAATAATCATAAACAGACCAGCCCAGACGGCCTCCTAGGGAAGACCTAAATAAACAGTTCTGAGAGCTGTAACCGCTGGAGCTTTGCCCTTCGCCTGTGGCCAGTGCTCAGGCACTGGCTTCACCAGTCAGGTCCTGCTCTAGCAGTGAGGCTCTTCAGAGCAGGACCTACACATGTCCCAGTGAAGGGCCACACTCTGGGATGAACTGACTGACCTCACACAGGAAAAGGTAAGTGGCCATGAACAGCTTATTTGGGCAGGACTCTGACACAGCTGGGTTTGTAGAATTCATGGAGGTCCATTGGATGCGCAGTCTGTGACATACTTGGGACAGATCTAGAAGCTGGGATGCCATATGTAGGAAGAAGATCCCAACTCTACAGCTGAAAACTGACAATTGGGAGACACCAAAGACTCCTAAGGATCCCCCTCAAGGAACCATGCTGGGGACTGAAGATGGCAGGTGTGGAAGGAAACGAAAAGAAGCATAATATAGGAAGAAACCTCACAAGCAAAATCCTGAGTGCTTCCTGAGGTGGAGGAGGTGGAGAAAAAGATGTGGGATAGGATGTGGGGAACATGGAGGAAGAAATCATGGAAATGAGGAAATGCTCACCGGAGCTGTTTGTGAGTACTCTGAACCTTCAGTGGAGTTCAGGCCTCCAAAACGCCAAAGGGTGCTGCCATGATAAAATACCCTGACAAAAGCAACTAAAGGGAGAGAGGATTTGGGCTCACTCTGAGAAAGAGAGAGAGAGAGAGAGAGAGAGAGAGAGAGAGAGAGAGAGAGAGAGCATCTTCATGGGAAGAGTAGGGAAGGCAGAGTGACAGGAGACTGGCTGGTCACCGTCACACTCAAGAAGCAGAGAGTGAACTGAAAGTGGGGCCTTGGTTGAAACTTGAAGGCCACCTCCAGCAGCCCACTTCCTCCATCAAGGCTCCACCTTCTAAAGGTTCCCTTCAAACAATCTTCAAACATCACCACCAGCCATAAACCAAGCATTCAGATGCACAAGCCAATGGGGACATTCAAACCATGTAACTTATAAAGGGAGAGTACATGGGATGAAATTCCCAAGACTAAGTAAGCTTTTGGGTTCACAGGAGACCCAGAAGAGTATTGACCTCCTAGAAACCAGTCCATCCAACTCACAAAACTTGTACTATGTTCTCAGTATGGATCTCATACCAGGGATCCATGGTGAGCTAAACACAAACACAACCCTAGCTGAAAGTTAGTTCCTGGGTCAAGATACCCTGCTCAGAACCTAGAACTCCACTGAAGATCTGGGTGGGCCTGAGCAAAACATGTAAGCTCAGTTTCCTCATTTGTGAAATGGTCATAAAATAACTTACAATCCCAGAGCAGCTGCATGTATTATATCAGGATTACCCTGGAAAAACCTCAGCAGTGTGTTTAGAACATAGTGAGCATCAGCTAGGAGACTTGTATAAAGCACTGAGACAAGTCCAAGTCACAGCAGGAAGCTGGTCCCTAAACAATTATTGGTAAAAACAAAGAATATGACTAAAAGGCACCCCCAGGAGGGAAGAAAAGGCTAAGCAAGGGCCTCATTATGTCAGAATGGGGTCCACAGAGACCTGAGAAGACTGTTCTGTCCACAACAGTCGGGTGGCTTCCAGGGATGCCCCACACAGCTGTCTATGCTCTGTATCCCAATAGCCACTGAGTGCCTGTATTGCCTAGGCATGCTGCCAGAACCAAGGAAAAATAAAGCATTCTACACCCTTCCTTGCTCTTTGCCATTACCCAAGAAGCAGAACTCTAGCCTCTTCTGATCCACCAAAAAGGCATTCCATTCCCCCAGTGGAACAGCCAGCTCTGGCCCTAGCCCTAGGGTCTGAGTGTGACTCAACAGACCCACAGCTGAGCCTCCAAAGAGAACTATGGCCCACATGACATTCAAGACTCTTCCCCTGAGCTTGTGACTTCTCTTTATCTGTCTGGTAGGGAAGGTGTGGTTTTTCAGAACTCCACAGACTAATGCAGGGCTGCTGAGCGTGCTTTGCCGGCAGAGGGTTCTGCTATCAGTGACTGGCTACCGTGAGGCAGACATGAAGCAGGTACAGGAGTTCTGGTTTTAGGTGTAATTAGCCTCCATCTGGAGCCTCAAGTAGGAAGCTTTATGTAACATCTAGAGTTCATAGAGAAGGACCAACTGGGCACAGAGAGCTATGTATAAAGCCAAGAGACTTAGGGGTAGATGAAATGTTCTCAGAGCAAGCCCTCATCTTCTCTACACCTGTAAGTCAGAAGAAAATCTGAAAAGAGCAGAGTATGGTTGTGGAAGGCGGAGAAGACACCTCAAGTCATGATGGAGGTAATGGGAGTGACAATCAATTGAAGCAGATGTGGGGCTACTGAGTGAGGAAGAAGAGGAGTGAGGACCAATGGTGAGAGTCACTGGGTGATTGGTTTGGTTGGTTGGTTGGTTGATTGGTTGGTTGGTTTGGTTGGTTGGTCGCTTTGGTTGTTTGGGTTGTTTGGTTGATTTGGTTGGTTGAGTTTGGTTGGTTAGTTGATTGGTTAGTTTGATTTGTTTGATTGTTTGGTTTGGTTGTTTATTTGGTTTATTTGTTTGGTTGGTCGGTTGTTTTGGTTGATTTGGTTGGTTGGTTTGTTGGTTTGGTTGATTTGGTTGGTTGGTTAGTTGGTTTGGTTGTTGGTTGGTTTGTTGGTTTGGTTTGTTTGTTTGTTAGGGTGGTTGGGTGGGTTGGTGGTGGAGTTGGATTGGCTGGTTGGTTAGTTTGTTTATTTGGTTGGTTGGTTGGTTGGGTTGTTTGATTGATTTGGTTGTTTGTTGGCTTGGTTGGTTGGTTGGTTTGTTAGTTGATTGGTTGGCTGGTTGGATTGGTTGATTGGTTAATTTGTTAGCTTGATTATTTAGTTGGTTGGTTGGGTTGTTTGTTTGTTGGCTTGGTTGATTGGTTGGTTGGTTAGTTGATTGGTTGGCTGGTTGTATTGGTTGGCTGATTGGCTGATTTGGTTTGCTTTTAACCATTTGCTTTGGAATAATGATGAGGAAATACCAAATATAGTGGATTCAATAGACAAGAGGACAGAAGGAACTAATGAGCAATGGATTTCAACAATGCTTCCAGTAAGAGAGAAACAATGGGGACCTCTCCTAGTGAGAGATACATGGCCAGGGAATGGTCCTGGAGTGTTGGAGACGTTATAACATGTTTGATTGTTGGCAAAAAAAAAACCATCCAGTAAACAGGAGAAACAGCAGGAGAAAGAAAGGAGGGCTCAACTTTCCCTTGAAACACATGCTGATGGACAGGTGAGATAGCCTGAAGGCTCTGGGTCAGCAAGTTCACCACCAGAGCCCAGAAGAGTGTTGGAAGGTGGATGGATTCAGTCTACATGATCTTGCTTGCTAGGAGAAAGAGCACCAGGTAGAACAATGGAGCAGACACTAAGCAACATGTCTGGGAAGCTCTAAGGGGCCACCAGAGGGGTGGGTCACTCCTGAGAGCATTGATCTTGCTTTCCAGTCATGTTCTCCTGACTAGATGAAGCACAGGAAGAAAAGAGAATTGAACTTAACTAAGGCTGGGCTTTTTTAGGAAAAAAAAGAAAAAAAACAAAGGGAGACTAGGCTGAGGATGACAAAGATGTGTGCTCAAAGAGAATAAACTAGACATTATCCTTTGCCTCTGGTATGTCCGCCATCTTTTTCTTCTTTTAGGTTTGGTGGGGGAAGTGAAGAAGGACTTGAGTGTGAGTTGAGTTTAATAGGAAGGGAGGAAGCCTGGTGTTTAAATATGAAATGTCCCCTACAGGCTGATGTGTTTGAACATCTGTCTCCAGCTGGTGGCACTGTTTGGGAAGGTTGAGGAACACTTAGGAGGTAGTGCCTCACTCATGGTGAGTCCCTGGAGATGGGTCTTGAGGCCTACTTCTTGTCCATCTCTGCTTCTGGACTATGGGTGTAATGTGATGAGCAGGCTTCACACTCACTCCTACCACCACGGTAGACTGTATTCCCTCAAACTGTGAGCCAAGATAAACCCTTCCTTCTTAAGGCTGCTTCTTGCTGGGTATTTAGTCACAGCATCAGGAAAAATAACAAGAAAGCAGAAAAGAACAGACAAAAGGAGGTCTGTGTACGTGTCGTCCCCTGTGTCCCTGGAAGGAGAAAGAAGAGTTCAGGCGCAGGGCACATGCGCTCATGGTCTGTCCACGCACTCTGGGGCCACAGCGACAAAACCAACTCCCGCTGTCAGTCCCTTGGGCACTGCCTCTTTCACATCCTCCAAGTAAGGATCTCATTCTCAATTCTTCATGTGAGAGGCAGAAGCTGTCAGCATCTCAGTGTTCACATCTGTGTCATGGAGAAAATAGCCCTGCTCATGGAGCTTCATGAGGCCAGAAGGAGATCCCACATAAATAAAAGTCTAAATCAGATTATAATTGATGCTCTCCTTGCTGCTCCTGCTCCTGAGCCAGGGCAGACAAATGCTCCCTAGTGCTAACTGCTGTCATCCCATCCTGGTATCCAGTGGTTACCACCGTGTGGCTGCTCTTCAGAGCTGCTGAAAAAATGGTGACTGTGAATCCTTTCAGTCCCATTCACAGATTTTAAATCGCTGACTGTATGCAGGGGAGAGAATTTGGCTGTGGGGAGGGGTGGTCGCTAGTACCACGCAGCTGCTATGGCTGTGAAAATTTAACCTCAAGCAGCCTAAACGTTCATTTTACAATGTACACTGCTGATTACTTAATTATGTCTAAAATATAAGTCAGACACACTACAAACCCCAGGGTGTAAATTACACAGATCTGCGAGGCAGCATAGATGTAGTCATTTCAGGCTCACATTTCTGAATTATCTCCCCACCCTGCGAGTCTGCAAAGCTTCTCCCTTCTCTGCAAACGTATGGCAGCCACCAAACAAACGATCGTTTTTCTCAGTGTTGTGTGCCCAGTGTAGGTGAGCCCGTCGTCAACCCTCCACAATGGGCCCTCACCCACAGGTTCTTATCTCTGTATATATTTGAACTAGGAGATCTGCATATGCTTGATCCCAGCACAAACCTCTGTGTGACCTGGTTTTGTTGCCATGGTCACCAATTAGATGAGTCCTGTTGACGGCAGAATAGTCAAAGGGTCCCTGTTCAGTTCCGAAGCAGAACAGCAGTCATTTGCTTTGGTGTTTGGTTTTACTTGTTGTTGTTTTGTTGTATTGTTGTTTTCTGCAGTGCTGGGGATGAAGCCTGGGGCTTATGTATGGGAGACAAGCACTCTGTCTCTTACTTGAGCGGCCTCAGCCCCCAAGTACTCATTATAGTGTGTGCATACAGTGTGTATGTGTCTGCACGTGTGCTGGTGGATACACATGTGTATGTAGGTGTATGTGCAGTGGGGTCAGAGGTCAGTCTCAGATGGCATTCCTCAGGTACCATCCACTTTGATTATTGGGACAAGGTCTCCTCCTTGGCCTAGAATTTGTCAATTAAGGTAGGTTGGCTGGTCAGCAGGGACCTGCCTGTCTCCACCTCCCCAGCACTGGTTTACAAGTATCTGCCTCCATATCCAGCATTTCTCTGTATGTTCAGGGGATCAAACTATGCGGTTTACTGGCCTATCCCCCCTCCTGCCCCATGAACACACTTTATACGTGATTTTACCCGGATCCCCACCTCAAGATCTACCTGTAGAGAATTGGGTTCTCAAACAGAACTCCCAGAAAGTGCTTTCTGGAGACGGTAATTAATATTCTTACAGAATGAATGGATCAGCCAGGAATGTCTGGGCCCTCCTTTTCCTCAGTGATGGATGCTTTTGTGGGTCTTATTCCGAATTCACCTGCAGCATCACTCCCTAAATGACTCCCGTCCCTGTGAGTCAACATGGGTGCAGAAGTATAGAATGAGCCCTGTCAAACTTCTTCCCTATCACAAACAAGCCTTTGTTGTCATCCACGTGTCCACTGGCGCAGGACTGTCCATTTCCTTCTGGGATTTTTCCTTTGCTTTCACAGCTTGGCTGGCTTTCACAGGGGCCCAGCTTTCTGCCTCTCATCTTTCCAAGTGCTGCCCCAGTGAATTTAATCATCCCTAACTTCTTTTTCAGGGCCTTACTCTATAATCTAGACTGACGTCAAACCCACGATACTCCTCCCACCACAGCCTCCTTGTGCTGATATTAAGACACGAGTGGGAGAAGACTAACCCACTTCCCCCAACACTCCAGGCCTGTGGGCTCTAAAAAAGATCTGGCCTCACTCCAACCATTGCCTGGCACCCAGGCATTCCTCAGCTTCCACCTGCATCATTCTGACATCAGCTCCATCCCTGGGTTTTCTTCCTGTGCCATGGAAGACAACAGCCTCCATCCCTGGGTTTTCTTCCTGTGCCATGGGGAGACAACAGCCTCCATCCTTGGGTTTTCTTCCTGTGCCATGGGAAGACAACAGCCTCCATCCCTGGGTTTTCTTCCTGTGCCATGGGAAGACAACTGTTGTTGGATTAGCTAACACAGAGTGACATCACCTTGAGATCTAACTACCTCATCAGAGTGTCCTTATCCGTACAAGGTCACAGTCACAAGGTCTTAGGAGTAAATTCTGAAAGTTGCATGTTTTATAGAATTTAGAATTCATGTATGTGGTGCCCAGTTTTTATCCCCCTCCAATGACTTTGTAACATGTCAAAGACTACTTACAAGAATGCATGACTTCTGTGGATTTAATGACTAAACAAAAGTATTTAAGTTGAAACTGAGTGTAAGAATTCTGAGACATCACAGAGTAGGTATTATGGTTTCTCTTTTAAATGGTTCCCAAGGGTAGGTGATGAATGAAGCCTTGGTCTTATAAGCTGCTTTTGCTCTTAGAAGGCAGTAAAGTCTAAAGGAGGTGGGACCTAGCCGAGAGGATGAAGCTGGATGAGCATATCCGAGTCCTTTCCCTTTGCTCCACTCCCTTCCCAAGGGCCTGCTGTGAGAAGTTCTCCAACAGGCACTCTTACTGGGATGCCACAAACCCCAAAGCAGTGAGTGAGCTGACCCCCAGCTAAAACTCTGAAACAGGCAGCTGGGACAAAGTGTTCCGATCGGTCTCCGATACTTGCCACAGTAAAGGAAAGGTCAGGCACTAGGAAAATTTCTCTAAGCCCATGTCAATCTCCTCTAAACCTAATGCACTATAGAGTAAAGAAACAAATGATTTTGGAAGAGCCCAAGGCAGCAGAGGACTAATCACCCAAATACAGTTGGGGAGGACATGAGCAGGCCAGATTCAGGATGGAGAAGCAAGACAGCAGGTGCACAGCCATCACCAAATCTGCCAAAAAGGGACAGGTGCTCAAAAACCTGCCTCCGGTACAAGCGTATTAATCCACCTTCGACCTTAGCAGTAGCACCCTGGTTCTCTGGATGGTTGTTCAAGGTCAGGTCATGGGAAGTTGAATGTCTATAGATTACAAGGATAAAACTGCTCCTTTCCAAATGGCAACCATAAAATTCCACCCCAGGGGAAATGAAGGACAGGTGTGCCTCACAGAGGAAAGGCAATGTAAGGAAATGCGTCTTGCCCACTTAGATAATGTCTCCAATCAAAGAATCGCAAAGCTGAAGCCAGCCAACCCTAAACCAGCCTAAACTCCAGCAGTCTGCACCACTGAAATGTGTACTAACGGGCTCAGGCAGTCGCTAATGGCTAATAAGTTGGCTGTTAATGGCTTCTTAAGTGGGAGACTGGGGAGTTTCATGATTGTACTTACAGCCACTGAAGATAAGGGAGTCTTCTTGGTCCAGGAGGGATTTGAATTGGGGCGACAATGTTTGTCCCTCAGTAAATCTATTTGGCTCTGTACATGAAGGAGCCACTGTTCAAGTTATCAAAGGATTTCTCCTTCATGAAAATCAGTACTGAAGTTCCCTGCCAGGTTCTTCCTTGGGGGAGTTGAAGAGATGGTTTACAAATCATGGCTTTCTTTGAGACACATAAGAAATAGAGAAATTCTAAAATGGAGTCTCGGGGCCTATTCCTTAAAAATCAACAGGAAATGAAAGTATAGTCTTATTTTATCCATAGTGTGAGGTCCCCACACACAACCAGCTAAGAGTACAAACGACATCAGGGTAGTGTTGAACCAGCTTTCACCACCAGCCTCAGCAACCAAGGCTTTACCTGGTCATTTGGCTGAAGAGCTGTATCTACCACATGGGAGCTGGGCAAAGTTTTATGCCTCTGTGAATGGAGCCCAGGTGAGTGGGGAGCCGGAAAAAAAAAAATACGAGTGAGTGGTGGGATCCATTCAGAGATGCCCACACACTTGGAGAAGTATAGAGCCAGGGAGGTTGATGGAGGAACGCTGGGAATAATGGCATTTGGGCAAGGGGACAATTCCTCAAGAAGGTAACATTTGAACAAAAGCCTGAAGAAAGTGAGATGTGAGCCAGAAAAATCCAGCATGGGTGAAGGTGCATGCGAGAGCCCTGAGGCAGGAAAGTATCTCCATTGTTGAAGAGAAATCAAAGATGCTTGTGTGGCTAGAGAAAGAAGGGTAGAAGACACCTAGAGAACAGGAACCTGTGTCATGGGGGCCTGGTGGGACATTGCAGAGACTTTTGGTCTTTGTTCCAAGAATGAAGCTCCTAGAAGATTCTAAGGAGTAATATAACTCCACTCTGTGCTAAAAGTCTCCCCAGTTGATTCAGGGAAGCCCCAGACAGTAGTGGAGTTAACAATGATTGCTTTCTGGAAGAAGTCGTGAAGTTGGCTTGCTGTCTTGTGATGCCCTCATCATCGTCAAGACTCTTCTCCCTGGCTAGAAGGTAATGGGGTGGGTTTCCCAGCACCCGGGAGGCCCTCAGTTCAAACACCAGCACCACCACAAAGAAAGCCCTCCTAGCCTCCAACACCTACATCAGCCTGTTATTTTTCCTTGTTATTGATGGGTTTTTGAGGTGGGGTCTCACTCTGAAGCCCAGGCTGGCCCAGAACTCACTGTGTAATCCAGGCTGGTCTCAAACATTTGGCAATCCTCCTGCCTGAGCCTCCTAAATGCTGGGATTTACAAACATGCCCTATGGTGCCTGACTCCTGGACATGGCCTCAGCTTGCAGGAGCAGAGCGTGGGGTAGGGCCTCCTCACCTGTGAAGAGGCCGTCCTCTGTAAGGCTTCCTCAGACTCTCAGAGCCTGTCAAGGGAGCAGGGCCTGCAGCTGTAGAGTTTGGAGTCAGTCGGTATCCATCTCTATTTCTACAATTGGCATTTCCAAAGGAGCTTCTTCTTGCCATGGAATATTAATGAAAAGATCCACAACTTGTCAGATTGCAGAGAAGAAGAGCCTACACAATGCTTGGCTCTAAACAAGACCTCTCTCTCTCTCTCTCTCTCTCTCTCTCTCTCTCTCTCTCTCACACACACACACACACACACACACACACACACACACACACACACACACACACACCAAGGCTCAGGGATCATCATGGACTTGGGGCAGAAAGATGGTAAGAAACATAAGTAGTGGACTTCTAAAGGGAAACTGTTTGCTGGGCATGAAGGGCCGTCACACACACACACTCGTAGCAGCTATGGCTACATGCACAAGACCCGCAGATCAAGCCAGCAAAATCCGGCATGGTAGGGCTCAGAGCGTCCCACCCCTCACTGAGAAGCTCCAGACAACTGATGGCTGCAGGGGGATGACAGCCAGTTTCCTCTAGGGATGTGGCCCCTGAGCCCGCGCTCCAGCAGGTGATCCTATATCCACGTGCACACAGGCATCACTAAATGCACGTGGGGTTTTTTGTTTTGTTTTGTTTTTATTTTAAGAGCGCATAAAGTCAGAAGTGAAAAGTGTACGGGAGGAATAGGAGAGAAAACTGGGGGAGGAGATGGTGAGTTGGATTTGACCAAAACATTATATTCATTAATGAAATTCTCAACAAAAATGGCATTTCCCCAACATACGAACATTCCTAATGGATTTGTTTATCTTGTAACTGAAGTTTTTCTTGTTAATATCATTTCAAAACTCCATTTTCTACCAGTACATTATTCATTGATGTCTAGCTCTATGGCTCCAAATCTGGCCCCTTTCCTTATCTCTTGTTTAAATTCACTCCGTTTCAGAAATTCCTCTGCACACAGCAACTATGCAATACATATTGGCTGGCCTGGTGAGTGTTGATTCCCTTCAACCTCAGTCCCAACCTGAGCATCAAAATAGTCACAGAAGAAAAAGGCACACACATACACACCTTCACATATACATGCACATGTATATGTACAAATGTACACATTCATACATGCATGCATACACATGTATATGTATAGATATACATGGACCCCACTCATATATATATGTACATGCATGCACACAAACACATGTATGCACACATATATACATGCTTATACATGCATGCACATATACGCATATGAATATATAATCACATATACACTAATACATATGCACACACACTTGCACACTCAATGTTTGGTAGGTAAGGACAGTTTTGTATAGCATCTAGTAAAGGTAGAACATTGGGTAAACATGAGAACTGGCATTATAACAGTGGGTCCCATAAACTCACAAGATTACAGGGTGGAGTCAAAGAGCAGAATGGGTCTAAGGAAAAAGCAAGACTTGAGCTTGGGACATTGAAGAATGAACAGATCCTAACGTGATGGAGCCATGAGGCTCCACCAACAGGGGAGAAATAAGCTAGGTAGCAGGAAGAAAGTGCCTTTCCTGGGTTTACAAAGCTGTGTTTGCAATTTTGCTCTTGCTACAACAAAATATCTGGAATACCCACCGGCATTAACTTAAAAAGAAGAAAGATTTATCTCAGCTCCATTCTTGAGGTTTGAGTCATTGCTGAGGTTGGCCCATTGCTTTTGGCCCTAGAGGTAGATAGATACTCATGGGAGCAGATGTAGCAGAGGAGACTGCTCATCTCATAAGATCAGAAGAGAAAGAGAGTGATCCAGGTCTCCACACGTGCTCAGGGCCTGTCCGCAGTGACATAACTCCCTCCTACTGAGTCTCACCAGAGGATGGAGAGCAAGCCTTCTCATGAAGGTCTTTGAGGGGACATGTCTTAGTCAGGGTTTATATTGTTGTAATAGAAAAAAATATGACCAAAAGCAAGTTGGGGAGGAAAGGCTTTATTCCATCCTACACTCCCTGGTCCATCCTGAAGGAACCCAGGGCAAGAACTTAAGTAAGACAGGAACCTGGAGGAAGGAGCTGATGCAGAAGTCATGAAGACATGCTGCTTACCGGCTGGTTCACCATCCTTGCTCAGTCTGTGTTCTTAGGACCACCTGCCCAGAGATGGCACTGCCCACTATAGGTTGGGCCCTACCACATCAATCACTAATCAAGAAAATGCCCCACAGGATAATCTCATAGGCATTTTCTCAGTTCAGGTTCCCTCTTCTCAAATGACTCTAGCTTGTGTCTAGTTGACAAAAACTAGCCATGACAGACCATTTAGCCAAACCACAGAGAACAAATATCAGCCTGGGAAGCAGCCTGGAGTTTCACAGCATCAGACAGCCGAGGGGGAACAGGTGTCTGCAGAAATGCTACAGATTTTCCATCAATAACAAACCACACTCCAGGGCACTTACTACCACCAAATGAGGTCATGTGACAAGGGTATACATGCATTTAGTCTGTATAAAATCAGTCAGGCATCTGGGGCTACGGAAGGTTGTGCCGTAAGAATTCGGGATCTGGTGACCGGCACTAGGGATCACCAGAGGAAAATACTGGGGGATGATAGGTTTGCAGACAGAAACATGCATGCAATGATAAGGAGACAAGAGAGTCTGTGAATGAAAAGCCAGTGCCGTGGCCACTGGGCACCACACTAAGAGGTGGAATGAGGGTGTTCAAATACCAGTCAGTACGTGAGTCAGTTCCCCATTATATAAGAAGGACCCCAAAAAGCTCCTAGGAGACAGACAATCCAAGACAGGAGACAATGGAATAACTGCCCAGAGGGGAATGAGACTGGGCATCTGCTGCTTGATGTGTACATAAACCAACAAACTTATTAGTACATTCAATGAAAGAAAGGCATCTACGGCCATAAACAAGCTGAAAATGACGACGGGGATCCTGGGACGTCAGAATAGACACTGGTTATGTAAAACATGGAAATAGTTTTCATGTGCTAGTTTGTAATGCCTGAGTGATGTCTACTGCAGGTCAGAGCACTCTAAAGTCATTAAACTGTTATTTATTTTGTGTGTATGTGCATGCAGTCTGTTTGTGGTATGTGGTATGCAGGTGGGTGCATACATGTACACATGAAGGCCAAAAGAGGCTGTCTATGACTCTCCACCCTGTTCCTCAGGACAGGGTCTCTCGTGGAACCTGGAGGCAGACTGGCATCTCTCAAGTCCCACTCGTTCTCTTATCTCTGTCCATGACAGCGCTAGGGTTACAGGCGCACTCTCTAAGTTTTATGTGGGTGCTGGGGAGTTGAACTCAGGTCTTCATCCTTGTGCAGCAAGTGCTCTTACCCACTGAGCCATCTCTCCAGCCCCTACTGCATACCATTTAACACCTGAGATCTAGCACTTACTGGGTTGCTGAAGGTAGCTGCCAAGTATCATTATTTGACTGCTGACAGCCCGCGTCTCTGCTCAGAAACTGGAGTTGTGTGGAGTGGAACAGTTGTGTGGAGCTGAACAGCAAGTATCGCTAGTTAAGGCATCAATGAATGAACTCACATACACACAGGTTTCTGGCTAGGAATCTGGTCAACCTTTTCATTCCAGAGTAATTATTTTGAAAAACGAACTACTCGTTACTTATCTAATATGTAAAGTTTGATTTCTACCTACTGTGTTTTCTGACTATTGAGTTCACTTGCCTTTGAGGATTCTACTTTTATAAATAGGATGAAAAAAAAAGATCAATTATTTTTCTTTAAAGATGAAGCAATGAGAAACCTCCAAAGAAAGGTATAAAGAGACCTCAGGTCACTGCTTTCCAACCTTTTGTTTCTTTGGGCCTTCCCTAGATCCAGCCTTTAGTCATGTGACCTGATTAAAGTATGATCCCATGTACAGGCCTGCCAGGAAAAGTCAGGGACATGCCTAATATCCTGACATCATTAATTTTTAATTTTTTACACTTATTTGAGAAAGACTGGGGGGAACATGCCACAGCAACATTGAGATCAGAGGACAACTTGTGGGAATCATTCCTCTCCCTCCCCCATAAGGGTCCCGGGGCCTGAGCTCACGCCATCAGGTACCTTCACCCACTAAGCCACCTTACTAGTCCTGTGGCATAATTCTTAAACATACCTCCCTCTCAATATGTCCTCAAGCTGTATCATGAATTATATAGTAACCTCACTGAGAGGATAACTTACAGAACCAAGGATGTGTTATATTTTAAAGTCATTTAGAGGCAGTGTTTTGTATGCTAGTTACATCATCCCCAGCATGAGGTCACAGGACTCTACTGCTCACTTGGAAGACATGACTGAGTAGTCTTTAGTTGTCCCTATCCGCTGGGTGCCCTAGGGGACAGGTTCCAGGATACCCTGCAGATTCTAAAATTCAGGGCTACTTAAGAAGGCACAGGGCTCCCATGTGGCCTAGGCACGTTCTTACACACCCATTTGCTGTGGGATGTTCTGTATGTCAAATGTGTTGCTGATTAGTCAATAATTAAAACACTGATTGGCCATTGGCTAGGCAGGAAGTGTAGGCGGGACAAGGAGGAGAATAAAGCTGGGAAGTGGAAGGCTGAGTCAGAGAGACACTGCCAGCCGCCACGATGAGAAACAGCATGTGAAGATGCCGGTAAGCCACGAGCCATGTGGCAAGGTATAGATTTATAAAAATGGATTAATTTAAGCTGAAAGAACAGTTAGCAAGAAGCCTGCCATGGCCATACAGTTTGAAACCAATACAAGTCTCTGTGTTTACTTGGTCGGGTCTGAGCGTCTGTGGGACTGGCAGGTGAGAGAGATTTGCCCTGACTGTGGGCCAGGCAGGAAAACTCTACCTACACCCATTCTTACCTTTGAAGTCATCTCTGGGTCATTTATAACACAAGGGAAACGCTGTGCTGTGTTGTTCTGGAAAGACTGCCGGTTGAGTCCGTCACGTTGGAGGCTGCTTGGCATCACCCACCACTGGTTAAATCCCCAGATGCAGGGGTCAGTTCAGGCCTCCGTCTGTGAATTGGCTAAGCCTGTGGGCTCAGTCTCAAACCAAAGCCTATGACTACTTCCTTCTCAAGTACTCACGACCTTTGTCATCAGACAAAATAGACACAGCAGATATTATTTGTAAGTCAAAAGCTGAGATCAACCGAAAAGAAATTATTGACCCCTGAGAACATACCTGAGAAAATTCGCAAATCCCTGGTAGTGACACCGTGACTGGGATCACAAGAATTCACCTTTACACAGCCCTGAGGACTGGAAAATGCATCTGCTTTTTGCATGTGAGAACTAGAGCTTAATGACAGAGCCAAAACTCACTCTCTGGAGCACAGTCTAGTGACAAGCCCAAACTGGGCCTAGCAACTCACAAACCATGTCCCAAGAAGTACACACATACACACTCATACCACACACACGCACACACACACACACATACACACACACACACACACACACACACGCATGCATGTACACACACACAAACATAGGCATACACATGCACTCATAGGTGTACAAACATGCACACACACACACACACACACACACACACACACACACACGTCCTGGGGACAGCAAAGAACCTTCAAAAAATAACACAGTCATTTTACAAATGTCCTGTTTTCTAGCACCCGCCCGCCCCAAACCCTTTTTCTACCCTGAATCGGTAATGGAGCTAATAAGGGTTCAAGATTGTTCTTTCTGGGGGCCAACTTTTCCTTTTCTCCATGTCGTGCTTTTGATTCAGAAAATAATTTTCTTTGCATTGTTTGCATGAAAGCTTTCCAACACCCCCAAATAATGGTGAGAAATCGGCTTTTATTCCTGAACAGGCTTTTGAACACACACTGTATCTCTCAGCATATCTATTCTATTAATCTGAGCCTTAATGACACAATGGGTAAGAACAGTGTTCGGATGTGTATAAATGAAAAATTTAATAGATTTCCCTCTTAATGTAATAGAATTGGCATGCCGCGCCGGGAACAGGAGTGAAAGTAGTCACTCAGGCATTGTGTTTACATGATATTTAAATACAAGTGGCTGGGGTGTAAGTACCCTAAGTATACCTGAAAGGGACAGTGCCTCCTAATCATTGTTTCAGCAATTGACAGTTGTTTACACAACAGCAGCACAGTCACTGCTGATTTGAATAATAAACACGCTTAAATACCAGCTGGATAATAGAAGGGTAATTGAAACGTAGTTTAGGGCCCTGATTCACAGGCATTGTAGTAACACTTCCATTTGCCACACAATGCCACACTTCTGTGCAGACGCTAAAAAGAAAAAAAAAATTAAGGCATTGTTTCAAACATTGGGGTCTATTAAAGTTGATGAATACACACCGGGTGTATAGCCCCGCACAAGCCATGCCTGGGCACACTTGAGACTACCATTGTGTAGTGGGTTTTATCAAAGCACTAGAAAGCTATGATAGAGCCATTGGGGAGGCCCACCCTGCATTGTGTCCACTAGGGTGGTGGACGGGACCCAGGTCCTTCCCTACCCACCCAGAGCATATCAACAGGGCTAGTGGTTCACAGCGAGAAACAAGAGACCTGTCCTGGGACATCTCTAGAGTCACAAAAGCAATAACCCTAGCTTCCCACATTCCCAGGTCCTCTAAACCTATTGACCCACCTTAGCTCAGGCCAGCTTCACCTCCTGTCAGGTGTAAGCCTATAAGAGGCCAGACCTGGGCATCTTCTCCCCAGCCTCTCTGTTTCAGCAGCCCCCCTCAGCTCCCACCCTAGGGCCCTTGCTAAAGGGCATCAAAGCCAGACAGGCTGCCCTGCTCAAGTTGGCCTTGTGAGTAAATGGCACCCAACAGGAGTTATGTACCACCATAGTCCTCTGATCCGAGCATCCCAGGAAGAGATGGAACCTGGGTCTTACTTGAGGAAGTTATTCATGTGGCCAAATTTACAAGCCCAGATGCTGATAGGTGAATTGATTTGTCCATTTACCATGGCAGATCCAGTTCAAAGGCGATTTCACACTGGCCATTCACAACATTCTGTCCTGAACAATGGCCTCAGGGAAGCAAAGGACCCGTCAGAAAGTTGCTGAATGAGTGTAAAGTAAAAGCCAGAGTGACCAGGGAAAGCACTGCCTAGAAGTAATCACACCCCACAACAGACCAGAGAACTGTTATCACTGATTCTTGGAAAATCCCTCCAGGAATTAAATTATTATACCACTTTAAATACAAGGGACATGGCCACAGAGCTGCTGCATCCCAGCATCAAACCTAGTTTGCTAGCTAGCTACTAACCACCGTGTTGATGACCAATGATAATCACCAGATCTGTCTCTCTCCCTCTCCCTCTCCCTCTCCCTCTCCCTCTCCCTCTCCCTCTCCCTCTCCCTCTCCCTCTCCCTCTCCCTCTCCCTCTTCCTCTCTCTCCCCTCCCCCTCTCACTCTCTTTCACACACACACACACACACACACACACACACACACACACACACCTCTCACCTTTGTGTCTCTGTCTCTTTCTTCTCTCTGTCTCTCCTCACCCCCACTCCCACCTCCTCTCTCCTGGACACATTTAATTCTCTGATTTCCTTTTGGTGAATCACCCCCATATATGACAGGGTGACAGGGCCAGTTCTGCCTCCTCTTAGACTTGGCAGATCCTCCAGATCCTGTTAAGTGAGTGACTGAGGGGAAAATGAAATGAATCAAAACTGGTTGTCACTTAACCCTTTCTGAGACCCAGCTTAGCTGATTAGGACACTCAGTGCACCTCCCACCCCTTCTGTAATGGGTGAGCACATCTGGCTTGGATGGCTGCTCAAATTCAGTTTCCCTTCAACTACAGCCTGAGATTCCAAAGACACACACCCAGCATCCCTCACATGTGAAATCCATTTCCTCCATCTCATACATATCTGTTCAAAGCCTGGGGTGAACTATGAGGTCCGCTTTTGATCTTCAATGCCTCACTGGACAAGAGGGTGCCTTACAAACATGGTCCCTGGCTATAGCCCCTGCTGCAGTGGTAATTCTCAGCTCCTCTAGCTCCAGGCAGTAGAGAAGAGGCCACATGACCAAGGACCAGAGCCAACAGCCTATGGAATGGCCTGACATAGGGGATATCTTCCCCTTCCCCTTACTCCAGTGAAGCCAAAGACAAAAACTGCAGAGAAAGAGAAGCAGAGGCTGAGGCAGAAGGGCAAAGTGTCTGAATGGGCTCTGGTGGCACAGAAGTAGGAAGTCCAGGGTGGCAACACAGCAGTGAAGAGGTCAAGAGTTCAGGAGCATGAGCTTCAGCACCAGCTCTGGGATCTAATCTCAGCCGAGCCTTTGATTCAGGCTTTCCCGGGCCTGTTCATTGCACCACTGCCCACAGAGTGTGTCCTGCTGGCACATAGGGTATCGCTGTTGACGGCAGGCCAGCTAGTGTTCTCCCCCGACTATACACACCATCCATATACCATATACATACCATACACAACAACCCCATAAAACACCGCTACCGTCTCCATTCTAAGTTGTGTACCTGAGGCCAGTCACACTGCAGGCCAGGCCAGGCGTGGAACTTCCATATAGACCCACTGGCTCTAGAGCCACAGGACATTCACCTGACTCACAAGCACCCTCAGGTACCACCAGCCCTCTGCCAATGGTGGTCGTGGAAGGAAAAAACTCACCAAAGCTGGGTGAGTTCCCAATTGGATGGGATTCATACGCACCACAGAGCACAGCTTCAGAAGACAAGAGTGGTAGGTCAACGTGGATGTGTACAGTGAGGGAAGAAGGGCAAGAAGCCCCACCCATAGGCCAAGCCAGGGAGTGAGGAGGGAAACCAGAAGATGGTCTCTCTGTACCATCCAGGGGCCAGACTTCAAACCCTGAAGGTGACTTATGGAGCACTTGGTGCCTGTACTCATTAGTACATGTTCCACTGCTTTAAAAAGTACCTGAAGCTAGCGAAGAGTGGAGTATGCGTGAAATTAAGGCAGGAAGTGGGGCTCTAGGAAAGAGAAGGGGCAGCAAGGAGAGAGGAAGGGGGCAGCCGAAGGGAGTGGGGATGCGGAGGGAAGCAGGAAGGGGACCAACAGACAAAGCAGAAAGTGCCATCAGAGTCCATCACTCCGTATGCTCACTCGAAACATCAACTTAGAAGATCTATATACCACAAAGAATGTTTATTATCATACAAGGGATGTGTAAAGCCACATGAAATGACAGCAAATAATGAGATATAAACATAACAGAAGAAAGCAGAGTATACTGTGCACCTAAGGGCAGCGGCACCCCTGCCTGGAAAAGAGAAAGGACCGCTTGGGTCAATGCCTGGAAATGCTGGAACCCAGTGTGGAGTCCAGAGTACTCAGAGGGGCCTGGGACCCAGGAAGAACCCAACTGGATGGCTGGGAAGGACAGAAAATGCAGAAAGCAAAAGGACACCCCTGGCTTCTCAGTGGAGACAGGCCCACCCCCTTTCCCTTATCAGCCCACATTTTGCATTGCAGATTCTTAAACATCAAGAAATGTACCAATAAACTGGGTGAATGAACCGAGGAGACGTGGCAGATAAAGGAAACATCAGGGTACTTAGGAGGCAGCATGAAGGGGGAGCTTCAAGCTGCTGACTGTAAACGGAAGTTTCATGGGTGCCATGCTCTCCACAAATACCCAGAGATGGCAGTCAGGACTCCCACTGTCTGGGGCCACTAACAGACATCCACAGGGAACTCAGAGAAAGACAGCCATAGGGAAGAGAAAGCGGACAGCTGAGGAGTGGATGGAGAATTCAAATAAAACAAAACCCTGCGTGATATATTTAAATGATTGAGACAATCCTAAAATAACGCGCTGCTTCACAATAAAAGACAGGAGCTAAATTCTGGGAACCAAACACACATACACACACATGCACGCATGCACTCACCATATGAAATGGAAAAGACAAAACAAATTTGAAAGGTAAACTCAGTGAACTCATCTAAAATGATTTTAAAAACAAAAAAAGATATAAGACACCAGGGGAAACAAATCTAAATCTATCAGCAGCTTCAACACATATAGTCTCAGAGACTAGAAATGGATAGCCCCGCACTGAAGGACACACACTTTTGGTAACTGTATTACGGAAGCAACAATTGAGAAAAGTGGTGTTAATGTGAAATGAATGAGAAATGGACTAGTATGAAATGCATGATAATGGTACTATTAATGTGAACTTTTAGGTCTACAAGGACTAATAAAAGGTTCTAGAAGTTTTCATTGAGTAAAAAAAAAAAATGCCTATAAAAAATGAGGACTGTCATCAAATTCCCCAGGAGTAACACCCATGACATAAGACAAGGGAGAGAATGGCTTTTAAAGTCCCAAAGGAAGCTGTACCCGCCACCGCGACTGTTAAACAGGTTCTGTGGTTCTGAAAGCATCTCTCTCATGACGCGAGGATCTGCTCCAGCCAGACGGAAGAGTGGCAGAGGACAGTTAAAGGCTTAAGACATCCCAAAGGCTGTGCCAGCGAGCTAGAGAGCAACCATTTCAGACACAACGTCAGAAGGGGAACACACAAGAAATAAGAGAGTCCGTGTAGTCGATTCTGTCCTTGAGACCCTGAAGGAAGTCTTATCCTTATAAACTTGAGCAAGGTGGTACAGGGGAACTCATCAAACCCTGGATCACAGTTCTGTTTACTAATTACTCTGCATTTTACTGTTAAAGAATCTATTAAATTCTGCTTTTACCTTTTTTAGTTACCTCAACCTTCCTTTTCTGGGGCTCTTTTAACTCGTATTTCTGAGTTTTTGAACTGAAATTCAACCTACTTGTTTTCATTAGTTCTTTCTGTAAAGGTTTTTTATTTTATCTGATGTGTATAGATAGGCATTTCACCTGCATGTGGGTCTGTTCACCACTTGCATGCCTAATGCCTGTGGAGGTCAGAAGAGGGAGTGAGATCCCCAGGAACTGAGTTACAGACACTTGAGTTGTAATGTGAGTGCTGGGAATAAAATGCTGGTCCTCTAGAAAAGCAAGTGCTCATGACTTCTGAGCCATCTCTGGGGCCCCTATTTTCATTAATTTTTAATGATAAAATAATTCAAGATGATGTTTTTAATTCTGTTGCTGTTTTCATTGCATCCAGTAAGTTCTGCTATGTTGTACTCCTGCTTCTTGGGTCTTTCATTCTTTCTTTTCTTTCTTCACTATAGTTAATAGACCATATTTATCCTTGAAGAAAATGAGCCCTTTCTTAGAGTTTGTCAAAAGACATGCCACCCCTGAGCCACCCAAAGCAGTATAGGCTGTTACCATTGCCCTTGGCTGTACCTCAAACCAGATGTATTGCTGAAGACACTACACACTTTTGGAACTGAGTTAGAAGCTTCCTCCCTGCTGGCTAGCCTTCTTAGCCCAGAAGGTACTATGCAGTCTTGTGAGGAAGAAAAGTCATCAGTAGTCTTACTCAGCTAAGGACCCTGTGTGTCACACTACTGACTTTCCAGGCAAGAGTGCCCACTGGTCCATTTGTGGCAAGACTGTCACTGGGCTAAGTAACCACTCCCTGATTGGATTCGAGGCCTGATCCACAGGAGGGAATTCATACCTGATTCTATAAATCTGACCAAAGGCCTGTGACTACAGGGGATATAGACTCTAACGGGGAGGATGCTGCTATTACTTGGGTAAATGAACATGGTGGGTCCATCAAACTGCTTTCTAAATGTCTATGTTCTGTCTGTAGATTAGCACTGCTCTCAGCTTTAGTCAGAGTAGCTCCTCTGTACAGTAGCTGATAGCTATGACAGAGACTCATAACTGGTCCCAGAGCTGAGGATAAGTGAGTGTTGAGTGCTCAGCTCTAAATGGGACACCTATGTCACCTCCTCCAAGGCTCAGGGAGTGTTGCATAAGAGGGGCTAGAAAGAATGGACAAGATGAAGGAATGCAGTCTTCTGGACATGCCATGTCCACTGAAGGAATAAACCCACTACAGCTGTGAATGTCTGCAAAGGGTCCCACATAAGGTTTGGCCATCTACACTCTACTCCTCCCTGAGGACTCATTGGCAGTTAATAGTTGGTGAGGAAGAAGGAGATTTTTTTTCCCATGGTGTAGTCATTCATAAGGTGCCCATGCTCCTGTAAGTAACCCTCACCCATGCTCACATAAGCAAATCTAATGAAACTCATTGGCCACAAAAACAAACAAGAGACGAGAGAAAGGTGAGGAGTGTCTGGAAAGAGGTTGGGGATCAGTGAGAGGCAGAGAATGAAAGAGGGACATAGGGGTAAGTATGATCCAAGGACAGTGTGCACACGTGTGAAATGCCATAATAATACTGTTACATGTGTATAATAAATATGTACTAATGGAGAACTCAGGGACTGGAGAGATGGTAAGAGTGTGCACTGCTCTTTCAGAGGACCTGAGTTTGCTTCCCAGCACCCATCTTGGGTGGCCCAAAACAGTCTCTAAGTCCAGCTCCAGAGAGAACAGAGCCTCTGGTCTCCCTGGGCACCAACCCTCATGCACACATACACCCCCATATTTTGAAACAATTTTAAAATAAATCAGAAAAAAATGACATGTAGAATTGATTACATTAGTCTTGTTCTGCATGTATCTGACAACCAAGCTCCAGTCATTTCTGTAGTTGGGGATCAGGGGACTGATGTGACAATCCCTAAACACAGTACTCTTTTTTCTGCTGGTTCATGTGCCCTGTAAGACTACATCACCTACTACCATGAGTCTCAAAATTTAAAATGCATCAGAAGCATCCAGAAGGCCTGTAAAGACTGATGAGTCCTATTATTTCCAGATCTCTGATTTTACTTTTCTAGCATATTCCATCATGGTAGCTCTGCTGGTCCAGGACAACACTCACCAATAAAACCACAGGGTGCTTCTCTGAGCCTCTAAATCAGAATCAACTACTAGGGGAGTAGACATCGGTTCCCCTAGGAGCTACCCTATACAGAGGTCCTACATCAGCCCTGTCCACAGCCCTGTCCACAAATCCTACATCAGCCCTGTGCACAGCCCTGTCTGTACACACCCCTGTACTCAGGTCCTACATCAGCCCTGTACACAGTCCTGTCTGTACACACCCCTGTACTCAGGTCCTACATCAGCCCTGTGCACAGCCCTGTCTGTACACACCCCTGTACTCAGGTTCTACATCAGGTAGGGTTCTCTAGAGAACAGAACAATAGGATGAACGTATACTATAAGGGAGGATCTGTTTGAGGGCTTTGCATGACAGGAGTTGGGTAGTCCAACAGTGGATGTCTGGACCTTCGAGAGGCTGAGGATCTGTTAGCTGTTCAGCCCATGAGACTGGATGTCTCAGCAGTGCCCGTCTGGTGCGGAAGCTCTGAAGGGTTCCTGGAAAGTGGCTGGCCTTGGGTCTGCACTGGAAGGCTGAAGAAGCTGGCTTCCAATGTCAACAACGGAAGATACTGGATGCAGCAAAGGTGTACACCATTCAGGAGCAAAGGTGGGCCAAGAGAGGCAGCAGTCTCTCCCCCCCACCCCCCCCCCCACCCCCCCACTCCCCCCCCCACCCCACCCCCCGATATCCTTACACAGGGACTGCCACCGGAAGTACTCCCTGCTCCTGGAGAGGGCCTTCCCTCCTCAGTTCATTCTCACAGAACAATCTCACAGACCCGCCCAGAGGCACATCTCTTCTTGATTCCAGATCAGTCAAGTTGACAATTAAGATTAATGTCACAGGAGTTATTAACCTGAACTCCAGTGACTATCAAGTGCCTTCTACCAGTTTCCAGGACTTCGGGTAGCCAAAGTGGGGGTTGCTCTTAACTGTACAGTTATTTTTATGGTTAGTGTGGCTTTGCTTTAAACCAGGCACTTCGCTGTCTGCCTCCCACTTAGTCTTGGGTAAGATTCACATCAGAGCGCTGTGTAGCTGTTTCCTCTGGGTTGAACATGCCCTTTGCCATTTTAAATCAGAGCACCTATGGCCATCCACAGGAGATCTTTATGAGACTGTGACTATCAACATTCCCTCGTGGAGGGAGGTGGGATCATCTCCACCACCGTCCCCCTCCCTGGGGTTCTATAAGAAACAATGCTTGGCTGAAGTGAGTGCCTATCAACACTCCCTCATGGAGGGAGGTGGGATCATCTCCAGGCCCCTCCCTGCCCTTGGGTTCTATAAGAAACAATGCTTGGCTGAAGTGAGTGCCTATCAACACCCCTCATGGAGGGAGGTGGGATCATCTCCAGGCCCCTCCCCTCCCTGGGGTTCTATAAGAAGCAACAGTTGGCTGAGGTGGGATTCTACAGTGGAATAGCTGCCCATAAGTTGCCCAAGGAACTTCATAGTTGTGTGGCTGCCTTTTTATCCCCTCTGTTCTACTGAGCAACTCAAGTAAACTCATTTTTTTTTTTCAGCTGACTGGCTTTGAATGCTCTTCTTTCTTTGGTGTGTCAGTGCCCTATCTGGGATAAATAGATGTGTTTTTTATAGCTCTGCTGGAAAAGTCACAAGACACAGAACCTAAAAATTAAACTAGTCACCAGTGTAGAGTAAGACATCATCTTGAGCCAAATTTATTTTTGTACAATTTAGCCAAAACAGAAAGCTCAGGACTAGTGATTTCTCCATTTTGCATCCTATGCCTGCTTCTAAAAGACTGAGACCCCAGAGGGGCTGGAGAGACTGCTTAGAGGCTTTGCAGAGGACCTGAGTTCGGTTCCTAGCACCCCCATCAGGCAGCTCACAAGCACCTGTAACTCCAGCACCATCAGATCTGACATCCTTTTGTGGCCTCTGCCAGTACCCACAAAACATGCACATATCCCCCCACACACATATGAAGAAGAAGCAAAAGTAAATCTTTAAACAAAGAGAGAACCTAAAGCCATAAATGTCACACAACTGAAAAGCCCTACCACTAAAAGCTCCATTTCTGAACTCTCTAAATGTAATCCTTTGTCGGGAGAGAAGTGAGTCTCGTCAATCTGGATTGTATTACACAGGACACGGCTGGGACTGGAAATGGTCCCTCTTGTGTTGTTAGATGTCTCACCATCAGAACAAACATCATGACCCTTGTCTCTACCAGCACACCACCATGTACATGCAGATGATGAGGCTTGCTGCGTCCTGTCCCCTCCCCCCACAGGCTCTGCTGAGTGACCAGGGACTAAGAAAGGAACTGAACATGAAAGGGAGAGAGCTATACTGCACTCAAGGACACGTGTGCTTTAGGAAAACTAAAAGGGGAACCAATGTTTTCAGGAATTGTTCAGGCCATTTATGCAGAGGGAGAGATGGGTCACAGGCAGAGAGACGGCAGACACAGAAGCATCAGAAAGCAGGAAAGGATATTTCTCCAGGCAAAGCCTGTTATGTAGCATCAAACTCAACAAGTGCTATTCAGCAGCTTGTAAAGTCATGACAGGTGAGCAAAATACTCATCTCCTTTGCAGGGAGGGAAAGAGGGTGTAGAATCCTTCACACCAAGACACACTTAGACATAAAATGCAGGGAAGCAGCACTCCATCCACCTGTCTGACGGCCCCCCATTAAGAGGCTGAACAAATGGGGGGCTGACACCACAGAGCTCCACTGCTGGTAGGTGGTTAGTTATGTCAAGGACAGGAGACAAAGCACTTTTCATGTGTCAGTTTGAGCTCTCCCAGTTGATAACTATGGCAACTCCTGGGTTACAACGCAACCCAAACAGGCAGCCATTATGCAGGAAGAAATAGCAGATGGACCCACTGCTGAAAGCATGCCTACGAACCCAAGCCAGCTAGGTCCCAGCAAAATTCAAATGTAGACAGTTCGTTTGGTTCCATCTGTCCTCTGTGCACCTAACACGTACCTGTTCCCAGCTCTGAGTCTCCAATGAGCCACCTTCCTTCCAGGCAAGTCTCTACTCCTGGCTTAAATGCACATGCCAGCCCTCCTTGGTCTTGGCTTCCACAGCCTGGTCATCTACTCCAGATGTCAGCTGTTAATGGGCTGCTACCCCATGCAGAGGTCCTACATCAGCCCTGTCCACAGGTCCTACATCAGCCCTGTCCACTGTCCCAATCCAAACAGGTAGCCATTATGCAGGAAGAAATAGCAGATGGGTCCAATAAGGCTGAGGGAGAGAGACACTGCCAGCCGTCGCCATGACAAGCAACATGTAAAGATGCCAGTAAGCCATGAGTCACGTGGCAAGGTATAGATTTATAGAAATAGGTTAATTTAAGATATAAAAACAGTTAGCAAGAAACCTGCCACGGCCATACAGTTTGTAAATAATATAAACGTCTGTGTGTTTATTTTATAAGTGGGCTGTCGGACTGCCGGGGCTTGGCGGGCCCCCAGAGAGAAAACTCCAGCTACAATTTCCATTTGAACTATGAGGAGAAATAGCCTCCTCCAAGATAAGAAATGCTGTTGGTTTCAGGCACAAGTAGTATTTTAGTGGGAGCCTTCTAATGCTGAAGCTGATGGGGTGGGGGTGTGAACACTGGGTCTAGTGAATGGGGAAGATTCATCTTGGTTTTTCCTCATAGGTCAGCAGCTTCTGACCCAGCTGTGCCCAGGACCAAGCTCAACTGAGTTTCTACACCCATCACATTACAATGAGGTGGAAACACTGTAGGACTGAAAAGTCTTTGCAGGTAAGGTACCAGAAGGGGAGATCCCACCCAAGACAGATGAAATCTAAGTTACTCTAGCAAGCCCTCTGCACCCAAGAAGATAAAGGCAGACCGACAGCTCCCTTCTACAGCCCGTTCACAGCACACTGCTCTGCAGACACCCCAAGAGCCCCCAGCTCCCCCTCACAGTCCTTCAACAACACTGTCAAGCTTGCTACCTTGATGTCCCTTCTGTGAAAGAGGCTAAACACTGCCTTTGTCCAGGAGGCAAAGCCCATACATGTCCCCTTCCTATGAGGACCACTAGGTACCCAAGGCTTGCTAGAAAGACCTCTACAGTGTAATAAGAACCATCATCCCATGTGTGAGCATGCTCACGTGTGTATGAATGGGTATCCATGCAGACAGATGAAGGCCCCACCTCATCGTACAGAGTCAAGAGGGGAGTAAGAAGAGATCAGTCTCCAAGAAGTCCTCTGAGCAAGTCAAGAACACAAGGAAGTCATGTGTGCTGTGAGCCCACATGGACTTTGCTTTAGCCTCATTGCTGTGGAAGCCCCTTTCAGCTTCTGTAGAGGAGAAGGGTCACAGGTGAAGGAAAGGGACCTGAGCTGGCCCTCGGTGGGACAATCATGGGAACTGGAGTCAAAGCGCCTCTTCTGGAAACAGTGGAAACAGTACTGTGCAGACACTCTCAGAAACCTCTCCACCCCTCACCAGGACCCATTCCAAAACGCTTCTTACTCACTGCCAGGATACTCACAGGACCCTTCTTGCTGGCTAGGTCCCTGCCCTGGATTGTTCTAACATCACACCCTCCTTCACAGCATTTCCTGAGCTCTTACCTAAAAAACAAACACAACTGTGCTGCTTCCTTATTGCAACTTCCTGCCTGCCTCTCCTGTAGAACAGGACAGTTCCCACTATGCCCTGTCAGCTCCAGCATCCTGAGTCTACCAGGTTTCTTCAACCAATACATTTTGGGTTCCTCCAGAATTCTAAGCCAACAGGATGTTCTTCTGAACAGATAGTGACTGTGTAGACCTCAGCCACTCCTCACCTCTTCTGTGAAGTCACCTGTGAGTCCATGCCCCCTTGGGTTGCCACCATACACCGTAGTTCCTATCTGTAGTGTGACCCTCCATTTCTACGTCTCCTGTACTCAATAGTGAGGTCCTCTCAAATGAGGACAGTGTCTTCTGACACCCCTCAGCATATGGGTTAAATCGCTGATCAATGAGTGACTATTGAATGATGGAGTCTGAGAAGAAATAAGCTTTCTTTGTTCCTAGACCTCTGGTGTCATCTGCATGCCCAGATAGCGTGATCCCCCCAGACACTGTGACTCCAACCCCACAGGATCCCTTTTGCCCTGGGTGCCCCCTCCTACCTTTCGCTTCCCCCACTGTTCAGGTGGCTGTCCCTGGGACTCTTCTACACTGGGCACACCCTGCTGCATGCTGGGGATGGTGCTGACATTTCACTTCATCCCAAAAGTCTTCCCCGAGTGACCATGCTTGCCCCATCATTGTCCCTGCTGTTCCCCACCAGATTAAAGGGCATATTTCCCACTATGCTGTGGTGGTATTGTGTTCCCCAAAATATTGTGTACCTTAATAAACTTATCTGGGGTCAGAGAACAGAAAAGCTACAAGATACTTAGGCTAGAAAATGTTAGCACACGCCTTTAATCCTAGCATTCCAGAGACAGAAATCCCTCTGGATCTCTGTGAGTTCAAGGCCGCATTGGAAACAGCCAGGCATGGTGACTCACACCTTTAATCCCAGAAAGCAGCCTTTAATCCCAGGGAGTGGTGGTAGAAAGCAGAAAGGTTTATAAGGCGTGAGGACCAGAAACTAGAAGCATTTGCCTGGTTAAGCATTTTGGCTGGTTAAGCTTTTAGGCTTTGGAGCAACACAGTTCAGCTGAGATTCATTCTGGATGAGGACTCAGAGGCTTCCAGTCTGAGGAAACAGGACCAGCTGAGGAACTGGCAAGGTGTGATAGCTATGGCTTGTTCTGTCTCTCTGATCCACCAGCATTGACCCCAATAACTGGCCTCGGGTTTGATTTTATTAATAAGGACTTTTAAGATTCATGCCACACTATGCACTCTGCTCTTGAAGTTCTTTAGATCATTTTTAACCTTCTGAAATACGTGCATTTTATATATGCCTGGCACATGGTACTTGTTCCATAAGGACATTTCATACCTGTGTGTATCATATATGGAGCTTAGTCCTCCCCCAGACCTCTGCAGTCCCCCTTTCCACCCCTCCACATTTCTATTGCCCCCTTTGTTCCCCTAGACAGTTCACTTTAAAACCTTTTTAACCCCTGAGCATGTACATGTTCCAGGTCCCTGTTGGAGCTCAAGAGCCCACGAGCAGAAACAGTTCTGAGTCTCCCAAAACTTCTTGCTCCAGGAGTTAGAAGAGTGGCCATGGGGGCGGGCAGAACAAATGCCACCCGCTCTTTAGTTCACACTCCGTTTGCCAACAACTATTCAGTCTCCAAAGGCACAATGCTGTGTGGAAGTTTTCTAGAGAATTTAAATTTCTTTGACAAGCAGAGAACTGTGAGGTAACTGAAGTGTTAAAGCCCCATCAGTCTCAGAGGCACTCCCAATGAGAGCAAAATCTTTGACAATGTGCCCGCCCACTTTAGATACATAGAATTCTCTGTTGAGGAATTGGTTTTTAGATATGATTTTACAGAAAATGAAATATTCTTAGCAGCCAGATGCTGTCTCTACACCCTCAGTGGGGTTTGTTTTCTTTTTGTTTTTCTGTTGAGACAGGATCTAACACAATAGTCAAGGCTGCCCTGTATCTCATTATACACCCCAGGCTGACCCTGAACTCATCGTGAGTCTCCTTACTCAGCCTCCCAAGTGCTGGTATTATAGGCATGAACTTTCACATCCTGTGGTGGTAATAAATAAAGTTGCCTGGGGTCAGAGCTATTAGAGCCATAGCAAGTGCGTGGCAGTGGTGGCGTATGCCTTTAAGGACCTGGAGGGCGGTACATACAGGCAGTGACGAGGCAGTCACATGATTGGGTTTACAACCAATCAGAAGCCAGAACAAGGAGAATAGAGAGACTTGAGAGACAGATACACAGGAAGGAGGGCTCCTCTTTCTTTCAGAGAGCTCTCTTGGCTGAGGAGGATCCCTGAATCAGGAAGGGTGAGGCTCTTGGCTCTGACCTCTTGGTTTTCTTCTCTAAATCGGCTCTGTGATTCTTGTCTGATATCTACACTGAATTACATCTACAACATCCCACTCACGCTCACATGTTCCTTGAAGTTTATATACATTTGAAGTGTCCAGGTTATTCAGTTTACCCCAGAGTACAGCTGGGACTTCTATTTTCTTGAGAAAGTTCACTCTTGAAGAGCTTGCCAAGTTTGAAAGCCAATAAAGAAATGGAATCTTTGATAGACAGTCTGCAAGCCCACCAAATCTAAGCCCTGCTGCCACACACACACACCCAGCCTACTACAGGGTCAGACATCTGCCAGTCACTCGGGGCAAGACCTTTTTGATATCCTGAACACAGTCAATATAAGACACTATTTCAAGACACATGTATAAACACACATACATATTAAATAGATTGGGCTAGAACTCTTGAATACAAACATTTCTTGTGCTAAACACTGGGCCTAGAATTTGCTTTTCCTGGATTCCTAGAGTATCTCTGGGACCATACCTGGCACGTGACATGGGCTCTAAAACTTGTAGCATTCATGAGTGTGAGGAAAGGACTCCACAGGTTTCCTCTCTCCCCTGATCTGACTCTTGCCTTATCCCACACTGGGCAGATCCCATAGTGCCCTCACCACCTCCAGGATCTTCCAATCATAGACATCAAATGTACTCACGCTGAAGTCCTTACATACCACCTATGCTTGCCTACCTGACAGACCCCAGCTGGTGACTGGCTCACTGCCTTCACTTGTTTGAGTGTCCCAAGTCCTGTCTGCACTTCATAGGCTCATCAGTCCTTCAGGCTTTAAAAAAAAATAATGGCCAAATTAAGCTGGGGGACTCAGACATTTAAGTTCCTCCAGAGTCTTAATGAATTTCACAAATATTTAACAAGCAAATTAATTTATGTAAAGATCTGTTCATATTTGATAAACTTGAAGCAATTTAATAAATCCTGTCCTGTTTTAATAAATGATGGATTAGGGTAGCCTTCCTACAAACAGTAAATACATAAGGAAAATATTTATTATGCACCTGCCTTTTCAAAGATCATGGAAAGATTATCTTTGCCATAAAGGCTTGACATCACGGTGTTGTGTGTGTTTGCTAGGGAGGAGGGAGGAGAGTGAGCCGGCACATGTTCAGACTACCAACCCAGTGATGACTTCATGGACAAGATGGAGTGCTAGGGCCATTACTTGGCACAAACCCTCAAGTACATCCCAGCACTACAGTACTGTAAGCATCGGCTGAAAACAAGTAGTCAGGATGCTCACACTCACTTAGCAATGGCAGATGCCTCTGACACACATTCTTCTCTTCCAGAACTGCTTCCTGCATTACTTTATTAGCCATAAAGATCCTATCACAAAATCCTACCTAGTATTCAAGCCTTAGCACAGATCTTTATCTCAACTACACCCTTCTCCAGCCTTCTCTCTCCCTCCAGGCAGAGTTAGCCCTTGCTGCCCTAGACTGAAAGCATCATGGGAATATCCACAGGACAACATTTTTCTGGCTGCCTCACAGTTAGTGCTGTGCAAGTCAGCATCTCTCAAGGCACTGTGAGTTCCTCCACCCTCCACCCTCCACCCACCGGGAACTTCCACTCTCCCAACAGATAGTTAAGAAGCAACAGTCTACATGGCCTGATTCCCTGGATTGTGATGGTGTCATGGAGAGAGGATGATGGAAGACAGCTCTTGCCATCTTCTAGGGATATCAGAAACTGTTGGAGTGATACCTGTAGTCTTCCAGCATTTGCCTCCCTGGATGCAGGGGTCCATGGTGGGGAGATACAGTCTTAGCACATGCAGGGCAAGCAAAGAGGCAAGACAAGAACCAATGATGATGTTGACGATTTCAGTTATGATGGAGGGAAACATGATAGACAGATGCCACAGTTCTTCTGTCCTTTGCCTGGGGACATGGGGGTATATGTCACACTGTTTCCAGAACTCCTCAGCAGGATTACTCTCTCCCTGTTCTAAACAGTGAGTGGTGTGAAAACATTCCTTAACAGACTTTCTCACATTTCCACCTTTCTAACAGTATTTCCTAAGGTCATACACACACTGTGGTGGTTTCAGTCAGAAGGCTCCTCATAGGCTCATATGTTTGAATGCTTGGTTATCAGGAAGTGGAACTCTCTAAAAGGATTAGGAGGGGTGGCCTTATTGGAGTGGGTGTGTCACTAGGGGTGGGCTTTGAGGTTTCAAAAGCCCAAGCCAGGCCCAGTCTCTCTCTCTCTCTCTCTCTCTCTCTCTCTCTCTCTCTCTCTCTCTCTCTCCTCCCCCTCTCTCTTTTTTCTCTGCCTGCAGATCGGATGTAGCTACTTCTCCAGCACCATGTCTGCCTGTCCCAAATGCAAAAGCATCCACATTTGTTAAAAAAAACTTACTAAAGCTTAAATCACACATCAAACCCCATACATTAATAACAGGAGACTTCACCCCACTCTCATAAATGGACAGGTCATCCAGACAGGAGCTAAAAAGAGAAATAATGGAACTAACAGACATTAAGACTCAAATGGACCTAACAGATATCTACAGAATATTTCACCAAAACATAAAAGAATATACCTTCTTCTCAGTACCTTATGAAACCTTCTCCAAAACTGACCATATACTCAGCCATAAAGCAAGTCTCAACAGATACAAGAAAATTGGAATAACCTCCTGTATCTTATCAGACACCCATGGATTAAAGCTGGATTTCAACAACAGAAAGCCTACAAACTCATGGAAACTGAACAACTCTCTACTGTATTACCACTGGGTCAAGGAAGAAATAAGAAAGAAATTAAAGACTTCCTAGAATTCAATGAAAATGAATGCACAACATACCCAAAATTATGGGACACAATGAAAGCAGTGCTAAGAGGAAAGTACATAGTACTAAATGCCCACATAAAGAAATTAGAGAGATCTCATACTAGCAATTTAACAGCATACTTGAAAATTCTAGAACAAAATAAAGCAAACACACTCAAGAGGAGTAGATGGCAGGAAATAACCAAACCAAGGAAATCAATGAAATAGGAACAAAGAGAACAATACAAAGAATCAATAAAACAAAGAGTTGGTTTTCTGAGAAAAAGCAACAAGATAGATAAACCTTTATCCAAACTCACTAAAAGGCAGAGAGAGAATATCCAAATTAACAAAATCAGAAATGAAAAGGGGGATATAACAACAGACACTAAGGAAATCCAGAGAATCATTAGGTCATACTTCAAAAACCTGTACCCCCCCCCAAAAAAATGGAAAATCTAAAAGAAATGGACAAATTTCTTGGTAGATATCACTTTTCAAAACTAAGCCAAGATTAGATAAACAATTTAAAAAGACCTATACCCCCTAAGGAAATAGAAACAGTCATTAAAAGTCTCCTAAGCAAAAAGAACCCAGGGCCAGATGGTTTCAGTGCAGAATTCTACCAGACTTTCAAAGAAGAGTTAATACTATTACTCCTCAAATTATTCCACAAAATAGAAACAGGAGGAACATTGCCAAATTTATTTTATGAGGCCACAACTACCCTGATACACAAACCACACAAAGATTCAACAAAGAAAGAGAATTACAGACCAATTTCCCTCATGAACAATGATGTAAAAATACTCAATAAAATACTCACAAACTGAAACTACAAACATATAAAAAAGATCATCCATCATGATCAAGTAGGCTTCATCTCAGAGGTACAGGCATGGTTCAACATACGAAAGTCTGTCAATGTAATCCACCATATAAACAAACTGAGAGAAAAAAACACATGCTCATCTCATTAGATGCTGAAAAAGCCTTTGACAAAATCCAACACCCCTTCATGATAAAAGTCTTCAAGAGATCAAGGATACAAGGGACATACCTAAACATAATAAAACCAACACCGAATTAAATTGAGAGAAACTCAAAGCAATTCCACTAAAATCAGGGACAAGACAAGGCTATCCACTCTCTCCATATCTATTCAATATAGTATTTGAAGTTTTAGCTAGAGCAAAAAGACAATTAAAGGAGGTTAAGGGGATACAAATTGAAAAGGAAGAAGTCAAAGTATCATTATTCACAGATGATATAATAGTATACATAATCCACCCCCAAAATTCTACCAGGGAACTCCTTCAGCTGATGAACACCTTCAGTGAACTGGCTGGATACAAGATTAACTAAAAAAAAATCAGTAGCCCTCTTATATACAAATGATAAATGGGTAGAGAAAAAAATCAGGGAAGCAATACCATTCATAATAGCCACAAATAGTATAAAGTATCTTGGGTTAACTCTAATCAAGCAAGTGAAATATCTGTATGCCAAGAACTTAAAGTCTTTGAAGAAAAATTGGAGAAGATATCAGAAGATGGAAAGATCTCACATGCTCATGGATCATTAGGATCAACATAGTAAAAATGGTAATCTTACCAAAAGTAATCTACAAATTCAATGCAATTCCCATCAAAATTCCAACATAATTATTGACAGACCTAGAAAGAACAATACTCAACATCATATGTTAAAAATAACAACAACAAAAAAACAGAATAGCTAAAACAATACTGCACAAAAAAGTAACTTCCAGAAGTATCACCATTCCTGATTTTAAGCTGTACTACAGAGCAATCGTAATAAAAAACACATGGCATTCTCATAAAAATAGACAGGTTGGTCAATGGAATTAAATCAAAGACACAGAAATAAATCCACACACCTATGGACACTTGATTTTTGGCAAAGAAGCCAAAATTATACAATGGAAAAAAGAAGGCATCTTCAACAAATGGTGCTGGTGTAACTGGATGTCAGTATGTAGAAGAATGCAAATAGATCCATATCTATCACCCTGCAGAAAACTCAAGTCCAAGTGGATCAAAGACCCCAACAGATAAACTAGATACACTGAACCTGCCAGAAGAGAAAGTGGAGAATAGCTTGAGTGCACTGGCACATGAGACAACTTCCTGAATAGAACACCAACTGCACAGGCACTAAGATCAACAATTAATAAATGGGACCTCATGAAACTGAAAAGGCAAAAGACACTGCCAATAGGACAAAACAGCAGCCTACAGAATAGGAAAAGATCTTCACCAACCCCACATCTGACAGAGGGCTAACTTCCAAAATAATATAAAGAACTCAAGAAATGAAACATCAAAAACTAAATAATCCAATTTTTTAAATGAGGTAAAGCTCTAAACAGGGAATTCTCAACAGAAGAATCTCAAATGGCCAAGAAGCACTTAAATGAAATGTTCATTATCCTTAGCCATCAAAAATGCAAATCAAAATGCCTCTGAGATTCTGTCTTACACCTGTCAGAATAGCTAAGATCAAAAACACATTAAAGCTCATGCTGGTGAGGATGTGGAGCAAGGGGAACACTCCTCCATTACTGGTGGAACTGTAAACTTGTACAGCCACTTTGGAAATCAACATGGCAATTTCTCAGAAAATTGGGAATCCATCTACCTCCAGACCCAGCTATACTATGACTGGGCATATACCTAAAGGACACTCCACCATACCACAAGGACACATGCTCAACTATGTTCATAGCAGCTTTATTCATAATAGCCAGAACCTGCAAACAACCTAGATGTCCCTCTGTGATGATTTGAAAGAAAATGGCCCCCAAAGCGAATGTGGCTTGTTAGAGTAGGTGTGGCCTTGTTGGAGGAAGTATGTCACTGTGGGGGTGGGTTTTGAGGTTTACTTTGCCCAAGCTACTCCCAGTGAGAGAGACCACTTCCTGTTGCTGCAATATGCAGCAGCTCCTTCTCCAGTACCAGGTCTGCCTGCACACTGCCATGCTCCCTGCCATGATGATAGAGGACTAAACTTCTGAACTGTAAGCTGCCACCTCATTTAAATGTTTTCCTTTATAAGAATTTCTGTGGTCAGGGTGTCTCTTCACAGCAATAGAAATCCTAACTAAGACACCCTCAGCTTAAGAATGAATAAAGAAAATGTGGTACATTTACACAATAGAGAATTATTCAGCTGTTAAAAACAATGACATCATGAAATTTGCTGGCAAATGGATGGAACTAGAAAAGATCATCCTGAGTGAGGTAACCCAGACTAAGAAAGACAAACATGGTATGTACTCACTTCTAAGTGGACATTAGCCATAAAGTAAAGGATAGCCATGCTATACTTTACAAACCCAGAGAAGCTAAGTAACAGTGAAGGCTCGGGGTAGGGATGCATGAATCTCACTGTCAAGGGGAAATAGAGCAGACATTGCCGGTGGTCAGGGGTAGGGTTCTGGATGGGGATGGGAACAGGAGGGATCAGGTGAAGGGAAGATGGAGGAAGTGAGCACTGGGAAAGACAACTGAAATGGGGGGTGGGCATCTCTGGAATGAGCTAGAAACCTAGTGCAATGAAAACTCCCAGGAATCTATGAGGGTGACCCTAGCTAAGACTTTTAGCAGTGGGAGATATGGAACCTGAACCAGCCATCTCCTGTAACCAGGCAAGACTTCCAGTGGAGGGATTAAGACACCCACCCAGGTACAAATCCTTTGGCCTACAATTTGTCCTGCCTACAAGATGTGTTGGGGTAAAGATGGCACAGAAATTGGGGGAGTGGCCAGTCAGTGACTGGTCCAGCTTGAGACTCACACCATGAGAGGGAGCCCACCCCTGACACCAACTGGAGCACCATGACCCAAGAGACCTAGGTTAGAAACAAACACAACTTGAAAAAAAAAAGTCAATGAAATGATTCCTAATGATATTCTGCTATACTCATAGGTTGCTGCCTAGCCCAATTGACATCAGAGATGCTTCACATGGAAACTGATGTAAACAGATACACAGACCCACAGCCAAAGATCAGATGGGGCTCGGGTAATTCTGCAGAAGATGGGAAGGAAGGATCGCAGGAGCCAAAGGGGTCACAGGCATCACAAGAAAACCCACAAAATCAACTAAGCTGGGCTCAAAGGGGCTCACAGAGTCTAAACTACCAACCAGGGAGCGTGCATCAGACCAATCTAAGCCCTCTGCATATATGTTACAGATATGTAGCTTGGTCTTCTTATGGAACTCCTAACAATGGAAGCAGGGGCTGTCTGACTTTGTTGCCTACTTTTGGGATCCTTTCCTCCTACTGGGTTGCCTCATCCAACCTTAATAGGAAAGGAGGTGCCTAGTCTCACTGCAACTTGATAGACCATGTCTAGTGGATATCCATGAGAGGACTGCCCTTTTCTGAAGAGAAACTGAGGAGGAGTAGTTGGTGAGGGTGAAGGGGGGACAAAGGGGGAGGATGCTAGGTAACTGGGAGAAAATGAGGGAGGGAAACTCTGGTTAGGATGTAAAAACAAAATTATTATTATTATTATTAAAAAACAGTGAAACACTGAAGCTTTGTTTAAAAGAAAAACAAAAATAATTCAAATGTCCAGTACAGGGACTGGGTATGTGATGTGTGATACTCTCATGATGGAATACTCCACATCAACTAAAGTAAATCCAAATATAGGTCTTTTAAAAGTCCAACTTGGTGCTGAAGATATGGCTCAGAGTGTAGAGCGGCTTGCTGCCAAACCTGACAATCTGAGTTCTACCCCCAGGCCCCACAAAGTGGAAGGAAAAACTGATTTCTGTAAGTTTTCCTATGACCACCACACGTGTGCCATGGCATGTACATATATAATATTTCTTAAAGTTTTTTTAATCTGAATTACATATGAAAGATGTTGGTATTTGTTCATTTGGGGTGATATTATTTTATCCTTTGTGATTTTCATTTTCAAATAAAATATTTTAAATATAAATGACCTGAAACCAATGTACATATCTGCAATTGTAAGTTAAGTGAAATAAAAGTGACTATTTTATAACAAGTAAAGGTCTAATCTATAATGGAGACATGGCCATCATAAAACATTCACATTTACAAAAAGCCAAAGGGATTTATAAAGAAAAAAAATCTATTAAAAACATACAGAAACACTGAGAAAACTGCCATAATAGTAGGAGATTTTCACTTACATTTCAGAAGAAATCAATAGATAAAAAGATAAATAAGGATATAACAGATTTGAAGATCAATATCATAAACCCAACCTAATAAATAGGTTTTTGAATTTTGTAATAGAATACTGAATGCTTATACTTTTCAAATACCCTTGGAACTTAAAAAAAAAAAAAAGAACATGTATTAGACCACAGACAAAACTGAAACTACCTAAAACATAGAAATGTGACAAGCCTGATATCTTGACCTTACATTAAAAGGTGATTACCTTAGAAAAAGGTGAGAAGGATAGCTCCCTGTCTTAGTAACTTTTCTATTGCAGTGATAAGACACCATGACCAAGGCAACTTATAGAAGAAAGAGTTCATTTAAGCTCACAGTTTCAAAGGGTGAGTCCATGACCATCATAGTGGGGAGCGTGGCAGTAGGCAGGCAGGCATGGCACTGGAGCAGGAGCTGAGTGCTTATATCCCAATCCAAAAACAGGAGGCAAAGAAAGTTAACTAAGCCTGCCATATACTTTTGAAACCTTAAAGATCATCCCCCTGGGCCACACCTCTTCTAAGGCCTCACCTCCCCCAACAAGGCCACACCCCCTAATCCTTCCCAAGCAGTTCCAACCATTGGGAACCAAACACTCAATATATGAGCCTATGGAGACCATTCTCATTTGGACCACCATATTTCCCTCACCAAGTTCAATTCCAAAAGTCAGAACACCTCTGAGATTTATCTCAAAAGCAAGGCCCTCCCTCCTGTCCTGAGAGATGAGATGCCAGCATCTTTGTGTCCATCTTTGGATACAGGCTCTCCTGAGAAAAGAAAGGAACAGAATTGAATGGAGATAGCCACAGTCTGAATTTGTCTTGGTCTCTTTTCCCTCTGTCCCAAGCCATATCTTTCATGCAATTCTAAACCCTCTCTTTTGTGGCAGCTAGTAATGATTCTCTGTAGATCCTTTGCTAGCTGAGTTTTACTTCCTGTTAGCTGAACTTGGTAGCATGAAAAGGGTAAGCAGGAACAAATATAAAAGGCAACAGCTGAGGAGAGATGGTGAGGTGATCTCCAGTGGCATGAGGAAGTGTCATCTGCAGAGTACACTGCCCCAGCCACCCAGATGAAATTTCTCTGTGGCTGATTCAACCCATTTGATCTGGGTTTGCTCACTGTGATGAGCAGTCCATGTCAGGTTTCCACGGTCATGCATGAAATGGCAGAACAGACTCGGGCTGAGCCCTCCCATAAACCTGAGTCAGAAATAAATAGAAAGATTTATAAAGGGGAGGTGCAATTCTTCAGCTACATTGATTTAAAGTGGTGAAATAAATGATTAAACTGTTCACTCGGGTGTTTCATGAAGCAGATCTAATGTGCAGCTTTGTGACCTGAGATGACTCTAACTCCACCATAAATCAAAAAGCTTAACAAATATTAAGATGATAAAAAAAAATTACCTGTGTGGGGCAGGTTTGACATTCCATCCACTATCACTTAGGAAGCCCAGGACTCTAGAAGCCACAGGCTGGCCTATCAGAAGGCCAAGGGGACTTGTCTAGAAGAGATAGAAATGGCCAAGCCACACTCCTCCAGGAAACTTCATCAAGGAAGTTTCTAGAAAGTGCAATCTGCCTTTGTGCTAGACGTGCTATACTCTTTCAACCCCTGACACTCAGAAAAGCAGCCCCTGCTTCTGAGATTCTCAGACCACATGCTGGTGACTATCTATCGTCAGGGAAATGACCCTGAGCCACCAGACTCAACTGGGGCTATGCTGTTTGGGAGAAGAGTTTCCCCAAGAGCTTCCTGAGATTGACTTGGGAGACCTCAAGTGACAGAGGCTTTTCATCCAGAGTGGAAAAACTTAAGAGAGCAAAAGCCAAAACTCACTCTCTTTCCTCATATATAATCAGACCCTGGGAGACAGTGGTGGCCACTGACCTAATAAATAGCTTCTCTTCATCTAGTCCTGAGGGTAAAACTACAGCCTATGAAACCTGTGCTTTTGGGTCTCATGAGCCTCGGGAGCCCCCGGAGAGACTGAGTGGGAAGGAGGAGCATTGGGGCTCCTTCCTGGCTCATTCTGACAAACCAGCTCTGATGCGTGACTCCATCCACTGAAAATACATGTAAGATTTCATGGAAAGAAAACAGCTGCCTATACTTATTTTATAGATGCCAAAACCAAGGTCCAGAGAAGATGCCAGCCGGCTAAGTTTATAACCAACCTATAGGAATTTCAAAGAAGAAACAGGGTTACATGTTATGATGGTGACATTGTCAACAGACTATAGAATCACCCTGAAGACAGATCTCTGGACAGATCTGTGAGGTATTTTCTGGTTTAGGGTAACTGTTTAGGGAACACCATCCTAAATATGGACAGCACCATCCCGAAGGTGGGGGTCCCAGACTGAATAAAAAAGAAGCAGTGAGCTGAGCACCCATATTCACCTCCCTCTGCATCCGATGGAGGCAATGTGACCAACTGCCTTGTGTTCCTACAACCATGCTGTTCCCACCATGACAGACTGTGAGACATAGTAAGCCCTTCATTCCTTGTGTTGCAAAATGGAGACAGGAGGATTCCTGGACACCCGCCACCCAGCCTGGCCTATTTGCCAAAGTCCCGGGCCAATGAAAGACCCTGTCACAAACAAACAATGGAAGGTGCCTGAGGAACGACAATCAAAGTCACCCTCTCACGTGTGTCTCTGTGTGTGTCCATGTCCGCATCTGTGTGTGCAGCATGTGTGTGTGTGTGCACATGGGTGCATCCACACACAAGAAGGAAAAAAGAACAGGAAGATAAACAATAGAAAAGTCAGATTCTGGACATTGGCACTAGATAGGTGACCAACAGTAAAAACAAAGCCCAAGTTTGCAAGTGGTGAAATGGGACCGTGACAAATCCTAAGTCACAGGCAACATGTGCCACCACACCATTCCCTACAGTGTGACTTCATCCAAAATGGCATGATCTAGGCTTCCCTGATCTACCCATCCAATCAACCACTCCTTTCTTCCCAGGGTCGCTCAGAGCTCAAGGAAATACTGTCTCATATCTGAGGTGTTGCCTTGCCTGCGTTCAGGGGGAGAGAATGGAGAAAGAAATGAGATTTATGGGTTTGTTTTGCACTTTCTTCCAATATCTAACAAAATGACTATCTTTCTCTAAATTTTGAATTTTTGAGGGTATTAGTCTCCATTATTATTTGTCTAGGAGTCCATAATAGCCTCATTTTATTAGATCCAAATTTCCTATTTAGACAACAGAGTCTAAGAGCCTCTTCAGAACAAGTAAATAATATGCATTTTCCAAGGTAATTTGCAGACACAAATACATATGTGTGCCGCTCAGATTACCAAAAGGACAAAATCACCAAGAAGACGACGGTGCTGTTTAGTAATTTCATAACTAAACATTTTTGCACCCAAACAGAAACACCTGCCGTGTCCTAGAAAGGTCTCTAAAGCCTGCTTGATAAATTGCACCTCAATTTTACCACCTTCCTGATGCCATTTCTGATGGCTTTGAAAAAAAAGAGCTGGGAGCACATAGCCTTCAAAAGCATATGCAGTGTCTTCAAGAAGAGATGGCCCTGTCCCATCCCACAATCAACCACACACCATAGCCTCATGTCTCATCTCAGAAGCACCTCAGATGAGGGTTAGAGCACTGGCTGCTCTCGGCTTCCAGTCCCTTCCACTAGCTGTCCCCAGGCTCAGCCCTGTCTGGGGACTGGAGTCCCAGCTGAGGAGAGCTGGTTACTGCCTGACATCTACCCAACACCCACCAGTAGCCCTACGGGAGAAGGTGCTCTCTCTACCCTGAGTCCAGGAACAGTTGAGCTCAAATGAGTCACAGCCCTGTGGTCAGAGACCTTAGAAGGAAAAGTGTGGGCCAGGGAGGGGGGCAACAATCTGGAAGACCAACTTCAGAGAAGCATGGGCATCTCCCAACCCTCTAAAGGAGGGAGACAGAGGTGCTGGACTCTTAGAAGGGGCTGAGGGTCAGCTGCCTCTGTACCTCAGGGCAGAGCTGGGGTAGGTGACGCCCCATTGTCCCACAGGTAGATATAGTTCCGTGTTTCCCTCCGAGAAGCCCCCCCCCCACCCTTCTCTGCTCACTCCCACCTGCCCAGGTGTCCCAACCATTCCTGCCTTCTCTGTGAAAATAAATGTTCCAAGAGTAAGCCCACTCCATTTTCACCACAGTCTGATGGGGCAGACACAGAAATCCTGAGTGACAGAAATCAAGTATGGTTGTACGTCGGGATCTCCAGACTGTTGATTGGAGTGGATGAGGGGATGTGCACGTTTAGGGGGTCAGAACTTGTCTATAAGCCTGGAGCTTTGTTTTCCTCTTAGCAATTTGCTTAAAGCAAAACAGCAATGCTGACCAAATAGCCCTCATAAGAAGCTCATGATCAAAACTAAAGCAAACAGGTAGAAATGGGTCCCAACTTGCAATGAACAGCAGACAGGCATGCCTGCACAGCTGTCATACTGGAGCAGGCATCCCATAATTCCATTCTGACTCCCTTACATAGGCAAGAAGCAGAAGCCAGGCAGAGGGTGAAGGAGGTGTCCTTGTGCTTACTGTGATCTGCTGGGGTCTGTCTTGTAGTCATCTCTCCAGTGACAGATTTTGCACCACAGCTCAGTCTGTGAATTGGTAATTGATGAGAAAAAAAAAAAGGTGAGGTCACCGCTAGTGTCGGTCTGAGTGTGCAGGAGACTGTGTCTGGCATTGGCTGTTGGCATTGCCAGGTTACATGCTGTCCCAAGTGGACAAGATGAGCTCACCTTCATTATTCATGACAGCATTGCCCAGTGTCGCTTCATTCTAAGTGAGGGCCATTTAAAAATTATGTACATGTACGTATTTATGTTCGTGTGTTCAAGTGTGGAGTGTGTGTGGTGTACACCTACCCGTGTGTGAAAACACACATACTCATGTATACATGGATCAGAGGAAGCTATCGACTGTCTTGCTAATCACTGTCCAACTCATTCCACTGAGACAGGGTCTCTCACTGAAGCTGAAGCGAGGCTACAGCCAGCAAGCTCCGGCCAACTATTTCCATCCCGCTACGCCACGGCACTGAAGTTACCGGCTTGTGCGGCCACACACAGATTTTTGCATCTATGCTGGGGATTTGAACTCAGGACCTCAGGCTTGTGCAGCTCTTACCTGCAGATCATCTCTCCAGCCACACTGGGGCCACTTTCCTTGTTACAAAGGCTAGACATTATTGGGTGTTTGAACTGGCAAATGCCAAACTCTGAAACACCTTCCAAAGTAGAGTTCACTGGGATAATAGTCTCAATGATACCAGAACAGGTTGCTATGGTAACATTTCAAAATGGTTGACATTCAAGGTCTGTAAATTTTGCTATCCCTTCCAAGAAAGCAGTCACAGAACTTGGGAGTCAGAACTTGACAAGAATCATTAAAACTATTTCCTTTTTCTTCCTCAGAAAGCCCTTGTTTTCCCCACTAGACTGTGTACTCTTCTAGGAAGGGACTCACATTTTCCCACAGCAACCTCACTGTGTACTCATTATGAGACATAAACATATTCTACAAGTGGGCGCTAAAAACATGGTGTTGGTCCAGTGAGATGACGAGGTAAGTAAAAGTGCTTGCCACCAAGCCTGATGACCTGAGTTTTGATCCCAAGGACCCACATGGTGGGAGGACACAACTGATGCTTGCCAGTTGCTCTCCGACTTACACACACGTGCACGTGTGCGCGTGCGCACACACAGAGAGAGACAGACAGACATACAGAGAGATTGTCATCTTCTAAAAATTTAAAAACAGATGGTGGACTTTTGATGGAGTCCACAGTCACCGTCCCAGGAAAACATGCAGACACAGAACCAAATACCCCCAGACCCATTACAGATCAGGGTCCCCACTGCCAAACATTAAACATCACTAAATTCTCAAAGCCTCTGGGCGCCATCAGAAGGCTGGGAGAGTCACAATGGCCATTTAATGATGAGGCTTTCAGGTGCTTTTGTGTTAACATGGTCCAATGTAGTGTCAAGCTGGGAAGAATAAAGGTTAATTTACTCTATTAGTCTCAATTGTCATAAGAATTTTACCCAACAATACGGTTCATTAGATGCTGAATCTAACAATTATGTTCACCATGATAGAAATTATTCAGACAGATATGATCTGAATAGTTGTGATTTATTAATTTAGACACAAATTTAATTAGCAATTGATTTCCATTGTGTCTCTATCTGAACAATAAGGTTTACGGAAAAGCTTCCTGGAAAAAATGTCAACTTAGAATCAGGTAACAATAAAGGAAGTAACCTCTCTGCTTTCAGAAATGTGATTACAGCTTTCACTTGAAACAGAACAACAGAAACCACCCCAGGCAGTCTGAAGAGGCGGCTATTTCCTTCCAGCTGAGATGCTGCCCCTGACCCCAGAGGCACTGACACCCCCAAAGACTGCAGAGATGTGCTGGTACGAAGGCACAGAGCACAGGGCCTGAGAGAGCCCTGTGTTCGCGCTTGAGCTGTGAAAAACTACCTGACAGAGGCTCTTCAGGAAGAGAGGGTTCATTCTGGCTCCCAGTCTGAGGGTGTGGTCCATCATGGCAGGGATGTCATGGCAACAGGAGCCTGCAGTGGCTGTCCACATTGCATCCATGGCCAGGGAGCAGAGAGAAATGAATGCTAGTGCTCAGCTCACTTTTTCCTTGGTATTCTGTCAGGGACTCCAGCCCACAGCATCGTGGCACCCACATTTAGGGTGGGTTTTCCCACCTCAATTAACTCATCAAAACTCTCTTTCATAGACATGCTCAGGGGTCTGTTTCCATGGTGATTATTACAAGCCCCTGTTCTTCTGGACCCATTGGACACTCCATCTCCAGCTTTCCATAAGAGGGGAAGATGTATCCCCTACCTCTTATCCCTACTAGTAGCCTCTACCCGGAACCACAGCTCTTTCTGTTTCCCATTCAGCATTGAATACAAAATAATGCCATTGACTATACAAAATATGAGTTAAAGGAAAATAAACCAGAATGCTTGATTTTAAAAAAGAAAAATGGAATTTTCTCTCACTTGTTCTCTGAGCAGTTCCCAATCACCAACCCCATTCTGAACTGAACCTTATCTCATAGACCAGGAGCAACTTTTCATTCAGCAAAAAGAAACATTTGTCATCTCGTGACGAGGAGAACGGAGAGAAAGCTCAGGGTAGTTTCTTTCATTTCTCCATCTGCTGACACCAGTTCCAAGTGACTTCTCTCCTGATGGTTTCCATCGTGACTACCAACCATCATCACCTTCAGGCCTCTAACAGGCAAACACACTGACAATAAAAGTAGACCATTTTTATACTTGTATTTTGGTATCTAGATACAACTCCCCAGGAGAAGAAAGAAGAGTACTTAGGTAAAAATGGCCACTTCTAGGTCTTGGACTAGAAATGTAGATGATGAGCCTGCACAGGACAAGAGTGCCGTGGTAGAGCACTGGCCATGTTTGCACAAGAAAGGCTGAGACCAACCCCCAGCAGTTCAGGAAAACAAGATCAGACCAGGCAACAAAAACCGTAAGCACAGCCTCGTTAAAGAGCATGCGTGCTCTCAAACCTATCCTTAACCCCACAGAGAGATCCAGGTAGTCCTCACTCCCTATGAAAGAAACATCTCTCTGTAGAAGACAGAGACCGTTCCAGAAAGCCACAACTAGTCAAATGCAAAGAACAACTAACTATTAAGTGCCCATTCCCAGTCTATGCATCTACAGCACAACCCCAACACCAAGACACTGTAGAAGAGGGGACAGAAAGATTCTAAGAGGCAGAGGACCAGGATGTCTGCTGTCAGAGTGTCCTCTGTATACGACAGGGAGGCAACACCCAATACGCTGCCTAATCAAGGCATGGACAGCAACACCAGTTGGCATGCCAACAGGGATGGGCAAAACCTTACAAGGCCCTCTCTAAATGAAGAGATACAGGCAATGAATAACTACTGAGAATCAGTTTTCCCAAGGGATGAACCCTTTAATTGGTTATCCAAAACCAAGATGTCAGCCTTAAAAACATATGTGTATAAGTAACACTAAATGGACTTAGCAATTTGTATTTATATATTTATAGATATACGTGTGTGTGTGTGTGTGATAATAATATAATAAAAGGGAAAGAGGCCATGAGAGAGCAGGGCAGGGGGTGTGGGAGGAGCTGGAGGAACGAGGGATGAAGATGTAAATGCATTACTCATATATGAAATTCTCTAAATAAATATCTTTTAAAAAACAACGAAAGAAAATTTTAATTCTCAAAAAAAGAAAGGAATAATGAAAGAGGAAAAGAAAAGGATGCAGGCACCAGCTTAGAGGGGACTCAGCTGCAGAAGGCTGGCATAACTATTACAACACACCAGAGACATTATAAATACATTATTTTTCATCACACACACACTAAATAAATAAACCAATAATCACCCTACTGCCTCATTGCAGGGTAGAAGGAAGTCAACTATTACTCTGAGAATGAGCCATAAATGGGAAAGATAGAGCGTCTTTGTGTGAACTGAGAGGAACTGAGAGCTGGTGATAGGTGCCTCTTCTGACCAAACTGCTCCAGATAACAGGTGGACAGACAGTACTGACCTGAATATCACCATTCTGTACCAGACAGAACCAATTAAGGCGGCAATCAATCACCAGGGTTACTTATGTCACACGAGGAGGATCATAGAGTGTGGGGCTCTGCATAGATGTACACAGGCCGTCAGCCATCAAACAGCCATCGGTAGACACCGAATCTAATCAAATCTCTAGACTAATTATCCATTTCCAGGGCATACCTGAAGAAGATGAGCACACACCATGTGTTCAATGCCTTTGCAAAACCAAGAATGTAGAAAACTTTACATGGTTTTTCATGGTTTTGTTTTAAACTAGAATTGTAAAGAGCAAGCAAAAAAGTAAAGAAGGGAGGGAGGGAGAGAAAGAGAGAGGGAAGAAGGTAAAAAGGAAGGAAGGAAGAGGGAAGGAAGGAAGGAAGATAGATGCAAAAATGGATAGACTGAAAACAAGCTTTGGGCCCTGTCAATCAAGTGTGATCCACAGGGCTCCTTCTTTCAGCCCAACTAAGTGTTATAAAATCATCAGGGAATTAGAACACTGACTGGGTGTTTGATAGTACCAAATTATTTTTACTCTGAAATGTGATAATGGTTATGTAGTGATGTTTAAATTTTATTTATGTTTATATCTAGAGACAAGGTTTCACTGTGTAGCCCTGGCTGGCCCAGAACTCACTGTGTAGTCCAGGGTAAACTCAACCTCATAGAGCTCGGCCTGTCCCTGCCTCGTAAACGCTAGAATTAAAGGTGTACAGGACTACACCTGGCTTATAGTGGTTTGGGTTTCAGGAGAGTTGAAGACACATTCAAGTGTTTCCTGATAAGGTGCTCTGCATCAGGGCCAGGCTCAAGGGGGGCCAGTGGGACAATGAGGCACAGGCTGGTCTGGCCCACAGGAAGGCCTGGCTCTGGGAGCTCCAGGTCACACACAGGTGGGCCAGCAATGTTTCCTTTCCACATGCGCCCTCCACACCTGCTTGCTCTCTCCAGTCCTGACTCTCCTTTAAATCCCAGGATTAGGTTCAAGCAACACCCTAGAGGAGAGACACTTGCCGATGGGTGTATAAGTAAGACAAAATTTGACTCTTTCTATAATAAAAAATACAAAGTTCTTAAAATTGGTCATTTTTTTTAAGCAAACAGTGACTTTTGAGATAATTGGTAGTGACTTCAGGCTTGCTATCAATCTCACCACACTGCGAGCCCTTTCCTATCAGAGCAGATTTAGCTTTGGTTGATTGGTATAAAACAGACAGCACACATCTCTCTAGGCAGGCTTTGTCCTAGGAGCTGGAGAGAGAATGTGGCACAAGGAAATCCCTGCCCACGGGGCACCTGTCTTCCATGACTGAGACTGGATGGGTCAAAATCACATCACATCGTGGTTTAGAGAGAAACAGGACTTTCCAGGTTTTCACAGCCCAGAACTGAAACCACCAAACACAGCTTCTCAGAGAGGTGGATAACTGAGATGACACAGTGATGTTTAATGTCAGAAGCAAGGTGAGACCCACCCACTCTGGTTATTGTGATGGCAAAGGGAACAGCATCTCAGCACTGAGAGGGTGTTGTTAGCAGGGGAAGGGTAGTGGAAAGGGACAGACGGTGAGGAACAGTGGGGAGATTGATGCAGAAACAGTGCAGGATGGAAAGGCAGGGTGAGCTTAGCCGATGGGAGTCATACAGAACGATGGAACAATGCAAAGCCACCACGACATGGTCATGGGCACACTTCCCTTCCCTCAGAGGTCAAAATTGTTGAGATGTTGGCCCAGCCAGCATCTCCCTCGTGGTCCAGTGAGGCCCAGCAGAACATCACTGACATAAGTGCATTGAAAACTTCATGCAGTAAGACTGGGGTCAGAGGCACAGAAGGAAGGTGTGAGAATCCCTTCCCTCGGAGATGTAAACAACCATACACCCTCCTCATAAAGTCCCAATGAAAAACCAACGCTCAGTTCTGCTAAGTTTACCCTGGGAAGCCAATGAGCTCTGGTGGGGTGGGGCTTGGTTACAGAGGATGGTGAGCATTTGCCGGCCGGATAGCAGGTGACCCCAGAGCAGCAGCCACCTTGGAAAGTCTTCACCTGGCATGGGTAATGGTGCCCTCATAGCTGCACAGAGGGGGACTGCCCAATTACAGCCCCACCCCCACCCACAGCCTCTGTATTCCAGCGCCTCCAGGAGCCTGTGCAGCCAGGGCAGGATTACATACAAATGGCTGATGAGAGCAGCTGGAATCGTAGGCGAGGGTCCAATACTCTCTCCTCACCTCTCCTTCTCTGGAGGGATGTCAACAGTCCACAAGCCTTCTCCTGATGGACTCTAGCCCATGGGCACAGCTGATCTGGTGACCAAGCTCCCCCACAAGGTCACCTGCTTTTCACTTAAGATGCCCTTACGTTGCGCAGCACCTAGAAGGAGGCGTGCCTAAGCCAGATAGACAAAGATTCTGTGCAGAGCCTGATTTCCTGAAAACCTTGGTCACGAGTAATGGGAAGCACGTGACAGGCTGTGTCCCCTCCACACAGAGCAGTGGGATGCCTCAGTCTCCTTGCCGGCTTCATGTGAGGCACCTGGGATCCAGTCCATCTGGCCATGGGGAAAGATGAGCTAATCCAACCCAGCCTGAACTCTAGGTGAAAGTTCTTTGGTTCCAGGTGCCTGGTGCTAACCATCAGGAGAAGGAAGCTCTTCCACAGCCACTATCCCAGGCCACTCCCAAGACTTACAAGGGAACAACACACACAAAAAGAGTGAACATTTTTGCTCTCTCTCCAAGGAGCACACAGCACAAGACACAGAGTTAAGTACAAGTTGGCAGAGGCAATGAATCTCTACTCTTTTGTATGTTTTTTTTACATATTCTTAAATATTTAATTATTTAAATAATTGTGTGCATATGAGTGTTTTTCCTGCATGTAGATATGTACACCACATGCATGCTGAGACCGGAAGAGGACTTGGATCCCTCAGAACTGGAGTTATGAGTGGTTGTGAGCTGCTATGTGGGTGCTGGGAACTGAACAGCATTCTCTGCAAGAATATTAAGACCTTCAACTCCTGATTCTCCTGACTCAGTCTCCTGCGTAGCTGAGATTACAGGCCTGGGCTACAAGGCCTAGCTTCGTTTCTTTTACATCTCCTTTTGTTTCTTTTGCTTTCTCTTCCTTTCCTTCTAAAATGCTTATCTCTCTCTCCTATTCTCTATATGCCTTTCTATTTGTACTTAGAGCCTTCATGTTCCACTATTTTCTCCCTAGCTTCCCCTATTTTCACATTTTAGATACTCCAACCTTTCTTTTGATATTATCCATTTTCTTCTTCTTTAAAAAAAAAACAAAAACAAAAATCAAAAACATCACTTGCAATGTTCTGGTTTACATCATTTCTCCCTGGCATTCCTGCTATTTCTAAAGTAGTGGATATTGTACTTGGTGTGTAACTTTCAGTTTCTTTATGTGAGTCACTGCTATTTATTGCTCTCCACTTGACACAATGCTGTGGAGTCAACCACAACCCCTCCCATGTGGTACAAAGCAGCTCTACTGCTGAGCCTCACTTCTCAGCCCCTGTCAAGGACATATATTGCTCTGTACAAAAACCATTCCCACCAGAATTTCAGTCAATGTTTTACTCAAGGAATTAGTGAGATTGAAATCCCAAGACAGCAACCAGCTTCTAAGTATGAATAGATGGGGAGGGTTCTCTTAAAGACATACCCCTGGCTGTATACCCACACAGCAGCAGAAGAGAGAAATTATTTTAAAAATACTATGGACACCACACTTACGCTGGACTGCAGCAGAGGTAACTCCCACATGCTTTCAGATTATACACTGTTGATGAGATTAGAAGAGTAAGCATAGAGTCTCCTGGCTACAGCACATCTGCCTGGTCCTCTAGAAGAACCCCACTGTTGTGAGACCTATAGAGAAAGCAGGATCTATGACTTCAATATAGTATTCACTGTGTCTAAATGCACTAGTCTCCACCAAAAAAAAACAGCAAGAAATCTATACTACAAAATCCTAGCAGACTCAACACTTCCTGGTTATGCTGGGTCACATTGTCAGGAAAGAGCCAGCCCCTAAAAAGGTCTCACAGAAAACTGAAAGAGGTTGTTCATCCCAACAGAGAAGTAAGTCTCAACACAGAAATGTTGCAGAATATTTATTTACACTGTAAAGATGCATCTTTGCCAAGGCGCCTTTTGATTGGTTTAATAAAGAGCTGAATGGCCAATAGGAAGAGGTTAGACAGGACTTCAAGGGACAGAGAAGACTCTGGGAAGAAGAAAAGCAGAGACACCAGGAGCCACAGAGAAGAGGCAGGAAGTGCAAGATGGAAGAGAGGTAACACCATGTGATAGAATGTAGATTACTATAAATGGGTTAATTTAAGTTATAAGGGCTAGTTAGGAACAAGCCTAAGCTATAGGCTGAGCTTTCATAATTAATAAGTCTCCATGTCATTATTTGGGAGCTGGCTGATGGGACAGAGAAAGAAAGACTTGCTACACAGAAATATGAGCAAGGCAAGCAGTGTGACTCCTCCAAAGTTCATCATTCATCAGCAATGGAGTCTAAAGACACAGGGGTGGGTGAACTTCAGAGGAATAATTTTATAAGGACCAATAAATTCCATGAAAATATAGAAAAACAACTGAATTAATTCAGAGAAACTATATAAGACAAGGTTAAGAAGTTCAATACGGATAAGAAAACAACAACCAGAAATCTCGGGAATGGAAAGTCCAACAGATGGGAAAATCTCATGAATCAATCAAGCAGAAGATAGAATTCCAAGGCTTGAAAGAGAGGCTGGTGGGTTAAGACAGTAACAAAGAGGAAGTGGAAAATGCAAACTGAGCACCCAGGATCTCTGGGATGTGACTGCATTGGTAGCTTTTCTCACCACTATGGCAAAATGACTGAGAGAAGTGACTTCCAGGAGGAAGAGCTGCTTTGGTTCATGGTTTCACAGTGAGGAAGGGAAAGCGGCAAGCTGTCTCAGTCTGTATGTATTGATGGGAGTGTGAGGGAGGTCGCATCACAATGGCAGACAAAAAAACAGAGCAAATATGACAGAGAGGAGTCAGGGATAATATACCTGTAAAGTTCTGTGTCCAATGACCTACAGTTACTCCCTACCTCTAAAAATCCCTTATTGCTCCACCAGCTGGGCAAGTAGGCTTCAAGCACGCAGGCCTATGGAGAACTCAAATTAAACCTTAATACATTTAAAACATACACATATTAAAGGTACACTTACATATTTCTATCTAGAATGTGCTTAAATGTAAAATGAAAGCATAGAAAATGTACTCAATGAAATAAGAGCTGAAAATTTCCCTAGGAAAGACAGGGACATAAAGGCACAGGAAGTATTTAGAACCCCAAACAGACAGGACTAGAAATGAGCCTCCGTGTGACAAACCACTTCTAAAATGTCAAAGTTTAGAACAAAGAACACTGAGAGTATGAAAGAGAAGCTCCAGATTACTTGTGAAGCCTAAGCCATTGTTGGACCCCAAAATCTAGGGTCTTAATTGGGCGCCCCAAGAACCCAGACTCCAGTCCAGTTGATGCAACAGCACGAGGTGTTTATTGAAGAAGCAACTGTACAGATGTCCTGAAAGCAAGAGTTGCATCTTACTGCAGCCCCATGGGGGCTTTTAAAGGAAAAAACCACAAAACCGACAAGATTACAATTCCCATACAATTTCGTTTCGATTGATTTATGTCTAGAGGCTAACTTCATAAGATATGGTCTGGTTACAGAGTGATCAGAGAGGGGGTACAGTTACGTCAACAGGTACATTCTTCCTGAAACCTCAAAGGGGGTATCAGGGCAGGCGTGGAGTTTACACAAAGGTCATAGTGGTCCTTCCTGGAACACTTGCAACTCTCCCAGTCACAGTTGAGCACATCTCTTAACAGAAATCTTTTTACATTGTTACATTGTTACAGGGGTGGTTGAATACTGATTGAGTCAGCTTGCCCTTGGAACTAGTTTTCTTTTTAGTTCCTTATTTCCTGGGGCTTGGGGGGTATAAGCCTGAAGGGTTAGGGTCTTTCACCATCAGTTTTAAACCAAAGTAGATTCCCCCAACAGAAACCCTAACTGCCAAGAGACCAGGTGTAGCTAATTTCAAACCCTGAAATAAAGCTACTGTTAACTCAGCTGTCAGCATTCTCTTTGAGAATCAAGTGAGAAATAGAAACCTTCCATGGTGGTTTGAAAAAAAATGTCCCCCACAAAATGAGTGGCACTATTGGGAGGTGTGGCTTTGTTGAAGTAGATATGGCCTTGTTGGAGTAAGTGTGTCACTGTGGAAGCAGGCTTTGAGGTCTTTTGCTTAATCTTCACTCAGGGTCACAGTTCATTTCCTGTTGCCTATGAGATATAGGACTCTTAGCTACTACTCCACTACCACATCTGCCTACAAGCCACAATGCTACCTGTCATGATGATAATGGACTGAACCTCTGAAACTGTAAGCAAGCCACCCCAATTAAATGTTTTCTTTATAAGGATTGCCGTGGTCATTGTGTCTCTTCACAGCAATAGAAACCCTAACTAAGGCAGAAGTTGGTACTGGGAGTAGGGTGTTGTTGTAATAGAACAGATCATATTTTTATTTGGAGGAATTTGAACTTTGGTACTTTGGGTTATGAAAGTAATGGAATGCTTTAAGCACTGCTTAATGGACCATACCAGTAGGAGCATAAAAGACAGAGGTGCTAAGAGTTATTTGAACTGTCAGGGGCTTACTCCAGAGGTTTCAGAAGAGAAGAATTTTAGTATGTTGCCTAGAATCCATTCTTGTGATATTTTGGTGAAGAAAGTGGCTGCTTTTTGCCCTTGTCTGAATAACCTGCCTGAGGATAAAGTGAAGAGTTTTGGATTAATTCCATTGGCAGAAGATATCTCAAAACAGCCTAGTATAAACTGTCATGTGGTTATTAGTGGTAACTCTAATGAAGATTTATAAAGAAAAGGAGCAAGCTGAGCAGGGTAAATTATAAAATGTAAATTTTGAGGAGAAAAAGAAAACCAGGGAGTGGAATGGAGCTAAACCCTGTGTTCAAGGAGATAAAGGGATTAAGAAATTGAGTAAAGGAGGTGGTGACCTCAAGGCAAGATCCCACCCAGCTAAAGTTTCCAGCTTGTGAAAAGGAATTAAAGAAAAGCTTAGAGCAGGGTGTATTGGTGCACATTTTAAAACCCAGCACTGGGAAGGCAGAGGCTGGTGGATATCTGAGTTTAAGCCTGGTCTACAGAGCAAGTTTGAGGACAGTCAAGCTTAGGCAGTGAAAGACAGAAAGCTGGTGATGATGTAATTGAGTGAGGGGGTCATGTTCCAGCCCCAGTAAGCAGTATAACTTGGCAGCTTTGGCCATGTGGTTCTGGCTTTAGAGTTAGAATAGAAAAAAAGAGTTATAGAATAAAGCCACTGAGGCCAGGCATGTGTCAGGGGCATCCCTGAGTGGAGGCCTAGTATAGAGTCTATTGCATGAAGCCGTCAAGTTGGAGCCTGGATTGCCTTGGAGAACCCAGGATGTTGGAGATGCCAGAGCCATGGGATACCTGCCAAGGAAAGCTGCTAACAGGGAGTAGAACCAGCCCAAGAGAGAGAAGTGTGTTGCAGTCAACAAGGCTGAAAGGAGTTGGAGATCTGAAGAGTGTTTTGACATCAGACATGGAGATGCAGAGTGTGGAGTTTGCCCAGTCCAGTATTTCCTCACTGTGCTCCTTTCCCTATGTTTTGGAACAGTAATGTATATCCTGTGCCATTCTATGTTGGAAGTATGTGATGATCTGTTCTTGAATTTAATTTTACAGGAGATTACAGTTAAGAGATTGCCATGAGTCTCAGAAGAGATTTTGGACTTTAAAACAAGTTTGAGACTGTTATAGACTGTTGAAGCTGGACTGAATGCATTTTTGCATTATGATATGGCTACAAGTCTCTGGGGGCCAGGGAGTGGAATGTGGTGGTTTGAAAGAAAATGTCCCCCAAAGGGAGTGGCACTATTAGAAGTTGTGGCTTTGTTGGAAGAAGTGTATAACTATGGAGGCAGGCTTTGAGGTCTTTTGCTTTAGTTTCACTCAGTGTCACAGTCCATTTCCTGTGGACAGCAATAGAAACCACAATTAAGACACCTTCCAAGACATATGTAACCTAAAGGAATGCACAAGCAGGATTGCAAAAGACACTTTAAGGAATCCTACTCAGAGAAAAAAATATAGCCACAAGGGTACAGGAAGGAATAAATTCCATTAGATAGTAAACAAATCAGAATTATAAAAGAATCAAACATTATAAAAATAATAAAATGATGGCATCTGTACATGACCTCAGACTACAACCCTGAATGTAAATGGCCTTATTTCTCCAATTAAAACACATAGACTGACTGATAAAATTAAAATCAAGATCCAACTATTTGCTGCCTACAAGAAACTCAGCTCATGGGCAAAACACACAAAGAAACTGAAAAAAAAATTATATCCTAAGTAAATGGAATCTGGAAGTAAACAGGAGTGTACTTATATCCAATAAAGTCACCCCCAAACAAAAATTAGTCAAAAGAGTTAAAGAGAGTTACTATATAAAGGAATAAGCATTAAGAAAATATAATGGTTGTAAATATATATGTATTAAATATTAGCACACTCAATTTCATGAAATACACTCTACTAGATATAAAAGGACAGATGAGTCCTAATACAACAACAGTGGGTGTTTTCAATGCCCTACTCTGTCTTTCTCATCCATATCAAAAGAATCAAAACTAAACTTCAGAGTTAAACTACACTATAGTTCAAGTAAACTTTACAGACACCATCTATCATTAACAGAGAGAATATTCCACCCAACATCTATAGAATACACATTCTTTCTGGGAGTTCATGGATTTTTTTCCAAAACAGACCATATTTTAGGTCATAAAGAAAATGTAAAATGAAAAATGTTTTCTTATATCATATCATATAAAAGTTGAATGAAATGAGAATTTAACAGCAAAATAAGCTAGACATAAAAATTGAACAATACACATTTTATGTATTTTTGAAAGATTTACTTATCTTATTATATAAGTGTTTTATGCACATGTATATCTTTGCACACTAGCAGAGGGCATGGGATCACATGGGACCACAGTTATAGAAGGCTGTGAGCCATCATGTGGGCACTAGCAATTGAATCTAGGACCTCTAGAAAAGAAGACACTGCTCTTTACCATGGAGCCATCTCTCCAGCCCCCCCTACACACACAATATATATATTTTAACAATCAATCATCAACAAAGAAACCAAAGAAGAAATTTAAAAGTGCCTAGAAGCAGATGAAAATGGAAATACATCATAACAAAATCAGTAGGAGAGAGGGAAGTTTTCAATTATGCTCACCTACATTAGATATTTAGAGAAAGATGAAATAAATAACCTAATGATGCACCTGAAGGTGTTAGCAAAAGGACAGGCCAAAAAACTGCAAAATAATGCAAGAAAAGAAGAGAGTTGAATCTAGTGAAATAGAGTATAAAAGGACAGTACAGAGCCAGGGAGATGGCTCTTCAGGTAAAGACACCTACCTACCTTTGAGCTTAATGACCTCAGTGTCATCCCCAGGACTCAAATGGTTGTAAGTGAGGATTTACTTCAGCAAGTTGTCCTCTGATCTCCACAGGTATGCCATGGCTTATGCATGCCCATACATTAAATAAATAATAGTGAAAACAAAAAACAAACAATATGAAAGGATCAGTGGGAAAAAAAATAGTTGATTCTTTGAAAAGATCAATTAGTCAAACAACCCAAGAGAATGGAAAAAAACAGAAATACTAGAAAAATATGAAAAGTGGACAACAGAGGATCATTAGTGTGGTGGTTTACATGAGAAATGTCCCCCACAGGTTCAGACATTTGAACATTTGGTCTCCACTTGTTGGGGAGGTTTGGGAGGTGCAGTCTTGCTGGAAAAAGTGCATCACTTGGGGAAATGGGTGGCTTTGATAATTTCTAGCCTTGCCTTACTTCCAGCATTCTCTCTGCTTCATGTTTGCAGTTAAAGATGTGACTTCTCAGCTTCCTGCTCCTGCCTCCATGACTGCCACATGTCACCATGTCTCCCTGCCATGATGGACTCTTGTCCCTCTGGAATCATTAGCAAAAACAAACCTTTTCTTCCTTAAGTTGCCTTTGACCACAGTGTTTCATCACAATGGAAAAGTAACTGATAAAATTGGAAGTTATTTTGAAACCTTAGACTCATCTGAATTAGAAAGTCTTTAAGAAACAGATAAGTATATTGACGCATATAACATCCAAAATTGAACCAAGAAAATATTTTTTATTTAAACATATCAATAACAAATAATGAAATTGATGTAATGCAAAGTCTACTAACAAAGAAAGGGCAATATCAGATTTATTGTTAAGTTTTATCAGACAATTTAAGAAACTAACATCAATTCTCCTCAAGCTATTCAACAAAATAGAAAGTGAATGAACACTTCCAAAATCAATCAATATTATTGTGCTATCAAAACCAAACAAGACACAACCAAACAGAAAGCTATAGACAAGCATCATTGATAAACATACATGCAAAAATCTTCAACAGAACCCATGCAAACTGAATTTAACAACACATTTAAAAAAACACAATGGTCAAGTTGACTTCATTCCAAGGATGCAAGAAAGATTCACCATATATGAAACCATTTATAATATAGCCATAAATAGAATCAAGGACAAAAATCACATAACATAACAGATGCAGAAAAAGCATTTGCAAAAGCATTAGAACAGCACTGAAGAAAATACATCCTGAAGGATTATATCTCAGTCTAGTACTCAGATACACAACAAAACTACAGACAGCATTACACTGAATGGGGAAATCAGTAGACACTCTCATCACTCATTCAGTGTAGTATTTGAATTCTTAGCTGGAGCAATAAGGCAAGAAAGTGAAATAAAGAGGGCATAAACATGAAACATAAAAGGGAGAAATCAAAGTATCCCTATTTGTAGATGACACCATCCTATACTTAAAAAATCCAACAGACTTCCACCAGAACTCTTAGAAATAATAAGTACTTTAGTAGGATACAAAATCAGCACACAAAAATCAATGGTTTTTCTTAATATTAACAATGATATTTGTAGGAGGCATGGAAGTCCTTGTGCTCATAAATCAGCACTAGGGGAACCAAAAGTGTTAAATACACAAGCCTGTCTCTTCAAAGAGAGAGATGTATAACCTGTTTTCCACACAGAAGTCTGGGAGCAGACATGGTTAATAGCCCGGGAACCTTTGCCCTATCTATGTGGCCAAGAACACACCAGATCCTTCCTCAAACCTTTTATCACAAGCTTGTTTTTCTGTCAATCTATACAACCCATTTTTGTGGAAGATGTTACGTGTAGTTTATAAAGAATTTCTATGTAGTCATGTCTTAAGCTTTATTGTTGAGTTAATTATCACCAGGAAATTTTTCACCAAATTGTGCTTAAATATGACTAAAATAAACTATTCAGGGTCAGACTTTCAAATTTGGAAGTCACACTGGTTACTGAGTTGTGTTGAACAGAACTACCTTCTTGCCTCCTGCAGATGGTCATTCTGCTGGCTGTGGGGACCCCAATAGCCAAAGAAATCCCAAGCAAAAAGAACAATGCTGGAGTATTTTAATAGCCAGTTTCAAGTTATACCATAAAGTCATAGTGACAATAAAAGCACAGATCCAGCACAAAAACAGACACATAGTCCATAGACGAGAGTCATAAAATAAACCACATAGCTGTAGGCTCCTGATTCTTCACAAAGGTGCCAAAAAGATACACTGGAAAACTGACAGCATCTTTACAAACAGTTCTGAGAAAGGGAGTTGTCCACATGTTGAAGAATGGATGTAGCCCCTCATCTCTCATTCTCAAAATGAACAAAGGCCTTGCTATAAGACCTAAAACTGAAACTACAGCAGAAGAACACCAGGGAAACACGTCAATATACATGCATAGGCCATCACTCCTAAATAGGGCTCAGGTTACCAGCTATGAGAGCAAGAAGTGACAGTGTAAGTCCTTCTAACGTAAAAGTTTCTGCCCAGCAAAGAAAACAATGAACAGAGTGAAAAGCTGGCCTGTAGAATGAGGGGAATCTTTGCTGCTGTTCATCTTACAGAGCACTAACACCCAGAACAAAGAAATGACTTGAAAATCAAGCATCAAAAGGGTAAACCAATCAATATACAGAAAAATGAAAATACTTTTCAAATAAATAATTGCAAATGTCCAATAAACGCATGAGAAAAAAATTAGGCATCAGGAATATAAAATTTTTTTTTTTTTTTTTTTGGTTTTTCGAGACAGGGTTTCTCTGTGTAGCTTTGCGCCTTTCCTGGGACTCACTTGGTAGCCCAGGCTGGCCTCGAACTCACAGAGATCCGCCTGGCTCTGCCTAGGAATGTAAAATTTAAAACCACATTGAGATTCTATCTCACTGAGACTGAATAGGAGTCACCAATAAAAGAAGACCCAGCAAATGTCGGCTATGAATCATGGGAAAAGAATCGCTTAGGCACTGTTGGTGGGATGATAAATTCATTCATCATCTATGTAAGTCAGTATGGTGATTCCTTAAAAAATTAAAAAACATGACCTGCTACATGACCTCCATATATACTCAAAGAAGCCAAAGCAAGTACACTATAGACACACTCAGACACTCATGTCTGTCACACCTTTATTCATGATACCTTAGTTATGGAGTCAACCTAGTAACACACTAATGGAAGGCTGGATAAAGAAAACATGGTATATATCCACAATCCTGTTTCAGTCCTCCATGGTGAATGAAACTATGTCATTTGCAGGAAAATGGATAGAAGTCCAGATCATCATGTTGGATGAAATAAGCCGGACTCTGAAAGGCAGCATCACATGTTCCCTCTTCCATATGGGATCTGTGGTTGAGGAGAGATGTGGAAGTAGAAGGGAACTATTTATAGAAGGGGTGGGGCTTAGGAAGATGAGGAGGTGATGATTTGAAAGGGTCAGAGGGAATGGAACATGATCAAAATGTTATATGCTTGTATGAAAATAGGACAATAAAACCCATTGTTTGCATAATTAACATATAATAGGGAACTATTTATAGAAGGGGTGGGGCTTAGGAAGATGAGGGGGTGATGATTTGAAAGGGTCAGAGGGAATGGAACATGATCAAAATGTTATATGCTTGTATGAAAATAGGACAATAAAACCCATTGTTTGCATAATTAACATATAATAATAAATGTTTAAAATAATCCAGGTCCTTTCTACCTCCTAACAGGGGCAGAGAAATTGATACAAAAAGAGAGCATGATAAGAGAAAATAGCATAGGCAGGTGTGTCTTAGGAAGGGTCATGAGTGACAGCTCTCTGATGACAGTACTGTACTAGGGTTTTGCAAAAAAGGGAACAACTTTGTTGAACTACCAACTCATTCATATCTGCCTTCATAATGAAGGGGGTGGGGGTACGAAGGGAGACAGAGAATCTACTCACTGACGGGATGACAAGGAGAGAGCCTTCCGGGTTTCTCTCCATGGGTCAAATGCTTCACTGGTCACATACTTATTTTCCAAGGTAGCACTATTCTAGGAGGGGGGTTATATTATGAGCTTGTGACATTAAAAAGTCATGACTTTATGAGCTGCTATTTCCTGTGAAGGGAAAGCTGGTCCTTAAAACAGAGTTGGCCATGGAGGAGTATGGAGAGAACCCACTGGCACAGTAAGAAGCAAACATACAAACAAGAGGATATGCGGGGCTGGCACACAGCAAGCAAGATGCAGACAGGAGCAGCTGAGGTGGAGACACAAGCAGGATTTTCACCATTCAACTGTTTTCAGGCAGAGAAAGAGATTTGCTTCTAAATCCTACCTCCACTGTGGCACCAAGAGTGTCTGATGTACAACACACTGAGTGTGTTGATCTATTGTCCTGTACTGACTCCTATTCCTGGAAAACTGCTCTGTAGTAACCTCAGACAGAGGCTCTGAGTGGTTTCATTCCTAAATTTATGTAAATGTGCATGTGGAGACTAGGGATCAGCATTGGACTTTGTAGTAGGACAGGTCCAGGGGTCAAGGAAATTGGCTCAAATCAGTTGCCAAGGCATACACATAATGTACTTCCTTATGAGCCAACCTGGAGTCTGCCTGAGGGCCTAGCAACAGGCACTATCAGGGTTCCTGATCATGCTTAGCCAATGAGGGATGACCACAGATTGCCACCAGATTGGGACACAGCCTGGGTGCTGGGAGGAGAGTATATAAGGCCTTCCCCACTATTGAATAAACGAGTCTGCTGTTTGCCTTCAAGTGACTCCCAGTGTCTGTGTCATTGACACCGTGCCTTCTCACCCCCTGCCCCCAGAGAGCCATTAGGATCCAGCAATACGCGTCTTTGTCTATCACCCCCACACACACTTTATTATTTGTGACAGAGTCTGTCTTAGTTAGGGTTTCTATTGCTGTGATAAACACCATCACCAAAAGCAACTTGGGGTGGAAATGGTATATTTCAGCCTACACTTTGAAGTAACAGTCCATCACTGAAGGAAGTCAGGGCAGGAACTCAAGCAGGACAGGAACCTGGAAGCAGGAGCTGGTGCAGAGGCCATAGAAGGGTGCTTCTTACTGGCTTGTTCCTTATGGCTTGTTCAGCCTGCTTTCCAATAGAACCCAGAACCACCAGCCCAGGGATGGCACCACCCACAGTGAGCTGGGCCCTCCCACATCAATAATCAATTACGAATTAAGAAAATTTACCATAGGGCTTGCCACAGACCGATCTGGTGGGACAGTTTCTCAATTGTGTTTCCCTCTTCTAAAATCACTCTAGCTCATGTCAAGTTGACAGAAAACTAGCCAGCACAGAGCTCCTGGACCTGGAGCTCACTGATTACATGACTGGCTGGTCAGCAAGAGCTCCAGAAATCCTCCTGCCTCTCCTCCAGAGCACTGGGATTGCGGGTGCACGCTGCCATGCCCATCTTCGCATACGGGTGCTGTGGATCCAAGCTTAGGTCCTCACATTTGCATAGCAAGCATTTTACCAATGGAGCCATCACCCCGATAGAAGGGAAGGTAATGAAGAACAGGGGCGTCAGCAGGAGTAGATGAAGAGGAGGCAATGGGGCATAACAAGATCAAAATACATTTATATATAGATGCATGCAAATGCCATTATGAAACCCATTACTACATTACTAAGAATAATTAATGCATGCTAATAAAAACTTCTTTAAAAAATGAAGGCATCCAGTGGTGCTGTCTACCAACTGAAAGAGCTGCAGAGAAAGCTTAGAATATGGTTACCCTTCAAGCAGTCTATGGCAGGCAGGGGACTTCAGGTGGATGGAGATGGGAAAGGGAAAGCCTGAAGCCACTGATAGAGGGAACAGATCCCAGCACCTGGAATTTACCGCCATCTGCATCCCCAACTTGTGTCTTCATTTGCATAAAAAGCAAGTAAAATCCACAGTCAGCAAGCCTTCCTGATTAACCCCAGCCAGATCTGTCACCCCGCTGGTTTCTTCTTGCACCAACACTTTCGCACGTGTTGATAGCTTGCTTCAAAGAACACAATTTGCTGGTGCATTGTTCCGGGCCATTACATCTGAATATTTTTGTGTTCATTTGAGAATTCAGGTGCCTGGAAGTTTTCCCTTTCATTTGGGAATTCAGGTATAAAGTCAATTTTCTATAATTGTTTGTGGCATTATTCCCAGAAGGGGGACTATTGGATGACATCTCCATTGCAGATGAAAACTGACCAGCCATTTTGTTTCCACATTGCTTGGTCATGGAACCCCAACTCAGTTGGTATAATTTGAATTGATTCTTCCCATACGCTCTTTAATCAGTTCCCAGTGTCTCCACTTCCTAATCCTGCCCTGGTATCAATAGACTCTAGGAACGTCTGCCCAGAGGCGATCAGTTCCATGGCAGAGAAGGGGGTCTCATACCTGTGCATTCAAAGTGGAAATAAAAGTCTAAAAGAAACAAATCAAAAAGAAAGGAAGGATTCGTGCTCATTTTCTTAAGGCTCCTGGACCTGCTTTCTATTAAATATGATGGCTGTTCTCCTCCACTCTGTAGATGAGACACATGGTCATTTGTTTTCATGCCTGACTGACATCTTTTATATGAAAGTAATGGCCTGCCTCTCAGAGACTCCCTCTGCTGCCCTGCTGTGTAGGGGCAGTCTAAGACTCTAAGAGACAGCACTGTTCCTGCTACAGGAACACAGAGAGTCCTCACCTGAGCTGAGGTTCTTTGAACCAAGCCATATCAAGCAGGTGTTCATTGGTATTGCCCAGTATGAGAACATGCTCACTCCAAAGTATGTACGCTGTGTTCAGAACCTAAGCTGCAGTGAAACTATCCCAGGCAACACAGGCGGGCACAGGCCCCAAAACACCAGGGATTTGTTAAATGTTTGAGTCTGACTTAGTTTTTAGTCATATGTTCAGTAAAGTTTCAACTTGACCACTTTCTCTCCATTCCCACATGTGGTTACAAGACCCTTGGAGCCTGACTCACAGTTTAGAAGCTGGGTTTAGACATTCCCTCAGCCGCAGGGAGCTGCTTACCTATAAACACACCCCTTCCCAGAAAAGCTTGTGGAAAAAGGTCTGCTTAGAGGAATACAAATGCCCGGTCTCTGTGTGTCCACTTAAGACATCCCGGGTTTGAACTCTGTGATGATGATATGGCGCTGGTTGGTCGGCGGAAAAGTCTCAGGCCACGGCTACCGGAGTTAGAAAGAGCTTTATTAGAAAGAAGCCAGGCCTGGAGAGAAAGGAAGGCAGCAGAAGGAGCAGAGCGGGAACACAGAGAGAGAGCACAGAGAGAGGAAACAGAAGAGAGAGCGCGCAGAGAGAGAGAGAGATGGGGGTCTGCATCTGGCTTTTTAAGGTGGGGATTGCGTGACCACGTGGCTGTGCGGCAGGTGCTTAGTCGCCTGCGTCCCCTGATGACGTGAGATGCCAGACCTGGAAGAGTGAGAGCAGGATCCTAGTCTGTACTACCACCACTCCGTGGCTCAGCCTCTCTCTTGGCCAATCCTGCTTTCCCATCTCTCATACAGGTGTTGTTCTAGCGAGTGCTCCAAAAAGCCCTGCAGACACTATCCACACCATGATCGATCTGTCCCCGAGGAAGCCCGGCCTCTGCCAGGACCATTCTCTGGTTGGTACTCCTGACATAGTTTACACTCATGAACCTTTTCTTCACGCACACTAGGAGGGTTCCACACATACAGGTGGAATCACGGGGGAAAGGGAATGTGCATCTCCAATCTTACCAGAAACGACTCATGAGCTCTCCAGCAGCTGTACCAGGTCGCCCTTCCCAAAGCGGTGGATTTAATCCCCACCAACATCCCCCTTCTTCACTTCCTTTACTTTTTGGTTCTTAGAGACAGGATCTCATGTAGACCAGGCTAGCCTCTCACTCACTATGTAGCTGAGGATGACCTTGAACTCCAGACCTTGAACTTCGCCTGGCAAGTGCCAGGGTTATGAGTGTGATCCTCCACCTAAACAAATCTTAAGAAAACATATGGCCCCAAATATATTTCATTAAAAATTATCAATAGTACAACTAATTAGGAATCTAGAAAAGAAAAAAAAAACCAAATTAAACAAAGCAGAACCACTTAATGAATATACACTCAGAAACTCATGAAAGTTATTTTCTTGCAATGGTGGGAATTGAACCCAGAGTCCCGTGAATGCTAGGCAAGCACTTCACCACCTGTCTCCCTGGTACAATAGTCTTTGGGAAGCTTTAATCAGTAACAGAGCGAAGTCATTGAAAAGACTAGTAAAGAACATAACCTGGCTGAGTCTGCTCAAGAAAGAATGAAAGGTAAGCTATTGGAAGGGGGCATTTGCTACAGCCATCTTAAAAGAGAATCCCCTATACAATAGTATGCCAATAAACATGAATTTAGACTGAAAAAGATGATTTTGTAGGGAAGTATAACTCATAACTATGTAAAAAGAAAAATTAACCTTTTGGGAAATTCTACCAAACATTCATGGATCAGAAAATATCCAGTTCAAAGCAAAGGCTGCAGAACATAGGAAAAGATGAAGACTTCTGGGCTTTATGCAGCTAGCAGAAAACGAGTATCCTAACCAGACAGGCACAATACAGGGAAACAAGACTGTTGGCCCACATCACCTGTGAGTAGACATGGAGAGTCCTACATAAAATATTAGCAAATTAGCCACAGATAAAGAGCAATGAATCAAGGTGGTTTCATACCATAAGGATGGCTGAAGCTTTAAATAGCTATAAATGTGATCCCTTGCGCTAATGGAACAGAGGAAAAGCCAACATAATTATCTCAGTGGCTGTCCCAAAATGCACACCCATTTACAGTGCTGAGAAATAAATGTCCAGTGTGGCACCTTGTGGTGTAAAACACGTCGCTATAATTTTCTACAGTATGTGACATTTTTTGAGCATTCATTGCATGTCAGACAAGGTTCCAAATGCTTTGTACAAATTAATTCTTTTAACTCACACACAAATCCTATGAAACAGGTGCTACTGTTGTCTCCATTTTCCAGGAGAAGCTGGGTAAGCTGAGGTATAGTGTTAGGTGACTTGCCCAGGTCACACAGTTGAGTGACAGAGCTGAAGTCCAAAACCAAGCAGACAGGCTCCTACATTCGCCACCTTGTACTTTGCTAGATGGTTCTTCCAGTCATAGCTAGGAAAGGAGCTCCCAAAAGCAATATTGTATTTTAAAGTTTATTTTTATTTTATGTGTATGAGTGTTTTTTGCTTGCATGTATGTCTGTGCATCATGTGTATGCCGGGTTCCCACAGAGACCAGAAGGGGGCGTCAGATTCTCTGGAACTGAAGTTACAGATGGTTGCGAGCCACTGTGTGGATCCTGGGAACTGAATCTGTGTTCTATGGAAGAGCAGCCAGTGACCTTGGCCATCAAGCTGTCTCTCCAGCCCCAAATGATACCATATTTTTAACAGAGGCATTTCTAACCTGAATGGATTGAAGTTGTGGTGTGGATGAGATGGATTTGCCCATCGTGGTGGTTTGAATAAGAATGGCCCCATAGGCTCATAGATTCATTATGGAGAGTTGCTACTTGACAGGGATTAGGAGGTGTGGCCTTATTGGAAAAAGCGTGTCACTGGGGGTGGGTTTGGGGGTTTCAAATGCTCAAACCAGGCCCAGTGTCTCTCTCTTCCTGCTGCCTACTGATCAGATGTAGAACTCTCAGCTAACTCTCCAGTACCATGTTGGCCTGTGTGCCGCCATGACATTAATGGACTAAACCTCTGAAACTGTAAGCAAGTCCCAATCAAACGTTTTTCTTTGTAAGAGCTGTCTTGGTCACGGTGTCTCTTCACAGCAACAGAAGAGTGACTGAGACACCTGTCTTGTTAAACTGTATGACAGGAGCAAACTCAGCCATCATTGTGGGACTCAAATAACAGTTCAAACTCAACAGACAAACGGTTGCTGCTGTTGGAATGAGTGTCCCCAGTGGCCCATTCGCTAAGGGAGTTCCCAGCTAGGTGCTGTGGGGACAGGGTGGAACCTTCTTGAGGTGACAATTTAGTCATAGAAGTATGTCCCCAAAGAGGATGCTATTTAAAATGCTGCTTTCTCACTCTTGGTCTTTCACATCTGCCCCTGAGGTAATACACCTGTGCTCTCTGTCCCGACATACTGGTCATCCCCTGTCCCCAAACAACCAGATCAACCTGCCTTCACCCACCACGGACTGAAACCTCCAGACTACAGGTCAAAATAAACCTTTGTTCTTCTCAAATGGACCATCTCCAGCATTTTGTTATAGTAACAAAGATGACTAACACCGTTATAAACTGTACTAAGAATTTTTTGGAAAGAATTAAATAGTAAAAGTCGAACGCTGGGGTAGCTGGTTCTATGTCAGGAATAAAACCTCAACATAAAAATGCACAGTTGTGTATATCCACACATCAAGGAGAGCTGTTTCAGAAACAATCTCCAGAAGTATGCTCACTGTTATAAAAATACCTCACAGAATAAGAGGTAAACTATTTCCTGTTGATGAATTCAAGATTCATGGACGTCTCAGATCTTCTATGTCAGTGAAGCGTCTGATGTGCTAAGATGCATGAACTCAGCAAATACGTTGCTGATATAATTGTTCTTTTCAGTGAACGAAATACTCGGTTAAAAACATCCTCCCCAAACCCCACCCCGGTAAGTGACTGATGTACCATGTGCTGGTCCACCTGCACTCACCAGGGTGTTAAGGCCTTGGAGTACTGTCTTAGCAGTTAAGAGTACTTCCTGCTCTACCCAAGTACTGGAGTTCGGTTCCCGGCACCTACAGAGGGCAGCTCACAACCACCTGTAACTCCATCTTCAGGGGATCTGACATTCCCCTTATGGCCTCTGAAGGACCTGCATACACATGGCACACACATACACTCACGCACACACATGAACATTAGTAATTTCTTTTAAAGAAAGGAATAAAGCAGGTTCTTAGTTGACTTAATCATAGTGAGAGCTCTGCAACCAGGCTGAACACTGATGGCTGAACTACAGGACTGATTCTCAAGGTGAGTTTTCCAGTGACATGCACAAAGGACAGGGTAAGAGATATCATGTCTCTGAGGGGATACCCAGGAAGCCTCTAATGAGTTCACACGTGGAAACAGAAGATCTCCAGAGGGGCTTCACCAGCTCACTACAAAGACCAGAGGAACGCATCAGTGTCCCCTGGAATCTCCAGCAGACACAGGGCAGCCAGCTGGCTCCAGGCCCTGCTTTGCAGAAGAGTGTAGAGCAGAGGTGTCCTCCCTTGGACCTCACAACTCCAGCTGCCAAACTTTGCACTGAAATGAGCCAGTGGAAGGGCCCGAGCCACCACATCAGAGTCTGAGGGCGGGACGGAACCGTGAGAAGTCGCAGTTCTCACCCTTCAGCCTGGAGGACACAGTGTGGCCTTTTCTGCCCTTCTTTGTCAGGTGACTACTCTCTTACCGGTGGCCTTCCTGGTGTCACATTCGTCTGACTCTCCTTGGGACACTCCTAGACTTCTCCTGTCCCTAGAGGAGTTAGAGATGAAATACAAGGCCCTCCAAAGACAACAAGCTTCCCAGAGTTGAAGAGATTCCTACCCACCCCCTCTTAGCCCCGCTTCACCGTCATCTAGTAGGACAATTTCTGTTTTCCTGCCCCAGGTCTCCAGTCACTCACCTGTGAAACAGGAAGGTTTGAATGGTCCAGTGCCTTTTGGGAAAGCACTTAGCATTTCTACAAAACGTTTCCAGAGCCCCCAGACTCCCCTTTCTCTCCTCCAACCTCTGTCTGGGTTCCAACTGCACCAGCCTCCCCAAGACCCGTTAAGCCACCCCTGCTGCCATGGCTCCCCCACCACGACGGACTACACCCGCAGACCAGGAGCCAACACACAGCCAGTCTCCCTTAAGTTGCTCTTGTCAGATACTTTGCTGCAGCCACAAGACACACAACTAACACATTCTCTTTCCTTGGAAGCCTTTCATGACCCCCAAGAAGTCTCCATCTCCTTACAAGCAGCCTGAAGCAGTCTTGCCGCTCTCTAGCTACAGCCTTCAACACCCTCACTTGTAAGATACACTTGGCTGCCTTTCTCATGGGTGTCAACCCCCATGAAGACCCTGAAGTTCCATGCCCAGCCCCCGAGCATGGTACCCGGTACATATTAGATATTTGAAAACTGTTTACTGAATGAATGGATGAGTTGATCAGTCAATCCATTGGTAATTTTCCTCTGCTTGCCATAAATCAGGATTCTGCTGCATGCTCTGCATTGATGAGATGGAAACAGGAAGTAAGAAACGGACGGGGGGGGGGGGGGGGGGGGGGGGGGGATGGCCAGTGCAGCGACACCGCCCGGGTCTCTCTCATCAGATGCTATGACACAAACTAACTTCCCTCTCATACCACAATGTTCCTGGGGTGTGGTCCATGGACATACTGAAAATGCTAACACTGTTCACCCAAGCAAAGCAGAAACCACCGTGTAAATCTGGCCTGTGCAAACCACGCTTGGCATTCCAAAGCCGAGGAGAAATGAATATTGGATTAGCCTTCCATTCATGCGGATAATTGAGAGTTAGTCCAGTTCAGGCTTTGTTTGCTCCTGTACTTTTAAATCCTGGCCACAGGGTCCTGCCAGCCCGGGAGGACAGTGACACCAGCAAGCCAGGAAAGGACAGGGCTGACACTCCTGTTACTGAGAGGTCCTGGCCTGTAGGGAAGGGGGAAGAACACAGGGCTGTCCACTGGGACCTTCTGGGTCAGGGACAGACAGGGACAAGGAAGAGCTGTACTAAGTTCTTTTATGACTTCTCCTGACCCGGAGAAATGCAGGAGAAAGACAGGCAGCCATTTAATCTAGGAGCCAGGAGCTCCCACCAAGAAGCAATAAGAATTTGAATAACAAGGACATTGTCCTCAGAGAGAAAAGAAGAAAGGGGAAGTCGTCACCCACCCACCCGTGAGTGCCAAGTCACAAAATTTAATTAGGAAGATAAGAAGTAGAGGGGGTTGGGCCGATGTTCCCTTTTAAATTTTTTCCCCCTTGTTATGAGCTGGAAAAAGGAGAGAAATAATTTAAGCATAGAATTAACATCTTCTAATAATCTTAGACAAAAACCTGAGTCTGTTTTGCTTTGGTTTGTAAATTAGCCCATGATTAAAGTGTCTCTTCAGCCCAAGCGCCATTGTCTTCGCAGGCCTGTGTGCTGAACGGAGCCTGACCCAGACGCCCTTGGCGCTCAAGTACAAGATTGGCGAGCTTGAGGGAACGATTATTATAAAGTGAAGCCCTCGCAGTTTTGCTGCAAAATCAATGAACTTTTCAAGTGATTTTTATCATATTTTGCAGCTGTTCTGAAGCCTCTTGAGTGGCTCACACACTCTGGGCCCTGGTTACCTAAAGAGCCTTGTTCATCTGGTTGCCTCTCCCTCCCAAGGAGCAGCTAGTGCCGCCCTGGCTGGAGGCCTGAGTGGTTGGAGAAGCAGCCCAGCAGCCCTTCACTCCCTCATTTCAACGCACGATGTTGGGGACAGCTCCCAGTTCCCCGGGGCCGACTTAAGAAAGAAGCTTGAATTGTCTCCCAATGTCACACCCTGATGCAGAGGGACACTAGAGCCTGCCAGAGTGACAGAAGTCGAGGCTCATGGACACAGGAAGGCAAACTCCAAGAGGATCTGTGTACAGTAGGGCTCATAGGAGGAACAGACCTGAGGTGGGGGTGGGGGAGAGGAAGGGAGACTCATTAGGGCTGGATAGCCCAACAATGCCTGGTATACACTGGAGAGGCCATGAAGCTAGTTGTCTCCACAGAACCAGTCTGATGCTGAAGGCCTGGAAGATTCAAGACGACAGGCAAGCATGCAGTACTGATTTTCTCTCTTTCTATCTGAGCCAGAAGGTTCCACCCAGTCTGAGAGACCATCTTCCTCCCTGGGTTAATCCTTCTTAGAAAAACCTTCGAAGACATGCCCCCAGGCCAGCTCTTTCCTGATTTCAGATCTAATCAACTTGACAATCAAGATTAACCATGACGAGAACCACCACCCTACAAAGCAGGTCATAAAGATGAATGTCCTGCAGATGCACTCCAACCCATGCACCAGCCACTTCCTATGCTGCAGCCCAGACAGCAGTCTGCAGGGGAGCGGCCTGACGGGAGGAGCAGCAGACGAGGAAGAAGTGTCTGCTCTACAGTCTTCCCCAGGATCGAGAACACCAAGGAAGCAGAAGGGCAAACTATCCTATCTGGTTCATTTCCTCATATTGCCTGAGAATCCAGGTGACCCGCATAAAATGCTGAGGCTTCATATATACCCGCTTTACTTAAAATGACTCTAAAATGGGCCTGTTTCATAACATTATGTAACACTATATTTAGTTCTGGGCTGAATTAGTGAGAGAAGCAGAGAAATGGCTACTGCTCTCTAACACCTAATGATTCCAAGTCCAGTGGGCTCTCACCACCATCGGAAGAATCAGAACTGGCCCATGAATAACTGCTCAGTGTGGACCAGATGTGAGCATTCTCTAATAACTTGTTCTAGGTGGGTACTATTAGCAACTGGTTAATGGACACCAATTTCTTAGCATCTTGCATCTCTGTATCCCAAGAAAAATACGTTCTGGAGGCAAATGGGAGGAGGGGGACCGCCCACTTGGCATTAGCACAAGGAAAGGTGGCATCATCATCATCATCATAGGTAGAGCTGAGTACTGGCCTGGATCTGCTGAAGCCCAGTTGAACAAGGTAGAGCTGGAGCTGCGCAAGGAGAGAGCTTTAATTCTTCCCGGTGCCGCCTGCTAACATGGGTGAAGGGAAGGCCCCTCACTGCAACACAATGAACGTCACGCAATGCACATCAGACAACATCAGGCATGAATGAACGTCACAATAGCCACTGCTGCTGTTTTACTTCATCTGTTGTCTCTGAGAAACAGAATGGAAAATCAGAAGACTCCTCCTAGCAGGGACTGGTCGGCTGGGGAGAAGGTTGGCCACAGTCAAAATAAACATCTACTGAGTTCCTTCTGTATACCAGGTGATATCCTAAGTACTCCTTTCATTAAGTGGATTATCATCTAATCCTGACAGCCCACCATGTAGGCTGGTACAATCACAAGCTCCATTTTGTAGAAGAGAAAATTAAGAGAAGACGAGGCAACTAGTTCCTGTCCCTCCCACTAAATGGGGGACCATGGAGGAAAGGACAGGTCTCATGGGTGTTGTACACAGGAAAACCAGATACAGCCTAGATCCTGGAAACATTTCTAAAGAGTAAGCAGTCAAAGCAGTTTCTGATAGACTTCTTTTCTGCCCATACAACCGGGTCCTGTGCATCACAGGCTTAAAGATGGGCAGCCTCTATGGAAGGATGCAGTGAATTGTATCCCTCTAAAATGTACACTGACGTCCTAACTTCCCAATGAAATATTTAAACACAGGCCCTTTAAGGGGTAATTGAGGTTAAATGAGGCTATAAGATAGACTGTTAATCCACAGGGTGGGTGACAGGCAAAGCCACCAGGCATGCACACAGAGGGGAGACTGTGAGGGCAGACCACTGCCTGCAAGCTAAGGAGAGAGACCTTGAGAGGAAACAAAGCTGCCCATACCTTGACCTTGAACTTTCAGCCTCTAGAACTACAGAAAGGCAACATCTGTTGCTTCCACCACTCAGTCTGTCCTGTTTTACTATGGAGCCCCAGCAAGTTGAGTTGGTGGTATAATGAGATACAAGAAGAAATAAAACCTGTCTACATGGGCACCCGGATGGTGCATGGGTTACAGAGCCTGAAGTATCTGCCCTGGTGGCAGAAGTAGAGCTCCATTTCTTTGCAGAAATTCTGACCTCAAGGCTGATTGAAAAGTTTCAAGGCACACAGGAAAGACGCTGTGAGGAAGGCCTCACAGAAAGAGAAGACAGACGACAAAGGACATCTGTGATGGTTTATATAAAGAAACTGCTTCTAGTGCTGTCCAATCACCAAGACTTCCCAAGTTGGGGCCACTGGGATTTCTATAGAGAGCCTCAGCCCAAAACACAGCAGCAATGAACCCTGGGGGTCAGGGACAAAAAAATCAATACACGCACTGCCTTTGAAATCTCAAGATGCTCTATAAAAGCTTTGAGCAAGGACAAGAAAAAAATAGGGCTCCTTTGGCTCTGGAGATTTTTTTTTTTCCGTTAAAAAAAAAAAAAAAAAAAAAGCAGATTGCCTGTGAGCTCCAAGAGATGGCGACTGAAAAGTCTTCTTCCCCGTGTGAAGGATCAGAGGAAACCTTGAAACTCCAGGATCCTAAAGAAGTAGGACTCGCATCCTGGTGTCCTGGCTTGCACCGGTGCCAGGGTGGTCGGGAACACCCCACCAGGGCTAGAACATCCTTGGAAGGGAACAGAGCTGACCTTGCTATGAAGATGCACCCAGGTCTCCGAACCCAGCAATGCGAGTAATAAAACAACGTAACCTGTGAAAGTAAAACAAGATCTACGCCTCTTGGAGTTCTGACCTAATTTCAAAAGAAACTTGTGTCTCAGCAGGCAGCTGTTAGAAACACAAACTCCCGGTGTCTGCCTCTCAAGACTTGCTTCGGTACCCAGGAGTCCCGCCTCTTAAACTGTCTCAGCTAGAAGAGTTCAAGTTTGTTTTCATTAAAGATGAAAGTTTTTTTTAAGCACAATATAAGTAAACTTATTGAAACATTCAATGACTATAGGACACATTATAGTTCCCATTTTTGATTACTAGACTGAAAAGATCTAAAATAGCTCCGCCAACGGTCCTGGAGCACTGTAAGTGCGTGTGCCCCCATCTGCCATCATCTTCCTGAGGACTGGTCAGAAGCACGTAGCTCTAAGTGTGCAGACTGTATTCAGTGTGTCCAAGTGTGGGAGCTGTTGTAGCGCATGCCCAGACCAACCCACCCTAGCGATTAGAAAACTGCTATTCATAAAGGAACCTAGAGGAGCATTCTTGCAAGCCCACACCATCGAATACAGTAAGCACTAGCTGCCTGTGGCTGCTGAGCACATCCTAGCCTGCCCAAATGGTGAGGCACCAGAGGTATAGCACATGCTGGATTTCAAAGTCAAATCTGCTGGCGAGATTGCTCAGCTAGTAAGGGCACTTGCCCTGCAAGTCTGATGACCAGAGTTCAATCCCCAAAGCCCTCCTTGGAAGAAGAGAAACAATTTCCAAAAGTTGTCCTCCAGCCTCCGTATGTACACCAGCATGCACACACAAACTAAGATTAAAAAAAAAAAAATCAAAGTCAACTATTAAAAAAAGAATGTGGAGTATCCAATTAATAATTTTTTATATTGGGTATTGTGGGGGTCAGTGTTCACTGTCAATGTGGCAGGCTGGCTGTAGGATCACCTAGGAGAGGGAGGGACCTCTGGGCAGCCTGTGGGGAACTGTATGGGTGACGTTAACTGATATGGACAGACCTATCCTAACTGTCCATTCCCTGGCAGGAGATCCTGGACTGCACAAAATGGAGCACAGGAGCCGAGCACAAGCGTGCAAATTCAGCACTCTGTTCCTGACCGTGGCTGTCATGTGACCAGCTGTCTCACATGCCTGTCATCTTGACTTCTCTATCACAGTGTACTGTACCATTGAACTCTGAGCCCTCAGGATGCTTTTGCTGGAGTATTTTGTCACAGTGAGAGGAAAATAAACTAAGACAACTATTTTGTTAGCTTGGTTTGGTTTGAGACAGAGCCTCAATTTATAACCCAGGCTAGCCTGGAATTCACTAAGTAGTCTAGGCTAATCTCAAACTGGCAGGGATCCTCTTGTCTCAACTTCCCAAATGCTGGGACAACAGGTGTAAGCCACCACAGCTAGCTGGATTTAAAGTGAAGACTGCCTTCTTGAGATCTAGTGGTGCAAGCCTGTAATCCCAGCTCCTCAGAATTATGAGGCAGGAGGATCACAAGTTCAAGGCCAATCTGGGATACAGAATGAATACAAGGCCAGCCCAGGCAACTTAAGGAGACCCTGTAACAAAATAAAAAGCAACCGAAGGGCACTGAGACATGCAGCTCAGTGGTTAAGCGTGCACCTAGCATTGCAAGGCCAGACTGTGAAAGAAAAAAAGGAATCACCCACAATAGAACAGATGGCCTCGTTAAAGGCCCAGGACAAGAAAAGTTTCTGCGAAGAAACGGTCATGCTTTAAAGCTTCAGGGGCAGTTCCTACTTGAGACTCCAGATGCAACAGAGTTTGAACTGTTACCTCCAGCAGCTGCATGAGCCAGTACATACACATACATCTATATATATGCCCACACACAACACACACAAACACACATTCACACATGTCACACATACACTCACACACACTCACTCACACACTCACACACACACATTCACATACATCACACATACACTCACACACACATATACACACACACTCATATACACACATACACACACACTCTCTCTCTCACACACATACACTCACACACACTCACTCACACACACACATTCACACATGTCACACATACACTCACACACACTCACACACTCACACACACACATTCACATACATCACACATACACTCACACAATCACATACACACATATACACACACACTCATACACACACATACACACACTCTCTCTCTCTCTCACACACACACACACTCACACACACACACATTCACATACATCACACATACACTCACAATCACACACACACATATACACACACACACACACTCTCTCTCTCTCTCTCACACACACACACACTCACATACACTCACACATGGAGAGCCTCGACAGCACTTATCTAACACTTGATGGCTGAGAGTGGAAGTAGTGAATATTCTCGCAGCCAACGTGTCATGGAGCTCAGCCTGGTGTTCAGTGTGTGGATTTGAATTTTATGTTTCCAACCACTCTGGGCACACGGGTTCCCAGGGCGAAGAGAGAGGGCCATGAAGAACTCCCATTTAGAGGCCCCCAAGGCTGCACTAGGGTGTGCTGCCAGTCACAGCCAAGTCTTGGCGGTCTAATTGCACGGAGGAGGTATCTGCCATGGGAGAGAGGATGTTGGGTCATTCAAGAGAATCACCCCAGTGTCGGGGCATTGAGAGTCTGTGGGTGCAGGTGAGGTGTACCTGGGTCGGGAGGGAAGCTACTATGTTCTTGAGGCAGCAGTTGGTCTGTAAGGAGTAAGATGTATCATAGAAGCAGAGACCACACAGCAGCCAGAAGATGACAGAATCCAATTTTCTCTGCCTCTTTCATGAGCCACAGGGAGTTCTGGTGGAGTCTAGGGTTCAGCTTCCTGAACTGTAGGACATGGTCCCAGATAGATGTGGGAGTCATAAAAAAAAAAAAAGATTTACAATAGTGAGATGTTTCTGATATGCAACAACCAAACATGAATTCAGAAACCAAACAAGTAAGGAATCCGAGGTCTTCCAGGCAGCATCTCCCATGTTGCATTGGGCAACTTCACTAAAGCCTCAATTCCAGACATGCAGTGAGGGCACGTTGCAGGGTGCATGCCAGAAATGCCACACAACGCCAGCATGCACTTCCTGGAAGACCTCAGCGCAGACCTGGCAGTTGGGTATTTCCATGAACTCCAAGGTTTCTGGTCTACCAAGTTTTCTGTTCTCACAGAAACATAACTCATTGCAGAAAACAGAGACTTGTGTTTCCCACTGCCCTTTTTCAGCATGTGAGCATCAAATTAATATGTCTTTAGGTTGTACTATTACAATGCTCAAATTTTTAAGCACTGTCACTTGAGTTACTGGCTTGAGTTTCCTAAAACATCATTCAGTGAACTTTGGCTTAGAACATCCAACAACTTCTAAAATGGCCCTAAATATCATTCTGCTGTTTTATTCAATGTATTCACACAAGACCAAATTTTCAGCATGGACAATTCTAAAACAAAAATGTCAATCAACTCTGGAGAATGTTGATGATGCTCTATGCCAAATATTCAGCCAAGATTTTTTTCTTTATGTAAAATCAAAGAGGCACATCCATCTTATTAGCATGCAAATTTGCATTCATCTTTAATAACCGTCAAAATTATGCATATATACCAAATAATTTTATAGATAATATTTGGTATATATATATATTTATGGGTACACATATGGGTATATACATATATATGGGTATATATAGATTTTGATAATAATTTTTGAAATTTATAAGTTTTATAATACATACCAAATGTTTTAAAATAAATCTCCTTACAATTTATTATCAGTATATGTTTAATGTGTATTGATACTTTATATGCTTTTATACCCAGGATTGCATAAAATATCTCAGGACAAAAAGGTCCACAAGTAGAGAAGGTTTTAAAATATCTAATTTGCAACATTCTTGGCTGACCTGGGGACCTACACTATGAAATAAAAGGTATCTCTGCTTGGCCCTTGACCATCCTTAGTGTGCTCTAAAAACATAATCTGCCCATCTTTATATCCTTCTACTTCCTCAACTGTCTGCTAAGGGCCCTCTTTACTTGATCAAACAAGCACCAGAAGGCACAAAGTAGAAGGCCAATCAGTGTAAGCGGCTGGATGGAGAAATGAATGAACAAATGAGTGAATGAATGAATGAATGAGCTGATACAATTGTACTCAAGTTATACAACTGTAAGAAAAATCATCCCATACATGTGTTCAGGGTTTGTATATTATATTCCAATAACCTCAGGCAGAAAATGACCTGGGGAGAAAAGGAAAATTGGGGGGTATGGGTAAAGGCTGCCTAGATGCACCAGTGCAAGGAAATCTTCCCTTGGCTGCCATGAAGACCCCAAAGGGGAAGGAGGCAGTGCGGTGGGAGCCAGATTCCCGGATGGAAGTGCTGCGGGTCCTTGAAGCCCAGGCTCCAAAGTTTGGACTCAGGCTTATTTGAACAGCATGCTCCTCTCCAGAAGACTCCAAGAGGCAGTACGGTGTGGGAGATAAGGCTCGAGTTTGGAAGCAGAAGACCTGGATCATGCATGTGGTACCCAGTGCCCGCCAGGGGTGGGAGGAGACATGGAGGTGGAAGGCCCAGCATCCTCAGAGCATGAGGCTTCTCTGTCTGTGGATGGGAGATAACACCTCTCACTAGGAAAGGCTTGGGGAGGCTTTGTGCTCAGTGAATGGGAAGGGCTACCAGGCACCTGGAGCCAGACGTAGGGCTCTTAGCCGGCAGCCTGCTGTGGAACTCTGCCTCCTGTCTCTTGTCCGTTTCCAGTTCCCTATCCCAGGAGAAAGCGTGAACCACGATAACCAGGGTGTGGCCTCCTGAAGAACTTTGGGTTCCTGTTTTGCCGTATCCTGTGTCCCCGGTGAAGCATAGGCTAGCCTGCCCCATCTCCTTCCACGCTGTCCCTCTTGAGATGCGCTGGTTTGGTCCTGCTGCAACTTACTGTACTCTAACTCCTTTGCCTTCCCTCTGGTCCAGACTGCTTGGATTTCATCAGCATTCATCTATGAATGGTGTCTCCCAGCCAGGGGAAATCTCAGAAGGTGATAATGCCAGTTTCATAAAGAAAAATGTGTGCAGGATGAGGCAAGAGTTGGAATGATCAGATTCAGGAGTGATGCTCAGGGCTCAGGTACCTGGAGCTTGAAAGAATTTGCCCTGGAAGGGGATGTGTCTTCCTGAAACTCACTAACCACACCGTGTCATCCTTAGGCAGAATCTCCTTCCCTGAGAACAGCTTCTCAGAAGGAGATGCCCAGCACCGGTTCCGCGGTGATGACACCCCTGCCTCGCCTCAAAGCAATACTGCGGGGAGGAAGCCAGGAGACTCCTGTGCCTTGTTAGTGCTGTTGTTGCTGCGCTGATGCTAGAGATGGAGCCCAGGGCCTCACACATACTCAACCACTGAGCTACGTGTCATCCCCGCAGGAGCGACCTTCTTCTAGCATACGGTTTTTAACGTGGGTAAGTGACATTTCCTTCCCTATGTCTCACGTTCCCTGCTTACAAAATGGCTGGATCAGACATGAAGATGGGCAGAGTCCCTGTGGACATGGTGTAGCAAACTATCGCTAGACATCAACTGTGTACCAGACACTGTTCCCAGGGGCATGTATTTGGGCTACATCAGATAACAAAATGAGGATGTATCATCCTAATTAATGCCAGCAATTTTCACATGAGGAAAAAATAACACAACAATATGTGATACCTGAAAGCCATTTGTCCCCAATCCAAACAGCATGGCAATGCTACTGCTCTTCATTGTTATGCCAGATGTAGCTGAATGAGCAATAGGAATACTAAGAAGGAACGATTCCTGCTTCCTAGACTATCTTCTTAGGTAGATTAAAGACATTAAAGACATTTTTCTGGCCACTGCTAGCCCAGGGTACTGTCCAGAAATAGGCAGTAATCTCACAGGGTTACTTCTGGCTTTCTACCTGTCAATTGGAGGCATCCAAGTCTTGCTCCCTGTGAAGTGTCCTCTCTGTGATTGAAAAGTGTTGTCCCTACACTTCAAGGATGTCCAGCTTACATCTGGTCCCAGTGCATGGCTTATTCACCCACTCAGGAAGCATTGGTGGCATCCTCATGTACTTGTTTGTCAAGGGACAGGGCACTGAGATCATTGTCTTTAGACAATATATCCAGCATCTAAGAACACTGTGTAGTCAGGGTCACTGGTAAAAATCCTCTTTCCGTTTTCTTCCTGCCCAACCTCCTCTCCTGTGTGACATCCCCAGAACCTATACCTGTCTGCTGATCTCTGTCACCTGGAAAAAATGGACATAGACAGACATACACACTGGAAGAATGCTACGTGAGACTGAAGTTACATGGTCACAAGCCAAGGAGCAGCAAGGTATGCTGGCAGACACCCCAGATCCCGGGAAGGGTATGAGTGTTCTCTGCTAGGATCCCAAACCATGAGATAATACACTGCTGTTGTAGGATCCACCCATCCATGGTGCTTTTTGTTAACACAACTCTCAGAGACTAACAGGGGAAGAAAAACCCAGCATGGCCTCCCCAGCTGGCCTCCATCTGATCCTACCCCACGCAGTCTCCCAGTCAAGGGAGGGAGAACTTGATTTTACTTTCCTTCGTATGAAGAAATGTAAGTTTAAATTACCACAAAGACTGTTGCTTTCAGCCCAGGTGGACTGGGAAGCCAGATTCACCATCCCACCTGAAAAATGACCCCAAAGAACAAAAGTGTGGAGCCATGATTCCTACAGTGGACACCAAGGAGCAAACAGCAGAGCCTGGACATAGGGAGCTGTGATTGTCTCAGTATGATACTCTGAGAGTTCCTGGATGCAGTGCAGAACAGCAACTCAGGCAGAGTTCCTGGGATACCCTGGGTTGAGGTAGAATTGAAAAGTAAGACTGTAGCTTAAGTTTTCCTGCCTGGCCCACAGTCAGGACAAATCTCTATCACCTGCCAGTCCCACAGCCGCTCAGACCCAACCAAGTAAACACAGAGACTTATATTGGTTACAAACTGTATGGCCGTGGCAGGCTTCTTGCTAACTGTTCTTACAGCTTAAATTAATCCATTTCCATTCATCTATACCTTGCCACATGGCTCGTGGCTTACCGGCATCTTCACATGCTGTTTGTCATCATGGCGGCTGGCAGTGTCTCTCTGACTCAGCCTTCCACTTCCCAGCTTTATTCTCCTCCTTGTCCCGCCTACACTTCCTGCCTAGCCAATGGCCAATCAGTGTTTTATTTATTGACTAATGAGCAACACATTTGCCATACAGAACATCCCACAGCATAAGACTGACAACTAAACCAGAGGGCAGAGGCAAGAGGACCTCTGTGAGTTCAAGGCCAGCCTGATTTATGTAGCAAGGGGCCAGCCAGGGCTGCACAGTGAGATCCTGTCTAAATAAATAAATAAGTAAACAAATGATAGATAGTAGATAGTTAGATAGATAGATAGATGGCAAAGCCATAGAATATTCATAGGAATATAAAATATTCTCACACCCAATAAAGTAGAATTCATAGTTTCTCATACAAAATTAGAATGACCAGGCTCAGCCAGGGATAGTGGCACACACCTGTAATATTGGCCCTCAGGAGGTAGAATTAGAAGGATCGTGAGTTCAAGGCCATCCTGAGCCACCTACATAGGAAGATTCTGTGTCAATAAACAAAACAGAAATAAAAAGGCAAACAGACAAGATAAAACATTAGCAGCAAAGATACAAATAACTGGCACAGATGTTACAGTTATCAAAGGACATTAAAATAGTAATTATAATGATATTCCAATCATGTGAAAAGTGGGGGAAGAGTAATATAAAAAAAAAGTTCTAAGGAAAAAATTAGGGGATGGAAAACTATAGTGAATAAAACTAACAGCAGCATAAACAGTATAGAAGGAAAAAGTGAATGAGCTTGAAGATGTTAAAATAACTGTCCAAAATGAAACATGGTGCCCTTGCCCCAGACACTTTTCTGTTGCTGTGATAAGACACTCTGACCAAAGGCAAGTTAGAAAAGGGTTCATGGGCTTACAGATCCAGGTAACAATCCATCACCAAGAGAAATCAGGGCAGGAACTGGAGGCAGGGGTCTGGAGAAATGCTGCATGCTGGCTTGCTTTCTGGTTTACACAGCCAGCTTTTTTTGTACAGCCCGAGACCTTCTACCAGAAGAATGGTGCTACTCACAGTGGGTTGGCAATTCGTCGCCAAGATAATCCCTCACAGACATGCCCACAGACCAACCTCAAGGCAATTCCTCAGCTGAGGCTTCTCCTCCAGAGTAACTGTTGGCTTTGACAACGAAGTATCCAACAAGGACAGTAAGTCGAACATTATTATGAAACAATTCATTGTATAAGAAACGGGTATCCTGGAGCAGTGAGAGGCATTCAGCCATAAGCATCATTCAGCCCCAGCTCTCTCAGTTCCCATCTTCTTCTCAGTTTCAATTAAAAAAAAATCTTCCCCAGAAGAAAGAATCATCTCAGACTTGAGCTGCTGGCCCTACACCTAATTTAACAAGAACATTCTTCTCTCCCACCTCTCAGCGCAAGACGAGGCAAGCGGCAGATTCAGGTAGAGAGGGGTGGTTATGAAACAGCCCTCATCAAGGCTCCGCTGGCGTCTGTGCCATGTGAAGCACTGTCCCTTATAAGGGTTCTTACCAAACTGGTGCCATTTAGCATGCACATGTGGCCAGGGGAGATGTAAAATCTATCAACAAGAACAGAAAAATGACTCCAGAGAACCTCTGTGGCTCTGTGGGCTGCTGCTTGGCAGTGTGGTTTCACCAGTGAGAATGACGTGTGGTTTACAATTTACAACAAGGCTGGGGGCACAGAGCCAAACATTTCTACTTAAGTGGGGGTAAAACACAAACCAGACCTCACCCAGATGCAGAGGGTGTTGCACACGGTCCCCCTGCCTGAGTGTGCCAATTGCACAAACAACTCATGGGCAGAAATGCAAGAGCTGCACATGGGTGACTCACATGACAGACAGCTAGACGGTGATCTCCCTGGGTGAAGTGTGTGTGCTGTCTGTTTCTGGATATTCCCCCCCTCTCCCTCTGCTCTCTCTCTCTCTCTCTCTCTCTCTCTCTCTCTCTCTCTCTCTCTCTCTCTCTCCCCTCCTCCCTCCCTCCCTCCCTCCCTCCCTCCCTCCCTCTGGGAGCTGTTTGACATGGGTGCTGGGAACTGAACTTGGTTCCTCTGCAAGTACGATACGGTGTTCTTAACCACTGAGCCATCTCTCCATCCTTCATGGTTGCTTTCTCTTTGGGGAGATCTGTGCCCTAGTTACTCAGATTGCACCACAGAGCTCCAGAGGAACTGGAAAGCTAAGAGCCATCTCCTTGCCCACTCTTCCCACCCTTCAGGCCTACCCACTGCGACTCACACTGGTGAGTAAATTCATCATTCAGATTGATAAAAGTTAGGATAGACTATAAAAAAAAAACTAGACCCATAGCCTTTATTTCCAGTGTGTGTGTGTGTGTGTGTGTGTGTGTGTGTGTGTGTGTGTGTGTGTGTGAAGAGAAAAAGAATTTACCTGTGTTTTTGTTTGTTTGTGTGTTTATATATGTATGTGAGAGAGTTTACAAGTGTGAGTTTACCTTTGTGTGTGTGCATGTGTGTGCGTGTATCAGTCATGTTAGCCTATGAAACAGTCATCCACATCTTTAGAAACAAGGTCTCTCACTGGCCTGGATGGAGCTCAACAGTTAGGCTGGATTGGCCCAGGGACCCTCCTGTCCCTGTGGTCCCCACACTGGAGTGGCAAGCCAGATCTCCACACCTGACATTTTTTAGTGAGTTCCGGGGATCACACTGGCCTTCAGGCTTGTGATCTCCCTAGTGCCCAGACCTGGACTCTTTTTTTTTTTTTTTTTAATTTATTTTGCAATACAATTCAGTTCTACATATCAGTCACGGATTCCCTTGTTCTCCCCCCTCCTGTCCCCCTCACCTTCCCCCCAACGCCCCCCCCCCCATTCCCATCTCCTCCAGGGCAAAGCCTTCCCCACAGACTGAGGTCAACCTGGTAGACTCAGTCCAGGTAGGTCTAGTACCCTCCTCCCAGGCCAAGCCAAACAATCCTGCATAGGCCCCAGGTTTCAAACAGCCAACTCATGCAATGAGCACAAGATCTGGTCCCACTGCCTGGATGCCTCCCAAACAGATCAAGCCAATCAACTGTCTCACCCATTCGGAGGGCCTGATCCAGTGTGGACCCCTCAGCCATTGGTTCATAGTTCATGTGTTTCCATTCATTTGGCTATTTGTCCCTGTGCTTTATCCAACCTTGGTCTCAACAATTCTCGCTCATATAAACCCTCCTCATTCTCGTTGATTGGACTCCCAGAGATCCACCCAGGGCCTAGTCATGGATCTCTGCATCCAGATCCCTCAGTAGTTGGATGAGGTTTCTAGCACAACAATTAGGGTGTTTGGCCATCCCATCACCAGAGTAGGTCAGTTCGAGCTGTCTCTCGACCATTGCCGGCAGTCTGTTGTGTGGGTATCTTTGTGGATTTCTGTGGGCCTCTCTAGCACTTTGCTTCTTCCTGTTCTCATGTGGTCTTCATTTACCATGGTCTCCTATTCCTTGTTCTCCCTCTCTGTTGTTGATCCAGCTGGGATCTCCCGCTCCCCCAAGCTCTCTTTCCCTCGACCCTCGCCTTTCATTACCCCCACTCATGTCCAGGCTGTTCATGTAGATCTCATTCCATTTCTCTGTCATTGGGCGATCCCTGTGTCTTTCTTGGGGTCCTGTTTTCCGGGTAGCCTCCCTGGTGATGTGAGTAGCAGACAATTCATCCTTGTTTCATGTCTAGTATCCTGCTATGAGTGAGTACATACCATGTTTGTCTTTCTGAGTCTGGGTTACCTCACTCAGGATGATTTTTTCTAGATCCATCCATTTGTCTGCAAACCTCATGATGCCATTGTTTTTTTCTGCTGAGTAGTATTCCATTGTGTATATGTACCACATTTTGTTTATCCATTCTTCAGTTGAAGGGCATCTGGGTTGTTTCCATGTTCTGGCTATTACAAACAATGCTGATATGAACATAGCTGAACAAGTGCTCTTATGGTGTGGTTGAGCATTTCTTGGGTATATGCCCAAGAGTGGTATAGCTGGATCTTGGGGGAGATTGATTCCCAATTTTCTAAGAAAGCGCCATATTGATTTCCAAAGTGGTTGTACAAGCTTGCATTCCCACCAGCAGTGGAGGAGAGTTCCCCTAGCTCCACATCCTCTCCAGCATAAGGTGCCAGACCTGGACTCTTAACATCACAGCTTCCTCCTGGTGGCCCTGCAACATCTGGGAAGCCTCTGCCCTGATCAAAGCCTTTGTCTTCTCCTCAGTAAACTGAGCAGGAGACAAAGATGCTTTCAGGCCCACCTGGCCCCCGAGTACCCTATGCTTTGTCCAGCCTCAGCTAACCTCCCACCAAGACGGTATCCTTCCCAGTCTCATTGGCCTCAAAATAATTGTTTCCACTTAGGAAGCTTCATTCTTCTAGTTCCTGCGGAACTCCAGCTTCTGGAGCAGATGGCAAGGGCTATAAAAGCAATAAAGAAATTAAGTAAGCTCAAAGATGGTAACGAAGAGAGAACAGCAAGATTGGCCAGAGATAAACTGTGACATAATCTGCTTACCATCAACGGCAAGTTGGCTCTATTTCCCAGCATCTGGGCATCAGTGTGATGCTCAGAGGAGGAAAGACCCAAGGAAGCAGGGCAGATCCCAGCAGGCACAGTAGCATGGGGAGGGGACCTTCCTGTTGTCCCGATGCGCTCTTCACATAGCTGCTACTTAGTGCTGTTTATGTACCTGCTCTGGAGGCCCACTGTTTTCTCAGGTCTGTGATTAGTGTGTAGATGGTACTCAGATTCTTAGAGGAATTATAACATCTCCCAAAGAGTCATAAGCCATAGGGACATTTTCAACCTCCAGTTAGGTAAAAGTTAGTGTCAGGAATTGCTTATAGGAGTCCCTGGTTCCACAAAGGTTAGGGACTGTCACATGGGCCCTCTTCTCATCCTGAGTGGGGGTCTGAAAACTCACCTTGCTTTTAATCTAGCCTGGTTCAACAGAGTGGTTCCCACCAAAAAAGCGGGGGGCAGAGACAGGTCCCTCTGCTCTCCACGAGGAGGTGACTAGAAGAATGTTCTGCAGGCAGTCACAGGGACCTGGACATAGTCCAGGAAAGAGGCAGGAAGGCCAGGTGTGTCCTTAACAGACTCACCAAAGCTATCTGGACCAAGGACCAATGGAATAAGGGATATCCTGACCACGCCCTAGTGAGGCTGAGCAGTGGCCGCACAAGCTCTCTCACTGGTGCCCTGGGCACCCATCTCCAGTTGGATAATCAGTGGTGACATGAGTGAGAACTGTCCAGTGCTGAGAGACAGGCGAGAAAGGAAAGGAAAGGGGCCTCATTAGCCACTGAGGAGCGGCTATGCTTGAAGACAAGTCTTGAAAAGGTGTGGGAGGGGTGAGGCTGGAACCACAGCTCGGTCAGTAAAGCGCTCACCTTGTGAACCTAAAGATAAGTTCAGTCACCAGCTCGCACATACAAAGCCAGACTCAAGGACATGCTCTCACAGTCCATCCCAGCACTGGCGGGTGGAGACAGATGCCTGAGGCTCTCTGGCCCAACAACTTAGACCGTCTGATGAGTCCCAGACCAACGAAAGACCCTGTCTCAGATGAAAACATCTGTACACACATACAAACTCAAAATAAATAAATATGTGGTAAATGCATAGAGGGGAGGAGACGGTAGGCCTGGGGGTGGAGAGTCCTATTGTGGGTGTGGCTGGAGGCACCTGCCTAGGTTCCATGGCTTTCTCTGGTTCTTGTTTGAAACACGCAATTTCTGTCTCTATCCCTAATCCTAAATAAACGAAGGGAGATTAAATCGTGTATCTTCGTTTTAGACTAATTGTTGAAGCTGTGTCACCAATTGGTGAACATTAGATGCAATATTGTTAGAAAATTGCTTGTTGAGGTAGTGTCTGTCATCCTGGCACCCAGTGGACTGAGCCAGGGGGACTTTCTCAAGTTCAGGGCCAGCCTGGGCAATAGTGATCATATACTCAGCCCATCAGCTGGAGTTGAGAAAGCATCTTTCCCCCACCCATGCTGCCAGAGGATGCTGGGTGGACTCAGACCACTTAGCGTTCCCAGCTGTTAGGGAAGGGTACGAAAGTTATCATGGAGTCTAACAAATGACGTCCCACCTGACAAATAAAGAAGAGAAGGCCCATCTCAGTACACTTCATGACTGACCTCTGAACATCTGAGGAAACCTGTTCTTGGCACAAGAGAGATTTCTTGGTTGCATTAGTCCTGTGTGGCCTGGGCAAAACACTGGTTCTCTGTTCTCGGCTCACACAAGAACATTTTCCCACCACAAACTCAGACACTGTACAAGCACACATGTAGTGATACCAGGAGACCTGACAGAAATGAATATTTGCAGGTCTGAGAGCCAAGGATAGACCTTACAATGGGTCAGACAGTGGTGAGGTTTGAGTGACTTTAGCACACAGACTTTGAACTGTCTGTCCTGTGAAGGCAGTGGGAGAACCCCACTTTGAGTATCCTAGCAGCCAGTGCAGAGAGAGATCATCAGCTCCAGGCTGTAATATGGCTTGGGGAAAACAAGCTTCTCCTTACACAGAGACCTGGAAGGAAGCCTCAGAGGTCTTTTTGCAAGACTCCAGGTGATACGCTGTCTCCATCTTCCACAAGTTGACAAAACTTCAAAAGATACCTACAGCTGTCCCTGTCCCTGGTTTTCCTAACGATGGAATAAGTGACCTAGCACAGGTCAACAAAATTCTTCCAATGGCACGTTCCAAGGTTTAATATTTTTAGGCTAGCGTGCAAAGCATACATGTGCCGTTATTTGGTGCTCTCAGTTGTCCCCCGTCCTCCTTATGCTCCAGCTAGGACCCTTTCTGCTTTCTTCCTGCTTTATAAAAATAGTGCCCTAAATAAAAAGATCTGCCGGGTGTGACGGTGTGAACCTATAGTCCCAGGCAGAGACAGGGGGATCAACAGTCTAGAACACTCATCTAGCTGGGCTTTTTCGTTTTACATTTTCATAGACAATGGAGTAAATACGTAAAGTTCTGTTCCCAGCCTATTAATTTATGATTAAATATGAACCCTTTGAAATCACATCAGAATTTAACTTTTGCGATGAAGAATAAACACACAGGAGCAAGCCTGACCACGCTGCCCGCCGCCCATGCTTACTCCTTAGCAGGAAGCAGCTATGAGCTAAGTGGGGCAACCACACGTAACGAACACGGGGACCCCAGCAGCCAGTGTGCCCGCCTGAAGGAAGAAATACACTGGGTGTTGGGAGCCAAATGGGTCTGAAATGTTTTTATTAGAAAGCTTTGCTCAAGCAAGATTATTGTTGAGAACACAGACATAATGGCCAGGCTGTCCCAACAGGAAGTGGAGGAATTTCAAAAATGAAAATTGGGTCTCCACAAAAATCAGCCCCACCTGCTCTCCCAAACATATCTCACCCCTGTCCTGGATGGCACAATCAGAGGGAGCACCCACCCCAACTCCACTCCAGGGCGTGGAGCTGGAGAAAGGGGTACTTCCTAGGACCTGAGGTCAAACCATGTTTAGAGGATGGAAAAGCCCTGCAGAAGTCAATTGAACAAACAAACCTTCACAACTCAATGCAAGACTCAAGTGGGCCATGCAGCTCAGTTGGTAGAGCATTGGCCTAACATGCATGAAACCCAGGGACCCATACCAAGTACCACATAAAACCAGGCTTGGTGCACCTGCCTGTAATCCCAGCACTTGGGAAGTGGAGGCCAGAGGATCAGGAGTTCAAGGTCTTCCTCAGCTATAAAGCATGTTTGAGGCTAGCCTGGAGTACATGAAATCGTGCCTCAAATAAACCAACAACAACCAATGACAAATTAGGGAGGCCACCACGCAGTCACGATGCTCACTCCTGGTGTCAGAAGGCCCACACACTGGCACTGTGCTAAACACTCCTTGTGGTCGACGTGGAGAAAGGAGGGGCCAACCACAGAAGAGGGACACAAGAAGTGACATCTCTAGTTTGAGTATTGTTTGTTCTGCCTTGAGAACACCCACACTGGGACTATTTCTCCTCCAAACTGAGGAGACCTCCTTCTCACTCCCACACGTCACCATACTTCAGTGTCTACCCCGGCCACCACCACCACTGTGGCAGCAGCCATGGTGATCTCCAACAGACCCCCTAAAATGGCAACTCATTAAAGACAACTGGTGAACAGTATCCAGGCGGGGCAGGTTGGCATGAGCCCCCCTGCATTGTGTGACCACCTTGGCATCGAAATGGTTAGAGACCATCTCCCTCCATGCCGCCTCCTCTCACTGCGGTGGAGAGCTCTTGAGAATGTTATTAGCTGGGTGTGCGCCTTGCCGTTTTTCCACACGAGGCAGATGGGTAATTACGAAGCTAATAGTCTGATTGAGAGAAATCAGATGCAGTGGTTTGCCCAATTAGATGATACATTAGCTTCCTTCTTTGTAAGCAGCTAATGTGTGAAGCAAAGTGGTATTTTCGAGGGTCAGAATCCTTAAACAAGTGCCGAGTTGCAGATTATTGTATCTGTCTTTTTTTTTCTAATGGAGGAAAAGTGCTAAGTCTTCATTACTAAAAGCATAGAAAATGCAAATCAGCCCTAGAAACAAAAGAGAGAAGGGACAGGCGAGAATATTCGTGTCCGATGTGTCAACCTACAACATCAATTACATTGAAATGCAGTGCGTGGCAGCCTAATCAAGGAGAGTGTAATTGTAATAATTGCGTGCTTTTGTCAGAGAGCTGCTGCTGTTGTTATTTGTCAACCATTTGTTCCTCCTATTGTTAAGGGGGGGAAAGATTTTTTTTTTAATGTAACTGAGAGATTGTGTAGGTAATGGGTGGGCAGGCAGGCGGCCGTCCTCAGAATGCGGATAAGGGGGCCCTTCTTCCCCTGCATGGGCAGCTCCTGCATAGCCCTGATGAGCTGTAGGCACAGCCTGGGGAGCTGGAGGCGAGCAAGGACAAGGTGGCCAGCCATGCTGGGTGGGTCCTGACGTCCTGAGGCCAAGATGAGCTGAGTGACAGGCCTGTGAGAGAAGAACCTCACACTCCCTTCTCCTTTGCTAATGGAAGAGGAAGGAGACAAGACTGCCTCACCGACCCCTCCACCTCTCCTGCCTGTCACTTGGGCCAAAAAAGAGGCTTTGAATTTTGTAGGTTCCTGCAAGTTCCCCATGGGAAAGGCAGGAGGGAACTCTGAAACAAACAACATGAAACCCATGAGGTGGGCCCACCAGCCAGGGCAGCACTGCCCACCAGCTCAATTACTCATTTCCTGGGGACCCAGCTGCTCCATGACCTTACTATCCCCTCACGTAGCAGAGGTGAGAGCCATCCTGAGGAGCGCTGAGCAGAGGGACAGCGAATTCAGATGGTCTGGAATCTGCGGCAGGTGGAAAGAGCTCTGGAGATGTGTCTGAATTGTATAAGCAGATGTCTTTTCTGCTCCCTCTCTGCTGCCCACTTGTTTTCCCTGTGTATAGCTGTTTCCTAAAATGCACTTGTAGGGAAGGAGATGAGGAAAAGTTATCGTAGGAGCCAACTCTAGCAAGAAAAATGAAAGAAAACCACAAGCCCAAGCAGCAAAGCAAACCAGGAATGCTCACCAAAAGCCCGAGTCGGGCTGGAAAACCCATCTCAGGAGCAGCCGTCGGCATTCAGAACAGACAAGAGGTTCGCTGCTCACTTCAGCTGGTCTTGCCAATGGGTTGAAACAGAGGCACAGTGGGAATGGGCTGAAACATTTACCAGAGCTGTTAAATCACTAAAAAAGAACAATCCCGGGCCATCTCTACCAAGGGGAGGCTTCCTGGGCTGTGGGAGGCTTTGTGGGGATCCCTGACAATCCTGTACATACTCCAAAACTCACACTAATTAAAAGCAAATAATCAAATACATTCAATTTGAAAAGTTGGCAAACTCGCGTGTATTATTGCGTTAGCACCTTGGCATGGAAACGCTCACATCGTGCTAATCTCGTTGTACACAAGGGCTCTTGAGTTCTATTCAGCCAGCCCATGCCCCCCTCCTCCTGCTGCCTCCCCCTAAGGCATGCCTTTCCCCCACCATTCCCCTCACCCCTTCCAACCCTCCTACCCAAAGGCCAGCATAGGGGAAGAAACTGCCCCAAGATGGGTACCGCTTCTATCAGGAGCAGAGAGATACCAAAAGGCATCCTTCCATCTTGCCAGTTTCTTGCCTGCCTACCTAGATTGGGAGCTTGGGGTGCACAGGAATGATCGCAAGGCACTGGCTTTAAAATAAACTTTTTGGTCGTAAGCCGAGCGAGTCACCGTCCTCATCGCAGCCACTGCTGCCACCCTCCTGGGGACTGTCCATGTCAAACTGGTGCCCAAATCTGAGCAAAGAACTGACAGAATGAAAAGACAGCTTCCGAGCCAAAGCCATTGCCTCTGGGGTCAGGGTTTCTTAGGGGCTCAGGGGGAGAGGAAAGGATGGAGTTGCCCAGAGACACATAAAACTCCTGCCACCAAGAATGGGGTGGAAAGAGCCCATACTGGGCAGAATTTTTCTGGCAGATCTGCATCCTAAGGCACATTTGTCTTATGTCCTGGGCCACTGCCAATCACAGTCGCCCAGCATCCAGGGCTCGGAGGAAGATGGGCAGCTTGTCCTTAGTTCAGAACAAAGGAAAAACAAATAAAGTGACACTCAGCCACGTGACTTCCATGTCAAATGGAAAAGGGTGAATTGCACAGGCAAGAATGGAGCTGGATTTTCCAGGTAAGAAACAAACAAACGAAGCAGACATTGAGTCTGGAGGGCTTCCTGAGGAGATGTCGGAGGAAGCCACGGGGACACACATGGGATGACTCTAGGAGGGCCTGTGGGTAACCAGGATCTTGCGTAACTTTTTCTGGGGAGATGTGAACAGATCTTCACACCAAAAAAGGCACCAGTAGCAAACCAAAGAAAAAGTTCTACTCAGGTCTAGCTTGACGAACCAGCTGGAATGACTTGCAGAAGCTGGGTAGGCTTTACTGACAGGAATGTTGGTGACTCAAAGGCAGCTGTCGACTCACAGCATGGGTGATGATTCTGGAAAACTCCATTCCTGGAGTTCCCTGCCTACCTTCAGGCAGCTCCACAAAAGAACATCCTCACCTGCTGTCTTAGTTAGGGTTGTCATTGCTGTGATGAAACACCATGACCAAAGCAACCTGGGGAGGAAAGGGTTTATTTGGCTTACACTTCCACACTGTAATCCACCATTGGAGAAAGTCAGGACAGGAACCCAAACAGGGCAGGAACCTGGAGGCAGGAACTGATGCAGAGGCCATGGAGGGCTGATGCTTACTGGCTTGTTCCTTATAGCTTGCTCAACCTGCCTTCTTATAGAACCCAGGACCACCTGCCCAAGGATGGCTCTACCCACCATGGGCTGGGCCCTCCCCCATCAATCACTAGTTAAGAAAATGCCCTACAGGCTTGCCTATAGCCCAATCTTATGGAGGCATTTTCTCAGTTGAGGCTCCCTCCTCTCAGATGACTCTAGCTTGTGTCAAGTTGACATAAGACTATGGCAGCACACCCACCATTTTTTACTGTCATAGACACTTACCGAGAGGTGTATGAATCCTGTAACTTTCTATGCATCTTAAACTTCATGAGTTTGCAAACTTCCTTGATGTCCTGAGTCTTTGGAGACTCCCTCCTCCCTCCTGCCATCTCCCTCCTCTCTCCCTCCTCCCTCCAGGAGGACAAGTATAAACACAACAGAGCCCTGGAGGATTGCTCCCTGGCAAGTCCAAAATTCCACACCAACTCCACCAAACCCCATCCCAGTGAATGAGGCACCAGTCTCCTGGTACTTTTGCCTCAGAAGAAATGCTTTAGGACTAAGCAGGCATCTTAGTTGAGTCTTTCCTATGATGATCAAGAGCCTGTGCAGACGATGTGTTGGATGACTCTTGTAATTCTTTTTGTACAGTTTGACAATGCCCTTCTCCTTCCTTCTAGTATGGTCTAGGCTGTGTTGAAATGACCTCTCCTTTCTCACCAAGGTTCCGTTTCACTCATTAGTCACTCACTATATTCATTCAACAAATAAACATATTATCTAATAAAATTCAATAGTATCATAGGGTCATTCAAGAAAAACTGAGAAGGGGGCTTCTTTGACGATTTGAGGCCATGACCCTGGGGGTTCTGGGGTACTTTCAGGCCTCAGGAGAAGACTTAGGGACAGAGATCTGGGAGCTCAAGTTTCCCCTCATCTCAAATACTCATTAATCAAAGAAAGATCTCCTTAAGAACTGGATTCAGGACCATCAAGGTGCTTTAGTGGGTAAAGGTGCCTACTGCCTGATGACCTCTGTTGAAGCCCTGGAACCCACATGGTGGAAGGAAAGAACCAGATCCTGCAAGCTGTCCTCCAACTGCACATGTGTGCATGCACACACGTGCTCACACATGCTCACACACACATTTATGTTCATGTGTGTAACTCTTTAAAAGGAATCTGACCTGTGACACTCTACCCTCGCTGTCCTTTTCACCTCTTTGCATAGTGGGGCAGGGGCGGGCCTTCCCGGCCGCTGTGTGGCAGTAAGGCTCTTTCCCACCATAAATGACATGTGAGAGAGCCCAAAGCTCTCAATGTGGAGCTTCACAAATGACCCAGAAACCACATGCCTGGACCTCTATCCCCTGCTCTGGTCCTTTGGAAAGTCCTAGAACTCTAACCTTATGGCTACATTCTCTCTGCAAAAAGTGAGGCAGCAAAGGCTGGGTTAAATGTGTGGACTTCAACAGGACCCTGCTGCCTCGCCTGAACTAGTCTGCAAGCCAAAGGACCCAGGAGGCCACATCTCTTCTCCCAGTGCCTGACCCAACCGCGAGATTAAGCAGAGGGCTTTGCAAAAAAACTCCAGGAAAATACTGATAAATTGAAGAGCGATCGACAAGGCTCTCAGGCTCCCTCCCTGAGCTCCGCCCAGTCTCCCAAAGTTGCATCCAATTTTTTCTTTCCTTCCTCTCATGGAAGCCCATGCAAGCAGAAATGTTTCTATGCATTAAAGAAAATCAATGAAAACATCTCAAAACAATTTCCAGCCTGTCTTCTTCCCACGGGGTGGCAAAGCCAGACCCTGCCGTGCTGCGCAGGGGTCACAAGGAGAGCCAAGCCCGTGTGGGTGGCAGAGCTCCACCAGAACAAAGGCGCAGACCCTGACGTGCTGGGGCTCAGTCCTCCCTCACTCTGCAGCCCGCACTCTGTAATCCCACCAGTCCGAGAAAGCCTTCGCCCCCTTCCCTGAACACTCTAACTTCATTGGAGTTCCATCTTTGCCCTTGACCCCGGTGGGAGTGCACCTTGGGTGATTTGGCACTGAGACAGGAAAAGCCCACAGGTCTGAGGTCGGTAGCTCTAGTTGTGAATTCTGACACTACAGTGAGGTGTGCAACTTTGCCTCCTGCCACTTAAACTCTGACTCTAGCTCACTGGTCTTTAAAGTCAGTGTAGACACACGTTCGTTTGCCTGGTTTCGGGGAGAACTAAGAATAGATTGAGCATTCAGTGGGCGCTCAATAAATGGCTGACAGTCACTATTTCTATGTTGATTTTGAGCCTCACCCTGGTGGCTTAGCTGCTTCAGTATCTGTGTATGCTAATGCTAAGGTAGGGAAGAGGAGACAGGACCAAGACCAAATTGACCACAAACCTCAGCTCTCCGCAGTTGTAAGAGCAAAGCCAGCCAGCATGGACCACCATGGAAGACACTCTCTGGGGCAATGATGTGTCTGCAGGTGAAGGACAGCCACTCTGCCTCCAACAAACAGAGGAACACATTCATTTACTTACTAACTGAACCAGGCATGCTCAGGCAGTCGGGCCTCGGGGGAGGGGGCACAGAGAGATGGGGGGCAGGGAGTGATGCTGCAGCAGATGTCTTGGCTTGGAGAGAAAGTTCTAGAGAATGTGCCATGGGTTGGGGAACAGGGGGCTTGGGCTCAATTCAGAACCGCACAGCTCCCTTCCAGACGTGAAATGAGAGTAGCATCCAGAGGGATCCCCTGAGACCCTGGCGTGCAGGCCTGGCAGCCATGGGCTGGGGCTGGGGCTGGGGGCAGCCAGGCACACTCGGCCCGGACTTGGAAGCCAAGTTGTCTCAGCTGAGAGGGCTAGAAAGCCTTCACCCAGGGGAGGAAAAAGATGGGATTTCTCCTGGGGTCGGAACAGGACCCTGCCAGCCAGGGACAATGCCTTCAAGAGCCCCAACAACTCCACCCCTGTTGACTAGGGAACTCAACACCCTGGAGATCGGCGTGTGAAATCTGTACTGGGAAGAGAGTCCTCATTTAGCAGAGAAAGTGCCGCACTATCTATGTGTGAAAGCTTTTTAACACTGTTCCCTGCTCTCCATATGGCGAACTTCACCCAAATTAGGAAGCATGGATGAACAAAGCTCCGACAACTTGAACATGAGAGCTAGCACCAGGACCCTATCCCAGTGGCTGCTGCAGCCAGTGCCCAAGGGGGTCGGGCAGGGCAGCATACAGTCACCTCACCTCCCATCTCTGTGATGTCAGTCAGATGCATTCCCCAGGGCCAAGCAGGGCTTCCTCACAATGGATGAGACTGCTCTCACTAATAACTAAAACAACCGCCAGCAATTATTGTATGCTTACTGTATGCAGACACTACACTAGGAAACAGGCACTTATTTTGGTGAATCCTCCCAAACAGGTATCTTTATGCTGTTTCAAAGTTTGCCAAAGTGAGGTGATGGAGACCAGAAAGGCCGGTCTTTGTTGAAGAAGGAAAAGGAAGACTCAAATGCAGACTGATTCCATTCCGGGTTGTGGCCCATCCTCAGCATCCTTGGAGGAATCTTTGAAATTGCCTCAGGGGAATCAGAGGCAGCTCCCCTGTAGGCTTTGTCAGAAAGAAAATGGCCAGACCTTGTACAGTCTCACACCTCAGGGATCTGTGGGGCCTCATAAGCAATGGACGCCAGGGGTGCAGGGGAAGTTGCTGGCTCCTCCTATCTCAAGGAAAACCAAGAACTGGGAAAGTGAACTGAGACACAAAGCAAGTTATGTTTTGACGGCACCTAGAACCCTATGCTGTGTTCTTTAGGCACTCTGAGTTCCTCCAGGCAATGGACAGAGAGTTCTTTCATCGTTGTGGCTCTAGCTGTACCCAGCTTTGTCCAAACGAGGCCACCCCTTCTAAGAGCCGACCTTCCAAAGGCAGGTTAGGGCCATCTCTACTGTCCCCTGGCCTGACAGCCCCTTTCCTGACCTCGCTTTAGACAGCCCCCCTTCTATTCCTTCCAGCTGCACCCCTGGGCCTGCAGGGCCGCACCATCCCCAGCTCTCCCTCTTGCCTCCACACTGGCTGGGTGCAGCACAGCCAGATGAAGCTCGATGCAAAGATGTTTAGAATGTTTATCTTGGTTATTGTACTATTTACAGCAGCTCGAGCATTGCGGGGCATGGCGTGGTTTGAAAGACGCTACACAAGCGGAAATTGTACGGCATTGTTTGTTCCCCGACACTCAGCCACAGAGAACCAATCTAGTAATGACTGTTTTTGCTCCTCAAATCAGGGACGCTCCGTGTTGTGTGCGTGGTGACTAATCTGGAAATAAAGATTCCTAACGAAGTGTAAGGAGTTCTGAAAGCTGTGGTGGGGAGGAGGAGAAGGCCGGGGAGAGGAGGCCCTCTGAAAGGGGACAACAGCCCACCCTGGGGGACTGGGAAGTGCCACATCACATATCTGTCCATGACAAGCAGAACAGGCCCCAGGGAGAGCTCTGGCCCCAACTTGAACACGGCCAGCTGCAGCCCACCCTCCTGCTAAGCTCTCTGCTCGTGGGCCTTCACCCTATGGCCAACCTCTCTGGGGCTGGAACTGACCCTCTCAGAGCCTAAGCTAGGGAAAGGGACCAGGAAGGAGAGGCAAGCTCATACCATGGAAAGATGAGCAAGTGTAGGACACAGCCAGAGGAGAGGGTGGGAAGGTGGTTCAGGGGACCCTGGAGCTGCCCAACTGGGCTCTGCCACTGTTTGTCTTTGTCAGCACACCGGAGTCCACAGCCTAGCCCGTTTATGGTCAGTCACAGATAAGGCATGACCAGGGTCACAGGGGAACAGTGACAAGACGTGAAGGTGAGGACTGTGACACCCAGGGTGACCTCCCCAGTGCCCTTCCATTATTTTCCTCTCCTTCCACCTGCCCCCTCACCCAGCAACCAGCTACCTGCTCACAGCCTGCCTCCCTTCTGCGGCTAGGCCAGGCATCTGGCCCCTCCCTCCCTCCCTCCTCCCCTTTCCCTTCGGCCTGCCCAAAGCCTTCATATCTTCAATGTCCGACTCAGATACCACCTTCTCTGCCACACCATCCACAACCCCTGAGACCCCATACCAAGATGACACCGTAAGCACTGAGTCCCAGGTCCTCGGTTTGTGTCTCTGTCGATCTTACACTTCGGTGACCAGCGGAAATTCTTGGAATACATGCACTCCTGAGGTGCAGAGAGGTGGCAGGGTCCCATCCAGAATCCTTCTCTCAGCCCTTAGCGAGGTGCCTGGAAGAGTGTGAGGTTCTGGTGGACCAACCTGGGGACACTCACAGCTACCCCAGCTGTTTGTGATTCCCATTCAGGAGGGCAGCAAGGAGGTGGTGGTCACGGGAATCCACTTGTCCCGCTTCCCTGGCAATCTCTACATCAAGACGGAAGTTAACAATTCACGGTAGTTCACGTCCTCCACCTGACGCATTGCCGTGTGTCATCCGGCAAGTTAAAGGATAAAAGCCAAGCTGGTGAGCTGCGTAAGGCCTCACTGTCCATTGCCTGAGCATTTAAACTGAAGTAATAAGGGTATGCTGTCCAGAAGCCTGAGGCTCCTCACCAGCATTCAGGGGTTCCTACTTCCCAACTGTCCAGATGGGCCACAGGAAGGGGCTGCGGCTATCATAACCCCTCTCCAGGTCAGCCCCACCCAGGAGTGGCGCTGGACTAGGCCATTCCACTCTCACACTTTCACACCTGAGGGACAGGAAGGAAGGCTGTACATGGCATGGGAGTCCCCTTCAGTGTCTCCTGACCCCAGGCTCAGTTCTGTCCACCCCAGGTCATACACAGTCACCTACTCCCTTAGCTGGTCAGGACTCAGAGAGAGCAGAGTCCTGGCTCTGGCTGAGCTGGAGGACAAAGAATCCTGGCCTTGACCTCAGGAAAGGGGGTCCTTCAGCCCCACAGAGCCTTCACCCACTTTCCACAACCCACTTTTAAAGTGCGCGTCCCCTCCTGAAGTCCATCAGGTGATCAGCAATGACCAACGTGGGTGACTGTGCCTCGAGGGCTCTTCCAGTGGCCCCAGAAGGGCTTCAGCGTGGGGGAACCACCCTGACCCTGGGAACACTGTAGAAGTTGATGTCATATAAAGAATGGAGCGAAATAAGTCCCGTGTAAGGGTGGAAAAGTACAGGGGGTGGATGCGGAGGAGAGAGAAACAATAAAACACATTTTGTTTGAAAAAAGCCATAATGAAACCTAATATTTTATATGCCAATAAAGACAAAATAGAATAGAAAAATCTCACAGCCTTGTTCAGTGCCAATCCTGAATTAATAATGTAGTAATTAGCGAGTGACTTCTTGACAAATTTGATGAGTGGGTCATTAGATAGGCCAGGTCTAGCTTGCCCCTGTGCCTGTGAATGGAGTGAGCTGATACTGGGCCTTCCGACCTCACCAGCTCTCCAGAGCACTGGCAGCCTGGGGGCTACCTGCTGAGCACCGTGTGGAGGGGGAGTGAAGCAGGCAAGGTCTGACCCTGAAGTTCACAGTCTTCGGGCCATCCTTAGGGTTTTCAGGCTTCAAAAGGCCAATGCCCAATCTGGGGCACCCACCTTACCCCCCACCACTCCTGCTTCCTGTCACACAGACCGTGGCCAGTCTTGGAAGATCTTTCAAATTCCTTGTCTTCATCCCCCTCTGTTCTTTACCTAGGATGGCCACAGTCAATCGCTGCAAACCAAGGGGCTTAAGACAACACACAGGTGTCTCTCCCAGTTCAAGGAGTGAGAAGCATGGTCCCAATGCGGGTTGGGGGATGGGCCCTCCTGAAGCCTGAGAATCCGCTCCCCACTTGCTCCCAACTCCTGATGTTGCCGGGGGACATTGGCTGTCCTCCACTGACAGACACATTACTCCCTTCCCAGTCTCCAGCATCAGTTCGCCTCCTTCGCAGAGTTCCTCTGATAGCAAAGTGAAGGGGAGACGTGGGTCCCAACTCAATGAAAGGCCTTGTTACCAAGGGCTTCTGAAACAAAAGAGGATGCAGCATGGACAGCGTGAGCTGGGGGAAGCTAAGCAAATGAGAACATGACCCGGTGCCAGTAGAAAAGACAAGATCTATGTAGGAAGAAAACAGCTCATAGAGGTGAATGTCAGAGAAGAACAGGGATCCAGGTAGCTAAAGGCACAGTCCCCTGCCCCAGGCCCGGCCTGGTCTGTGGGCTAGACCCGCTGCTATCCCTCCATGAATACACTGCCTCTGCTGAGCCCTCATCAATCCTCAGACCTTAAGCCGTGGGCAAAGGTGTCTCTCAGCCAAGACTTCAACACCTGCCTGTGTGTGGATGTCACGGGTGGAGTAGGGCGTCTCCTCTCCCCTTTTTCATCTTCTTCACCATAATCATCTAACAGAGAGTGTTGGATTCCTTTCCACCCATAGAACTGACTAAAAGCCCACCATGGTAGACAGATACACTCCACTGTGGCCTGCCCAGCCCATGCAAAGGGCCATAGATCTTAGCCACAAATGTCAATACAATCTTATGGGGAACAGACAAGGCCAGCCCTCACCGTATCTGCCCCTCAGCCCAGCTTTCCAGGGTGATTATAGCAGCTGTTTGGGACCTCTTATGAAAAAGTAAGCATTGGGTGGGCAAAAGACTTCACACTCTTATCCTGTGCAGGGGACTGAGTAACCCTTCAGTCTGACCGAGTCTGGTTTACTGGAGCCTCCCTCTCACCCCCGGCCCCTGACTGTCAAGAAACACACGTTTGTAATGGCTGAGCTCCCCCAGGACCCCTTAGGGTCCTCTTTGACCTGATAGCCCACAGCTACCAGGCCTCCTGTGCCTCTGGCTTCAGCAACTAAGAATATGGCACCGAAGTTGGCTGTCCTCAGCTCACCCACCAAGCCACCAAGGCCAATCTCCTCCCAGGCCAGATGCTCGAGAGTGGTCCAATCTACTCCGGAGAGTGAATGGATGCCTCCTGCCTCTGTAAGGATGACCTTAGCCAAGGTCACAAAGCCTTGAGAACTCTTGTCTTCCATTCTGATTTAGGCTATATCACCTTCCTGGTCCTAGACTGTCGGGGCTTGCAGGAACAAAGCAACCTTTCTAGTACTTCCTCTGGAACTTTAGGCAAAAGCCCAATGGCCTACTGTGTCACACACAAGAAGAGTGCTTTCCCCTCTGAGGCCAACAGCAGGTCAGGAACCGGTCACCCCACACACAGCTCCTCTATTGGACAGGTGTACCTTCCCTCTGCAGGTACCTGTTTCTAATTTGAAGCTGCTTTGTGGTCATCTGAGACCCTTGGCTGCCTTCATGGGTGTTCTGGAGATGTGGGTAGCCTCAGCCTCCTCTGAAACCACCTCTGTGGGGACAGGGCCAGAGAACCACCCAGCAGGTAAGTGAGAAGGCAGGAAAAGAGGTCAGCAGCAGCCAGCCAGAGGAGGAGGGGCGGGCAGCCCTGTACTCCAGCTCATTGTCACTCCTCTTGGCTGTCACACTCCTGATCCTCATCACGCCATCACTACTCCACAGACACAAGGACGAACCTTCAGGACCACAGCCTGAAAACACTAAGTCCTTAGCCAGCGGACTGATTCTGACCTTCACCTCTCTTCTCTGCCTTTTCTGTCCTGGACCAGTTCGTTTCTCTCTACGCAGCATCTCCTGTGGGCTATGCATTCTGCTCTCACTTTTCTAAAGACTCTGTGTGTGTGTGTGTGTGTGTGTGTGTGTGTGTGTGTGTGTGTGTGTGTAAGGGGTGTTGTACTTGTGCATAGGAGGTCTTCTGGGGTCTTCTATCTCTCTCCACCCACTCCTTTTGAGACAATGTCTCTCCTTGACCTTGGGGCTCATGTTTGCTCACCTCAGGGCTGGGGTCACAGGCATGGACAACTCCTTGTGTGGCATATGAACTCTGATCCTCGAGATTGCTCAGCAAGGACTCTCAGCAGCCAGGCCGTCTCTCCTGCTGTCTCAGGCATTTCTTTAATGAAAAAATGGACTAACCTTGTACAACTACAAACTCCTTGAGATTGATTGTATATTTTGTTTCTAAGAACCCTTGAGCTCCAAGTTTGAACTTGGTGTCCAATGTTTTCCTTATTTAGGGCCATATACTACTTGACACTCCTTTTCTAAAGTGTGTGTGTGTGTGTGTGTGTGTGTGTGTGTGTGTGCGCGTGTGTGTAAATGTGCACATGCTTGGGTATGAGCACACATACCACAGTGTAATTGGAGGCAAGGGTCAGTTCTCTCCTTCATCTGTGCGGGTCTCATGGGTTGGATTTAGGTCATGAGGCTTGGCATCAAGATCTTTTACCCACTGAGTCTTTTTGCTGACCCTCCTGTGACTTTAACCCCCCCACACACACACACATCAGTGGGGAGAATTTTGGATGTGATTTCAGAGCTGCCTGCATGTGGTTCATGCCTTCCTGAACCCACCACCCTCTTCCTTCCCAGACCTGTGACTGACCCCAGGAAACTTCTCCACACCTCATCTTTGCCTCTCTGGCCGAAGAAGTCTGAGGAGGTTTGCCTGGGCCTCTGCTGGGGACTCCTTCCTGGGCGCTTTGCTACGTTCATCTACGGCCTCCTCTCGCCACACTGGCCACCTCAGTCAGCTGTGTGAATGTCTTTGGGACAAGAGTGAGACTCGCCCTTGTGAGGCCATGATAATCCTGGGCTGAACTGGAAAAGCATAAAATAAGCCATCCACATGCCATGACGCCACAGCTCTCTCCCTGTTCCACCTGTCAGCAACTCCAGAGGGTCTGCCTCAGGAGAGACAGACACCATCCAGTGAAAGCACAGAGAAACAGCACTAGGGGAGAACTGAGGAAAAGAGCCCCCCACTTTCCTCTTTGGGCTTTTATGCAGCCCAGCACCTTCATCGGAGTGCTCACACTGCTGCTCAGTGACCCGTGTCTGTCAGTCAGGGTTCTCCAGAGAAACAAGACAAAGACTGGGTAGGCACTGATTGTGCTCACACTGCTGGTCACACACTCCTTATTGCCCCTCCCAGTCTTGTGAAGTTTCTGCTCAGATCACATTAAACCAGAGGAAAGCCACATTCCTGAGAAGGAGTTGAGCAAGCAGCCCCTTTTCTGCCACTGCCAAGGAGCTGAGTCTGCCCTTGGAGGCCCATGCTGACAAGCAGGACATCTCAGCACCCTCCCATCTAGGAGGCTTGTAGGATTCCTAAAAAAAAAAAAAAAAAAAAAAAAAAAAAAAAAAAAAAAAAAAAAAAAAAAAAAAAAAATTCCAGGTGGGACACTCCCAAATGGAACCCAGCGGGCAGCCTGTGGAAATTGCCCAGCCCAGTTCCCACTCTGTCTGGGTCATCCACCCCTCCATTTATGTTGTCCTCTGCAGATAGCAGCCCTGTTTTCCAGGCTGTTCTGCGACCCCAGGGAGCAGACACCTTTCCACGTGTCCTTTGGTGTCACATGCCAGCACCAGGCCCCTTGGATGCTCTCCAGCCCTAGCAGGTGAGGAGTGACCGTTGACCCCTCTCTTGGCTGGGTCAGAGGATACTTCTACACCATGATCCCACACTGAGAGACTCCATCTCTCCCACATCCTTGTTCCTTCCCAGAGTTCTCTTCCCTTCCCACCTTCTTCGGGCTAATCTGTCCACGTTCTGTCTGACTACATGTTCTGACGGGACAGAAAGGACGGGTGGGAAGAAAGCATAGACTTTTCACTGCAAAAGACCCCTCAAGACTCCCAAACCCCTCTCCCGGCCAGTCTTGTCAAATCTCCATCCGAGGGAAGCAGATTGCCGCCGCCGCCACCGCCACCGCTGCTGCTACTGAAATTAACGGAATCTGGCAGGAGAACCTATTGTTTTTCCAATCCAGAGTTCTGCCAAGCAAACACAGGGATCTTGATGAAAATGGCTACTCCCGAGGACTGTGTTTCAGGGAGACAAGATGCTCCCACACCACCCTCAGCCCAGGCGTGCGGCAGGAGCATAGGCTGGAGTCCCTCTCGTTCTGAGATGCTGGCAAGTTTCTGGTTTTGGGGGGGGGGTTTGTTGGTGTTGGGTTTTTTTGTTGTTTTTTGGTTTGTTTTTTTTTTTTAATGCAACTAAAATGTTAAACAGGAAGCCTTTCAGGATGCCTGCCATGGACAGCAACCAGGTGCCAAGTTCCCTCTCTCCCATGGCAGCAGCTCCAGGCCGACATTTTGTGATTTGGGGATGCTGGGTCCAGGTTCAGAGGATTGCAGCCAGAGACCCTGGAAAAAGCCTCACTGTGTCGAAGAAGGCCCTTTGTCCTCCGTGTCCCCATACCTATCAATCCGGCCTGAGGTTCTAGTGTCCGATGGGTGGCCCTGCTGGCACTCTCAGGCTAGATGGATGGTAACAGGCATGGGCCACATCAAAAGCACTTATTTATTCCCCAGGTGGAAAGAGAATCCTCTCTTCCCACACCTTGAACAGGTAAAAACCGCCCTGGTCTCCTCCCACTTGACTTTCCACTGTTTGATCCGCAAATGGCGCTGGGAGAGGGATTTGATTACGGCCACCACCTGAAAAGCAGTGTCTGTGCCTTCTTGCTACACCACCTCTGTCTGTCCTCACCCCATTGTTTCAGGGCACAACAGAGTGGCAATCTGCACTGTCGCCCCTACGGAGGAGGCTTTTGTTGAAACAGAAACTTCGGATGGCCTAAAAGGAACTGAATGAAGTGGGAATGTAAACCAGACGGTCGGTATCACCTGGGAAGAAAGGACGAGCCAGGAAGGGCTGCTGAGACAGTGCAGGGGCCAGCCTGGGGACCAGGCACTTTTGCAAGGGGCTCCGGACATGTGGTTTCACTTTAAATCCTCAGAGATAACCGGTCCTCACCGGTCTCTGCTTTCCTCAGCTCCTGGGGACAGACACTTATCAGTAGTCAGTTACTGCACGTGTCATGGCAGGTTGGAGCATCTCTATGAGAGAGACAGCCCCATGCTCTTCCTGAGTGTTCCTTGGTCCTTACATGGCAGGGACTCCCTAAACACTTATGAAAGGATGGATGGAGAAGGAGGGGATGAAAAAGGAGGAGACTCGCATTCATTGGTAAGATGCAGGTGATGGTAATCATTTTCTCACTAAACAGGGCCACACTATGACGGACCCACCCGACCCTCCCCAGCTGCCACCTCATCCCCCACCCACTCTAACTAGCACCACCTCCCCAGCTGCCTCTCACTCTACGATGAAGAGCCACCTCACACCAGCAGGCTCTCCCCAGAGGCTGTCCTCAGCGCAGCTCATGCTGTGGGACTCCACAGGGACCGTGTAGAAAGTAGACTCCGGGGAAGCACATAGTCTTGTTTGTCTTGGTGCCACCTCCCCATGGTCTCCCTCACATTCTGTCTCTTGGGGTGTGCCTCTGTCAGCATGTACACCCAGATATCCGCCTCAAGATCTGCCTCGAGGGAATCTAAGTGAACACAGGAAGGTGACGTTGACATATAGGGGATCTCTTAAGAGAAAGAGTGGAACCCCTGCTACATCCCAGTGATGCATTCAGTGATTTCATGGATGTCAAAATGGCATAGCAGCACCCATTTCCCCTAGTTCATGAATCTATAAAAATGAATGGCCCCCTCCAGCTTTCATTCTTTCTGCACTGGGCATTGAACCCAGGGCCTTGAAGATGCTGGCAAGCCTCAACCATCGAGCTCTATCCCCAGCCTTAGCTCTGGAGATGGGACTTTACCATGTAGCCCAGGCTGACCTTGATGTCAAGACCCATGGGAATGTGCCACCATGCCCAGGGGAACCTCCATCCTGACTGGCACACTTGGCAAAGGCAGCTAGCTTACACACAGGAAAACTAAGGAATAGAGGGGCACACCACCCAGGGTGAGCTCAGGAAACCCGGGAGAGCCTCGAAAGGTATTTGGGGGCTGTTTCAGTGGTGAGCAGCCAGTAGGCGCTGTCAGACTGAGGTCCTGTGGCGAAGGTTAACAGAGGAGCTGGCTTAAGGGTGGTAAAGGGGGTGGGAAGTCACAGGGAAGCTGTGCAATACTTAGGGCTGCTAGCCCTGAGGCTGCTACCACTCCTGAAGGGACAAGAGAAAGGAGAAATAGGAAAAATGACCAGAGAGGGAGCTGAGCGTGTCTTAGGAAAGAACCAGAGGAAAACTCTCCAATCTCGCCTCTCCCCAGACACTCCATCTTCTGCTGGAACTCTCAGCCAAGAGGATAAAGACAGAGCAGGACTGGAAGGGGCAGCCAGGAGAGCTGGACAATGGAAAGAAGTCAACACACATGGGGGTTTGCTTCTTAATGCAGTTTTTAAATGTTTATACTTTTAAATATTTCTGTAGATTAAAAATATTTTAACTTTAACCCCCCCCCCCATTCCCATCTCCTCCAGGGCAAAGCCTTCCCCACAGACTGAGGTCAACCTGGTAGACTCAGTCCAGGTAGGAGGGGGGAGAACAAGGGAATCCGTGGCTGATATGTAGAACTGAATTGTATTGCAAAATAAATTAAAATAAATAAAAAAAACAAAAAAAATAAAAAAATAAAACCCCCCCCAAAAAATATTTTAACTTTAAAATGTATTTTTAATCATCTTATGATCTATTCTCAGACAGATCTCAGTCTGTTATAGTATTTTCTAACAGGTCCAATCCAGACTCCTTAGAGAAATACAGCTCTGTTTCTTGGAAAGAAATCGCCCGAGGGACCCATTCCACATTCCCATTTTGTCTCTGGAGCACCACATGTGCGTGTGTTCCTGGAGCTGGGGACAAAGACGACTATCACAGACATACCCCTTAGCTTGGTGGCACTCAGGGGGCTTACTCCTGACAACCTGAGTTGTACCACCTGGGAAAATTAGGTCCTGCTTCCCCTCATTGTCCCTAGGGTCACTCCAGGGACATTGGCATCTTTGGCATCTAAAAGGGCTATTGGCTTCTTTGTGTGGTAGAAAAGGTAAAGGTACCAGACAGGATCTAAAGTAGATGTCTGCTTCTCTGGAGAGTCAAGGAGGGTGTCTGTATTATCTCCTGGGACTTTAAAGCACAGTGGCATAGTGTGTGTGGGAAGAACACACACATGGTCCGGGGTCTGGTTCTGTTATCAAATCTGAGGTACAGTGATATCTGTGACCCAGCTCCTAGCCAACTAAACCTCCTCATAGCCCTCCATCCCCAAGCTCTATGAAAACCCACATTGCAAGGAGATACAAGCAGGAGAGACCAAAGATCAAAGAGTCTTCATGCCCAAGACTCAGAAGAACACAACTTCCAGTGTTCAGTGCCCTGGAGCTGCCTGGGAGGCAGCAAAGAGCACACTGCTGTAAACAGGCCTGGGTTTTCATTCCGACATCTTCACTTGGTGATATTTGATTGTGAGCAAACCACTCCACCCCTCTGCATCTGCCTTTCCTCTGAAGAAATGAGTCTGGCATGTTCCTTGCAGGTTTTCGTGAGTATTTCCTAGGATCTTCCGTGTGAATTCACCCGGTGCCTTCTGGGTAGTAGGTCCTCCATAAACGGGAGCTGCTTTAAGCCCTGGGAAAACCAGCTGCTGCTGGTTACTTCTCTATCACTATAGCCATGACCTGAGGAGAAGCAGGTGAGGAAGGAAGGGTTTCTTTTGTCTTGGTGTAGGAGAGGACACAGGCCATCATGCTAGGGGGCAGCTGCAGGGGGAGCTCAAAGCTATGGTGGCGGGAACAGGAGACTGCTTGCTCACATCTGTGGGGACCAGATGAGGCTAGTTGATAAATCTCAAGCACACTGCAGAAATTCTCTTCTTCCAGTGAGGCTACCTCCCAGAGGCTCCCAAGACAACACCAACAGCTGGGGGTCAAGGGCTTAAAAACAAGCTGAGGGTGGGAGGTTGCATTTTACACCCAAACCATAAGTGGCCAAGAGAAAAGTCCAAAACATTCTTCCTCGCTCAAAAAGACTCAACATGGCCCTGACCTGGCCCCCAGCTTACCCCCATCTCAGGGACTCAAGTTCTTATCTAAATTCATTCATGGCCAAATTAAAATAAGAGCAAGAGGTAGTCAACACAGATGTCCCCAACAATTGAATATAGAGGACTGCGATGCCTTGGTGTCGGGACACTTGGGCATGACCCTGAACAAGTCACTCTGCCTCTCTCAGTTCCTTCATCTGTGAAAGCGACACGGAGAGGAGTGTCTGGCAGGAAGAGAAGCAACAGGACAGATGAGGCTAGACAACCTGATCATCCATCTTCATTTTTTCACAGGAAGACAGCTCAGGAGTGGGCAAACATCTGCCTGTTCAGCCCTTCCTTTGAATCAACCGCAGGATAAAAGTCTGATCGTGAATTCAAACTGATCCAAAGGAAGATTATGACTTTCCATTTCACTACGGCCTGCCCTCCTCTGACTGTAAGGCACAATAAACATGGCTTCAGGAGCTTGCTGATTCCCCTGACTTCCCTTCCCAGGGTCCACCCTGCCTGCAGTTGGGCAGCCAGCTAACTTAGGAGGAGGAAGGAAGAGAGAGTGAAGTAACTGATTACAATTGAACAAACTATCTCACAGGACCAGAGCTCTCCTTCATACCCCCACCTTCCCGTTATTTCTACCAATTTCTCTGCTGAGCCTGATAGTCCCCCAAGTAATTTGGTGTGTAGCCCTTCTTGGCCAGCCCGTCATTGGAAAAATCACAATGCCCAAGCCCAAGCAGAATCTCTTTGCTAAAAATACCCTGCATTCCTGAGTGACAACAGCTCGCTCCTCAAACTCACAGACCGCCAAGTTAAAAACAGCGGCCGGCAGCTTTAGATGGCACCAGCGACAAAGGTAGAGAAGTCTGAGAGCAGCAGGCCACTCTCCGCCATCTGCCATCTTGGCCCGTCCTGGCTTCCCTCTTCCCAGAGGCGATGGGCATCTCAGCAGCATACGAAGCCGGACTTCTCGGCAGGGTGCGTGGGCTGGGCAATGTCTTGGACTGGAAGATCAGAGTGGCCTAGAAGGAGGCAGGCAAAGGCTGGCTGCCTCGTCTACCCACTGGCCCGTGCGCTGTCTAGCTCAGTGTGCAAGTGTCTTTCTAGTAGAAGTGTCAGAACCAGGGGAAGTCGAAAGCCCTGTGGCATCCAGGTGGACCCGGGAGCTGACGTGGCTGAAGCAGTTTTCAGGAAACATTGACTCCCCTGAAGCAAGAACACACGGATGGAATTAAGAAAGAGCATGCTGGGTTCACTCACAGCCGAGTCTCTTGTCTTCCCAGAAGAGGCCACAGATCTATTCAGCTTCCTTTCCTGTCCTGAGAGCCAACCTCACAAGCTACCCCCCGCCAGAGAGCGCCCCAACCCAGCCCTCACCACACTTGAGTAGCATCTGCCAGGACCAACAGCCTGTCCCCAGGAATTGAAATCACCCCATTGTGGAGAGCCCCTTGAAGGCAAGGACTATGTCTTGTGTGCCTTCACGAGAAACAGCCCAGTGCTTCCTATGTGGTCCGCGCTCAACCCTGTTTTCCAGGCATCTGAAGCACCAAGGGCAACATTTCCACCTCTGGCACCTCTGCAAACTTGTAGATGAAGAGTTCTGTTCACTTGAACCTCTTCTGTCCATGCCTCCAGGCTTGTCCAACCTCTGTCCATGGGACACATGTGCCCAGGAGAATTGTCAGTGCGGTCTAGAACATTTGTAGAACACAGCATCATGTCACAGTGTCAAGAGGCTGAACATCCCTCATGGATTTTCCTTGATGGCTATAATTGCCCTTTAATATGTAGCCAATCTTGTTTACTGGATTTTCATACATTAGTTCACAAACCTACCAACTGATTCTTATGTTTCTTAATTCAGTGGAACAGCAAGACCCCATAGGGATCACTCATTTAATTACAACCTCAATTTCTTTTTTATTTTTTATTAGATTACAAATATTAGGTTTTATAATGACATTTTCAAACATTTTTTTGGTGTTCCTCTTCAACCCACTTCTCCTCCTCCGCCCCACCCCTGTACTTTTCTGATTTCATATCGTATATGTCCTCTTCACCCCCAACTTCCTCAGCACCTCTTATTCCTCCTCACTCATGCTATCTATCTAGTTTCATACCCTGTACCCATTTTCACAGCCTCTTATGGATTTCTGAAGTACTGAGGCTATTCACATACACAGAGGTTATGAAAAGCAAGAAGCTGGGAGAGGACTTGACAGGTAAAGTGCTTGTCACACAGTATGAGGACCTGAGTTCAAATCTCCAGAAACCACATAAAAGCTGATGTGAAAACACACAGCTGTAACCTCAGTGCTTCTATGGAAAGGTGGGGATCAGAGGCAGGAGAATCCCCAGATCTCAGGCCAGCTAGCCTGGTGCAGGCAAAGGTGAGCAAGAGACCAGTCTCAAACAAGGCAGAAGGTGGAATCAACACCTGAGGCTGTCCTCTGATCTCCACAAAACCCTGAGGTGTGTGCATACACTTGCGCGCTCGCTCTCTCTCTCTCTCTCTCTCTCTCTCTCTCTCTCTCTCTCTTTCACACACACACACACACGCACGCACGCACGCACGCACGCACACACGCACGCACGCACACACAGAGAATAAGTGGAATTAGAGTGAAGAGGAGAATGTAATAAAGGAAATTGGGATGAAGCTACGCATGACTAGCACACGGCACAGTATGCCTTCAGAAATGGACTGCTGTCTGATGCTGAGGTCTCCATGATAACAGAGCACGAACAATCGCACAGCTTTCGAAATACTTAAAAGTCAAATGGTGAACGGGGGGGGGGGGGGGGGTCCTCTGAACCCAGACTTGTAAACATGCACTTATTTTACATGCATGACTCAAAGAGGCCTGGGTGTCTCAGCAAAACCCACTGCTACCAATGAAGACACGGTCCTTGAAACTTGGAGAAAGAAGGTTCTAGACTTCTGGTAGAACGTAATGATTACTGCAGCCCAGAGAATCAGAAACAAAAAGCAAAAACTCGCATCAGCTTTTCTGTATCCCGTGGTTTCTGTTGCCAAGGTCCACCTGATGTCGCCCTGGACTGGCAGTGGCCACACCCTCCTTCCCTGGCCCTGTGTAAATTCTCTCCAGGAGGAAGCACATGTTGGACTAGAAACCAGAACCAAGGGGTATATTTCAGAGTGTCATCCTGGGCTCTGACTCTTTGACTCCTATCAACCCGATGCAGCTTCCCTGCCTGGCTCCGTAAAGCTTGAGCCCATCAGGTTCTGAGAGGCCTTTCTAGTTTCTTCTTTGCTGCTACCCCTTTGCCCAAAGAATTGCAGTCATCTGGTCTACCTGTCTTATGGCTTCCTGAAATCAGTGTGTGTGTGTGTGTGTGTGTGTGTGTGTGTGTGTGTGTGTGTGTGTGTGTGAACACATGTGCATGCTTATGTATGTGCATATGTGAATGCAATCTGCGCACATGTGTGATATGTTCCTATGTGTAGCATGGGTGGGTATTGTGAATGTGAGTTTGTGTAGGCATGTGTATATGTTTTAGGTGTATGGTATATATATGCATATATTTATGTGTATGTATCTATTGTATATGTATGTTCTATATGTCCATGTGTCTATATATTTGTGTATATGTATCTATTGTATATGTATGTTCTATATGTCCATGTGTCTATATATTTGTGTATATGTATCTATTGTATATGTATGTTCTATATGTCCATGTGTCTATATATTTGTGTATATGTATCTATTGTATATGTATGTTCTATATGTCCATGTGTCTATATATTTGTGTATATGTATGTGAATATATTGGGGTGTGGGTGAGTGGGTTGTCGTGCACTTGTATGTATGCATGTATGTGTGTGCACATGCATGAATGTGCTCCTGACTCCTGAGCTCACTCTGCATTGCGCTCAGTGCTGACAGACATCTTTTTGGTGAAATGAAATACAGTGTTAAGTTGGAGACACCAGTTGTTCCATAAGAGAAACAGAAGCACTATGAGTAGGAAGGGGCCATTTCTTAAGCTGTGGTGATCACAGGGCACTGAGTGGTACAAGTCAGGGAATGCTGGGGGTGGGGGTGAACAGCTGATCACAGAAACCGAAGGGAAAAGCAAGGGGGAGGAACACGGACTTCATAGCGGAGTTCCTGGGCCACGGCTGTGCAGGCACCCCACACTGCCAAACATGGGGTGAGGGGCCTGCAGCAGGATGCACCCAACATTGCCAAACACGGGGTGAGGGGCCTGCAGCAGGATGCACCCCATACTGCAGAAAACAGGGTGAGGGGCCTGCAGCAGGATGCACCCTGAACTGCAGCAGGGGGACCCTCGCCTACCCGAGAGCACCACTGTCTCCTCTCTTGCATGGACACAGTACAACTCCATAAAACTTAAGGCACATTTTTTTCAGGTTAATTTGCTTTAAAGGGTTTGTATCTTGAGGATTTCAAAAGGGTTTTGTGGAAGTTCCTGTATGTGACAGGCAGAGACAGTGGCAAGTTACAAAAAAAAGCCTCACACTCAGACTGAGGTGGAGGCTTTTCTGAGTCAGCCACGGCAAGGCTGTTCTTCAGTCTGTGCATATAGACATGGATTCATAAGTGCCTCACCCAAACTCTCAGTTGTGATCTCATGGACAGACCTACATCTTATTCCTCTTGCCTCCAAGTAACCATCCCAGAGGCAGGCACAGGCAGTCCATAAATGTTCATGGAAGAAGTGGAAAGATGCCTTGGAGTGCCACCCCTGATGGCACTGCATAAGGAGAGGAAAGGACTTGGGGAGTGACAGTCCTCAAGGTAAGGGGTTCTCCAAGCTGTCCCATGAGCTAAGAACCCAGGACAATGAATGAAGGCAATCAACCAATGTCCTGTTGACCACCCTTCACCCAGAGGTGTGCCCTCAGACACCATAGCAATGGGTACCCAAGATGTGCAACATTCTGTGCTGACTGTAGAGAAAAAACAGAAATGGAAAACTCAGCCTCCACCCTAAGAGACAGTGAAGCATGAGGAGAAGACAGGCTGCCCACAGTAAAGATGGTGGCCATGCACTGAGCCAGACACTATGCCCATCTTCTATCTACATTCTCTCATTTGGTTCTCTCAGAATCAGAAAAAGGCAATAGCCCCTCCATTTTTGGGTTAAGCATCATGGAACAAAGACCCAGGGAGGACTCTCTTCATGTTGTGGAAAGCCAAGATTCTCCGCCTTTCTTATATATCAGGCCTACCAGGTACTCATGCCCCCAGGCTGCTCCCACACATCCCAGAGACTGGCCCCTTAGATTCTTACTTCAAGCCTTTAGAGTTTCCACTTTCCACCTAAAAATCTGCCTCCCTCATCAGCTCCTTTCCTGCTGGACAGCAGACCTTGCCTGCCTCTGAGCCTCCATGGACTGATTCATTCTACATTTCAGCAGTTTCTTGGTTGTGCCTCATGGTGCTTCCTAACCTCTCTGAAATGTCTGGCTGGTGCCATTACCCTTTGTGGCAGTTAATCTTCATTGTCAAATGGCTGAATTGAGAATGCTAAAAGATACATTCACCTCCGGTTGTACCTGTGAGTATATTCCCAGAGGCATTGAACTGGGGAGGGAAAACCTTGAAAGTAGGTGGCGCTTTCCAATGAACTGAGGTCCCAGAATGGAGAAAAGGGAGGAAGGGAGAATAGGGGATGAGTGTCTGCATTCATCTCTCTGCTTCCTGACTGTAGATGCAGTACGAACAGCTGCCCCACGCTCCTGCTACTGCCATGCCTCCCCTCCCCCATGATGGACTGTGCTCCCTTAAACTGCGAGACAAGGCAAGCCCTTCCTTCCTGGAGTTGTTTTGCTGAGTGTTTTGCCACAGGAAAAAAAAAAAGAAAAAGGAAAAAGAAATATACCACAGGTATTCCTGAAGCCTACCTGCGGTGTTCTTCAAGCTCTCAAAGATAAGGTGTCTTTTCCAGGTATCTTCTGGGGCCAGATCATGCTCTTGCCAATATTCAATCCCAAAGCATTTTGCAAATCATACAGGAGCAACTTGAAGTCAGCCACAGTGGGGAAGCAGAGTGCAGAAACTGGCGACGCCTACAAATTGAGGGCCATCCCCAAACAATGCTAATGGACAAAACCGGGTGACACACAGCTGCTTTGGACTCTCTGTCCAGCTTTTCATGCCATGCAATGTGCCCTGGAGCATCTGTGTGCAATGAGCATGTGTAGATGTGGGGCTTGTCAGAAGTCTAGGTGTTCAGTGAGAGGCAGCAGAAATCCAGAAGGAGAATATTGATCTGAAATTAATCTTTAGCCTCATGCTGTCTCTTCAGCCAATTCCTTTTGAGTCTACAAACAAGGTCACACTTTATTCTTCAAGGTGAACTCAGAGGCTTAACCACTGAGCATCTTTCTAAAGTTGTGGGAATTATCTGTGAGTACCCAGCTCAACCCCAGGTCTGTACAGCACCAATGCCAGGACCTTCCTCTACTCCACCACACTGCAGAGTCACAATATCATACTTCATGTCCTCGGGCCTGGATTCCCCAACTTCTGCTACTAGCCAGTGGCAGACAGGACAAGAGCAGCTGTGATGGGCTGTGGTAGAGAGACAGTTTGGGAAGCCAGACCCAGGCGCTCTGCTGCATGACTGGGAAGAGGGGCTCCATCTGTGAAGTCTGCACCAGCAGCTCTGTGAATGAGCCACAAGCTGCCGCTGTACTGATGGAGCCTTGATCCTCGGCAAGAGGGGCAGCTGCCCTGCTGGCTTCTGCCTGAGTGTGTCATACAGCTGAGGCAGAGTAGGGAGAAATCCCTTTCCTGCCACAGAAATAAATAATTAACGCCAAAGTTTGCCGACTTGCCAGTGGGCAGGGAGAATACAGCTCATCCAAAGTCTCGCAATAAGAGCACCCATGGGCACTCAGGCCCGCCACCACCCCGGCAATGCTTACTGTGTTTCTCAGAAGCCGAACTCTGCACCATGCACATCATATTGCCACCTGGCCCCAAGGCCACGAAGCCTTGGGGACTGAGGAAGAGACTGAAGCACAAGAAAGCAGAGCTACAACACACCAAGGCTGGGCAGGGCAGGAGAGTGCCACAAACAGGCAAACTGTGAACCAAGCAGAATGAATTAGAGCTCAGGACTGAAAAGGAGCTGAGTGTCTAACCTTTAGCATTCTGGCAAGGAAAAGATGTGATCTGCAGCTGCTGCCAATTTCTATGGTGTAAATACTCGATGACCACTTTCAAGGTATCAACAATACAACAAACAGCCAGCAAATTCCCTAGGATTTAATCATCAGCACCAGTGTGAGTCAGCTCTAGACGATGCCTGGAAAAGAGCTTTGTCCGTGGTGAACCTGGACACCGAGTGTAGAGGGAAGTGCTAGGGTAGATTTGGTAAGTGAGCAACAATGGCCAAGAGCAAAGCCCTTAACTAGATGGGATTCTACACTCCATTAGCTGTCCAGAAGTCCTTATCCACCCAGCTTCTTCTGTGTCCTTACCTGCCCTCGGTCCTGTGGTCCCTGCCTTCACTCCCATCATATCTGTGTCTTCTGCATTAACCCCTTCTTGGCATCTTGGTGCTCTGGACCTCATAACACTGCCCCACACACATACACACACTAGATGCTTAGTCTTGACTATCAGCTTCACCAAATCCAGAATCATCTAGAAAGCCAAGTTCTGGGCATCTCTCCAAGGAAGTTTCTAGATTAGAATAACTGAGGTGGAAAGACCCATTCTAAATGTGGTTGGCATCATTCTATGCATTAGGGTCGCAGACTGATGAAAAGAAGAACGCCAGCTGAACACTAGCATTCATCTCTCTCTACTTCCTGACTGTGGCTGCGTGTGACCATATACCTCTCACTCTTGTCATGACAGCCCTGTCATGATGGACTATAACCCAGGAGTGGTACATCAAAACAAACCCTCCCTTTCTTCCTTAAATTGCCAAGAATTTTGTCACATCAACAAGACAAGTAACTAATACTTCACAGACATCAACCCTCAGCCTCAGCCCCTCCACTGACCCTCTTCCTGCTATGGAATAATCCTTCTGTACACTGTGAAAATGCAATGCTTTCATTGTTAATCAAAAGCTGATTGGCCAGTAGCTAGGCAGAATTTTCGGGGCAGAGAGAATGCTGGGAAGGAGGGTGGAGTCTCAGAAGAATTGAGAGGAGTTCATAGTAAGAAAAAAAGCTAACAAAGGAGTGAAATTCAAAGATCTCTTTCTAAAGAAAAATGGGGGGATATTGTATAGAAATGATAAGATAAAAGGGTAGATTACTGAATCTACTTTAATCCAAAAGCAACTATTAATCTCAAAATAATTTACATTGGTATTGATGTTGGCTTACTGATACAAATTTAAAGTTAAATTTGTTATACTGTATGTATGTTTCTACTCTTGTTTAAGGTATTGTGTTTAAGCAGTACATTTAAAATGTAATGTATAATTAAGAAATACAGATTAATAGCTAGTCACATATAACAGTCAAACTTATAGTCATGTTAGGTATGTTTTCAAGATCATACACAGCTATATTTAGATAGATAGATGATCTTCAAACACTTCAAAGACCTACAGAATATGGCATTTAATATGTTTAATAACCTAAGGCTTTTCATGACAGTGAGACACATCTGCTCCAGGCAGCACCAATTTACTTCAGAGAAGATGATGGGCATCAAAGAAACTCCATATGAAGTTTTTCTTTATGGCAAAAGCTAGCCATTTGGGTCAAAAACTGTCCTTGCCACAATTGCTAACAGTATACTGTTGAAACTGGACCAGCAGAGCATAAAAAAAAAGCCACTGCCAAACTTTGCTAAGACAAGGTAGGATAGTCCTTCAAAATTTCTTACTTCTCAAAAAAGTATGTCAGGCCAGATGGTAGTGTGTACGCCTTTAATCCCAGCACTTGGGAGGCAGAGGTAGGTGGAGCTCTGTGAGTTTGAGGCCAGTCTGGGCTATAGAGTGAGTTCCAGGAAAGGTGCAAAGCTACACAGAGAAACCCTGTCTTGAAAAAAAAAAAGTCTGTCAGATATGCTAGGCCTGTAGGCCAAAATGGATGCCCCAACATTGCAGAAAAACTTTGGGTGACTGTGCAGGCAGCCAGATGTCTCTGTCATCAAGTAACATTATACCGTTCTAGGGTCTTTGATGGAGTTAAAGATTAATTAGACTTAAATTTTTCCTTAGTTATGAAAAAAGGTAAATTAGGTGTAAAACTTTAGACTCACATAGATAAGATAAATAATAGAATATTTTCTCTAAATTTACCAAATACAGATGAACTGGATATTTTAACTGTAATTCTTACTTAATAACTCTTTTGTTGTATATAATTTTATTATGTTAAAGTTAAATCCTTCCTTTTTATTTAGATAAAAAAGGGGAAATGCTGTGGAATAATCCTTCTGTATACTGTGGAAATGTGTTGCTCTCATTGTTTATAAAAAGCTGACTGGGTGATAGCTAGGTGGGATTTTCAGGGCAGAGAGTCTGCTGGGAAGAAGAAGGGTGGAGTCTGGGGACTTGCGAGCCAGATGCAGAAGCAGCAACATGAGAAGTTCATAGATGAGGTAGATGAGCCTTGGGGCAGCACATAGATTAATAGAAATAGGTTCGTTTAAGTTGTAAGAGCTGACTGGAGACAAGCCTAAGCTATTAGCCACGCATTTATAAATTAATATTAAGTCTCTTGTAGTTTTTGAGTGACTTCCAGGACACAGAAAAACTGCACCTACAACTTCCCAAAGAGTGAACATGCCTTGCTACAATCTCTTGACCCTTTGCTCTCAAGCTCCTATCTCTCATTTCATATTCAAAGGTATCATCTGCTCTATCTGTCCCTCATCTCTCAGACACACATACATACACACACACACACACACACACACACACACACACACACACACACACACACACATATATATATATATACTTCTCTGCTTCTTGAATTCTGTCCAGACCTCCCAAAAAAGCTGGAAGAAGATGCTGTTGAAGACTTGATGCAGATATGGCCTCATCATACTTCATCTCAAGGACCAGATAATAAAACATACATGCAAACACATGGGCAATTAGTGCAGATGATGGCGACCATCCAAGTGCTTCCAGAGGGAACGGCAGTCAAGATGCTAAAGACAGTCAGCCTTTGCGCCCGCCCGTAAGGTCTTAAAATTGCCTGAGTAGTGGTATGACGGATGGCAGAGACTTGAGAATGAGGAGAAACTATTTGAGAATGGGGGGGGGGGGGGGGGATGTGAGCTGAAAGTGAGAGAAAAAGTAAAGGATTGGAGCCCATGACTGGGGGATGCTTGGAAAAACAGAAAATGGATTCTTGATAGAACAAAAAAAAAAAAAAAACAACTCTTTAAAAATACCTTTAGGAAACTGTTCTTGGAACTCAGGAATGTTTGAGCAGGTGATAGTAAGCACGCAGTGTAAGGCCCCTGTAGGTCTCTCCATGAAGCCCTCAGCAAGCGCCCCACGGCCCACTGGTGCATTAGTATGAGGGACTGGAGGGAGGGGTGCTCAGAGAGGAAAACAAGGGGACAGCTGACATCTGGGTTACCCCAGCGACAGCAGGGAGGAACGACAAGTGAATTCAGCAAAAATGTTTTATTTCCACATCTATTGTCAAGCCTAATTATTGGTTGAAATTAGAGGTTCTGCCCCGATCATGGCCATGAATAAATAAAGATATGTTTGAATTTCCGCAGATGTTATTGAATTTCATGTATCTTTCCTTTCTGGGAATGAAAAGGAAGATGCAGCTAGCCCTCACATACACTGACATCTACATTTAGGATATAGCAACCTCGCCCTGCTGATGAAGGCCCTGACTGAACACATGGAAGTCAGCCTTCCGATCTCGTTCAGATGCCTCCATCCATCAGACCGCACAGCTGACTAAATAGAATCAAGACAATGTGCTTCCTGAGTGTTCCTCCGGGCTGTGGAAGATGCACGCTGGCATCCCATCCAAGCCCAGCAAGATAATGGCAGTCTGTGAAATGTTTCCCTGCACACACTCCACATGTGCAGTCCTCACATAGTTGATCATTTAATCAGATAGTCTGAGAGCCAGCTCAGGGCCTGAGAACACACGTGGCAGTGAGAAGAATACAAAGTCGAGGAAGACACAGCATCTGCCTTAAGGGACCCGTGACCTCATGCCCCTCAGCACCTGGAAGAGTCTCCCGTTGCCCCTGGGGTCTGTAGGATCCGCATAACTCAATTCCACCAACTCTGGGTGGGAAACAAGGGGGAAATGGGGCTTGGACTGAAAAGTGCCAGCTTCTTCTGATCATTTTTCCTTGTCAATAAAACATAAGTGTCTACATAGCTTCTACTATGCATGAAATGGTATGAGTGAGTTAGACATGATTTAAATTATGTGGAAAGCCAAGCTTGGCAGCACATGCCTATAACCTAGCACTCCAGGGTTGGAAAATGATGGGTTCAAGGTCATCTTTGACTACATAACCAAGTTCCAGGCCAGCAGAGCCACACAAGACTCTGTCTGGAAACAAATAATAAGTTCACAAAGGTAAAGTACCTAGTGTGTTGAAGGCAGTATACAAATACCATATAAAGATTGTGAGCATCTGTGCACATTGGCGAGGGGCCTGGAGTCTCTGTCCTGCTGACACTAAGTGATGGCTAATGTTGACATCTCAGTTGGGAGTGAGGACACTATTACCCAATTCTGTTTCCAAGGAGCACCCTAAGGGTTTTCTTAACAGAAGCAACACCCTCCACCCAGTCCTGACTCTCCTCACCTCCCTCCCATTCAGGCTCTGCTTGCCCTGAAGCCTGGCCTACCTCCTGCCAGCATGCTGGCCTCCACAACTTGAGAAGAAATCTAGAGGCTGCATCCTATCTCCTGCCTTCCCTTCTCCCTCTGGCTGTGCTGGGCATACCAGGCTGGCTGCCTAGCACAGTGGCTCTCAGTAGCACTGGGAGCTAGCCATTGGTTCTGGTGACAAAATTGCTTCCAAAATCACTTGCAACAGCTTTATAGAACCAGACCCTCAAGGGCATCATGAGACAATCTTTTCTATACCATGCCAAATTTACCATTGTCTACTGACCAACTCACCAAAAAGGATACACTTCTCATGGTCAAACATTGCAAAGACAGGATTTCAAAGAACCAAACTACACATGAAATCAGAAGGGGTGACTATGAGAACCAGCTAGAGGTAGCCAGGGGGAAGAGGGGAGGGCAATGGGAGGGAGATGATAAGAGCAAAGAACATTGTGTGTGTATGTGTGTGTGTGTGTGTGTAAATGCCATCATGAAACCTTTACTTTGTAGAACAACTTTAAAAAAGAGCCAAGTTACTCTAAGTGACTCTGAGGGGTCATGGAGCCAAGCTTCCCGCCTCTGACCTCCTTTTTAAGGAAAGATCACAATCTTCCTTGTCACAAGTGATCCTGAGTAGAATTATTAACACACACTTGACCTTGTATCTTAGACAAGAATAGAAAGGAAAACAATGCAAAAGCTACCCAGACTAAAACACTTTGTTGTGGACACTTACACTGTGTGGACTTGGTAGTAGGCATTGTGCTGAGGTACATCATTTCATCAGAACGGCGTTATGCAGTAAGCACTGATACTACCTGATTCACAGATTGGAAACCCAAGGCACAAAGAGAGAAGAGCCAAAGACATTTGGTGAGGAGCTGCAAAGCCTCGTGCTGTGTGTCCCCTGCTTTTTACTACTAGTCTTACCTGAGTGCTGCTAGACAGGCTGGTGGCATTCATCCAGTCTGACCAAAACAAGATTCCATTGTGTCAATCAAGCTATACAGGGGGCTGGTTTCTGAAAGTCTGGAACTGTGCAAGAAATGTTCTCACATCTCCTCTGCCCACTCAATTCCTTCATCAGTGTGTGACAGGTCCCTTTGAGAGAGGACTCAGTCACAGTGAGCATCCCTCCCAGAGCTGTGTCCTCATCCCACACCTCACTCACCCACCTGTGTGCATGGATCTGATTTGTTATGTGTATGTGACTGTGCCAAGTCAGACTCCATCATGAGGCATGTGAGCTGGCCAGGTGTAAAAAGACAATGTGTTTGCCTTTCCTGACTCTTTATTAAACTCAGATTGTAAAAAAATGATGTTCAATAAATGCACACAAGAGGATTGACTCTACACATGACTTCAAATTCCAGTGAATTTAGGAGTTAATGAAGAAAAATGTCAGGACAATTGGAAAAAGAAAAATTAAACTGTAGAGTGATGTAAGTTGGTATCTCCCAAAAAGTACACCCAAACCTTCAACCTCAAGTTGTCTGTGAAATACAGAATCGTGCTCACACAATATGCCCTAATCACACAGTGTGCCCTAATGTCTCTACTTCAGTACACACTGCATTGGGTTGTAAAAGATGAACCAAAGGCAACATGGCACTGCCATGAGCCTGCCATTACCAGAGGCAAGATGTATTATCTATAAGCAAATGATGGTCGTGACCCCCCACCCCACCAAATACTAGGTCCACAGATTCTTTGCAAAGTGCTGTTTATATCTAGAAAATTCCAGCCCAGTGAGAAAGCAGATGGGTAGAAGAGCCAAATAGTGAAGACCAGCCTAAGGCAGAGCTGACAGACGTGCTCCCCAGCGTGCTCTAAACCCAGGAGTGCTCCTCCAGCCGTTACGAGTGGAGCGATACCCCACCAGAGTTCTCCAAATAGCAAACTCTTAGCCCGATGATTGTCACCATCATTTGCCATATTTTCCATCCAAAAGCTTCTCTTGCTGCTGCACGACGAGCAGCTTTTATAGCCAGGGATGAGTGTCCACCCTTTCAATGTTCATTGGTGCATCTGCTCGGCTATTTCCCTGCAGCAGGTTGTATTACAGAGGAAGGATTAACGAGGAAGCGGATGCAAACATTTTTATTTCAAATAGCTGCTTTCAGACAAGATCTGGAGAACAGCATCAAGCCATATGATTGTAAAAGAAAAAAAAAACCCTCACCATCCAACTATTGGGCATCTTGCCATTATTTGTGAATAGCATGTAAATACAAACAACTTAACTAGGGTGGGGGGGAGATGTACATTTTTCATTTGTGTCTAGCTAATCATTTTTTTTATTATTAATTTGGTCTCTTTTATTTCACATAAATGTCATCTCAAGCACCAAACATCAACAAATAAGATCGTTTATCTTGCGGGGGAAAGCAAAACACTGCATTGCCATTCAGAGAGGCAGCTGACGTCCCCGCTGCACTACTAATAAAGATGGCCTTCAGAACAAAAAATAATCATTTTCTATTACTTTCCACCAGGCCTCGTCCATAAACGCAGGGCCCCGCCGGTAATTGCCTTCAGTGAAGAAGCGGGCTCTGGCTAGTACAATTTCCTAGGATGAACAACTGAAGAACACCCCAGATCGAGGGTTGAGCCGGGGTGCCTCTCTCTGCCTGCTGCTCTGAAGCAGTGTGTAGAGACAAGAAGAAGGGAGATGGTGTTGTCCTTAGATTGCCATTTTCCTTTTCTTGGTCCAGTAGAAAGGAGAGGAGGGCGTGGTGAGTGGAAAGCCAGGGAAGCCGGGGCAGATAGAACGGTAGCCCGACATCCCTGCGGCCGGGCCAGCAGCTGCTGCGCCCAGGCTCGGACACACATGACAGCCGCAGCTCTACACACGTGCATGTGAGCCTCCTGACACGGGCAGGGAGGCTGCATGGCTGTGCTGATGAATCCAGCGCAAGCCCGCAGACTCCACGCTTCCCAGTCACCGAAGCATTTGGCTCGCCTGCCCGTGCCGCCTGCTCTGCCAAGCGAGGCGCTGACTCCACAGGAGAACCGTCCTGTCGATCTCTGCAGGAACATAAGACCTTTTTTTCCAAGTAAAATGTTCCCCAACTCTGCAAGGGAGGTTGGCAGTACATCTCCAACTCTGGCCTGTCTTTTTAATACGCTTACAATAGCTCAGTTGGACTGAGACCAGCTGTTGGGACATTACCATTTGTAAATGCTTAAAACAGCTAACTCCTTGTTTTCTTGGCAACAGTGACTGGGAGTGGGAGGGGGGGGAGAAAGAAAAGAAAGAAAGAAAGAAAGAAGGCTAGCTCCAACCACCTCCATTCAAACATTAAGAACCATTGCCTACCAGCTTTGGCATTCGATGGTCATTGTTTGCAGGGCTGTCTTCAAGTTCCTCATCACCCCACTATTCCTCCATTCACCCTTTGGCCTGAGCAGAGCTCAACAGAGGGCTCCAGTCACCTGGGTCCTCACAGAGTTCGCACCAACCATGTGCTCAGTCTTCATCTGAAAGGACATGAGATGCCCACGGACATGCTCTCTATTAAGGCCTTCTCTGGTCCACTTGGTACCTGCTCCGGATGGTGGTCACTCAGCGATCCAGGACATGAGACCTTCCAGAATTACCCACCACCTTTCCTGTTTTTGAATGCATGCACTATGGATGAGGGGAGGATGAGGGGCAGGGAACAGAGATGGACACAAGCCCACCTCTCATCTGGGCGAAGATCTCGGGGAGCCGTCTGCAGGAAAGTCCCCAAGTCATCACTAGGCTACTCAAAAGAGACGGGGGAGTTCCTGGAGAATGAATGAGTGAAGGTCTTTCCTGCCTTCCTGCTTCCCCGCTGGGTAGTCACTGTTGGCAAGGCAGCCTCCAGGGCCACGTGCCCATCCACTGTGGGCACTCCACGTGCCTCTAGCCCAGCAGCCCTGGAGAACAGGCACCGACAGGCCCAGCGGCATCACAGCGGGGACAATGGGCTTCGTGTGCCATGGCCCGCTCTCGTGGCCTTCTGTTCGATGGCCTCCCCCACCAAGGGCAGTGGTGGCTGCATCTGTCCTTGCTCCTTTAGTGGGGTTTCTGGGCATGAGATAGCACGGTCTGTCTGTGTCACACACACTCTTGGAGATGAGTGAATACAAGTAGCCAAATGTCTCGGCAGGGTTGAAATCCCGCACAGAAGCTCCAAGAGCAAGAATGGGGCCCACAATCGGGCCCGGGAGAGCGAGCACTTGGTGGGGATTGTGCAACTTGGCCGAGAATAGGAAGTTCTACCCTCATTTGATGGCAGTGCGATATGGTCGATTCCTTATGCGGGAGATGGGAGCGTAACACGGATAAACTGCAGACAGTCAGAAAGCTGGGCTGCTGGCTAAGGAGCAGGGCACAGAGGAAGGAGCAAAGGACAATGGGCCAGGGCCCTGCCACTGGCCAGCTCGGCCAGCTCAGCCACCAGAAGCACCCGGGACCTACCCCATGGTCTCAGCCATCTCATCTGTACAGGCCTAGGCATTCGGTTGAAAGCCATCCACATTGTGTCTGTTCAGAAATCACACTGTTTCCTTCCTAATTCAGCTTCCCTACACCAGCTATACCCCGCTCTAAGGCACTCAGTGCGTAGAAGCTCGGATAGGAACTGGTGTTTCGTTTAAAAACTAAAGTCTCTCGCTACATTTGGTAATCAGATGAACCCAAATCAGCCTATATTCATCTTTTCAGGGGAAAAAAAAAAGAGTATGAAGTCCTTTAATGGAAGCTTTTGATTCCCAGACCAGAAGCAACGCCTGGCACACAGTGGGCGCGGCACATACTTGGCACACAGTGGGCACGGCACATACTCGGCACACAGTGGGCACGGCACATACTCGGCACACAGTGGGCTCATTGTGGATCACACTCATTGAACAAATTTCTTGTGCAAAGTGGGGTCCCTGAAAAGGCAGAGGAAGTGACTTAGAGACACCAGGGTCTCTCAAATAGAGGAGTCTGAGGTACATCTTGGGGGTGGGAGTTTTACAGAGCACTCCCCCAGCTGATCTACTTCAGATCATAAATGCAAAACTGAAGTCTAGGGCCTCTGCTCCCCCTGGCAGTGGAAAAGGCCCAAAGACTCTTCAAGCAGAAGTGAGGAGGACGTACAGGGTCGACTGAGGTGTGAACGAGATGGCGCGATTACGCAGCCAGTGGCCTTCTTCATGCTTGTCTAATATTTTTCCCTCCTGAGACAAGACTCCTTCCAAACTGCACCCCACCTGTCCACGCTGTATTCTCACTCTTGTAACAAGGGTGAGCTGGTGTTGATAGAAATAACGAGATGAAGAGAATAGGGAAGAGCTGGGCCTCTGCCCTTGGATCCCTTCTCGTCATGATATCTGTGGGAGCAAATGAACAAAACGAAACAGAAAAACAGCTCATGACTGAGCTTGTCTATGGTGATGATTATAAAAGAGCAAACAGATCAGGTAGGGACAACCAGCACAGGGAAAGTCCAATGCCCTTTAGAAGCTGAGGTGACAAGCCAGACCAGCCTGGCTCAGACCTCACATGTGGCAGTGCTAAGGCCTCAGCCCCTAGGAGCCACCAATGGAGTCCAAGAGGGTTGGCCCCACTGCATTCTGAGTCCCACCAAGTACCCCAACACCTGCCAACAGTGATGGCATGTGGGTTCGTGTCATCATTTCCAGCCCTCACACCATGTTGACTAACCAGCTACAACCTCAGGACAGCCACTGCCACTGAGGTACAAACAGTAGCCAGAATAGAGCCAGCAGCCACCATGTACCCTGCCCAGCTCATGCATCCTCATCCGGAGCCATCCGGAGCCCTTCAAGGAAGGCACGTGGACCAGAAACCAGACATACAGATTGGTAACTGGGCCACAGTCAGCCAGCAGATGATTGAATGGATCTGAATGCCAGCAGCCCCACACAGAACCACCTTGTCTGGCTGAGATGCCCACAACTGAGCTCAGGCCCTGTGAACAGCAGCATGCATGGCTGTCCATCCCACACAGAGCCCTGTGGTGTCTGAGGGTGAGTCACCTTGGGCACCTGAACTGTGGAGATTTATTGTTGGCCATATATTTAGTTTGTAGTGACAATGTGCCCCTCCACCTAGCCTGGAACTTGCAGTCCTCCTGCCTCAGTCTCCTGAGTGCTGGAACCACAGGTATGGGCCACCACACTGAGCTACCGTCTATTCATCAGCTTTGAGCCTCTAAGGCAGAAAGTACCAGACCTAAAAAGTAGAAGATACATGTGACCCCACTCTGCCAAGTCGTAAGGAACACAATTCTGTGTTCTTGACTTTGTCTACAAGACAGGACCATGTGATCAAGCCCTACAATCTAGTCATTGAGGGCAGTGTGCTGTGATGGCTAAGAGGATGAGCAGATGGGCACAGTCATCAGACCACCTGGGTTTAAATCTTGATTTTTGTCACGTAGTCGCTATGCAGCCCTGGGTAAGTATCTTAGCCTCTCTGTGCATCTGCTTCCTCATCTACAAACTGAAAACAAGAACATCTGGTTTCCTCACGCCCTGGAGAGAACACTCAGCTCCTAAATCCAGCAGCTGCTTTCCTGAGTCCTCCTTTCTCCTACCAGCCCCACCTACAAGGGCCAAAACACACACACACACACACACACACACACACACACACACACACACACACACACGCACACGCACGCACACCGCACACACATGCACACGCACACACACATGATGCACTCCTGTGTTGATTCATCTATAATGCTTGCTTCTGTTCTGCTTTTAATATTACTGTTTCAGGTGCTGGATGCTCAGTTGACAGAGTGTCTGTCTGGCATACGTAAACCCATGTTCAACCCCCAGCACTGCATGAACTGGGTATAGTAAGGCACATCTTTAATCCCAGCACGAGGGGATGAAGGTGTGAGAATCCAGAGGCTAGCCTAAAAGCTACCATAAAGAGTTTGTGGCCAGGATGGGCTACATGAGAACTGTTTCTGCCAGTGGACTGGATCCCCTCACAATCCTGCCTCTGAAGCAGAGCAGCACAGTTGTGAAACTGGAAACTGGATAGAACCAGCTCAACCTCAGCCCTACAATAAGGGATCTGGATCTGGACCCTCTCTTTATGCCCCTCCCAGGCAGTAAGACAAACGTGGCTCAGGAGTAAGCGCAGAATCACTTGCCCAGGTTAATCCCTGCCATATTCCATTCCTGTGTGGCCTTGCACAGCCTGCGCTGTGCTCCACTGTCCTCTCAGGAGAAGGCATCCAGCCCTGTGGATCACTGCACAGACTGAGAGAGAGTGTGCGTGTACAGCTGTGGGTGCGTTAGAACGGGGTGGACAGAGTGAGGAGGCCAGGCCCCCAGGGCCAAGGGAAGAGGGAGGAGCTGGGCAGGTGCCATGCAGAGGGAAAAGTGCAGGTCCGACACCACTCCTCCCAATTCTGCTGCTGTTCGGGTATAAAATGTCCCCCACGGGCTCCTGGTTTGGATGCTTGATGCCCAGCTGGTGGCACTGTTGGAAGGTATCAGAGCCTTTGATTGACAGTCTAGCTGGAAGAAGTGGGGCGATAGGGGTGGGCCTTGAGGCTTATTGCCTGGCCCACTTCCTGTCTTCTCTCTGCTTCCGGATTACCAAGGTGAGGTCGCTGTCACATGGCATCCACAGTAGGAAGCAGAGAGAGATGATGCTGGTGCTCAGCTCCTGTCCTCGTTGGGATGGGTCTTTCTGACTCAGTTAAGTCTTTCTGGAATTGTGTTCATAGGCACACCCAGACATTTCATGATGGTTCTGAATCCAGTCAGGGTGATATCACCCCACCCCCATCCCAGTGCTGTTACTTCCTTAGAGAAAGCAAACCTTAATGAGAGTTCGGGCTTCAGCAAAAGAACTGGACAGGAGAGGGACGTTTGTTCCAAACCCTTCCCCAATAATTTTTCAGGGTATAGGTTCATTAACAGAGGCTAGGAATTCTTACCCCACCCACACAGCCTACATGCAGGTGGTCATGCAAGGCTTGCCTTGCAAGGATAAGAACTCACAGAGAACACAGCCCCAGGAACACAATTCTCCAAGAGCCCCTAGGGCTGAGAATGAGAAGAGCCCCAGAGATCTCTCTCTTGATATGGAACATCATAAGCAACTGTTTTAATCCAGGGGCTGGGCATCAGCAGTGGGCAAGGTGAGCAGACATTTAGCGTAGCTGGTGGTTAGGAAGGGAGGCAGAGCAGAAGCCGGTGCTCAGCAGGATGCCTTATCCAACGTCATCACTTCCTGCTGCTGTCATAGAGCAGCTGAGGCCGACTAACTTATAAAGAATAGAAGGTTATCACAGCTCACCATCTGGTCATGTGACCCTGGCATCTTCTTAGCTTCCCCATGGGACCTCATGCTGCCCTCACCCACCAAAAGCAGGCACTGGTACCTGTGCACATGAGACAAAGTCCAGCCTTGCTTCAGATCAACCTGCTCCCTGAAGGCAACTAAACCAGCTCTGAGAAAATGAGCCCACTCCTCTGAGAAGGACATTAACCCCTCTTAACCATATCACCTCATAAAGGCTGCCCTTCCCAACATTGCCTCCATGGTGAGTTGGTGGGGGAGCAGGTTCAAACTGTAACACTTACCAGTGGGGACCTGCCAGAGGGGTGGGGCTTACTCCACAGAAAAAAGCCTTGCTTGGCATTGACAGTCCCCAAGTGTAATTGAATTATTTTGACCAGTGTTGGGAGGTTACAGATGCAAAGCCCCACCTCCTGCCAGGATGCCTTCCACTCCCATCCCCAACCTGCTTTCCAGGAACACAGCCCCAGGCCCAGGCCCCAGAGCCCGCAGGTTCTTGAAGTTATTGCAAGGACAGGCCTCCTAGGAGGAAATGGTTGCGCCCAGACATAATACACAACAAAGATTGTGAGGACTGGACTCTAACAGAAAACAATCTAAAATCTTAGGAATGACCTTGACAGCTTCGAAGGCCGTTAGCAAGACTTCCTGCCCTCCGACCCTGCTCTGGTGACCTGCAGAAATGGAAGAGGTTTTATTAGCCCACCTAGGCCGAGCCTGCCAACTTCTCCCAAAAGCCCTTCAAAAAAGAGAAGAGAAGGGAAAGAGAAAACAGAGAGTGAAGGGAGTGGAACCTGCATCCCAAAAATACTACTTTCATGAGCTGTGTGAATTATTTAACAGACAGCTGAAAAGACCGAACTCGACAGAGGAATACAAAAACCCAGCTTGCACTGCAGACACCTTCCCCGAAGCCCATGACAATGAAATGTGTTTTATGCCCCAGATCAACGTGCCAGGGAAGGAGCTTCGGAGACAGATGCCCACTGGGATCATTAGCCCCTTATCTCTCAACCCTTGCCACCAGCATCCAGATCCCTGAGCCTGGGCAGCCCAGGGGGAGAGAGCTGAGAAGCGTCTATATTGTAAGTGTTGGTTAAACAACCCCACCGAATTCTTATTTGCTGGAGGTTTTAGGGAGCAGATGTAGAACTGGCAGGGCTCAGAGCTGGCGATATTGTTCTAGCTCACTCAGAGCCAACACGCACAAACACACACACACCAAAAAAAAAAAAGGCTGCATTTGGTGCGTGTGCCTGGGCGTGCGCCTCGCCTCTGCACCACGCTCCTGTCCAAGGTTCCTCGGACTCCAAGCTGACCAACGCAAAACCAGTCTTGGGGACCAGCCAAGAGAAATACAAGTCCTCCCAGAATCTGCTCGTAGTGTCTCTCCATGAGAGGGCTTGCTGGGAGTGTCCCTGCCTGCAGGCACAGGGGGCTGGGCGCGTAACTCAGCCACTGCAGGCTGGTGCAGCGGTTGCTGGAGAAAGAGCGGATGAACGCAGAAGCAACTATAAAGGCCAGCAGTGAGGCAGTGCTGCAGCTGTCAGGCAATAACTTAGATAGTTACAGCTGCCATCACCTAGCTCGTGCAAGCTTTTTAATATCTTTTGGCAGCTCTCGGTGTCACAGCACAAAGGGAGAGCTGGCACTCCCCAGCACACTTTGTTTGACATAACTGGAGGCAGGACCCAGCTGATACCTTCAGTGCCGGGGAGGGGTTTGCTCTTAAGGTGCATTTGAGCAGATCAAATGCCAGGATCCCCTCCTCTCTCCCCCCTCTCACCACTGCCCTGCTTCTGTGGAGGGCACACAACACCCCTAAATCACACATCGGGTACCAGATTAGATGAATGGGAGGACTCGGCGGGGCCTCAGCATAAGGCTGGCTCCGTAAGCATCCGGCAAAGGAGAAGAGAATCAGGGAGCACAGCAAGATGCAGAAAGGAGGAATGGCAACTGTTTACTATGGAACTTCGCCCAGCGTTGGGGAGAGACTGGTCCTGCCTTGCCCCTACATCCAGAGCCTCTGACTCCAATCACAGCACCACCATCTTGGTTCCCGCTCTGCACTCTCAACTATTGCTTAGCCACACACCTCCTCCCTGGTCACACGGGAACCTCGCCCGCTCCAGGCTGCGCCTGCACAGTATGACTCTTCTGTGGACCAACAGCTAAGACAGCAGTTTGCAGCAGCTATTCCCACCCCAGTGACTCCTTCACCAGGCTGGGCATCCTGGTTAGTGGGAATTGTCAGCTCTAAGACCCATGGTGCTGAAGGATGTGGAGAGAGGATGCAGGCAAGGATGAGCAGAGGATGGGTTTGGGAATGGAGGAAGTAGTGAGGGCCTCAGCCTGGAGGGAGTTTAGTCGCAGAAGGGGATCATGGCTGCAGCCCCAGTGCCCAGTCATTCTGGTTCTGTCCAATAGATGTGTCTTTGTGCTCCTCTCTAGGAGGTGGCTCTGGAGGTGGGTGGTCACGAGGAAGACACAAAAGGAAAGTGTGTGAGGACAGCTGAAGCTGAGAATGAGCCCTGCGACATCAGCTTCTTGTCGCTATGGCAAACCCTGGTACTGTAACCTGGTTAGAGAAGGAGGCTATTCTTGCTCACACCGTTGAAGGATTCAAGTCATGCCAGATTGCCCTGTTTGTTTTGGGCTCATCAGGGACCAGCCCATCGTGGCTGGTGTACATGGACCCCATCCCATCATAAGCCAAGAACCAAAGGAGAGACAGAGAGCCGGGCGGTGGTGGCGCACGCCTTTAATCCCAGCACTCGGGAGGCAGAGCCAGGCGGATCTCTGTGAGTTCGAGGCCAGCCTGGTCTCCAAAGCGAGTTCCAGGAAAGGCGCAAAGCTACACAGAGAAACCCTGTCTCGAAAAACCAAAAAAAAAAAAAAAAAAAAAAAAAAAAGGAGAGACAGAGGAGAGGCCAGGGCCCCATAATCCCCTTTTCAGGGGTACCTCCACTGATCTAATTCACATACACACTAAGCCCCATCTACTAAAGATTCTACCTCCAAAGAGCACTTCCTTGGTCCCAAGCCTCCTGCACATGGACCTGGGACACCCGAGACCTGACTGCAGCAGCTCCTGGCTGTGCTCGCTGCTAGAACCACTGCAAGGCACTGCAAACAGATGGCTGCCACAGAAGACGCTCTGTCTCAGCACAGAGGCTTCAGTCTGGATGAAGGGGACAGCAGAGCCTGGCCTACAGTCAGGACAAATCTCTCTCACCTGCCAGCCCCACAGCCGCTCAGACCCAACCAAGTAAACACAGAGACTTATATTGGTTACAAACTGTATGGCCGTGGCAGGCTTCTTGCTAACTGTTCTTACAGCTTAAATTAATCCATTTCCATTCATCTATACCTTGCCACATGGCTCGTGGCTTACCGGCATCTTCACATGCTGTTTGTCATCATGGCGGCTGGCAGTGTCTCTCTGACTCAGCCTTCCACTTCCCAGCTTTATTCTCCTCCTTGTCCCACCTATACTTCCTGCCTGGCCACTGGCCAATCAGTGATTTATTTATTGACCAATCAGAGCAACACATTTGCCATACAGAACATCCCACAGCAAGGCATGACAGCAGGAAGCCTCGGGGCAGTGGGAGCATGCAATGGAGACCTCTCATCTCCCCACATGTTGGCAGAGCAGGAAGTGAGACTCCTATAAACAGAGGTCTGCCCCTAGTGACCCACTTCCTCCAGGGAGGCCGCCTCCCAGAGCAGCATCACTGCCTGAGACCCAAACCAGGACAGGGCCAACCCACTCACCCGACCTCATCTGAACTGATTGCATTAGCAATGCCTCATTACCAGGGTGAGCCACTACCCAGGACAGCTGGTGCCACTGTGCACCAGGCGCCATGCCTCCATGTCAGGTATCATTCTTAAACCTTCTACTGCCCTGCAAGGTGAGCATGCTGTCTGCATTTTACATGGAACGAAAACAAGACCCAGAAAGACCACAGACCTTTACTGGGGCCATCTGATATGGCCCCTTCTTGTTGAGGACCTGGGGGCTTGCAGCTGCCACATTCCTCCCCAGGACCCCAGAGCCTAGATGGGGAATAGTCACTCCTCATCCTGTGGAGCATGACCTGGCCTGGATCACAGCACCCCATGAGATTCCCAGTAAATTAGTTAATGAGATGTTTTCCCCAGAGTACCATGGCAGGTGGTCTGTTGGGTGGAGCCCTGGTGGCCTGGGAGGTGGGAGTGTGGGGTGGAGCAAGACTCACCTTGCTTGAAAAGAATCTCCATTTAATCCAAGCTCTGATAAAGACAAAACACTGTGCTTTATTATCACACACCCACGTGGTTCCCAGCATTCCTTATTATTTACTAAATAATGAAGCAATGATGACGCCTGCCTGCTACGTATCTAGAGTCCATAAATGTCAGCTTTCTCTTCTTTTTTAGCAGGCTCTGAAGCAGCTGCTCCCACTTTCCCTGCTTTCTTCCCACGCAAAACACCAGTAAGATCCGGCAGACAGCAGCAAGGTACCCACCCATCACCAAATCACCAAAAGTAGCCTTTCCTGGTCACTTAGTTCATGCCTGGCACTGTTACCAAGTCATGTGACTGAGCTCAGCAAATCTCCCAGCATTCTGACTGGAGGCACCATCACCCTCCCCACTCTCCAGAGAAGGAAACGCTGGTCACCCTGGAGCTCTGCTTTGGTCTTCCTCCCTGGAGTTTCACTTCCCCAGAAGGAAATCTGAATTAGGCAGAAGTCAGAGTCATGTCCGTCCTGTAGAAACTTGGGTTTTATCAGCTTGGAGCAGCACTTACTCCTGTGTCCACTTGGATGACAATGCTTCCAGTCACCAAGGGTGGCCAGAGAGGCCTTCAGAGCTGGGCGCAAAAAAGAATGTAGTCCTTAAGAGATGCAGGGTGCTGGGCAGACAGTTCACCAAGTAAACGGTTTGCTACCCAAGCATGAGGACCTGGGTTCAATCCCCAGCACTCACATAAAAATCTGAACATGGTGGCACGTGCTTGTCATCGCAGAGCTGGGGGTGAGGACACACTCTTGGGGCTCCCTGGCCAGCCACCTCATCTAATCACAAAGCTCCAGATGAATGAGAGACTCTGCTTCAAAAACTAAGGTGGGCAGAATGACACCTATGGCTGACTTCTAACCTCCAAATGCATCTACATGTACACACACACACACACACACACACACACACACACACACACACGGGGTGTGGGGAGACCCTCCCAAATGCTTTTTCCCTAGAAAAAAATCACAGATCAGTGGCCCAAATACCAAGTTAGAGTATTAAAGTCCAAATAAATGGAGTTTCCCTACACTCGGGATCTGTCAAGACACACACCCCAGCTTAGAGGTGTGGCCTCCCCATGTAGGCAAGACCAACATCCAGCTCGCAGGCTCTGTCTTCCCAGACTAGGTAAGAGTCCTTTGCCCTCAGCCCTCTACTCCATTTCACAAAGGCAGCTTCCTGAGTGCTCAGTGAATCAGCAGCTTCCAAAACAAAATTCGATGCAGCCACAGCTTGAGAAATGCCCCACTCCTGGGCTCATGGAGTTCAGGATCGTTATTCACTTACTATCATTCAAAACAAACAAGAATGTAAAACATCAGTGGGAGCCAGGCCAGAACAGAAGGAACTGGAACATCACATAAAACTGTAGTATTCCACAAATAGAAAATATGAGAAAATGCAGAAAAAAAAATCATGGCTGAGGACATTCTGACCCTCCCCCAAAACACAGAGCACCTGAAATAACAGAGCACCAATGGACACAAGAGCATTGGCCAGGGCACCCTCACGGGCAACCTCCAAGACCAAGCGTGCAGAAGGTCCAGCACACAGTAGGACAAGAGCTTCAGCCTCCTTCCATCTTTTCTGGCAGGTGGTGGAGAGTCCACCAGCCAAGCCCTCCCCAAGAGAAGAGAGGGGGTCAGGATGGAGAAGCAGATCGATGGAAGAGCAGGTGCCTGGCACAGATAAAGCACTGGGTTCCCTGGTGACACAGAAGAGAAAGGAGGAGGAGAAGGGGGAGAAAGAGAAAGAAGAAAGAGGAAAAGAAAGGAGAAAGCAAGGTTCACAAATTCAAGAATTCTTGGTTCTCCACTAGGAAACATCCCTATCTTTGGGAACTCTCACAAAAGCATTTAAAGCCAGTTTCAACCTCAGAAAAGGTCTAATTCTAAAACAAAAACATCCCAAGACCTTGAAAGCCATTAACATTCCAAGCTGGCTTTCTCTGAGGAAACATGGCAGATTCCTGCTTGGAAGACCAGAGTAATTGGATGCTCCAGCCCTTCACCCTGCTCTTCTCCCAGTCGACCCTATCCTGGGGCCCCCTGCACCATCTCCTCTGCCCCATCTGAAAAGGAGCTCCTGCCCAAGATGCCTAGCTTTGGAGGTATTGAACTCATCCTCTGGAAGGCCAGAGGATCTACCCACAGATGGTTCATCTACCTAGAAACCTGCTTCAGAAAGGAAAGAACGAGAGCCAGGAAGACCAGCAACTCCAGGGGCCCACCATACCTTCCCACACACTTCCAGAGTTCAGCCACTGATTCTCACCACCATGCTTGACCTGGAGTGGGAATGGGTAGAAGGCAAAGTGAAGACAGGAGGGCACGAGACCCAAAGCCACTCACATCAACCTCAAAGCGGGCCGGATACCACAGAACCGATCCTTTTCTTTACTTATTTACTTACTATAGGGAACCTCATCCTTGCATGGAATCAGGAAAAACGTTCTCCCATGCTAGCATGCCTACCACCCTGAAACAGAATTAAAAATGGAAACAACTAAATATCCAACAATGGGGAGATTGCTAAATGAATCCAAACCTTTGAATACAATGCAGTAATTCAAAATGCCATCTACAAAGATTTTGAGGACTGGAGAAATACCAACAACAGAATGTTCGGTTAAAGTCGGGATGCAGTTCCATACAGCTAGGCAAAGACAGAAAATATGCACAGCACCAGGTACTGTTTGGTCTGCCAAGAACCCATTTCCCCCTTTCACTTCTAGCCTTGCTGAGAACTCCATTCACACACACACACACACACACACACACACACACACACACACACACACCACTAGAGAGGCTGTTATGCACAACATGGCTGGCCCCTGGCCACAGGGGATCAATCCAGGGTGAACATCTGATCAGAGCCAGGACAATTCTCTCTATCCCCAGAGATTCTGGGATTGGAACTGAGGACAGCTTGCTCTCCAGCCATGGGAACATCAGGGTACCGTGCCTAGTCCCTGCAGATGGAAGCTCAGTGCATCTCACCCTGCAGACAGGAGACCCTGGCAGCTGAGCCAGAGATGGGAAAGTAAAGTCAACACAGAAAGAATCCAGGGGCTGGAGGGCTGTGCAAACACAAGGAACAGAGTTCAGATCCCAGCACCTACGCAAATGCCAGGCGGGAGTTTACCTTACCTGCTTTCCTAGTGCTCAGGGGTGGAGACAGGGGATTCCCCCAAGGCAAGCTGCCTAGCTAGACTGGCTGAAATGGGCAGCTCTGGGCTCAGTGAGACCCTACCTCAATATGTCAGCTGAAGAGTGATAAAGAACACATCTGACATCACCTCTGCCTTCCACGTGCATGCTCACTCGTGTGCACGCTCGCTTGTGTGCACGCTCACTCGTGTGCATGCATGCCTGCCTTATAGGGTTTCTGTTGCTGTAATACAACACCATAACCAAAAACAACTCGGGGAATAAAGGGTTTATTTCTTCTTACCACTCCTGAGCCACGCTCCATCTTTGAGGATATCAGGGCAGGAAGTCAAGGCAGGAACCTGGAGACATGAGCTGATGCAGAGGTCATGGAAGAACAATGCCTACTGGCTGGTTCCCAGTGGCACACTCAGCTTGCCTTCTTAAAACACCCAAGACCACCAGACGCACAATAGTCTGGGTCCTCCCAAATCAATCACTAATTAAGAATGCCCCACAGACTTGCCTATGGGCCAATCGTAGGGAGGCATTTTCTCAATTATGGTTCCCTCCCCTCAGATAACTCTAGCTTGTGCCAAGTTGGCATAAAACTAGCCAGCACATCCCCATACACACATATTCTTATATACATTAGACATGTAAGCACACATACATACAACACACACACATACACTCACCCAGAGTCTGGCAAGGAACACCCTGAGAGGCCATGAGGCACCCCATCACGTGATGCTTGGGGTCTGGCCAGACTTCTGTCTCCATAGACCGTGAGACAAACCTGGGACTTCTAATAAAGCTCCCATCATATCTCAGCCCTCTCACTTGAGTTTCTATCACTTGTAGTCAAAAGAATACTAACAATTTACATCACCCAAATGCCCAATTATCGACATACCTTCCTACCACCTCTAAGTACCATGAGGGATAGTGTCTGGTTACAAGGGGATTTTTTTGGTTTTGCTTGGAATTTTTCAAATTTCCTTTTATGAACATTTTTATTATCTGATTGATACATTCACCTCCAAATTTATCACTTTAGTCCACTTAGTTCACATATTTGCACAATATTAAAAGGAAACTTTGTCATCAGAAGACATGTATTAAACGCATGTCCGTGTGTGTGCATGTGTGTTCAGTAGCAAACCTTCATACTAGACATAGAAAAGGCATTGGAAACAGTCCACTAAATGCCCCTCTTCATCACGACAGCTCTGATGGTCCAGAGCTGAAAGCTCCTTCCTCAAGGCCTTCTGGGTTACAGTGTGGATCCTGTCCTTGCTGTGTGCAGCTCCGGGTCATCCTTGGCCTGAAGACTATGTCTCCCATTCCAGCACTCTGAGGGTAGCCACTGATGGGTCACCCCAAGGCCAGCCATTGACATGTGTCTCCACAGAAAAACTGCGGTCAGGATGTAATGGAAAAAAAATTTAAAAAGAAAAAAATATGGAAAGAAAATAGTGCATAATCAAAATGGATTGAGTCACCCAAAATACAATATGGTCATTTGAAAAAGAGAGAGAGAGAGAGAGAGAGAGAGAGAGAGAGAGAGAGATGGAATCAGAGATCATAATGTTAAATAAAATAAGCCAAGGACAGAAAGGACAGAAAAACTGGGGGAGGGTACAGAACATGCTCCCATCTCAGCACATGATGAGACCGCTTGTCTTTCCTTCACCTGCTCCCCTGCATTTGGGGCTCTTTGGGGTTTGTCTTCTGTCCCCAGGAAGCTCTCAAAAGTGGTGTTCTCCAGAAGCCCCAAGCAGGTCTCTCGCGAGTCAGAACCCTTGGCTGCCACTCCCCCTAGTGGTGGCCTGCTGAATCCCCCTCAGTTACTCTACCCACCCCACCCACAGGGGACAGTTCTCAAAGTGTTCCATACCACCCTAGTGCTGCAGAAAAACAGCCTGTGAGGAAAGGGAGTTCAGCCTTCAAACTTGAAGACAATGAATGAGTCCACTTTTTTAGTGAGGCCCCGTATGCTTCAACCTGAGCAGGGCACTGTGAGGCTTCAGCTTGCAGTGAGTGCCACATTAACCCGATAGAACTGTTGAGAAGTAACCAGACAACTTACCCCTTGTTGGATGTGAACTATCACAGTATTTCCAATCTTTTCAAAGACTCGGCTTTTAGTTTTTTATTTATGTCTGTGTGCCTATGTATGTATGTGCACATGTGGGCAGGTGCCCACAGAGGCCTGGAGAGGATATCGGACCTTCTAGAGCAGGAGCAAGATGTGAGTCACCTAGCATGGGTGCTGGGAACCAAACTCATGTCTTCTGGTAAAGGAGTGTGGTGGCTTGAACCAGAATGTCCCTCATAGGCTCAAATATATGAATGCTTGGTCCCCAGTTGGAGGAACTGTTTGGGAAGGATTAGAAGCTATGGCCTTGTTAGAGGTGTGTCCCTGGGGTTTGCTTTGAGCTGTCCAAAGCTCATACCATTCCCAGTTGGCTCTTTCTGCCTCATGATTGTGGTTTGAGATATAAGCTCTCAGCTACTGCGCCAGCACCATGCCTGCCTGCCTGCCACCATGCTCCCTGCCATGATGGTCATGGACTTACCCTCTGAAACTGTGAGCCCCAGATAAACTTTGTTCTATAAGCTGCCTTGCTCATGGTGTCTCTTCACAGCAATAGAAAAGTTACTAAGGAAAGCAACAAGAGCTCTTAGCTGCTGAGCCATGCCTCCATTCCCCAGTATTTCCATTTTTAGACAGAGAAATTGATGCTCAGAGTGTTCAATAGCCCATCATCAAGAGACAGAGGGATTTCCATTAGTCCCAGGTCAATCTTGACTACACACTTTCCCACTTGCCTCATCTGAAATTAAATTAAATAATTAAAAAGTCAAAATAACTTTCTTATGTGACGCAGAATCTTAACAGTGACAAAATCAAAATCCCCCTATATATGCCAATCTTCTTGGTCCTTACGTCTCTGGTCACAGGAAACAGAAAAGCAGGAAGCTTCTAGATTCCCTGGAGAGAGTGTGCAGAGGGAACAGGGTATGCCATCGTGTTGGGGACCCATAGGTACACTTCCTGGTGGCATTAGGACTTGCAGAAGCTGCCTGTCTTTCTGAGACAAGCATTTTTTTGTGTGTGTTTCCTGTACCCACTAGCCAGCTTTTACAGCAACAGCACATTCTACAGACATGTCTTGTCATCTGTCAAAAAGGAAGATGATAACAAATCTCACTTTAAATTATTTTTTCCTTTTATTTATTAGGGGAGGCTCAATCGTGCCATGGCACACATGTGGAGGTGGGTTGTTCTCCTACCATGTGGGACTCTGGGGATTATACTCAGGTCACCAGGCTTAGCAACAAGCACCTTTACCACTGAGTCATCTCACCTGCCCAATGCCTCACACTTTAAATGTTACATTTAAGTACATAATAGGTTTGAAAGTTTAATTCTGACAATACAGGTCTGGGGTTTTATTACACTGGTTTTGGTTTTGGTTTTGAGTTTGTTACTTTGTTATCTTCTGATGCTGCATCTGCCTCCTCCCGGTCTTCCTCCCCTTGTCCTCCTTTACCTCTTCAATTTTTATAAAATAGAATCCAAAAAGTGACTTCCAGATTCATATCATTGAAAAGTTTGGCCTTCAGGCACAGCTGGTTCCAGGGGCTTGTCACTGAGCCTGAGTAAAGGAACTGGAATAGGCTTGCCACACAGTGTCTCAGTCCCTTTCATGATTGACACAGACATCTTCAAATAACTGCATGGTGCTCAGAGATTGAGCTGAGCTGCCCTTTCCAACACTGGCCTTGCAGTGACCTGTGTTGAGTGTTCATAGACTGGCTTCCCCAACCTTTAGCAGTTGCCCATGCTCCTCTGCCTCTGCTGCTTCTGTGGAAGCTACAGTAGGTCATGGGCTTTCAGGGGCATTTTTCTTAAAGGCTCAGCTCTCATGATGTCAGTACGCATAGACGCATGCGTGCATATATTGCTATTAATGGTCAATTTTCCCAGTGATAACACTTTATACTGGCAAAGGTTTCCCCTATGTCTGTTTTACAAATTTATCGCTTAAAACTCCATAATTAGCCTGGCAAAATACACACATTCAGCAATATAACTGTAGTTCAAGGTCAATTAAGCTACGGGGAAGTGGGGAGAGAGAAGAAAATACAGAGGGAGATGGATATGTACATATTTAAATTCCCATTATGTATGTGTGTTTGCAAGACACATATAAATGGCAAATAAGGAAACTTCACAAAAAATAAAAAAGACAGACAGCTAGATAGCCCCAGATTTTAATGCCACCCCCAAGGTAGAACAGGTGGTGAAAATATAATAAAACATGTTGCAAGGAACTTGTCATGAATTTTAAAAACAAAAACGCCTACAGACCAAATAAACGGCTCTGACACCGGGCTAAAACTGAAGTTCCCGAACTATTTTAAATGACAAAGCAGAAGCTCCCTAGAGAGGGGAGTCCAACAGAAATGGTTTGAGGGCAATTGCTGCTGAACTCATACAGAAAGAAGCTTGGAGAGAGGACGCAGCCGCTCCCTCCGCCACAAAGGCCACGTGCAGATGTCCACAGCCAGACCATGTGCAGGACCAAGGCCTGTCCACAAAGGCCCCTGGGAGCCCTCCCATGCTCCCTTGACCGTTGGCTTCTCAATGCATACGTGACAGGAAACTGGGCTCAGGCTCATGGGCAGCCACTCCAGGGGCCCTGTGTGAAATAGGCTGGAGATAGTGGTTCTAGATAGTGCAGGTGGGCACCCCACCCTCAGCGATGCCCACTCTCACATCCCCCATCTGTTCGGTCACTGCAATCAGCAGCCTGTGCTGTTCTTGTCAACAGTATGTGACGAACTCACATTTCCACCACCCCTCCCTGACCACAGGAGAGGCTGGGTGCTACCCAGAGATGACCCTGACTCAAAGAGCCGGACAACAGCATAAGTCTCAGCTCCTCCAGCACTGTGTTAACTGCAATATACTCATTAAGATAATCTAGGCACCGACCATAGTGTGCACATCTGAAATCCCAGTGCTTGGAAGGCTAAGGGAGGCAGATCATGTGTTTGAGGCCAGCTGGGGGTATGCAGCAAGATCCTATCTAAAAGAGGCTATTGGTGTGGCTCAGTGGTAGGATGCTTACAGAGTGCACAAGTTCCTAAGTTCGAGCCACAGCACTGGAGGTAAAGGAGAATTATTCAAGGATGAGGGTTAGAAGGTGTGGGCAACCCAGCCTCCTTCCCTCACAAGTGCAAACATCTGAAGAGGTCTGAAAAGAGGAGAGCTGAGTGTGAGCGGGAAACAGTGTCCGTTCTAGACCTGCAGTTACCTCTGGATACCAGCAAGCTGTTGGGATGCAAAAGTGACAAGGGAGGCCAGGGGGCTGAATCTTTATGTGCAGAGTCTAGATGCTTAAATGTTTGGTTCCCAACCACAAGAGTGACATTTACCCAAAGGAAACCCATGAAAGCCTGAGGATGTAGCTCTGTTGGTAGAACTCTTGCCTAGCATGCATGAGGCCCTGAGTTCAATCCACAACCATCCTGAGAATGTACACAAAGAAACCTGGTCCCCATGTTCCAGGACACGTGCACATCACATTTCTGCAGCACTGTTCACAACACCCAAGTTATCAACAGATGAATGGTTAAGGAAATGTGATCTAGCTGCATAACGGTGTTCCATCTAGCCAAGGAGGGGATGGGGATCATGACATCTGCAGGGAAATGGGCAGAAGTGGAGATCGTCATATTTAACAAAATAAGCAGTGAATGTTTTCTCTCATATGAAAAATTAGATTTTTTAGAGAACATGGAAGCAGACGGGGTAACAACTTGGAAAGCAGGAGTCAGGGAAAAGGACAACACTAACAGATTGAACAGCCACGAAATGCATTTTATACAAGTACAAAAATAACACAATGAAACCCATCATTTCATACAATTAGTATATGCCAAGGAAACAAGATGTGCCCAAGGCTATCTCTGCAGGGTCACCATGAGAAACTTCCTCTTAGCGAGATCCTGATAAAGCCAGAAGCACACTAATGGCTGGTGGCCAGCCCCACCTTCTCCATGTGTTGTTCCCACTCTGAGGGACTTGTCCTGGTTTTATTTCCTATCACTGTGATAAAATATCCTGCAAATGCAATTTAAGGGAGAAAATATTTATTTTGGCTCATAATTCCAGGTTATAGTCCATCATTACAGGGGAGTCAAGGCAGCGGGAACCTGAAGCAACTGGTCTTAATACATCCATAGTCAGGAGCAGAGAGCAATGAACTCGTGAGCCCAGCTTGCTCTTTCCACTCTTACACAATTCAGGATCCCTGCCCAGGGAATGGTGCCATCCATGGTGGGCAGACCTTCCCACCTCAACTAATATAATCAAAACAATGCCCCGCAGATATTCCCAGAGGCCAACGTAATGTGGACAATCTCTCACTGGGATTGCCTTCTCAGGTGACTCTACATTGTATCAAGTTAATAATTAAAACTAACCATCACATGGCTCTACTCCCAAACCCATTCCCTAAGCAAGGACCCAGGCTTTCAGTGCAACTTGTGGGCCAGATCTGGTCCACCTTCTGTTTATATCAATAAAGTTTTATTGGAACACAGCCTCACCCATTTATTTCTGATTGTCCATGCTGTTTTCCTGTGATACATGTGGAGTCCAGTCATTGGACAGAGCATGCATTGCTGGCAGAACCTTACTCGCTCATTCTGGGTGACTTCCTAGAAAAAGCTCACAGACTAGCCTGGGATGTCACTGTAGTATTTGGGTAGACTATTTGTGCTTTCTGATGCAAATCTAAGAAAATCCTGCAAGCCTCAAGAAGCATTTCCTGCTGATACAAGAGAAAGGTCCTAAGACTTTCATAGGCCAAAAGTTTTAAATCTTCTGTCTCTTGGGTTTTTGTATGCCACCGCCCTAGGGAGCATGCATAATAAACCAATTGTTCCATCCCTGGGTTTTCTAATAAGTGTGGGCAACGTGCTTCAGAATAGTTATGGAAAAGGGCAGGCACTCCTATGAATTGATATTAGGACCTAATTAGCCACTGAGCCCAGCTGATAACAGCCTATCATACTCCTTTTCCCAAAGAAAGCTCAGGTAGAGAGAGAGAGCGGAAGAGAAGAGGAAACAAATGGCTAATTATGATAAACTGGTTTCCATGGTAACAGTGTTTATAGCGGCAGTGATGCTGGCAGATATTTAATGATAAACACAAAGGTTTGATGTGAGATAACAAGATGACCACTGTCTCGAAGTTGGTTCCACTCTAGTAAAGGCAAAGCCAGATGCAATTTGAATTTCATCCAGCCTGGAGAACTTGGAGGTGCTTTCCTGACTTCCACCTCAAATCCATTATTACTTTATTCTCTGGGAGCCAGAGGTCAGGAGCGTTGGAAACATATTTACAGTGTCAATGGCTCTTGTGTCCATTCCACCCTCAGAGTTTCAGGGACATTTGCTGCCCTGTGGCTTGCGGAGGCTCTACAGTATGCAAGGCAGAAGGAAGTGGGCTGGGACCCTCACTAGCTTGTTAGCCATCAGAGGCAACTCTGATACTGCTGAATTATCTTATTTCTATTCCCAGACCTATACTTTGGGGAAGTCTATGTCTAAATTTCTATAGAGAATATTTTGGTTAAAATATTTGGGAAAATGTCAGATACTGAATTCTTTTGTACTATTTTGAGCAAAATATTTGAGAATAAATTAAAGGGAGGAATTACATATTTTAACTCAAATTTCAGAGGTGTCAGGGGAGGTAAGGCATAACAGTACATATATATGTATATGGGAGCAGTATATAATCTCATCCCCAGGCTTTGTGCTTATCTTGTTGTATCTCAACTCAATACAAGCCAGAGTCACTTAAGAAGAAACCTAGATGAGGAAATGCCTCACCATATTGGCCTGTGGGTAAGCCTGGGGTACATTTCCAGATTGATGTGGGAGGACCCAGCTCACTGTGGGTGGTGCTACCCCTGGGCAGGTGGTCTTGGATGATATAAGGAATCAGGTTGAGAAAGTCATGAGGAACAAGTCAGTGAGCAGCACTCCTCCATGACCTCTGTTTCAGTTCCTGCCTTCAGGTTCCTGCCTGGAGCTCCTGCCCTGACTTCCCTCAGTAATGAAGTGTGCCCTGAGAATTGTAAGCTGAAATAAAGCCTTTCCCCCAAAAGTTGCTTTTGATCATGGTGTTTTATCACAGCAGTAGAAAACCCTAACTAAGACAATATGTATATGTGTGGATATACATACATGTGCATGTGTACACACATTGGAGGCAAAGGGGGCTAGGCATCACCAGGCTGGTGCTGAAGGTGCCACAAATTCATGGGACATAGTAGTTGCTGTCCTTAGAAGTACATCTGAAAGTTATGACTTTATACACTTCCTTCTTCCACAGCTCTAGACCTGCCTCATGTTGGCCTGTAATGTATATCACATATATGTAGTTTGATTATATCATTTATTTTTATTAATTTTATATACATATATGTGGAGAAAGAGTGAGATGGGGAAGTTGATTTTAGAAGATCAATTTATATAACTATGAAAGCTGAATCCAAAATGCCAAGGATCAGCCAGGCCAGCAAGCTATAACATCCACCCAGACAAAGCTCACATGCAGCTCCAATCTAGATCCTATCTACTATATCACTACAGTCACTATATCACACACACACACACACACACGCACACGCACACACACACGCACACACACACACACACGGATCAATTTTAAAGTGACATGTTTACTTTTCCATCATCGACATGTTTCAGTAGGAGAATAGAACTTCAAGTAATCACATCAGGCTGGAGCAGGAGGAAGAGTGGGTATTGTTGGTGGTGGTAGTGGTAGTTTTAGTGGTATTGGTGGTGGTGGTTGTGGTATTGGTGGTGGTGGTGTTAGTGGTATGGTGGTGGTGGCATTGGTGTTGGTATTGGTGGCAGGAGTGGCAGTGGTATTGGTGGTGGTGGTTGCTGTGGGATAGTCTTTCTGTGAGCTGTGAATATATGTTGCTACCATTGATTAATAAAGAAGCTGCTTTGACCTATGGCAAGACAGGAGACAGCCAGGCAGGAAATCTAAGAGAGATACAGGAAGAAGGGTGGAGTCAGGGCAGATGCCATCCAGCTGCCCAAGGAGCAAGATGCCAGCAGATCAGTAATGAAATTGCCATGTGGCAATATATAGATGAATAGAAATAGGTTAATTTAAGATGTAATAGCAGGCTAGCAATAAGCCTGAACCACAGACCAAACAGCTTGTAATTAATATAAGCCTCTGTTGGTTTATTTGGGACCTAATGGCTGAGGGACACAGAAAAACTTCTGACTACACCTGGCATTCAAACATGGGGCCAGAATTTCTGCATAAAACCTGACAAAAGCTTAAAAAAGGATTCTAGACTCACAAAAACATGAGTCAAACGCAGCTTCTTGGTAGCCGAATTTTTCAGCTAGGCTCTGTTGCTGCCAGCTAACAGATGCATGGCTCCTTTAAGAGATGACATCCTGGTTCATGCTGGTGGTGCTGAGGGCTCTTTCCAGAGGTCCTGCTACAGAACACTTAAATGGTGTTTGTGGGCAACATATTGCAAGCTGTTTGATGGCAGCATAGACCTGCTGCTTCCCAGAATTGGGGCTGTGAGCATGGCTCCCAGAATTGGCGGTGAATGTACCTCAGCCAAGTTAAAAACCTAAACGGGGCAGAGCCAGCAGCCAGGGTGGTCACTTCAGTTCTAGCCATGCAGCTTAGCAGTTTTAAAACTCTCCGTGTTAGAATTCCTAGCCACTCCCCCAGCTACATGAGCATTGTGCTGACAAGATGCTTAGCCATCCTAGGGCCTTATGTCCTATGTAATCCGTGTGCTGTGTGATCACATAATCTATGTGCATGTGTGATGTAGCTATGTAAGCACATACACACAGGTGCAGGGGGAATCTATAAAAACAGTTTCCACATATCCCTCCCCTTCTTCCTGCATGATCTTTCCATGGGCCTAAGCACCCCCTTCTATGTCCTCCCCTTAATAAACTCTTTTAGTGGGTTTTGTTATACCTCATGGCTTTTCTCACATGGTAAACAGTGCCACTTAATGAGTAACATTGTACCACTTAATAAATAACACTCTGGGTCAGCAAAGGATTAAAGATACACAATAAAACAGATTCAGAGCCGGGCGGTGGTGGCGCACGCCTTTAATCCCAGCACTCGGGAGGCAGAGCCAGGCGGATCTCTGTGAGTTCGAGGCCAGCCTGGACTACCAAGTGAGTTCCAGGAAAGGCGCAAAGCTACACAGAGAAACCCTGTCTCGAAAAAACCAAAAAAAAAAAAAAAAAAAAAAACAGATTCAGATGGACAAAAACCTCTAAACAGGTTACACTGTGTTTAAAAATACACATAGGCTGGGGAGAAAAGGGGAAAAGTATAGAGAAAGTCCTTAAAGAAGAGATAGAATTTTAAAAACACACATAAAGATGGAAAATACATAGAGTCTGAATACTGTATATTATTGTGTTGTCTTTGGGACTTTTAGCTACAGAGAGACATTTGATTGTGGGGGCTGCTAAATTAAACCAACATATATATTTTAAAGGTATCTTAACTTTGAAATTTGGGTCTAAGGATATGTTGCTTTAAAAAAGAGGTTCTGCTTTTTGTTTCCACAGAAGATGAGAAGCTGTGGATTCCTTCCAGGTTAATATGGTTCCATCAAGGAAGACCCCCTGACAGGTCCCCAGTGGGATCGATGGCCCAGGTGATCCAGAACAGCTTCAAGACAGCTGACTGAGATGATGCAGCCTCACAGACTACTACAGTCAAGATTTGACCATAATCCTAAATTTTCTCAGGATCCCCATAAGATTGCCAGTCCCCACCCACCCAATCAGCAGAAAGTAGTATGGAAAGCTATACCCAAATTCCCAAAATATTGCTTATAAATGTTTGTTTTTATTTAAAGGGGGTTGATTATAAATGCAATCTCTTTCTAAAAAGGGGGGAGACATGATATAGAAATGATTTAAAAAAGATAGATTATTGAATCTACTTTGATCCAAAAAACAAGTATTAATCTTAAAATATTTTACATTGATATGTATTTTGGATTATTGTTTATATAATTATCATATAATTATATATTATAATTAATATATAATTAAGAAATACAAATTAATAGTCATCTATGATAATCAAACTTATAGACATGTTAGTTAAGTTTTCTAGGTATACACAGATATATTTTAATTAGGTAGGTGATCTTCAAACACTTCAAAGACCTACAGAATACAGCATTTAAAATGTTTTAGGAACTTAGACTTTTCTGGACAGTGAGATACATGGTGTTGGTGGTAGTGGTGGTTGTAGTGGTGGTGGTGGTGGTAATTGTGTTGTTGGACAAGGTCCCACACAGCTCAGGCTGGCCTTAAACTCACAATATAGCCAAGGATGACTTTGAACTCTGATCTGCCTGCCTCCATGTCCTGTGTGCCAGGATTAAAAACGTACATGAAGCTGATTTTTACTTCTTCCTCCATAGCTTTCTCCTCAAAATCCCTTATCTCCCAGCACACACACACACAAAAGTGATCAATCTCCTCAATAAAAAAATAAAATCCTAAGTATCTCACCACTTGGAATAGCATTAATATTAAACACACAGTTCTTTGTATGTCAATGGCAATACTGGTTCTCTCCTACCTCAGAAGATGCTGGAAGATGGAAAAACTGATACTCATCCCCGAAACAAAAGCAAAGACTCATGCCCATAGAACAGACCTTGCTTCCACCCTCAGAGTCCTAGCCACTAATGCTGGTGGTTTGAGAAGGGCACTGTGCTGGCTGCTTCTGAGGTCCTACGAAGATGCTGAGCAGACCGAATACTCATTTGTGACCATGTGTCATGGCAGGGCACTCAAACCTAGACACCCTGACTATTCAAAAACAACAGCCCACCAGAACACTTCTCCATCACATGGCTATTACAATTGGAGTCTCTGCTTCCAAGACACAGAATCACACAGACGTGCACACAAGCATATACATATATACACACGCACACATAAATGTGCACATGCAAGCACACCCACATACACACATGCACTCCAATACACACAAGCACACGCAAACACATATGCACTCGCACAATGCACTCACAACTCACATACATGCATGTGCACGCACACACACATACACACATAACACACAGATCAGATCCTCTTCATGTTGTCTACAAAGTTCCTCTCAGGGGATTCTAAAAGCTCAAAGAGCATTCTCACTATTTCAAGGTTTGGTTAGCCAATTTGTACTTAACTGATTCAATTCCTCTGTGCTGTTACAGATGCTCTGTCTCTAGTCAGCCTTTAGCTGTTCATACTGACAAGTTCTCCATTTCTAATTTATTTCATATGTCTCTACCGCATTCAGGCCAGAGTGTCTAAGTGTTCAAACCCAGAACTGTTATCTACTTGTAAGAACTGATGAAGGAACCAGATGCCGCTGAGGATTGGGGTAGAGAAATCTCATTAGAGAATTATAAAAAAAAAAATGTGTACATTTGCTTAATTAAATATAATCTTATAATTAATATAGGAGTAGTCAAATAAACTTTCGCAAACCCATCAACTGCTTTATTTATAGTCATTAATTTTTTTTTAAATGTTGGCACGATGACTCAGGCTTATAATCACAGGGCTCAGAAGGCTGAGGCAGAAGGGTCTACGATTAGGCCTAACTGTGCTACACAGTGAGACCTTGTCTCAAAAAGAGTTGTGAAACATATTTAACGTATTACAGAAAAATAAATATCCAACAGTCTATAGAACAGTGGTTCTCAACCTGTGGGTTGACCCCTTTGGGTCACGTATCAGATATTTACATTATGATTCATAACAGTAGCAAAATTACAGCTATGAAGTAGCAACAAAATAACTTGATGGTTGGGGGTCACCACATGAGGAACTGGAGTAAAGGGTCACAACATGAGGAAAAATGAGAACCACAGCCATAGAACATTACCAAACTGGGTATAGATTTCATATATGCATATGTATGAGTGTGTACATAAAAGTATGTGAACCATTGCACACATAGACGAGCCATTTCATCGTATAACTGTGTACATAGTAAAAACACTGAAAACAAGGACAAGAAGTTAAACTCTGGTACTGCAGAGTGGTTGGACACTGTGTTATTTTTTCTTTCAGCCTTAAATATTTCCTAGAGTGAATGTGTATGACTTTACAATCCAAAAATAAAAGATTTGCTTTAAAAAAAAATTCCAGCTATGAATTAGCTATTCTATCTTGGGTCTTTTCCAACTCTGTTATGTCAGCCCTAAGAAGCAAAAAACCAGTGTGGCAGGGAAGTTTCCAGGTGTCTGCTTTGGAGAAATCTGATTTCTTACACACTCAGAAACATCATTCTCTCCCCTCCTCCCTGCCCTACATGTCTCTCAGAAGCATCCAGCCCCTTTGCCAGAACCCCTCACCTGCCCTGTAGCTGGATCGCAATGGCCCTATGGCACTCAGGTGGAGTATCAGCCACAAAATGAAATAAAACACCATCTTCAAACATACAAAGGAAAATTATCAGTCTCCTTAAAAACAATCCTGTGGTGGTTTGAAAGAAAATGGCCCCCAAAGAGAGTGGCACTATTGGGAGGTGTGGCCTTGTTGGAGTAGGTGTGGCCTTGTTAAAGGAAGTGTGTCACTGTGGTCCACACCTCCACATTTGAAAAGGTTTTCAGATTTGTAAATGTGGGTTCAAACAAAACCGCTACAAACTACCTGGAGATTTCCATCTGCTCACCAGTCATGGAGCCTCCAAAGATCTGGTAAAGGCTAGCTTTGGACTGCAGGCTGGGTGCTGCCTGCAACTATGCTAAGCTGCAGGCTCCAGAAACCTGTGCAAATCTGGGGCAGGGACCCTGGGATGTCACCTCAGCAGCTAGACCATGCCCCAAAGCACCCCAAAATGCCACAAAGCCTAAATCCTTCCTGATTCTCTTTGCTGCCTTAGGCCATCACAGAGGCCAGGTGTTACCCTCATCAGAGTTCAGTGGGACAGGGAGTGAGGCCATCACAGAGGCCAGGTGCTACCCTCATCAGAGTTCAGTGGGACAGGGAGTGAGGCCACGCAGAGGCCACATGCTACCCTCATCAGAGTTCAGTGGGACAGGGAGTGAGGCCACGCAGAGGCCACATGCTACCCTCATCAGAGTTCAGTGGGACAGGGAGTGAGCATTCAGGGAGAAGAAAACTGAGGTTGTGCTCAAATCACACAGTGCATTGATGGTAATTTTTTTTTTTTTTTGAGATGGAGTTCTCCCTTTATAGCCCTGGCCAGCCTGGAACTCACTATGTCAACCGGGCTGACCTCAAAATTACTGCAATCCTCCTGCCTCTACCTCCTGCCCGCTGAGATTGCAGCCATGTGTCACTGTGGCCAGTTTATATAATTTTTATAAGAATAAATTAACAGATTCTTCCTCTAAAGAAAGGAAAACGTGTACAAGACCTGCATCTGGTTAAAAACCTTGTTTTCCTGAGCGAATAGAAGTCTGTTCTTCATATGGAATGAGTAACACCGTGTTAGCTTCTGTTTTGTTGCTGTGATAAAACACTCGACAAGGGCAACATTAGGAAGAAAGGTTTATTCAGTGTCCAGTCTCAGGTTACAGTGCTGTCTTACTAAGGATTCCTATTGCTGTGAAGAGACACCGTGACCACGGCAGCTCTTATAAGGGAAAACATTTAACTGGGGTTGGTTTACAGTTTCAGAGGTTCAGTCCATTATCATCATGGTGCCACATGGTGGTATGCAGGCAGACATGATGCAGCAGGAGGAGTTGAGATTTCTACATCATGACCCACAGGCAACAGGAAGTGGTCTCAGTGTCACACTGAGCAAAGCTTGAGCAAAGGAAACCTCAAAGCCTGCCCCCACAGTGACACACTTCCTCCTCCAAGGCCAGACCTGCTCCAAGGAAGCCACACCTCCTAACAGTGCCACGCCCTATGAGCTTATGCCAATTACATTCAAACTACCACAAGTACAAGGGGACGTCAAGACATGAATGTAAGCTGCCAATATCATCACAGCCTGTCAAGAGCAGAGAGAAATGAGTGTGTGCATGCTTGTTAATGTCCAGCTGGCTCTCTATACATATAGTCCTCTGCCCAGGGAATGATGCTGCCCACAGTGGGCTGAGCCCTCCTACATCAATTAACAAAATAAAGATAATCCCCTACAGACATGCCTACAGGTCAGCCTGACCTAGACAGTCCTTCATTGAGACTCTCTTCTATGGGGATTCTATGCTATGTCAAGTTGACAAAGCCAGCCAGCACAACAAAAGAACAGTGGCCCAAGAGAGCCAAAGTGATTTGCAGTCCTAATCTGAGAAGAGCAACCTTGGGGTACAGACCAATATGTTGACATCCTCTGAGTTTTCTCACAGCCCTTCAACAGATCCAAAGTCATTCATTCAACCCAAGCAATGCTCAGTAAGCACTCTCTCTATCCAGAGACTGTACCAAGCACTATCCCATTTAATCCTTCTATGGGCATGCCACATAGGGTTCATTATGCATGGAGGAGGGAGAGAGCCAGGGTCAGTGTGTAGCTTTCCTATTGCATCTACAGGAACACGGTTCAGCTAAGAAACACTTAAAATTGCTTTTACCACACCAGTTGGGAATATTCTGCATGCTGTGGAGTTTCCAACCTTACTTTCAACAGCATACTAACGTAGCATAGCCCTGTAAGCAGGAGCTGAGATAAGCTCCGTCCTGGGTGAGGAATCTCTCTCTTCAGCCTTTTGTGAGAACCAAGCCGCTTCTCTCTTCTTCTCTATGAGATTAGTAAAGTTTTCTTTGCATCTTCATTTTTCTGTTGTTTTGAAAGCAGGTATTTTATTTATATTATTATGCTAATTACCCAGACACTTCTACATAAACAACTACATATTTCCCTAATTATGAAAATGTTTAAATGCTGCTAATCTCCACAATGAAGCATGAGCTGTTTTTCTCTTGAAAACCAACAACAATTTTTCTTGTATCCTTTGTGAAATAAAGGGGAATAAAGGTTTAAGTCAGCAAGAATGCTCAGTGAGAAAAGACAGCTGAAGCCACATCTAATAACCTGAGGTCCGTCCTCAGGATCCACAAGGTAGAAAAGAGGGTCAACTCACAAAACTGTCCTCTGCCCCTAACAAATGTGCCATGGCCCACAGACCTCCCTCTCCTCTGCAACATACAATAAATAAATGTAATAAAAAAGGTCTTACATTAATTTACCTCATTGCTGGTCAGTACTAATTTCATTGTCTTCATTTCTATCAGTGAAATAGGAAAACTGAACCTTAGCGAGCTCCCGGACCCACCTGCTCTTGGAGCGTCCGTCACTTCCAGTCTGTATTCTGTACCACTGTCTTCTCTGTGCTCAACTTCCATCCCGTGTCTGCTGCAGCTGGGATCCAGGACTGACTCCAAAGTCCCCCACTGCACTACTGCAACCTTTTAGCAGGCGGGATCCAGTGGGAGGTTTTATATCACCAGAGTGTACCATCAAACAGGGGCACAGCACCCTCATCTCTTTACCTTTGGTGCCCTGGTTGTGAGGTCAATGGCTTCCCCAGCCACATCTGCTACCGTGATGCACTGCCCACACAGGCCCAACCATATCTGGACAGCAGCCTTCAAAAGTGTGAGCCAAAATAAGCCTTTTTTCTCTCTCTAACTTGGTTGTCTCAGGTGTTTTGTTACGGCATGGAAAACCAATTAGCACAGTATCTATTAAACATGAGAATGAAGAGTTTATTTATACTTCTGAGGAAAGGTTGAGAATACAGGCGAATGGCATAACTTCCTTCTGATACTGCATAAATCTTTTCCCTTGGATATCCTCCCCTGAGAGAGAACGCTGTGTGGAATGGCTGGCCATCCAGTGCACTTACTCTAGGACACAACAGAAATAGGCTGGTCTCTGATTGAGGACAAACTAAGGAGGGCTGTGCTTCCTTAATTTAATATGATCCCAGGAGCCACACTGAGAAGCGTCTCTCACTCTAGACACACCATTCATTCATTTACATAAGGAGGGTGCCATGGCACATGTCGGGGATAAGGACAAGTTGTGGGAGTCAGTTCTCTCCTGCCACCGTGGGTCTTGATGTTCAAGCACAAGCCATCAGTGTGGGCAGTAAGCGCCTCCCGCACTGGGCCATCTCGACAGCCCTCATTCACATTTCTTAAGAGAACACGTCCATCGTCATGTGTCATCACTCATGATGCTTATCACTGTAAATCTGGTCAAGGCACGGGGTGATGATACTTCTCCACGAAAACTGACATGTGGATTCCAAGCGGTCAGTAGAACATAGTAGAAGATGATGGCCCCAGGCAGCCTCCATGCAGCAGTGACTCTGTAGGCTGCAGCACGTGTACAGGCACACAGGACATCGCTCATTTGGTGGGTCAGGTAGAATCAGACTCCTCACCCCTATTCACCCTCCAAACAAGCAGAAATGCTGGAAATGAGGAAAGCTATCAGGAAATGGGGATCACAGAAGTGACTCCAAAGTATCTCTGTCTAGTCGAGAAGACTCAGATGACGCAAACATGTTCTTGTACCTAGGACAAGAGGAAATGGCTCTTCTGCTGATGTAGGTTTTATTTCTGTTTTTATCTGATAGGTTCTCATGTTGCCCAGACTGGCCTCAAACTCACTATATAGTTGGGGATGACCTTGGACTCCTGATCCTTTTGCCTCTCTACTGCAAGCACTGGGACTGCAGGTGTGTGTCACAGCACCCAGCCATGAGGTAAACACACACAGCAAGGGGCCCTTCTGTGCTTCTCTGAGCTAAGCACTGAGCCCCGCTCCCTGCACAGCACACCAGTAGGTCTCATATAGCTACCACCGTGCATCTGATGAGAAGACACTTCTCATAGTGACAAAGAATTCCTATCACAAGCCAGGTGAGGTAGCACACACTTGTAATCACAGCACCCTGAAATCTAAGGATCAGAGGTTCAAGGCCAGCCTGGGCTATAGAGTGAGACTATTAAAGAAATCAGAATTCAGGTAGGAGAGGCAAGTGTTGACATTCGGAGTTGAGCCATGCCCCTTTTTTTTTTTTTTTTTTTTTTTTAAGAACTGACCATATATTTTTTTTTAAAGATTTATTTATTTATTACGTATACAGTGTTCTGCCTGCATGTGTCCCTGCAGGCCAGAAGAGGGCGCCAGATCTCACTACAGATGGTTGTGAGCCACCATGTGGTTGCTGGGAATTGAACTCAGGACCTCTGGAAGAACAGCCAGTGCTCTTAACCTCTGAGCCATCTCTCCAGCACCGAGCCATGCCCCTTCTTGTCTGTGACCTGGGATGAGTCACTTAATAGCTCTGTGGCTCGACTTTACCAGATGAAAATGCCACATGCCCCCTTCACATGACTTCCATTGTAAGACTATTGTGACAAATAAATTAATTCAAGGACTTTAACATAAGGCCAGATACCTTGACTCTGATGAGGAGAAAGGGGGAGTAGTCTTGAACTCACTGGCACAGGAAAGGACTCTGAACAGGACACTGATAGCACAGGCACTAAGATCAACAACTGATAAATGGGTTCTCATGAAACCAAAGAGCTTCTGTGCAGCAAAGGCACCATTATTCAAATAAAAAGATGACCTATGGAATGGAAAAACATTTACCAACTATCCATCTAACAGAGGCTTGGTATCTAGAATGTACAAGGAACTCAAAAAAATTAAACATCAAGAAAACAAGCAAACCAGTTTTAAAATGGAACACTGATCTAAAGAGTTCTCAAAAGGTGAAATAAAAATGGCTGAGTAATACTTTTGCAGTCAAGACACCCAAACACGTAACATAAAATTAAAACTAAAAAATTCAGCATCTTTACCCACCATAAAAATTAAAGCTGGAACTACTTTGAGTTCATCTTACCCTAGTCAGAATGGTCAAGACTGAAGAAACAAACAGTACAGATGCTGGCATGGAGGTGGGGAGAGGGGAAGACCGACTGGCTGCTGTTGAGAACGTAAGCTGGTACAACCACTGTGGAAATCAGCCTGGAAGTTCCTGAAAATCCATCAGCCACAGGATCCAGCTACGCCACTCTGGAACACACTCCCAAAGACTCCGTATCCTGCCTCAGAGACACCTGCTCAGCCCCGCTCAGTGCTCTAGTCACAATAGCTGGCTGGGAGGTGGAAAACAGCACAGATGCCCATCAGCTGATGACGGACAATGAAAATGTGCTACATTTACACAACTGAGTATTATTCAGTCGTTAAGAAAAATGAAATCTGCAGGTAAATGGATGAAATCAGAAACAGTCATTCTGAGTTTAAGTAACCTAGACCCAGAAATATAAATGTCTTCTTAAGATCTTCAGATATATATACTCCATTTGGAACACCTGTAGAGGTCAGGAATTTGGTAAGGATTTGTGGAGGGGGAGGGGCTTAAGAAGGAGGGGAGATAGAACACAGTAGTATAAAGGGTTAAAGAGGAATAAATGGAACAGGAAGGATTAAATTGGGGTTGGGAGGGAGGGGAGAGGAGGGAACATGGGAAGGGCGACTAACACTATTAAAGCCTTATGAAGCCCAACTGCTGTAGAAGCTTCCTAAAATATAAAGAGAGAGTTAATGTGTGTAAAATATAAGCATATGCATATGTGAAAGAGAAGTCACCCTACAGTAGGGGACCATGACCCAAGTGGACACCTCCTGCTAGCCAATAAAGGTTCCAGTGCTAGGAACGAGGTACCTCTTTTGGAGTTCGTTAGAGTCACATAGTCCCCACCATGCATTGTGGACTACTGCCAGTGCTCTTGGTTACCCTCCAGAACTTGACAGTACGACCCTACTGCTGGAGACACCACGTGAAAGACATACACCTCAAGCTGATACTCACCTGTGTAGATGTATCCAACCTTCTTATTAAATAATAAACACAGAACCAATGCAAAGAAGAAAGCCAAGAGGTCAGAGCTAAGAGCTAAAACCTTACCCTTCCTCCTGCGGTGGTCCTACCTCTCCGAACCAGAGCTACCCCTGTGTTAAAGTCTTTATATAGATTTCCTGTCCTGCCTTCTCATTGGTTGTAAACCCAACCACATGACCGCCTCCTCACAGCCTGTCTGTATAGGCCTCCAGGTTTTCCATGATTGGTATTAAGATTAAAAGCATGTGTATCCAATAATGGCTGTATCCCTGAACACACAGAGACTTACCCAGCTCTGCCTACCAAGTGCTGGAATTACAAGCGTACGCTACCACTGCCCTGCTTTCCTATGGCTTGCTAATAGCTCTGACCCCCGGGCAACTTTATTTATTAACATACAAATAATATTTTAATACAAATAAAATATCACCATACACCTGGAAATTTCATCCCTACTGGTTAGCTTCCACAGAGCTGGACGTTGCCTTGTACACTTCCAAAGGAAAAAAAAGAAACCTTTCCCTCACCTCTATGACCTCTGCAACCTGCCGTAATGGCCTACCCGACAAAAGACACTCCCTCGTACAAGAGCGGCCCAAATGTAATGGGAGCAGCCAGTCACTTTCCGATTGGATCTAAGGCCCCACTCCGAGAGATGGAACCCACACCTGGCACCATTAAAGGGACCAAGAACCTGGGGATAGATAGACCCTAGGCCCTAGGGAAGAATCAAGCATTATTAATCTGCTAAGTGGACATAGTGTTAGAATGACCCCTCATGACCTACTGCCATACCCACATGCCAGAGCATCCCTCAACCCTCACTGGAGAAGCTTCTAGTTGCAGTAAGTGGCAATTAGCCCTGAGAACCTCAACCAGTCAACACACAGAGGGTAAGAGACCGGGGAGCGTCAGCCCTAAATGGGACATATTTATCACATCCCTCCCCCCAGGGCTCAGGGATCTTGGAGGAAAAGGAGGCAGAAAGACTGTAAGAGCCAGAGGTGACAGACAACATCAAGGAAAGAGTATCTTCCAGACACAACAGGAAGCTGAATATATAAACTCAGAGAGTGTGACGTCGTGCAGAAGACCCACAAGCTAAGCTCCAGCCAGACAAAATCCCAGCAGAGAGGGGAAGATAGGCATGAGATCCCAGTCCCAGCTGAGGAGCTCTTAGCGTTTGATAGCTACTGGGAGAGGGAGACTCTCCAGAGAACTAGTGATATGCCACCTAGTAAGTCAACCACACTCCAGGACAGGCTCCACCCCTCAGACTAGTTAGGCAATGCAAACTAGAGTCAATGGGGGAGGGGGGGTGGAGAAGGAACTCAAAGTTGAGTGGGAAGAGAGGGAAGGGTGAAAAGGTGGATTCTGGGAGGGGCCAGGGGAGGGGTGGATATGTTCAAAATACAGTGTATGAAATTCTCAAGGAACTATTTTTTTGCACTCTGTTCTTCTGCCCACCCACCCCAACCTGATCCCTCAAGTTCCCGTGCCCACCCACCCCCAGTCCACCCAGGAGATTTCCTCTATTTCCCCTTCCCTGGGAGATCCATGTGCTCCCCCTTGGGCCCTCGTTACCTAGACTCTCTGAGTCTGTGGATTGTACCCTGGTTATCCTTTATTTTACAGCTAATATCCACTTATGAATGAGAACACACCATGTTTGTCTTTCTGGGCTTACGTTACCTCGCTCAGTATGATATTATCTAGTTCCATTCATTTGCCTTCAAATTTCTTGATGTCATTGTTTTTAACAGCTGAGTTATACTCCATTGTGTAAATGTACCACATTTTCTTTATTCATTCTTCTGTTGAGGGATATGTTTTCAAGTTCTGGCTATTACAAATAAAGCTGCTATGAACATAGTTGAGCAAGGTCCTTGTGGTATGACTGAGCATTCTTTGGGTGTATGCCCAAGAGTCGTATAGCAGGGTCTTGAGGTAGATTGATTCCCAATTTTCTGAGAAACTGCCATATTGATTTTTTAAAGCCTTTAAAAATTAATCAAAGGGAGTCCTTAAAACAATGCCTGTTGTGTAGTAACTGTTCAATAAACATTAACATCATTGTTGGAAGGGCTGAGGAGCTGGTCATGGAAGGGCTCTGAGGTTGACTCAGTCATCTCTGACTCTTGTCCACATTCTTGCCCACTTCCCTCTGTCCTCCTTCTGTGGCTCAGCAAATATCTCCACAGTGAGACACCAAGAGGGCCCAGGACACACTTGAAGGCCAACCATCTCAACTGCCTACTCACCAGGCAGTCTGTAAGTGGGGTAGTAGTTTTGTGTTTCATGTTAAAATGTAAACACGTGTTCATGTACCCTTTCGGCTGTTGAAGTCATCTGTCAGTCACTTGAGTATGAACAAGGTCCAGATCCTTTTGTAAGGCCATTATTCACTGGGAAGATGGTGTAGTGTGATGATATTGTGTTCCCCAAAATATTGTGCACCCTAATAAACTTATCTGGGGTCAAAGAACAGAACAGCCACTAGATATAGAGGCCAGAAAATGGTGGCACACATGCCTTTAATTCTAGCATTCCAGAGGCAGAGATCCGCCTGGACCTCTGTGAGTTCAAGGCCACACTGGAAACAGCCAGGCGTGGTGACTCACACCTTTAATCCCAAAAAGTGAGCCTTTAATCCCAGGAAGTGATGGCAGAAAGGTATATAAGGCGTGAGAACCAGGAACTAGAGCTGATTAAGCTTTTAGGCTTTTGAGCAGCAGTTCAGCTGAGAGTCATTCAGATGAGAAATAGGATCAGCTGAGGAAATGGTGAGGCGAGGCGGCTGTGGCTTGCTCTGCTTTTCTGATCTTCCAGCGTTCACCCCAATACCTTGCTCCAGGTTTGTTTTTATTATAAGACCTTTTAAGATTCATGCTACAGTGCAGGGAGCTTGTTGGGTATATGAAAGGAAGAAGAGAAACAAGGGGGACAATAGCACCAGGGTCTGTGGTTGTGCATTTCTTTTTTTTCTTTTTCTTTTTCTTTTTTTTTGAACAGATTCTGCCTTAAGTTTATTTGTAAAAACAGCATGGGGTCCTGATCACCTGCAAATAGTGTGTAGGTGCGTCACACCAGTCCGTCTGTCTTCACATTGGTAGACAGAAACCTTTTCTATGGGGCCTTCACAGGGGCCTGGGCTCCTTTGGGAGCCTGAGCTGGAGCTGAACCCTCTGCCTTGGTTTGAGCCTTGGGCTTTGGTTGGCAGAGCCTACGCCTACGACCCTTGGCCAGGTAGCTTCTAATCTGCCTCCCGAGCTTGGGGTGAGTGATGAAAGCGAGACGGCTGAGCCTGCGGCTGGGGCCCTTTGGCATCTTGGGCTTCACAAGGGCCTTGATGGCCTCTGCACGCGCACTCACTGCCTTTGCGTTGTTGGCCTGCATCTTCTTCAAGCCTTTCTTGTTGTGTTTCTCGGCAAAGTGCATGTTCCTCAGGAATGTGGGGTCCACCCCCTGAAGAGGTTCGTATCTTTGTGACCGGGGTTTCTTGATACCATTTCTGCGCCATTTTCGGGATTGGTTGTGTATGGTGTGGTTCTTGGACTTGGCCGGGTCGGAACTGTAACCAGCGGCTCCCAAGTGCCTGGGACCGAAGAGCAGTTGTGCATTTTAGACACAACCTTCTACCAGTTCCACAGGGGGACATTGGACATTTGTACATCGATAGTCCCTTCTAGCCCAGGGAAGATGTCATCACTATGACCTCTCTATTCATACAACAAGGAAATGGAGGCTTAGTGATGCCGTGTGATTTCTCTAAGATGGTTCAGCTGCTGAAGATGCTCAGGCCAGCTCTCTCAGGCACCTACCTTCATCTTGCCCATGGCCCAGTCTCGCTCCTCACCAGCAGGGCACTCTATGGCCCCAATTCCCTCCCACCCAAAGTCACACAGGTGGAGGCAGACAGGCCTCATGCTCTCCCTTCCTATTTCAGTCCATTCACTGAAGCACCCACGGCAGGCCCAGATATGTCAACTTAGAGAGAAAGGGAGGAAAGGTCATTGTTCCAAACCATTTGCAAGAATATCTGAGTTAAAAATGGAAGATTTGTCATTTGCATGGTGAAGGGAGGGGGGCTAGGAAGCATTGTTAGGTGTTGGTAATGTAAAAAACGTAAGTATGCTGTTATTTATGTAATTAGTTATTGCTTTCATTATGGGTGCAGTCTTAATGGTTATAGTATTTATGTATAATTACCTTAATATTCACTGAAATTTCCAAGTAGCTCCCTAATTAACTGTCTCAAATATATAATTACATTGCATCTTTCCGCAAGACTTGCCTAATTAATGTAGTTACACCACTTCTTTTGTGATGTGCGTTATTAAATGCTCTTTGCATCCTTCTTCTGACTTCTTGTAATTCACGCTTTACAGAAATTAAGACCTCGAATTAGAAGCCTCCAGAAGCAGCTCGGTCCTGCAGCAGAGCTGAGGCTCAGAGAGCCGCTGTGCAGACACAGCCTCATTAGGAGCAGCTCCCTGCACAGCCGTCCTACCTGGAGGTAGGAAAAGCCTGGTCAGCTGGAGTGAGGGCCTCAGGCTCACCCCCTTCTCTACCTCTGGCCACTCTCCTCCCCAGGGAAGACCACCCTGTGTCCCAGGATCTCTGTGTGATGAAAGGCCTAATCCTACATCTTCCACCAGGAACCTCTGAAGCCAGCTCTCTCTCTTTTTCTAATATGGAAATAGAGCCCGGCTCCACAGAAAATTCTTCAAGGATTAAAGTTAAACACAGCAGACGACTCAGCTGGCAAAGTTCTTACCTTGTAAGCACAAGATCTGAGTTGGAACCCAAAATTCCACATTTAAAATGCCAGGTATGAGAGCACACTTGTGATCCCGGCACTGGGGAGGTGGAGACAACTCCATGATGCTCACTGTCCAGCAAGCCAAGCCTACTCAGTGAGCTCCAGGCAGTGAGAGAGACCCTGACTCAAAAAAAAAAAAAAAAAAAAAGGAAGATGGAGCCTGAGGAGCAATAGCTGAAGTTGACCTCTGTCCTCCACTTATGTACACACCCACTTGCACACGTGGACACACACTCACGTACATTTAAAAACAAGACTTGAAGAGCTAGTGAGCATGAAGAGTCTGAAGCATGCTGTGGAGGCAGTGTAGACATGGGGGACTATTCTTAGAGCTCTACTTTGCCTCCCCACCAGGGCAGTCTTACAGCACATGCCACCAAGCATACCGCCCCAAATCAGAAGCTTAGAACAAGCCCCACATTTGGGCACCATGAACACACTTGGTTTTTTTTTTTTTTTTCTGAACTTGAAAGCTAAGCAGGCCCTGCTACCGTACAGATGGTAACTCTCCCCATGCTGTTCAGCTCCTAGTTGTGTGGCTGGATAACCAGGCCAGGCTCAGCTGAGGAACTCCTCAGATGGACGAGACTCAACTAGTTTTCTATCACAAGAGGGATGGCCGAGATCTTTCTCGTGCAGCTTCTCATCTTGTACTAGCCTTGTGGGGTTGATCATTTGGAAGCCTGAGGTCGGCAGCTACAAAGCCTCTAGACCAAAACCTGTACATCACTTTCAGAATGTCTCACGAGGCAACCCAGATTCAAGGGCTGGGGAGACAGACACCGTGTCTTCATGGGAGGAATCTGTGCCATGGTCTATAATTCACCATGAGGCTTACCTCCAATCCAGTCACATATAAGTAGTGTATCTCATGCATGTGTGCCGATGGGTGCAAATGTATCCAGGTGCATGTGCATGTGTGCTTACATGTGTGTGCACATGTTGCAGTTGCATATGCATGTTTATACACATGTATGCAGGTGCACATGTGTGTAAACACATGTCCATGGGTACATGTATATGCAAGTCCTCATGCATTTATGTGAGAATACAAATTGTGTGTGTGTGTGTGTGTGTGTGTGTGTGTGTGTGTGTGTGTGCCTAAGCGCCATACATTTCGTTCCTCAGGCCCCATACACTTTATCTTTTGAGACAGGGTCTCTCATTGGCCTAGATTTCAGCAATTTAGGCTGCTCTGGCTGGCTGGGGAACCCCAGGGTCCTCCTGTCTCAACCTTACCTGCTCTGCGACTACAACTAGGTCCCACTCAACTTTTTGTTGTGGGTTCTGAAGATGGAATTTAGGTCCTTGTACTGGGAAATGGAGGACTTTGCCAACTGAGCCATCTCCCCAGACACTCGTCTATTCTTTTGGAGGTGAAAATAGTTCCCTGATTAGTCAACAACCAAGGGCTTCCTGGACATCTTCTGTGGACCTGGTGCTGTGGAAGGTTTCCACAGGGAATCCAGAAGATGCTGACGACACAGGCCATTTCAGAACTGCCCGTGTCAATGGAGGAAGCCAAGCCGGCACAGAGGAGTGAGATACAAGCGAGTGTGAGCGCTGAGCTCCGTCCTCTAAGCATAACCACAGCGCTAATGCCCAGAGGCAAGAGGTCAATGGGGTTAAGAAAGAAAGCTAAGGAAGCAGGCGAGGATGGAAAGACCAGCACGGCCAGACTGCTGAAGCATGGCCAGAACGACACCACACGCAGGAGGCAGCAAACGCAGATGAGATGGACGTGAGGGTCCCACTGGAAAGGCCCAGCGAAGCCTCCAGACTTGATGCAGGAGTCGGCAGAAAAGCAAAGGAATCCGGACAGATTGTGCCCAAGACCCATCCATATTACTTATTTACTATTAAGCATAAAGTTCCCAAGAGTCTAGGAACTCAGCCCTTCCCAGACAATAGTTTGGTCTCTTAAATACAGCTTCGCTCCTCAGGAAGGATTTCCCAGCAGCTCCGTGTGTGCTCGTACACCTGTGTTGCACACTTAGATGTGCACACATGCACCTCGGCCCAGACTGGCCCCTGACTGTGCTTCACTGGCCTCAGAGACACCCCCACCACCTTGTGTTGCATTGTGTACTTCTTTCTGCATTTCCCTACAGGACTGGGGCTCCTTAAGGAGAGGCTGGATCCATTCTGTACCGTGTTTGCCACCCCCAGTTGCTGGGCAATGCCTGACACACAGCAGACCCTCAGTAAGTACCTGTTGGATTGGGTGAATAAGGAAATGGATGCACATCCCATGCCAGGAACCAATCATCTGGGTCTGGTCAACACCAGAACAGCACTAAACATGTTAACCAGAATAATCATGAACGCTGGGAGAAATGCCGTTGTATTTCATGATAATTCAGTAAGACCGCCACCACTGAGGCCAAATCAGCTCATCTGACTGTGTACCACACCTTGCCACTCAGAAGCCGACAGACAGGGTGCCCACGGCTGTCATCTATCAGTGCTCTGTTGGAAGAACATCTGTCTTTTATGGAGGTGGAAACCAAAACCAGAGGAGAAAGGGGGACTTACCCAAGACCAGTCGGCTTGCTGATGATAAAAGTGAGGCACAAACCTGTCTTCTGGTCTCAGATCAACCTTTGCTCCCATCACACTCACTGCTATGAGCCACAGCCTGATTGAGTGAAAACTCGTGAGACCTACTGTGAATTAAGATGTGTTCCCTGTTCCTTTCCAAGCTCTAAGGTGGTTGGAGAGACAAAGTATTGTTGGAGGTTTTTGCTGTTTTTTTTTTGAGGGGGGAGTCCTGCCACCCAGCTCCCAAATAAATCACACACAAGGGCTTATTCTTAATTATGAATGCCCAGCCTTAGTGTGGCTTAGCTTCTAGCCAGCTTTCCTTAACTTTTCTTATCCTGTCTACCTTTTGTCTCTGGGCTTTTCCTGTTCTCTTACTTCTGTATCTTACTCTTACTCCGTAGCTTGCTGAGTATGTAGCTAGGTGGCTGGCCCCTGGAGTCCTCCTCCTTCTCTGGCTCCTTCTCAATCTCCCTTTCCAGATTTCTCCCTCTATATATTCTCTCCACCTGCCAGCCCCTCCCATCCTTTCTCCTGCCTCACTATTGGCCGTTCAGCTCTTTATTAGACCATCAGGTGTTTTAGACAGGCACAGTAACACAGCTTCACAGAGTTAAACAAATGCAACATAAACAAAAGTAACACACCTTAAACTATTCTACTATAAAAAAGGATACAGATGAAATCATCAGACTTGATAGTCTGAAGTCACACAACACAGTTCATAGGACAGCCGTGTCTGCTAGCCTGTTCCAGTGTCTGCAGTACAAAGAGAAACACACCTTCCCTCCAGGACTTCCAGTGAGGAGGCACCACCACCCACTGTGCCATGCCAAGAAGTCATGCTCGTGGTGCTTTGCACGTAAAGACCAAAACACGACTGCACAGGCTGCAGTGGGATGGTCCCACCCAGGGTGGTGCAGCCCAGGTTAAGACTGGGTAATTGTAGAACTCAACACGCAGTGTGAGAACCAAGAATGGAAGTCTGGATTTGGATCTAAACAAACATAAATTCACTTCCAGCTGCTTGACTCACTTGCCCCACATTCTCAGGACTCTACAAGTCACCCAAGTCCCTGAAATTCACCTTGCTCAACTGTAAGGTAGGGTAAGAGTGAATCTTCTCTGATGGTTGAGAATGTTGTTGAGCATTTATTTATACGCATTTATTTGTAAACAAGCAAAGAGGGAAGTAGATATTAGGCAATGCTCTCTGCCACACCATGTGTGGACTCCATGGCCATCTGGGTGTCTGTTCTCTATGTGCATGAGCTCCCATGTACGTAAGTGCACCATGTGTGTGCCTGGTGCCTGCAGGGTTAGAAGACATCATCAGTTCTCCTGGGACTAAAGTTACAGAAGGTTGGGAACCATCATGTGGCTGCTGGGAACTGAACTTGGGTCCTCAGCAAGGCCAGTAAACACAACCACTAAGTTGTCACTCGGATTCTCCTTAATTTGATTCACCCCATCACTAATCTTACACCTTTCTCATCAATAATTGTTTGTTGAGAGCATCTCTGTGCCCAATGGTCTCCTTGGCAACAAATACAAAAGTATTTAATAATCACTTGGCACCTGCCACAGTAGTCCAAACAGCCCATACATATTAATTCCCAACCTTGATTTTAGTCTCATTCTGCCGCTGTCTATCCTGGGGTGCTGACCAAGTCAACCTACCACCCTTGGCTTCAAGATCCTTGCTGTATAATGAGAATTTTGGAGTAGATCAGTCATTTTCTTTTTTTTTTTCAATTTTAACTTTTTATTGATTCTTTGCAGATTTCACATCATGCATTTCCATCCCACTCATCTTCCCATCCCTTCCATCTGCCTTCTACCCCTGCAACCTCCTCCCCTCAGGATAAAAGAGAAAAGAAAAATCTCTGTGGAAGCTGCAGTGTGACCCAGTGGCTCACACAGTCCTTTAGTCCATATATTATTACTTACCTGTGTTCATTGCAATGAGTCTTTGGTCTGGTTTGAGGTCTCTGTTTTTTTCTCAATCATCAATAATGGGCCCTCACTGGGGCTCCTCTTGGATATCCTGTTGTTGTCCTGTGTCATGGAGATCCTGGAGCTTTGGGTCTGCAGGACCAGCCCCTTCAAGTGTTCCAGTAGATCATAGATGGGGTGGATGATGGGATGAGTCAACTCATAGCTCTGGTTCTGGGTGGTTGTTGGATTGGTCAGCCCACCAGCTCTCCTTCATCCTCGACACCAGGGTGAGCTCTCCAGCATCACCCAGCTAGCTCATCCTATGTAGTAATCAGCAAGGGGCAGGGCCGATTCTCCTGCTCTCGTGTCCTCTGGGTTGGCTCACCCACACCTACACTACCAGGGCCATCTCTACTGTGTTGCCTACGTGAGGTATAGGGGCCATTCTGCCTAGTGCTGCAGCTGGTGAGAGGCAGGGCCAGCTCTCTCCCTCCAGTGACCCCAAAGCCAGCTCTCCCACCTGCCGCAGGTGGTGAGGGGTGGGCAGTCATTTGCAAACTCAGCTTTGACGAGGTTCTGAAAACACTCAAGCTGTTTATCGACCAGTAAAAAACATACCCTTAAACACATCATACACCAAGTGTTAGCCTATGCGATGTCTTCGGTGCTTTAACTCTAGTTCTTATTGAAATTAGAAAATGCTGATGGGTTGGTGAGACGGCTCAGAAGGTCAAGGTGCTCACTGTCATGCCTGTCAGCCTGGCTCAATCCTTGGGACCTATATGGTGGAAGGAGAAAGCTAACTTCTGCAAGTTGTTCTCTGACCTCCCCATGGGCACTGTGGTGCGTATATGACCACACACACTAAGTGAAATAAGATACATAAAAATAATTTTCAATTAGAAAATGTACCTTCAACTCAGGAAGTTAATTTTATGTATTGCTATATCTTACATGAAATTGATTTTAAAAAAAGATTCTCTTCCTAATTCTAGGTTATGACAAATTGACATTTAAAAGCTGCCATCACACCATTAGACTTCCAGCATATACTCGCTTACATATTACATACATATTACATATGCGTTCACATGTGTAATTGGAGTGTATGTGTTTTATGGCCAGAAACAAATTTATTATAAATTAATGGGCATAAGCAACAGCTTACAAACAAACTTTCCAAGATCCTTAGGGACTCTTGAGGTGTCCATGTGTGTGTTTATTAATTGCAGAAGTAAGCTCCTTTATCCTAAGTCCTAAGTGGTTAGGGCCTCTGAGTTATCACCTCACCTTCTACTGCCACTCCAGTGGGGCAGGAATGAGTGGCTGTAGTGTTTAGGAGATCCTGCCCAAGGAAAGCTGAGTTTGGGAGTGTGTGTCTGTGGTCCACAATCCCCTACACTGATGTCTAGTCCTCTGAGTAGGAATGACTGCCTGGAGCACTTCATATATAATCCATTAGAGTAGTTGGAACAGTTATTTCCAGGCTGTGGTTGTAGATCAGTTGGTAGAGTACTTGTCTAGCACACACAAGGTCCTGGGTTCTGAGCCAGTCATGGTATAAACCAGGTGTAGTGACCTATAATCCCAGCACTCTGAGAGATGAGAGGTTGATGGTCATCTTCAGCTACATAGTGAGTGTAGCTGCACAAGACCCTCTCAAAAACAAAAACAAAAAAAACTTAAGCCCCAAACCATAGAATAGTTATTCCTCAATGGGGCATGGTAGCACATGCCTATAATCTTAGCACCTGGGAGACTGAGGCAGGAAGTCAAAAGTTTGGGACCTACAATTCTGTCTCTAAAAAAAGAAAACTAAAGAATTTTGTTTAAATACGCTGTTTATCTAAATGTGTAACTATCAGTTTGTGACCTGTGGCGAGAAGACAGAAAGAAGCAGATCTGAAAGGCAGCTGGGAAGACTATTCAAGTGCTCCCACTGAGGGGGAGGAGTCTGAGTGCAGAATAGGAAGAGCCTGGGTAGGAGGCTCACACCCTGATTCCCAGCCCACTGTTTCTTCTATTGTGTCAAAGTTCACCTCCTCCAGCTTTCAGTTCTTTCTGACCATGTCCTATGTCCCCTAACCAAGCCATAGGGGCTGGCCTCATCTCTGTTAGGCTCCAGTCCCGCCTGCCAATGCCATCTGAAGCCAGCCTTTGGATAACAGTGTGGCCCATGGTCCAGCAGAGAGAAGACACTGTCTACAGAGAAGGGACCCCCACGGCCCAGCTCTGCCATCACCACAGCCACCCACAGAGCAGCTGACTAAACGGTCTGAGGGAACAGTTTACTTGCCTACAGGAGCTGGCCCACACAGAATTAACTAACGAGACACTTCCTATAGGCCTCACTCAGGCCAAATTCCTGAGCATCGCCACCTCTGCCAGAGAACGATTAGAGTCCCATCGGAGTAGCATATGTCTTCTGTGGCATCTCTTATTTGTATGTACAGAGGAATACGGTCTCTACTGCCGCTTGACTGGACTGTATTGGTGGGGCATGTAGCATTGAAAAGGTATTAGAAAGAACTGTGAACTCACTCGCCGCATGCCTGAGAATGAAGCCTTCAATTCAAGCGATGTTTGTAACAGCCTGTGCTCTAGAGAAGGAGCACATAGGAAAAAAAATGGGAGTGTTTCCTTGTTTTGAGTTTTTGTCTGATGGCAAGTGTGTGCACGTGTATGTTCAGATTCATGTGTATGTGTGTGCGCATGTATGTGGAGGCCAGATACCAACCTTGAGTGTCATTTCTCAGGAAGCCGTCTGCCCTGAGTTTTAAGACAGGGGGTTTCTCCCTTGGACCTGGAACTCGACGAAGCTGATGCTAGGCTGGCCAGATGCCCCTGGATCCTCCAGCCCTCCCCCCCCCCCCCAGTGCTTGGACACCGAGCACTCACCCCCAAGCCTCATATTTTATGTGGGTTCTGGGGAACAAACTCAGGTCCTCACTCCACACAGTGAGCACTTTGCTGACCCAGCCACGTCCCCAGCTCGCATTAGGAGCATTACGATGGAAGTTGTTATGTCTCGCTTGGCTCTCCCACTCAGTCTTTGTGACACTATGCAATCCATGCCTCTGGCCCAGTATCCAGCCTGGAAAACTTATGTGGAATTTTCCTTCCCCCAATATAGGATTTTTCCATTGTCTTCCCCACCACCACCTCCCCATATCTTGTGAGATCCAGATAGTTACCAAAATAACCAGTAGCTGCAACATCTGGAAACCCAAACAGACACAGGAAAAGTCCTGCAGGAGGGAAGAGCCAGGAAAACAGGAAACGCAGAGAGGAGAATGAAAAGATGTCAAAACAAGGTGGCCTGGTCCGGCAGCCAGAGAGGAGGTCAGAGGGCCACAAGCTCATCCACCACCCTAGTTCCTCAGAGTCTTCAGAGAATCGCCGACGACAGGGTCCTGTGCCTGAACAAAAGAACCGCGTGTCCTCACCTCTGCTTTCCACAGTCACAGACACCCTCAAAATCAAGTAACAGCAGCAATAGCGACATGCAGGAAGTGACAATCAGCACTGCGAGGTCACCTGCGCCCCAGCCTGGTCCCGGAGCCCCCGATGCCTCTCTGTCTCCTGCATCTCCTTATCCCAAGCCAGCACTAAGCCAGTACCATTCTGTTCAGTTAGTTCTGCAGTTAGAGTTTGACCGATCAGAACTAAAGATGGCCAGCGAGATGGTTCCATCCGTAAGGTCAGTTGCCACCAAGCTGACAACCTGAGTTTATCCCCAGAACCCAGATGGTAGTGGACAGCTGATCCCCCTAAAGTTGTCCTCTGAGCTCCACATGTAAGTAGTGGTCCATACACACACACACACACACACACACACACACACACACACACACACACACACAGAGAGAGAGAGAGAGAGAGAGAGAGAGAGAGAGAGAGAGAGAGAGAGAGGTAAAAACTTAAAAATAAAAATAGTTTTGCCCATACCACCTAATACTTATTTTCTGCCAGGTTTCCACCTCAAACCAAGGTGGCCCCCCACAGCTGAGACGAGCAGCACCCGGAGGTCTCTCCCAAATAGAGGGGAGTGGGCCCCTGCACAAAGCACGGCTCACCCTCTGACAGCAGAACTTCCAGAGTTAGAGGGGTCCTAGAAGCGCAGTCTTCTCAGACATGAATCCTCCTGATTCATTACATTTCAAAAGACAGGCGCGCATCGGCTCAGGCATCTGTAGTACCAGCACATCTGCAGCCATGAGGGCACCGGCTCACCTCCACCACAACAACAAGTGGCTGAGTGTTTATCTTGTTGTGTGTCTTCTTTGAACAGTAAGGCACCAGTCGCCACCATCTCTTGCCTCTTCCTGTTCCACTCACCAGGATGGAACACCATACTCTTCTTCTTTGGCTTTTCGGGTGGATTCTCTGGCTTGTGGGCTGATCTCCTCTTGCTTCTGCAGTCTCCTCTCAGAGAAGCCGCCGCTGTCATGAGACACTGTCTTCAAGGAGTGGAAGCATTCAAAGCTGAGAGCTGGACAACTGTACCATGGAGTTTCCACTGCTCACAGTCCCTGGAAAAGTGTGGGTCGTAGACAGGAGGATAGAGTCCCCTCATTCTGTGAGTTCTGGAAATTTCTTTCTCAGACTTCTAAGTTGGCCACCACCCTGCATGAGTGAAATGTGAAGGGCTCTGGGTGGTTCCTTCTGGTTCCAGTGGTCACTAACTTGGTTTTGCCAAAATTCCTCTTCCTTTGAGCCCAAAATGGGTGAGGCCATGGCCCAGCCTCAGTGGAAGGATTCCAGCCCTTTGGCACATGGCTCTGCCAGGGATAGACATCTTCTACCCTGGGATGTCAGGTAGAAGCCACAGACACTCAGCCATTTCATATACAGCATTCAGTGCTTACATCTCGCCTCCTTTCTGGATCCCACTGGACAGTGGCTCCATTGTCCAACTTTCCCAGAGTCCAGCCATTAATGCAAGTTTGTGCAAAGAAGCACAAGCCTAAGACGAAGCCCAGAAGCCAGTTGGTTAGGGCATTCACAAGCAGAGAGTCACGAGCTAACTCGGGGGTGAGGGGAAGTGAGGCAAAGCTAATCCAAAGCTCAGACGGATAAAAGCGGAGCCTGATAGGTTTCTGCTATATCCCATGGGAATCTCTTTCTTCAGGCTGTTTGAAGTAAGGTCTAAGGAGCCAGGGTGGACACAATGCCCAGTGTGAGAGGCTTCTACTTCCCGGGGCCCCCAGGGAGGCCCTCAGCCAGGCTGGCGAGGAGGTCTGAGGGGAGCTTTTCGGCACAAAGCCACCTCCCTCTTGAACCCTCCTCCCCCCAGGTTTCTTTGAGAGGGTGCCAGGGTTTCACATGCTGGCTTGGGAGCAGCTCCTTCCCGATGAAAGGCCAAACCGGAGGAGTTTTTGTTGCCTGCGCTGCTGGGAGGGGCGGGGGTCCAACGGTGAGACCCCCAGTGAGGAAGGACCACAGACAGCTGTCTGCCAAGGCACAGAAGCACTTCTTTCTTATTTTATGAGAAAGAAAACAAACAAACAAACAAAAAGATCTAAGGAAAGGGGAAAGAAAGGTAACCACGGAGATCATCCTAAGGAACCTAAGACGGCCAACACCGCCAGCCGGGCAGGGGACGCTCAGCTTTGTTCTAGTGGAAGATTGGAGGCTTATTTGGACCAGAAAAAAACAAAACCATCAGCTGAATAATCAGATGGCCCTGGACCGGCTATAGAAGACTCTATCTAGCACTGTCCATGCTGCTTGCTGGCTGCCTGTGGAGGGGAGAACCTCCCCCAAGACTGCCATTCTCCAAAAGTCGAGTTTTTGGCATGGAGCTGGGACCCTGGCAATAAGGGATTAGAGGGTCTGGGGCCTGCTCCGGCCTTCTCCCTGCCAGTTCCACATGGAACAAAATACCTACTGCTGAATGGCTCACTGGGAACCTCCCCCATCCTACTCTCCACTCCCATCATGCCTGTGTGTGCGAGGGTCCCCCGAGGTTTGGGAACAAGATAGAGTCTCTTGGAAGAAGTGTCACTGAACTTCCTGGGAGAGAAGAGTCACTAAAACTGTAAGACCAAGAAAGGACAGCAGACCTGAGGGGTGGGGTTTACTCGGGGCGCTGGCACCCCAGGCCTACCTCCTGGCACGTCCAAGCCTCTGGGTGTGAGCCCCAGCACACACACACAAAGCTACAACTTATCCCAGTGACAGTAAGTTCCAGAAAAAGAAAAACCTGTGCTGCTTTGTTCGTTTTGTGTTATTTGGTCCAAGCGAAGCTGCCTGACAGACAGGGCACTGTCACTTCCCCAAAGGTGCAGTTAATCCCCTTCCCAGGCTGGGGTCCGGGGTCCGGACAGGGAGCACTCAGCTCCTGAAATCTTCTTCTACACAATCAGCATTTGAAAGGGGAAGATCTCACTGGAAGGACCTTTTTCTCTGTGACCCTCTGGCTTATCAAGCTCCTGGAATTAGCAGTTAGACCAAGTCCGTGTTTCCTAAGCCCAAACTGGAATTTACTTCCTTCCCAGCCCACATGAGGTCTCTAACATTTGCAGCTGGGCAGGAGGTGGCATAGGACAGCACAAGGAGACATAGAAAGGACACGGAACGCACACGTGCATACATGTACAAGCACAAACGTACACATAAATACACACACGTGCATGCCTGCAGGTACATGCATATGCAAACATACATATATACGTGTATGTGCATACCCACGTATACATACACGCATGTGCACACCCATGCGGTCATACTACTTCTAGAAAATCTTTCCCTCATCTGCTTCCAATCTCCTCCCTCCCCCCCACCGCCACCCACCCCCACCCACCCCCACCGCCTCCTCCCCCTTTCCACACACTGCAGAGTCCACCTGGCTCTTCCCCCTCCCCCTCACCAGAGATCTACACAGAACCACGGCTGACACATACTCAAGTCGACACAACAAAAATGATTAATTCAAGGAGGAAAAAGGTTTTGCTCTCTAAAAACTCACGTCGCACCCATGCCATGATTACCAGCTTTTACAACAGGAACTGGGCAGTGGTTATTGGTGGTCGTGGTTTTCAGTGGCCACGGTGTTAAGCTCCAGAAGCATAGATTATGGTTTCCTGATACCGAAGCACAGTCTGAGGAACATAGAGTTGACGGTAAATGTGATTTGGTAGCCAGGCAGCTTAAGTTTCAAAAACAACTCTTTAAAAATTGGGATGTATCTCAGCTAGTAGAGCACTTGCCCACCATGCACAAACTTCTGAGTTCAATCCCCAGGACTGCATAAACCTAGCATGGTTAGCACACTCCTGTAGTTTCTGTACTCAGTGGGTGGGGGAGTGGAAGCAAGAGGGTCAGGAGTTCAGGATGAGTTTCAGCCACATAGGCCAGCCTGGGCTACATGAGATCTCATCTCACAAAAATTAAATGAGTCACTTGTTTAAATAACAGGTCCTCATTGCATGCTTACTAAGGCCAAGTCTGGGGAAATAACGCTGACTTGGACATTGCTTCTGCCTAACTAACAGGGACAAAGGACACAAAACCTTATGAGTAAAAATAAGCAATACCTAAGATAAACTTCAGGCAGAGGTGAGGGATGCAAAGGAAGTAAAAATGGTAGAGACAGATGAGGGAAAGAGTGACCACTCTCTGGTCTTTGGACGGTAGAGCCATCTCATTTGAGGACTTAGAACTGATGCTAAAATATAACCTACAGGGGAGACCAAGATTTGGGAAGATGTGGGGCTGGCCGGTGAGATGAGCAGGAGCCTTTGCAAGAAGAATCAGCTTGGACAATCCCTTTTCCGGGTTCCAGCAAAGCCCCCCTCTTCTGAGTACGCTGTCAGTGCTTTCAGATATGATGCGGTCATAATTTCTTCCCTGCCTGGGCCTCCTTTTCCTTCCCATCTTTCCTCTCTGTCCACCTCTGCCTCCCAGCACAGCATACACACAGGCACACAGCTAAGGGGCTTCCCAGAGAAAATGAAGTCCTTTCTTCAAGATCTTAGGACCACCCGTAAGCCGGGCACATGACCAAAACCCCTGAGAGGAATGTGTGAGTCAGAGGCCCAGTGGCTGGGTGGACGTGCCACCAAGCTGGAGAAAAAAGGTGCCAGGGGACTGTTCTGCCTTGTCTATTCCTTCCCTCCTCAGTTCTGTATGAACAACACTGCTTAATAATGTGGGTTTTTTGTTTTTGTTTTTAGTAGATTTAGAGTCTGAGAGGTGAGAGGCATATCCCCGTGGTTAGCAAATAGCATGGCTTTTCTGTCTTCGCTTTCCCCACTGGCAACGCCTTCCTCCTCCTCCTCCTCCTCCTCCTCCTCCTCCTCCTCCTCCTCCTCCTCCTCCTCCTCCTCCTCCATCCAAGCCAGCGCCAGCCCGTACAGTCTTCCTTTTCCTGTATGTTGTGCGAACATTCAAAAGTTGGAAAACAAGGCTTTAATTCAACTTGATCATCCTCTCAAAAGGAAAAATTAGAAGAGCGCTTTTTTTTTGTCAAGACAAAAAGAAAAAAAAAGTGGGGGGGAAGAACAAAAGTTGGGAGAGGCCAGACTCAATGGGTATGATCTGAATGCATATTTGCGTTACAACCAATACAACCAGCATCAGAGAGGGACCAAGATCAAATAAACGGTGGAACCTGACAAAGGGAAGAATAGATGGTATTGGAGCCATCTGCTCTGGAGGACACCCAAATCTGTCTGAATCTGAGAGGCCAAACTACCAGCTATTCTAAGACGCCCCATTCCAAGAGTGCCCGATGCGGAGCCACACAATCAGTTTCTCTCACCATCACTTTGGCTGCAAGTTTTTTGTGCAATTAAGTAATTTATTCCTTTCTTCAGCCTCCTGATTCTAATGAAGCCGAGCCACAAACAAGCCTCAGTTGTTCCTATTCAAGGAGTCTGATTGCATCTGGCCGTGATTGCTGAAAACCCTGAAGAGGAAGCAGGGAAGGGGAGCATATTGTTTGGGGGGTAATAGGTGAAGACCTGCCTCTCTTGACCTATAATACATTAGTGTCACTGAACATTTGGCAGCCTTCAGATGATTAGCAATGAAGATGAATCAAGCAAAAAAGAGGTAGGAATCTGCCTCCTCTGAATCACCAGCACTGCATACATTTGCATGCTGATTAGCTGTTCTTTTGTCTGTGTTCCTAATTATTGTGACACATTATGTCTTCATCATGAAGATTCTGATCTGTCTTGTTCAAAATGCATGTAGAAAAAAGTGCTGTTTATTGATTCAACATGTAACTTTTATTTCTATGTTTGCTTTAATTAAATACATATTTGATTGCCTCTGCCTGCTGTCTTTTTTTTTCTTTCTATTTTTTTTTTTTGCTCTTATTTATTTCATCTTGTTGACAAACACACAGGTAACCTTCCTTTATCAGGCTCAGATCATTCGGTGCACGCTGCCTCCCTTGCTCTCCATCTCAGAGATGTTCACTTTCATTTTCTTGAAGAAGAAGAGAAAAAGAAAAGTGAAGAACCCAGTGTTCTGGTGGCTGTGTGGAGGAGTGGAGAGGGGACAGCCTGGGGCTCCATCCTTAACAAGAGCAGGCAAATGTTGGTGACTCCAGAGAAGGGCTTTTCAGGGGAACACAGGCAGCAGAAGGGGGTTAAAAATAACATGGTCCTGTGAAAGCAGGAGGCTCTCTGTCATCCCCAGGTGTCATCACACTTTATTGTAGATGGGGGTCTGTAAACTAGGGTATGAACACGCCTGTGGCCTGGGTCAGGCCTCCAGGTCTCTGCTGGAAATCCGGATAGACAGTCAGGCTGTTTGCCCAAAGCTGGCCTTATGTCTACTGAGCCCCGCTCTCTAGAAAGGGAAGCAGTAAAGGAAACACATCAGACCTCATGCATCCCCAAGCAAAGCAATCAGGAAGCCAACATCTCTAGGGAGTGGGGTAGGAGACAAAGAACTCTGGAAAAGTAAGCATGGGGAGCATATACCCCACTGTCTGCTGGGGCCGTGCCCTCCAAAAGATGGGATTCTTCTTTTGCAAGGAAGAGCAAAGGAAGAGAGAGCAGAAAGGGAACAGAAAGGTGTCTGTTTCCTGTTCCAGTCATTCCTAGTCCTGATGGCCTCCCAACCTCCAGCTAAGAACATGCTACACAGCTGTAAGGAACACAAAGCTCATTGGTGAATCCAATCAGGACCCTTAGGAAAAGAGCACCACAGAGGAGGAGCGGATGCGGGAGTAATTGAGAGCCAAGGGCCCATGCATGCCCAGAAAGCAAGCCCAGCCCAACAGAATGCAAATGGCTCCTAGCTGAAGAGGCATAATGCCCACGCTCTTCCTCTTAATGGGCAATGATTGGCTGGAAATGTAATCAACAGCTCTGCCCCCAACATCTATCCCTACGGGGAGGGATGATGGGATCCATATTCATGAGAACACAGGCCTGCAATGTGTGCTGGGTGCCGGGGGCGGGGATGGCCTAGATGAGCTCAAGGTCCTTGGAGAGCAATAATGAGACCCCAAGCACAGAACACAGGTGCTGTCAGGGCCCCTGGCCCGCCCAGCCCTTCCCTTCCGTATCAGACCCCCAAGTGGTCATGCATCCCTGAACCTGGGGCCCAAGAGAACTTGAATGGAGTGAATCCATGCTCTGTGCACATGCACGTGGGTTCCCCACTCCTCGAATCCTCTCGAAGAGCTTGTTCCAGCCCCGCCCCGCCCACACATGGCACAATCAGGAGGAGCAGGCACGGAGAAGACGTAGCCAAGGGCACAGGTATCACAGAGGCCCTTCGAAACTAATCTTAGAACCACATGCTGCGTTGACCAAGCTGTTTCCTCTTCAAAGACAGCAGGCCTGACCCTGCTGGGCTGCCATCTAATTAGTTTGCTGACTTTTTTTGCCAGTCTCAGCCCACACTTGGAAAGGCCGGACATCTAAGATCAAGATTCTCTCCATCCTAAGATCCTGGTCCTCATTGTGGCTTAGATGCTTAAGTGTCCCAGCCATAAGGAAGTGACGGCAGAAGAAATGGAAAGGATTTTCCTGATAATGTCCATTCTTAGCAACATTAAAAGCCAGAAAGCCTCTGGTCTGTTTAACAACTAAAAATCTGTGACCCAGAACTTCCTCTAACAAGTGTCACGTGTGCTGGCCCCTTGGCCCTGCACAGTTCTTACGTTTGATTTCTCACTGTGACTGTCCTCCAGTTCCTTCCCAAATGCCTGTTCCCGAGGGAAAAATTGTCTCACACACATGCACACTGCAACTGTATTGAATTTGGGGTTTCAGACATCCTAGGCCCATACTAGACTTACATCCTGAACCCCAGAACTAAGGTTCTTCTTACACAGCACAGGCAGTCCACTCAAACCCAAGGCCTGAAAATGCTAAATGAAGGAATGTAAGAATCAACCGATAAAGTTGACTAAAACTACCTCATGGGGAATCTTCAGAGTGAGAAAAGTATTCCAGAGGATATTGCAGTGCTGGGGAGATGCCGTGCATTGGCTCAGACCTATAGCATGTTCAATGCTAAGAGCCAGCCCTAATGTAGACAGTAGACTTGGAAGACGTAGATGTACCCACATAGTTCTACTGAAATAAGCGGACTGCCCTGGAAGAAGACTGCTTCCATGGGGAAGTGATGCACCGTCGAGGAGAGGCCATATGGGAAACTCATACCTCCTAGTGAGCCTAAAACTGCCCTTGAAACAAAAATGTCTTTTTAAAACAGTATTAAAGTTAACAGGTTTTCAGTGGGCCCAGAACAAAAGGATTAGCAGAAAGAGAGACAGTGGGCTGATAACAGCTGTGGTTCCTCACACAGGAAACAGACCCTACGTCAGCAGAAGTGATTAGGAAAAGAAAGCCACCTGTGCCACAGGCCCAGCGAACTCCAGAAGTTTCCATGTCAAAATTCAGTCAAGGGGTTGGGGATTTAGCTCAGTGGTAGAGCGCTTGCCTAGCAAGCACAAGGCCCTGGGTTCGGTCCTCAGCTCCGAAAAAAAAAAAAAAATCAGTCAAGGTGTTCAGGTGGCCTTTGGAAGCTGGAAAGATATGGAAATAGATTCACCAACTCCAGAAAGATTTCAATCTGTTGACAGTTTGATTTTAAGACTCTGACTGTGGGTTTTAAGACGCTAAGTTTGCAGCAAATTTTTACGTAAACACTAAGAGGCTGATGTGTCGCTGGCCTCGGGGCGTTACACAGCTGTGCCTCTCCCCAGAAGGCCCCGCTCAACAGCTCTCTGCCCAACTGTTCTGGTTGGCCTTTCTCTTGCCACAGCAAACGTAGACAAAAAGAAACCTGGGGAAGGAAAGAGTTTACTTGACTTACACTTCTGTGTCACAGTCTGTACTGAGGGAAGCCAGGGTAGGAACTCAAGCAGGATCCTGGAGGCGGGGGCTGAAGCCGAGCCCGTGGAAGAATGCTGTTTGCTGCCTTGCTCTCAGGCTCACGTCCAGCTACCTTCCTTGTGTAGCCCAGGCCACCTCTCTACGGATGCCACCACCCACCCACAGTGAGCTGAGCCTTCTTACATCAGTTAGCAATCAAGATGATGCCCACAGACAAGCCCACAGGCCGATCTGATGGAGGAGCTCTTCAGCTGAGCTTCCCTCTTCCCAGGTGTGTCAAGTCAGCAGGCAAGAACAGCCTACCTCCCACCTCCTCGTGTCTTTGGCACTCTGAGTGGCTTTTCAGCATTTGTTTAAAACTGTGGTCCAGGGTTGGAAAGAATTCTCAGTGGTTAAGAGAACTTCCCGCTCTTACAGAGGACCCCAGTTCAGTTTCCAGCACCCATGTCAGTCAGCTGCCTATAACTCCAACTCTGGGTATCCGATGCCTGTACCTGCTTCTGGTCTCTGGGGTTACCCACACATTCAATAGCATACACACTCACACACACACACACACACACACACACACACACACACACACACACACGAATATATAATAAACAAATAATCATTTCAATAAAATAAAATTGGAATCCTCTTCTACTCTGTCCTCTTTCCCTATTCTCCTGGTATTCAACTTGCCTGACATACCTACTTGTTTCTATTCCCATCTCCAGTAAAATGTACACTTCATTACAACCAGGGCTTGCCTATTTTACCTAAATCACCAAACCCACATCTAGTGCAACAAGACCTGCCGGGTGGATGATCACTCCTCCAGCCGTTCCCTGTACCACGACATTGATGTTTCTCCTAGGCAGGACTCACAGCCACAGTCCCACGAGTGGAGAGAACAGACATGAGTGGGGTCTAAAAGCGGAGCACAGGAAAGTGTGCTGACTCAGCTGCCCACAGAGGCTCTCCACACACGTCCTTCAAGGGAACTCTCCAGCATACCAGGTGAACAGTGCTGATTTCTTCCCGAGGTCACAGTTTACTGAGGACAGGAGGAGGGGAGTATTGCCAGTGAGGGCAAACCAGTGTCATCCCAAGAGTGACAAGGAGGCTTCAGGCCACCACCCTCTGAAAATGTGGAGCATCAAAAGCAGCAGGCGGTCAGGAGCATACACTTGGGCCGTGTTTGTCTGTGTGTGTGTGTGTGTGTGTGTGTGTGTGTGTGTGTGTGTGTGTGTGTGTATGTGCATGCTTATATGTACCTGTGTGTTCAAGTGCATACGTATGTGTGTGCATACACATGTGGAAGTCAGAGATCAACCGATCAACCTTAGGTGTCATTCTTCAGGATCCATCCCCTTTGTTTGGAGACAGGCTCTCTTCCCTGGACTCTGGAGCTCATCTATTGGGCTAGGCTGGCCGGCCGGTGAGTCCCGGGATCCTCCTGGCTCCTCTTCCACAGTACTGGGATTGCAAGCCTGCAACACCATGCTCAACTTTTCACATGGTGCCTGACTCAGGTCCTCACGCTCGCACAACAAGCACTGTACAGACTGTGCTGTCTTCTCACAGACACCGTATTGTTAACAACAATAATAACAAATCCACTATCACCCACCGATAGGGACAAAGAGGTCACAAGCTTGGAAAAATGGAAAACTCTGCAAAACTCTTAGACTTCTGCTCAGAGCCAGCCTCAGGTCCTGCTCTCTTCCCAAGAAGCATGGAGCAACTAGCAAGAGTCAGAGCAGGGCAGAGGCCACAGGCAAAGGGATTGGTCAGGGGCACCAAGAAAGGGCGTGTCCAACCTCTTGCTCCCCAAAGACCAACTCATAGAGAGCTGAGGCCCCGTGGCATTGACTTCCCAGGAAAAGTGTAGTCACTCACCATGGGTCTCCTGGGAAAGATGGTTTCTAAGACATCTCCACCTGAGGGCCTGATGTCCCCGAGGAGGAAGCAAAGGAAGCCTTTTGAAGGCCATGTGACGGGTGGGACTTCCTTTGTTTGCGGCTGCAGTCTCTGCAGTAGAGCTAGTCAATAAACAAACACTCGAAAAGACCCGGCGAGGTGTAAAAACAGATTTGCACAGGGCAGACAACTGCACATTCCGTTTATTTACCTCTTCCAACAAACCGATACCTGGGGTGACATTTATTAATAAACGGCATTACCAGGTGCCTGATACGTGGCTCACAGAAATTAATTACCCAGCCCATGGTAAAACCCTAACAAGCCCGCAGTGCTGTAACATTTGTGCTAATTGAAAATGAGATAAGTGCTGTGGGTACAATTTGCATTCAATGCAGTATATTAATTATCTTTAGTTCTCTTCATGATAAATACACCTGACTGAATCACTCTCCTAATTTACCGGGTAATAGAGTCATAAGTAGATTCCCTTGGGCCCAAGGGAAGACACTGAGTTGTAGGCAAGATGGATGTCTTGGCTCTTCTGAGTCCCTCCACCAAGTTAGCTCAGATTCCCTTCCCTCACAGTGTCCCTAGGAAAGTGGAGATGGGACCCTGTGACGTCACTGAGCTCCCAGCCTTCAGCAGAATCCTTCCTTTCCTACCACACCAATTGTTCTAGCCGCTCAGAGGACATTATGTGAGGAGGGCTGTATCTCGGCCCAGCAATGACTCTAGTGTTCCATAAGTATGAGGATGTCTTCAAGGAAAGGCCTTTTGCTGGCCGTTGCCCCACATTGCCCCACACTGGCTCAGTGGAAAGGGAACCGAAGCCTGCATGGCAAGGGGGGGTGGGGAGGCTCCTAGATTTTTAAATCCTGGGGATTCGCAACAGATCCACACCGGAAGAGAGAGGGCTCCGATAAGAGATGCAGACCAAGGCCCTGAGGGCCACCTGGAAGGAAAGGCCGGGCTTCCAAGATGGAAGGAAGGAGACATGCAGTCACCCTGACTGGGAATTCGCCAGCCATGCGGTGCCTGGGGAACCTACCTGTTTGTCTCCCCTTCAGCTTCCTGGCAGTGCGTTCTCTTTGATTTCACACACCACGCAGCACCCACACAGTCGGGAAGAAGGGGTGCTAGAAAGAACCACCAGGGCAGCCACCGTGAACGCAGTTTGCTGTGGCCGCTGAGCTGCACCTACGGGCCTCACTCACCTCCTGCACGGGAACCCTCTTCTCAGCTGACTTCCCTGCTCATTCGGTCTTAGCTTCCATGGCTGTGTTGAAACACCGTGACCAAAAGCAACTGGAGAGGAAAGAGTTTATTTCACTTATGTGCTGATATTTAGTTTGTACTCTAACAAATAAAGCTTGCCTGGAGATCAGAGTGCAGAGCTAGCCACTGGTTCACCATGGAGGCCAGGCAGTGGTGGCACACGCCTTTGATCCCAGCACTGGAGATCTCATGCTTTTGATCCCAGTACCTGGGAGGCACATGCTTTTAATCCCAGCACTAGGGAGGAGGAAGCAAGAAGTGACATGGCTGGACACAGAGAGGAAGTGATGAGGTGAGGTAGAGACAGGAGATCAGCCCTTTCAGTCTGAGGATTCCTAGAGGTAAGAAGTCTTTCTAGTGGCTGGCTGCTCCGCTTCTCTGGGCATTCAGCTTTCAGCTTGATATCGGACTCCGGGTTTTTATTATTAAGACCAATTAGAATTCACACTACACACTCTTCCACATCATAGTTCATCACCGAAGGAAGTCAGGACAGGAACTCAAACAGGGCAGGATCCTGGAGGCAGGAGCCGATGCAGAGGCCATGGAGGGGTGGCTTGTTCCTCACGGCTTGCTCAGCCTGCTTTCTTATAGAGCCCAGGACACCACCAGCCCAGAGATGGCCCCACCCACAATGAGCTGAGCCCCCCCCCCCCCCCCCCCCCCCCCCCCGCATCAATCAGTACTTAAGAAAATGTCTTGTAGACTTCTGTCCAACCAGATGTTATGGAGGCATTTTCTCAGTTGAGGTGCCTTCCTCTCGGATGACTTGTGTCAAGTTGACATAAACGATCAAGCACACCCTCCTCCCCAGCTCACACAAGGCCACATCATTCCCATGCTTGCTTCAAATCTGACATTGGTCCCAACCCACAGCCCACTCTCTTGACTGTGTACTCAAGAAGCATCTGTGGCTCTTCCTTAGTTAGCATCAAGCCTGTGAGTGCAAGGCCTTGCCTGTCCCCTCTGCCCAGCCATGCTCCTGGGACAGAGTCCCACCCTCAGTATTTGTTGAATTGTTATGGAGTGTGTGACCCCTGGGAGAAGACCACAGACTCAATTCAGCCATAATTAAAGGATTTATTGATTAGCTGCTAGCAGGACGACAGCCTTAAAGCCCGATCTCAGGCATGTTGTGAAGAGGGTGTGCGGAAGGGCTTTTAAAGGGAAAACCACAAAAAAACCGTTCTGTTCTGCCAAGTTAAGTGGTTGAGGCAACTCAAAACAATATTTTAGTATCTGTGGAAGCAAGTTACAAAAGCCGAAAAAGCAGTCATATCATAACAAGTGGATAGTCATGGCTGTACATGGAGGTGGAGGAGTCACTGAGTCACAGTTACTGGGAATTCATCTTCCAGGGACTGGAGTCAGAGACAAACGATAAAGGACTAGAGAGTACCAAGATAGATCCCTAACATAAAATGGAGTTTCTTTGGCCATCACAGCATGAATACACTTACTATAATCCTGCAAAGTAGGCAAACCAAAACTCAAGCAATCAAAAACTCAAGCAGGCATAGATCATGTTCTCAAATGAATAAGCTCTACAGGGTCCCCAACTCCACTCAAAACATCCAGGAGCCCTTTGAATCAAGTATGACCATGAAATCCCGTTCACCTGCTAGAGGAAGATCCAGCCTGCGTCTACACCTTCCAGGAGCCCAAGGGAAGAGGAATGGGTAAATCACTGCAGGATAAACAGACTGGAAGGAGAAGCAGCAACTTCTGATGCTGAGAGGAATTTCTCCTGAACACAAAGACACCCCTGTGTGTTGAACCGCAGGATTCCCATGAGGAAGTGGCTCCTAGCTGATGGGTATTCCATGGGCATCAGAAAGAACTCCTTTCTCAAGCTTGTGCAGCCCCCACGGCACTGGTGTAGGATGGGCCTCCAGCTTCAATAAGCCCCTAAGGCAAGGGCCCCATGACCTGTACAAGAGCCTTGGGGTGGCCCTACTGGAGGTGTCAACTCGGGATTGTTCCCTTCTACAACCCTTCCTGGTAAAGTGAACCCCAGTAAAAAATCACCTATGGAGACCCACAGGATGATGTACATACTCTCAGATCTAAATCTCTTGGAGCCTGCTACACGGTCACTTCCACCCACACCAGATGCCACATAGCCACTGCCACCAACTGCACATGCCACTAATTTCCATATAACAAATGATGCTGATGCTCATTCTCTCCTGAAGATAACAAATGAGTTTGCTCTTCATTCTGGCAAAAAGAACTGAACTTCTCGTCTACAACTCCCTACATAATATAAATCAAATGTTTGTGCTCCCACCTAAAGTCATATGCTGAAACCCCAGACCCCGATCTAAATGTACTTGGGAGACAGGGGCTTTAGGAGAGAATTCAGGTTAAATGAGGTCACAGGGCAGAGCCCTGACCCACAAGAACTGAAGTCCTTAAAGGGTCATGCCCTTTATCCCTTTGTTTAAGAAGTGTGAGAAGACACTCAAAGAAAGCTGTGTGTGTGTGTGTGTGTGTGTGTGTGTGTGTGTGTGTGTGTGTGTGAGAGAGAGAGAGAGAGAGAGAGAGAGAGAGAGAGAGAGAGAGAGAGAGAGAGAGAGCTCAGAATGATAAAACACCTCGATCTTGGATTTCTAGCTTCCAGATTTCAAGAGACAAATTTCCATTCTTTAAGCTACACAGTCACAGGCATTTTGTTAGAGCAGCCTGAGATAACCAAGAGTATCTTTAGCATCATGGCACTTCACTGCCCTGGGAAATGGACTGCTCCAAAAGATGGGTGTACAACAGAGCCAGGAAGTTGGGACCAGAGGAAGAAGACAAAAAATGAGCCATGGGTCGGAGAAGGCTTTCTTCCAAAAGCTCGGTGTGAGGGCCCGCTATCTAAAAGCGCCTAGACGGTCAGTTATACACATCCTTCAGTCGAGCACTCCCTCAGCCCAGGGGCCAGGTTTGTCCTGGGGATCCCAAGGTGAATTTAGTCACACCTTCCTCAGCAGGCCCGTCTCCCTCAGAAGCCAATGCCCAATGCACAGAAGGCAATGTAGCCAGGGCCCTCTCTGACTTACCCCCATCTCCCCCTTTTGGTTCACTCTGCCCCAGTCAAGCTGGTTCTATGAATCTCCTCAGGTCACACAGAGCACACACCTTCCTCAGGACCCTTCCTCAGTGTTCCTTGGGCCTTAATGGCCCTTTCCGCATTTCCCATCTGTCTCTTCTCAGCTGTTATGTTACTATCCAGGTGTTCCCTAATCATTCCCTATCAGTCCAGTAGCCCCCTCCCTTCTTCCTTCCTTCCCTCCACCTCTCTGAATCGACTACATCCCACTTTCTTCTCCTTTGCAACCACTCCCTGTTCCTGGCATACTATTTCCTTGTCAAATTCTTTGTTTGCCTCTCCATGAAAACAAAAGCTTCATCACTCTGAGCCTGTGGCACGGTATGTTAAATACTGGATGTACAAGAATGAGGACCTAGTTCTGCTCTTCATCACCCCCTTCCCCACCCCACATAAAGCAGGGCACAGCAATGCGCACGCCTGTGACCCAGCACTAGCAGTCAGAAACAAGCCAGTCTCTCCAACTGGTGAGCTCCAGGATCAGTGAGAGATCCTGTTTCAAAAATAAAGCAGAAAGTAATAGGGGCAGACATTCAATGATGTCAACCTTTGACCTACACACACACACACACACACACACACACACACACACACACATTTTCACCTGAGTAGGAATATCTGTGTTCTCTTTCATATTCCCATCAGCTTCATCAGTGCCTGGAACATAAGACACTCAAAAAATATTCCTGAAATCAATGAAAACTGTCCATGATTAATAAGTAGCAGAATAAGAGTAGTGACATTGTTGCATGGTGCTGGAAACTGTTCATCTTCATCATCTGCAAAATACTAGGGAGTGAGCTAAAGTCTCCACACACCAGGAGCAGGGCTTTAGTTAGTCGCCATGTTTGGCTCTCATAATAACCATTTGAAGGACATATTATTAATATCGTTTTACAGTCAAGAAGGCCAAGGCTCTTAGAGAAAGATATCACCACAAGCCCACAGGGATAGAAAGGCGTGAGGTGGGTCAGGGGTTGAGCCCAGGTCTGCCTCTACAAGCTCATGCTCCTCACCACTCTAAATGCTGACACAGACCTGAAAAATAACATGAGAGCCAAATACATCGCAATCAAACCTTAACTGAACCGTTTACTAGTCACAGGGAACTTGCAGAGTGGGGTGTGTAACTCAGCTGGTGGAGCGCTTGCCTTGAATGTCTGGAGCCCGAGGGTAAGCTCCCAGCACTGCATTACACCAGGCATCAGGGCACACACCTCCTATAATCCCTGTACCTGGGGAACGCAAGCATGAGGAGCAGATGTTCAAGGACATCTTCAGCTTCCTAGCAAGTTCAAGGTCAGTCAGAACTAGATGAGACTCTGCCTCAAGAAGAGAGTTGTGTGTGTGTGTTGGGGGGAGTGCATCATGTAAATCTTAACAAAAAAAAAATAATGCTTTTCAATACCTATCCCTCCCATGTATCAATATGTGACCAATACGCCAGAATATACCACACTTCAAAAGACATGTCATATCTGGCTGTATGATATTTTGCTAACTGACTTTCTGTATGAGTTACTTTTCTCATTGATTTAAGAGAACTAGAGAGCACACACAGTCCCATCTGTGGAGGCAGGAACCTTTGGTGTGTCTTGTCTGGATCTCAGTGGATCAGGAAGCAGAGAAGGTACTGGGAGCATGGCCAGGCTTGAATCTCAGACCCACCTCCACCACCTCTACCCAACGACAAACAGTCAGCCCTGCCTCCTGCCCCAAAGGAGGCACGAGAACCTAGGGATTAAGTGTTCAAAGAGTGCAGGGCACAGTTCACACTCACACCAAGACTCCTTCCTAAATAAGTGTTGCTCAAGCTAATAACTAATAGACTTATCTCCCCAAATCATACCAGTGGACAAACTCGCCGTTATGAGTCTGATAAAAAGCCCATTCAACTTGCCCAGCCTTAATGCATGCGGAGGTGCTTTCTCTTACTGCAACTTGATATGCCATGCTTTGTTGATACTCATGGGAGGCCTGCCCTTTCCTGGATAGAGGTGGAAGAGGAGGGGATTGGGGATTGGGAGGGAGGGTGGGGAAGAGGGACTGGGAGGGGAGGATTGGGGGACAGGCTGTGGCCAAGATGCAAAATAAATAGATGAATTTTTTAAAAAGCCCATCTGAAATTAAACTTTTATCAAAAGACACATAATGCTACAAGGGGTAAAATGAAGACTTATTATTGTTGAAAATTATCATCATTATATTCTTTGAAAAACAAACAGAAAATCAAGTTTTTCCCAGGCAGCTCAGCATTTTATCACATCATTTAAAATCATTGTGATTGAAAATATAGAATAGCATAAGGGCTCTCTGACTCTGCTAAGGCTCCTGGCTGAATTGCTGGACTCAAACAGCAATTACACAGCATACATTCTAAGATCCATACTTGTTCTTCACCTCGCAGTGGTGATGGGAGAGGCTGGGGGAGGGGGCGCTATGGTGTTCCATCCAACTCTTGACTAAATTTGAATATCACTCAGAACTGAGGTTTTTAAAAAACCCTTTCCATTCCTCAGTACCCATTTCAAGCTATTCAAAATAAAAATGACTGAGCTGAAGGTCATATTATTCCACTCTCCTCATTTGGAGCAATCCATATGGCATAAGCAGCAGACCCTGGGCCTGTATCCCACACCCCCATCCAAAATATCTCCCTAGCTGCTAATGGGGAAAATCTGATGTCATGAAAAAAAATGTTTTTAAGTTTCCATAGTCAAAAAAGTTGGTTTAAATAAGTTTTGCTGGATGGTAAGACCTGTTGCTGAAAACGCCACATGCTTTGGTTGCAAGACAGAGAGAAGTCAACTCAAATTGAACCATAAGCTCCCCGCGGCTAGCTAGCCGTCATTGCTTTCACAGCGATGGAAAATGAAATACAGACTGCAGGGGGAAACAGACATCTACAATTTTACTCAACTTGGATCCTGCCAGCTACGCTGCTGACCTGCCAGGCAAGCTGTGACCACTGGCTCAATAGTGGCACAATTGTCACAGAGGCAACCACTGCTTCCTGACTATACGTGAGGCCTGTTGCACAGTAGGGAATTCACGCCTGGTTTCACAAACCTGATCAAAACTCTGTGGATTAGATAGCCATCGGCCCTAGTGTGGAAGCTACTACTATTATTTGAATGCACAAACACACTGAGCCCATCAAACTGCCTTCTAGATATTTATGCTAATGCCCCTGGAGCTGTGGTGCTGCCCTCCTTTCTAGAAGTTTCCCTGCTGCAATGGTCAGGTGCCCCTGCAGTGACTCACAGCTGGTCAAAGTGCTGAGAAGGAGTGACTGTTGAATGCTCAGCTCCATGAGCACTGTCTAAATGGGACGTCTACATCTCCCCCTCACCTGAAGGCTGAGGGAACCCTGCCGAAGAAGGGCAAAGAGAATGTGAGAGTCAGGAGAGAAGTGCAGAATGCTGTCATCCTGGTACGACCTGGCGCTTGCGCTCTTGAACTCCCGCAGCTGTGATGCCTGCACATGTCTGAGCCCTTCAACACTCGGCCATGGATGGAGGAAGGGCTGCGAGGCCTGCCTGCCTCTCCCTGAGGCCTTACAGCCAGATTAATGGCTGCTGGGGGAGGAGGAGACATCTTTAGTGGCATAGTCACTGGTAAGGTGACCACGCTCCCGCAAAGGACCCATCACCCATGTTCCTGCAAGCAACCTTAATTACATCTGTGGCCCTAATTTTGACACACACACACACACACACACACACACACACACATGCACGCGCACACACACACATTCAACTGCACCTGCATACATACATGTGCCCATGTACACAAAAAACACCCATGCATACATGTGTGCACACCACATACATATTTATGGAGTAGGGAAGAGAAACATGTTATAAGGCATCTTAAGTCTTAGAAGTCCTGTAACAGGGCACAAGATGCTGCTGTAAAAGAAAACCCTAAGGACTCTTCAAAGCCACAAGTTCCACCAAATGCTCTGAGCTTCAGAAAAGTTCAATTTACTGAGTAGGGGTTGGAGTATCCACCCCAAAATATACGGATGTTTTAACTGTTTCTCCTATGAGTGAACATGACCTGATTTGGACACTGGGTCTTCACTGATGTGATCAAGGGCTGGTATCTTAGCATCTGCCATTGATCTGTGTCTAGGGTTACTTACAAAGAGAGGCCATGTGAAAACAGAGACACCCCAGAGCAATAGGACCACAGAGACAGAACATGGCTTGAAGAGACAGCAAGGATGGCCAAGGAGCAGCACTACCACCAGAAACTAGGACAGAGAAGAAAGCCTCCTCCACAGAGTGTCCGAGGGAGTTGACACTTTGAACTTCCAGAGTCCAGGGCTGAGCAGAAGAGTGAGTGTCATTGTCCAAGGCCACTTTTTAGTCAACATTCTGGTAGGTCAGCAGGAGTGAATTCAAATGGGGGTACATGAAACATCAGTGCCTAGATGCAAAACAGACACCATGCAACACACACACACATACACACACTCACATATATACACACATACTCACACACACATACATACACACACTCACACACACATACACACTCACACACACATACACACTCACACACATACACATACACACTCACAAACACACATACACACTCACACACACATACACACTCACACACTCACACACATACACACACACTCACACACACACTTACACACACTCACATATATACACACATACTCACACACACATACACACACATACATACACATACTCATACACATACACACATGCTCACACACATACACACACACTCACACACACACACATATACATAGCACACTGAACAACATGAGTAACAGGTGTGGGTGGAAGGAAGGGAATAGAAAAAAGTGTCAAAAGAAAGATTCTGGGCTTCTCTAGCCTCTGAGGTGACCAGAGGAAGTGGGTGTAAGGACGAGTGCGAACACTTTTCTGTTGCTGTGGTAAGTCACTGTGACCAAAAGCAGCTTATAGAAGGAAGGGTTTTATGGGGCTTCCAGTTCCAGAGGGTTACAGTCCGTCCCGGCCGGGAAGCATGGCGGCAGGCAGCAGACAAAGGCAGCTGGAAAGTTGAGCAGAAAACTGAGAGCTCTCTTCTCAACTAGAGCCCGGCAAGTCAGGCTCTTGCTCTCAAAGCCCACCCGCAGTGACATGTTTCCTCCAGCAAGGCCACACCACCTGAACCTTCCAAACAGCACCGCCAGGCGGGCACCAAGCGGGGACCAAGTATCAAATGCCTGAGGCTATGGGGCACATTTCTCATTCAAACCACCACAAACACCACTCTAGAGTGTTAGTTGGAGACACACACAGAGCTCAGCTGACTAGAGGAGACCCACATGTCTCTGAAAGATTTCTCCCTGTGAAGTTCAAAACTATCTGCCTTGAAGGTGCCTGCACAGCCCATGGATCTCTGGCTTAAATGAGCTTTGGAAAATACATATATTTTCCATTTTCATGACCATTAGGTTCTGGAGCTGGCTTGCCCATCAGGAAAACAGCTAAACAATTAACAATTTGAAGTCAAGCCATTTACATCCTTCTACTGTTTCCAGAGAAAAACTGAAGATAGGAAAGATCTCTCTGAAACTTTGGAGTAGAAAATCTCCACTGAGTAGAAGGATGGTGAAGGGTTTCTGTGGGGGAAGGGAGGGGAATCGGGAACACCTTAACTTTTAGTGTGCAATACGCTTGTTAAATAGACCCACTAATGGTGTTATTGCGGCTAAAAACAGTGACTTGAAAATGCTGTGTACATTATTACTGTCATTATCCCCCAACTGTAAGAACGCTATGATAAAACTAACTCAAAACACCTGGGGAAAGGTAATTGCTACTAATGGATCTGAAGTGTGCAAAACTGGACGTCATTACCCCCTCCCATGGAGGGCTGGGGGCGCTGCTGGAGATGATGGGCAGGAGGCTCCTCATCTCCATCAGGCTGCGGTTTGAGCAGAGAGCTAGGTGGCTTTCTCACTGCAGCCGGGATACTTCGGGGTCTTAGTACCTCTCCCTCACTCTGCCCTCCTCCCCAGTCCCGGCTGCTTTGGAGGAGGTACCGGGAGCCAGAAAGGAGTGCTGCCTCCAGCTGCGTTTCTCAGATCAGTTGCCTCCAAATGAGTTAAGGCTGGCTGACCCTGAAATTCACGGAAATGACCCAGAATCAGAGGCTTATGAACGGCAAGTGGGTCACCTCAAGCAGTCCTGTGAGCAGACACCTAAGAGAAGGGGGACTTGGCCTGTTCCCTGAGCTGCAGCTGCTCCCAGTACCCCACCCCGAGTCTGTCCTGGGTCACACTCTGCCTGGCTACACTGCTGCCGCCGTGTCGAACCCCATCTCCTCATGCAACCCAAAGATTCCGCCCCTGATTCCAGCCAATAAGATTTTTAAGTCCTTCGTCCTTGACTGTTTTCCAAAATTTCAAAATGAATGCCCCCACAGAGCATGAACACCTTAGCGTCAGAGTGTCTCTCCCCTGCCCAAGTCTCCATTATATGGTCCAACATACACGTACTGCTCATCATATATGTTCTACATAACACACATACTTACTGCACATCACATACATACTGAACATCACATACATGCTGCACATCACACACACACACACAGATACACACACACTGCGCACCACAGACACACCTGCACATCACACATGCCCTTGTGAATCACACACATTCTTCACGTCGCACATGCATTGCACATCATGAAAGCTAATGCTGATTGGGAATTTCGCTTCCTTTTTGCACTGCAAGTCTGACACTTAGGCAACTTTCCCTGCTCCCTCTGGCCACAAAATAGGAGAGGAAGGAAAGCAAACAAACAAACATGGGACCCAAAGCCTGGAAATAAACTAAGTCAGTTCTGATGAAAAGAGCGCAGAAACTGAGAATCTAAAAGAGGAAATTCTAAGCCAGCGGTGGTGGCACACTCCTGGATCCCAGCACCAGCGCCTGGGTGAGGAGGGGCAGCAGTGCCAGGCCAGCTCGACCTACAGAGGTCCTGTCTTGAGAAGAAATAGTCCTCCACACGTGTAAGATGTGAGAGGGAGGCCCACGGCATCCGTGGAGGTCTGGCACTCAAGGTTCTGAATGCGGAACAAGCAGAGGACTGAGACGTGGGTACCTGAGTGGTCAATGACTCCATTGATGAGGCCTCACCCTGGTGAAGGGCAGGAGGGGAAGAAGGGAGCACTGGCCCACACCTGGCAGAGGAAACCCTGTCCGGGAAGGTCAGAACCCTGGAGATGAGCCATCTGCAAAATGCTATTTGTGTTTGCAAAACAGGGGCTTACCGTGTAGACCAGACTGATCTAGAACTCTCTACCTAGCACAGCTGGCCTAGAACCTGACCCCCTCCTGCCTCCACACCTCCTGAGTGCTAAGCTGGAAGGCATGCAGTACCCCACCACTCAGACTTTGGAAATGCATTCTTACAGGAAGCCTCAGCAAAGAGTCTGTGATTTCGTCTTTTCTGTATCAATGTCTTTATTTCTTTGCTTATTCAAGTCTTACTTATTTAGCTTCAGCTGCTGTGACAAGTGTTAATGTTGGAACATGGTGTGTGAACAAAAAAGATACAGCCGCTGGCAAACAGGCCAACAAACCCCCAGGATCGTAGGAAGCCAACGAAACACAGAGGTCCGTCCACGGTCAAGTCTGGACCGATCGTCACAGGAAGAAAAACGAAGTATAATAGGATGATAGGGTAGGGCGCCATTTCAAATAGGCACTTGAGGCCATGGGATGATGACCGGAAGTATGTGAGGTATCTGGGGAAGAGGGGAGGAAATGCAAAACGCAGGAGCAGAGAGCACTTTAGGGCTTAAAGGAGATTGATCAGCAGCATAGGGGCGGTGGCTTACCCCCAAGCTGAATTAGGAACATGACTTGGTTGGGCCTCATAACCTCAGTGAGGTCTTGTTTGCTTTTGTTTGTTTATTGTTTTTAGATATTCTACTAAGCATATATTAATATTAAAACAATGAGTTTCATCCTAACACTGTCATACCTATATGTACTCTTTGGTAATTTGGTCACGGACATCATTACTCTCTCTTGCCAGCCCTTTGTGGTGTCCCCCTTTCTCTTCCCAAATCGTCCTCCTTTTACTTTTATGACTAAAAAAAAAAATCTGGATTCCACAGATGAATGAAAATAGGTGGCATTTTGTGTCTAACAATCTCCAGTTTCACCCACTTTCCTGTGAACAGTATCATTTTATTATTCATAACTGAACAAAATGCTATTTTGTATATGTATCCCATTTTCCCTGCTACCAATGGCATCCTGACTGATTCTAGAGCATGACTGTAACAAATATGAGTGTGCACTGGAATCCTGTTCTCAGGGACAGAAGACATGGGAAGGTTCAAACAGAGAGAGAAGACAGTTCAGATCTATTTATAAAGGGTATCTGTGACAGCCACATGGAGGGGACACTGTGGGAGACTGGCTATACCACCACTGTGTTGATCCACTGTGTTGATGCAGGAGGATGGGTGAGTGAGACTCAATCAGGTTCATAAGGGTTCTGAAAGAAGCCTGAGGGATTTGCTGCTGGGCATGGTGGGGTATGAGATGAGGGCCAAGCACGGCTCTGAGCGGAAGGCAGAGACAGGCGGGCTCTGGTCCTGCCATTACAGCAACGGGATCTTGGGCAATGCTTTTCCCCTTTCCCCTTTCTCATCCTGCTTCATCACCTAAGTGACATTGGGACTAGAAGATGTGTGACATTCCTGTGGGCTCTTCCCTCTCTCCCTCCATGTTTGATGTGAGAGAAAATTCTGCAGCAGATCACTTTTAAATATCCAGCTATCAACTCAAGAGTTCTTACAACTCAAATATGACCTGTGACAGTTTGTTGTGTCAACATGGTGGGATTTAAAAATCATCATGGAAGCAAACCACCGGGTATGTCTGCGAACTGTTGAGATGGGAAGACCCACCCTAAGCCTGGACTACACCATACCACGTCCTAGGGTTCCCTAGACTGAACTAAAAAGTGAAAGCACACTGAGTATCAGCATGCATAAGTCTCTGCTTCCTGACTGTGGATGCAAGGTGAGCATCTGCCTCCTGTAGTAAGTGCGTAGCTGTTCCAGCTTTGACCTTGAAACACTGCCCCGAGAGTGACAGCAGGTAACTGCCACACCTGCCTATGATCTGCCCCTGGGCTGATCTGCCCCTGGGGCATGATTGAGAGGGAGCCCCTTAAGACTCCAGGTGCTTACTTGTTTGGCCCTTCTGGATACCTCATGGTCTTGGAAGCTGGATGGGACACCAAGCCAGAGTTCTCCACTGGATGGTACCTCATCTCTCCTGGATCTTGTAACCAACCCCTATTGGCTGTAAGTTATCCCAGAAATAAACTTCCCTTTATTACCAGATAAATTATGTGGAATTGCCTCGTAATTACAGTAAAAGCCTCCAGCTCCTGCTCCCATGATGTCCCCACCATGATGGACAGCACCCTTGAACCATGAACCAAAAAAAACCTTCCCATCCTCAAGTCACTTAGGTTAGACGTTTTGTCCTAGCAATACGAAAAGTCACTAAGACAAGACATGTGGGATCAGCATTCATTCCCATGCCCTCTCCTTCTTCCATGTGGGTCCTGGGGATGGCACTCAGGCTGCCAGTCTTGAAGGCAAGCATCTCTACCCACTGAGCCATCTTACCAGCTCCTGTGTTCTCCCCTTTGATTTTTTTTAACTCAGGTCTACCAGATCTTGGGGGGAGAGGTCAGTCCTTGTCTATGACTGGAGTGGTTATGTATCATTACCAACAACTTTTTGAAAATCTGGGCCTCCTGCAGAATTCTGTAAAATTTCATCATCTATTTAGATTTTTACTTGCCTTGGTATTGCCAAGTGTTTTCTACATCCTAAAATTAGTGAAGAGATGGGCCAAGAACAAAAGATGCTAAAGATGTTGGCTCCACACGAAGTTAAGATGCTGGTGTGGATCACGGGGGCATGTGAGGAGAGAATGGTTTTGTAAGTGATCGGCTGTTGCTGAGTGGTTTTCCCTTCATCTGCAACTGGAAACTGGGGTGAAAAACACTTAAGAGAACAGAAGGATCCTCATGCCAATGAGCAGCCAGCTTCATTAAGTCTCTGATGATGGGCCTGAAATGTCATGTAGCAGGGAAGCATGGTTTCCCAGCATCCTTCAGTACATCTAATTGTATTTAAATACAATGATAACACCTGAGGCTCCATGGGTTCTCAGACATAAAATGTTTTATATAACCCGTCGCTGCATATTTACTAGACAGGTATAGAGAAATTAAGAGGGAAAAGCAGTTATTATTCTTTTAAAGGAGATTCACGTTTTTATTCATTCTTTTTAATTTTGACAACATCCCCAAATCTGGTGTGACCCTTGGTTTGCTACCCACAGCAGATCCTGTGAAGGCTCTAAGCCGGTGGTTCTCAACCTGTGAGGCATGACGCCCTTTGGCAAACTTCTATCTCCAAAAATATTTACATTACGATTCATAACAGTAGCAAAATTACAGTTATGAGGTAGCAACAAAAATAATTTTATAGTTGGGGATCACCACAACACGAGGAACTGCGTTAAAGAGTCACAGCTTTAGGAAGGTTGAGAACCACTCAACTAAGCAAATGCTGTACACACAGGAATGAGAGCATCGGGTGAGCCAGGAAAGGCATGAGGAAGACAGAGGTGGCAAGCTGGCAGGGCATACCCTACAGAGGCTCGATCCTCGACTGTCCCTGTATGTGCAGGACACATCTTCCATAGGGAAGCCAGCCTTGGATTTTGGCTGAGAGTGGGTCAATTTGAAGATTCTTCTGGTCATTCTGATATTTCTCCTAAAAGAACTGAAGAAGAAAGTTGACCTGAGGTGGGTTCAAAAAAAAAATGTTTTGAGCTGGAAAGACTGCTCAGCAGTTAAAACTGTATTCTTTTCCCAATGCCCACTGTAATTCCAGCTGCAGGGGATCTGACCCCCTCTTTCGGCCTGTTTGGGTACCTGTACACATGTACACACACACACACACACACACACACACACACACACACACACACACACACACAAAATCAAGAGTAACTTTTAAAATCTGTTTTAATCCTATGTAGAGGAACAGAAGAGCACTGCTGCCATCCCTACTTGCGAAATGCCAAAGGAGACAGGACTCATCACTTCCAGCTTCCAAAGCACTATTGGTACTTGGTGACGTCTGAGGGGATCCATTGTGATGAAGAAAGTATTTCAAACCCACATCCTTCCCATGGGAGAGACAGCCTGTGGTAATACTCAGAGCCCAGACTAACTGGTCACTGCATGGTCTCATAGGCTCAGGGATAGAAAGAGGAAGTAGTGGTCCTCTGTGCTCTTCACCCACCACATGCAGGTACATGTGCTATGCCAGATGTCACTGGAGGATGCTGATGCCACCATCCCACACAGGCTGGAAGCACCAGCATTTAGTGCAGTACCTACTGATCTGTTCAATAAAGGAGTCACTGAAGTCCCCAGTGGAGCCTAAATGCTGCCTTGGAAACTTTGGCCAGCAGCAGAATTCCTGGCCATCCACTGTCCACCAAGTAGAGGGGCACAGAAAATTGAAAGCTTCTTACTACCCTATCATGATCAGCTAAAATCCTAACACTCTCCCTTTAAGGGAAGTGCTTCCCATCTGACAATAAAGGCAGATCCCCAGTTCCCCAACTCCCTGGCAACATCAGGTTAATTTCTTGCGGTTGTTTTCACCATTCAGGGAACAGCTTCGTGTATTTGTAAACAACAAATTCTGTCTGAAACATAAAGCCTGTATAATGGATGCTCTTGACTCACTATTTGCCAATACTGTTTGCACATCGTTAATAGTGGTGCTTTTCTCTAATTACTGTGTTTGGAATATGTTTTAAGATTTTTTTTTTTAATTCAGGTAGGCATGATTGTCATCAGTATGTCCAAGTCTCCTTCTGGAACATACAAAGCACCTACTTCTCCACCCCTGGTGCTGTGAGGTGGGGCCACAGACCTAAACATGATGAAAGACTCTAACTGCATGTCACTTACAAAAGAGCACTCAGTTGTCTATGCACTCATCACTTACCATAGTTCTGTAGCTTGGATCTGGAGCCCAGCCCATGTGTTAAAGGCTGGGTCCTCAGTATGGTGCCATTGGCTGGGTAAACAAACCTTCAGGAATAGGGGCCTCACAGAAAGAAAGTAAAGTCATTAGAAATGTTTCCTTGAAAGAGACACTGGGACTCTGGTCCCTTCCCTTCTCTCTCTAAAGCCACGGTGAAGAGTGTTCCTCTGCCATGGGCTCCTGCCATAATGTCCTGTGTCATGACAGCCCAAAGCAAAGGGCCAAGAAACGATGGACTAGTGCAGTACAGCTGTCATTGTGAGCCTTGGGGATTGAGTCACAGTGACACAAGGTTAAGACATGGCAATCCACAAATCATGTCTTAAGGTCAAGCTGCCACAACAGCCACACAGACTGGATTCCTGAGGTCACATCCACTGGGCGACAGCTGCCCATGAAGGAAGAAACTTGTTTATATAAAGGCGCTGACACTTTGATGTCATTTGTTGAGTATTATTACTTAGCTTCTCCTGACCAATAGGTAATGAATGAGTCCACCAGTTCGGAAAGAATACCTGCTCCAAAAGCAAATGCTGGAATGGGTCTGTGTGGACACCAAAAGATGAATCCCTCCAAAATAAACACCCTCCATATCACAGAACATTCTAGGCTAAGCAAAGTGGTATTGTCAAAGGCACTTACTTGGTGGCTTATAGAAATGCTGACATATTTGGTGAATGATGTGCTGCGAAAATTGCCAGATATATGATCTCAACTTCTAGAAAACCCAGGAAAAAACTAGGAGAAAAAGATGTCAAAATTTTACCAATGAGTAGCTCTAAGTAGTGATTTTTATTTTTTTCTTTGAAGATTTCTACATTTTTTTCAAATTACTTCTTGTTTTTCTGTTGACTTAGTGGCTGCACCAGAATCTACTGATATTTTAACTACTGTCTGCTCCCTGAAGCCCAGCAGTATAGACAGTGGTCTAGAGGGATTCACATTCCCTCTGACACTGGCTCTGTGGCTGCTGACAAACGTAGTTTTTAACTAAGTCCCTATCATTCTATTTACCAATAAAAACTCAGGAGTCAGATGCTGTGGTGAAAACCTGCTAGATCAAAGAAGCCGAGAAGCAACCAGCTGACCTTCTTTTTTGGCCAGAGACCCAGCAAGAGAGCATCTCTCCACTCCTCCCAAACCAAAAAGACCGCACGCCTCCAAGGCCCTCTCTACTCCTTCCTGTGCATCTCTCTATCCGTATTCCTGGCTCTCCCATCCTCTCTATGGCTAATTCCTGCTGATTAGTAGCTGGCTCTGCTTTCTGGTCCAAGGTTAATTTTATTAACACAGCCTCGAAGTTTCACAATGAGATCAAATATCCCACAACAACTTCTAACATATATAGTTTAAATCAGGGGATTTTTTTTTTTTCAAGACAGGGTTTCTGTGTGTAGCCTTGGAGCCTTTCCTGGAACTCACTCTGTAGCCCATGCTGGCCTTGAACACACAGAGATCTGCCTGCCTCTGCCTCTTGAGTGCTGGGATTAAAGGCATAAGCCACCACCACCTGGCTGAATCAGGGGAAGTTTTATTAGAAAAAAAGTAAATTTATATAGTAGGCTTGGTGATTTCAATCATGCCAAGGAATTTTCTGTGGTGAAGAAAGTCTTGATTCAACCTTCTATACCTCCCAGATGCCACCCAGGATAAAGGTCATTAGTGCTCAGTGTAATGTCTCTATGGAGGGGATGTACTATTAATTAAATAAGATATTATTATAATATCATTTAGAACCTAGATGCTAAGTTATTTCTACAACCTTTTGGTCACATGAAGTTATTTATGCTCACGTTATCCCATTTAAAGTCCTGAGGACAAAAAATGATCCTAAGTTCAAGGTCTGCTTGAATGAGTTAGCAAGACAAAGCTTTCTGAGCACAGGTGAAGCCTGAGTCACATCCCAGTACTGAAAACAGAGAGTCCAATAACAAACCTGGATGTTATAAAAGCCAAAGTAGACCTCTTCTCCCTATTTCCAGCAGCTCACTGCGGGCTGGTCCCAATTCACCCTCCACATCAACCTCCTTCTCCTACTGGCCCTGCTCATCTTCCTGCACCGTCTCCAGACCCTTCCCCTCCCCACACTCTCTTCCCTCTCACTGGACAGGGTGTCTTCACAATGTTCTTAAATAGATGTGAACTGAAGATCACTCCTAAGATGGGTAGGTTTTCTTACTTTAATACTTGGTCAAACCCTGTTTGGCACACTGAGCTAAGGACCTCCCAGTCTCTAAAAGAAAAGACAAATATTAACTAAGAATTAATTAAGAATCAAGGATTAGGTGCTTTAGTGTGTCGATTTCTTTTCCTGTTTCTGTGATAAAATCTTCTAACAAAACAACTTAAGGGAAACAAGAGTGACTTTGCTAACAGTGCTAGAAGCATGGCGTGACAGCAGGGAAGGCGTGGCATTGGGCAGGGAAGGCGCATGGCATTGGGCAGGGAAGGCGTGGCATTGGGCAGGGAAGGCATGGCATTGGGCAGGGAAGGCATGGCATTGGGCAGGGAAGGCATAGCATTGGGCAGGGAAGGCACATGGCATTGGGCAGGGAAGGCATGGCATTGGGCAGGGAAGGCATGGCATTGGGCAGGGAAGGCGCATGGCATTGGGCAGGGAAGGCATGGCATTGGGCAGGGAAGGCATGGCATTGGGCAGGGAAGGCATGGCATTGGGCAGGGAAGGCGTGGCATCAGGCAGGGAAGGCGCATGGCATTGGGCAGGGAAGGCATGGCATTGGGCAGGGAAGGCGTGGCATTGGGCAGGGAAGGCGTGGCATTGGGCAGGGAAGGCATGGCATTGGGCAGGGAAGGCATGGCATTGGGCAGGGAAGGCATGGCATTGGGCAGGGAAGGCATGGCATCGGGCAGGGAAGGCGTGGCATCAGGCAGGGAAGGCGCGTGGCATTGGGCAGGGAAGGCGTGGCATCAGGCAAGGAAGGCATGGCATTGGGCAGGGAAGGCATGGCATTGGGCAGGGAAGGCGCGGAGGCAAGGCAGGAGGTAGTCTGGTCACATCACATGCATCCTCAGGGAGCAGAGAGTAAACAAGAAGTGGGGCTTGGCTCTAAAGCCTCAAGATGCACCCCAGGAACCCACTTCCTACAGTGAGGCTTCACCTCCTCAAGAGTCTACTGTCACCCCAAACAGCACCACCACCTGGAGACCAAATGTTCAAACGTGGGAGCCTGTGGGAGACACTTCACATTCAAACCATAACACTCCATCTTTATCAGTTAGTTTGACAATCAAAATGGTGTCAACTATATGGGTAAAAAAATGATCATGAGTAGATGTGAAATGTGCAAACATAAGAAAGAACATCTTTTTCTTTTCAGACAGGGTCTCCCGATGTAGCCCAGAGGCCTAACTCCTGATGATCCCGTCTTAGCCCCAAGAGAGTTGGGACAACATGAGTGCATCCATCTCCATGCTAGGACAGGGTCTCTTAACAGCTGTCCCTGCAATCTCTCATGTCAAAACTGATTGAATTTTTTTTTTGTCAAAAATCTAGTTCTCTTAACACCCCAATCTCACAGAAACTAGGACTACTCCAGTCTCCAACTGATGTTACCACAGCTGCTTTATCCACAGATGTCGGGCCTTGGGCAGAGGTGCACGTCTTGGAAGGTACTACCAAATAAAAACACTTCCATAAAATTCCAAGACATCACGCCTGCATGCTGTACTTCCGCTCTGGCAGAGATCTGTAACTTGGGTTCCCCGGGGACTCTTCAGAAGCAAACGCTAAGAACTGAGCTGGCTTCCCAAGAATGTCAAATCAAACAACAGACAACGACCTGGGCAGCTTTTGCCCCAGACCTCCAGCCTGTGACCCGGATGACAGTGACTTGCTGGCAGTCACACTCAGACCCTCAGCTCTCCCCGTCCTGCACTTCACAATCACCTCTCCCTTCAGAAGCTTTGTTAAGATACTTAAACACCCTTCCTCTAATCACATTATTCTATAAGCCAGAGATTAAAACTTGGTAAGTTGAGGGGTTGAAAATGCTTCAGGCGAGTTGACTACTATGGCATGCTCTCTTCAGGTTGAGGTTGGAATGTCCTGACTGATCGCAGGCATTACCTAGGGTCTTCTGCTATCCATGTCATAATCACTCATCATGATTTCTCCAGTCACAAAGGCTCCTGCAGTCACTCACTCAAGAATGATTGAAGTTCCACTATAAAGCAAAAGCCACAGGACACTCTGGTAGCCAGTGAGTCTGAGACAGAAGCTAAATCAGAGGGAGAATTATGTCATTTGGAGGAGTAAACAGATCTAAAAATAATCAATTGATGAGACTTGGTATTTCTGGTGACTAAGTGGTAAGAGATGCCAGGTGACTGGAAACACTCTGTTGTGGTCTTTGTGTGGTGTGGCTTCTGCACCCGTTTCTCCCAAACTTCTGGAGAAACCCCAGATTTCCTAGGCAATAATGGTATTGTATCACTTTTCCTGGAGAGACATAATGAAAGATCTCTTCACCCCATATAGGACACTGATGGACCAAAGAAAGAATTTTGTCTGAACCCAGCCTGGTGAACCAGTGAGTTTACTGGAGTTATTTACAGGAGCATGGGTGACTCACCTCACCAGGACACCTCACCTCACCACCAACATGTCTGACTCACAGCAGCTACATTACTCAAGAATCTCATCCCCAGCAATTTACCTCATACATGCATGTCTTGGGGAAGAGAAGAGCTACATGAGACGCTGTGAAGACCTCACGAGTCCTGTGAGCCTCGTGACTTTCTCTCTTCCCTCCAAGCAGCAATGTCATTAGACCCCAGATTCACTGGCGGTCTCTAAAGGGTGGACATGGTAACTCTGCTTCAAGATACTGATGGTCACACAGGTCACAGAGGAAACAGCTACACTCCCGTGATAAGCCAATGACAATGACTTTACCTCCTCCAAGAACCATCTTGGGCCACTATAACCAAAGCAGCAGAGCCTCTCTGACTCTTCTTGCTAAGTCATATAAAATCCTTGCCCTTCCTCAATGCAGGATTCTCGGGGCCTTTCCTGTGTCACCTCACCGCTGTGAATGAAGTTCAAGATGGGGTCCTGCTTGTTTCCTTCTCACTCTGCCTCACGGCTCAGCAACTCTGTGCCCCTGACAGACAAAGAGCACAAAGGGAAGTATGAAAGCTTAATTCCGACATGGCATGATGGTCACACTTTCTACTTTCCAAAGTTTCTCCATGGTGCCTACGATCTTGAGAAACCATTTCTCTTAACAAAAAGCCAGCCATGCGTTTCTTGGTCCCACATGATTATAACCAATTCTCCCTGAGAGAGATTTCTAAGAATGTCTTCAAAATCTGCTATTTTCTAAGAAAACATTCCAGTCTTGAGTCTCCAGGGCTGTGGCTTACTTTAAAAAAAAAAAAAAAAAAAAAAAAAAAAAAGAGTTTTCCCTAGCAGACATGCATGTAGCTCAGAAATGACCAAGGACTGTTTTCTCCTCCCAAATCCTACATGAATGGCATCTGGTCCTTGCAAAGTAAGGCTCCCACATCGTGCGTCTTTATAATGGGGGTAGGGAGAGAGGAGGATGGCAGGGGTAATTTTTTCCCAATATGTTTGTCATTATTATAGGTTATATATACAGAAGGAAAGTTAATTAAGCTTTTTTTAAAAAATCCATCACACATCAATGGCTGCATTTTAATGAGTACAAAAAGTTGAGGTGTTTACTACCAATTAAAGTGGTTTTTAAATAAGCATTAATTAAGACAGAAATTCAGAAGAAAGTTATACCTTGTCAAAGAAAGGCCAGTGCAGGCTGTGCCCACTTCTGCTCCCTTTCGCATTCAGATGGTAATTACCACCAACCCTATATTTTCCATAATAATGAGGAGATGCTGTCCTGTCCATCAAACAACAACACACACACAAAAGTGGTGGAATTAGAAATGCTCAACCTGAAGTAAACTTTTCAAATGTTCTCCTTCTGGATTTCCCCCTCATCTATGTCAGAGTCCCTCAAAGGAGAGGTTAGCCTGATTTGCAGGGTGAGTTTCTTTCTTTTATTCTCTGTCTGTAGGGAAGACGGCAGGAGAGCCCTCATTGGTCAGGAAGAAGCTGCTTAAGTCTACATCAGCAAATCAGAACAAGACCCTAGTGCCCTTCCAGAGGCTGCAGGTCGTCTCCCTATGTTTCTTTCTAATTGTGTGCTTGGAAAGGGCCATCTCTCCCGGGATGGCAAGGAGGTGGTATTAGTTACTTTTCTTCTTGCTGTGACAAAATACCCAACCAAAACAAGTTTAGGGAGTGTTTATTTGGGCTCACGGTTCAGGGGTACAGTCCATCACAATGGAAACACATGGTGATGGAGCCCAAACTAGCCTGTCACATGGCATCCACACTCGGGAAACTGAGGGAGATGAAGGCTGGTGCTCAGCTCACTTTCTCTCTATGCAGTCTGGGACCCCAGCCCACAGGATGTCAACACCCACACACACAGTGTGTCTTCTCTTCTCAATCAAACCAACCTAGACAAACCCTCACAGGCATGCTCAGAGGCTTGTTCCCTAGGGGATTCTAGATCCTGTCAAGTTGACAGGCAACACTAACTACCCTAGAATGAAAATAGCCCATCACTAGCGGTCTGAAGGATGGGAAGGCACGGGGACTGTGAAGATGCTGGAAGTGGCAGTGTAGGAGGAGGCTCTGCAGCATCTCAGAACAAACTCCAGACTGACCTCCACCTCCTAAGTCAGATGCTGGTGTTTTAGTGATGACCCTTTTCTAACCAAGTTCACATGACTGACACATCAGCATCAAGGTTTCCAAGTAAATGCTGAAGGAGCCGCTCTCCTGTGGTCAAATCGCTCTGACCCACAGGACACAAAATTTCAGTTAGATAGGACAAAGGAGGTCAAGAGGTCAACATATATTATATTCCAATATGACATGTTATCACTATTCTAATATAAAATGCCAAGAGAATAAAGGGTTCTCACCACTAAAATATCCATGTGACCTAATATGTGCATGTTAATTAGCTAGATTTTGGTTGCTCTACAATATATAGACACTTCAGAATATTTTGTTGCACACAGTAAATGCATTCAATTTTATCTGGTAATTAAGCGTTTTAAAAGTGAATCGCTAAAAACCTTGACACAGAAGAACCAGGTACGGTGGTACACACCTAGAACCCCGGCACTCAGGAGTTAGAGGCAGGAGAACTGTATGTGTGAGGCCAGCCTTGGTCACCTAGTCAATTTTAGGCCAGCTAGGGCTACATAACAAGCCAGCCTCTACTCCTCCCTAAACAAACAGACAAATGACCCACCCTCGACCCAAAAGGAAGGAAAGTTTTTACATCTGCCTGTGGTGATATATTGTGTACCCTAATAAAATTTAAAGATCAGAGAACAGAACAAGCCACTAGATTAAACATAGGTGCCAGGCAGTAGTAGCACACCCCTTTAATCCTAGCACTTGGAGGCAGAGATCCGTCTGGATCTCTGTGAGTTCAAAGCCACCCTGAACTATGTGAGATTGACTCAGTCTAGGAGAGAAACAGAGCCAGGCAGTGGTGGCACACACCTTTAATCCCAGTACTTGGGAATCACATGCTTTTATTCCCAGGAAGTGATTGCTGGGCAGAGAAAGGTATATAAGGTGTGAGGAGACAGGAACTAGAGGCTTTTTCAGACTGAGGAGTCCTAGAGATAAGATGTGACAGTGGCTTGTTCCTTTGTCTCTCTGATCTTTCAGCATTTACCCCAATATCTGGTACCAGGTTTTTTATCATAAGACCATTTAGAAATTCGTGTTACATCTACCAAACAAAGCTAGTAGGTATTTGGATAACATCAATACTTACTTTGGTCTCTTTGGGTCCCATTTCAATGTAGATTCTTCTTGAATATTGCTGGCCTAGGTGAAGAGCCCTTCACTGGGCAGCAAAGCACCTCCTGCTGTAATTTTAGTTGTTCAAGTTCTTACCAAACAAGAAACTCTTTAGAGCCAAAGTTTTTAATCACAGATTGAACACTAAATAAGGAAAGACCAACTCCAGGGATCTACACAAAAAATACTTAAATAATCAAGTTAGCTGCATTGATGTGGGGTTAATTCCTCGGGGTGGGGATGCTGGAGAGAATATCAGCATTTCTCAGAGAGGGATGGCTTCTCCCTAGGGTATAAAGTAAAAAAGACATAGGATGCTTCCACAGCATCTCAGAGGAGTGTGTAGAGGGGGAGGAGAGTCTACTCTTTGGTTCCGCCTGAGTGGTAAACCTGCATTACAAATGGGATAAAAGGGAAAGAGCTGGTTGAGAGCCCGGATGTGGTGGCGCCCATGCCTGTAATTCCAGCACTCAAGAGGCTGAGGCGAGAAGACTGGGATTTCCAAGCCAGCTACAGATGAAGATGTGGTTCAGCTGATAGACTACATTTAGGATCCTGGCACCCTTGGGGTAGCTTCCAGAGTTCAGCTCACAGCAGCTGTCAGGACAGTCTCCCTGGAAGGGTTTAAAGAGTTTGTCTTGGGCTCGTGAGATGGCTCAGTGGGTAAAGGCACCTGTCACCATGACTGGGGACTTGAGTATGACCCCAGGACTGATATGGTGAAGCAGGGAACAAAAGCCTGCATGTTGTCCTGACTCCCACATGTGGGCTACAACACACGTGTGAACACACAATCACCTACCCTCAATAAATAAATAAATTAATATGTTTAAATGATCTTGATCTGGTCAGGGGTAATGGCACTGACCTCTGACTCCAACACTCTGGGCAGAGAAGGAGAGTTGTGAGTTCAAGGTCAGCCTGGGCTACACAGCAAGACTTTGTCTTAAAGAAACAGACAACAAAGAACTATTTCTGGAAGCCTCAATTGCAAGCAAATCTTCCCATTGTCCTTGGGTTAAATGTTTCTTGGAGTATCCTGCTGGTGTTCTTATGGGAGTGGAAAAGGGAGAGCTTGGCCTTTTGTTGTGGGGCACTGAGGGGTGGGGTAGCCTGGGACTCATTGTCACAGTGTCTAGCAGAGGAGTGGGACACAGATCCACAGTTAGGTGTTAAGGATGTGAGCCTGACAAGCCCACCAGCACACTCTCGCTCTGTGCCTAGTGACTTCCTCTAATTTGGGCCAACTGACTTGATGTCTACCCTTGTCAAAAGGAGACCTAGCTGGAAAATGAGAATGGGCCAGCCCAAACCTCTCAAAATCAAACAAAACCCAAGACTGTGATCTGATCTAGGAAGCCACAGGCTAGATGGACAAGAGTAGGAAGGAGCTCTGCCCCTGTGTCAGAGGCACACAGAGGAGCAGACACGGGTGCCTGCCGGCCGGGCTGCCTCATCTCACCCCGACTCTAACATGGCCGCCGCTGCCCATGCTCCCTCGAGCCCAATCCAAATGTACAGTTGGTTTTAGGTCTTTTGGAAAAGTGCATTTCCCCATGGAATAGGCATGGGGAGCATGCCTCCGTGGTCATGTCTGGAAGAGTGAAATGCCCCTTTTTTTCAATCCCTCGGTTATTTTACACCCATTGTCTTGCTTTATTAAAATGGAAAGAACTCTCCCTTACGTGTGCCCCATCCTGCCATTTATCGGAACCAGGGTAGAATGTGCCTTTCCACTCAATTTGGACAATGGAATGAGTTTCATTTTTATTTATGGGCTTCATAAATCCGTTTCACTTGCTGCTCTTCACGCCCCACTTCCATGCTGTTGTGTTGGGATTTCCCTTCCTGCCAGGCAATTAAACCAAAAACTCATGGAAGATTTTTTTTTTCTTTACAAAATTCTTTTAAATTCAAAATATACATAAATCATCTCCATTTCAGGTCCAATCTATTTAAGGGATGGGGCTTTGAAACCTTTGGACATCCAACTTGCCAGGTTAATTCTACTGTCGGCAAGCTTGCTTTTGAGAGCCACAGGTTTGTTCAGAGTTCCAGGCAGAAAGAACTTTTTAATTTTAGATGTTTCCAGACCTGGTGCCAGGCATGTGAGAAGATGATTGGGTGGCCCTATGGCTGAGGGGCTCAGAGAGCAGTGAGAGGCTTGAAAAGCAGTGTGGCCTGAGCTCAGAGCTGGGCTGAGAAACCCCAGAGCAGCAGCAGTATTGGCTCCATGCTCCACCCAGAGATAAAGATAGATAGACCAACAGCCCAACAGCCAGGCAGACCACACCAGGCAGCCCAGTGAGGACAGGGGAGAGACTCAGCCTGTTTCTCAGGACTTTGTAGCTCCACCAGAAGTTTGTGTTTCTCTAAACACAGAGGAGACTTCCACCTGGTCAGCAGCACCCAGTGGGACTCCGTAGGGCTGGGCACACGCAGTAAACTCAAGGACTGGATTCACACACAGTTCAGTCTTGTACAATAGTCAGGGAAGACAGCCGAAACTTTAGACAATGTGGTGATCTTAATGAGAAATGTCCCCTACAGTCTCAGGCATTTGAATCCTTGGTCCCCCATTGGTGGAGCTGTTTGGGATGGTTTAGGACTGTGGTTCTCAACCTGTAGGTCGTGACCCCCTTGGGAGCTGAAAGACCCTTTCACAGGGGTCACCTAAGACTGTTGAAAAACACAAGATATTTACATTACAATTCATAACAGTAACAAAACTACAGTTATGGAGTAGCAACGAAAACAATATCGTAGTTGGGGGTCACCACAACACGAGGAACTGTATAAAGGGGTCACAGCATTAGGAAGGTTGGGAACCACTGGTGTGGCCAGAGGAACGTATCGCAGAGACTGGCTGGCTCTGAGAGTAAAAGCCTCTCAGTTCTCTCTCTGCTTCACGGCTTTCTCTCTTCATGCGTGAGAGCCACATCAAGGAGGTGAGCTCCGGCTTCCTGTTTATGCCATCACGCCTTATCCCTCTGGGACTCTAAGCCAAATAAAATCTTCCTTCTGTAAGTTGCCTTGGTCATGGTGTTTTTATCACAGCAACAGAAAAGTAGCCAACACAGACAGGAATGTAGTCATCTGAAATTTGAAATCTGTGATGGCCCAGATACAGTTTGAATTTTATTCTGGCACGGTCTCATGTAGTCCACCCTCAATCTTGCTATGTAGCCAAGGATGACCTTGAACTCTTGATTCACATACCTCTGGTCTTTTGAGTCCTGGGATTGCAGGCATGAGCCACTATGCCTGGCCTGAAATTTAATTTGATGTTTTCTCTGATGGGATCATGCCATCCACTGGTCTTTCCTTGCCCCTCCCCCACTGTACTGGGGCTTGGACCTTGGTACCTCATGCATGCTGGGTAAGTATTCTGCCACATCTTATGACAGTTTTAAAACTCCTCCTCCTCTTCTTTTTTTCTTCTTCTCCCCCTCCTCCTCTTCTTCTTTGTACTGTGAATTAAACCTAGAGGATCACATGCCCTAGGCAAGTACTCCACCAATGAGTGACATGCCCAGCCTGCTCTCTCTTGATGGACTCATGGAAGCCCGCGCGGCATGTTCAGATGTGCCGTTAGCCTGCTAAGCCCCTTCAGATCAGCCTCCACTGAAGATCCCCGGTTGCTAGTGTGCAGCAGAAGGTGCTGTGTTTGTCACACTCTTCCCCCTCAGAGTCTCCACATGGGAGGAGAACTGGCAGCTCTCTCTGTCAAGTCACAGATTACAGGGTTGACCACGGCACCCGGGCTTACTAGGGGAAGCCATTCCTTCCTCCCTCTTCGTGGAGCCTGTGGAGATGAGTGAGGGAGCAAGCAAGCATCTGTAGGTGTGCGTGCCACAATGCTGACATGGTTGACACAAGTGTTTTGGTCCAGCTGGCAGGAATCTCCCTGGAGTAGAGATGGGTGGACCAGAGTTTGATGAGAATGTCACAGATGATTAGGATCAGCCACCTCCCTGTTTCACAGCTACTTACCCAGGAGGGAGGGCATGGAACTAGCAGGAGTACCACTCTGGGGCATTACCACTTAGGATTCCTATCAAAAACTAGTAAACTGGCATTCTGATCTGAACTTTTACTACCATGGATCTATCCCCACCCCCAAATCTGAGTTATAGTGATTCAAATTCCGGAGGCCAAGATGACATCCAGAGCCCAAATTGTGCCAGCCACAGCAGGATATGATGCCATGGAACTTTCTGCCTCAGCTGCCAGGCAGCCCCTCCATTTGCAATGCTGTGTAACATCTCAGGAAGCGCTTAATTCTACCTCAGGGATGCTATGTACTGCAACGAACAAGAGAAATATTAGGTAGCTTAGCACTGCCTAGCTCCCACTAGATCACACAATGCACTGAAGTAAAATTCCTCAAAGAACAAAATCATGTTGGAAAAAGCATCCCTGTCCTTAATAACACTGAATGGAGATGGGCTTGGACCAACGTGGAGACCCAAGGCCATTTCATAAAATTGTGTGGGTTGTACACTGGACAAAAGCATCATCAAAGAGGCACCTTTCACATCACAGACACTGTAGATGTTTCTGTTTACTGGGCAATAGCAGTAAATGCCTTGAGGAAAAGCTGCCTTTTTCTAAATTGCAAAAATACTCCAATAAAAGAGACAGTCCTGTAGAACTGGGAAAAGGACAAGGTAGCCAGTACCTACTTTATATATACACATGTGCACATGCACATGCATGCACACACATACACACATGCACACACATGTGAATACACATGCACACACACATATATCATACACAGATGCACACACTACACATGATACACACACAGATAAACACTCACACACACATTGACACATGAACACATACACACATGCATGCTCACAAATACATGCATGTGTAAGTGTACAAACACAAATCATACATACATGCGCACCCAATGTATGTGTGTGCACACACACACACATAAGCACCACAGCAGTTCTTAAAAGTGCCCCTCAATCAACCCCCCTTCCTCCAATGTGACAATTATCCTGTGATAGTGCCTCCATGGACACTAATATCTTTCTATCCTATGGGTATAAGCCACAGGCTTCTCTTCACCAACAACATGCTGAAGAACCCAGGCTTGCTCTGAGCGTCCCATGTTGATGTCATGGACTGTATACACACACACACACATACACACACACACACACACACACACACACACACACACACACACACACACACACACACACACACAGCGGAGTTTCAACTCATGCCCCTGTGTTGTATTCTTTGCAAGATGGCAGCTCCAGGCTGGAGCCCTCTTGACTGGCTGCAAGTGGTGTCTGAAACCCTCTAGGAGGCATGCTGGCCGCTGGCTTTCTTCGGGAATCCTGGAGGCTTTGGTTCCTTAAGGCCTGAGTCCAACACGGGGGTGGCCAAGAGGCAGTGCATACTCTAACCCCACACTTGTCTTTCATCTTACAGCTGTCCTATATGCACAGTGATACTTCATGCGAAAATAAAGACGAGTGTTCCTTTTCTTCTCTTTTCTCTTTTTCAGGGTGATAGATTTGCCCCCTGGAATCCTCCATGGATGATCAACTCATCGCTTACCATTTTTAAGTCCTGTATGTAAACATGTAAAGGTCAAATTGTCCCCTCTTTGGTCAGTTGAAGGTTGTGAGTTCTTTTGACAAGCCTTGGGATTTCCTGGAGACTAGAGGACCCTAGAAGTTTGCTTCTGTGTTGTCTGTTGCAAGATGTTCCAACTCAGCCTAGTAAACTTCCTCAACAGGCTCTTCAGAAAGACAGAGCACAGCCTGCACGCTGCAGCTGCTCTGTGGGGCTGCGGTCACCTCTAAGGCTTGCACAAGGACAAACTAGGCAATACTGTTGATTGGAAGACTTGGAATTTTCATCTGTATGTTTAAGTATAAAACATAAATCTAAACTGGAAAAAAAAAAATACCTGGGAGGCTGGCAAAATGGCTCAGTGGGTAAATGCTTGTTATCAAGCCAGACGACCTGAATTAGATCCCTGGACTCACATGATCTCCACACATGTGTCATGACATATATACACAATTATGGTAGATGATAGATAGATAGATAGATAGATAGATAGATAGATAGATAGATAGATAGATAGATAGATAAACAGATTATTTTGGGGAGTTAGAATCAGAAGGATGAGAAGTTCAAAGTTACCCTCAGCTATACAGCAGTTTGAGGCCAGCCTGAGCCACATGAGACCCTAGCTTAAAAAAAATACACAAACAGATAAATAAATAGCAAAGATTAAAAACACATCACAAATTTATTTAGAGACACCCCATTCAAATTAAATGCTGTTAAGTCTTAACCAGTTCTCTCCAACCTCAGACTCTCCTTTCTCCTGGTCCCTGAAGTAGACGGCATGGGTAATCCAAACTTCCTGTATTAACAATACTGTTTTATCCCACACATCCCCATCAGTTCCTCCTATTCTATACCGGGTAATTTACACACAGCAAACACTGCTTTTAGTTCAGTGGCTGGGGTCCATGTCTTAAGGCTTGCGCTCTGCTTTCTCATGTGATAGGAAAGGTGGACCTCTTTTATAAAGACAACAATCCTTCACAGCTTGCTCACATCTGTTAAAAGATAGGATCTTTTATCTCAATGGGCATTAAGGGCCAACACAGATATTATGCACCATGGTTTGAGTGATGGTGTGCCCTCATCTCCCATTCCTCCTGTGGTCACACAGATCTACAGACAGCTACTGAATTTGTACATGTTTAGCTGATACCTTTCCCTGCACTCCAGTTGTCTACAATGTATTGTCCACTCAATTCCTTAGGAAGAGGTTGTGGGAACTATTATGTACTATTTGGGTCCTCCCAGAACTCATGGTGAACCCTAACCCAGTGTGTGATGGTAGAAAGTGGGGCCTTTGGAAGGTAATTAGGATTGGATGAGGTCATAAGGATGGGATTAGTCCTCACGAAGGGGATTAGTGCCTTACAGGGATCACAAGAGAGCATGCTTCCTCTCTCCGACTCCCAAGTCAGGACAGAAGACAGCATCCGTGTACAACCAGGAGAAGTCTCTTGGCAGACCCAACTGTGCTACCCCTGATCTCATGCTTCCAGCCTCTAAAACAGGTTTTAAAAAAAAATCACTCTGGTCTTTACATCATCAACCTGTGGTCCCTGGTCCAGCAGCACAACAGAGAAAGTCTCCCTGCATTCTCTTTACGTCATCAACCTGTGGTCCCCTGGTCCAGCAGCACAGCAGAGGAAGTCTCCCTGCATTCTCTTTACGTCATCAACCTGTGGTCCCTGGTCCAGCAGCACAGCAGAGGAAGTCCCCCTGCATTCTCTTTATGTCATCAACCTGTGGTTCCTGGTCCAGCAGCACAGCAGAGGAAGTGTCCATGCATTCTCTATCACTGAGACTTTTCCACTCAGGAGTCAGGTTTGCTTGACCTACCACCTTTCTTTGCTTCGGTTTTTCAAATATCTCTGCTCATACTTTCCCTCTCCACCAAATGATGCTATTGAGAAACTCATCCTGTGTAAAACATCTGCTCTTTTCCTTCTCGGACCGCAAAGCATTCTTCACCTTGCCTTGCTGTCACGTGGTCAGCATTCCCAGTGTGCAATGTGCCTGGTCCATGGGGAATTTCATAGTTTACTTTCAAGAGTGTTTTCTTGGTTTGACTCAGTCAGCCTCCCCTGATTCATTCTCTTTTTGATCTAAAAACAGTATATGCCATCTTTGCTCAGCTCAGTACTTGGTGCTTTCTATTCAATCATTATTTTTATAATATTATCACCAATTGCTATTTCTATGAAGAAATTTCTTGCTTTTATTCACTATTTTGGTCTTTCTAGTTCAATTTTCATTTCTGGAGTTTTCTTTTTATTTACAATTCTTTTCTGAATTGGCCTCTCATTTCCAAATATTCTAATTATGGTTTTATGGCTGGGATGATAGTTTAGCAATTAAGAGCACTGGCTACTCCTCCAGAGGATCAGGGTTCAATTCCCAGCACCCACATGGCAGCTCACAACCACATATAATTCCATTCCAGGAGACCATACACTCAAGCACACACACACACATAGCCATAATACACAACTGTTTAATTATGGTTTAATGTCTTATGTAATTTTCTTAATGTCAGTTAGTTTTGATTTCGGGGCACATCTTTCTAGAGTGGGTTCCTTGTATATTAGGACATTATTCTATTTCCAATCATTTTTTTCTTTTCTTTGTGTATGTAAGAGAGAGAAAGGGTGAGGAGAGAAAGAGAGAGAGCCCAAGAACCCTAGCCTATATAGCCCAGGCTGGCCTCAAATTCATGATCCTCTTGCCTCAGCTTGCTTAGAGTGAGGAGGGCAGCACACACTGGCCTCTTCCTCCTGACGCCACTTCCTGTGAGCTTGTCCTCCTCCTAATCTGTGGGAATAAATCAGGTAGTTCTGGCTCCCTCTTCTGTTGTCTGGATGAAGTGTTGAAACATGTCTGGTATTCACTCCCTGAGACTGCTGAGCCTTTTCCTTGTCTTTGTCCTGTTCACTTTGGTTCTGTTCTCGGCTCTGTCCTTGGTGGCTTTCACCTGGCGTGGGGCCTTGAACTAGATAGCAGCTCTGAAGGTGAATGTCCGGAGTTCGAAGGCCAGCTGCTGGCGTCCCTAAACCCTGTGCACTCACAAGTGGTAGAGTGGACGCCTTCTTCCATCTGCAGCTGCTGGTTCCAAGTGGCCCAGGGTTTCACGGGAAGACACGGTGCTCTGTGGGCTGCAGGCAGAAGCTGTGGCTCTGCTGCCTTTCTCTCCCATATACAATAATCTCTTGGCTGCTGGGATTTTATTTTCAACTGCTGATTGTGGAGTATGCTGTCTGTGGGTTCCTCTTTTGCTCTCTGGTTTCTCTACAAGATGGTGAAGCTCTGAACTCAAGCTGGGCTTTGCTTCCTCTTGGCTCCTTCCTCAGCTGGTCTTGCGCCTCTGCTTTGTAAATAGCCCTTGTATTGCACTGTGCTGGGAGGGAGCTGTGTGAAGAAGGGGTCATGTGTGAAGTTCTGTTATCAGAGTTCATCATGAGGGGAACCTGAGAGAAACACTTCAGAAGAGAGTTAATCTTCACCCACAGTTTGAAAGGCTTTAATCTGTGGCTGGCTGGCTTTGTGGTTTCTCAGTTCATGGTGAGGGAGAGCATCATGACAGAAGAGCTGCTCATAACTTCACAGCCAGGAAGCAGAGAGAGGCAAGGAACAGTGGAGAGCTGTGGCCTTCAAAGGTTACACACACCCACATCAACCCACTCCATCCAACCAGCCCTGACTCCTAGTCTCCATCTGTAGATGTATCCAACCTTCCCATCAAACAATAAACACAGAACCAATGCAAAGAAGAAAGCCAAGAGGTCAGAGCCAAGAGCCAAAACCTTACCCTTCCTCCTGCAGTGGTCCTACCTCTCCGAACCAGAGCTACCCCTGTGTTAAAGTCTTTATATAGAGTTCCTGTCCTGCCTTCTCATTGGTTGTAAACCCAACCACATGACCGCCTCCTCACAGCCTGTCTGTATAGGCCTCCAGGTTTTCCATGATTGGTATTAAGATTAAAGGCATGTGTATCCAATAATGGCTGTATCCCTGAACACACAGAGACTTACCCAGCTCTGCCTACTAAGTGCTGGAATTACAAGCATACGCTACCACTGCCCTGCTTTCCTATGGCTTGCTAATAGCTCTGACCCCCGGGCAACTTTATTTATTAACATACAAATAACATTTTAATACAAATAAAATATCACCATACCCATCACCTCAGTAATGCCACCAAATTACACATCTATCCATCAGGTCAGACCTCTCATGATCCAATCACCTCCTAGTGGCAAGATCCACCAGCTGGGGACCAAGCTTTCAACACTTGAACTTTAGAGGTACTTCAAACCATGTGTTACTAAATGAGGTAGCTGCAACATTGCAGTCTCTCCCCTTAGGTTAGAACCAAGAACCCAACATACCTGTGCTCAGGACCCCAACTACCTTGTCTGCAGAGCAGCTCCTGTGTGCTTGCCACGTAAATGAGAATGGATCCTCTTCTCAGGACTTTCATGTTGCCATCTGCTAAAGTGAACACTCCCCTGGCCACAGAACTGTGTGAGTGGTACGTAGACTGTGAGGAGGAGAGGTCGCAGAAGCATGTGTCACCTGTCCACCATGGCCTGCATCCTTGAAGGCAGAGCTAAGCATTCCCCAAGCTGTCCTTCCCTCCACACCCTGCAGAGCAAGTGTCTGACACGTTCTGAGCACTGGAGGTTCACACCTTGAAAGGAGGACTGGAAGCCCTACGATGTGATCATTAATTTAAAAGGCTCCCAAGCCTCATCAGCGGTGACAAGGGTTAATGTGTCCATGGTTGAGGGCTACCCTCAAAAAAGACCCTTCGCATAGAAGAAATGGCCTTCACTTCAAACGTCAAACAGCAGAAGACACGGAAGGGCTGAGTGTTTAAAATGCATTTTTTATTATTCAGCCTTCAGCAGAAATGTCACCTTTCTAAGGCAAGCTGTTGCCATGCGCTCCCCGTGCCAAACGGGTGCCTCTGAGGAGCAGGATTTGATCTCAGCATTTCTAGTGATTTGTGTTTCTCTTTCAAGGAGCTCCATGCCTTAAGGCACCTGCGACACTCACAGTGCAAGAAGGTAAGTTTTCAGGAGAAGCCAGCTCTGAAGCATGAAACGGGCTCTGCCGAACAGGCCGGGAGCACCATCAAAGCCAGAGCCCACAGTCCCCTGCCCAGTAATCCAGGTCCCCTCTGTGCAGCGCATTGTTTTCTGGTGAGCACCATGGTTGAAACCATATTCTCAAAGAAACTCTGTTTTGTCACAAGGCCCCCATCCGCAGGCTCAGCCACATGACAGGCCCAGAAGCAGCCAGCACAACTGCCGGCGATGCTTGCCAACAAGCCAGATGCTGCCACACATTGGCATCTGGGTCCTGGAATAGCAAGCATGTTCTCAGTCTGGCTAGGGATTCTGACCCCAGCTTCGGAAGGAGACAAAAAGCAGGGAAGAGAGAGTGGGAAGGAGGGAGGGAGATCGGCCTAAGGAAGGGTCTCTTGGTAATTTCCACACTGTGGCTTTAGAACCTCACCTGACCAAAAGCCTCCCTGGAAAGCTGCTGCAGGAGCTGCAGGGGGCGGGAGATGTAGAGATGGGGGGCTGCTCTGGCACCTGGGGAGTGGGGGTGGCTGATTCTACAGGAGACAGCTGCAGCAGGCAGCCTTCTCTCCCTCAGCCATGATAGCCCGCGGTGGGGCTAAGCTTGGGGACATGGCTCCAATCTGCAGCAGAGGGATGGAGTAGCAGTATCCATGGCTGTCGATCCTGCTCTCTAGGTGCCAAGGTTCCCCAGTGCCAGCAAGACCAACAAAATGATGAGAGTGTCAGCCAGTCCCTATACTGTAGAGAGCCTCACAATCAGAGAAGGTGCAGTCAGAGGGTTCTGGCCTCGGAACAGGCTGAGGGAGAAAGGAAATGCCTTACCTGGCAGTGGCTCCTGGTTCGATGAAGGCTTCCATCCTGGGTGGTCACACAGATGGGGCTGGGCTCGGTGTAGGGTGGGAAGTAAAACAAGAAAACGAAAAGCAAGCTGCATTTCTTTCCCAAAATAACAAATTCTACCCAGCATTCTCTTGACTCTATTTCTGTGCCTGAGCCCTAGGAGCCAGCCTGTGTTCAGAGGAGTCCCAACCATAGCTGCAGAGCCAAACATTGTCCCAGGAGTATCTCTCTGGGGCTGGGCACCACAGCCTCTACTCAGACCTACCTGATGCTCCTCTGGCCATCGGGTGTGGGGCACTTTGGGGACCTCTGGTCATCACTGGTGAAACTGCAAAGCACTTCCTTTGGTGTCTCAGGCAATAGTGTCATTTGGAAAGGCCCGTATTACTAATGTCACGGCTGAGTCCGCACAACATAGACATACGAAGTAACTACTCACACTGACACCCCTCCTGGCGTCTGTTTTCTGTGTAGTTTTGTTTTTATAAGGCAGGGGCTCATATAATAGAGACTGGCCGGGAACTTCTGATCCTTCTGCTGCAGCCTCCCCCAAATCCCTCCTATTGCAAACAAAATTATCTGAACATTTTACAGGGGTTTATCAAAAAGTCAAATGTGTGTGTGTGTGTGTGTGTGTGTGTGTGTGTGTGTGTGTGTGTGTGTGTGTGTAATAAGTAGTCTCAGCTGATATATTCTGAATACCTTATAAAACATTCTTATAGTAAATGGTTTTAATTGGATCCTCTATATCCCCCACTTCCACACTTAAATACACAGTTTCGGGGCTAGAGAAATGGCTTTTTCCTAAAGTGCTTATTGTTCAAGCATGTGGATCCCCAGACCCGTGTTAGGCCCAGTGTGGTGGCATAGGCCTGTGATCCCAGCCCTGGGGGCAGGTACAGGAGATCCCTGGGGCTTATTGATCTGTCAGCCTAGCCTAGTAAGTGCCAGGTTCAGTGAGAGACTCTGTCACAAAAAAATAAGGTAGACAAGTCCAGTGAGATGGCCCAATAGGTAAAGCGCTTCCTGAGCATTTCCTGCAACCTGAATTCCGGCCCAGACCAACAGAAAGGTGGATCGAGAAAACTGATTCCACAAAGATGTCCTTTGACCGCCACACATGGCACATGCACACACCCACACATATGATAATAAAGAAAACAAAACAAACAGGTAGAGGTCAACTGAGGTCACCCAACATCAACCTCTGGCCTCTACATATATGTGCACACACATACATGTGCACCTGCACACACCTCTATGCACACATACACATACACACACAAATAAAAAGGCACACACCCCATTTTCCTACTGTGAAATTTAATACCCCCTTGCAAAATGTAAAATGAGCCAAGCCAGAAAGTGTTCCCAGTTGAGGCTAGCAGAGAAACCACACAGCAGCAGTATGAGGCTCAGAAGTTGGTGAGGCTTGCTTTGTGTTGTCTTGAGCACGATGGGAATTAGAAGCTGAACTTCAACTGTGGCACCCCTAAGAAGCAACCTGAAACCCAATCCATCCTAGGGTCAAAACTCAGGACATCTGATGTCTACGCCATCTACTGTGACAGTGGCCTGTGAAAACAGGAGCTGTCTGTCAAAGCAGCTGTGGTGACGTGGCTGACCTCTCTGGGGATGCAGACACTCTCTGCCATGTGCTCTTCTTAAAGGCATATGCAGTCAGGGCCCAGCTTGGCTTCCTCTTTATCCAGCTGCCTACTTGTCTCCTATCAATCACCCTTTCCCATTGATATGAGGACTGTCTGGGCCAATTCCCACGGAAATGTCACAATGTCTTCAAACTTAGAAGGTGCACCCAGGGTGAGGAGCTCCCACCCATCCTAGGCCGAGTGAGAGACTCTCCTGGAAATGTGCTGCCATAGTGCAGCAGGATGGTGATGGAGACCAGAACCAGCCTTTCTAACTCTGCCCCAGGCTGTTTTCCTTAAGTTATATGTGTAGATGCAGTTTCACCTCGAAGAAGAGTTGCAAGAAGAAAATTCACCAATGACCCAGGACATTTTTGAGAGCCGCTGAGCTAAACCAAGTTATGTCAAAGGTCTGAGACGAAGAGCGAAGGAAACCAAGAACAAAGGTCAGGATATTATTGAAACAAAAAGCAAACCGACAACATAAGAGTAAAATGCTGATGCCATGGGACCAGGGCTAGGGGCTCTGAATGGTGGAGCATCATTAGCAACCACAAATACACTTGCTCGGTTTTCTCTGAGGACCTCCCAGGGTGATGCTACAGAGACCCTAGCTCCAGTCTATTTCCTAGAAGAAAGCAATTACTTGGTGAGGAAGTTCTAGACTTGGAGGAGAAGGAATGGAATCTCTCCTCCACATTCTCCCCTCGCTCAGGATTCTGCCTCCAGACAAATTTCTGCAGTGGACCCTAACTACACTCCTGCCTCTAATCTCCTTTCCTCAAACTTCTCTCTAGTTTAACCCTAAAATTAACTCTCCAGCAGTAGCTGTCACCCACACCAGCTACTGAATCCCCCACAACCTAGACTGTAACATCCCATGTCCCAGCCTGGCCTTTAACCCAGCCCATGGAACCCCCCCCCCCCCACCAGCTCCATTCACCTGGCCTTCTTCAGTACACAACAGATTCTCTCTCTCTCTCTCTCTCTCTCTCTCTCTCTCTCTCTCTCTCTCTCTCTCTCTGTGTGTGTGTATGTGCGTGTGTGTGTGCGCGCGTGTGTGTGTGTGTGTGTGTAAATGTATGCCACATTAGTGCAGTGTCCACAGAGTCCAAAAGAGAATTTCAGGTCCCCTGGAGCTAGAGTTATAGATGGTTGTGAGTCGCGGATGTAGAAGGAATCAAACTCGGGTGCTCTCAGAGAGCAGAAGCAAAGCACTTTCAACCACTGAGCCACCTCTGCAGCCCATCTAGTCATAGTCTTTATAGCTGTGTGACCACCAAGGGATGTGCTACTGAGTGGGGTATGGCAGCAACCAAGTCTCTAGGAATAACAGGAAAATAATTACAAGGAAACAGTGAAGTACCAATTCAGGGTTTTTGTTAACCTTGCCTTCTAAAATGTGGGATTATCATACCAGTTCATGGTGGGAAACAGAAAACCCACCATGCTCTTATACAGCTCAGAGCTTGCCCACTTCTCCCTCTGCAGCAAGAACCAACAACAGTGCATCTGATTGAGGTTGAAGGCCAATTAGTGAGAGACACAGCCAGGACACCAGATTCTCTACTGTATGCCATAATCTTCAAGGAAATACCTTGAAATGCCAGCCTCGATCACCCAGAGCATTTACAAAGCAGAAACCAAGTCTTTGAGAGATACATGTGAGTCCAGGAAGAATGGCAAGAGGAGCCCTTGGGAAGCAAGTGCTTCTCAGCACTACAGTCAGATTTCTTTAGCACTGCCAACTTGTAGGGCAAGGCTTGTGGGGCTCTAGTGTACTGCTACTGGCCACCCACCCTGAGTGTATGCATGCCACGAGAGATAATCCATTCTTGGTTCCCACTGACCCTGAAGTAAGTACAGATGGGAAAAGGTTGAAGGGAAAACCTGACCAAGTTGGAGCTATTTAAAAAATGTTTGAATAAATCTGGGGAGAGTAAGGACCTGCATCCAGATCCCCAGAACCCACGGGAAGCCAGGCACAGTGGAGGGCAGCTATTTCCCAGGGCTCCTGTGCTGAGAAGGAAGACAGAGACAGACTCTCAGAGGCTTGCAGGCCAGCTAGCATGGTGTACACAGCAAATAAGACCTGTCTCAAACAAGGTGGAAGGTGAGGGGCATCTCTAACTTCCACAAACCCCCATGAACATGTATGCACATATAGCACACAAACTACACAAGGCAGTCTGAACAGATTACCAAGATCCCAGTGGACCCCTACAAAGAACAGCGGCTACCACAGGGAGGTGTTAGTCAAAGAAACATGATTACCACCAAGCATGATTCATAGTCGAAACTGGAAAAAGATGGAGAATATTTTCATGCAAAGACACAGTAAGTACTTGTGTGGATGCATGTCCATAAGTTCCACAATGTACACAAGTATCCAAACATCATATCGTATCCAAAAATACATAATTACCTTTCAATTAAAATAAAACCTAAAAGAGTTTCATTATTATTGTTAAGTAAATCAAAAATATTTGTCTCAAATAATACAAGCTCATGTCACAATGTCAGGAAACTTCTCCCATGGTGACATTCTCAGATGGTGTTCTCTTTGCTTTGTGGAAACCTCAGTCACCTACCTGTTGGGTAGAGTCAGTGATCGTCATATTGTAATGTGAGCCACTGACAATCTGTCTGACAAAGCCCTCTAGAAGAGCAGAGAAAAGTTAACACTGGAGATTCCAAGTAAAACCATAAAGTCACGGGGAGAGAGACACGCAGGAACCTGCATGTCCAAGTTCAGGACACCATCATTCAAAACAGCCCAAAGGTGAAACAATGTAAGGTAGCCCAACAGACAGACAGTTAAGGCAAATGTGGTAAGCCCATAATGGAGTCCATTAACAAATGGACTGTCAGCCAGGCTAGGGAGAACAGGCCCCCAAGATCACGGCTCAGTCAAGAAGACGGATCCCCTTAGGGCTGGATTTCACTCACCAGGAGAGTCACTTAACCAAATGTGATATATACACAAAGTAGAGTATGAGTCGGACACAATCCACAGCATGGATAGGCCTAGGAAATGACACACTAAGTAAACAGACACACAAAACCACACGGTATATGATTCCACTTCCAGGAAGTACCTACCATAGCCCAAGCTATGAAGATCAGGAGCTGGGGAGAAAAGGAACAGGAAGTGGCTGAGGAACAGATAATGCTTTCGGCTTAGTTCTGAAGACAGTGGTGATAGCTACACAAAGATTTAAGCATGCTAAACGTCACTTCTGCATCGTATGCCTAAAACTGGCTGAAGTAGGGCTGGGGAGATGCTCAGTGGGCAAAGTGTCTGCCACACAAACGTGAGACCCGAGTTCAGATCTCCAGATCCCATGTGAAAGCACAGGCAGCATGTGCCTGTGATGCCAACACTGGAGACAGGATCCCTGGGGCTCACTCACAGTCAGTCTAGACAGAAAGGTGAACTCCAGGTTCAGGGAGAGATGCTGCCTCAAAAAGTACAGTGGCGAGAAACCAAGGAAGACACTGTGCTGGATGGTTTTATGTCAACTTGGCAAAGCTAAAGTCATCTGAGAAGAGGGAACCTCAATTGAGAAGATGCCTCCATAACATCAGGCTGTAGGCAAGCCTGTAGAGCATTTTCTTAATTAGTGCCCAGTCCCTTGTGTGTGAGGCCACCCCTGGGCTGGTGGTTCTGGGTTCTATAATAAAGCAGGCTGAGCAAGCCATGAGGAGCAAGCTAGTAAGCAGCAGCCTCTATGGCCTCTGCATCAGCTCCTGCCCCCAGGTTCCTGCCCTGTTTGAGTTCCTGTCCTGACTTCCTTCTATGATAAACAGTGATATAGAAGTATAAGCCAAATAAACCCTTTCCTCCCCAATTTACCTTTTGGTCATGGTGCTTTGTCACAGCAACAGAAACCCTAAGACAGACATCTAGTGTCGACTCCTGACCTTCACACACATGTGCACACGCACATGTGAGCACACACACATTCATTCAAAATGACTAAAATGGTAAAATTACTTTTACTCTACTAAAACAAAACAAAACAAAAAACCACATTCGAAATACCAAGTGGTAATTTCTTTTACGGTTTTGACCATATTCCAACCCTCTACCTGAGAAAACAAAATATGAACTACAACAGAGGCCAGTCTCACACCACCGGAACTTCAAGCATGTATATAGCATTGCCTGAAAGATGGGCTTCACCCACAGCCATTTATCCCATTTTATCTCTAAAATCACTTGTGCCCAACATGAATGATGTGTTTATACTATGTACAAGCCACAATCACACATGCAGAAAGAGAAATTATAGCTGAGGAAATATGTCCACAACTGACATGGCAACCATTTGCTTAGGTTACTGTCCTTTGAGTCCAGGGGCCCAAATCACACGGAAGGGTAGGGCCTTCACCTTCGTTGTGAGTCCTTATTTTGTGTCACAGGGCACTTCTGGAAGGAAGTTCTGCACTGGCCGGCTCTGAATGCTTACAGACTTCCTACCGACCCACACAGGAAGTCCTTCTGGGTCTCACCTGCATGAGTTCCTGTCATGAGGCCAGGGGGTGGTGAGCCAAACCCAGTTCCAGGGACTGATGTCATCTTGACTGAGGTCTGATCTTGGTGACCTGCCACATCCCAACCTGGTGTTGTCACAGCCCTTCAGCTGGGTTTCGGGTTATAAAGGGACTGAAAAGGGGAAAGGGGAGTCAAATAATAGAAAAAGGGAAAATGCTTGCACATTTCCTGTGTTTTCAACAAACATTTCTGCTTCTGTTTGTCCTGATGGGAGACCTGGGAGTGAGCAGATGGATGCTGAGATGTTCCTGGGGCTGGGGTGGCCTCTCACACAGACTCAAAAGCATGTGTATTAGAACAGAAAAATCCAGGGGCTGGAGCGAAGCTCAATGAGACAGTGCTTGCCTAGCATGCAGGCCCAGGGTTCTGATACAACAAACACAAACAAAGGCAACAACAAAAGAACAGAATGTCAGTCATTCCTGGTGGACTCTCGCTCGGAAGCAGCGCCTGTTCTATAATCTCCACATGAAGTTTGACAATCAGACACCAACACTTTTAAGGCATCTGTAAGTTTTGGCAAACAGCAAGGTGGCAGCCACGCTACCTTAGCAAGATGAAGAAGCGGCATTTGTAAACATGAGACAGGTGAACCTCTGGTTCTCTCCAGAATATCAGGAGCTCAGCTGAACATCACCTCGCTGACTTGTGAGACAGGACATCTACCGCATAGATGACAGACTATAGGTACAGGTACACCAGCCCAAAGGAAAACAAATACACTAAGCCACAGCAGGAGAGACTGTCCACCTTCCACAAGAGAAGGAACGGGGGGAAAGGACCCTTCAAAATGAACCTTTAAATCTTAAGCTATTAATAAAGAAGCCATACAAGTTTTAACCACATTTATTTTACATCATGATTTCTTAGTCTTGTTACTCTGACAGTGTGGGGGAATAAATACCCCTTCCCTTTTTTGTTGCTTGTGTTTTCACAGAAGTAGAGAAAGCAGAATCCAAGAGAACGAGCAGAGAATGCAGGAAATGGAGCAGAGGAGAGGAGCTGGAGGACTGACTGTTCCCATGAGCCCCTAGAGTTAGCAGCATCAACCAGCAAGTTCACAGCTGGCAAGAGTGTTGTTCCTCAGAGATAACCTGGCCCTGCTAAGCACTGGGCATTCCTCTTCACTTCCTCCGCCCACTAGTGACACTGTTCACAGAGCACATTTAGTGTGTTACTCAGTAAATATTGACTTAATCACGTAAACCAGTCTTGTTTAGCAGAAGCACCATTAGCTGCCACCCAAAGGTCCTTCACTCATGTAACCCTTCCTTCCACACTTACAGCCTCCTAGCAGAGGTGTTCTGCACAGGCACCCTCATTTCACTCATGTCTGCAACACGCCTGAAACCCTGAATGCAGGTTACGTCACATCTCAGAGAAGGTGAGTACAGAGCAGCTGCTGGCAAGGTTCACTAGTCTCTTGTCTAGACAGCGGGTGTATGGGAGTCTGTTAGCCCCCGGCCCCATCACTTCCTCTAAGGCCTTGTCCCAAGGCTCCGGCGCACCAGCTGGATGGTTGCCCAAGCCTAGCCACTCCTGGAGATCTGTCACGAGGGATCTGTCTTGTGAAGGACACTCCATGATGCTCATCTTGTCAGTTCTGCCCAATCCACTGGGGTGAAAAATGGGTGAGATTTGATGTCTTCAACACCAGCCACTCCAGCACCCAGACGTTCCAGAGGGTTGAACTGCAAGAGCTGAAACAGAAGATTCTGTGAGTGACAGAAACACAGTAGCAATGAGAGGAAAACGGGCTGTGGGAGAGAAGGCTTCAGAATTCAACCACACCATAAATGGGCATCTATGGCCAACCAGCTGTCTGGCTGTGGGCCGGTAGAGCATCCCACCTGAGTGACAAGCTTGTCAACGTCTGAAAGCATAAACCTGAGTATTCACTGGTTTCCCTCATCCTCAAACAGGGTAATGGGATCAAGAGAGACTCCTTTCTCCATGATTCAGGAGTCTCGGAGCCCCACAAAGTCTTTCAGTTCCTTAACAACTGCAACACATAAGGACTGCACATGCTCAAATCTGAACAAGCCAATCTACATCCCCCAAACCACTTTTTCTGGAATGGCTGGTGCATTTGATGAAGTAATTTGATCCAGCAAATGAAATAGGTTAGGACTTGTTCAGAATTAGGAGTTATGTATAAAACAAGCAAATAATGTCATAGGCAGTCAGATTTTTTAACAGTAAAAACCAGAAGCAATTGTGTACAACCATTTGAAGGCCCTGGGCATGCTGGGAGAGTGTGCCTGAGACATTCCTGCATCCTCAAGTTTTGTGTCAATGGCTTTACTAAGGGATAATTTATATACTACATAGACATCTACTGCAAGTCACAGGTCAACAACCTGTGGTCAATTTAGACTTGTACAGGATGCAGTCTAGCTCTACACCCCTCTGCACAGCCTGACAGCTGCTCTGTGACATCTGCGTTCCCCCACGACCTCAGCCCACAGCAGCCACTGTTTCTGAACCAGCCCTTTCCGGGCATTCGACGGAGTGCAGTGCTAAGTAAGCCTTCACACTCCTTCCTTCACTGAGCACAGCACCTGTGCGACTGAACCATCTGGAGGTAAGCACTGGCTTCTTTCCTGATCGATAGTCCACGGTGCCTCTACTGCTGCTAGTCTACTCACTGGCTAGTGGGCCCCCGAGTTCCCAGTTCTGGACTCTACTGAATGGCAGTGCTGTTCAGAGTCGTGTGTGTTCCTCAGGACATGTGTCTCTAGTGGAGTTTATTCCTAGGGTCAGAACTGCCGGTTCACACAGCACGTTTGTATATAACTGACTAAGAAACTGCCAAACTTTCCCAACATGGCTGTACCTGCCTACAGTCCCATCAGCAATGAGCCAAGGCTCTGGGTTTCCTGCCTCAGCAGCATCTGCCCTTGACTGAAAGCAGCTCTAGAGGGTCAGTGGCATCTCTTGGTGGTTTTAACTGCACTCCCTGGTGACAATGACTGTGGTTGTATGCCCCAGCAACCATTCATGGCGCCCCTCTGCTGAAATGGCTCACCACCCACCCATTTTCAGGCTAAGTGGCCTGTCTTGCTGGTGACAACGGTCTTTATTCATTCTGAACATAGCACAGACAAGCGGTTTGCAAACATCTTCCCCAGCCTGTGGCTTGTTTTCACTTTCTTCACATATCTTTGAAGTGCTCACACTTTTTAATTTTAATGAAGTCTACTTTGTCAATGTTCCTTTTATGGATCATGCTTTTGGTGTTATATCTAATTAGCTCTGCTGTAGCCCAAGGCCATGAGTATTTTCTCATGTTTTCCTCCACAGGTTTTACAGCTGCAGCACTTCCACAAAGGTCTGTGAGCTACTTTGAGCTAATTTCTGCATATGGTATGAAGTAAGGGTAGGGCCTAGCTCACTGTGGTTTGGCAGGTGAGTATTGATTCCAAGCGTGTGTACAAAGCCCACTGCCGTCTGGACCAGCATTCTTTAAGATGCCAAGGCCTCTCTGCCTCGGTGTGCTGTAGTCGGAAAAGGTCTCCCCATCCCACTGATCTTTTCAAGTTATATTTCCCTTTTCTCTCTTCTTTTTCGTTTTCTCTCTCACTGGTTTCTGTTTGCTTTAGGTTTACTTTATTTGTATAGTTCTTTTCTGTATGTATTTATTCATTTTTTTATTTATTTTGGTTTTTTGAGACAGGGCTTCTCTGTGTAGCCTTGGCTATCATGGAACTCACTTTGTAGACCAGGCTGGCCTCGAATTCACTGAGATCCTCCTGCCTCTGCCTCCCAAGTGCTGGGATTAAAGGCGTGCATCACCACTGCCCCAATATTCATTTTTAAAAAGGGATTCATTCTAGAGCCGACTGGCCTTGAACTCATGGCAATCCTCTTGCCTCAGCTTGTCAGGTGTTAGGATCATGGGCATAAGTCCCCATGCCCCATTCTTTTCAGTGTCTTAAAGTATAAGGTTAGACTCTGATGTTAGGTCTCTTCCTTTTATAAATGCAGAATGATAACTGGCGCAGCTTCTTCCAGAAACCCTGGGATGTGTGTTTCTATTTACATCCCATTAATACTATGCTGTGGCTCCTTTCATGATTTCTTCTTTGACCCATAAGTTACACAGAAGTAAGTATGTGGTTCAATTCCCAAATATCTGTGGATTTAGCTGACTCTTTTGGGCTTGGGGTTGGAGGGGGGGTGTTTCGAGTTGTTTTTTGAAGCAGGATCTCCTGCAGCCTGGGCTGACCTAGAACTTACTGTGAAGCCAAGGATGACCTTGAACCTCTGACCTGCTTGTTGTCTGTTACAGATTAATAATTTCTCTGCTGTGGTCAGAGTACACTGCTAGACTTCAGCCTTGCTAATCTCGGAGGTTTATCTGAACACAGCACAGGGTCATCCAGCAGGCTGCTTTCGATGCGTGTGCTGAGCGTGCACGCAGAGCATTCCCTCTGTATGGTTACACGTGTCCTCTGCAGCCTGCTGGTGTCTATAACTACCTAGATGAGATATGGAGGACTCCATTTGTTTTGCTGAACTATTTTTCCTTTCAACTCAGTCTTTGTATGTACTTTGGGGCTATTATTATTACACTCTCCTGCGTTGGCCTCTCCTTCTCCTGAGATGCTGTCAGTCTCTAGCAGCCCCTGCTCTAATGTCCATTTTGCTGACCTTTAGTATCACTCCAGCCCTCGTGGGGACTGTGCACAGTTTACCTGTCACCCATTTGTATCTGAACTCAAAGTCACCCCGTGCACTTTTCCAGGCACTTTAATGACCTTTTGTGCATTGTGTACAGACACTCGGCAACTATGGTCAAAATCACACAACTTAATTTATCACACAATCTACTTCAGAATAGTACTAACTCAATAACAGGCAGGAATTTTCTCCTCCATGACCCTCTACTATTGCTAGGTACAGTCACCACTTGGTATCCATAGGGTCCTGGCTCCAGAGTCTGCATGAATATCAAGACATCTGAGTGCTCAAGTCCTTGACAATCTATAAGCACATGCTCCCATACACTTCCAATCATCTCAGATGACTAACCCACAACACAATGTAACCAATATGCAAATAACTCCTGCACTGCATTGTGTAGAGAGAGGTGATGAGAAAATGTGCACAAAATCTTTCCTAGCTTTTCCTCTTTCTGAAGCAGGGTCTCACATTGTGACTCAGATCTGCCTGGCATGACTCAATATGTAGCCCAGGCATATTGAGCCCTCCTGTCTCAGCCTTCCACATGCTGGGGTTATAGGTGAGCTGCCAAGCCCAGACAGCCTAGAATTTAAAATATACATATACTTGACCTGTTGTTTGGATCTGGGGATGAAGAATGGACTTACAAAGAGCTACATGTATATTGTATCTATACATGCCATAAACCCAACAGCACCATCTCATAATTATCATTACATGTGTCCATATTTTTTAAAACAGGTGGGGGAGATAAATGAGGAAAATATACTTAGACTTGTTTATGAACTTCTCTCTACCACTGCACTGTGCTCAGACCTGAGCCCCACCCTACGCATCCCCTACACCCCGAGTCACTAGCTCTTGACATGTTCATCCACGGCTGGGAGCTTAGTCATCCTTTATCTGGGAGTGTCTTTATTTCACCTTTTATGAAAAATAACTTTTCTGGATTACAGGCTAACTGACCCTTCCCTTCAATATAATGAATGCTATTCTAGTGTCCTCTGTCCTCTGTTATTTTCGATGAGAACTGAGCACTAATAATCCCTCCCATAAGATGAGTCTTTCTCTTGCTGCCTTTACATTTTTCCTCTGTTTTTGCTTTTCAACAATCTGCCATCGGTGTGTCTGCATGTGGCTCTCATTTTTCTATGCAGGGTCCGCTAAGTTTCTTCTGTGTCACTCATGAAACCAAGACTATTTTCAACCATTATTCCTTCAAGTATTTCTGCTTCTTTTCCCAACTTCCTCTTCTTCTGGAACTCTCATTTTTGGTTGATATATTGTGCACCCCAATAAACTTGTCTGGGGTCAGAGAACAGAACAGCCACTAGATAGGCATAGAAGCCAGGCGTGGTGGCACACACCTTTAATCCCAGGACTTGAGATTTCATAACTTGCTTGGGAGAGACACACACCTTTAATCCCAGGGAGTGATGGCAGGAAGCAGAAAGGTATAAGGCATGAGGACCAGGAACTCGAGGCTTTTCAAGCTTTTAAGCTTTTAGCAGCAGTTCAGCTGAGATCCATTCAGATGAGGACTCAGAGGCTTCCAGTTTGAGAAAACAGGATCGGCTGAGAAGTTGGTGAGGTGAGGTTAGTTGTGGCTTGTTTCTGTTTCTCTGATCTTTTAGAATTCACCCCAATATCTGGCTCTGGAGTGTTTTTATTAATAAGACCTTTTAAAATTCGTCTATATACATTGGTGCATTTGAAAGAAAAAATATTTCCTCACAGATCCGTGGCCCTGTTCATCACTCCTCACATATTGGGGCCTGTTCTCAGAGTGGGTCATTTCTACTGACTCATCCTCCTGATGTGATGCGCCAGTACATTCTTCCAGTGATTTCTTATTTCATTCAGTGAACTGCTGCTCAATAATCCTTCTGTACACTGTGAATGTGTATTTCTCTCATTGGTTAATAAAGAGCTAGGTAGGAAGCCAGGTAGGAAGTGTAGGTGGGACAGCCACACTGAGAATGCTGGAAGGAAGGACGGAGTCCAAGGAGTCACCAGCCAGACACAGAGAGAGCAGGAGATGATCGTGCCATGTTGAAAGAAGGTATCACCACCATGTGGCAATGCATAGATAAAAAACGTGGGTTAAGTTAAATGCAAGAGGTAGATAGCAACAAGCCTGAGCCATCAGCCAAGCATTTGTAATTAATATTAAGTCTCAGTGTTGCTTATCTGGAACAGCTGCCAGGACAGGAAAACTCCACCTACAGTGAACTTTTCAATTTAAGATTTCAACCTGGTTTTCCTCAATTTTTCATTTTGTAATTTATTCCATTGTTGTGACACTTTCCCTCAATTCTTTAAACACAGCTTATTTTAATTCTCTGAAGATATTTATAGTAACTGGTGGATGTTTTGTTAACCTCCAAATCTGGGGTCACCTGAGACATTTCCATCAATGGTGCTTTTCTCTGCACAAGTCCCACTTTCTGCTTCTGCTACATCTCATATTACATTTCCCTGAAAATAGAGTGTTTGTTAGTGGTGTGTGTCCCCATGAACATTGTCATGGCTATTGGTCTGTTTCTTTGGTAATCCACTTCAGCCAGCTCTGAAAGTCCACAGAGCCCCCTCTCTTTCCCCCGCACTATAATGTATTGCTGACATCTCTGGTTGGTTGGTTTTGAGTTTTAGGCTAGGCTTCCTATGTCTCTATGGCTTAGCTGTCCACTAGAGACTAAGTAAAGGTTGTATCCAAACACCTCAGCCAGTCAAGTCTCCATCTCTTCCCACAGGAAGGAGAATCTGCTTACAGTTCAGGCCCCAACCAGTCTATGCTGGCTCACAGAATGCTCCTACACATATTCCTAATGCTCAGGGTCTGTCCCCACAGCCTGGCCCCAAGACCATGTAGTGAAGGAAAAACAGGAGCATATTGTAGAGAATATGAGGCATGATGTCTTCGCTCCAAGTTCAGCTGTTTCCCAGGTCATCATACCCTTTAAATGATTTCAGAAAGCACTGAAATGATGGCCTTCACCAATCCTGCCCCGTGCTGGAGCACTGGCAAGAGGACTTGCCAGCATCTTCCTGTACCAACAGCCACTATCCAATTTTAATCAAAGATTCCACTTTTTTCTTTATTTCTAATTTTCACTCATTATTCGTTAACTCAACTATCTGTAAAATAAACAGCAACTGATGTGCTGTTTACAAATAAACAACTGCTATGTATGTCCATGGCTTTAAAACTTTTTCTCACAGTTTCATGCATGTGTGTAACTAATTTTGGCACATTTCTAGTTCACAACTTCTAAAGCTTTTTCCCTGTAAAACCAGCAGTTGCCAGATTCCTACATCAGCAGCCCCATAACAAAAGCACATATCCCATCAAATTACAAAAGTCATAGCCTCAACACTGCTGTTCTAATAATAATAAAAAAATGTGGGCACTGCACTTGCCATGGGCCAGCCATTAGCCTAACTGTATAACATGTATTAACGTAGGGACTCAACTCACTGTAACTCTTTGCACAGCTACCCTTCCTTCCTTTTATAAAAGAGTGAACAGAGATGTGAGGAAATTAGTAAACTGCTTAAGATCATACAGTTATTAAGTTGCCAAGCAAGGGTTTGAATTCAAGCACCTTGACTCCGGAACCCATACTACAAGCACGGCATCACAGCCCCCTGATGTGTGAGTAGAGAGTCTGAGAACCCGTCATCCCTTCATTTGGGTGTTACCTGTCACCGAAGACTGAAGCACATGCTTTAAAAGTGCCTGGGATGGTGACACACATCTAATCTCAGCATTCAGGATGCAGAGCCAGTAGAATTACTGTAAGTTTCAAAGTCAGCCTGGTCTTAGAGTTTTAGGCCAGCCAGAGCTACATGATAAGACCCCGTTTCAAAAATAAGTAAACAAACAAAATACTAATAAATTTTTACCTGAAGTTAGCTTGCCTAGCATTCTAAACCATCCTAGCACTTTTTTTTTTGGAGGGGGCTGTTCAAGACAGGGTTTCTCTGTATGGCCCCAGCTGTCCTGGAACTCACTCTGTAGACCAGACGGGCCTCGAACTCACAGAGATCCACCTGCCTCTGCCTCCCGAGTGCTGGGATTAAAGGTGTGTGCCACCACCACCCAGCTCTAGTACTGTTTATTAAAGCTAACTGTTCAAAGAACTTTATATCAGAAGTTCCTGAAATGTGGGTTTTAGATTGTTTTCTTTTATGTGTGTGAGTGTTTTGCCTCCATGTGTGTATGTGTACCACATGCACACCAGTTGTCCACAGAGGTCAGAAAAGGGTGTTAGATCCCCTGGAACTGCAATTATGGGTGGCTGTGAGCTGCTGTGTGGGTGCTGGGAACTTAACTCAGATCCTCTGAAAGAGCAGGCAGTGCTCAGAAGCACTGAGTCACCTCCCAGCTCACCAAGGTGTGTTTTAAAGGCTATTGTTATGAACATAATGGACTCAGTTCAAAGACAGTTCACACCTGCTGATTGAAATATAGCAGCAGTTTAGCAAGTTGAACACCAAATACTGCTGTTTCTGGGGCACATGCACTACCTCAAGGGGGAGCTACCCAGGCAAGTCTTTCTCTTTAACTGGATTTCCACCCACTGATTCTAAAATACGGCTTCCAATGTGAAATCCCTCGCGTTTGCATTCTATCGCTTGCTAGCATCGATTTACTTAGTCTGGAGACAAGTCTGCAGCTCTCAAGTGTCACCATCGGCTTGTAACTTCTTTGCCGACAACGTCCACTCACTCTGCCATCTCAAAGTGCTGTCAAAGGAGAACATGTCGGCCGGCCGGCAGAGACTACAGAAGAAACTCGGCATACTGTCTGCCAAGCTCCTTGGCCAGGTGACTGTGCCAAGAAAGAGACACAGAAACCTTGTTTAAAGGTCTTTCCCATAGATAGCATCCCCACTGATGAAGAGCTGAATCCTCGGGCACCAAGTCCATGCAGACACTGGACTCAGGACTTTGTGGTTGCATGTCAAAGAAACTGTTTACCTCAGGACTGTTGATATTTCTAAGAATCAAGCAAGGAGCAGAAAGAGCGAAGAGGGGGAAATACCCCCAGAGCAGAGTAGTTATTTCCTCCACATAAACTATGCGTGATTCTTTTCAAGGTAACCTCTCTACCCTGAAGCAGTGCAAGAGGAACACCTCGGCCTGCCAGGGAACCCCTCTCCCTTCGATGGCAGATGGTATTTCCTCAGCATGAATGGCCACTTCCTTGGGCAGTGACAGAGTGTTGCCATTACAGAACAAAGCAGACATTCAGACTCAAACACTCCACAGGGACTCCCAGTAAAGACAAGGGCACAGTAGTGAATTACCATAAGGAAGTCTGTACTCCGCATTAGGGAATAACAACTTCTTTGAGGAAAACAAAAAGCCAGTCTCAGTCTTTCCTTAGCCCCGCCCCCCGTAAATACTTTTACTTCCTTGCACCACAATAAAAAAGATGCAACCAAAGGACCAGCTAGAATGAAGCATCTTACATGGTTTTCTCTGACTTACTGGAGACCAAGGGCTCCGAGTGCACACATCTGTGTCTAAACAGACTGCTGCTCCCCATCTTCCTCTTCCTCCTCCTTCCTCACCTCTCCCTCCTCTCCCTCTTCTTCCTCCTTCTCTTCCTCCCCATCTTCCTCCTCCACCTTCTCCTTGCCCCCCCTTTTAAATGTTGTATGTTTGTTTTGAGGTAGGATCTCATGTATCCCAGACTAGACCCAAACTTACCAGTAACCAAGAATTACCTTAACAACAGGTATGTGCCATTGTGTTGCTTCTATACAGACTGAGAAGGGAACTGGGCTCTGTAACATGCGAGGCAGGCACACTACCAACTGAACTACGTTCCCAACCCATGACTACATTTTTTTATATTTCACAGAGTTGGGCAAATTAATCCAACTTTGATACTTTCATTTTTCTGCACAACAGCAAACGCCACATTGTAAAAGGGCTGTGTCCTTCCACCCTCTGTTCATGACAAGAGCACCCGCGAGAAAATCCCAACTCCTCTGAGTCTAAATTCATCCTTCACTCTACGTGAGCCCCCTTGTCACTGTTCAGTCCCCCATGCTACTCCCCATATCTAACTTTGCCCTACTAAACTATGCCAAAGGCCGAGCAAAATAACACACAGCCCCTAACAACTTTCCTCCCACGGCACCCACTGGGACCCTCCTTATCTTGACTTGAAGGACTCTGAGGTAGTTTCTGCCTGTCTGAGCCCTTCCTCAGTCCTGCCTGTGGACAGTTATTTGGTCTCCCCCCACGGCCTCAGCACTATGCCATGCCCACAGTACTGCCAAATGGAATCAAAATTACTCTTTAGGAGAACAGGAGGTGATTTTTGTCTTCATATACCCCCCCTTTTTTACTTTTAATTTTTATTTTCTCTGATTTCAAAACATCCACATCTATTGAATAATTTTAGTTCACTTAGTTCACCATTTCAGATCCCCTTTTCGTTTCATGATTTTCATGAAAATGTGAGGACTGCAGTGTTGTGAGTCCCTCACGACAGAACAGTACAGCACAGTGCCTCATCAGACTCCCGACTCAGGACAACTGAGGCAGGTGAGGAGTCTTCACCTGAACACAAATTCTCAAACACCCTGAAATCTTGAATTTCCTGAGTATACACAAAAAGTTTCAGATTTCAGAGCATTTGGAATGTTGAATTTTTTTCATTAGGACTGCCTAGCCATGCAGTCTACACAGACACTACAGAACCCTACAACCTGGAAAGCTCTGGTCACTGGGGCTTGTGCTGTCAAACGTGGTTATTAAATAAAGGAGAATTAGCTGGAGCAGCTAACTGAGCCCAGACCTCTGAAATACTGCACCTAAATTTTCAACAGAGTCTTTCTTCAAAGCCCCCAGAAATATACTAACTGGCACAGGGCTCCAGTCCCATCAAGGGGGAGGAGGCCTTGGGGCTGACTTGACAACACTTCATAACCTTTCTCCCTGTGCAAATGAGAATTAAAGAGTGGGACAACCACTCAGCAAATGGCTGCATCATACAGTAGGGAAATAGGGCAGTCCCAGACAAGCCAAAAGCAATGTAACCTCACACCCCCATAAATAGATGGAACACATTAATATTAGCTCAACGTAATACAAAAATTAGGGCCAACAAGTTTCAGCCCTTCCTCTGATCCTACAAATGTACCATGTTCACTCTGAATGTGGCTGTACATGAGCCTTTCCTGTCCCAAAATAACTTCCTAATGGCTCTGCTGCAGTGGCCTCTGCTAACCCGCAAGTTCCAGATACTTGGCCAGGAGGTCGATTCAATTACCTGTTGAATGAGTGAACGAGCCTCTTCAGAAACACAGTCTGGCATGTTCAAAGTAGTGTGCGTATTTATTCCTGCTGGGTGGCACTCCACGAGTGTCTGAAAGAGTCAATTGGTTATATTTCTTATCCCGAATCACATCACACCCTGTTCTATCCCAGGGCACACAGGCAGCAACTACAGAGAGCTGACACCATGTAAACTGGAGGCACAGCCATCAACACAGCGCTGCCACCACTGCCGAGGAAGATTAGGCTGTGAGCCTAGAGGGCATCTGCAAGGCAGCTGACAGCCACCATGCGCACATCACAGGCTTGTGCAACCATCCCTTCGTCATTACTGAGGGACTAGATCCTAACAGAAAAGCTTAAATAACACACAAACTCCAAAGAGGAAGCTGATAGCTTTGAAATAACTAATGTTCTTAAAAATCTTTCTAGCATAGAGTTTGTTAGTCACGGTGCTTCAACATGTGTATAGTTACACTTTACAGTTTAACTGCAAACATCAGCTAGTGTGCACTTCACAGTGATCTCACATTGCTAATTCACACACTTAACAAAAGTGGGACTATGCATCTCCTCCAGTTTCTTCCCAGGAGGCAACAGACACAAAACTCAGTTAATGTCTATTAACCTCAGGCATCATGCTTAAAAGTTACTAATCAGAAAGAGTACATTCTCTGTCCCCACACTAGAACAGATAGGGAAAATGTATGGTATAGGTGAAAAGATGTTACTTTTAATATCAACACTAATTTTTAAAATATGAATGCACTCTGGCTTCAGACAGGAACCTGAAGAATATTGAGGATTCTGACATGTGCCTGTTACAAACCCCACAGATGTAATTCTGTTAATGCTACCTCACAGAGAGGGCAGAGGAAGGGCCGAGTCTCTCACTGGGTAGCTGTGGCACAGCAGAAGATGGCTATCAATTTATTCAATGTTACAGGATTTTTAAAAAATCAGAATCTTGATAAATTGCTCTGCCTGTTTCTGAAACTGAAGTTTTCCTCAGCCCCTGACCTAATGACTACAGGAAAAGCTAACATGCTTGACTTGGAGTCAGGGTGGCATCTGGATACGTGCACTAGGTGTCTAGGTCACTGCATACCTTGCCAGTGAGAAGTTCGAAGAGGACAGCACCCAGGCTCCACCAATCACAAGCTTCAGTTTCTTCTGTGACTGCTCCAACCTCTAAACATACCAAAAAAGGTTGATATTAAAATTCCAGAGGTCAATTAAACTTTCAAAATTAACATGTATTAGCAAGGTGACCTTGTTAATGCTGAGAGAGCAAATACTAAACACTCCTGGGCTTTCAAATCCCTGAAAGTCGCTTCTCTCTCTGGTCACCTACTGGGGTTGCATTTTTTCCCGACACAGTCATACATTAAACGGAGACATTTGTTCTTTGGTTGACGGAGGGACACCTTCAAGACACCGTACTTAAGGTTTCATGAACCAACCAGATCAGCACTTGTTTCCACTTTCAGATTCAAGGGAGCACAGCTGACTTCCCTTTCAAACCATCTTTTGTTTCAGAAATAAAGACTCCTTGTAACCACAAGGCACTTCAAAAATTACCTAAGCCAATATTAATTACCCTGTTAGAAACTAGGGGGCACACGTCACCCAATGTCACATAAGAGCAGATGATGATCCACCCTCTCCCTTCATCTCTCACTTTCTTTCACTGAAGAAGCCTGTGAAATGCAAACCCACCCATTCTGAAGTATAGAAGAAATATTGTTTAAACCCACGAGTGAAAATCTAAGAGTTTAGAACAGCCAGGAACTACAGTTCTACCTGTCCATTCCTGGAGGAACCTCAAACTCCATAATGAGCACCAACTCTGAGGCCACAGTCACTAACTCCCACTTGAGACCTTGTTCTCTTGTAACAACAGCTGACTGGTCCCAAGGCCTTGCTGCTATCTACCCCTCTGACACCATTCAAACAAAAGCAGCTTACTATTATTTGACTACAGGGAGCCTACAACTTGAGACGAAATATTCAGAAGTTTCTAGAGAGTTAGTGAGAATCTGAAATGTAAGTGAAGCAGTCCTGTGGACCCTGGTTCTAACCAATACTATGCAGAGCACCCTTGGAGAAGAACAACACGATCTCAGGACATCAAGCTTCACGTCTGAAGCAAGGGGTGGGGTAGTGACACACTATCCCTCGTGCAAAGTACCAGATATGGACCCATTTCAGCAGCTTCTTGTTGCTTCTTTGGGGCTCCAAACAGCCTAACCATAGGTAGACCCAAACCACAGACCTTCCCAGCCTATCTCTGCCTACAGTGCTTCATACCAACTCACAACCTCCATTCTCTGATGAGCTGACCTCAGCTAAGTAGCAGAAAAGAAACACAATAGCTCTTGCCAACTACTGTTCATGTAACTTAAAGACCAGAATCCATCGAGACCTGTGTGTAAACTGTGAAATGCATGCACACTGCAGAACCATGTTGAATGACATCTTTACATACGGCCAAAGTATAAATGTGTACTGTTTTCAAACAACAGAACTCTGATTAAAGAGAACGGGGTGAGAGAACTGACAAATGTTTTAATGACCTGCCTCTGGGGTGGTGAGATTTTTAATATTCATCAACCTACATAAACATCTCGGTAATACAAATCTCAAGAGCAGAGTGAGATGATGAGAAAACAGGCAGGTTTGCAGAACAGAACTTGGTGTGGGGGGGACCTGTGTGCACCCTCCCACAGTTTCTACAAACTTAACGTTCCCTGTTAGAAGGCTGGACCAGACACTGAAGGCCTGGTATGAGTCTCAGATCTCTTCTGGATCAGGTGAGTTTGATCTGAGGGTCTATGGGTTAAATTTTGCTCTAAACTCCACAATTCACACCTTACTCAGCAGCCCTCCAGAGACACAGGTCCTTGGGGGCTCTGTTTCAAAGCTGCACCACCCCCACCTCCACTCAGAGCCACTGTTGCCTTCAGAAAAGAGCTCTTAAAAATGTTAGCCAGGCTGTGTGTCCCCAGAAGCCTCAGAAAAATGAAGAGGAAGTGGTCACAGGCCTGCAATCAAATATACCCTCTGCACATTTCCTTCTAGGCTACACATGACTTACATGATTCCCATTCAAAATCCTTGCATGACATCTCACTGGCCATTCAGGAACATGTAAATGTCTTGCTCAGGTTTATTCATGTTATCAGACCTCCATGTAGAGACTCAGCCTATCTCACCAACCAGTACCAACAGAGAAGCAGCATAAATGAGGCTCTCTGTATTGGCCCAGATGCTCCACAGATTCTGCCACATGATTAATGTGAATCTAAAACAAGTTTCACACCAGCACCCACAGGGAATATATATTTTTCCTCTATTCCACTTCCTTAAGCACAGAGTTGGTAGCCACGTGCTACTTAGTTTTATTAAGGTTTTACCTGTTAAGAACTCAAGACCAAGGGACAGATCAGCCACCCATTTAGAATGTGCTGGCAATGCTCTGCACTTTCCATGCACAGACACTGTTATACTAGACTAGTGTTACAGCCATGTGCACAGCAGCCACACAACAGCCACAGTTAGGCTAACTAGTATATACATTTGTGTGTGTGTGTGTGTGTGTGTGTGTGTGTGTGTGTGTGTGTGTGTGTGTGTGTCTGTGTGTGTCTGTGTGTGTGTGTGTATTCTGTATATATGGAATAAGTAGACAACCTAAGTACCAAACTGTGCTTCATACTTCAATCACTTTAAATTTCCTAACAACATGACAGAGAACTTAATTGCATGAATTAACTATGAAGATAGAGACATTATTTCTCTGTGAGCAGGCAGAAGGATGCCTGACCCAGTCAGCTCAGAGAATGTGTGTGGAGGCCCACAAAGGTTTCCTAGTGAGATCTGAGCTTGCTTTACCCAGCAGGGCTGCATTAGAGGATTGCTTGACCAAGTGTATAGTTACCAGGTATTTGGAAGGGTTTGCACTTGGCTGTGCTAGGGGGAGGTCTTTTGCTCCACCCCTTAGCATTCCTATAAAAAGCCCTTTAGAAGAGATAGACGGGGCCAGTGGATAATGATCCAGGCCCTCCCGAGACTATCCTGTATTTCTATCTGTCTCTCTCCCCCCCATCCTTCTATTTATTATATCTTATCCCTCACTCCTCAAGAGTATCCTGCCGTAAAATGTGGGAGCCAATCTCCCAGCTGGGATGCTACAAGTGGCACCAGGAACAGGGACCAGGGACTTGGCAAAAAGAGTGTCAGTGGCATTGCAGGTGTAAGGAGGCATGCCCAATAATGAATTAAAAATAAAGGCAACAGTATTTTATTCTCAGAAGATAAAGTAAGGTGGCTGAAAGATGCCAAAGTGAAAAGTGAGGCAGCGAGTATCTTTCTCTATCTAGATTTCTTTCTTTTTTCTCTCTCTCTTAATTTCTACCTATAAAAATTAAGGGAAAATGTAAGACAGAATATAGGAATATAGTGTAAGAAGAAATTTAAAATAAGAGTAGAATTAGGAATATTGGGTAAAAAGAAACTTAAAGACAGAGAAGCCATGTCCTTGATTTCCAACTACAAGACTATAAACACAAACTGGGAAGAATCAGAGTCATGAAAAAATACTATACAAGAAAATGGGCAGAAAAAGATTCCTGAGGAAGCTTTTGGCCTGTGGACAGCTTAGATATAAACCCTGAGAAGGAGAGAAAGAATTTTTCCTGAGGCAGATGAAGGTGAAATAAAACTCTTCACTCTGCTGGCATTGCCGCTGTATGAAAACATTGTACCATCAGAATTAATTTCCTCTTGGCCATGAGGCCAAAGTTTAGGGACAGAAGTCTTGGGAACTTTTATTTTCTTTCATTGACCCGGTAAGATGGGAGAAGCACTGATCTGTAAGTGTGCACAGGCAGGCACAGGCCACTCCAGGGACAGTGTCAGGTGAAGGAAGTACACCTGTCAATGCCAGCTCAGGGAGAACAGAAATCTCACATTGCAAAAAAGCAAAATCTTGATTTCAGTATGAACACAGATCATGTATACAGGAACTAGGAGTGCAGCAGCCACCATTGGTCAGAGTTGGACCTGAAAGACAGCTTGGGAAAAGTAGTTTGTAGTAGCATGACGCTATACAGAAAGGCAGCTTGGGAAATGTAGTTAGTAAAAGCGAGGCAGCAAAGGCAAGCAGGCCTGGAAAAAAGGCAGACAGAACAAAAAACTTTCAAATGCTGCCCCCAAAATTCAGCTCAAAACATTGCTTTTTTTCCCAAGCACTGTTAGGAAGCTTAGCTTACCTCCTGGAAACAAGGAGCAAGTGAACAAAACCTACCTGTCAGAAGGCAATTAAAATCCTAATATCGTTTGTCAACAAGCCACTTTGAAACACTCATGGTAATATTAAAAAGCAACTTTAAAAAATTAACAAGATAGAATTTTACCCTCAGTCACCAAATAAAGCTTAGAGCCACTTGCTGTGGGATGTTCTGTATGGCAAATGTGTTGCTGATTAGTCAATAAATAAAACACTGATTGGCCATTGGCTAGGCAGGAAGTGTAGGCGGGACAAGGAGGAGAATAAAGCTGGGAAGTGGAAGGCTGAGTCAGAGAGACACTGCCAGCTGCCACGATGAGAAACAGCATGTGAAGATGCCGGTAAGCCACGAGCCATGTGGCAAGGTATAGATTAATGGAAATGGATTAATTTAAGCTGTAAGAACAGTTAGCAAGAAGCCTGCCACAGCCATACAGTTTGTAACCAATATAAGTCTCTGTGTTTACTTGGTTGGGTCTGATGGCTGTGGGACTGGTAGGTGAGAGAGATTTATCCTGACTGTGGGCCAGGCAGGAAAACTCTAGCTACAGCCACTGATGAATTAGGCTCTGACTTCAAACTCTCAAGAAAACTTTCAGAATAATATCAAAGCTGACTATAAACTCCGAACTTTAGAAATGATTTGTGTACTTTCTGTCTTGTTGAAACAAAATATAATAGTACAGTTAAGAGATCTCTTCAAGATGTTTGCTAAAGTTTGTAAAATAATCCTATAGAGTTTGCTTTTGAATGTAAGTTAGTTCTGTTAAGAGATTCTTTATAGATGTTTGGTAAGGTTTGTAAAATAGTCCTATAGAGTTTCCTTTTGAATACAAGTTTGCAAAAAGTGTAAATAATGCATAATGTAAGTTTGTAAAAAAGTGTAAATATGTATAGTGATATTCATGCTACTTGTAAATATGCAAAAAGTGTAAGGGAGTTTCCTTTTGAATATAAGTTTGTAAAAAGTGTAAATACTGAATGGAAAAAGTGTAAATGTTGAATGTAAGTTTGTAAAAAGTGTATAGTTATGTTCACACTAGAATTGTTTTTAATTACTCTTTTACCTTCAGATATATTTGAATACGTTTTATGATAGCTCAAAATATAATTTTATGGTCTCAGTGGCCCCTGGAAAACTTAAGTGAAGGTGTCTGTGCTGGGTGGTGGCGGCTCACACCTTTAATCCCAGGACTCAGGAGGTAGAGCCAGGTGAATCTCTGTGAGTTTGAGGCCAGCCTGGTCTACAGAGCAAGATCCAGGACAGGCACCAAAACTACATGGAGAAACCCTGTCTCAAAACCAACCCCCCGAAAAAGGAAGTTTTTCTGTCTTCTTCCTAAAAGATTCCACTCCTTCTCTGTTTCTGTTCAGAAAGGGGTAGGCCTCCCACAATCAAGTTAGTTTGTACAGAAATTCTACTGCTGTGATAAGAGCACATGTATATATGAGCTACTTAAACAGCTAAAAGTGTCTCTATAATTAGCATGGGGTTTTGTTTACTTGAGTGGATACTCTGAAGTGTTTTGAAATGACTGTTTTTTTCTGGGAATCAAAATAGTCTCTTGAAAATTTTATTGAACATCTGTTAGGAGAAAGTTTTGAAAAGGGCTTGGTGCAGCTAAAACTGCTGTAGTCATCTTAGACCCATTCCAAAAAGGGCTCCCACAAATGTGGACATTCAAAGATGCCTTTTAGGCTCACACAACATGTTTGAGGAGCTCCAGATTGGAGCCATACCTGTCTCCACTTGCAGGCTTGCTGAGGTGGGCCTGCACCATAATGTAACACATTTTACAAGGACACCTCTGCAATCAGACATCCCTGGGTGGAAATTCCCGGGTACTTCACGAGACAGACTAGGCATACCCTTTTCTGTGCTGTGGACTTGGCCACTAGTCCTCCAAGGGTGATATTCATCAATGTTAATGCTTTGAAATCCCTGGTCGCATCAACCAGGTGTTTGACAGGTAGATAATTACCATCGCTGTTTCAGCTGTGGATGGTGAGGCACAGCAGCCTCAAAGCCAACTTCCTTTCTCACCTTTGTGGGTTCACTAACTCATCCAGGATGCACAAGGCACAGACACTGGTGACATTCTTGACTGTGCCCTGGGGCCTGCTGCTGTCATTCCTCATTTCTTCTTCCATACTTCCTTGATTGTCACTTCTGCCATGGCCTGCTTCTCTTCCTTTCCCCTGGATCTCTTTATCTCTCAGACACAACTAGCTCCATACTTTAAAGGCACCTGGGTCTTACACTAGAGTTCAGTGTTATGACAAAATATCTGGCAGCACTCATGAGAGGAACAACTTGCTTTGTCTCATGGTTTGTAGTCTCCAGTCTAGGCGGGCCAGCTTCCTTGCTTATGGCTCCTAAATGAAGCAAACCCTGACTGCAGTACACAGTGAAGCAAAGCTCTCACCTCGTAGAGACCAGGGCACACAGACAGAGGGGCTGAGGACAAGCCACACCTTGCCTTTACATGCCTTCAGCAACCCATTTCCTCTGCCAGGATCCTATCCTCCAAATAATATCAAGTCAGCACTCTATCAATGGGTCACTCATGGACAAGATCATCAAACCCAACCACTCAACCCACCTTAGCACACAGCCTTAGAGAACATTCCAGATTCAAACCATAAGAGGCCTAAAGAGACTGCTGGCCATCTGAGAACCTGTGTGTAAAAGTATAAAGGCATTGTGTGGGCTTTTGACCTGAGTGGCTGGTGCATGAGGATAATTGTAAAGTGATGCACTTTTTCCCATGGGGAGAAAACTAAGTTTTAAATCCAACAATCAGCTTGAAACACTTCAAAATGACTTCGTATCAAACAGGGTCTGATTAATGTGAAGTTGACACCATGAGCTGAGCTATTATACCTGGTTTCCTAGGTGAGTCTACTCTACAACAAAGAGTTCTGCATGTAGGTAGGATATAAAGAAGAACTTTCTAGCAGCTGGAGACTGAGATATTAGAACAAGTGAGCTAAGTTCTCACTCAACTCTTTTTTCACAGGCTGTAACAAGGTATCTCTCTTAATTATCAGAATGAATGATGTTCGTTGCCTTTTTAATACCCTTGAAAAACAATTATTCCTAAATTAAAATTTTAAATATATAAGATAAATTACACTGCTAAAAAGAAACTGTGATTTTTGTGGTTGTCAAACACATCGCTCTAAAACGGCTTTACTTGCAAATCTTAAAAATATTAAAACTCCAGCATAAAGCATGGGCAGTGACTTACACAGACAGCTATGAGACAGTTAATACATTCACTGCAAGTACAGAATGTGGGCCAGTGAGATGGCTCAGCAGGTAAAGGTTGCATGAGCCTGGTACTCACGTTTCTAAAAAGAAATCTGGATGTGATGGCTGACGTCCATAATCCCAGCACTCCCATAATGAGACAGGAGACAGACGTATCAGCCAGAGGCTCACATGGAGAGCAGCACTGGATAGGAGACCCTACCCACACTGCAGCACTCTCCCCAACCCCAACCTAAGATTAATTAAAATTTGAATGTAGAGAATGTAATGAAATGCCACATAAAGCTGTGAAACTATTTTAAGAGCAGTGTAACAGGGAAGCTGGGAAGCCCTTTAGATGTAACTCCATTTTGAAAATTCTTTGAAGCATGTTAAAGGACATTCTACTGATTTCAAAATGGTTTTCTTATGCACCCCAAGGGGTTAACTTCCCATATGCCCCAGTACCACCACTCCATCTGTCTTTGCAACTTCTAGACTGGGTAATGTCCTTGTTCACCACAAGAACAGTGGTCTCATGGGCACTGAGCAAAATGACCAGCAAAAACTCACTTCCCTCAAAAAAAAAAAAATTCTTAGGTTCTTCTAACAAAAACATGACAAGAAGGTGGCATTTAAGACTCTTTGGAGGTTTCTGTCTGTGTGTCAAAGACATAAAGGACTGGGCCCTGGCTCTGTGGCTGAGCACTGCTCTAAGATAAGGATACCGGTTTCTTCCACTCCTTCCACCTCGAATGGCTTTAATTCTGTCATCTGGGAAAGTGCTTTCAAAAGTGCTCATGAGCTGTGCTCATAGCTTCTCCTCCCTCCATTAACTTAAGACGCCAAGGAGTGGATAGCGCCACAGTGAACCAGTGTGCTTCAGTCCCTCCCTGCCCCCACACTGCAACCAGCCATCATGCTGCCTCCCTCCCTGCCTCAGAACTCCCGGGTGGTCTGTGTAATGAAGGTGCCAAGACAGAAGAGCTTGAGTTATATTTCAGCTCATCAAAAAAAAAAAAGATGAGGACATCCAGCATGTTCCAACAGTTAATAAACTCCAGAATTTCATTTTAGTACAATCCATTCTAGTTCCTAACTTCAGTACAGAATCTTAATTCCCACTAAAGATTCAAACCACCATGTTTCATAGAGGAATATAAACTTGGACAGAACAGCAAAGACTACAGTATCAGGTGTGAGATGCCACCTTTGTCTTTCTAGTGTTGACTGTCTCAAGAACTCTCAACAAGTCAGGATAGTTTTTAGAAAAATAATATGGTCTGTGGGGGTTTGGAAAAAAAAAAGGCCCCCAAAAGGAATGGCATTATGAGGAGGTATGGCCTTGTTGGAGGAAGTGTGTCACTGTGGTCGACTTTGAGGTCTTTTTTGCTTAGACTTCCCTCAGTGTGACTGTCAGTCGACTTCCTGTTGCCTACAAGATGTAGCACCCTCAGCTCCAGCGCCATGTCTTTCTGCAGACTATCATGCCCCTCATCATGATGATAATGGACTGAACCTCTGAAACTGTAAGTGAGCCCCAATTAAATGTTTTCCTTATAAGAGTTACCGTGGTCACAGTGTCTCTTCACAGCAATAGAAAGCTTAACTAAGTCATGGTCTTAGCAGTGCAACCACCCAAGGCCGAAACACAGAATGAGAGTTGTTTAGCCTGTGACTGCTGGTCTTCTGAGTTTCCTTCTCACAGCTCCAAACGATTGTGTTTTATCTGAGTCCAAAGGTATAACTACAATCAGCAGCTCCTGAGACAGAAAGGAACGGAAGCATGGACGTATTTCTGAGGCTGTGATGGTGGCAGCCTATGATCCCAGCACTCAGAGGCTGAAGCAGAAAGATCATCAGTTCAAGGAAGGACCACCTGTCTGTTTACAAAAGGAGACCCTGCCCACCCACCCCGACTCCACCCCCCAAAAAACAGTCTCTAGCCACATAGTCAGTGGCAAAGAAGCCAGGCCCAGTGCACACGTCCCAGGCCTGAGGAGATCTGCAGACACTGGGGCCCTAACTACAATTCTAGCATGCAGAGCCAGCACCACCTGCACACCTGATGGACCAGACCTGCAACCCCAGGCTGTGCAGTTTGACCTCAGGGCTTAGCAAAGGCTCAAGACAAAAATAAAACCTATGACAGAGCTAAAACTCTGCTGGAAACCATACTTGAAAATTGAGGAAAACATGAAAATGCAGGTTAAACTCACTCAAGCTTTGAATGAAAGCCACCTTCCTACAAAGCTTACCGGCGAGTCAGCTGTGTATTTTAAGCAACTGTGGTCCTCCAACATCCCAAATTCAGAATTTGCCTTACTTTTAAAAGATGTTAAACTGCCTTCAAGGAAAAATTTCATAACCTCTCCTGTCAGCATGGTGTCCTCACTAGCTTTCCCTGAAATGGCAGGAAATCAGTAAATTTAAAATTTTCAGAGAATGTTACATGTAGAAAAATTCTACTTTAATTTAGGATAACTAAGTTTTCCTCCTAGATCGAGGCGTGATAATTCCAACCCTTGGTAGTTCAAAGCAGGACGATTCCCAAGTTTGAAGAAAGTCTAGGCTACACAGTGAGTTCCAAGTCATCTTGGCCTACAGTGTGAGACTGTCTCAAAAAACAAACACACAAACAACCCCACAACATCCAAGGGCACGGAGAAGGGACACGTATCTACATACCTGTAGATAAATGAAGATGCCAGACTGTTCTTCGCTGCACTCTTAAAAATACATAAAATCTTAGAGATTTTACTACTTTTCTTTCCCGGGGTAAAAATAAAACTTAATGAAAAAGGAGAAATTGTAGCAAGTAAAGTTTTTAAATAACTCCCAGTAAGTCAACACTGTCACACTCAACAATGTCTCATAAGTAATATCACAAACATCAGACATATGGACAATTCACAGCCACAGACTCATACACCACACTAAAATCACAGCGTAAGTACTCTTTGGGAAAAGGAGAAATATAGCTGAAATGCTACAGGATGCTCTTTTTTGCAAATTGTCAAAAACAAAAACTAAGTATCTGATTTTGTGTGTGTGATGAGTGTGTACATATCAGTGCTGACTACACTATGTAAGTGTCTGACCTTTCGTGTGTACATACGTGTGTACATGTCAATGTTGGCTACACTAAGTGTCTGCCCTTGTGTATATGCATGTGTGTGCTTGTCAGTGTTGGCTACACTACGTGTCTGATCTTGTGTGTATGTCATGTATGTATGCCCGCATGTGTGCATGTCAGTGCTGACTAAACTATTTAAATGTCTGACCTTTCGTGTATGCATACGTGTGTACATGTCAATGTTGGCTACACTGTCTGCCCTTGTGTACACACATGTATGTGTGCATGTCAGTGATGGCTACACTAAGTAAGTGTCTGACCTTGTGTGTGTGTGTTGTGTGTATCCCTGCATGTGCGCAGGTTACAAGTTGGACATCAGTCTTCCGCATGTACTCTCCACTTACTTTCTGAGACAGATCCTCAATGTACCTGAGACCGGCCAGCTTGGCTAGACTGGATGGCCAGGGTTCTCCAGGAATCCACCTGTCTCTACCCCACACCCAGTGCTGGGGTGACAGACATGTGCCACTGACCTAGCTTTTTATGCGGGTGCTGGGGGGTCCAAACTCAACCCCTGTCTTTGCAGCAGGCACCTTTACCAACTGAACCATCTCATCTCCACAGCCCTGAATAACTGGCTCTTTAGGATGCTAAAACTCCCTCTTGGAAAAACAACCAAGAAAAGCATATTATCTTTTAGGATCAGAGAGAAACAACATAAAAATAAAGGCAAAATTTCATTAACTTAAAATTAAGCACCGTGCACACACTTATAACAGTGAGGATAAGAAAGAAGCTGGCATATCCAAATTATCCTAAAATTTGTAAGTATTTTGTGAAATTTAAAACAGGACAGATTTTAAGTTCTTACAAGGGAGCCAGGCGTAAGTAGTACACTTAGACGGTAAAGAAAGGTGGTTTAGTAAACCATCTGTCATCAGTGACATGTGAACCAGGGGAAGAACATCTTCCTCCTGCTGCAGCATCCCTCGGCTAGCGCTGGGAAGCATTAGTCCCACGCTCCCACACAGACAAGCTCTCCCTGCAGCATCTGTTGCTAATTGAAAGGGACTAGAATTACAAAATCCTAGTCAATTTCTCTCCCAGCTCTTGCTGTGTGTAAAGATTTTCTATGCAGGGGCTAAGCATTAGTCTCCACTACAGCTGATGACTAAAGAGCAAAGAGAAAGACCCAAGAAAGCAGTTTTGTGTCCAACATTATATGGGCTCAACTGTGGGAAGAGGGACAGCTAAGCATGTCTTTTGTTAGCTCAGAGCATTTCCATTTTATAAATACAAGTAGCTGCCTATGAACGTCTATTAACATCCTAGTTAGCCAATTGTGTATGTCCTCTGTTGGGGTAGTCTCCTTTGATATAACTTAAAAGGAACTGTCAATATTATACCAATTATGTCTTTGTTTCTGGCTCCCAGGCATAGCTCCTGGGACACAGGAGGCATTTAATAAATGTTTGTTGAAAACATATTCCAATTGCATCTTACAGCACTGTTCATTCACGACATTCAAAGCACCTACAAATATCCTAGGATGTTTGTTTTGAGCACCATGATCTATCTCAAGTCCTCTGCACTTTTACACCTTGTAGACTTGGAAGTTTAATGGCAGGAGGAACGTAGCTTAGAGATGTCAAAAGCGGGGGTCAGGCAGTTGCTAACTGCAGCACTAGCCAGTTGACAGTGGCTTCACTGTGCTGTGGAGTGAGACTTCCTAGTGCTCCCCGCAGAACACAGTGGCTGCCCTGCTGCAGGTGGCATGGGCCTGGGAAAGGCAAAAAGGTTGGCAAACACCAGGCAGGAGGAAGACATTAGGGAGAAGTGCAGGTTCTTGGCCCTGCCCAGCATGAGGACCCAGCACCAGACGCTGAGAAAGTCCTGACTGACAGACTCACGCCTACTGGCTCTCCAGGGACCATGGGTGTCAGATTTTGTTGTTGTGGTTGTTGTTGTTTTAATGTTTTCAAAACAAAATCATAGACAGATACACTATCTAACTAAGCTCCAGGTATTAGTTTAGATACAGGAAAATCTTTTCTTCGGGTGTTAGGAGTTAAGACAGCCTTGCCCAGGTCTAGCTGACCACGAACTCATGACCCTCCCATCTCAGCCTTCCAAGTGCTGGGCTACAAGTGCTGCCAGGTCCAGCTTAGAGACGATTGATTTTAAGTTTTAATTTCTCACAACTAAGACGGAATTTTACAAATGAAGCCACAGCAACAAGAGAGTAAAACTTAATTGCAATGTCAATGATTGTACCCAGGGCCACTCCTGAGCTACACCCTGTACCCCAGTCTTCAAAGTTACATTTCATTACAGGTTCAGACGGTCCCTCTAATACCTGTAAACTAAATGATCAAAGCTTTAGCAGCTAGAACTTAAGTCTGAAAAATCACAGCTATTCACAGGAGCCCCAGGTTCAAAGCCAGTTCGTCTGATCAGGTGAGACTTACCTGCCTAAGCGATCACAACATCTCCACGGTAGATCTTAATTCGCACACAGACAGACAGACAGACAAGAACACCCACTCCCAGCTTATCCTTTCAAAGGAACGTTTTGCTCTCTCTGTCTTGTTTCAGAAACACTGCCTGCCCCGCTGACCATGCCGTACTTCCCAAGTTCTCCAGCACTGCCCCACTGCTTGTGCATGAGGCACACTTGTCACACAAGGCAGAAGAACACGGCTCTATCCATGGAGACTGTGGTTGTGCCTCCCTCTTTCCTCCCAGGGAACAAGGCACAACCCTCCTCCTCCTCACATAGCCCTCCTCCTCCTCCTCACACAGCCCTCCTCCACCTCACACGGCCCTCCTCCACCTCACACAGCCCTCCTCCTCCACCTCACACGGCCCTCCTCCACCTCACACAGCCCTCCTCCTCCTCACACAGCCCTCCTCCTCCTCACACAGCCCTCCTCCTCCTCACACAGCCCTCCTCCTCCTCACACAGCCCTCCTCCTCCACCTCACACAGCCCTCCTCCTCCTCCTCACACAGCCCTCCTCCTCCTCCTCACACGGCCCTCCTCCTCCTCACACAGCCCTCCTCCTCCACCTCACACAGCCCTCCTCCTCCTCACACAGCCCTCCTCCACCTCACACAGCCCTCCTCCTCCTCACACAGCCCTCCTCCTCCTCACACAGCCCTCCTCCACCTCACACAGCCCTCCTCCTCCTCACACAGCCCTCCTCCTCCTCACACAGCCGTCCTCCTCACACAGCCCTCCTCCTCCTCACACAGCCCTCCTCCTCCTCACACAGCCCTCCTCCTCCTCACACAGCCCTCCTCCTCCTCACACAGCCCTCCTCCTCCTCACACAGCCCTCCTCCTCCACTTGCACAGGCCTGCTCTGAACTCACCTCGGACTCCAACCTGCTTTCTGCCTCCTCTCCTAATTCAGCTGGTCTTAGGTGACTGAGTGATCTGCCCCCAGGGGCTGCTGTGGGGTGGGGAGCAGGATAGGACCACAGGCCCCACTGGCTGGCTCAGACTAGGCCTCTCCCACTCACCTGGCAACCACGTTCTAAACTTCCCTGAATTATCGGCACAACTGGAGTCAAAACACTTTGATTGATTTCACTTGATTCTGCACTCTGGGGCCAAGAATTACTTCTTCAGGAGTTTATAGGCGTCAGTACACGCCGTTTTCTTGGGAGATGAAATAAGGAGCAGGTGAGTGCCATGTGGCTTCTGGGTGACCGATTATGATGATAGTTCCTAGTGCTACATAATCTTGCTTCCTCCCTCAGCCCACATTTCTAACAGGAGAAAACACCAGCAGGCTCCATTCTCCACTGATCACCTCACAGCAACTCTGAATGGCCATCGGGCGTCACAGTGCTCCCCAACCAAAGCCATTATGGCTGATGGATGAGAAAAAGGCCAACTGGAAACAGAATGACAGGCACAGGGCTCTTCCTACTGCTCTGCTGCTGGGCTAGGCAGGCCGGGGCGGCGTGCTCTGCTGTTAACGGAGCTTCTGCGGCACCGTCGGCCTCACTACCATTCACTTTTGAAAACCTTAGCATTTCCAGACGTTATCTGAAGGGAATATTTGTGAAGAACTGCTTAGAAGGAATAAGCCTTCAGTGTGGCATGGAGACTGAGACAGACAAGATGTTATAGGAAGTAAGAATATGGTTTAAATGAAAGAAGCACTCAAAGGCTTAGGAACCTAGTGCTGAGGATGCAGCATTCTAGGCCAGCAGGGTGGCTTGGTGGGTACAGTGCTTGCTGCACAAATATGAGGACCTCAGTTCAAAACTCCAAACCCATTAAAACTCAGGCATGCTGGGGGCAGCAAGGACCAGAAACAGGAAGATACCCATGGGCAGGCTCCCTAGGCAGGCACTCTAGCCTAACAGCAAGTTCCACACTCACTGAAAGACTGACTCAAAAATAATGTGGAAAGCAATAGAGGAACACACCAGATTATCAACCTTTGGTCTCCACATGCACATGCATAGACAAGCACGCACACACTCGTGTATACATGCACACACCTACACACTCGTGCACATGTACACACACTCCAAGATTCAGCATTCTATCTTCTCTGCTAAATATGGGAGGCAAAGGAAAGGCCCTTCCTTCTTTAGAGCAGCACCATGCTGCGGCCAGGTGCCTCAACTCCAGCACCAAGATAAGAAGCATCACTCTGTAGGTACTGCTTCCCAGGACCTGTCCTCTGAAAACAAAACATGCATCAGACCAGAAAGTAAGGGGGTGGCAAAAATACCAGGCGAAATTAACCTCCTCTTAATGATCCAAAGTCTGGATATTAAACTCCCCACGGGTCTGAGTGCTGAAGTCCCCAGCTTGGCACTACAGGAGGCCAAGGAATTTTTTTTTTTTTTCAGAGCTGAGGACTGAACCCAGGGCCTTGTGCTTGCTAGGCAAGTGCTCTACCACTGAGCTAAATCCCCAACCCTGAGGCCAAGGAACTTTTAAGAGTTGAGGTCTAGCAGGAAGTCTTTAGGTCACTGGGGACATGTCCTTGAAGAGGATTGTAGGCTCCAAGCATGAGGGGAGTTTCTGGACCACACACTCCTGCCCTGATATACAGAAACAAGGCCAACTAAGCCTGCGCTAGAACCTCCAAAACTAAAAGCCAAAATAAACTCTTTTTTCTGTGTGTTGACTTTCTCAATTACAGCAACAGGAAGCACTCTAAAGTCGCCCTCACCACTGAATTCCAGGCTGTGTCTGGAAGTGTACAGAAATAGGCAGTGTGTTTCACCGCTCCTGCATGAACACTACCTATCTGCCACCCTTACACATTTCCTAAATCTAACAGCTGACATGTTTCTTATGATGCATGAACACCAAATTGCAGAAGCTAAGCTCTTCAGTGTCCACCCCCCCACATCTCATTCTCACTCTGTGGCCCAATATGAGAAGGGTGGCATCACGACATTGGGATCTTAATTCGGTGAGGGTGGCAGACCAAGTTAGGGTACATGAGGCTCCAGGGCCCTTCCTATCTGTGCCTGGGAGGGATCCCAGGGCACCAGACCCTCAAGCCCACCTACCCTCACTCTTTCCTCCCCTTGGCTCAGAAGGGCTTCCTCACCTAGACAGGAAACCCTCTGACCTGACGCACCTTTTGCTTCGGCATGTGATGGAGAACAAGTGTGAAATTCCCACTCTTTTCTGGAAATCTGACAGTTTACTCTCCTTGAAAGAAATAAATTGGCTTTACAGCAAGAACTAGAGGCAAAGGACGGAAGACACTTGCCAATCAGTCCAGAAAAATACAGAAATATCCATGTACCAGGGACCTACTGATCAAGTTTTGCTCAAGGGGAAATTATACCAATACCCTCAGTTCAGCACAGCATCTTAGCCACAAACACAGCTCAGCCATGCCATCCATTACTTTCTCCAGCAGAGGAAAAGACTCCAAGGCCACAATCACATTTCCTGCTTATGTCCTCACGACTTCTGAATACACAGCTTTATTTATTATTATTATTATTATTATTATTTTTTTTTTTTTTTTGGTTTTTCGAGACAGGGTTTCTCTGTGTAGCTTTGCGCCTTTCCTGGAACTCACTTGGTAGTCCAGGCTGGCCTCGAACTCACAGAGATCCGCCTGGCTCTGCCTCCCGAGTGCTGGGATTAAAGGCGTGCGCCACCACCGCCCGGCTTTTATTTATTATTTTGTTCTTGCCTACTGACATCACTGTAGGACTCTTAAACTCTCGTATTTAAATAAACCTCACTTCTTTAAATAATTCTTATTGTTGCTGAGAATCACGCACTCAACTTTTGGTACATTCAAAAGTGTCTGGTTTCTTCCTCTAATTAAAATGTTTTCAATAAGTCCCTCATTTCCACAGTAAATAGTTTATATACAAGTAAGTAAAAATACATACTTTTAAAAGTCTTCCAAGAAAAATAATTCTCTTAACTCTCCTGTTAGGTGGGATTCTGCACGAGATAAACTTGAATTCTGACTGAATTTTGTATAAGAAGGGTGTCATGTGACTGACATAGGTGATTTATTTCCACTCTACAAATCTACTTACTACTATTAAGCTGAGTCCTGGAAGGTCTTCAATAACCTGTCTGAGGCCATGCAGGGAGCTGATGACAGGTCTGGAGTGAGGGATGCTCAAGGCATTAAGTCTTTGACATAACGGCATCGACAGTCTCACACTCTTAAACCATCTCTGGGTTGACTCCTAGCAAATACCTAACTATGCTGCTGAGTACCACGCTTACCAAGAAAGAAATGGAGGGGAAAGGCTTTTACAGAGAAGGTCAAGAGAGACTATTCCCTCAAATATATTCATGGGCTCTGCAGTGGGCTGGGGAGCATGGACTGGAAGCCCACAAGTGTCATGCTCCACACAGAATCTTTCAGTCACTTTTCAATGTTACTTTTCTGTGTTTCACTTTCCACCGTCAGCTGTGAGCTGTTTTCAAGTGTGAAATTGCCTAACAGAGGAAGCAAAGCTGTCATTTGATATCTGGGAGCGTGGAGATGGGCTGCCCTAAAACTATGGTGGGAGTTCTTCAGTTCATACATACCCTCACCTATAAATTCTCCAGGCTGATAATTCTGCAAGAAATATCAATGTAAATTTCAAATATTTAAAGTCTCATAGTGGGGTGGAAAATAACAGTGAAGATACCCAGGGACTTGTTTAAGGGTACAATGGGAATGTGAGTGATATTAGCTTAGTAACTAACACGTGACTGACCCTGATCACTTTACGGGCCTGTACACTCAATTTTCAACCAGTCTTTGTATTTCACAGGGTAAGAGTGTAAGTTCTATTTCTAGCTGCCTTTGACAGTAAGTCAAGACTGCTAAGAAAAAATACTGCTAAGAAAACATTAACTATAGCCCCCAACAACATATTTTATTTTTCTATTACACTAAAAATGCCATAACAAAAATTTATTCTATGCTACCAAGTGAAGAAATGTTTCAAATCCTTGGGCCAAAAAATTGGTGAAGTTGTGGTTTCTATAGCAATAGAAATAAAATCAGAGCTGCTACAAGCAAGTGCTCTGGAGACAGGTGAGCAGTGCCCTGGCTTCTGCTCCACCATATCTCCCAGTGTGTCCAGGAGCTCCTGAGGGAGGGAGTGCCTGCAGAGAGGACAGTGCTACAGTCCCACTCAGTGCTGCACACCCTCTTCCTACCTGGCACATCTCTCTGCTTTTTTCTTTCCTCCCTCCATCCCGAGTGTCTGTGGTAGGAAAGGAACCCATTTACCATGAATGGTGTTTGTTTAATAAAACCTTGCTAGATAACTGAAGGAACAAAACGCACCTGAAAGGATGCCTGGCCTCTGAAAACAGGGCTGAGTCTGATGCATGAATTCCTATTCTCAGACCCTCTTGACGGGTCTGCAGCTGCAGCCGTTTAAGGGCTGGCTTTTCCACAGCCGTAGACAGAGAGCGCGCCACGGTTTCTGTCTTTGTGTTGCTGGATCTGTTTTCTTTAGCATGAAAGGGCATCTTTTTCTTTTTTTAAGTTCTTGGTTTTATTGCAGAAACTTGGGAGCCCGGAACTGCCTTAGCAGTGCCCATGGCTGGAGGGCTGTGGCTTTAAATCCAAGATCACAAAGTCGGCAGAAGTGAGTCTTAAATAACAGAAGGTGATCATTTGCACTTCAAAATTTATCTGTCTTGCTTTCCCCCTCAATTAGACCAAAGCATGTTGATTCCCAGGTTTCTGCGAGTGTTTTCTGGTCTAAACTTATTTATAGAACAGAATAATGGCCCCCCTGCTAATCTGGCATTTGCTCAAGTTTCTGTCCATGAAAATCGAATCTGTTACTGGAAACTTTTCTCAAAATATCAAGGCACACCATCCACAAGATAAAAGGATACACTGATGGTATAAAGTACAGGCAGGTGGGTGATGGTTTTGGACAAACAGGTGCTAAGGATTCCCAGAGAGGGCAGGGGCAGGGGAGCTGTATAAGCAGAGGGCAAAACTCCTCCTCACCCTCTGACCTTTACTTTCTGTCAGACAGGAGCTGCTCCAGCTCCAGTGACTGAGGCAGCAGTCAGTGCTCAGGTCAGAGTTGGGAAGTGGGAGGGAACTTACTGCCTGGGGACTATTTACGTACTGCCTTGTGGTCACTACACATGAAATACTGGCCCATTACCACTGCTCTCTCCCAATGAGAAGGAAGACTACCTACTCACAGGCCGTGCTGCTATTCGGTTCTAAGCGAGGCTTCCCAACTCTCCCTTAGGATTACAAAGGAGGCCCTACCTCTCTAGGTCTGAGATCATGTTAGCTGAAAGGTGAGAATCACTCTTTGGTAAGGCCATTCCTGGTTTGTTTCTCCTTGTTGCTGAAGCTGATCTGCCCAAGGGTTGGAGGGACTTCCCTGCTGCTCATGCACTGAGCAACTAAGCAGCTGGGAGGTGCAATTCTTTCATGCAAACAATTACAACAAAGCCTCTCTTTGGACTACAGTTTGGCTGGATTTTTCCCCCAAACACTAGGAAGGACAACCACCTGGAAGAGGGCTGCAGGGAGGAGAGAATCCATTAATGGTGCACTGCCACCTGCTGGCCAAACTCGAGGAGTGGTATTCCCAGAGAAATGAAGTTAGGAATTGGAAACTGGTAAACATAGTAAGTCAGTACGTGAAACTGCGAGTTTATACGGAATAGTTTCATCCCATTATACAGAAGCTCTCAGATGCTAAAGTCGAACTGGCCTTGATGTGCTTAGATGGAAAAATAGCCCAACAGCCACTTTTCAGAATGGAAGCCAGAGCTGAGTAGCAGCAACAGCATCCGGAACAAGCATGCACCCACGGCATCCAGCTCTGATCCTCACAACACACTGGACCCCACTTCAGGATAAATGACACTTTACTCACAGGATCTCCCAAACTTAAGGCGGACTCTAAAACTTCTAAATTCATTGTAATTAATAAACATATTCATGCTAGCTGGTACCAAATTAGAAAGCGGCGCCTGTGAAAGCAAAATCAAGTGATTTCACTACATTTTTTGTTTGTTTTTGTTACTCCATTAACTACATAAACAGTATCAGTTCCCAAGTGGTTGTTTGGGGTACAAAGCTCGAGGATGTGCATTATGGGTTGAAAATTTGCCTTTCCTCAGCCCAGCCACCCTTAACAATGAAGGTTTGCCCCAAAAATAATAAAGCTCTTTCATTCCTAATTATCATTTCTTATGAAGCTGAGCTAAACAAGGTTAACAGAACATGGCAGTGAGCTAGTACCAACTAGACCATGCACCTAGTGAATCCTGTCTGCTCCATCAGTGGAGACACCTGACAGTCAGTGGGAGCGTAATGAATAAACTGCTCGTCTATGAAACTCAGTGCTCAGGTTAGGAGAGGAAGCTGTGGATTAAAACAGAGCCCACCTGCACTGACAAGAGGAACTCATATCCAAGCTATAGGCTTAGCTATGGCTGCCTACAGAGGCCCCAATGGCCACAGTAATACATCGGTAATGTTAAAAAATAATGAGCAGGCAGTAAGGGCAAGAGAGACTTGAGTCAAGTATTTGGCTACATGGGCCATTTTAAAGTGGGAGGAACAGGTTTATTATGCTCTCAAATATAGAATGTTTTAAAATGTGTTCACAACTTCCAGGATAGTTCATCCCTGAAGGCACACTGCATCGAAAGAACACATTTTACCCACTGTTAGCCTTGGGAATTTCACTGACATCTTAATAAAACTTAATAAAGTTCACCCATGTGAAGAGGCTCAGGGGACATAAGGCCTTGCTTAAGACACTTCAAAGACTTCAATGAGTTTCCAGAGATACATAAATGCTTTTAACAAGGGCAGTAAGTACACACACACACACACACACACACACACACACACACACACACACCCTTTGGGCCACATACAGTTCAATCCCCTACTTTTCTTCTTTGGAGGGCTGAAAGGACGGATAAGCAGACCCAACACATACGTAAACTGCCAGTAAAACACACAAGTTGTACAGAGAAGTAAGAGCCACTGAGCCACCTTTTCAAGCGAAGCATTTGAGGAGATTGCTCTAACCTGGGGCACAGTACATTCTCGCTATGGCATCGCTGTCACAGGAATCTTCAACCTCACTCCACCTGCTAAAATACGTTAGCTGAATGTGTCCTAAAAACAAAACGACAGGAGAAATCAAAACATTTTTCTCTTCCATTTTCTGCAGAAGCGAACTGTAATTACTCCTTTTGTAGCTAAAAACAGTATCATTAAGAATAATGGCATCATTAAGTACTAGAAGCTATTACTGGGGGTGAATTTGCCGCACTGATAATGAAGCTCTAGACAGGAAATGAAGATACTAATTACAAGATAAAACGCCTACTCAGTTAATTGGAAGCAACAGCGAATAAAAAGAAATGCATTTGCGAAAGTTCCTGACCTCCATCATTCAATAAGATGTTGTTTGGGTTCAGATCGCGGCACACAATCCCCTCTCTGTGCAAGGCGTCAAGGGCTACCACCATTTCAGCTGCCCATCTCTGAACACAGCCCTCTGGGATGAAGAACCTGGAGCTCACTGCTAATTTCTTATCAAGATCCTCAAAAATTTGATGGATTTCCTTGTCTCCTCCCAGGGCAAGCACGCTTTGCTCCTTGGTCTCAGAGTCTCTCTGAAATAGAGAGCTCGGTTCCTCTTTAGCCTGCTCTGTGAACAGTAACACTTCCTCCACTGTGGCAGTGTCTGTGTGTGCGCAGTGCCCCTTGGCACCTGAGTGTGGACTAGAAATGTGGAACAGGCTTTCTTCTGTGTCATGTGCAGTGACCACTGCCTCCACTTGTCCCAGCCCTTCAGACTCAGGATATGAGCTGGGCAACAGAAACTGGTCTCCTGAGCTACCGTGATCAACAGCAGCTGTGAATAACGCCCCGAGATCTGCCTGAGCATGGTGCTTTGGGGTCACACCACAGGGCAGAGATGTAGTGGGATCACTCAGTTCCTCCGGGCCTTCTTTTCCCAGGCCATGGTACTGTTCGGAACTCAGCCTAAGGCATAACACATCCGGGGCTTCCAACAGTTTACTTTCCAGCCTGCCTGCACTGGCCTGTGAGAACTTAGTAGGATCCATTGCTGAAGCCTCTTTGGTCGGCTGCCGTTCACCAGGTAGGTTTACGAGAAGGTCGGGCCTTCCTTCTTCAGCACCACTGACATCCTCAAAAGCAGCTTCCTTAAATGAAATAACTGGGACGGAGTCATCTGAGCCCCGGCTGATGGAGTCCTGAGCTTCCGTCTCTCCCTCACTTTCTCTGTCTCCATCTGCAAGGGTAAAGAGCACTTTTACAGGTTCTGGTTTCAGACTGTGCAATTTCTCGCCAAAATCCAGTCCCAGGAGCTCACTTGTGCTGTCCTTACTGTCGATTCTAAAGAACTCCATAGGGCTGTTTTTTGACATAGTGAGGGAATCAGATGTCTGAGGGGAACAAGCTGCTTCTAGGTCCTCATCTCCAGGGAAGAACTTGAGCTGGGTGCTAGGGCTCAGACTGTCAGCAGCAAGGGGTGCTGGGAAACTGAGAACAGCCTGGGTGTCAGCACTCTCCCCTTCAGGCTGCATGGTAGACTCCTCATTCAAAGACCCCAGGTCAACTTTTTCCTGCCCATACTCATTGCATAGTGTTAGGTAGCCAGCCGTACACTCCTCCTCTGAACTGGAGCCTGAATCCGGCCATCGGGGAGAACCATCCTGGCCATCGTCGTCTTCCTGGTTGCTATCCTCTTGAGAACTTGGGGTGAGACTAGTCTTCAGCGGCAGGACCTTTAACATGCCCCCCATGTCGCTCCCTCTGGACTCAAAGCTGCTGCTGTCCTGAGGACTAACACTTGGCTGCTGGAGGTAAACGTGATGAGGCAAGGACGGTTTCGTTTCCTTAATGTCAAAGCTTTCTTGAGAACTTCTGTTTAGAAATTTACTGATATGTGACCAGAGTTTGCCACCTGTGAACAAGTACAACAAGGAATTAAGATCTCCAAATTGGTAGATACTTAAGCCACTAAAAAAAAAATAATAAGTATTATAATAACTAACCAAAAACAAATAAGTCAATAAATTCATTAATATCAAAGATCCAATGTGTTTTCAGACAATTATATGCAATAAAATGTGACACTCTCCTCTACAGTTTACTACTCCTAAGTACTACTGCTAAGTACTACTGTGAGTACGATACACATGCATTTCCTGGTGCTGATTATTTAAAAAATTACAACCTATTTCTTCCTGTAAAAGGAATTCATTGTAATCCTCACATAACTAAAATCTTTAAGTTAAATGTTGTTTAGTCTTCTGCTTAGGTCAAAATTTGTCAACCAGAGATATATATGCACTTAAAAGTGTATACACTAGTAAGGGATCGATAGCATCACCCTGTTCTGAAAACGCCCAGTCCAGAACTGGAGGGGGGATCTGGAAGCTAGTACATAATGATGCCTTCACAAGTGACATGTTAATTTATCTTCCCATCTTCTGCCCCTAGTACATGTCTCATGCTTTGTATGAACAAATACAACTACTGGGGAAGATTAGCTGGGCAGCTCTTAGTAAGGGGAACCACTGAGGTAAGAACTCCCTGACAATGTGTTCTGATAGACACCTTTGGGCCCAGAGCCCACTGACGTCACAGAACGAAACTAAGACCACAGACACCAAGTGAGCATGAATGAACCCAACATACCACCTACAATGCTGGCTAGATAGTTGCTTTACTAGAGATTTCTTCTTATTTTAAGCATTAAAAACTCAGAATTAGAGAGGTTTTTCTAACTAGAATCTACATTTAAAAAAATCACAGAAACCATAATGGATTAAACATTTAATGATTAAAAATCATATCAAAAGAAAAATTCATTAAACCTGGTGCCAAAGTCTCAAGAAGTGGAGCTGCAAATGCACACTTTGTAAAGACAGAGACAGCTTCCAAAACTGGGAAATGAAAGAAGAGTTAAGGACAAGTGAGATGGTTCAACTTGCTGCCAAGTCTAATGACCTGAGTTCGATCCCAAGGACCCACATAAGGGGAAGGAGAGAATCAACTTCTGCAAATTGTCCTCTGATTTCTACATGCACATCATGATGTGCACATCCACATATGCAAGAAATAAACGTTTTTAAAAGAATGAGTCAAAATAAGCCTATCTTCTTAGATGAAGAGGGTGAATTTTCAGACCAGTTTTCATTTGCTGTTGGGCATCATATACCAAAGAAGATAGATCAAAGCAAATAATCATGAGCCATTGGCCACCAAACCCACCCAGGAAGCTTCTACTTCACAATTTAAGGACTTCAGTAAAACCACAAATCACCTTGCCCTGCCCCCAGCATGAAGAGCAGTGTGGGCTGTGACTGTCACTGTGTCAGTCCCAGAGCCTCCTCCCCCCCTCTCCCCTCCCCCCCATGCAGTAAGTTTCTCCCACTTTGGTGGCAGTACAGACAGTACAGTGTGTAGCCCTTCATGTCTCCTGTTGTCTTTAGAGTATTTCAGGGCTTCAGAGTTCCCTGTAAATACACTAACATTTAAGGATCTACCTTGACTTTCAACTGATTGCCACACTCTTTTGACAACAGTAACCACTGTGTGAAGCTGTGAAGGTGAAGCCTGGGTTTCATTGGAGACCTCAAGATGTTGGAGATGCCAGAGCCATGGTATACCTGCCAAGGAGAGCTGCAGACCAGGTGTGGAACTAGCTCGTACAGAAGTGTGTTGCTGTCAACAAAGCTGAAAGCAGTTGGAGATCTGAAGAGCGCTTTGACATCAGACACGGAGATGCAGAGTTTGGAGTTTGCCCAGCTGGGTTTAGGTCGTCTTAGTACAGTGTTTCCTCACTATGCCTCCTTTCCTCCCTTTTGGAATCGGAATGTATATTCGGTGCCATTGTATGTTGGAAGTATGTGATCTGCTTTTTTATTTTGATTTTACAGAGGATTAAAGTTAAGAGAACACATGAGTCTCAAAAGAGACTTCGTACTTTTAAACAATATTGAGATCCTGATAGACTATGGGGACTTTTGAAGTTGGACTGAATGCATTTTTGCATGATGATATGGCTATAAGCCTGTGGGGGGGAGGGCACTAGCAAGTAGAATGTGGTGGTTTGAATAAGAACAGCTCCCATAGGTTCATATATTTGAATGCTTAGTCATCAGGGAGTGGAACTGTTTGAGAAGGATTAGAAGGATCAAGAGGTATGGTCTTGTTGGAAAAAGTGTGTCACTGGGGGTGGTTTTGAGGTTTCATAAGCCCACACAAGGCCAGGGGTCAGTCAGCCCCTCTCTCTCTCTCTCTCTCTCTCTCTCTCTCTCTCTCTCTCTCTCTCTCAGCTGCCTGTGGATCAGGATGTAACTCTCAGCTACTGCTACAGCACCATGCAGGACACCATGGTCCCCACCATGATGACAATGGACTAACCTCTCAAACTGTAAGCCAGCCCCCAGGTAAATGCTTTCCTTTGTAAGAGTACGTTTCCATGGTCTTGGTGTCCCTTCACAGTAATAAAACAGTGACTAAGACACTACTATCCTTGAAGTATCCTTTCACAGACAGCAAGGGCTTCATAACTACAGGCAGAGACTTCTACCTAGCACATAAAACACATTTAATAAAAATTTATTAAACTGAGCTATAAATGAATGGCATCTTTATAATGTTTTTCAAAAGCTTTTAGTGAAAATGTCTGTAAGTACAAATTGTGTTATGTGTAGGGGGTCATACACTCTTCCTATGTTATAACTCATATATGGTTTTACTGTAAGATTCTTAGCAAATGCCAAAGAGAGTAAGAAAAACAGAAGGCACAAAACCCTAATACCATCCATACTCTTACCACCAATGACAGACACTCCTAACCATTCCTTTATTTTCAAGCTTTTACTCATAATCAACATGGTATCATATAAACATTTTCATGAGAAAATGAGTTGAAATGAGTGTTCAGCATGGCCGCACAAGTAGGTTTATAAATGGTCTCACAGTAGGTGTATAACACAGTTAAGCACTCCTTTGTGAGTGGATGTGTGTATAGTCTCCAGTCTTTGCTGTATGAATTATTTAAAATAATAAACCACTTGCCATCTGTAAATACATCGTCAAGACAGAACCCCGAAGTGAGAGTGCTCAGTCAAGGAGGATGACTCCATCAAGTAAGAGCAAGGGCTTTTTGAGAAAGGTCTCCTGTAGCCCAGGCTAGCCTGAACTGGCAGGTAGATGAGAAGATCCTGAATTTTGATCCCCCTGCCTCTAGCTGGTGCGCAGGCCCTGAGGTCACCACCATGCACCTGGCAGCTGGCTAGAGAGCATGAGTATTTCTAAGGTTTGTTTGCAGGCTGCTACGTGGCTCTGCCAGAATCCCTTCTATACGCAATGGACAACACAGCACCTCCTTCAGCAAGCTGCCTGCACCAGACATTAGCAATTACCATTTTATGAACCATCATGCCACCCTGTTTAATTTCCATTGTTTTTACTATTGGGTAACAATCTTAAATGTGACTGTCAGTGCTTTCTTTTTGGAACCTTCTGAGCTCACACAAGTTCCCTAACATGAATTATAAAAACTGGGTTTCCAGGAGGGGAAGAGGTTGTCTGGGCTCCTCCAGCTTCACTCTGGGGCCAGTTCAACCTAGCATTCTGTGTGGAACAGAGCTCGGTGCAGATCACATCCTCTCCTGCACTGCTAACCATGAATCACAAAACCAGAACACATCATTCCTACAACTCTGAGTGTGTTATGCTTTCTTCAGAATTAAGACCAACCCTAACAAACTAACATAACCAAACATCAATATTATTATAACAACATTAACTTAAACAACTGCTGTTCATTAAATCTCAAATACAGAAAATACCCAAAATATTGATCATCCTAGCACATCAAGCATATAACTGATATTTCTAGGCCCCTTAAAGCATAGGAAATTGCAGTTATTGAACCATCTTAAGCTATAAAATTGTAATTCATAACGTTTAATTAAACCCCTCTGTCTCTCATTTTAATTTACTGGTTTTCTATAAGACTGCACAGTAAATATGTGGATTTGCCTGAGCAGAATTAAAACTTGGATTTAACACAAATGATATTCCTATAGCAATGGGAAAAGTCACCTTTGACCTAGAAATTCCCACTTCAAAATATCTGTCCTACAAATAATTCTTAAAAACAAAACAAAATAAAAAATGCAAAAAGATAAATACATGCAAATAACAGAACAGTTCACAAAGCAAGTAGGAGAGAACAAGTTGTATCATGGGAAATGTGCAGAACCACTCTGCAGCCATGCATGCTCACCACATGCCTACCACCCTAAGAAACATGCATGCTCACCACATGTCTGCCACCTTAAAAGACATGCATGCTCACCACATGCCTGCCACCCTGAGACATGCATGCTCACCACATGCCTGCCACCTTAAAAGACATGCATGCTCACCACATACCTGCCACCTTAAAAGACATGCATGAGCCGGGCGGTGGTGGCGCACGCCTTTAATCCCAGCACTCGGGAGGCAGAGCCAGGCGGATCTCTGTGAGTTCGAGGCCAGCCTGGACTACCAAGTGAGTTCCAGGAAAGGCGCAAAGCTACACAGAGAAACCCTGTCTCGAAAAACCAAAAAAAAAAAAAAAGACATGCATGCTCACCACATGCCTGCCACCCTGAGACATGCATGCTCACCACATGCCTGCCACCCTGAGACATGCATGCTCACCACATGCCTGCCACCCTGAGACATGCATGCTCACCACATGCCTGCCACCTTAAGTGCTGTACACATGTAGCAATTTAATCTTCTGTAGGTCCTACTGAGTGCATAGTTGCAATGTCCCTATTTTGCAAATAAAGAAACTAAGGCACAGAAAGGCTAAGCAATGTGCCCAAGGTCACAGAACTAGTAATGGTGAGACAACACTCCCACTCACATTGCCCTTGCTCTGTATTCCAGACTGGCTTTGAACTTGTTATAACCCCCCTGCCTCAACCTTCTAAATACTGGGATTATGGATACCACTACACCCAAAGAACACTTTCAGAGAGAGAGAGTCAAGTCAGTCAGTCCAGTCAGTCTCACTATGCATTCTACCTAGCCCTGGCCTGGAACTCACTATGTAGACCAGGATGCCTTGAACTCACAGGTATCTGCCTGACTCTGCCCCTTGAGTCCTGGGATGAAAGGTGTGTGCCACCACACAGTGTCCATGACCTTTTATGACACAGCTCTATATAAGCTCAGAAAGGTGTCTAATGTACATTGCTAAGATGACAAGCAGACCAGAGGCAACATGTAAGACCTGTTTACATTAAAACACAAAAACAGAAATAATGGGCACGATGGCTCAGGCCTGTTATCTCAGTACTGTGGAGCTGGGGCAGGGGGATCACAAATTCAAAGACAGCCTGGGTCACAGAAGGAGACTGTGTCCACAAGAGAAAGGACTTCTGACTGAACATCGGCACCAACAGGAAGGCTCTCCTCACATCTTCAGAACTGAAGTCTGTGTGCTAATAATTTGAAAACTCGGTTAATAAAAAGAGACTCTGGTGGAGAAGTTCCTTCATGCCCTGCTCTGCTCTCATAGCCTTGGGCTTCTAACCTGGTCGTTCCTTTTTTCCCTGACTGAGAACCATCCACGCACAGAGCATGCCACTAGTTGCCAGGCTGTATCTGAAGAATATTCTATAACCATCCATCTCAGTAACGTTAACACTTAGCCTTGACTAAACAGTTTCTCCATCTTGCTCCTTCAAATGCAGCTAAGAAAATCATTAAAAAGAACAGTGAGTATTTAAAACCTGTCTTCTAAACTTGTTTTTTGGACACAGGACTATAGCATGCTAGGTAAGTGCTCTACCACTAAGCTATGTCTTCTGCAGCTCTCTTGAAAACGTTTCTGTCATACCCACTTCCATCTTGATATTAATAAGCATCTCCAGGGGAAATTGCTCAGTCAGAAAAGTGCTTGCCGGGCAATCTCCAGGGCCTCATAAGAAAGCTGGGTGTGGTGGAGGTATACTTATTACCCCAGCACTTGGAGGAGCCCTGGGGCTTGCTGGCTAGCCAGACCAGCCTCCTTGGCAAACTCCAAGCCCAGTAAGAAACCCTGTCTCAACAACACACTGTGGACAGCTCTCTGAGGAACGACATCTACAGCTGACGTGCATGCACATGTATACACACACACACACACACACACACACACACACACACACACAAACTCCAAGTCCTGTGTCCAAACCTGAAGCCCTGTTTTTCCTGACTCAATCTACTTTGTCCACAACTTGCTAAAAGCCCCCTTTTCAATGTTTTGAGCCAAGCACCCTGGAGTCCTGCAAGGTAGAATCCTATCAGTCAGATCTACTTTTGAAATGCATTCAGACTCAAACAATAAAAAGTGAGTGTGGGCACGGACATTCAGATGCTAACAAACATCCTAACCACACCAGCACACACCGGCACTGCTGTGGCCTGGATAGAGCCCAAGTGTGCCTCCCATAGATCACAAGCTATAACTCTGGTCCCAGTGTGGGGCTGCTAAGAGCTGGAGACCTCTGAGAGTGGTGCCAGAGGAGGCCACTGGGTCTCTGGGTTTCACCCTTGGGGAAGGAATTACAGTAGTTCTCAGGGGCCCTAGGCTTGCACTGGCCTCTCTCTCACCCTCCCACCTTGTCTCGTACAGGAGCCCAGCACTGTGCTGCCTTTCACCGGGAGGTCACTAGGACCAAGCAAACTCCAGTCCCATGGCCCTGAACATACTTTCTTGCCTGGGTGCCTAAGGTATTTGTTCAGGGTAACAGAAAATGGGCTAATGTGAGCACTCCCCAAACACCACCATTCTGTCTAGTTGCTTACAAAACCTCCAAGCTGTCCTCATGCCTTTTGTTCTGCTTGGTCACCAAGCTACCATTTTCCACAAAGTAACCACAGTGGCCCTTATGTTGCCATTTTTCTACTGAGCATCTACAGCGACAGCTCCTCTTGTTCAGTCAAGTTCTTACAAACAGTGAAAGTGGCCCATGAGACACCGTGAGCCCTGCTTTCCAGCTTCCCGCTTCTCTCACTTCCCCTGCTCTGCTCAGTCACCCTCGTCTGGCTGCTGCTTATCCACCAAACAGTGGCTCTGGGCTTATGTGCTTGTTTTCTCTTGCCAAGGCACTCTTTCCCCACAAACACACACTGTTCCTTCTCCCTCATCAAATGCTCCTTTCTCAGTATGGTGACCACCAGTGAGAACAACTGCCCCATCCCTTGACGTTCTGCTCTCCTAGTGTCCTCCAGCTGTGTATCTTCTCCTATGTGTATGTTTACCGTCTGTCCCCATCTCAAACACCATGTGGGCTCCATACAGTCCAGCTCTTCTGCACTGCTCACTGCTGTGTTAGAACTACATCTATGCCCCAGAAAGCTCTCAAGAAGCTTCTAGCTGAATGAAGTAAAAACAGAGAGTGGGAAACTACACATTCTAGCTAGTTCTGTAAGCTCTGGGCAGCCTGATCTGTGTATGATCTGTGAATCATAAATGCTCTAAGTTCAGCAGAACTATTTACACTATCAAAGTATCCTTTCATAATCATTTCAGGGGTAGTGCCACAGTGGATGTGGGAGTGGGGGACAACTTACAGGCGCTGGTCCTCTCCTCCACCACGTGGGACTGTGCACAACATCTTCATCCATGGAGGTACCACAGAAGGGCACAGTGGGGAAGAGAACACACTCTTTTCTGCTCCACTACTTGAGCCAAACCTGGGAAATGCACAGGTCCACAGGACCACGAAGACCACACCATCATCTTCTGCCAGGACTCTACATCAGCCCTTGCTCTGCTCTAGGCTCACTACACCCTATCTGTGCAGGCCAGTTTTTGTCAATTTGACATAAACCTAGACGTATCAGGGAAAGGGGAGGTCAAATGAGTAATTGTCTCCACCAGACTGAGCTGTAGGCAAGTCTGTGGGGGCACTGATTTGATTACTGATTGATTTGGAAGGGCTCGGCCCATTGTGGGTGGGGTCATCCCTGGGTTGGTGGTCCTGGGTTATATAAGAAAGTAGGCTGAGCAAGCCATGAAGAGCAAGCCAATAAGCAGCATTCTTCTATGGCTTCTGCTTCAGTTCCTGCCTCCAGGTGCCTGCCCCAAGTTCCTGCCCTGACATCTCTCCATGATGGACTATAATTAGAACACATAAACCAAACAAACCCTTTCTTCCCCACATTGTTTTGTCCCAGCAACAGAAAGCAAACTATGACACCACCTCCACACAAGGAGTGACCTTTTTGGTTTTGTTTGTTTGAAATCAGGAGGGACCCTCTCCTGCTTCTGAGATAACTGGCTAGTGAGTGGCCTCATGGAGCATGAGTCAGACCTTACTTCGCAGGTTCAGCCTCCACGCACTTCTCCACAGCCCTCAGCATCACTGCTGTCCTTTCCTACAACCACAACCACAGCCACAGTCTCCTTTCTCGTTCATCAAACACCCTGTTGTCACACTGTCCCCGTGCTTGGACCTTACATGCAAATGGTAGGGTTTTGTGACTCAGAACTCCTCCTAAATGTCCCCATTTCAGAGAGGGCTCCTTGAGCACATGAGCAGTCCTTTCATTGTGACCTGTTAGGTCACCCTGTGTTAAAGACCAGAGTGGCGGCCCCGACTTGTATCCAGTACTTTCTTGTTCTTGTTTTCCTGTTTGACTCCACAGCAGCGATTTAAGTGGAAAGGGCGGGTCTCCCCCCGCTGTGTTCACTGGGGCCACAGCTCACTGTGCAGCACACACAATCAATCTGCTAAGAGCAAACGAACTGAGGGTTACCATTTGCACTAACTTACTTCACATCACAAAGACTTCTAGAAAACTAAGCCACAGACATTTGAAAGGAGAGACATTCCTTCTAGGTTTACAAGTCCATGACAGTCTTCAATCATGTTTCCATTTGGTCACCTGTGGACAAGACGACTTCCGAGAGCAGGAGACCTGACGTCAGTGCACTGTAACCCTGGCACACCTCACGAAACCAGCATCACTACAAGCTCAGTTCTGAGAGGCGGGAGGGAGGACAGCACAGGAAAAACAAGTGGAACGTGGAGACTCAGGAGGAGGAGGAAGGCAAGCCACCAACAGTGGAGGTAAGCGAGGGCCGAAGCTTTGCCACAGATAATCTCCAGCGTGAATAATCCACACCGGCTAATAGAATATTGACCATAATTACGTTCATCCTACTGACCTTGTTCTAAATTATTATGGATTATTACTACGCAAGTTATTTTGTTCCACACCAGAGGTGGCTGTATTTTGCTATCAGATGACATGACCTCTAATTCAATAATGTCTGTAATGCACTGGTATCCTCAGATAAAAGCTGTCTATAATGTCTGAACAAAGGTGAATTAGTTATCCAATTCACACACGCAATTAACTCTCTTAATACCTGTGAGACCATGGAGCCCCTCTGAATTTCCTATTAAACACTGCATATGGAGGTCTTCCTTCCATCTGTAGCTATCTTATGTGGACTTCATAATAACAACATTAGTACTTTATTGCCCCCATCAAAAATCTTGCATTAGTTATTATGAGAGACCTCATTCCAGAAAGCAGTGCCTCTTTTTCCTGAGAAAAAGGTATTAAATTCTAATGTTACACCTATTAGTAAAATATAGTATTGTATTTTCAATATAAAAATAAGGATGACTCATGAAATATGGAAAATAATTTAAATTTTCTTCATTATTTTAAGAACACCTGTTTAAACACCAAAAGGCAATATATGTTATGTGAATTTATACTTACATGCTACAGTCACCTAAATAAAGGAATATTTATTTAAATTCAAGTGTTAAGAGGAAAAACCAGATCCACACAGTGTCTTCTGCCACCTGTTCCCTGGGAAGTGGCTGAAGGCAGAGCCCATGCTCTACTTTGTACTCACATGAGGTGCCCATGGCTGTGCTCAGGAGGCTCAGATCAGAAAATGAGGCAATGTCAAATGTTAAGCAAACACCCTTGCCTTCCCTGTAAAGGAAGCAATTAATTAATTCTGCAGGGGATGCTTTTTTAGTCATCTAACGGAAGTGTAGCTTTTTAGTGCAGACAAGGGAACAGAACTCAATCTCTAAATAAAACCCAGTTCTCTCAGCATGCGTTCACATTCAAGTTCTCACCCTGTCAGTTAATTCCAGAGCAAAGTGAACCCATTAGGATGGCCCCACAGTTCAAGTGAAGCTGGCTGGTCACCTGGGTTTTCCTCTTCCCTCCAAACTCACAGCAAGGAGGCTGAGCAGGAGTGGGGAGACTAGTTCCCCATCTCAGTGCTTATGAAACAATGTGGGCGAAGCAGCATCACAGACACCAGAGCACACGGCAGCTGATGCTCTTCACTCGGCCCCAGTCGGACCGGCCAACCCACCTTCGGCATGCTGCAGCACGAGAAACACCGACTCCTCCGAGATGATGTACTTGTGCAGACACACCATGTTGGGCACGCAGCGGGGGATGATGGTCTTCCTGTTCCTGCTGGACTCACTGCTTTTCCTTAGACCCTGACAGAGAACAAAAAGGTCAGTTGTACCCACAGTTGCCTTTGGAGCCTGCTGTGCTCAGTGTTTATCAACCACACTAATCTATCCGAGTTACTCGGGCTTCAGAGAAACCACTCATCTGCTGCTCTGTGCCCCTCAGTCCCCGGAGGCTCCTCTGATGGCATCTGGCATGAATCCAGACAACAGAAGATGCCACAAAGCTGCCATTAAAATCAATTACGTGGGTCAGTGTTTTTATTAGCGATGCTCTCAAACTAAGTCATCAGGATGACATACAGTTATTTCTCGGCGACCTCTAAGTTTGATTTTCCTTATGTACATCTTTAAGGCAGCAATCAGTTAGAGTCACATTCTCCAGACACCAAACGTGTTCTGGATGAAGCAGCAACCTTTAAATTCTATTCCAAAACCCCACCGACTAACCTCCCAAAGGACCAGATGTATGCATGTTCTGGTGTTACACCCTGGTTTGAAAACCTGGGTAAATGCCACTGGGTGATAGCACGGAATGTCCACAAAGACAGGTAGGATTCACACATGTCTGTCATGCCTGACCAGCAAGAGAAAGGGGATGCTCAAGACAAGTAGCTTCCGGTTTGGGTGTCATAGGAATGTTTAATCAGGACATACTTAGAATACATACTATCATAATCCATTCCAAAAACAATTTCAAAACTAAAGTTATTCATTTAATTATATACTGAATTCTCACCAAGGAACAAGTCAGAGTTCAGGTAACAGTTTCCACAACCCAAGTAAGACTCACAAATCACAGCAAACATAGCTGAACACTCTTGGTTCTCAGATGCACTCTGAGAACACATTCTCTAACAAACTTTCTAAAGAGAAGTTATAGCATGTTATCAGCTGTGAAAGACAGAAATATGGATCACCATGAACATAAAAGACTTAAATGCCATGCAAAAATTACTTTTTCTTTCAAAAGCATGTTTTTTAAGTTTTTGGAAGTCATTTTTTAAATTCACTAAACATACGAATTCTACTTACTTTTAAAATGAATGTTTGTTCTGTCCTTGTGTCCATCACAAGTAAAACCTATGCAAAAGACACAAGCAATAATTTTAACAAAATATAATCAAACATTAACTCTTTAATTTGAGAAACTAAGAGTTGGGGTGGAGTTCTGATTCTCTCCAAAATTCTAATTTCTAAATAGACTTTTTAAAAATCCTAACTCATAGGATCCAAACAGCCTTGTCCAAAATAGATTTATTACAATTTCCTTTTCTAAAAATGCTACAGCATAGAAACATCACTATGCTTCCTGGATTTATTTTTAAAATATATTTCTTAAAAGTACAGGCCATTGCCAGGCATGGTGCACATGCAGCTGGTAGTGCAGCTGGAAATTGGTGGCCTGGCGAGAACAAGGCCAGCCTGGCAATCCTAGGCCACCTTTGAGAGCAGGAGAACCCCAAATCAAGGTAGTGGTGGTAGGGGTGGGAGTGGACGGTCAAAGATGTTCTCCCATGGTAAATGGGACATAATTTATTAAAACATAAATTTTCCAACTTTCTTCTGAAATCTCTTAGCGGCCCACTGTAACATGAGCTCAATAACTGAGTCTTTAGCATCATCTCAGGAGTCCTTTGGGTACTGCATCTAAACCCAGGACCAGAGCTTAACTCCTCTTTCCATGTCAGCAAATCCTGCTGACTCTATACTCAACCCTTGTCCTGCCCTGCCCCCTCCCACTAATGCCCCCGACCCAACCAGAACCAGCTCTGTCCAGCTGGCACAGGCCCCCTGCTCCCTCCGCACTGCACGGCTCTGTGGTCAATTCTCAAAATACCAGGCAAAGCTTTCTTTTTAAGTGTAGTTCGTGTGTCACTCTCTCACCCTCCACAAGGACCTCAGGACCATCTCACACACGGCCCCTTTGAATGGCCATCCCTGCCACCCTAGGAGAAGGAAACGGGCAAATACTACCATAACCATGGTTTATTTTTGTTAAATACTATGGCAGAGATAGGCCACAAAGGCCAATTAGCAAATATTCGAGACTTTGCAGGCCCATAAGTGTCTGCTATCATCTTTCAAATGTGTCATTTTAGCCAGTCAACAATCACAGTCTCAAATTAGGAAGAATTTATACCACAGAAATCAGCGAACGCTGCAAATGGGACCTTCCCCTCAGACAGCAGGCTGACAGCAGCCAACAGCACCCCCTAGAGGAGGGACGGCAGGCAAAGGTGGCCTGTTGAGCTTGGAAACACAATAATGGTGAGGAGATAGAGCTGCAGGTGGGAAGGAGATGTTGCGGCTGCGATGGCAAGTCCCATCTTAGACACAGGCATTAAGAATGTTGCTGACATCTTCTCTGACCTCAGCATCTCCTGAGCGCCTGAGCTGCACTCTTTAAGTCAACCTATGCTGCAACAGAATGTTATTCACACAGGCACCTCTTAGCTGTCCTGCAGAGTTCCCAAACCCAAGCTCCAAGTCTCTCTGAATTCTCCAACTGCAGAATCAGCAGCTAAGTCAACAAGCCAACTGTACTTCCTGAGCCCTTTTAACCACCTCCTGCTCCTTCACCTACCTCATTTTAAGTATGCACTATGTCAGCTGTGGGTAATCAATGCCAATCCTCTCAACAACTCTTCCTATTCCACACATCGCCGACATTACGGCTCTGGGTGTGACGCTATGATGGAAGATGATAACAGCGGCGGCGGCGGCCATATATGAGCATCTCTCTGCGATGACCTCACAAAAGCACATCCAGGGTCATGGTTGCTGTCACTGTTACTGCAGCTTCTCTCTGGAATGTTCTCCCGGCCACTTACCAAACCTCATCTTTCCACATTCAGCTCAAATCCCCCCCCCCCCCCCAGCCAATACTGATGGCTCTTCCTCTGTCCTCCCATTTTATATGGTACTAACATCTATTATGACATCTCAAACTCTTCAATTTGGTTTTACTTGTTCATTTGTCATCTCCCAACCAGATGTCAAATTCCTTATGGGCATGTCACAGACAGTGTCATAGTCCTCAGAAATGCTCATAACCCACTCCAGACTCCGTGAGTGGACTGTGCTATTCTAGAAAGGACTTCACAGATGTAATTAATTCAGAGCTTACAGATCACTTGGGGTTGTCTGGGTGGGTTCTGTTGAATCACATGATCTTCTAAAAGTGAAGACTGCATCCTGACAGAAAGAAGGGGAAGCACAGTGACATGGTAGAAGGGGGTCTTTCTAGTACGAAAGGGTTTACCTGGCTAACATGTAGACCCACTAAGGGGCAAGAACCACAGGAGCACATCTAGAAGCTCAGAGAGAGTCTGAGAGAAGCAGGCAAAGTTTAGAAGCAAGAGCAGCCCTCAGCTGGCCAGCAGCAAGGAGACAGCTCATTCCTCCAGCTGCAGAGGCAGCAGCCTACGAGCGAGCCTGAGTGCACATGGAGGCAGGTCCTCCACAGGCTACAGCAAGGAAAGTCGTGGTGCCAGCCCATAAGGCCTGTGTCATGCCTCTGACTTTCACAACTTTAACATAATGTTTAGTGTCTTCAGACACTAAATCTGCCATGACTGGCTACAGTTGGCAATAGGGTAGAAATGGTATTTCTGTTTTGACACAGGGAATCCATAAACACACAGCTAGCAAGTTCAAATCTAAGAATACAGGTGGACAGCAAGGTGGGAATGGAACTTGGAAAAGAAGTGAGGACCAAGGATTTATATTTGAGCATTCCCCACAAAGACACAACCTCAAGGCATGCGAAAAACTCCACTGAAATTTCCCTTCACAACACACACAATACTGGGCTTCGGAAAGTTGTTCAATCATGGAACACTCTCAACATCCCAAACAAGTGTGCATTTCTAATCAACAAAGTTTGAAGGTGAGAAAACAACTGTAAAATGTTAACTGACCCTGCTCAAAAAAGCTACCAAGCAAAGAAGGGACAATCTGTACTGGGACAGCGAGCTCTGAATGCTTCCTCCCTCACTGCTAAACTGCCCTGCACATGTGCAAACAATATGCTGTTTACATCTCATTTAGAAGGCTGTGCACACCTGGAATGCTATAGGTAGGTACGAAAGCAGCAAGAAAAAGAAGGATGCTCCACCCACTAAGCAGCAGCCACCACGAAGGATTAAGGAAAAAATACTGGAGAAGGCATCAGGAAGTCATAGGTCACTGTCATAAACTGCTCAAGACAGAAGCCAGGTGGCTCCAAGTCAACCAGACAAATGAAAAATTGGGGGTGACAGAGCTGAACCTTTCGGGAGAAGGCACTGAATGAAAGGGAATGGTGGACCCTCAGTTCAAACAAAGGCTTGGGCTTTCATTACTTACACATGGAGAGACCTAGCCCTCTTAACTGCCAGTAGGGCAGCTACTGACACGTTCTCCAGAAGGAATGACCCTCCAAGGAATGGGAGTAAACTCACAGCCCTTGAACCTGATGTTGAATCACACAATGGTCCCTCCCCACATGGAAGGCTGTGGGCTCTGTGGAGGCATCTGTACTGCTAGCATCTCATCTGGTTTTACATCGACTTACAACTCTATGTCACTCCCCAGAGAGCCAATCGTGTTTGCAAAGACACATTTACATGACATGGAAAACATCTCTCTGGGTAAAAGGTAAGTTCAGAGAACTTCATTTTCTTACCAGAAGCCACCTGCCTGACAGAACAGCAAATACCTGCAGGAATGGGGTGGGGGTTCCTCTCTTTGCTGGCCTCACTCTGGCATGAAGCATGGAGCAGACAAATAAATACGCACGAAGATGGACAAACTTGGCAGGAAAGCGGCAGGCTGGTGCAGCCTTTCTTCTACCAAGTTGGTTTGCGACTTGACAACGTTCACATTGAGGTAATAAACACAAGAACATATGTGATTTTTTTTTAAATGTGCCCTTTGACTGTCAATTTCTCCCAAACAGGTGTTGCCTAAATGATTATAAATTGGCCTCTGGGTACACCTCTTCAACTGAGCCATACAGGGCTGGTGATAATATAATTAGACCTAAAAACATCAGGCTGGTGAGTGCTCTCCATCTGTTTGGCAATAATGTTTAGTTAACAATAGTCTTTAAAAGAAGCACCTTCAACTTCCATTCTTAAAGCTATTTATAGCACCATTCTTAACACACCAGCACTCCTGCTAACAAGAGCTTTAGCACTTGGAAATTATTAGCCATACGGCTGTACACAAGGAGAAACGGCTGCATTTCACATCTGTATCCCTCCACATTTGCGCGCTGCAGCCTCATTGAAGTCGAGTCCTTAATGAACAGTGGTATGGCATCAATATCATAGCTGTGCGCACACAGATCATAAGGAGCCAGCCATGTTTTTAGTGCCAACAGTAGGCCAATCTGTAACGAAGCTGTCAGCATAAAGGACAAAAGAACACCGTCTTTAACCCTCAAACTGAATTTGTTCATTTGTAGACTCAAACGCAATTTACAAACTGCTCATGGGTTTGCTCACCTTCGTAAAGACAAAAATCTAATTTGTCCTAATTTGATACAATTGTCTTTCCAATAAAAGGCTCCTAAAACCATCTTTTATTTCATGATAAAACAAGTACTATTACTAGCACTGTCATGAAATAATTACCTTGGACAGCCTATCTTACTGAAAGAATACAATTAACATATTTCTCTCTTTCATTTTTCACACTTACATATCAGCACTATATTAACATATGGCCTAACAGAAAGGATTACTCCACCTTTGCCCACAGAAATACAAACAATGACTTGGGGGCGGGCAACTAACTCCATCTTTGCTTCAATGCCACCAGGACCAAGACCCTTGCCCACTCTTCTTTATAGCAGAAGGAAAAGTCCCAAGTGGTTACAGGTCGCTCTGTGAGCCAGAGTAGGGACGCTATGCTAGATAACCACACCACACCTCTGCAAAGATAGGGCGGGGTCCCAAGGCATCAAATGATGATTTTAGTTTAATGATATGAAGAAGACTAAATCTGGAGAGAAGAAAAGAGATCTGTGTGCGTGCGCGCGCGCGCGCACACACACACACACACACACACACACACACACACACACACACACACACACACTTGCAGTGAAAGGGTGATACAAGCTCTCAGAGTGGGACTGTTGCCTATTCCTGAAACTTTTTATTTAATTTAAATGTTGACATCAGAAGTCTAGAAGTCTGAAAAACTAACCAAATAATTTGGAGGGAAATTCTTGCCTCCATTTTGGTGGTAATTTGTAGGACTCTGTGCTTAAGAGAGAAGGGAGATGGGATCGGGAGAGTCACCTTGGACAAATGCAGCCCAGCCCTGAACTGTGTCACCTCGGACACTTACGCTGTTCTCTGGGTGAGATCTGAGTAAGCAGTCAGCAAGTTACACCACTAGGACACCCTCCTCTTCACCCCTCACCCCCGCCACACACACACACACACACTCACACACACACACACTCACACACACACTCACACACACACTCACACACACACACACACTCACTCACTCACTCACTCACAACAGAAGAGAGAACAATAAACAACCTACAATTTACAAACCAGTCATCTCATGGTTCAGGTAGGAAGCCTGTGCTGCATGCTACGTTCTCATTTGAAAACTGGCCACATTGCACTAGACTACAATTAGGCAAATTTTTAAGCAATTTGTGTCAGCAACATTAAAATGTCACCCTTCTGCAGAATTGGCTGTGCACAGCAAACCTCCAGCACTAAAACTTCGATGTCCTCAGTAACGTGATGGTGATCACATGCTCTCCATATTCTGATCTAAACCCACCTCAGTTTGCATTCTTATAAAACTCAAAGTGTGTTCCAACATTGGCTGTTAGCCCCGTGCCTACTCTCATAAGTTAGTCATCACTCATAAAACTTCAACTACCAGAGAAAAGGGCAGGGCACTAGGCTTCTTTGACATCAGCCCTCTAAGTCTCTCTCACAAGCACCACAAGGCCAGGCCATGATGTTTCTAGTACACTGTCGACAACGTTGAAACCAAGAGATGAGCCACTGTGCTCATCCAGGAAGTTACAGTGCAGGAACCGGCACCAGGAGAACACACTGCAAAGAGGCTTCTCCTGTTGGATCAGATGCCATCTGTCTTTGGCTTCCCAGAAGTCCTCTGAAGAGAATGGAAGTCTGAAAAGTAAATGTGACCTGGATACTCAACTCCAAGACACTCTCGCCTCCTACGCTCAAGAAGATGTTTCGGTAGCAAATGCATGAGATATCTAGGATTCACCCACAATAATTTTAAATTTCTTTAGATGAAACCAAAGTTTTCTTTGTGCTAGAACTTCCGTCCAACCTGATACATCACTATGAAGTGAATACATGACCCATGGAACCCCGCCTGTGAACAGGAGTCACAAGTCACCTGCTCTGTCAGACAAAGCAGGGTAGCCTTGGGGCAGTTCTTCAAGTATGTATTTAATCCAGAAATATCTTCCAAAGTAGAAAACAGCAGATCAAACTGTGTGAAGTTAGCACTCAAGAGCTACATATTTTAGCAAGTAAAATTCAAAATACCTTAATTTAAAGTGTACAAACATCTGTGACTTCTAAAGGGCCCCCTGTTTCAGTCGACCTAATCACCTAGCTGGCTGCCTCGACTACTGCCAAAATCAAACTGGGACAAAAGAGAAAGAGCTGTTAGGAGGAGGCACAAGCAATGAGACGCGACACTGGTAAACAACTGCATTTCTAAGAAAACAACTCATTTTCATTTTCTTCAAATGCCCAGGCAGCTGCAAAGGTTTTCGTATGCTAATTTTTTAATTAGAAGGTATTTAGGCAGTGAAAGCTTTCATATGCACTTCTGTTTCTTCATCAAACGTGATCTCCCCAACTTAGCACCAGTATAGCTAGTGGCGGCCTGAAGGTTTACCATCTGCTGCTACCCAAAGTCACGGTGGCCACCTTCAGAACATATGCATCAAAGCCCAGAGATAAGAGACTGAAGAAATACTGCCTAAGTCAGCATAAGGGAGATGATGCAGCCAGAGGCAGGCAATGGGCAAGCTACCAGAAAATACTGAACACGGGGAGGAAGCAGCGACACAGAAAGTACCCAAGGTCACAGCCGTTCCCCCAACCAAACCAAGGCAAGGGGACACCACTGCCGAGGAGATGTGAAAGCTTTTCTTTTTAACAGAAGGCTGATCGCACTGAAAAATCACCCTTATTCAAAATAAGCCTGTTCTGAGTAAACCAAAATATAAGATTTAAGTTGTTTGTTGAGCCCATGAATAATGACAATAAAATCAAATGGTTTACACAGACACAAACAGTGCATGCTAGGAAGGACTTCTCTCCCAGGCACTTCAAGTCTAAACATTTCCCAAGGAAAATACGCTTGGGAACAAGTTTAACAGAACACCAAATACAAAACCTGATGTGGGAAGACCGACGGCATCTCTCCAGGCATGGTGGCACATGCCTGTAGCGATATTGTACTGGGTATACACCCCAGCGAACAAATTCTTACCTCTGAGTATTTACATACTTAGCCATCACACATGATTTTTTTTTAGTGATTATCATTAATTGTAATAAATGACTAAAAAAAAAAAAAAAAAAGCGCCGGGCGGTGGTGGCGCACGCCTTTAATCCCAGCACTCGGGAGGCAGAGCCAGGCGGATCTCTGTGAGTTCGAGGCCAGCCTGGTCTCCAAAGCGAGTTCCAGGAAAGGCGCAAAGCTACACAGAGAAACCCTGTCTCAGAAAACCAAAAAAAAAAAAAAAAAAAAAAAAAAAAAGCAAATGCTTCCAGAGTAACTAACTTATCTTCCAAGAAATGCTAAATAATCATGGCAAATCATAATGTTGCAATATTGGAAGAAAGGTATCTTGGTGCTTGGAAAACAGACTTAGGAAGCTAAGGCAGGTGGATTGCAAATTCAAGGCCAATCTAGACTCAAAAAAGAAAAGGAGGAAAGGAGGAAGGGAGGGAGGGGGGAGGGAGGGAGGAAGGAAGGCAGGAAGGAAGGAAGGAAGGAAGGAAGGAAGGAAGGAAGGAAGGAAGGAAGGAAGGAAGGAAGGAAGGAAAGGAGGGAAGAAGGAAAGAAGGAAGAGACAGACAGACAGACAGACAGGTAGACAGACATCATTTACTTAAGGGGATAACCACATTTAGCTGTCACACATAACACACAACACTGTGGTGTTTGCACAACTGTAACACTGAATCTCAAAAGTATATTTACCTTAACAGAAATTCATCAAATAAAATTTTCTTGTTTTTCATCTCTTAACCATAGTTAGAAAAAATACACAAAATAAATTTTAGACAAATATTTACCAAAAGCAAAACAATTAAAAATAAAAAGAAGCCAGGCATAGTAGTACATACCTTTAATCGCAGCACTCAGGAGGCAGAGGCAAGTGGATCTCTGTGAGTTTGAGACCAGCCTCGTCTACAGAGTGAGTTCCAGGGCAGCTAGAGCTATATGGTGAAACCTTGTCATACACACACAAATAATAATAATAATAATAATAATAATAATAATAATAATAATAATTTTGAAATAACAAAATAAATAGATAGATAAATAGAACAAAATGGCACCAAAAGCATCTTCTAAATTGAGTCTCAAAATGGTAATTGGTGATTCAGTTTGTGTTGATTCCAATCTTTTTTTCAAATTTGTATTTATTTTATTTTTGTGTATGGTGTTTTGCCTGTAGGTATGTATGTATGTGTGGTGCCCGAGGAGGTCAGAAAATGCACTGCAGGCTGACCTAAAAACCAATCTTAAGGAAGCATTTCTTCAACTGAGGCTCCCTCCTCTCCAGTGACTCTAGTTTGGGTCAAGTTGACATAAAACCAGCCAACACATAGTCATGAAAAAATGATAAGTGGACATCATGAAAATTAAAAGGCTCTGCTCTGCAAAGACAATGTGAGCATAAACCATGGCCCAGTAGCCAAACACACACACAGATTCTTCAAACTCAGAAATGAGAAGCAGAAGCCTGGCTCTAAAGTGGGCCACACAGGAGTGAAGCTGGGGCCTGCCACCACGAAGCCAGCCAAACACAGAAAGACAGAAACTGTGCATTCTCACTTACATTAGGAGTTACAGGCAAATGGATTGTAAAAGTTACCTGCAAAGCAGGGCTCACAGGCCGGAGATGGGGGTGGGTAAGGCTGACAACAAATAATTGTATAGTTCCAAACAATTTATAAAGAAGATTTTGGATCTGCTCAGCAAAAAGAACCGAACACTTCAAGTGGGGCTATACAAACTAGCCTGCTCACTGCACACGATACACCTACTGAAATGCCACACTGTATCCCACAAACACGTACAATCATTGCATGTCAATTAAAATTCTTTCTGGGATGGAGCTCAGTGGTAAGGCGCCTGCTGAGCATGAAGAGGTCCTGGATTTGACACCAAAGGCTGAGGGGGACACAGAGCATGTGACTTTCCTGCGCAGCAGCTGGCGGAAATACAAAGCTCCCTTGGAAGACAGCTGGGCAGTTTCTTACAAAACTAAGTCTTCCCTCTCCATATATGATTCAGCAATTATGTTCCTGCTGTCTGCCAAAGGAACTGAAAATATGTCCACACAGAAATGCCCACAAAACGGACAGCAGGTTCTTCACTAGAACTCAGGAATGAACAAGACGTCCTTCGGTGGGCCGAGAGGATGAACAGATTGCAGTGCGGTCCAGCGAGCTGCTGCTGAGAGCAGCCGTGAAGAGGTGGGAAACGTCCACATACCTCACCTGTAAAGAAGGACAGACTGCAGGCTGCACACAGACCCGCTGGAAGAGGCAGTACCATGGAGACAAGGACCAGAAGCACCACGGTGCGGGGCAAAGGGTGGAGGGATGGCCAGAGGAGCAAGGCAATGAAGACACCCTGAACGACACCACAGCGGTGCGGGCACACTTGTGTAATGACTTCATCATACATCTGTACAAAGACATACACTGCAGACAACGGCAAAATGAGCCTTCATACGAATGAAGAGATGCTGAAGTTCAATTTTTTAGGGGCAGGAGACACGGCTCAGCAGTGAAAAGCACTTGCTGTTCTTCCAGAAGACCTGGACTGGGTTCCCAGCACCTCCATTAGGCAGCTCACAACCCCCTGTAACTGCAGCTCCCGGGGACCCCACCCCTTTCCTAGCCTCTGCAGGCCCTGCACTCACACACACATGCACACAGACACACAGATATATGTATAGGATTTTTTTAAACACAATCGATCCTTTTTTTAATTAAAATTTAACTCTATTAGCACAGATCTGTGATCAAGCAGCCTCGGAGCCAGAGCAGGTTCAGATAACACCATCAGTTAGCGTATGTGACAGAACAGGGAAGCAGGGCAGAGCAGCTCAGATAGTTACAGTGCAGTGTTTGCCTATTTGGAACACGGTCTGATCAGCTGGCCGCCTCCAGCTGACTGGAGCCAGGCTGCTGTGACTGGCTGAGACTCGGTAACTGGTTATAAAAAATGTGTGTGACAGTTTGGACTTTGAACACTTCCCAAAGGCCCATGTGTTAGAAGCAGCTCAAAGTGCTGTCAGGGGGTGGTGGAAGTGTTAGTATAGAGGACCCAAGGGAAGGGCATAAGGGCAGGAGTCCATCCTTGGATACTGGCCCCTAGGCCCTTAGCTAAGGAGACACAGAGGCAGTCAGTCTGTCCTGGAGAGGCAGTCCATCTCACTGAGACTCATAGTGTTGGGCTTTTCTCCTCAGCTCCTCTCTGTATGGTGTGTGGGGGTGGAGACAAATGCCAAGGCCATCAAGTCTTGCATTGCCCTGAGCTAGTTCTTTGGATGGCATCTAGAGCAATCAACTCAGAACGTGTGTGTGTGTGTGTGTGTGTGTGCAAGCGCATGCATGTAACCTTCCTACAGTATGAAGCACAAATGTAATCTTACAATATAGCCTATGACACGCGCTATCATAGGCGTAAGCCCTGAATCATCTGGCTGAAGATGGGATGACAGGCACATCTTTAGGATGCTAACCCACTGTCTTTATTGATGAAATTATTAAGGCCACTCCACGTAGTTAAAAGGAGATTTATTTAATGGCGTAACTTACAAATTAAGGGATAAGTAGGTCGCGGGGTCTGGGGAAGGTGTATCGCAGTCCAGCGGTGTTCTCTGGAGCTCTGCTTGGTCCACCTCTCCAGTCCAGGGTCCCGCAACCGAGAGAGCGCCCGCCGATCCAGATCTTGGGTCCCCAGGCGCCTCCCTCCGCCCCGCCTTATAGGCATGACAGTTGCTGAAGTCTCAATGGGGGTTGGAACTTCCAGATCAAAGCTGGAATGGCTACCCACTACAGTCTTCTCAAATTGCCAGCTCTTTGAACAAAGCGCAGCTTCAACATTCAAGTCCCGGTTTCTGTCTGCGTGAAGGGCAGCACAGGCCACTTACATCTCCACAGGCCAAGCAGCGAAGCCAAGAGTGCATCGGCAAAGCCCTCGAAAACCCTGAGCCAAAATCAGCCTGTCTTCCTCTGCAACTGACTACTGAGGGGCTCCGTCACAGCCTAGGAGGCTGCACACACTATGAAGCTATCTTTACCTTAGTTTATGCTCTTGGGTTATACCTCTCAGACCAAACTGAGTAACATAGCTTCTATCTGGCTGACACCAGTGGAAGCTATCATGTGCGCAGCCATGATGATGGGGAATCTCTACTTCCTCTCACTTTTGTGGTCAACCTAAAACTATTCTAAAAATAGTCTTTATATCTTTTTTCTTTGTTTACAAGTCATTTGGCCAAATCCCCAACTCTGGGGCAAATAACTAAATGTCTCACACCCTAAAACAAGACAAATGGGGGTTATTCTCCAGTAAATAACTCAGGCAGTAACTATTTCAAGCACAAACATCCATTTAAAGACTCTCCACTCCCCTCAGCAGCACCTCCAGTACAGGGTGAGCCTCCGTGAACAATACTCCATCACAGAGACAGCTTTTGTGTGAGTCTTCAAATCCTACACCTATATACCTACTACTGCATAACACCCGTTTCCACGGGGCATGGTGTTTCATCAGGGAACCTCACACAAAGACAGCAGAGGCAGGGTATAAAGGACAGAGCACGGTTTAACGGGACTCCTGAAGAGTGAAGAAAACACCACTCAGGAAGCTCTTCTCAGAGCCGAACACCTTCGTCTTCTTAATCGTATGTCTGCTTTCTCTTCTCGTGAGGAACCTGCCTATGGCCATAAAGAGAGGGAAAATGGCTAGGGAGAGGGAGAACACTAAAGTCCTGGGTCCACAGGCCCAAGTTCAGACCAGCCATTCAATTCCATACTGAGTTATTTATCCTGTTTCTCTGGCTTGAATTCTGAAGTTTCCTCCAGATGGCGGCTTGACTTAGTTAAGTTTGGGTGAAAATCAATCCCTCTAAAACCATAGTGTATTATTATATTTCACTTCAGAGACTTGCTTGCATCTGCTGAGAAAACCTAATACTCTTTAGGTTGCTATTCAGGCTTTCCCTGCCCATGCCCTCCACAGATATGCCAGAATCAGGGTATAATGCCTAGAAGCTAGAATGAGCTCCAAAAAGCAGCAGTCTGCCCACACAGCCATCTACCATACACTGGTGAGAAATGGCAAGTGCAGGCCAGTCAGATGCTCACTCACAACGATAATGGACATGGCAACAACTCCCTGCCTGTCGGTACATGCCCCAATCAGCTGCCTGGGAAGCCTGATTCCCTTTCCAAAAGAAAATGCCTCAAAAGCAAGGAAGTTTTAAAAACTATTTCAAATTTTTTAGTGAGTTTATACTTTTATAGAAGATGAAGCCAAAGTTTGGTACTGGTTGAAATGTAGCATTTTGATGTAATCCAGAAAATGTACTTAGTGTAAGAATGCAACGTGTTCATGTCCTCCCAACAGTTCAAAACCCTTATAAAACACAAAGGCATGACACTCATTGTCAAATTGGCAATGTCATTGATGGCAACCCAGCACCTGCCAACAATCCACAGGTGTGCTCTGTGGGAGCTGTGACAATGGTGGGGGTGTGCTGATGGATGCTGCAGGTGTACACAGCCTCAATATTGTTTGAAGTCATGTAGCATATTTACTGTCTCTTCCCATTGCCTACAAAATTACTCAATGAGTATGCTTGGCCATTTGAGGAATCTAAGGCTTGTTGGGAGAGGCACAGAAACCATCAAAATCTACTGTACAGAGCTGGACAGAGTGGCTCCTCTCTATAACTCACACTTAAGAGGCTGACAAAGGACTGCCTTGAATTCCAGGACAGCTTGAGCTAAGAGTGAGTATCTTTATCAAAACTATAAATAGCCAGGTATGTGGTATATGCCTTTAATCCCAAGACTGGGGAGGCAGAAGTAGATAGATGTCTGAATTCAAGTCTGGCCTGGTCTACATAGTGAGTTCCAGGGCAGCCAAGGATACTGTTTTAAAATGAAAAAGAAAAAGAAAAAGAAAAAGAAAAAGAAAAAGAAAAAGAAAAAGAAAAAGAAAGAAGGAAGGAAGGAAGGAAGGAAGGAAGGAAGGAAAGAAAGAAAGAAAGAAAGAAAGAAAGAAAGAAAGAAAGAAAGAAAGAAAGAAAGAAAGAAAGAGAAGCTGGTGCATAAGGTGGACCAATTCTACAGCATAAATTAAGGCATAAAAGAGCCCAAGCAAAAAAGAAGTAGATAAAACTAGAGAGGAAAGCAAGGGCAACTTTGAAGCAGAAATAAAGCTGAGAAGAGAGTGAGTAAGTAAGGGAAGGGAGTGATGGGCACATGCTACACTGCACACTCTGCATTCAGACCTGAAAGACAGCAGGACCATAACCACAGAACACTGAGGTGCCGATGGCTCTGCAGGAGAAGGAAGCAAGAGAGGAGAGGAGGGGCTGCATCAAGAGGCTGCCTAGAGTCTGTGTGAAGGCTACACAAGGGGTGGTCAGTTTTAGAGGCTTGCTCTTCCAAAGCATCGGTTTCATAAGTGACTGCAGAATCAGTGTGAATGATGGAGAAAACCAGCACGAACATGGACAGTGCATTTTAAGATGGGGATAAAGAAAATGCATACTTCAAAATTGGACATGATTCTGTCTATCTGCATTTCAATCTGAAACACAGATAAAGGAAAGGCTGGGTGTGATTACTAGTGTCTAGAGGGAACAGACTGACATTATTTTACCACCAACTAACATGAAAGAGTTTAAGACAATGGTTCTCAACCTGTGGGTCATGACCCCTCATGGGGGGGTGCATATCAGATATCTTGCATAATAGATATTTACATTACAATTCATAATGGTATGAAAATTACAGTTATGCAGTAGCAGCAAAAATTATTTTATGGTTGGAGGATTATCACAACATGAGGAACTATGTTAAAGAGCCTCAGCATTATGACCCTTGGAGGCCACTGGCTTAAGGGTCTACAACAGTGACTCCAGGCAAACAGGAAAGCACAGGGAAAGGCCGGCAACATCTTAGAAGACAGAAGGCAATGCTGGTGTCTACAGGTAAAAACGCCACCAAACAGCAAGCTAATTTCTGCTGTACAGCCCTAGAAATAACAGGTACCCTCAACAGGAAGATGTGAGAAAGCCTACATGCTCCCTGCCATCACACAACTTGCCAGGCAGCTGCTGCCCTTTGCCACACAGCAGTAGACTAAGGTTTGTCCTCTGAAGATGTGTACTGAGATGGGTGCTGAAATCAGCTGAAGCAGGACACAAGGCACTGCAGCTCACACAAGTGGCCAGGGCACTGGTAACTCCTTCCCCCAGGGGGCTATCGCTCTTACACCAACCCCTACACAAGAGTTTGGCGTGTTCATTTTTTTTAAATAAATTTATCTATCTATCTCTCTTACATCCTGGTCGCAGTTGTCCTCCCTCCTCTCCTCGAAGTTCCTCCCTCCCCAACCCCACCCTGTTCCCACCCCCCAATCCACTCTTCTTCTGTTTCTGTTTAGGAAAGGGCAGGTATCCCAGGAGCATCAACAAAACATGGAATATCAAATTGCAGTAAGACTAAACACCTCCCCATAGTTTAGGGCTGGGTAGGGTGACCCAGTATGAGGAGTAGGGTCCCAAAAGCCAGTAAAAGAGTCTGAGACAGTCCCTGTTCTCACTGTTAGGAGTCCCACAAGAGGACCAAGCTACACAACTTAGCATATATTCTGAGTGCCTAGGTCAGTCCCATGCAGGCTCCCCGGTTGTCCGTTCAGTCTCTGTGAGCCCCTGTGAGCCCAATCTCTGTGATCCCTTATGAGATTCTGTGAGTTTTCTTGTGGTATTCTTGACCTCTCTTGCTCCTAAAATCCTTCCTCCCCTTCTGCAGAATTCCCCATACTTTGCCTAATGTTTCTCTATGGGTCTGCCACTGCTTCCATCAGTTCCTAGATGAAGCCTCTCTGATGACAATTGGATTAGGCAACAATCTGGTCACAGGAGAGGGCCAGTTCAAGCTACATACCCGCTATTGCTAGGAGTCTTAGCTGGAGTCATCCTTGTAGATTCCTGGAAGATTCCCTTGAACCAGGTTTTTACCTGACCCAGAAATGCTCCCACTTCCAGTAATCTCTTTCCTCTCCCCCTCTGACCCCCAATCTGATCGCTCATGTTCCCATTTCCACCCACCCTCAGTCCACTCACAAAATCTCTATTTCACCTTCCCAGGGAAATCCGAGCATGCCCCACATGAACTCCTGGAGTGTTCATTTCTAAGTAGACCCCTTGGACCAAGAAAAACTCCCTACAGAGACTGGCACACATGAAGTCTAAGAGTGTCCACTGGCTCCCACACTGACAAAGAGCAGCTATGCCCATATTCACAGATGAAAAGATCTCACAGCGAAACATGCCACTGTGAATTTAGAACTCAGGGACCAAAAAGAAAATTCTATATCCTCCACAGAGGAAAAAAGCAAGAGAAAGCTGGTCCCACCCAAAGAAGGATGGAAAAGAAAACACTCATAGGCAAGTGTGAGCAAAGCAGGAGCCAGGATGTCAACAGTCAGGAGCACAAGAGAGGAGTCCTGAAGAGGCCTGAGGACACGGGGCTGCGGGAAGCTCTGGGTGTCTCCACTTCAGGCTTGTGTGCAGTCTGTCAGAGGGTCTGGGAATTTACAGTGACAGGAACAGAAAAATAAGGCAATTTATTTTCCCAAGAGAAAAAATTATACAGGGAAGAGCCAAAGGTACTGCAACAGGCTGAAAGTCGGGCCTGGTTAACACTAATCAAGACAAACATTGAAAGAGGCACACATACCGAAGAGGTTAACCAAAAGGCAACCTAACCCGCTTGAGGAAGTAAACTGCAGCCCCTGGGCAGGGGTGGTGGATAGAACCACATCTGGTGGAAGACACAACAGGACTTGGAACTGTTAAAGGGCCAGGCACACTACCCAGAGCACTGCACCTCTGCTTCCTTACAGATGCCTCCAGCCGCCCTAGCATTCATACACCTACCTGGGTCCCTCCAGTAGACAAAGAAGAACCATGTGTCAGATGGCACACTTGTCCCATCGCCTAAGAGGTGCCTGCCACCTGGTAGCCTTCAACAGACGTTTCCTATGTTGGTAAGCAGAAGGCCTTGAGGGGCCTCCTGAATCTGAGGTTACACAACCTGGGCTACAAGGCAACGTGAGACAACCCCTTACTTCACAGCTGTTAGGGGTTCTAGTATAAAACTGCTCGTCAGCCTTATTTCTAAATATACCTTAAGAAATTGAGTCCTTTGGAACAAAACAATCTATAAACCCAATGTATCAAGAATTTTGTAATAAGGTGCTGGATAGATAGGCATATCTTACATGTAATTAAAAGTAGCCTTAATTATAAGTATGTAAACAGTGGAATAATACAGCAAAGCACAAAATACTAATACCAACATAACTAAAATGTGTGTCTCTCAAACATATAGTTGCCCCAATTTCAACACAGCTATATTACTATATTATCACTATATTACTGTTACAGGTAGTTTCTTAGATACAGAACTCTTAGATAAACCCTGCTGCTGTAGATCTATACATATGCCTATAAATGCCTATAGGTAAGCTCATTCATCTCAACGGCATTTCTCCACTCATCTGAAGTTATTAACATGACCCAAATAACCTGGCACTCTGAGAAACACTTCTCTAGCCTCTTGCAGATGTCCTCAAAGCTCTCATTTAAAGTGAGAGTCCAGTCACAGAACTTCAGGTTGCTTCATGCCATGACCCACCCCCACTCACCACAGCAGACATTCCGAGGGACACTCTGTCTACTGTGACACCCCAGCATGCTGCCCTTCCTCCACCAGGTCTCGTATAGCTAGATCCTAATGCATCAGTTCAGAGGGAATGAACACCGGAAAGCGAACTCTGATAGAGCTCTATGCCAGCCTCAAGCCAACAAGCATCAACTTAATGGACACCAAGTCCACAATACAACTGTGTGAACAACAAGCATCTAAAGCTGGGTTTATGATTCTGTAGTTCAGACCACAGGCAACTCAGGATTGGTGAACTGTTCAAAAGGATCTGGACACAGTTAAAAATGACATCATTCTTGGGCTGGCGTGATGGCTCAGCCATTACAATCACGTACTTCTCTTGAAGAGGACCCAGGTTCAGTTCCCAGCCCTGACGTTGGGCATCTCACAACTGCCTGGAACTCTAGGTCCAGGGCACCTACACTCACATACACATAAGTACACTTACACACAAAACTGATTTTTCAATGTTTATTTTATTTTACAGTGGGGGCAATGGAGGATGTCTGTACACCCCATGCATTCAGGATCCCATGGAGGTCAGAAGAAGGAATCAGATCCCTGGAGCTGGAGTTACAGGCAGCTATGAGCTACCATGTGGGTTCTAGGAAACAAACCCAAGGACTCTGGAAGAGGAGAAAGTGCTCTTAACCACCGACCCATCTCTCCAACCCATAATCAAAATTTTTAAAAGTAACATTGAAGTAATAACTACTGAATTTATAAAAAGCTGTTTTCTTCACATTTGCAAACTAAGAGTGCCAGAACACAGGTGTGTGTGTGTGTGTGTGTGTGTGTGTGTGTGTGTGTGTGTGGTGTGTATGTGTGTGTGTGTGTGTATGTGTGTGTGTATGTGGTGTATATGTGTATGTGTGTGTGGTGTGCATGTGTGTGGTATGTGTGGTGTGTATGTGTGTGTATGTGTGGTGTGTATGTATGTGTGTATGGTATGTGTGTTGTGTGTATGTGTGTGTGGTGTGTATGTGTGTGGTGCATGTGTGGGTGTGTATGTGTGTGGTGCATGTGTGTGTGTGTAATCCATTTTAGTGTATTCTACCAAGCCTACAATGGGATAACTCAGAAGAATCAATGTGGAAAACAATGCTTTGTTATGCTGTAAAACTACAAAGAAGCACAGGGGAAAGCTCCTGTGATTAACAAGAAGCTAGTCACACAACACTGGAGGCAAATGATGGAGACCAGAGGGGAAGACAGCGTCACTCTGGTACAGCCAGCTGACACACGGGCACCAGCCGCCCAATCTGATATTAACATATTATCAGATATCTGCTGAACACCACCGGAGCAGACAGGAAGAAAACAACACACAGGCTGGAGAGACAGCTCCACGGTTAAGAGCATTACTGCACGGCAGAAGAAACGGGTTCCGTTCCCAGCACACCCGTGCAGCTCAGAAACATCTGCAACTCCACTTCAAGGGATCTGACGCACTCTTCTGACCTCGGTGGGCACCAGGCACATACATGGTACACAGACAAATATGCAGGCAAAACATTCATACATATAAAATTAAAATAAATAAGTCTATTTTTAAAATAACATGGATCAGCATCTCAGAAACAGAAGGGACCCAGACCACGAGGACTACTACATCCACAGCCTCCCCAGCAACCTCAAGTCCACATTCTAATCCAGCAAATAGCAGGTGGTGCTGGGGTGAGGAAGCCTGGTCCCCAGGTCACTGACAGGGCCACGCTGGTACAATTTGAGAGAAAGGAAGGACACACAGGTGCACTGTTTTGACCTACTACCTCCAACTCTAAAAAAAAAGTCATAGCAGGAGATGATCTGCCTCCCGGCATATTCAGCACAAACAGAGGCAAACAGTAAAGTAATCTAGGGCCAAACAATAGGGAGCTAATTAAGTGACTTACAGTATATGCAGAACAGTCTGAAAATACCAGGAAAATTGAGAATAACACTCCCTAACTATACTGCATAAAAAAATTTAATGTCTATACATTAAAAATGGTATTCATGTACATTTCAAATTGTTAATCAATAAACACAATCACAATAATTTTGTCTTTAAAATGGTATAGTTTGGAGGCATCAGGAATCTGTAAAATTCTCATGTACAGTAGGTATTAAGGAGAAATGAGATCATGACTTAGCTATTCAATTAGTAATAACTAAATCCTTTTAGTCATTATAGGGATTTTCTGCTTCTATAGCTTTAAAAATGGCGTTACTCACACATTGACTTATGTTCATTAGGCACAATTGCTTGTATAAAATTTTACTGAGAATGGAGTAGAAAAGGTTGATAGAAAATACGGACACCATCATTACAACAATCCAGTTCTAACAATGAGAAGAGCGACAGTGTTAGAGAGAGACAGATCTGGATTCAAACCCTCGCTCTGTCAACACAAAAGCACCCATACTTCCTGAGTCAAAATCTAAACAATTTACAGAGACCACAGGACCCTGCACAGACAGGCAGTCCACAATCCAGAGGCTGCCCCCTGGCAATCAGAACCACACACAAAGGTACAGGGCCACCCTGCATCTGCAGACACCTGGCGGCTGCTGTGTGGGCCAAATGCTTCTCCTGTGTCTCTTAATAGTTTACCATTAATTGTGGAATTACAGTTTGGGATGAAGATATTGTTAAAGACACATCTTCATCCAATATGGTAGTTTTTTGTTTTGTTTCCATTTTAGATACTTTGTCTTTAGAACAATTTGGCAAAGCTATGCAAAAATGCAGTTTCCAAACACACACAACTGGGCCACTGTTGGCAGCCTCCACCACAGCAGTCCTCGACGCACAGACAAACGTACCCTGACCCATCACTTTCACCACAGGCCACTGCTTACACTGAGGCTTGCTCCTTTGTTGTCATTGAGTTTTGGGCGCTCTTTGTATGTTCTGGTCAGTTATCTTTTGAAAGGATTTTCTCCAGTCTACTAGGCTAGTCTGTCATCCCACCACAGTGTTTTCACAGTTACAAAGTCTAGCTTGTAACCATCTTGACTGCTAGACTTTGTAAGTCTTGAACTCAGAAAATGTCAGCCCTGATGTCTACCCTTTTCTTTCAATATTACTCTGGTTATTTGGGGTCTTCTGTCCTTTCATATAAATTTTAGAATCAGATTGTTGATGTCCACAAAAGTACCTGTTGAGATTTTGAATCAGACTATACTAAATCCACAGTTCAGGCTAAAAACTGACTTCCTCCCAACAACAAGGCTCTTCTTACCCATGCCTGTAACTCTCAATTACAGTTCTTTGTTTTATTTCATCAGGATTATATACTCTTCCTTATATAGATAACATGCATACTTTCTTAAACTTACACATCAGTATTTAATTTGGGGCACTAATGAAAATTATAGTGTTTGTTTAGAGGTCTGAGGGAGGGCAGGGTCAAACAGGATCTCATTATGTAACCCAGACTATCCTCAAACTCAGAATCCTCCTGTCTCAGAATCCTAGGTGCTGGAATCATAGATGTGCACCGTCACACCTGGCTGATGCTTGAGGATCAAACTCAGGGCCTTGTGCATGCTAGACAAGCCGCTACCACTGAGTTTCAACCCCAGCCACTTGATACTATTGTTATTTCAGATTCTAGTTGATCACAGAGGAAAGCAGCTGATGATGGTGCACTAGGTCTGTGTCCTGCAACCCTGATGGGACATCTATTAGTCCTAAGAGTTTGTCAGTTCTTTCATATTACACAGCCATGTCACACCCAGGTAAACACAGAAACCTTCCTTCCCAATCTGTAACCACTAGTTCCTTTTATATATGTGGAAGACATTAGAGAGGGCTGGCTCAATGTATTCTGTAAATATTAGACTGAATTCAACTCCATTTGGGCCTAGCACTTGCTATCTGGGGTGGTTATTAAGTATTGACTCAGTTTCCTTAGTAGATAGATATGCACTCCCCCAGATGGTCTGTTCCTTCCCTGTGAGTTAGCAGGCTTTGTCTCTTAGGGAGGTAGTGGGGAATCGTACAGTGATTAAATTCATCACATCCGAGCTGTTCACTGTACAAGATGGAGTGATGTCCCCTCTCAGGTTTCTCCGACAGAGTTCTTTTTTCCTTAGTTATCCTCTCTAAAGGCTTAGTGACCTCATTGATGGTCAGAGAACCAGCCTTTAGTATGGTTAATTTCCCTGTTGATTTCTTGTTTTCAATTCCATTGGTTCTAGCTTTTATTGGTTTTGAATTTGTTTTTAACTCACAGGAAGTTGCAACATATTTCAAAGTGTCCTGTTTACTCTTCGCCTAGCTGGCCATGAGGAGAACCTATGCAGCAGCATCAATACAGCTGCGAGGTCAGGAATTTGACAAAGCTTCTTTTTTTTTGTTTTTTTTTTTGTTTTTGTTTTTGTTTTTTTTTTTGTTGTTTTTCGAGACAGGGTTTCTCTGTGTAGTTTTGCGCCTTTCCTGGGACTCACTTGGTAGCCCAGGCTGGCCTCGAACTCACAGAGATCCGCCTGGCTCTGCCTCCCGAGTGCTGGGATTAAAGGCGTGCGCCACCACCGCCCGTTGACAAAGCTTCTTAACTGCTGATGAGGCTATGACCCGAAAGTGAGCTGTGTAACAGTGAGCTTCTTCAGAAACCCTCTCAGCTCTTGCTCTCTCACCACCCAACAACCACGCCAGGTCTCCAACGAACTGGATGTCAGCACTTGTGCACTGGAACATACACAGCATGCATTCATGCTCCACATGCTTACAGCACAAAGCTCGGCGCCTGCACAAGCAACGGGCTTCCGAGGGAGGAAGGAGCCCACCCTTGGCACCCACCAGTTCTGCTCTCGCTTCCTTCTGCTGCCACACAAGGAAAACATCCACAAACAAGGCTGGAAGCAGAAGATCAAAGTTATCTAGAACGAAACCCACCAAATGCTTGGGTCCCTCCACAGCATCCATCCACTGACACTCCCACCATTCCCTGGACACCTCTACTGACAAGAAGCTCATAAGGTCTCAGATCTAACCCATCTCTGGTTAAGACACTAATCCTTGAAAGGTATTTCTAGCTGGGCACTGGTGGTGCACACATTTAATCCTAGCACTCAGGAGGCAGAGGCAGGCTGCCTGGTTTGAGGCCAGCCTGATCTACAGAGCAAAATCAAGGACAGCCAGGGCTACACAGAGAAATCCTGTCTCAGAAAAAAAAAAAAAAAAAAAAAAAAGGAGAAGAAAAAGAGGAGGAGGAGGAGGAGGAGGAGGAGGAGGAGGGAAGAGGAGGAAGGAAGGAGGAAGGGAGGAAGGGAAGGAGGGAGAGAGGGAAGAGAAAAGTTAAGAAAGAAAAGAAAACGGGTATTTCTAACCATGCATCCAATTCTCTCTTGCTCTCTGAAGCTGGAGCTTCTCTGGTTCTAGCCGCCTCCTGAGAGGAGGGGAGAAGAAGGGGAACAAGCAGCTCCACTCCTTACTGCCCCCCACAGTGAGGCCCCAGTACCCCGGATTTCCAGCATAGTCAACACTCCTCTTGCCCTCTAGGTTTAACAAGCATAACAGAGCTCCAGCCCTCAAATACCTGAAGTCTGCACATGATTTGATAGGTGAAAATGTCTGCTTTCTCCATCCGGTCTTCCTAAAATAGAACTCTGAAGGCCTTCACCAGCCTGGTCATCTCTGCAACGGAATGGGCGCCTGTTTATCTATGCTCTAAGAGCCCTGGTGCTTCAGTTCCTTCTGGCATAAAGGATCCTACAATCCCAACCAAGAACAGAAGATCACTTCCCACTGTCAGAACACTAAGCCAACAACAGCCACAGCAAGACTGTCCCCCTCCCCTGGGCAGACACTCATTGGAGAACGGTTCTAGGGAGCAGTCTCACGTTGGACCAGTAGGTGTCACTCTACGACATATTTTAAATTCTTTTCAATTCACTCATTCAACAACTGCACTGAGGGCCCAAGGTGTGCCAGGCATAATTCTAGGCACAAAGAACATAGTGAGAGATAAAACAGCACAACGCTGTTCTCATGAAGTCCACAGTGTAGACACTAATCAAATACCATTTCATTTGCTTTCTAGATAGAGGTTTAGGAAATTTATTTCCTAATGAAGTTCAATATAAAACTGAACTTGCTAAGTTAATAAACAACTCAAGATAATTCACAAATAGCAAACACTAACATCTAGAATCAGAGAAAACACTAGAATCGAAGAAACTGCTGTCCCAGATCAGCGCTGTCATACCCTGTGTGTTTTCTAGACCTGAATTTATTCAACACCTCTTTCCCAAACCCCAAGTTTCTAAAACCTGAGTTTAAGGTATGCCTTAGTACAACAGAAAGGAATTTACCTTGAAGAATCCAAATTTTAAAATCTGCCTGCTCATATTTTACAAGCAGAGATGATGTTACAAGCTAAGACTACCTGCAAAGCTGACTGATTCCCAGACACTGAGCTCCTTCTTGCCATTTAGAAAATGGCATCTGAGTGACACTGGCTAATGGAGACAGACAGCAATGGACGGTGCCTCAGCTGAAGAAGCAAGGTTCCTCCACTGCTAGCGTCTGCCTGTTTTCATCTGTGGAACTCCCAGCTATCACCAGAACTGAGTGTGACTTGAGGCTCACAGCACAGCAATGACCAGTCACAGAGTCATAAGACACAAGTCCAAGAGGTGCTGAGGCAGCACGTGCAGATGGCATGTCTGCCCCAAAATCACGGGACCTGAATCTGCTCTACTCTCAAACAGAACGTTCTCCGTAATGCAAGGCTACAGAAACAGTCACAGACTATCGCAGACTCTGAAACGACACAGAAGTCCTACTGTAGACTTCTTTAAGCTCAAACTCAGTTGTCCTGGTTTATCTGAGACAACGATCATCGAAGTTCCGACCGGATGCTCTTTCTGGAACTGTGAGCACTTGCCCAAGCTTCTCAAGCTGCACTGCAGATGGCTCAAGTGCAGCATGGACTCCTAAGAACGCTTCCCAAGACAAGCGGCATTTGATGAACCAAAACGAACAACACCAAGGTGTTTGGGAACAATGCCAAGTGGTCACAAAGTCAAAGACTCATTTATGTCAACATTAAGTGGCATTTTCTTTAATGTTATAATGGCAGAACAATCTAGTATTTCCAAGGCATGCAAATTGACAGGCTCAGTGTTGATAAACATTTGGCATGATTGACATGTCACCAAACTTTGTGTGTATGCATGTGTGCCTGTGTGTGGTGTGTGTGTGTGTGTGTGTGTGTGTGTGTGTGTGTGTGTGTGTGTGTGTGTGTGTGTGTTTGGTGTAGAAGGGGCTCAATGTTCTGAGAAAGCCGTTTTTTGGAGTCAACTAAGTTCAAGGTTTTCGATCAACAGTCCTCCAAGTTGGCCATGGGACTTCCAGGCAAGTTACTCTATGTTTTTGTATTACTTTCCCATCAAGATGCAGATAATGGGGTTGTAAGAGGGATTCCATAAACCACTTCATATAAATGTGGGGTGGGCACACAGTAGGTGCTCATAAATGACAGCTACCAGGAATTCCATCTTTCTTCCTGACCACTAAAATGACTGTACTGACCAATGCTTCACCGCTGCACGTTCACAAAGTGCATCATCATCCTACAGCCACACTTTGGAAAATTAAAACCCCGCACTCAACTGAACGCCCACAAACACACCCCTTCTCCTCAGCACAGTGTATTCTGCATGACCTTAAGAGAATGGCTGAGGTAAAAGCTTCCCCGCTGCTCTGTTATTTGAAAGTGCGGATGCACTTGAGTCATTTCCTCTTTTGTTTCATATCCTTAAGATCCAAAGCTTCAAAGACAGAATGCCAGCATGCAGTCCATTTATGACTGAACTCTTGAAGAGACACTGAAGAATTACCTTGTCAATCACCCCAAGGACTCTGAAGGCCTTCAGCTCCTCGGCAGGGCTCCTTAGGTTCCAAGGGGGCCTTGAACTTAGTGATCCTGGAGGCTAATGGAAGATATCAAAGATTACACATCAATCAGGGAGGTACTTGAAGGAAGACTGCCTACTGCAGCAAACGTCAGGCCAAAGAAACTAAATTTATCATAAATCAGAGAGGGGAAGATGAAAGGAGGAAGCTACTGTTGTCTGTAATGCAAAATAAAAAAATCAAAATAAAAATCTAAAAGGAAAAGCAAGACAAAAGCACAAGTAAATAAGTCATAGCACTGAAAACAGGTTTTAAAAAAGAAAAATTAATGAGCTGATGCTGGTTCAGAGCTATCATGAAAATGTCTAACAATCAAGTAAGTGGGCCAGAGTCAGCGACAACCTTGTGTTTACCCCAGCAGACCAAAAATAATTCAGCAGAGGGAAACAAAGAAAAAAATAATAATTAACAGATTCACTTGGAACGGAAGGGCATAAGGCATTCTCTTACCTTGAAACCATAGTCCTCTAGTGTTTCCTTACAGAACAAAGTAAGCACTTAGATCCTTAAAAACGGACCACGTGTTTTAAGAAGAATCAGCACATTCAAGTTCAGCCAGAAATCACCAAACAACAGTGAAAAAAAAAATGTCTCATCAATATACCCAGTAATTATTAGAACAAAGGTTGGGGATGGTTTACGAAAGAACGAACTTTTCTTCAAATATCTGAACATCTGTGATGTGGAAAACAGTCTATTAGCTACAAACAAGATAATGGACATGAGGGAGGGATGCAGGAGTGGCACAGTTAGAACAGTATTAACTTCTAAACTCCAGGTAGCGTTTCCCTGGCGGTAACTCAGAGCATCTCCAGCTGGCACTTATGTTCAGAAAGTACTTCTGTAATTATTCCTCACAGTACAACAGTGACACTTCGAAGGACATCAGGGGACATAAAGCCTTGTCACACAGGACAAAGGCCTTATCAACAAACTACATAAGAACAGAGAAGGAGGGCTGGAGAGATGGCTCAGAGGTTAAGAGTACTGACTGCTCTTCCAGAGGTCCTGAGTTCAATTCCCAGTAACCACATGGTGGCTCACAACCATCTATAATGAGATCTGGTGCCCTCTTCTGGCCTGCAGACATACAGAACATTGTATACATAATAAATAAATAAATCTTAAAAAAAAGAACAGAGAAGGGACAGCAAATACTCAAGCATGATGAGGGAATGACTGAGACGCCACTCTGGACGTTTATGTCCCTCTGCAGACCAACATGGCCAGACAGAGCTCCTAAGAAGAACTCCACCCTGGTCACCCTTTTTTTTTGGGGGGAGATGGAGGAAGCAGAGGGGAGCTAGCAAGAAGGCTGTCTGGGGGATGTGGCGCCGGTTATAATGAGACTGTCTAAAGAAGCCATTCTGACAGCCTTCAGCTTGTCTCCTTCTCTCCGGCTGTAGAGCAAAGGCTGAATCCAGAGCATCTGGAATGCTGATGCTGGAATATGGAAGGAAGTGTCTGGTGTGGTTTGGATTCTGTAGACAGGGGCTCATGTAGCCCAGGCTGGCCCTGAGTTTGCTTTGTAACCAAAGCTGATCTCAAACTCTGGATTTTCATGCCTCTACCTCCCACATGCTGGGATTACAGGTGTGTACTACATCTGGCTAAGGCTTCGTGTGTGTGTGTGTGTGTGTGTGTGTGTGTGTGTGTGTGTGTGTGTGTATGTGTGTGTGTGTGTATGTACATGTGTATGTACATGCATGTGGAGGTCAGAGGTCAACACTGGATGCCTTCTTCAGTCACTCTCTATCTTACAGTTGGAGGCGGATTCTCTCACTGAACCTGGAGCTCACTGAATGGCTACACTGGCTGGTCAGCAAGCTCCGTGGATCCTGACGCCTTGTCCTCACCTCTCCTGTGCTAGCATGCAATGCCATGCCGTTGGGGTCCAAAGTCCTCATGCTTTACCAACAGAGCCATCCTTAGCCCCGGCTTTTGTTCTAGAGATACTTTAACTTGAGAAAGTATCTCAATTGTACTAGATAATAATAACCTTTTTTAAATCCTATGATTTGGAGTTCTTAGCTGTTTCAACAAATGTTATTTGATATCCCATTTCATTAGGAACTAGTGCAGATATAAGAAACTAGATGACTCTTTAAAAGCTTAAAATCTAAAGAGGGTGTTTATGCATACAAATGTATATCATGATATTAGTGTTACACGTAGTAACTATTGTGAAGAGTCTCTTCTACATGGTTTACATTGTATTACTTCATCTTTATCTCCCATCCCCACTTGGAATGTGGTGCTCACAGGAAAAGTTGCTCTAATAATACCCATTTTACTCTACATAAAGGGAAGCAGAAAGGTGAATTGCTTCCATCCAAAGAGAGACAGTGGGATCCTAGACAGACCTCAGGCCCCTGCCCTGCTGCTGGCAATTCTACTATACAGCACACAGATAAGCACACATGCACACACACACACACACACACACACACACACACACACACACACACACACACACCCTGCTGCATTACCAAGAGAAAGGAAGACCTGTCTGTAATTTCAGCAAAAGAGATTATCAGGGAAAGTAGTATCTTACCCATTACATTTGGCGTTTAATACACCAAAGGCCCAACATGGCACCCTCTCTTCTGTTCACACTTCTCAGTCACTGTTCACTGATCTCTTAGTTTCCAAAGAACGCAGTTGACTTCACGTATTATAACAGCAAAGCCCGAACCACAGAAATCTCTACTGCCCCACTCCATGCATGGTAACAGAATAACAATGCTAGGGTTTTTACTGTGGGTGCCACTCAATGCCCTTATGTTGATGGCTCAGTCCCAGCTCAGCAGTATTCAGAAGTGAGTCCTCTGGGAGGTGACTGGGTCTCGAGGGCTCTGACGTCATAAATGAATCCACTTATGGGCTTGTAGCTTTAAAAGGGTGCTGTGTTAATGGGATCTAGGAAGTGGACCTAAGTGGAGAAAGGTGGGTCACTGGAGACTTGCCTCCCACACCTCTGTCTACCACAGACCCTTGATCATGACGAGGCTTTGCCATAGGCCAGCAACAACAGAGCCAAGTGACCACAGACTAAAACCTCCAGAACCATGAGCCAAAATAAACCCTTCCATCCTTTTCCAGCAATTAAAAACCTAATGAAGACACTACAAATCAGTAAGAGGCATGGAGGGTCTGCTTGAGTGAGGGAAGAATTCCAGGTGGAGGACAGGCAAACAAAAGTCCATACTTAGCATCAGTTTCCACAGCACTGGAACACCAAGAAGAAACATGTGCACAGTCCTCTTCCTAGTGGGGAGAGCAGGTGTTCGGTGCATGAGAGAAGCCGTAAGACAGAGCTGGGTGCTGATGGCAACAGCAAAGGCAACAGACACAAAACCTGTCCTTACTCTTTAAACCACTTTGCAAGCTTAGGGCCAGAGACAGAGCACACAAGGATTACCAAATAAGGTATCACTTAAAAACCTTGTATGGCTGGCTTCTGTGGGAGCGAGAGCCAGTTTTCTTTGAGGGTGTGGCCCCTGGTAGGTCTCCCATGCCCTATTACTGCCCATGCCCATGAGTACATGGGCAGTACACTTGGACTTGGTGGGTCATAAAGGAGGACACAAAATTGGAAGGGAGAGGGAAGGAAAGTGGGGAGTGGATCTGGGAGAAGTGAGGAATGAACATTATCAAAATATATTGTACAGACAAACAAAATACTCAAAAAATAAACATATTATTCTTTAAAATCTTTTATTTCTTCTATGTGATAGCATTTAAATTATGTATAACTCCACAGATCTGTTCCTGTCTTCAGACAGCAAAGGGAAACATAAATCTACGGAATTTTAAAACTAGAAAGAGGCTGCAGAGACCAAATCCACACCTCAGGTTCTTTCCTCTCTCTAACAGAGGAAACTGGGAAGCAACACAGCCAAGCTATCTATGATGGCAAAAGCTAGTAACAGAAGAGAGGAGTAACCTGTAATTGTACCCAGGGGAGGGAGTGCAGGCCTGTAATTGTACCACTCAGGATGCTGATGCAGGAGGATTGCCACGAAGGTGGCCCTGTCCCACAATGAATGAAATAATAACTCTATTACCTGTAGAGAGCCGTGCACAGCCGCGCCTCAAAGATGGCGCCGGCATCCAGCTTCCGCCTTCCCGATGGCAGGTGTTCTCTGGGATAAACAACTCCTTATTTGGCTAAGGCTAGGATCTGGCTTGCTTCCGAGCACCTGGACCTAATCTGGCTTGCTTGCGTATGTCTGACCCTATCGGCATTGTCCACGTGGAACTACAGGGTTGGTTGCCCAGTGGCTATAAAGGGCGTGGGCTGGCTTTCCCCGGAGTCAGAAGATGGCTTTCCCTGGGGTCAGAAGATTGTTCAAGGTTCCTGAATAAACTGCTTGGAGAAGAGCCTGGTGTTGCGTCTTCCTTGCTGGTCGAGGCGGACGCGACAAGTGGTGGCCCATAGGGGGAACCTTTAAGGCTCAGAACTCTTCGCAGTCAGGGCAGTGCACTGGTAAGTCCCCAGGTAAGGTGGGGACCCGAGACAATAGCGGGAAAATTAAGTAGAGCCGCGACAAAAGCGGACGGGAAAGTTAGAGTGGAACCGAGACAAAAGCGGATGGGAAAATTAAAGAAAGTGAAAGCAGGTGAAGGCAAAAGTGCTGCTAGTATCATGGGCGCAACTTCTTCGCACCCAATTTTTCTGGCTCTTAACAAACTGCTCCTTTCAAAGAAATTAGAGATTAAGAAGAGTACTTTAGAAAGATTTCTAGAGGAATGTGATGTCGTGGCACCCTGGTTTGCAGTTTCCGGAAGCCTCACGGTAGCTTCCTGGGAAAAGTTGGGCCGTGATCTAGACTTTGCTGCAGAACAAGGGATGCTTAAACATGGGGTTAGACCAGTTTGGAAATTAGTGAGAGGGTGTCTCGAAGACCAGCGCTTCAGCGATGCGGTAGAGAATGGGCAGGCAGCCTTAGAAATGTTGCAGGAGGAAAGATCAGAAAAGGCCATGTCTGCTAAAGCAGCGTCTACCAGAAGTAAAACAAAAAAGGGGGAAGAAAAAACAAGGTTATATCCTGACCTTTCGGACCTAGAGCGTTCCGAGTCCCCTATCTCTTCCCCTGATTCTGATGATGTAGAGTCATCATGTGACACCTTGCAGAGCGTGAGAATAAGAAAGAAAAGGGGTAGAAATAAAGGAGAAAGAGAAAGAATTAAAGGATGCGAGTCTGAGTGTGGAGCCGCTCCCTCAGCTCCTCCACCATATCTGGAATCTGCCTCCATGTCTAGAGTTGTCTCTATGGGGAATTCTTTTAACCCGGAGGTTTGGAGACAGGTTAGAACTGAAATGCAGCTAGCTTGCCCAGTGTTTCTCAATGCCCAGACTCAACAGAGATACCATGAACCTTTGGATTTTAAGGTCATCAAGTCTCTAGCGGAATCTGTCCGGACTTATGGCATCACAGCCTCATATACTGTTGCTCAAGTGGAGGCTCTGCACAGATTTTGCCTGACTCCATCCAATTGGATGAATCTTACTTGAGCATGTCTCAGCGCAGGGCAGTATTTAGACTAGAAGGCACTTTTGATAGAATTTGCCAGTGAACAAGCTGCAATTAACAGGGCTGCAGGTGGAGGTCAAGCAGCTTGGGATGTAGACATGCTGCTGAGACAAGGCCGATTTGCCAATCAACAAAATGGATATCCACAGCAGGTTTATGACCAGATAAATCAACTAGCAACAAGGGCATGGAAGTCCCTACCTAATAAAGGGGAAGTGAGCGGCAACCTTACTAAGATCCTTCAGGGACCTATGGAATCTTTTTCAGATTTTGTGGTCCGCATGGTCGAGGCTGCAGGCAGAATCTTTGGGGACCCAGATGCCGCGATGCCGCTTATAAAGCAGCTAGTTTATGAACAATGTACCAAAGAATGCAGGGCTGCGATCACCCCTTATAAGAACAAAGGTCTAGAAGTATGGATGAAAGTGTGCAGAGAATTAGGGGGACCTCTAACTAATGCAGGCCTTGCGGCTGCAGTTATGCAACTTAGTAACAAGAAAGAAGGGAAAACTGGGGCAGGTTTTCGGTGTGGAAAAATGGGTCATCTCAAACGTAGCTGCCCTCAAGGAGAAGGTAACCAAGGAATAGGGAGGAGCCAACGCCCTACACAGCCTGGACTTTGTCCTAGGTGTAAAAAGGGGAAGCATTGGGCGAATGAGTGTAGGTCAGTCAAGGACATAAATGGTCAGCCTATAACAACAGGCAATCTTTCAAAAAACGGACAGCGGGGCCCTCGGCCTCAGGGCCCGCAAATATATGGGGCAGTGGGAACCTGGAGCAGTGGCCAACCCTCCGTCATCCAAGGAACCGCGGAGAGCCACTACAGGCTCAGCAGGGTTGGACCTCCGTGCCACCACCAGACTCGTACTGACTCCGAAGATGGGAGTACAATTAGTGGAGTCTGATTTTAAAGGCCCTTTGAAGCCGGGCACGGTGGGTTTATTGATAGGAAGATCCTCCACCACCATAAGAGGTCTTAAAGTACACCCAGGAGTGATTGATCCTGATTATAATGGGATCGTGAAAATTATGGTTGAGTCTCCAAAAGGAATTACTGCCATTTCACCACGTGATAGGATTGCACAACTAGTTTTATTACCCAGTTTACATGAGTCCTAACCAGCCGCTGATCGAAACAGGAAATAAAGGCTTCGGATCCACGGGGACAGATTTAACTTTTCTGTCCCTTGATTTAGATCAAAGACCCACCTTGCAATTAACTATTAATGGTACCAAGATAACGGGACTCCTGGACACTGGTGCAGATTGGAGCATCATTGCCCGTAAAGACTGGCCCCGTGGGTGGCCAGTGCAAGTCTCCTCTCAAACTCTACAAGGGCTAGGATATACCAATTCACCAGATATTAGTACAGGACAATTACAGTGGCAGGGTGAAGGGGGCCATTCGGGTGTTATGCAACCCTACGTCCTCAAGTTTCCAGTGTCCCTTTGGGGAAGGGATCTTATGCAATCTATGGGATTCAAATTGAGTAACAAATATTCTAAGGAGTCTCAGGAAATTATGATGAAGATGGGCTGTCATCCTAGGTTTGGTTTGGGGAAGTTTCTCCAAGGCAGAAAAGATCCAGTTCAGGCACAGAGTAGACCACCTAGGCAGGGATTGGGTTTTTCATAGGGGCCACTGAGGAAGGAATTCCCATTTCCTGGAAAACAGAGGACCCGGTATGGGTACCTCAGTGGCTACTTTCCTCTGAAAAGTTATCAGCGGCAGAAGAGCTAGTAAAAGAACAGCTTGAGGCTGGACATATACGACCCTCTGTGTCCCCTTGGAATACACCTATATTTGTCATTAGAAAAAAATCTGGAAAGTGGCGATTGTTACATGACCTTAGGGCTATTAATAATCAGATGCAGGTCATGGGTCCAGTGCAGCGAAGGCTGCCGCTTCTATCGGCTCTGCCAGCCTCCTGGCATATTATTGCCATGGATATAAAGGATTGTTTCTTTTCCATTCCCTTATTTCAAGATGATAGTGCCAGATTCGCCTTTACTCTCCCTTCCATCAATCATGAGGAACCTGATAAGAGATATGAGTGGGTGGTCTTGCCTCAAGGCATGGCTAACAGCCCCACCATGTGTCAGATCTATGTGGCTGCAGCTCTGGCGCCCATGCGGCAGCGTTTTCCCATAGTAAGATGTGTCCATTACATGGATGATATCCTCCTTGCCGCAAAAGATGAAGGAATATTAGAGGAAGCTTATTCCTGCTTGGATGAAGCATTAAGAAAGAAAGGTCTTTGCATTACCCCAGAAAAGGTTCAGAAGAATGGGATCGCTCATTATTTAGGCTCTAATATAATAACCTTTAATCAGGTTGTCCCACAAAAGGTAGAGCTGAGGAAGGATCATCTTCGTACTCTTAATGATTTCCAAAAGTTATTGGGAGACATAAATTGGGTCCGAGGGAGTTTGCACATGTCCAACTATGATTTGAAGCCTCTTTTTGATATCTTAAATGGAGATCCGGCCTTGGATTCACCAAGAGTATTAACTCAAGAGGCTAGGGATGCATTGCAAAAGGTAGAAGATAGACTACAAAAGGCGTTCCTTACGAGAGTACAGAGTCCACACAAGATTAGCTTATGCATATTGCCTACCCTTTTACAGCCTACAGGGATTTTATGGCAAGATGGACCTCTGTTGTGGATTCACCCAAAGTTGTCGCCTGCACAAACTATACAGCATTATCCCACTGCTGTGGCAGAGCTTGCCCAAGAAGGAATCTTATTATGTGTGCAACATTTTGGAGTGTCACCCAAAGAACTCATTATGTCATATGATAGCAATCAAATTAGAATATTAACTGCCACAATAGATGCATGGGCCATATCACGTTGTTCATTTTCAGGGTCCATTGATTGTCATTTCCCTAAACATCCCTTGTTAACCTTTTTCAAGGAACATCCGGTGGTGTTTCCCAAAGTGACTGCCGCTCAACCCACTGTGGGAGCAAGCATTATTTTTACAAATGGTTCTAAAACTGGTGCTGGAGCATATATGGTGGATAATGGGACACCGGTCATACATCAATTTTCCCCAGGGACACCGCAACAGGTGGAGCTGCAAATTGTTTTAGAAGTTTTTAGAGCTTGCCCTTTTCCTTTTAATTTGATATCAGATTCCTGCTACGTTGTTAATGCTTTGAAATATCTTGAATGTGCAGGACTGATTAAATCCTCTAGTTCTGTGAGCTCCTTATTTCAGCAATTACAAAGTTTGATTTGGCTACGTAAACATCCATTCTTCATTCAGCACATACGTGCTCATACAAGATTGCCTGGTCCTTTAGCTAAAGGCAATGACATAGTAGATCAGTGTACCTGACAAGTGTGGATGTTTATGGCTTCAGCTATACAGCGAGCCTCTGATTTTCATAAAGAATTCCATGTGAATGCACGCACGTTGCAGACTAAATTTTCCCTTTCCCATGCGGATGCGCGCCAAGTAGTCATGGATTGTCCTCAATGTGTTATTTTTCATCATCCCCCTAATTTGGGAATTAACCCCCGTGGTTTATGTCCCTTAAAAGTTTGACAAATGGATGCTACACATATCCCTGACTTTGGGCGCCTCAAATACGTGCATGTCTCTGTGGATACTTGTTCAGGGATTATACATGCCTCACCTATGACTGGGGAGAAAGCATTGAATGTCATTTCCCACTGTCTGGAAGCCTGGGCAGCATGGGGAAAACCTCAGCAATTAAAGACTGATAATGGGCCGGCGTACACAGGACAGAAATTTAATTCCTTCTGTCAGTGCATGGATGTGCAGTTAACACATGGTCTCCCTTATAATCCTCAAGGCCAAGGCATTGTGGAGCGTGCGCATCGGTCCCTTAAAGAAATTCTTCAAAAACAAAAAGGGGGAATAGACTGTGACCGAACCCCAAGAGAAAGACTCTCTCTGGCATTATTCACCTTAAATTTTTTGAATTTGGATGCCTCGGGAAGTTCATCAGCAGATAGGCATCATAATCCACACAGCCCTGTGAAGGGCATGGTGAAGTGGAAAGATATCCTCACGGGTAGCTGGCATGGCCCCGATCCCGTGCTGACATGGGCGGGAGGTTCTGTTTGTGTTTTCCCACAGGAACGGCTAGACCCTATCTGGGTACCTGAACAATTGGTGCGACAGGCCCCTCAGACGGAGAGACGTGATGACACCCCGGAAGCTGATGTGCCTGATCCCGATAGCCCTGATTCTGGCAAGCATACCAGCGGGAGCAGCTGAGGATCGACTCACGAGCAGAACCTGGTCGGTGGAGTTTGATAACCTGACCCAGATCCTGCGCAATGAGATCATTGTGGTCAACTCCACCCGTGTGCACCTGGCCTCCGCTGCGGAAATGATGTCTTGGCTGCGAAATTCTATCACCTTTTTAAAAGGAGTGGGCGGGATTAGGTGCCCTGGCAGGCCTACTGGTACTTGTCTCCCTGATGTGCCTGTGGTGCATTGTTCGTTTAAGGGTTTCTCAGCAGCGCAATGCAGCCATGATTATCCAAGCCTTTACAGCCATAGAGGCTGGACAGTCTCCCCAGGCCTGGCTGGCCGCATTAAAAGCTTGATCGCGCAGGATGCGAGGCTAGTGCACTGCACTTGGGTCTAGATGTATTGCAAAACCCAAGAAGAACAAGTCTAATCGCATGTGGGTTGATACCCTAATTCCCACCTCTGCAAAAAAGGGTATCGGACAGGTCAAGTGTTCTCTGGGTGGATGACACCTGGACTAACACCAGTACAATGTCCAAGTTGTATTTTGGCAGAGATTAGACCTCTGCTCTTGCCTGCTGCTTAAAACAATAAAGGGGGAACTGTAGAGAGCCGTGCACGGCCGCGCCTCAAAGATGGCGCCGGCATCTGGCTTCCGCCTTCCCGATGGCAGGTGTTCTCTGGGATAAACAACTCCTTATTTGGCTAAGGCTAGGATCTGGCTTGCTTCCGAGCACCTGGACCTAATCTGGCTTGCTTGCGTATGTCTGACCCTATCGGCATTGTCCACGTGGAACTACAGGGTTGGTTGCCCAGTGGCTATAAAGGGCGTGGGCTGGCTTTCCCCGGAGTCAGAAGATGGCTTTCCCCGGGGTCAGAAGATTGTTCAAGGTTCCTGAATAAACTGCTTGGAGAAGAGCCTGGTGTTGCGTCTTCCTTGCTGGTCGAGGCGGACGCGACAATTACCAACAGCGGCCCCAGCAGCACACTGCGTCGGAGGAGCAGGGTGACTCCCCAGTGCGTCTCTTATGTGCAAGGGCCACTCTAGGGACCAAGAAAGAATGGTTAGGCCATCTACACCAGGACTAAACACAGACAAGAGAGGCGGGACAAGGACTGATGACCCAACCCAGATGGCAAGATCACGCTGCTCGACTGGCCACAGCCTAGGCAGCTGGGACGCCGAGCGCCCTGCAGTGCTCTCCACAGCTGGTACCTGTAGTCAGCACACAGTTCAAACCTGGTTGCCATTTCTGTTCTCTAAAAGGCTAAGTGAAGACCGCCTGGCTGCTCCTTAGAGTTCTCTGTGGCGGTAAGTTGTCGGTTGATCTACCGACAACTTTTATTCGGTGTTCTCACTGTACAACCTCCACCCACCTGTAGGTGAGCATTCCTCAAACCACAGTGTTTATGCACATCGTTTGAGGACCCATCAAAGTGAAACATCAGATGCAGGAGGGCACCCAGGACTCTGTACTTCCCACAGCTCCCTGAAGGGGCTGCTGATGCTGGTTCACCAGCCCCACTCAGAACACCTGAGCAGCAGTCATTGGTGTTGGGGAAAAGAAGTAACAAAAGGAAAGAAACGTATCAAGAATGCAGACTCTGGCTGAGGCCAGCGGTGAGTACTTATAATCCCTACAGCAGGGAGGGCAGGAGACCAGCGGGGGTGATGCAGCAAGACCCTACCTCAAATAAAGAAATAAATATCCAATTGATCAATAAATAAATATCCAAACTCAGAACTTCAATATCCAGCACATGGAGTCCCTGAACACAAGCTCTTCTACAGAGTTCTCGCTTTACAAATATTTCCTGAGCAAATGGCGAGCTCAACCACTCTCCCTTAGGTGGCTGGTACACCCGGCATTCAGCCACTTGTTGCTGAGTCCCAAGCCTGCTGCCACCTCTCTCACTGAGTGTCAACATCTTCCAATGACACCTGGTGCGTCAGCCAACAGCATCAGCAAACACAGACGTGCCGCATCAATGCCGGTGTCACACGTGCTCAGAATCTGCAGGACCTCAGAACACTGTACATGGTGACATTCACTCACCCCAAGTAACTGCAGGATAAAATGGTATTTACATGTTTTATGTCCTCTATTTAGATAACTTATTGTCCCTTTTCTAAATTTAATTGATTTTAAATTTTCTTAGACAAAAATGCTATTTTAAATCTCTCATAATTTGGAAAAATAAAAATAAAAGCAGCCTGTCTCCCACAGTCAAGATTCTACCTCTATTATAAACCTACCTCTCCAATTTTCCTGGAGCCGTTCAAGTATGATGAATGAAGCAGAGCTGGGAAAGTTCTTACTGGCTTCTTTTCCAGCATTTGTTTGCAAAGGATATGACTACAAATAATGGGAAATTTAGGTTTCCTACATTTACCACCTAAGAGGTTCCAAAGCTCCAACGTTCAATAAAGCGAAGAAAAGGCCGGGGCAGAGGGAGCCACTGCCCCAGAGGGGGATGAAGAGCAGCGCTGTGCAAGCCCCCAGAGGATTCCTCTGGCTACTGAAACAGCTACAGAGAGATGTTTGCGTGGGGATTCACCAGAGAAGTCACGTCTGCTTTGCACAGCATCTAAGAAAAAGGGCCGAGTCACTCACACCTATCCTCATCTTGTTGACTGAAATTCAGACTCCAAGACAGTTCAAGGAAAGAGACAATGGCTCACCAAGCTAATCTCAAGAAAACAGCCAAGCCTGCTCGTGAGCAGTGTAGAGACAGGCCTCACAGAAAACACAAATGGAAAATGGAAAACAAACGTTTGCTATAAGAAAGACACCATGTCTACTCTCCTCCAGCTGCCTTCTTCCAGAAACAAACACAAATTCCCTGTCAGCTCAGAACCAGTGGTCACCCCCTCTAGCCTTGGGAGCAACCCTCCACTACTGTCAGCTCTGCACGGTCTCTCTAAGCTTGCTCTCCTGAGCTACAGAGCTGTGCTCAGTCATGCTGTAAGGTTTGCAAGAAGAGCAGCTATGTTGTGCTCTGTGTCTGGAGGGATGCTACACACCCAGTCTTAAAGGACATTTAGCAAATGAGCAGCCTCGTCAAATCAGCTTTCCTCTTTAGACCTCAGCTTAGTGTCACTACAAGTTATGCTTCAAGTGAGGTTCTGACTCACCTACAGAATGGCTGAATCTCCAATCAGGAGTTCCAAAGAGGCCTTGTGTTTATTTGCTATGACTCCAAGTATGTCATATGCTTGTTCCGAATGTCATAAACCACTACAGGCAGTATGGGCTAATAAAGTAAATCTTACAAAAAGAAATTGTGACTCCATGGAAAGCCGGTAGGATCCTGACCAGGGACGCACAGGAGGAGCAGAAGGCAGCATAGGTACCATTTAAAATGATACTGGGGGCATTCTTAAGACACTACAGCCATCCAGGATGGATTCAGTACAGCACGTATGTCATCTGATGTTTCCAACAGTGTTTCCAGAGCAAAATGGAGAAGGAAGACACTTGCTCTGTGGGGGACAGAAGCTCTGCGCTCGTAATTATCAACAGTCATAGTAACTGCCCAGCAAAGGAGCATGCTCACCCTCATTTTCCAGATTCAGAAATAGACACTAGGAAGTGTCTCTGCCAAACCATGTGCACAGCCAGTGGGATAGCTCAGTGGGAAAGCACCTTGTCACCAAGCCTACAACCTGAACCTAATCCCTTGGACCAACACCGGGAAAACTTACTCCCACTCTATGGGTGCACACACGTGTGTGTACACACACACACACACTAGCACACTAAAAATTGCAACTTTTAAAGAATTTTGTTGTCTCTTTCATGGCTTCAAGTCACAGAATATACCGAGACTACCTGCCTCTTGGATCAATTAAGGAAATAAACTAAACACTTTCTCCCATTTTCAGAAAACCTTAGTAAGAATTTAAAACAAAAAAAGCTACTTCCAGAAACTGGCCAAACCCAAGTAGACCTGACATCAAAGCAATAAACAAGAATGTTTCTAAAACTTATGCCATGCAAACAGGATTGAGGTAGTCCCAAATAGCTTACAACATCCCTACATCATTGTGCCTCAGCAGCTACAGGCGGTCTCCAGCAAATCCTTATAGGATTTTCCCCAGAACAGTTTCAACATGACTGATAAAGCTGCACAGGCGTGCACAAGAACTGTGGCCTCAGAAGCCAGGATGCACAGAAACTATGGCCTCAGAAGCCAGGATGCACAGGAACTATGGCCTCAGAAGCCAGGATGTACAGGAACTGTGGCCTCAGAAGCCGGGATGCACAGAAACTGGCTTCAGAAGCTAGGAATGCACAGGAACTGTGGCTTCCAACGCTCAAGAGCAGGGCCGTGGATAATAAGCCATGGCATCTTACAGATGGTGAGATTAGGACGGTTTTTATCGGCACTGTCAGTCTCACATGGAATCACCCAGGAGACACACTGCTGGGCATGTCTGTAGGATGTTCCCAGAGAAGATTAACTGAGGAGGAAAGGCCCTCCCTGAAGTGGGCAGCAACACACCATGGGCTCAGGTCCAGAACAGAATAAAAAGCGGAAAAGAAGCAAGGTCACAGAGGCCACACTCACCCCTGTGCTTCCTGCTCCACTTAGAAATGAGAAAGCTCTGAGCTGCTCCTGCCTCCACACCTCCCTGCCATGACCACCTAGAAAGCTGCTCACACCATGAGCCAGAATCAATCTTCCTTCCTTAAACTCATGTCCTTATCCACCCAGGGCAGAGACAAGGTGTGGGAGGCTGTGGGGGAGAAGCAGGCCCTCTTACTCCCCTCTTGTGGCTTCCCTTCTGACAACAACTTAAGAAAATTACAGCCAGGCGGTGGTGGCCCACGCTTTTAATCCCACCACTCAGGAGGCAGAGTCAGGCGGATCTCTGTGAGTTCAAGGCCAGCCTGGTCTACAGACCAAGATCCAGGACAGGCTCCAAAACTACACAGAGAAACCCTGTTTTGAAACCACCCACCCCCTCCCTCCAAAGAAGAAAGAAAATTACAGAAAAATTCTGAAGACCAAAATTCTCAAATATTCTAGTTATAAATAAAGCTGAAAGCAAGAAAGGAAGGGAAGGAGGGAAGGAGGAAGGGAGGGAAGGAGGGAGGGAGGGAAGGAGGGAGGGAGGGAGGGAGGGAGGGAGGAAGGGAGGGAGGGAGGGCAGGCTAAGGACATAAAAAGAAGGCCCCCAGCATACCTGCAGTCCAGAGTCTAGTTGAGGCGTGGCCCTGAGGCTGGAGATACTCTCCGCACGCATGAGGTACTCTGCTGTCCTTCTCTTCACAGCCTCCCGGCGCGTGGGGCTCGACTCTCCTGAGAGGACAAAGCAGATGTCTGGCCTTGTGAGAGGGAACCAGGCATTTGTCTGACCCATACAGCAATGTATTTCTTTTTACCCAGTCTACTGCTTCTTCACATCTGTAACTGTGCAGTCAAACTTGGAAATCATTTCAACCTGACCCCTCCAGGCCTCCTTTGCCCAAGCTGACCGGCTGCTATCTGAGTGTACACAGAAACTCAGCATGTTAGGGAGAGGCAGGGATATATGAAACTGTGTAAAGTGCGGAGGGTGAGGTGAGCCCCAGCTCAGGTAGTAATGAATTTCTGACTCAAAACTAGGAGCAGACATAGTGCCTGTTCAGTGAGCAGTGACATGGGACTGACAGACTGCAGGATGCACCAACATCCAACCCGAGAATAAAACCACTTCGGGTAATTCCGAATTAAAATTACACTCGCTGAGTTGTGTAAACTTCATGGTTGTTTCATTAGCAACCAGTTGTCACTCATCTTACACAGGAAAGCAGGAACATGCCTGAGATCCTGACACTATAGGGTTAGGTCATTTAATAAATCTGGGTCTGTTTCCTAAAAACAACCTCCAGATTCCCAAGACTTCAAGAGAGCTTTTTTTTGAGTGTTGGGCTCCTTCCTCTCCAGAGTGGGATGATGTGTGGGACTAAGAAGCACCATTTCAATCAAAGATGGATAAGTGAGACCTAACAGTCCCCCAAAGACCATGTGTGGCTTTGTGTGTGTGTGTGTGTGTGTGTGCGTGTGTGCGTGTGTGTCTGTGTGTGTGTGCGTGTGTGTCTGTGTGTGTGTGCGTATGTGTGTGCGTGCGTGTGTGCGTGCGTGCGTGTGTGTGTGCGTGTGTGTGTGTGCGTGCACGTGTGCGTGTGTGTGCGCGTGCGTGCGCTGCGTGCGTGCGTGTGTGTGCATGCGCGTGTGTGTGCGTGCGTGCGTACGTGTGCATGTGCGTGTGTGCGTGTGTGTGCACGTGCGTGCGTGTGTGCGTGCGTGCGTGCGTGCGTGTGTGTGTGTGTGTGTGTGTGTGTGCAGTGCTGACTATTTAGGACTGATCTCCCTCTCTCAGCAGTCATCTAGGGTGGGGACTTCCCTCATCCACTCTGGAATGGCAACTGGCGCTGTCACTGTGCAGGTCTTGTTAGATGACCACATTGTGAGGTTTCAGAGGTGCCGCTCCCCGTCGTATACAAAGACACTATCTCACAGTAGAATTCCTGGTCCTCCGGCTGAATCTTTGTGCCCCCTCTTCTAAAATGTTCCTTGAGCACCAGGTGCACACACCACCACCACCACCACCACCTCCACCACCACCACCACCACCACCACCACACCATACCACACCATACACATCCCATATACACCAAAATTTAAAAAAAAAAAATCACATAATAACTGTCGCATGCTTTAGAGATGGTATCGCACACTAACGATGCTGCTCTCCAGTTCTGTGTCCAAGGCCGTGGCTGGGTTCACAGTTTGGGACTGTGATGACCACCACCCACTTGCTCTTCACATTCTAGCTAATAATATTCAGCAAGCTCCAACTTAAACCTCTGTTTGGCATTTTGGTCCACCTGGGCTCCACCCCATTTGTTAAGCTACAAACTTGGCTCTATTCACAGTATTAAGCTTGTCTCACACACTCACTTGAAATTCACACTGAGTTATGGAATGCACAGCTATATACAGTTCCGATCACATTTTGTTATTGAATCACTAGGTTTTTTGTTTTTTTTTTTAAACTTGTGGCTTTTCTGCCACCTTCTAGGCAGTCTCCATAGTAACAGAGAAACAAGGACTGGAAGCCAGTGCTGAGACCGACGGACCCCTGCTGCTGATGGTGGGCCAACTCCATGGAAACTACAAGCATGGGAGAAATGCTGGGAGGGCTTCAGAATGTGCCTTCCACAAACAGATCCTGTGATTCCTCCACTCGGCCCCTTCAAAGGCCACGGTGACTGACAGACAGCAGCCACAGATGAAGACCAGCCCCCGCAGACAGCTGCCACCCAATGCCTATGGGCTGGACCAGAACACAAAGACAAAGCTGCAGCTCTCCAGCACAGCTCCAAGTCATCAGTGGTTCACAACGTGGCTTCAGACAGATCTTAACTGAGTAAAAAATAATGGCTCAGATGGAGCAAGAATTTTCACTGGGCTGTGGCATTCAAAGAAGGACTCCCACTATCCAAGACTGACGGTTAACCCTAGCTGTCAAACTGACTGGGTTGACTTTTTAAATACCCAGAAAACTGATAAGCAGATTTCTGGATATCTGTGAAGGTGTTTCCAGAAATGACTGACATGTGGGGCAGGGAGCTGAGGTGGGGAGAGCCACCCTGAATAGGCTTGGGGGGTAGGGAATTGAAAGCAGAAGGGAGCTTGCTTGCACAGCTCTGTCCTTCCTAAGCAGGGGCGTTCTCACTTACCTGCCCATGAACACCAGCCTCTAGATCCTCCTGCCTCAAGATGGACTCCCAGCAACTTGCTCAGGAGCTTCTAGGCAGTCACTGGTCCCTCTTGTCCCAAGCATCCAGCTTACTGAGCAGCTGCTGGTTTCCCAGGCTCTCCAGCCTGAAGCCAGCCATTGTGTCTACTCAGACTCTGATGGCATAAGCCAGTTAACAAAACCCCTCTCACAGTCATATAAACAGCCTGTTGAATTTAGAGGGCTTCTGGGGGACCATAACAATGCAATCACTGTCCAGTCAAAAAGTTCTAGTGTTGCATAAAAGTGGAGGTAAATATAAAAGGAAAAATTGAAAATTGCATTTCTCTGGACATCAACTCTGATGTTTTACATAAGACACGTTCTCTGTATGCTAAACTATAGGAATACGAAATTATGCAAGAAGCCATGATCACTGGGCCCATCACTGAACCACCCTCTACTTACAAGTTATTTCTTCTCCTTTATAACTAAAAACAAAAGCTCAGGATGAGAAACGTTTTTCTCAGTTACAGAGGTAATGTCAGGTTCTACACCTAAGCCAATCCTGCTCCAATTTGGGGGTGAGGTATGTTCCAAAGGCCGAAGTGCTGGAGCTTGGCCACAGCTACTGGGTGCAGCCACTGAGGGATGGCTCGCTCCTGGGTACAGCCACTGAGGGATGCTCGCTCCTGCAGTTCTGACCTCACCAGTGTCCAGACCCACAGTCATCATGTGACTGCACTGTTCAGGGTGACAGAAACTTTCAGAAATAGGGGCTAAGTGAAGAAAGCAGGTCACTGGTGTTCTTGGGGCTCTTCCTGTCCCAGGTCCCTCTCTGCCCTAGCTGATGTGAGGTGAGCAGCTCCACCAGTGCTCCCGAGTCATCTTCCTTCCAGCCTCAGGCACAAAGCAATGGGTCCAGCTGACCTTGACTATAACCTCTGAAACTCTGAGCCAAGCTGTCCCTCTATAGTATGTGGCACAGGTGGGAAAGGAAGAGACCTTGAAATTGATTGTCCAGTTTGAGTAGAACAAGAAGAAGAAAAAACAAGGCATGGACAAGCACAGTAAGTGGTCAACAAAGAAGGAGAGAAACACCATGAGAAGGTGCACAGGAGCAGAGGGTGGAGTCCGAGGATGCCCAGGTAACAGACAAATGCAGGGAACACGGAGCGCACAGCTACATCCTCACTGTGAAAGGACACCGGAGGAATATGAAACAACCTAGTTCAAAAGCTACAATATTCAACAAAAAAAAGGGAAAGAAAGAAAATCTACATTTTGATGTAACTCTGGAAAGAAAAAAATGTCATAACCATATCAATATGAGAAAAATGGTTCCCTGCAGGAGAGAAAACATCTTTCACACATCTTGGTTACCCCAGAATTTACTTGGAAATCAAGGAGTCTTTTCTCACTTATCTACCAAAGAGCAAAGGGCATGTTCTAAGTCAGGCAGGGAATAAAACCCAGTTTTAGAACCCGCATCACAAGCAGCTCTTCCTCGACACTCTCCTTTATCCACCCTCGCCGCTGGACGCAGAACTGGATGGCTAGGCCTTCTCAGAAGACAGGTGTCTGTAGTGTATGCCTCACCAGCAGTTTCCAGAGCCTGCAGGGGTGTTTTAGCCAGATTTTCACCATATGCACAGAACTCAATCCCCACACTAGACAATCCTGAGCATACCCTACAGTTGAGTTCCCCTTCTCTGCCCCAACAGGGCCCACACAGAGGCCTCATGCTTCCCTGGGCTATATTACTTTGGCAAGGACGTCAGGCTGATCTATGTACTGCAGTGAGTTTTATTTGTTGCTTTTTCTTCACTTTTTCTTTTGTTTTTGTTTTTGTTTTGCAACTGGGTCACATAAAAGAATGCTCCTGTTTGAGATGGCCTTGGTGGCTACAGTTTTTAAGTGATGATTGACTATATTTAATGATGCTTTGTTCTTCTCAGGTATAGCCTACCATTTCTGCCCTGTGTTAAGTGTTCTGAAAACAAAAGGCAGCCTTGAGAGAGGGATGATTTATGCATCTGCATGTCTTGCAGGAGGTGAAGCCATCAGCACTCAGTGTAACAAGAGCCGGTCAGACGGGGAATCTGCTTTGTATTGTACTGAGTCAACTCCCTACCATGTTGTTCTGAAAACCAGCTGTGAGGTAACCCCAGAAGCGAAAAAGTCACCAAGAACAGTTAAAGCAAAAGTTCCAACAATGCTCATGGCCTCCACTGACACTTGCCCTGACAGTCACCGGTTTCCCAGGCTCCTGTGGGCGCAGAAAGGCAGCACCAGCAGGTCCTGTGCTGCTGCCACCTGCAGAGCCACTCCAAGACTCAACTATTTCTTTCCACTCTGTGTCTTTTCTTTATTTTGCAATTTTAAAAGGGAATAATCAAAAGACTTTCATTTCTTTCTTTCAAAACGTCATTACTGGCCGTGTGGTAGCGCACACCTTTAATTCCAGCACTCAACACGAACCGATGTACGAACCGCACTATAAAAGTTGCCTTAAATATAAGGCGAGCACTTTTATGAGTGAGAATTGTTGAGACCATGATTGGAAAAAGCACAGGGACAAATAGCCAAACTAGAGGAAACACATGAACTATGAACCAATAGCTGAGGAGCCCCCAACTGGACCAGGCCCTCTGGATAAGTGAGACAGTCGATTAGCTTGAACTGTTTGGGAGGCCCCCAGGCAGTGGGACCGGGACCTGTCCTTAGTGCATGAGCTGGCTGTTTGGAACCTGGGGCCTATGCTGGGACACTTTGCTCAGTCTGGGTGAAGGGAGGAGGGGACTGGACCTGCCTCAACTGAATCTACCAGGCTGAGCTGAATCCCCAGAGGAGTCCTTGCCCTGGAGGAGATGGGAATGGGGGGTGGGCTGGAGGGAGGGCAGAGGGGTAGGGGAAGGGGAATCCGTGGCTGATATGTAAAATCAAATTAAATTATATAAAAAAAAAATTCCTGCACTCAAGAAACAGGGTGGGTGGGTGTTCAAGAGGCCAACTGGGTTATGTTGTTTTATTGGTTTGGTTTTGGAATATGATCTCAAAGACCACTATGGCCCCGATCTTCCTCCCAAGCACTGGCACTACAAGTGTGCACCACCACAGCCAGCTCTTGTTTTGTTTGTTTGGTTTTTAAAACAGAGGCAGTCTTGCTGTGTAAGCCAGCCTGGCCTCATGTCTCAGCTCCTGAGTGCTGGGACCTTCCTTCTGAATGCTAACATGACAGCATGCGCCACGCCACTGCACACACCTCACTAACAGCTGGCTCTTCTGCTGGGTCTGCTCTACAAATGTGTTTCGGTGCTAAGATTAAGACCTTGAGTGTGTCATACACGTTCTACCCAAAGCCCCAGCAATAAGCAGGACCTTGAGTGTGTCACACACATGCTACACAAGGCCCCATCACTGAGCAGGACCTTGAGTGTGTCACACACATGCTACACAAGGCCCCAGCACTGAGCAGAACCTTGAGTGTGTCACACACATGCTACACAAGGCCCCAGCACTGAGCAGAACCTTGAGTGTGTCACACACATACTACACAAGGTCCCAGCCCTGAGCAGGACCTTGAGTGTGTCACACACATGCTACACAAGGCCCCAGCACTGAAAAGGATCATTAGTGTGTCACACACGTGTTACACAAGGCTCCACCACTGAGCTATATCCCCACCTCTGATAAGAAACTCTGGCAACTCCTAAATTTCTAATGTTCTTACGTTCTCAAGTCAAATGGGGCTTTTTAAAGTATTGGGAGAAACATTAAAATGAACTAATTTGCCAAGCATGTGGCACATGCCTCTGGTCCTAGCAATCAGGAGACTGAGGCAGGAGAATTAGGAGTTTGACATCTACAGCACAGGAAGAGAGGCAGAGACAGACCAAGTAAGACAGGCAGCTAACAGGTGACTTGACAGAAAACGAAACAAAGAGTGACGACTTAAAAGGGCCAGCTGGTAGGACAACTTGCCACCAAGTCTGATGACCTGAGTTGACCCCTGAGACTCCCAGGGTGGAAGGAGAGAACCAACTCCAGCAAGGCGCTCTCTGGCCTCCACCAGAGCACCCACTCACCCACACACACAGAATTAATTAACTCATCAGCTAATATGCAAAAAGATTGTTGTGCTTTAGAATATGGGCTAAAATACAAGAAAAGTTAGGATGAAAATCATATAAACAATTATCTGACTTTCTAGTAAATATGGGAAGATCCCTAACTTCCAGAAAGCCCTCTGCTCCTTCTTTTGTCATCCTAACAGAAGTGGCAGTCCACAGAAGAACCAACCCCAACAACTGTTTCTGCAGCTCGAAGCTTAAATGGTCTTATTATAAAAACCCAGAGCCAGTGTTAGGATTCTGCCACTCCTCCAGCTGCATGACTGCACATGTGCAGTTCAGGAGCTAAGGAAGGGGTCTTACGTCTTGTGTCATCAGTCCACTGAATGAATGCACAAATGCTTGGTCACACGTAGCTGGAGAGTTTTCTCTCCAGGTCCCGCCAAGCCCTGGCAGTCCCATAGCCCACTTATAAAACAAACACACCAACTTTTATATTATTTAAACTGTTTGGCCATTAGCTCAGGCCTATCATTGTCTAGCTCTTACTCTTATATTTAGCCCATTTCTATTAATCTACACTTTGCCACGTGGCTCGTGGCTTACTGGTACCTTACATCTTCCTTGTCCTGGCAGCGGCTCCAGGCAGTCTCCCCCTCCGTCTTCCTGTTCCTTCAATTCTCCTCTCTGTTAGTCCCGCCTATACTTCCTGTCTGGCTACTGGCCAATCAGTGTTTTATTTATAAAGAGCGATATCCACAGCAGTCATGCAATCAGCACATGTGTGGCATAGCTCCATAAGCCCACCTGCGGAAGTGCAGGGGGATCCTTAAAAAGCCGGACACAGACTCCTCCCATCTCTTCTCTCTCCTCCCCCCACTCTCTCTCCCCCAGGTCTGGCCACGCTTTCTTCTGTACCCACCCCTTCCTCCTAATAAAGCTCTGATACTGGGTTTTGTCATGTCTCAAGACCTTTTCATCCGGTAACAGCGCCGCCTATATTTTTAAAACAACAGCCAGATATCAGAGTGAACGCTAAAAGATCAGAGAAGCAGAACAGCAGCCACTAGTTCTTACCTCTACGAAATCCTCAGCCTAAGAGTGAGTTCCTGTTCCTCACCCCTTATATACCTTTCTCTGCCCTGCCATATCACTTCCTGGGATTAAAGGCGTATGTGCTTCCCAAGCAAAGGCATGAGATCTCAAGTGCTGGGATTAAAGGTGTGTGCCACCACACCTGGCTCTGTTTCTCTCCTATACTGGATCAATCTCATGTAGCCCAGTGTGGCCTTGAACTCACTGAGATCCACACAGATCTCTGCCTCCCAAGTGATAGGATTAAAGGTGTGTACCACCACTGCATGGCCTCTGTGTCTAATCTAGTGCCTGGCTCTGTCCTATGATCCTCAGGCAAGTTTATTAGAGTATACAATATATCACCACAGTTTTCTTTTCTTCTTAAGATTTATTTTCATGTTATGTGTATGAGTGTTTTGCCTGCATATAATGAGTGTGCATAACGTGAATGCAATGCCAGCAGAAGCCAGAAGAGGGCATCAGATCCCCTAGACCTGGAGTTACAGAGAGTTAGTTGTAAGCCACCATGGAGTCCTGGGAACTGAACCTGGATCCTCTGGAAGAGCAGCAAATGCTCTTAGCAACTGAGCTATCTCCAAACACAACAACTGGGTGGTTTTTTTTTTTTCCTCTTTCTTTCTTCCTTCCTTTTTTTTTTTTTTTTTTTTTTTTGGTTTTCAGGACAGGGTTTCTCAGTGTAGCCCTGGCTGTCTTAGAACTACTCTGTAGACCAGGCTGGCCTCAAACTCAGAGATCTGAATACCTCTGCCTCCCAAGTGCTATGATTAAAAGCATGCACCACCACCACTGGCAACTATTTTTTTGATATCATATTAATTTCATTATTTTCCTTTGAAATCAAGTAAAACGAAAACTGGCTCTAAGTACTTCGTTATTTACTATCCTAGAAGCTTCACAGGCTCTGTTAACACATCCCTTCTTTAAAAAAAAAAGCCGGGCGGTGGTGGCGCACGCCTTTAATCCCAGCACTCGGGAGGCAGAGCCAGGCGGATCTCTGTGAGTTCGAGGCCAGCCTGGTCTCCAAAGCGAGTTCCAGGAAAGGCGCAAAGCTACACAGAGAAACCCTGTCTCGAAAAACCAAAAAAAATAAAAATAAAAAAAAAATTAATCACATTTATTTATTATGTGTACCATGGTACAGAAGTGGAAGTCAGAGGTCAACTTGCAGAAGTTAAGTCTCTCCTTCCATCATGTGGGTCACGGGTATTAGATTCAAGTCATCAGGCTTGTGGGAAATGCCTTGTTGAGCTTAGCCACCTCGCCAGCTCTAACACATCCCTTTTTATGGACCAAACTGATGTGGTGTCCATCAGAACCAGAGCACAGAAGTCCAAGTTCTGTGAGCCACTTCAACACGAAGCCACACCTCTCCCACTGCAGCTCAGGCTGAGGGGCACCCCTGGACTAGACTGCTCCAGCCAACTGCAGGACACGGGGGTCTTCCTATCAGTGGTCTCTTTATGAAGGAAGCAGCCAGAGTGAAAACCTCTCTCTTCCATTTATTCCTGGCCCTCCCACTCCTCAGGAACGAGGCCTGGTCACTACGCTAGCTAGGTTCCAGCAACTCTGTCACCTCAGTACTGTCACAGAGTATCACAGACAGATGACCCTTCAATAAAACTCCACTAACTGACTACGGGAATGAACGACTGTGCCAGCGTGACAAGGTCTGACAAACAACATGGAGGTCTCCCCTCATCCACAGGACTAAGCTCGAGACACCCGAAGTCTCCAGGAGAACTAAGTCCATAAAGCCTCTGCAATACCAGAAACAGTCCATCTACAATCAAGACAAGCTTGAAGCGACTGGTGGTCAGGCCAGTACACAAGCTAGATAAAAGGAAGCTAGACAAGGATGCTTGTGTCCCAGGCAGGTGACACGAGACTTCAGGCACACATTTATAACTGCTAACTGTGACTCTCTCCAATTTCCCACTTACTTTCAAACTGGAGCAGGGGAGGAGGGACTGTACCTAGACAGCTGGAGGTGCCTCTGCTACCCCTCCCTACACCTGCATGCCTTTCTCCCAAAAACAACAAATGCATAAGATGTGCAGCGGGGGACTGGCATAATCACTGTGTTTTCATCTAAGTAGCTAAAATGCACCCAAGGGACCTAGAAGAACACAGTCCCTAAGCAGCAGGATTACACTAAAAAGAGAAATGACATTTTGACATAATTCTGTTTGAAACTGTCAAAACAATATCAACAAAAAACACAGGCACTCTAAGTAATTATAAACCACGAGTAAGTAGATGAAGTCTGCCACCTATCTGTCCTCCTTGATAGCCTCCGTTGTACAAGACACCTGTCTTAATGGTCTGGAAAAGCACAGAAGGCATGCCTGTGCCCTGGCAATTGTCAAAGGACACGCACTTCTGAGACCACTCACTGCAGCCCACTAGCTGCTCAGAAAAGGCAGGTTCACACTTTCAACAACAACGGGGAGACTGACACACAGTGACGTTTAACAATGAATACATAACAAGCTGCGAGTTAGGGATCACAGCTGTTAATGCAAGGAATCACAGACTAATGTTTAAAACTTTCTCAAAGAGCCTCATAGCCTGTCAGTGGGAAAACAACAGCAGTTTTCCACTTGGGGCTTTGCACTGATTTTTTACTTGATTGACTTACATTACTCCTGGATATTTACATTTCTTCCAATCTGAATCAAGGATTTCTTTAATAATCACAAGGATTAACCCATCCGCTGAAGTGAACGTTTGTAAACTGTATTGCTAAATATACAGAAACGTGCTGAGCTGATGACAGAGGTCGCCTGCTCAACCCTGGGGAGTTCTCTGTCCCTCGCTGGTGCGGCACAGCAGCTGTGCCGCACACAGATTCACATGAATGAAAATATTTAGATGGGAAGCCACCCACTTAGTTTATTTTCCATATGACTTTCCTGTAATTATTTTGTAAACTGTTCACACAACAATACATAAAAACATCTGCAAAAACAGGTAATTAATGTGTCAAGCCACACTAATGCATTTTTTATGGTGTCCATGCTTCGTCAACTGTAATTATAACTCTTTTTTAAGCAGATGATGATGTGTTTGTTGCAATGTGCAAGTGGTGATTTCAGATGCTCTGCTTACTGCTCACACAATCTGAATATAAACTCCACAGCTACTTTGTGCACATCAGCGCTTTACCTAGCTTTTTGCTGAAGCACGAAAGCACTGCTCTTTTTCTAAGCTATAATTTCCAGCAAACATTTTTGTCATTAAAATGTGAAAGTCTCAACATAAAAATTGACATGAAAATAATGAAAAATTCAAGGTGCATATGCTGGTAAACATCTTGACTTTCTTCCTCTGGCTGTGACCCTGGGGGAACTCCATCACTGTAGCCTGTAGAAAACGGTCACCAGTTTAGAGGTTGTTCTGCTTCTGAGTAACACAGTGGCCCCTCAGACCCACCCAGTGCACACTGAGCTGACCAATGAAGAAGCGAGTACTTCCCAAACCCACTCTGCTCATGTCAGCGGACTCTGCTGAGCTGACCCACAGGGACCACACCACACTCCTCACCACTGTCATCATAAGTAATTCTGATGGTCCAACGCACATGACCTCTCAAGTTCTGTTTCTGTAAGCAACGAAATCTAAAATTACAAAAGAAGCAAAGTTCTACACAATTTTTCCCAGCTCCTTCTCCCCAAAGAAATAAAACAATAACAATAAAAACACCTGGGTCACCAGGCGGTGGTGGTGTACGCCTTTAATCCCAGGTGGATCTCTGTGAGTTCAAGGCCAGCCTGGTATACAGAGCGAGATCCAGGACAGGCACCAAAACTACACAGAGGAATCCTGTCTCAAAAAACAAAAAACAAAACAAAACAAAACAAAAAAAAACAGCTGGGTGTGATGACTCACCCCTATGATCTCAGCCCTAGTTGTAAAGACAGGAGGATAGGGAGTTCCCCGCCAGAATGGGCAACATTGCAAATTCCTGGACAGCCTAAGCTATAGAAGAAGACCCTGTCTAAACAAACAAGGGCAGGAGAACCTGGAAACAACCTAGATGCCCCTCAACTGAAGAATGGATTAAGAAAATGTGGTACATATACACAATGGAGTACTACTCAGCAGAAAAAAACAATGACAGCATGAAATTTGCAGGTAAATAGATGGAACAAGAAAATATCATCCTGAGTGAGGTAACCCAGACCCAGACAGACAAACATGGTATGTACTCACTCATAAGTGGATACTAGATATAAAGCAAAGAACAATCAGACTGCAACCCACAGAACCAGGGAGGCTACATAGCAGGGGGGACCCTAGGATGACTGTGGCTTATAATAAGCTTTGGTTTTACTCAACTACTGGGCAAGTCTCAGTGAAACATTTCACTATTAGGATAAGAATTTATACTGTATCAAGCTGATAATAGAAAAATAAATAAATAAATAAATAAATAAATATAAAAATAAAAAAAAACAGGGCAGGCCAGTGAGATGGATCGGTAGGTGAAGACACTCTCTACCAAACCTGATGGCCTGAGTTCAATCACTGGGACCCAAAGGAGGAGAGAGCTGACTCCTCAAGTTACCTCCGATCTCCATGTTCATGCCACGGCACACAAATATACAAGTGTGTGTGTGTGTGTGTGTGTGTGTGTGTGTGTGTGTGCTCATGCATGTGTGTGTGTGTGCTCATGCATGTGTGTGTATATTGTGTTCACACAAAAACACAAAATAAATAAATAGGTATACATTTTTAAAAAATAAGAACACAAAGGGGAAAAGCAGGAGCATGATCACAGCAGCCCGGTGCCTTGACGATCAAGAGCACTCACAAACAAGGCTCTGTCTGTTGCAGACATCGAGAATCAATGTTGCAAGTCCGAACTTAACTATTTGATATAAACCTTTGATAACTAGCTCCTATGCTCTTCAATGGACTATTTCTGTGACATTGCTTCTCCTGAACATGAGCAACCATGCTGGGCCACGGGAATCTATCAACATGCTGTTTCCACAAAGATCAGAAATGTCACAGCCAAGCAAATGACAGTTTCCCAGTTGCCCAGCTGTCAGAGGGAGTTCCTGAATAGATAAAAAAAGCCCAGTTCCAGGGTTGCAGGAAGCACATGGTCAAGGCGCAGAAAGGAAGCAAGGCAGTATGTTAAGGCCAGAAGTCTCTGACTTAACAAGCTTTAATATAATATAACACACATAACTAATGCATTTCAATGGCTGGGCTCTGCACAGTGTCAAATGATGGGGGTCCAGTAACACCCCAGGTGGGGGCATTTAAACTCATCTGGTGCTTTCAAACTCACTTTTGCCTGTTGATTGCTGGCCACAGTCTTCAAGATTCAGCTCGCTGTTGCCTTCTCCGAGTACCATCTCCTTCTCCCACCAGGCCCCTACTTACATGGAGGATAGAATCGTTCTCTTATGCAAACATATTTTCAGAGAATGTCTTATGTGCTAGGCACTCCTTAGAAGACAACAATGAACAAACAGACCACTTGCCTTTAAGGGCCCTGCAGACAAGACAAACAGACGCCCTGAGTACTGACAGCACAAGAATCCACCCATCATGAATACAACTAAAGGGGTACAGTGGCAAGAGAGGTCAGGAAAGGGATTCTGGTCTGAGCAGAACTGAGGAAAGATTTCCTCAGGAAAGTCATTGGAGCTAAGCAAAGAGTCAACCAACTGAGGAGCACAGTGACTTATCCCAAGCACAGCCACACGGAGGTCCAGCATGCAAAGACCTCGGTGCTTCCCGGGAAATGCAACAAGTCCCTGTGGCTGAAGCTGAGCAAGTAAAGGGGCCTGACTCCAGATACGCCTGGGAGGGAGATAGAAGCCCACTACACAGCCCTATGGCCACAGTAACTGGGAGTGTCCTAAAAATCAATGAGTCCATCTTTAATAGCTCACTCAGAAGGATAAGACTCAGTAGATAAACCGAGTGCTGTACAAACATGGAGACAGAGTACAAATCCCCACATAAAGTTCGTGTGGGGATGGTCGATTGCCTGTATCCTCAGCACTCAAGAGTCAAGCCAGAGGATCCTAGGGCAAGCTGGCCAGCTAGACAAGACTATCCATGAACTCCAGGTTCAGGAGGAGACCCTGCCTCTGCACATAAGGTGAAGGGAGATCAAGGACATCAGTGTCTGGCCTGCACACACATGGGCCCCCACACATGCAAACATGTGCATGCATTCACACAGATCGCCTAGGCTGTAAGAAGAGAAAGAAAGAATGGGTTACAATCAATAAGAACAGAAGTTGTAAAAATAATTATGAAGTTGTTATTAAAGAGATAACAGAGGACAGGCTTCCAGGATGTGGGGGGGAGGGGGTCACTTGGCAAAAGCTCTCCCCAGATAAAACAATATAAAATTACCTAAAGCATCAATTCCAGACACTGACAGGGACATACAAGAACTGAGGTAGGGGTGTGTGTGTGTGTGTGTGTGTGTGTGTGTGTGTGTGTGTGTGAGAGAGAGAGAGAGAGAGAGAGAGAGAGAGAGAGAGAGAGAGAGAGAGAGAGAGAGAGAGACTGCAGTAAGAAAAGCAAAGGCCTGTGGTATTTTAACATGGAGTTGCTTCTATCTGCTCCCAAACCTAATGCAATGGGATGGTGGCTGTGAGGACCCATCTACCTTTATCTCCACTGAACCTTCAGCAAGTGAGGATGCTGGAATCAACATCGAGGAACAAGACAACCATGGTATGCCCCACATACCCCAGAATATCCCTGGGATCTTAAAAGTTGCACACTGGCCCCAGGGCCACAGAGAACCCAGGATCTACTCATCCTCAAAAATGGGCGGTCCTTCAAAAGCACACGCACGTGTACACACACACACACACACACACACACACACACACACACACACACACACAGTACTTTTTCTTCTGATAACGTAGCTCTCATCTCTGGTTCGCTTTGGATCTTCTGTAGTTCCTGTCTCTGCCTAACTTGCCTCACACACTGAACGGCGACATGACTCCTGTGTGACAGATAACTCACCACCTGTGTCACTGCCATGGGTGAGCTCCACTTTCCTCTTGAAGGCCATTTCCCTGCTTCTTTGAACAAATGGTGTTTTACTGGCTCTCAGCCACTGTGAACTTTTCCTTGTTGGGCTTTAGATTTTTTTTTTTTATTCTTGAGTCTATTTTAGGATGTTTAATTCTCTGAAGTCTTGTTTTTATAATTTGTTAGACACCTTCTTCACTACTTCTCAGCATCCCACCCATTGCCCATGGTCGAATTAGTCAGGCTACCTCTTTGCAGCAGACACTGTCGTCAGCTCTGCACAACTGTCCATGGTGTGGCTCCCTGCTCCTCAGTGGTGACTTCCCCATAACCATGCATGCTCCAGCGCTGAGTGCCCTGAGTATAGTCTGCCATCACTGCATGAATCTCCTCTCCAGACAAGACACACAGGCCCTACATCTCCAGCCAGCAAGCCCTAACTATAGCTCAGCTTTGGTCTTCTTGGTGGTTTAACTGCACCTCTTTAGCTCAGAAATTCTGCAGGAGTTCTGCAAGCCACAGGAAAATGTAATGGAACCCAGCTACTCTCACAAAAGCTCTGCTTGGGAAAGTCAAGGACTTTTCTGAAGGTCAAGCCATGGCTTGAAAAGTCTTGGTGATATTTTAGCTTTTGTATATATATTAGCTGGTTCCTACAGTGATTTTCTTGTAATGCTATATGCATGCTTCCAAGAACTCCTATTTATTTATCTAAAATACATATCAAGAATCCAAGGCCAAACGAAACAACACGTGTCTCCTAGGTCAGGAGGATAGCTTTATTTCTTGTACAATTTAGGGTGAGACCCTCCTTCCTTACAGTTTTATGAATAGACTCCTAATTTCTTACCTAAACACTTCTAAGAATGCAGAGTAAGCATATAAATTCCCCTCTTGACTAACCAATCATTAGCACTCATTTGGGTTGTAAAAGACAGCCTGACAGCCACTGCCTGAGGAAAATTCTTACCTGCCTTTATGACCCCATAAGAATTCAAGCCTGGTGACCTTGCTCTGCCAGAGGATCGCTATGGCTTGGGTTTATAACTGAACACCTCAGAGACTGAGAGGAACTGAGGTACAAGGAGAAGGAAGAGAGGATAGTGAGGATTTTGGCTGGAGAGGGTTTTTGACTAGAGAACTGGAGGTCAGGATGGAAGATGAGGAAGAGCCAGACAGGAAAGTACTAGATGGGTAAGAACGAGATGAGAAGGACCTAGATGAGGCAGAACTAAGATCAGAGAATTAAGATAGAACTTAGAGGGGACTGCAGATAAAGGTAGAGACAAATCAGGCAAGAAAGGAGCTAGGCTTGAGTACAGAACTGTAGCTGTGTAGATAGGATTTTATCCCAGAGGAATAAAGTTCACGGACAAAGAGCTTGGTGTACTTAGATTCATTTCCCGAAAATAGTTCTTGCCATTCAGTTTCTCTTCTGGGCCCCTAAGAAGTGTATCATTAAGGTTGGTCCTTTATTAATATGCAAGACAGGAGCCCTGTGCCAGCCTCTTCCTGCCCCACAGCCTAGGGAAGCACAGGTCCAGAATCAAAGCACTCATGAGCCTCCCCTCTTCTGGTTCCTGTTTCTCAGAAACCATGGTCCTTCACTGATGTGTGATATTTTGCTTCAGAAAAAGAGTATATATGGTCCCTGTGTCACCCATGCTGGCCGGCAGTAAAAATTGGGGAAAGGGATGGATACACACACACACCCCACAAGTAGGCATTCATGTGGGGACAATGGGACACACATGTCATGGCACATGTATGGCAGTCATAGGCTGACCTTCAGTATTCACATCCCCCTTGTTGGAGACAGATCTCTTGTTGACCACCATTGCAAACAGCAGGCTGGCGGGTCCCTGAGCTTCCAGGGCTGCTCCAGTGTCTGACACACATCCCACCATAGGAACACGGATTACAGACAGCTGCTACCAAGTCGGGTTTTACATGGATTCTGGGGAATCTGAATTCCTGTCCTCACGCTTTCATGACAAAGCGCTTTATATCTGAGAAGCGCTTTATATCTGAGGCATCTCCTTAGCCCTAGAAATCCTGAACTTAATGTGACTACTAAAAGAAACTCCAAGATTGCATGTGACTTAGGTTACATGGCTGCTGTCTAATGCTATTGTAGCTCGTTACTCAAGTCATGTAATACTGAGATTAGCTAAGAGTCCAAGAAGCCTGCAGATGAAGTCCCATAAACTTAAAGTGAAGAGAGAGCTGGGAGAGGAGTGGGTCAGCCTAAGAACTAGAGATCTACGCCGTCACTGAGGTAACAGAAAAGGCTCTCGAGGCAGAAGCTACACTGTAAAAGTGTCACTGTTAGCTGGACATGAGATAACAAAATGATGTTGGGGACTGAGGGCCCAGTTCAAATGACGAGCACTGAATTCCTGACCCTATCCTCCAGTCCAGAATGAGATTTCCCTCACACATGGGGGACTGCCAGGACACGGAACAGACTGGCTTCACTTGCTGGATTACACTACATTCTATTTCATCATGACTAGACCACTTCATTTCAAAAGGACCATCACCATAGACTTGCCCACAGGCCAATCTGACAGAGGCAGTTCCTCAGCTGAGGCTCCCTTTCCAAGGACTCCAGCTTCTATCAAGTTGACAGAAACTAACCAGCGCTTGGGTGATCTCAGAAAGATGTGTCAGTGAAGAGTTGAAAGGAAAGAAGGAAATGCCGACCAAGGACTCTGCAGAAACCAACCACGGAGAAACAAGGTGCTGGCCCTTAGGGCAAAGTCAGGGGAAAGCAGACCTCCACCACAAGGCCATCCCTGCAAGGAACAAGAAGGAAAAGGCGGACCACTGCACTCTGTGAAGAGACCTGAACAGCAACTACCACAGGAGCAGCTGGGAGGGACCTGGGGCACCACAGGATGCTGATCAATGCTGCCTCTTAGTCAGGTGTTAGTTCTAAAGGACTCTTCTGTGTGTGGAACTACAGTGAGCCCTGGCCTGACATACTCTCCTGAACATAGAAATATACTTTAAATTTTTCAAGAGTTACCTATTCTCTAGATAACTGTAGTCTAAGAACCCACAGGAGAAAACACATAAACAACTAGCACAGGGCCAGCAAGACGGCTCAGAGGTAAGTGCTTACTGCCACTCCTGCCACCGGAGCTTGACCCCCAAAAGCCACACGGTAGAAGCAGAGAACTAACTCTCCCACACGTAAATAAAAATAAAAGAAACAACCTTTTTACACAGGCAGCCAAAGAAATAATAATAAATGATAACAACTACCAGGATAGTGAGCAGAGGGTGCATGCCCACCAGGAGGGTAAACAGAGGGTACATGTCCACCTGGATGGTGAGCAGAGGGTGCATGTCCACCAGGAGGGTAAACAGAGGGTGCATGTCCACCAGGAGGGTGAGCAGAGGGTGGTGCCATGACCCCCAGGAGGGTGAGCAGCAGATTTTGTTTTCCCTGGTGCTAGCCCACTCTCCCCGCATTCGGCAGTTCTGCTATCCAGTAGGAGGGGTCCACCAACCAGGGACAACTCTGTCCCTTATCAAGTTAGGAAAACAAGTGAGGGTACATGACCACACCATACCAGGGCAGTAAACTCTGGGTGTTCATTAGAACTAGGAGGGAGGATAGCCTTTTCCCCACGATCCCAGGGATCCAACCTGAGCAAGGAACACAGCAGCAAGTGCAGTGTGCGAGCAGAGCGGGCAACGCAAAGAGACCAGCCATTCTTCCTTAAGACACCCAAGGTGAGCTGACCACACAGTCAAGCGTTTTCTAGGCTAACACTCCTTTGTATACAAACTTCTTGGAGCTGCTAAGGGTTTTGCTACCTATAACTGGAAAAGTCCTGTAACAGGAAGTCTGAGAGGAGTGACTGAGGCACAGGTGTCACCTGAAAGGGAACAGGTATTCTACAAGCCTGGGCAACAGTCCCTCCAAACGGGCTTCTGCTGGCTCACTCCTAAACCTGCCTGAGAAGAGAGGAACTGGTGTGCTGGTGGACACAGAAAATAGAGGCGAGCTGAGGGTACTTAACCTACTTCAAATCTTCCATTTTTACTCTTAATTTTAGTGCTTTAAAATTCTTCTGGGAGGCTTTAAAATAGTTCAGATCTGGAAAACTCTCAATTAAGGCATTGAGAGTTTGAGTTATTGAGTTATAGGGAAAAGTACAATCTTTATTTTAGAATTTAAAAAAACTAAGAACATTTCACATTAGAAAATACCTAAATTTGTTCAATAATGCTATATTCACTGAAAAGATCTTACCCAACCATACTAAATGATGAATAAAATAAAAAGAAATATCAAGACCACAGCATGACTCACATCACAACACAAACCTCTGTGGCAGTAGGCTTAAAGCAGCCACCAGAAGGAAATGAGTGTGCGCGTGTGTTAGCAGAGCAACTGACCGGGAAGTGGGGTGGAGGCAAGAGAACCCCTGGTCACCAGTGGCCAACCACCTTAGCATCCACAGCAGTGAACAGCAGACCCTTCCCAAACAAGACACATACATGGACAAAAACACACCAGCTTTTTACACACTGTCCTCACGCTCAGCAATGTTTGTAGTGAAGTGAGCGGCGGGTAAAGTGAACTGGAAAATGCATCTGTGATATGATGTTAATAGCACTAAGGGGAGAGACAAGTACCTCAGGGTTAAAGTGGCATTTTCCATTCCTAAGAGCCAATAATAACAGAGCGCCTTGCCTGCCTCCATCAGACCCACACTTTCCTGACTGTCCCGTCTGTCTGTCTGTCCACTTTAAAGCAAACATGAGGATCCACAGGGTTTCCAAAAGCGTAAGCAATTCTCATCCAAGGGAAGAATCCACGACCGCAGCTGCTTCACACAGCACCTAAGCGTGACCGACCGCATAGCCTCAGCAACGATGCCCAGGCATGTCCTAAAACCAGCCATTTGACACATGGCTGAATTTAGAGCTCACCTGGTGACTGTCACCCAGAAGTACATATGAGTTCATGGTTTCCTCTAGGAAGAAGAGGCAGGGTCCAGAAAGAGACAGAACAGCACAGCATGGGCACAGTCATAGTCTGACTGGGGTGGTGTGAGCTGTGGGAAAGGCTGGGTATTGCTATTAAATCTTTTGCCAGAATGAAAACAGCAGAAAGTGAATTGTGTCTCTAAGCTAAGCTGTAACATTGGAACCAGTCACACTAGTGACAGACACCAACAAAATTTCCAAAGGTAAAATACTATCAACAATAACTCTGGAGATCTTTTCATTATAAATCTCCTTCCTAATGTGTACTGGAGATATCAAAGGAAAAGGCAATAGGGGGAGGGGGGAGAGTCAACTGTGGCACTGCCACCAAGTCCCTGAAAAACAGTTGTAGCTGGGCAGAAAACACCAAACCGTCTAGGAGATGTACACCATGTTACCACACACCACAGATACATGCAGCAGGAAGAGCCATCACAAACATGACTTAATTCTGCATCTCCGTGCATGGTACATACATGTGAACAATGCTTGTGGGATGTTCACCTGGATGGACAAGGAACAGGAGATGGAAAGAGGAGAAATGTGCAAAATCAAGTTCAGTATGCAACCAAACGTGTGTCTCCATATCACAAAGCTCATCTGATCAGGAGAGGAGTGGGTGAGGGTGCCACACTCACACAGCACCGTGCAGCACCAGTCAGGAAACCAGGTTTGTATGTGGAAAAGCCTAGACTGAACCTCAGCTCAACATCACTGCCCCATCCAACCGAAGCACGAGTCCACCGGGGCCTCGGCCTCCTCACCTCAAAGTGAGGTTTTGAGGTCACCTCAAAGGGAGTAAACATGCCACTTTGGCAACCAAGACACACCAGTCAAAGGTAGCAAGATCAGCTCTGTGATTCCCAGGGGGTCCAGAGGTGGGTATAGGAACAATGCTTGCCATCTGGCAGATTCCTGTTTTAAATAATTATTCTTGCTAAGTAAGTAAGTGCCAAGATTATAGGGTTATTGCATCAACTATTTGCACCCTCTAAATTTCAGTGTGCCTAGACAATGCCCAGTGTGACTACTAGAATTCGGCCTTGGCTTTCCCGAAAATTAAGAAACTGGTGCTGTGACAGGCATTTAACACATGACAGGCTGCTGCCACAGCCACCGCCACCGCCGCTGCTGAAACAATTCATTAGCACCTTTTGCCATCCATTTGCCATGCTGTATTATTCTAACTCTCCCAACAAGCCTACTCTGAGGACACAGGGGACATGGAAGGATGGTATGGAATGGACTACCCATCCTCTATAAAGGTTCACATTTATTCCTGCAACCTTGACTTTCAGACTTTCTCTTTTAAATCCATCTCAACCTGAGAGTCTAGAAAACAGTACTTTCTTTTGCGAACCATCTCCAGCAAAGTCAGGTCCACAGAGGACAAAGCACCCCCCACCCCCGCCCCCGCAGGACACACTTCTGGTCTGTGCCACTCTGCGTGCGTTAGTCTCTGCTGTGAAAATGCTAGTTAGTAAGAAAAACACCAGCATTCCACCAGCTCCACGACAACCTGACAGGCTCCCAACCCGTGAGGACCACAGACAAACTTGCAGGCTTCTCTATGAAAGACTTCCGCCTGGATTCCCAGGGCCAGAAACAATCACCACACAAAGCATGCAGACCCAAACCAGTCCTGAGAACAACTGCCGTCGAAAGAGCTGAGCTGTGGTTCTTTATTTGTAGGTGTTACTGACTCTGAGGACGTTTTAGTGACAGAACTGTCACACCAGAGCAAACTTTCCCCAAGGAGGGTCTTTTCTGAGCAAGAATGTCAAACCAAGTACAAGCTAGAGACCAAGGACAAGGCCCACAGGTCCACGGGGTGGTGAGCACTGTACTTCTGCTGAGTCCTCAGACTGTGCTCACCGCTCTGACGTCACATTCTACACATTGTCACATGCAAAACTGCATGGACTGAAACCCATTCCTTATAAAGAATCAGAATTCCATAGATGGGAGCTGAGTGAAAACAGAAAACTAGAATTCAGTAACTGGGGTTCCCATAGTCAGTCTGAATAAAGCCATTTGTGGTGAGTAAACAGTAAAACACGACAAGCAGTTAAGTCAATTGCTCTCTCTGGATGGCGCATTAACAGTGAAACCCTATCAGGAGCAGACAGAACACTATGGTTTCAGACAGAAACAGCTTAAACAGCTAGCTGGACTTAGGCAGACGCTCAGTGAGCTTTGTAGCGAGTTGGATATACGACCCACTATAACCAGCAGAGTTAATAACCAACTGAATCGTCTTTGTCACTTGCTGATCTGCCTTTATACTTCTCATTGTGGAGCAACGGTTTTTATTTGTCTGGTGCCATCAAGTGGCAACATTATGAAGTGTCCCTATTAAGTACAAATAACTTTTAGACAGAAAGATGTCACAATGATATGGCTCACCTATGCTAACTAAATACACATGATGTTTTAGCAAGCTGGTATATGATGTTTGAAAAAAAGGAGAAGCATCAGAGCAGATATTCTGCAACTCATCCCAATTCCAGATGACAGGGTAAGAAGAGAAATGAAGATCCCTTTAGACAGAACACTCCACACACAAACCCCAGCGAGACTATGAAAGGCCTGAAAAATAAAACGGTCCAAAATCATCTACCAATCAAAAGGTGAAAACAAATGACTTCAGAGTTAGTTTCTCAGTTTGAAATGTTAAAACTTACAGCTACCATAACATTTTAAATACTGAAGTCTCACAGAATCAGCTATTGAAACTCCACGTCACAGTCAAATGAATGCATCCAGCAACATCAGCAAGACAACTACTAGCCAAAAGGGAAACAGAGTCCACGCCTTTTGTTTCCACATCCACAGATGTCAGCAGCTCTGTGACCAACCTCTGAAACAGGCCACAACTCCAGTTAAAGAGGACAATGGACACAATCGACTCTGCACTTCTGAGGCTCCGCTAGCAGGACAGCAAAAGAATTTACTGAGGGCAAAGCCCTACTTGAGCAGAGAGTGGGAGAAATAAGAAGAGCAACAAAACCTTAGAAATGAGGAAGTAAATGGATGGGAAAAGAGTGTCTCATGACCCCTTTGTGTAAAAGAGGAGAATCAGTCAAAACGCTAGATAAGCAGCAGTGAGCAAACACACACATGTACTTCCATGGCCCAATAAAAAGTCTCCAACGGGGGCTGGAGAGACGGCTCAGTGGTGAACAGCACATACTGCTCTTCCAGAAGATCCAAGTTATCAGGCGGCTCCCAACAAACTACAACTTCAGCTCCAGGGGGGTCTCTTGCTTCTGTGGGCAAAATACACTCACATGCACATGCCTGCCTTCCCCCGAAACTAAAAATAAAATTAAAAAGCAGTCTTCATAACTGTACAGTCATAAAGGGTCACTTAGAGAGATAAAACAAAACTTGCAAAAAAAAAGTCTCTAGAAGTTAGGGTACTTGGGGCACGAGGTAACCAACAAGGTAGAAATGAAGGCTAAAAAGAAGAATCTGGGGCCAGAGAGAAGGCTCAGTGGTTAAGAGCACTTTTCGCTCTTCCAGGGGATCCTGGTTCAGTTCCCAGAACCCACATAGCAACTCACAACTTCTGTAATTTCAGTTCCAGGGGATCCGATGCCTTCTTCCCAGGGCATTAGGCTCTGGTAGTACATACACAGACATACACACAGGCAAACACTCACACACATAAAGTAAAACCTAAAAAAGTGTTCTTTAAGAAGAAATTCAGTCAAAAGGCTTGATAAGAAGCAGTGTGGAAACACACACACACTCCAGAGAGAGGGCAGAAGGTTCTAGAATAACAGGATGCCAGGTGTACTGAGAGAACACAGTGAAGGGAAGTGTTAGTAGACAGGAAGCAGATCAGCAGGTCAAAGAGCAAAGATCAGCAGCAGAAATGACTTTCTAGACACTGAAGAAAGTCCCATCAGTCTTTGATTATTACATCCTATCCAAGAAGTCACTTCACCAACTACAGGGCACTTTATTCTGTGTCTGAGATGAAAAAGAAAAGTACAAAAATAAAGCCTGGTGCATTAAACAAACAAAGAAAAAGTAAGGTCTACTTAGAGACACTAAATTACGCTCAGCTCCACACATTGCTGTCACTTGCACTAACTAGGTGGAGGTACCAGTCACCTCAGCTAATAAAGAGCAGAGTGGTGGACAAACCATGGGTGTCCCCTTCTCCACTGTCAAAGTCCACTGAGTAAACTCGTGGACAGTCCCCAGCATCGCTCTGAGTACTGTCACAGGAGGAAGACTGCCACTCCCACAGTGCATTCGGGGATGCTGCTCTTTGAAGTAATCCATTTTCGTACATTGCTCAGAATGCCAAGCACCTGCAATGATGTCACTGATGTGGCCTTCTCATTCCCAGCCCTGAACACAGGAGACACAGAGTGTCGGGCACAGTCCAGACATTTCTCATTTCCTCACAGTGCATAAGCTGTGCCAGGACAAAACTGTGGGCAAAACCATACCTTGCACACCTTCCAGGAGCAGGTCAACGCCCTTCCTGTAAAAGTCAGAAGCAGCTTCATAGTCATCTTCTTCCTCCTTCTTCACGGCCAGCTTGATGAGTTCCCCGGCCTTCTCCAGGTAATCTCTCCTGCCAAGCCTGGGCTTCAAGCTGCTGGGGAAGAGGCTTCGGCTTTCCCGGTCTTCTGCTCTGCTCGGCTCACTGTCAGACGCAACAGCCCCTGCTGCTGAAGAATCCGCAGACAGACTCAGACCAAAAGTTTTACTGGGAGAACCCTGACGGGAAGCCATTCCATCATCTACCTCTACAAGAGAGTCCACATCAACAGTGAGGGACAGGAGGTCGCTGTCACTGGAGAAGCCTGGAATGAGAACACGGGAGACAACATGAGACTAGCAGTAGCCACAGGGCACAGGGCGCACACACACCACTATCCTCCCATAACCAGCTCAGCCAGGGCAGTGTGGCCGTATGGTGGCTGGAAGGTTCTAGCAGATTTTCTCAGCTTGGTCCATCGGGTGCTGCGCTGCCTGTAACTTCAGTTCCATGGGACTCAACACCCTCTTCTGGCCTCTGAGGGCACCAGGCACACACGCGGTACACATTAATACATGCAGGCAAACATTCAAACACACAAGATAAAAATAAAACTCTTAAAATATTAAAACCATTACACATTAATAAATTTTATGAAAACTAACTACATTTGTCAAAAAAAAAAACTTATTGGAAGAAGTAGCAATCTTTTGACATTTTTCAAGTCTCAGTGTGTGGCTGAACAGAACATGAGGAATTCTGACCCTTGATTCCTATCTGTCATCACACAGTTGTGGTTGGAAGATGTGGATAAAAGAGAAAGTGCTGTAAGATAATTGAGTTTGCTGTTTTTCCCTTTTGTTATTCTTGGAGGCGGGCTTGTGTGGCAGTCAATTCTTCCCTTCTACCATGTCGGACCTGGGGACCGAACTCAACTCATCACGCTTGGCCGCAGACACCTTTACCTGCTGAGCCTTGTCATACTACTGGGTTTTTTGTTTGCTTGTTTTTCTTTTTTTGTTTGTTTGTTTGTTTGTTTTTCGAGACAGAGTTTCTCTGTGTAGTTTTGGTGCCTGTTCTGGATCTCACTCTGTAGACCAGGCTGGCCTCGAACTCACAGAGATCCACCTGGCTCTGTTTCCCGAGTGGTGGGATTAAAGGCGTGCGCCACCACCGCCCGGCTACTACTGTTTTTCTATATGACACTAAAACTCTACACTGCTGCTCTCTTATTAAAGCTGGTTGCAATGCAGAACACATAAAATCTAAACAAGAAATTTGTAGGTTCACTACATTTAAATCCATCGGTCTGTCTTGAATAATCTTTTATCTATGCTGTTTATAGCTTCATAAATCAATTATTTTTAAAATGTCAGTTCCCTGAGTACCACAGATCTTCCAAATATCAACCTCTCATTTCATTATTATGGTATAAAAATCACATTGAGAAACTGTCAAATTCAAACAGACAAAGGGGACACAAAAATCCGAACTTGGGAAGGAAAACTGTTTCACTGGCAACAAATACTACGAGCTGTTTTTCTTAAAGAGTCAGCTCACTTTATTTCAAGAAGAAAGTGTACCAAGCACACAAGTGTGACAACGTCTGTTTATCCACTATTGATTTAAGCAAAATGGCCTCCCGTGAGCAAGCGGCTCCTCAGCTCAGCTCCACCGCTCACAGCCGCCTTCCCTCCTGAAGGCATGGTGGCTTAGCAGAGCATGGTGCATGCTTCCTAGTGTGCTGGGCTGTGAGGGGCAGCAGGCCACTGCTCACTGCTCTCTCAAGAGCACTCTGAGAGGCAGTGCTGCTTTACCGTGAGCATGTGCAATAACGAATCTTAGTTCTTCGGTGTCCAGTTTGGTCCTCATTGCTTCTGTGTGTGACATTCAATGCAAAGGTCAGCACACTAAAAACATCCCAGGTGACTGCGTCATTAAAAAGGTTTCGGCCTTGTGAATCCTTGGAGATCTCAGAAACACACACAGGTCTCAACCATTCACTAAAACTGCTGATTCTATGAGACAAGACTCGAGATCACATTGCCTGAAGCAGTTTAGGCACAGCCAGAGATCTGCACTGCTGTCTCCCGGCTTTGATTTTTTGGCAGGGTTTGGTTTGGTTTGGTTTTTTGATGATTCTGGGCATCAAACCCACCACAAGCATCCTACCACTGAACTACATCTCCGGTCAGCACCATCATTGACTATGAAATTCCAGTTTCCAGAAAAAGGCATTTTAAAAGACAGTTCTCTCCACAGGAGGCAACACTCAGTATGAAAACTGCAGGTTGATCAGACTACACAATTCTAAGACAAGGGATCAGCAGATTCCTGTCTGTGGAGAGCCAAGAAGTAAATACTTCAGATCTGCTGTAGCCACTCATCTCCACACTGGCCACCCTGGACAGATGAGCATGGCTGGACTTCAGTAACATTTTAGTTGTGGACCCTGAAACTTTAATTGTGTGTAATGTCACATCAAAAACTAATATCCCTTGTGGTTTCTCAACCATTTAAAAACGTGAAAAAAAAAATCTTAGCTCACGGGCCACAGGAAAACAGCTGGGGCCAGTTTGTCAGCCGGTGGTAGCCTCAATTGCTCACTTCCTATCAAATAAAGTAAGAATAAGAACATGTGACCAGGAGCTAAGTCCATGTTCAAATCAGCTTTACACACAACTTTAGCACCTTGTCAATATAGCACTGTTTTCATTTGTTCTTTTCTTTTTTTCTTTCAAATTCTTGGGGTCCCTATAAAGAACTACCTTGTTCCCAAAAAGGAACAGATTTCATTAAATCCACAGCTTCAAATGGATGTCACTGGACCAAGTTCTTGGCATTCTAGACGAAGACAGCATCTGGTAGACAGCATTTCATAGTCAAAATCTTCCTACAGCATCCAAAAGTTATTCACCCACTATTCTAAAAACTATTTTAATTTTTTGAGTAATTTTAAAATACTTCATATGTGTCAATGCAAACTTATTTCCTTAAATGCTGCCATTGTCTAACTACTGCACTGAAACTAATAAATGTTCAGCTAGAGGAAAATTCTGCATATCCAGACAACTAAAGAAGGAAAGAGCTGGGAGCTTCTGTGTGTTCTCCAATGCCTCCTGACTTGAGCAGTGCTCCATCAGCTACACAGCCCTCTCACAGAACCTCCACTTCCTCCCTCTCATGGCTGTTCCACGCTGCGCCCGATTTCGCATTCCCAGCAGGACCAGAAGGCAAGCAGGTGATTATGTACACTCAGTTTCTTGGCTTTTGACCACAAAAATCTAAGAACATAGTTTCACTTCCTCCTGCTTTTACAACTTTGTTTTATCAGCAAACATAATCCAAACTACATATATATGTGCACACACATATAGATGTACAGAGAGATGGATAAATACACACACATATATGTGTGTGTGTGCGTGTGTGTGTGTGTGTGTGTGTGTAGTTGTATAGATAAAAATGTAAATACACATATATATGTACACGCATGTATAGCTATATAGATAGAAATGTAAATACACATGTGTATATGTGCATACATACAGATGTATATAGATACAATGTGTAAAAACACAAGTGTACATATGGGCACACATACAGATATATAGACAGACATGACACATAAAAGTCAATACCTACTTTATTTACTTAAGTACATCCGCTAATACAGTCTTGCTCAGCAACTTGACATGGTCCTACAACTCAACTTGTTTTATGTAAAACTGTATCTGAGCATCCCATGAAGTGGAGACTACAACCCAGACAGGGAGTGAGTAAGTATGAGACAGGGAGCGACAACCACACTACAGGCTGTGAGTCTCGCTAAGGAGGAAGAGGGTGGGGCAGGGCAGCATGGGTACTTGTACAATATACAGACTATCTGTGAAAGTTAAACCAACCTAAAGCCAACCCATCCTGACAGGGACCCTTAGGACATCACCAGAGTAGTAGGCGCACCCTTCCACAGCACCATCACTCAAAACCCTATGCCTCTTTTGGAAGTGATACAAGGGGAAGTCAAAGGTTCCATGAAAGTCTCCTGCCTCCGGGTGTGGATCACAGAGATTCCAGTCTCGGTGCTATTAGAGGGCCCCAGGTGACTTGTTAAAAAGCAGCTACAGACACGAGGGGTGTGTTTAGCATCCCAGTCCACCTGCCTGCCCTCACCTCTGGGCTTTGAACTGCTCAGAGTCAGGCAGTATAGCGAAATCTGCCTAGGACACCATCTCTGAAAGACGGGCCTGGGGGAAAGGTTGAGCTGCCACACACAGGAGCTTTATACTATGAGCCATCAGAACGCCGCATTTGAAGACCATCTGCACAAAGAGATCGGCCTCCTTTGACAACAGGTGGCCTCTCGTGGGTGACTACATATAAAACACATGGCCTCGTTACTATTAGCCCATCGCCTCTACTCAACTCTGCGGTTCAAACATTGCCACAGTCGACCAAAGGGAGTTTCTACTTGTCCCAGCATCAGTCACTCCTGCTACATGCACAGCAAAGAGCACCCAGCCCAGAACCAAGATTACCAGGAGGTAGAAGGCACTAGGACCTGACAGGATCTGATCTGATCAAGCCCTTCTTAGAGGAGAGGCTCATGAGGTCCCACCCCTAGCTGGGGAGGCGGTGACAGGTAATGGCTGCTGGGAGAGCAGTCATTTTTCTTCAGTAGTGTAGCCATGGAAAGAAACCTATGCTTCAGTTAATAGCCACACACCCACACTCATCAGCAACCCTAACTAAACTCAGTGGGCCGTTAAAATTAAATAGGGAAAAGCAGGAGGGAAATTAGTTGGGGAGAAGAAGGGGTCCAGAAAGAGTGGGGAAGTGTGAGAGGGTGTAGGGGTGTATTATATGCAAATAGGCAATTGTTGAAGAATACATTTTTAAACAGAAAAGAAACAGGCCCTTCTAAATATGTCTGTGAGAAAATCCCTAAATCCAGAGCTGTGTGCTAATCACAGTCGTGCTACTCAACAGCAAGGACGGCTACGAACCAAGAAGAACTGGCCTTTGACAGTCCCAAGGTTAATAACAAGCCTAAGCTTTACCTTTGAGAAACTACCAAAAGTCCCGGAGACCCTGCTGTGCATCCACTGGGAACAGAACAGGCTTCAAGTACAGCCCAGCGGGAACATGGCTAAGCTCTGCCCCAGCTCCCTTTCGGCTCAAGGGCCTGTTGTCCCACTGCCCATCTTTCTGTAGAGTCCAGGTTCCAGTTCTGCTACCCTATACATGTATGTGCAGAAGTGTACATGCTATGTCCATGCAGGTCCCTCTGAGGCCAGAATAGGGCATGAAATCCCCTAGAGCTGGAGTTACAAGAGCTTGTGAAGCCATCCAACATGGATTCTGAGAACTGAACTCAGCAAGTGCTGAGCCATCTTTCTGGACACACCCTGAGCTTTCTCCACCAAACATGTGTTCATCCCTTCACAGCAAGTCAAAGTTCTGGGAGTTACCAAATAGCACCAAGTAGTTACTTGACTACTGCCAAACTCTAGTGTCTAATTGAAAAGGAAAGGGCATTTGTATAACATCTAATGCCCCTGCTAATCCCAAACCCAGGTGACCATAACAAATCATGAACTTTTCATTTGGTCCACCCACCCTGCCACAAAGTTCCAAATATCCAGTGTTACTCCCAACAGCCCTGTAGTGCCCCCTGTTCTTCAAGCAACATACATACAATGATATACACTCACATATGTGTTTACCTTTATTGTTTATTCGTTGGGTTTTGGTTGGTTTGGTTTTTGAGAAAGGAACTCTTAGCCCATGCTAACCTTAAACTCACTGTGTAGGGGACTCTGGCCTTCAATTCCTGATGTTCCTGCCTCCATCTCCCACGTGTGTTCGGGGACTACAGGTGTGCACCACCAGCCCTTGTTCAACTGTTTATCTTGAGAAAGATTTCCCACTGAAGCAAATGTAATTAGAAAGCGAACAATGGTGAGCAGACAAGACAAGAACAAAAAGCAGAGCTCCTTCAGCTGACGGGCACACGCTCCACTAGGGCAGAGGGAGGGGAGGAAGCCCGGCCCTGGGATTTGAGTTCCCTCAGTGCCATCTTGTGGACATTCGTAGAATAAAACTTTTATTTCAAACATAAACTGCTTCTAGTTGGACTTCGTATTTTGTCATGATACTCTGCACCATCCAGACTTTAGGTTAATCTTAAAACAGACTTATGTTATTAGTTAGCTGACCATCTGAAGTATATTCATATTTAAAGTGACTGCCTCGAAGCACAAACATTAAATTCACTAAATAAAAATAACACAAAGAAAAATTAAAAACAAAGGGTATTTTTATCCTCTGTGTATTTTCATGTATGTATGTCATGCATGTTTGTGGGTGTTAGCATGGACACAGATGACACAGCACACCCCAGGCTAGCTGGCCTACACACTTCTGGGGCGTCTCCTGCCTCCACCTCCCACCTCTCTGTAGGAGTGGTGGGACTGCACATGTGTACCTGACTTTTGTGTGGGTTTTCGGGATCTGGACTCAGATCCTCACACCTAAGACGGCAAGCACTCCACCACAGAGGCCTGAGCCAGCCTTATAAAAGAGTTGTTTTTTAATCCAACTTAAATAACTATGCACCTTCCCAATTAGTCCTAATAAATAAATAAATAAACAACACTATCCAAAATCTAGCAGTTTAGCAGCAAGGCCACCTGCATCCCTCAGGCAGGCCAGCAGAGGAGAGAAGTGCCCCCTCCCCAAGGCTGTGTTCCCACGCCCCCCACCGTCTCAGTAATTCTAATAAAACACACAGGTTTCAAATGGAAAGAAAGACGCTCGAGAACCACGAGCACTCCTTTCACCTCTCAGGGAATGGCGCCTAACTGCTCTGGACAAAGGAGGCCGAGCGGAACTAGTGTCATATGTAGGGCTGGACTGGTTAAAAGCACATGCTCCTACAGGTTCAGGTCCTAGCTCACAACTGTCCAGAACTCCAGGTCCAGGGACCCTGACAAACTTCTGACCTCCAACAGCATCATACACACAATTAGGTGCACAGACATATATGCAGTTAATACACATAAAATAGAAAACCTAAAAAAAAAAAAATTAAAGAAAAATGTTACATTTTGTCTGAAAACAAACTCATTTCATAATTTGATTTCACACTAAAGTAGTTGCCAGTTTAACCATCAAATTCTTGTTTTATGCAATCTGAAAGAGGGTTCTTCCTTCCACTGTACTGTGATAATCTTAAAACAAAAACAAATTCCATATTTTCATGTTTCCATCAGTACTTTCTCTTTGAAGTAAACTAGAATTTGTCAATGGCATGTTTAAAGTGCAAACAACAATGGTAATAATAACCACTCAGCATGCCTGTCTCTGGGACATGAACTTCTCCAGAAGTTTGGGTACTTGGTTCCCGGGGGAACTGTGATGAAGTGGAACCACCAGAGGTGGGACCCAATAGGAGATACTATGAGGACATCACCTTCCAAGGAGATAAATGTAGTTCTTGTGGGACCTGATGAGATAGACTGGCCCACCTCAGTCTGGATTCCTATCCCGGCAAGTGCTGTGTTTTGAATGTGAAATGTGCCCATGTGCCCCCACAGGCACATGTCTGAGCTGGTTCCCAGTCGGTGGTGGAACTGTTGGAAGCAGGGTGGAGCTGTGAGAAGCAGGCCAAAGAGGGGGCTCTGAAGGAGAAGTCTTTCAGCAGAACTGACCAGCCAGGCTTAGATGCCTCTGCGGAGAGAGGATGTCAGCCATCTGCTCACCTTCAACACCCTTCAATATTTTAAAACAGCATCCCCCAAAAAAAAAAATCATTTCCAAAAACAACACTCCTCTGCTTCCCTTCTGGTCCACCACAAAGTACAGGTAGGCCTCCAAACCACTCCTACCCATGACAATGTCCACGTGAAATGGGCTCTGGGTAGCCTTCCCTCCTCACGTGGATCTCCACATGCAATAAAGAATCCCTGTGGATACCAAAGGCTACTCCCCATCACAGCCCCGCATTCTCAAATCAAAGCTGAAGTTAGAAAGAGAGGCAGGCACCCATCACCCCTGGAGTTGCCTCCTCACTGGCGCTTCCCAGAACTCTTCCTTGTTCTCCTGGTTTTGCTGGGCACCACAGCATCAGCACATACACAGGTGGAGACAGCTATTTCCTTCTCAGGAACAGGGACTCTAACGCAACAGACAGAGCAGGCTAGCCCAGAAAAGTCACCCCAGAAACCAGTTCTAAAGTGACAATCGCAGCAGCACCACCCCCCACAGCTGGGGCTGCAGATCCCCAAACCCATGAGAGAACCCTTGATTAAAACAGGCCCAGATAACAGTCATCCTCCTCAACAGCACGGCAGATTATAAAGCAAAACGACTCTCGGCATGTTTTCCTATGACTGCAGCAGAACGAGGCTGAAGTCCCAGATACTGAAAGTTCCATGGAGGCCCTGGGTGCACAGGCTGTGTGCACTGCAGAATACAGGTCTAAAGGAATGAGAGGTAAAGGAAAAGATTAAAAGCTGAGCACATCTCTACTCAAGGAGGTTACACCAAAAGAAAGTGAAAGAGTGAGGGTACGTGAGTGTGCGTGTGTGTGTGCGTGTGTGTGTGTGTGTGTGTGTAAGGGTGTGTGCGCGTGTGTATGTGAGAGTATGTCTACCTATTTGTACCTGTGTACGCACATGCGCCCACAACAACAGACAGAAACTTGCTAGTTTTAGCAAACCAAGATGAGAACGTCCTAGAGCACGTCTAGGACAGTGGGGCTGCAGATGTCTAAATCAGTGCACTCCCAAACTCAGTGCCAAGGAGACCCCAAGGTCCTCCCAGCAGGCTGTCAGGAGTTTCAGCCTCCTGTGTCAACCCTCATGACAGACATCAAGGTGTATTATTTCATCTATGAATGACCTCTGACAAGCCAAACCTAGGCTAGCTCAGAAAAAATCTGATTGTTTTATTTATAAAAATCCATCCCATGTCCCAATCTCTCTTTTTTTAATATTCTATAACTTGCCCTAAAAGAACAGTGGTTAAGGCAGAGGCAGATGGATCTCTGTGAGTTCAAGGCCAGCCTGGTCTACAGAGCAAGTTCTAAGACAGCCAAGACTATACAGAGAAACCCTGTCTTGAAAAAAAGAACAGTAGTTAGGAAATCCAAACGCTGAAAGGCATATATTAAAATCTGCATGTAAGTTCAAGTACAGCTTAATAAAAACAAAGCAAGAGAATTAAAGTGGTTAAAAGTAAAGCATTGCTTTGTTTGAGGTTTGTGTAATTAGGAAACACATTAAACAACTGCCTTGGGAGTATTTTTTTCAGGTGACAGCTTCATTTAAAGTTGGCCTTGAAATGGGCTAAGAGTCAGGCATGGCTGGGTGGACACCATCACACACTCACACAGCAAGGCGCATTGTCTGTGTATGAAATGTCTTACTGAGGTCTGACGTCCTCATTATGTTCTCAGAGCAAAGCTGCCGGGAACTACCAGGTGAATCATCATTTCATAGCAGCAAGAAAGAGCAAAGCTGCGGGTTAAATGTGAGGTATCACCATGCCAGCCCAGTGCTGATGTGCAGAGCCACAGGGAAGGGATGTCAGCTAAAGGAAAGCCCTCCCACCTCTGTAGACAGCTGTTGTTACAACGCAATGTGACTCATATCTTCTGCAACTGAAACCTTTGAAACACAGGAAAAATAAAGTGTCTTACCTTCTGCACCACACTCAGGAAAGGCATCAGGCAGGGAATCTGGGTATGCCTCAGCAGGACCAATTAACGCAGAGCCGTCATTAATTATCCCACCCTGAAAAGGGCAGAGCAATCATGTCCCCTTGTCAGTAAGAGCACAAAAAGATCAGCAATAAACATATAAGCACTCACAAGGCTTGCAGTACCTACTTCATAGACTTAGCCCTTTACAGAACATCAAGAAAGTACATCTGCTGTGGCTCGATTATAAAGATGTGCCACAGCCACGCTCCATGGGTGAAACAGGGAATGCAAGGGGCACATGACTTCTAAAGGATCTCGCTGTAAACCTAAGCTGCTCTAAAGATAATCTGTTACTTTCTTTAATTCATAATTTTTAAATAATACTACCATGCTTAATGTAACTTTTTTTAGACAGGGTCTCACTGTCTAGCCCTCACTAGCCTGAAAACCACTATGTAGAGCAGGCTGCCTAGACCTCAGAGGCTTGCCTCTGCTTCTTGAATGCTGGAATCAAAGGTGTGTCCCTCCATACCCAGCTATAGTGTGAAAGCACACTGTTTAAAATCTGCCACAGAGTTTTTTAAAAATGCACCACTACAGAAAAAAAAACAAAAAAACTGTCAGTATCCTTAGGGCCCAATCATTTAACTGCTGGGGACTCATCAGAAAGCCAACAAATTTTATCAAATTACAAATGATATCATATCAACAGCACCTCAGGTGATCTGATAAGACATTTATATGAGAAAGCCACCTGTGCACACCATAAAGAAGTAAAAAGTCATTTTTATTTTATTTTATGTGTAGATTTGTGTGCCTGAATGGATGGATGTGCACCACAGGTGTGCAGTGATACAGAGCCAGAGGTGTTAGAGTCCCTGGAATTGGAGTTACAGGCAGTTGTGCACACCTAATGTGAGTGCTAAGAACTGGACTCGGTCCTCTGCAAGAACAGCAAGAGCTCTAACTTCTGAGAACAGACATATTTTAAAAAAAAATTTTTTTGAGCAAGGTATGGTGCTCATAGCTATAAACCTAGCACTTGAGAGGCTAAGGCATAAGGCAGGCGGACCACTGGGAATTATTGGGCTACACCGTGAAACCCTGTTTAAAAATTAACTAAACTTGGATCTCTATGTGATCACTACTTTAATGACGTATCTAAGCTTACAGATTCAGGCCTCAAGGCTATTGCCTCTTTGTCCCACTCAGATGGCAGTCACCAGAGTGGTACAGCGGGGACGCCATGACGGGACTTTATGGACCGAACATTCCAATCACAGACAAGCAGATGTATAATCCCTAAGCAATTACGTCATTGAAATACTAACTCCTTTGTGCTTTAATATCCGTCTTTCTGTCTTCTCTCAACAGTTTTTTGCACCAATACTACAATCAATATATCAAATGCCAAGAGAAACCCTCTCTCCTCTCTACCTGATAAGATTCACTAATGTGAACTCTTCATTAATGTCCATCTGACAAGGGAAGAGGTGCTCCTCCAGCACATGTGGATGCTCTCTAGGACAGGCTAGGGGATAAGTCCATTTACAGGGATCACAGGGAAAAAAAATCACTAGGTGGACCTGCATCTGCACGCCTGTAAGCCGGCACCCAGGAGGCCCTTGAGGATCGAGACCCCTGAGCTTCAGAGTGAGACCCTGCCTCAGAACATGAGGATGAGGAGGAAGAGAGGAAGAGAGATAAGACAGAGACCCAGAACCAAGAGGACATAGATGACGACAAAGGCGAAGCTGAGGGCAATGAAAACAATTAGAAATAGAAACATCGGAAGAAACTAGAAAATCAAGAAATACTTAGATGTTACCACAGTTCTAAATAGCCTTGAGTCAATGAGAAATTACAGATAAATCAGAAAACACACTAAACTGAATAAAAATGGAAATGAAATGTAAAAATATATGAAGAGGCTGAATGCTCAGGGGAAATGTTATTACTGTAAATGCCTGTATCAGACAAGAACAGCATCAAATCAATATGCTTTCACAAAAGGAGGTAGAGAACAGGACAGGGAGGTGGCACCTGCCACCAAGTCTGACTCTGCTTGAAATGGACCCAAGATCAGTTTGACTTCTCTTAAACTGTCCAATCTTCACAAACGGTCAACGTGCGCATCTCATTGCATGTCCAAAACAAAGCTGGCAGCAGCTACATCAGGAATCCCGCAACAAAGACAAAGAATGAGCAGGTACCTTGTCTCCACTGTTTAAATCCCATCTAACTTCCATTAACACCCAGACCAGTCTCTGAGCCTGTCTTTCACATCTCAATAGGGTGAAATCCTCCAGGACTCCACTCCCACAGAGAACAGGGAAGCATGAGAAGACAGCCTTAACTTCACTTGGTCTTTCTCCCTGAAGCCCTGCACTGGGTTTACATAAGCAGCAGATTCATGGCCTGAGCCTGGTGTCCAGAACAATGACAAAGGAAGCAAGAAGAGCATCGGGGACAACACTGTCACCATGGACCGACTACTCTAGGCTGTGATTCTGCAATGTCCTTCAAAAGATCACCCTTCTGCAGTCAACTAAGAAGGTCAAAAAAATTCATCTTCGCCTAGATTCACTAGCATCAGGGAAATTCAATATCCTGGCACTCATGTGTCTTGGGGATCATATGTAGTGGGTAGCTGTTCCAGCTTTGTCCTGGAAGTACTACACCCATTAAGGCTTCCAGTAACTGTCACGCCTACGAGGTGGGGCCAAGACAGGAGCACTTAAGACCTGAGCTCTCTTGGTTCCTGGACCCTGGACGCTGGAGGTAGACCAAGCAGAGTTCTCCAGAGAACACCGCCGGCCTCCACCACACCTTTCCCAGACCCTGTAACCTATCCCTTCACTTGTAAGTTACCCCACAAAATAAACCTCCCTTTTAACTACGTGGAGTGGCCTTAATATTTCAACCAGTATCATCTATCCTAGAAACTGAAGTTATACAAATGTGTGTTTTCTGCCAGAGAAAGGGACAAACATGACACAGTCCTTCAGCTCTTTCTAGAAAGCTAATTAAATGAAACGGGAAAGCGTGGTTAAGAACAGAGACACCCACCAACAACTGACCGTGACATTCAAAACAAGTAAGGAAATATTAACAATGACAACGCCTGGAAAGCCAAGACAGAGGGGTCCCAAGCTGAGGGTCTGCCTGGGTGACATCTGAGACCCTGTCTCAGATCTAAAACAAATGAAAAAGTCACAGCAAGAGTGCCACATTTCAAAAAACATGAACCACGTACAGTCAAGGACCTCAGAAATACAATTTGCACAGATCCACCTTTACAAAACTATGCAATGACCACTTCTGCTAGATCCTTACACAAAGAAAGAGTATGGGCTCTGCTCAGAAAGGCTGTCACTCAAGAACACCTCCTAAAGGAACTCCAAGAGTCCATGACAGCTCTCTCACCTTCTCAATGTATTGTGACATCTCAGCTTCTCAATGTATTCTGATACAACAGAGAATCAGTTACTCTCCCAAGCCCTGTGCACCAAAGCTTTAAAGTCTATGAATTGAGCCTGGGGGGTATTGGTACACACCTTAAATCCCAGAACTCAGGAGGCAGAAGCAGGAATGATCTCTATGAGTTCAAGGCCAGCCTGGTCTACAGAGTGAGTTCCAGGACAGTCAACGCTACACAAAGAAACCCTGTCTCAAAAAACCAAAAATCTATGAATGGAAAACTTCCGATTTCTACACCACCATGAGCAGAAGCTCTGCCACAGACAACAGATGCCCAGCTGTAACTTCTACTTCCTAGTAAATCCCAAAACTCCAAAGTGATGGAGCTTTTCCCTGAATTTTTACATGCCACAGGAGAAAACATTTTACAGTACATGCTTTCTCAGAAAGACTACGAACCTTGAAGAAGTCTTCCAGCTGCTTGCTGTTGTACAAGGCAGGAATGTTGGCAGAGAACTGCAGCAGATCTTCAGCACACTGGCGTCTCTCTTCAATAATGGTTTTGTCAAATCGCCCTAGAATTCAATGAGCGTCAACACTTAGGGACAGAAGGACAGTTTGGCTTTGTGACAGTTTAGGCCCAGGGAGCAAAGCCACCATAGGCCACGCTGCCCATCTGCAGTGCTTACCACGCAAACTTCAAAGTCCTATCAAGGCCTTACAATGTTTTTGATGAAATGAAGCAGCACTATGAACTGATAAATAGACTGTATCCAAACCCAGGTCCTGCCCATGTAAGAAACTCACTATGTAAGAAGATGGCAATTTGAAACTAAAGTTGAAAAGAGAATTTTAAAGAATTCAAATGGCTTCCTCTAGTAATTTAATACCGTAATTACTCATATAATTTTCCCTTTTCTACTCTTTTTTTTAATTTACAAAGGAGGCTGAAGAGAGGGAATTATAAGAACATCTGTATCAGCAATGGGGTCAAAACCTCAGCTTGAAGCTGAAAGCTTTTCTGCTGAATTCTCTGCGTGCGGCTGGTGGCGGCCCGTGAAGGCACCAAGCACAGGCGTGCTCCACTCCACAAGGAGACAGCACAGTGGCTCGCACACCAGCTCTAATGATACTCTCAATATGAGCACTCGTACGAGATTTTCCAGTGCAATAACGCTATACAGCTTTCCCATCCAATCACCCGTTGACATGTCACATGCCTGCCCTGCATCACACTGGCTGCCTTGTAATGTTTTAAAAATACCAAATCAAAAGGGCAGTGTCCTCAAGCCTAAAAACATTCTAAGTGGTTTTGCAGAGCATTAACAGAATACTAAGACAAAAGGCGCTCCTAGGTACCAAGACACTGAAATCCCTGTGCTTGTGGTAAACTATCTAGGTAACTTTTAAAAGTTATAGGACTTGGGGGAGGAAATGGAGCTAGTCCTGGATTCAAATACAAGCTCCTGCACTCCCTGCTAGAAGGTGTCCCATGGACAATCCGAGTCACAGACTGTTAAGTCTCCTGTGGACACAACAACCCTGAACACTACACAGATCATCATGCTGTGTGAATCTTCACCAAGTTTCATAGTGACTAGCACACAAAGCATGTTAGCAAATCTGTGTGGGCTGTTGCTGATTAACAAAGACAGAAAAATCCTCTGTAAAAACTGTCTTACAGTGTAAATTCTTACAGAAGACCTTAACAGTGTACATAGAAAGACAGACAGAAAAACAGACAGACCAAACCACAGCTCACAGACAAATTGTAGAGTCAGCAACGCTGAAGAACTCCACATGTTCTTTCGCCGCCCTCAAGAGCCCTGGCCCTGGTAAAAGCCAGTGGTAGCCAGCTGCAGGGTTCCTACCATCTGGGATTCTGGTTTACTACAGAACAAGTCATCAGCCACTATCCAAACAAAAATTTTTCTAGGCTCTGGCTGGCCTAGACCCCATTATATAGACCAGGCTGGCTTTGCACTAAAAAATCTCTGCCTGCTTCTGCCTCCGGAGTGCTAAGACTAAAGGGCACATGTCCAGCCTCTCACTTTCTCCCTTACCAAAATGCCCCTGACTTCCCCTGACACGTGCCAGCCAAGCTGCATCATCCCCTGTAGGCCTGGACTTAGGTCTGACTATCATAAGGCACGCTGTTGCTTCCCCAGAATCCAATGGACGGCAGCTGCAAACACCCTCTCCCTGCTTCTCTCCTGGGTCCTTCCCTGCTAGCAGGAAACGGTGCTGTGGAAGGCAGAGGGGACAAAGCAGGGGCTGTAACTTCTGGGCACTGTGGCACTTCCATCCCAGGCTGCACCCAGACTTCCAAACATGCAAAAGAAACTGACTTCTTCTATCTTACACGAAACTGTGCCACATGTAACCATACTGCAGATGACCCACAATGCTAAATCTGACTATCACTTCTTCTCAGTTCATATGCAACAAGTAAAACCAACTTTCCCGAAGACGAGAACACTTTCCTATCCATCGTATCATCTGGAAATAAAATGTCCAACATCCCAATAAGTACAATAAACATATGAGTTGAAGTAATCTATAATGTATTCAATATCAAGAAAAATTCAGTAGTCAAACAGGTGAAATATCCATGGTTCCTTCTGGTGTGTAAGTAAGCATGAACCTGTACTTACAATTACAGCCCAAAGTATTTCTCTCTTTAAAGAATACTTAATTCGGAGGAGAAAGGGCTGGGTAGGTAAAGCACCTGCCATGTGTCTTAGATCTCTATGGCTGTGATCAACACCACAGCCAAGTACTTGAGGAGGAAAGGGTTTATTTGGCTTACAATTCCACATCACAGCCCATCATCAAAAGAAGTCAAGGCAGGGACTCAAAGCAGGAACCTGGGGCAGGAGGTGATGCAGGGACAATGGAGGATGCTTTCTGGCTTGTTCCTCTTATTTTGCTCAACCTGCTTTCTTATACAGCTCAGGGCCATCTGTCCAAGGGTAGCACCACCCTCCATGGGCTGGGCCCACCATAATCAACCACAGGCCAATCTGGTAGTAGCATTTTTTCAATTAAGGTTCCCTCTTCCTAAATGACTCTAACTTGTGTCAAGTTAACCATAACACAATGCAAGTATGAGGACTTGGTTCTGATCCGAAGTGACCACATTGAAGCCAAGCACAGCAACATGAGCCTCAAATCCCACTCTGGGTAAGGACACAGGGCACCCTGGGTGCCTGTTAACCAGCCAGTCTAGAGGAATCAGCAAGTTCCAGGTTCACTGAGAGACCCTGTCTCTAAAAGTAAAGTGAGCCGGGCGGTGGTGGCACACGCCTTTAATCCCAGCACTCGGAAGGCAGAGCCAGGTGGATCTCTGTGAGTTCGAGGCCAGCATGGGCTACCAAGTGAGTTCCAGGAAAGGCGCAAAGCTACACAAAGAAACCCTGTCTCGAAAAACCAAAAAAAAAAAGTAAAGTGAAACATGATTGAAAAAGACATCACACACACACACACACACACACACACACACCCATGCAAGTTCATACACATGCACAAACACATAAACACGTACACACAAAAAAATAGTTATTAATAGTGAATTAACATTACTGCAAGCATCTATGGTTTTGGAATAGAAGCATAAATAATGCTGGTTTTCTGTTTTAATCCACACAATCACTGCACATATCTTCAACTACATGAAGTACATGCTGAAAAGTCAATATAGGACTTACTCACTAATAAGTTAATGATGCCCTGCAAAGATCTCATCTCTACTTGAAACAAGTACATAGGGGGGTGGCACAGGGCACTAGAGAGATGGCTCAGTGGTTATGCGCACCTCTGGTTCTTGCAGAGGATCCAGGTTTGATTCCCAACACATACATGGCGGCTTACAACCATTCACCACCGCCCATAACTACAATTCCCGGCCAGTGCAGTCCCCTCTTCTGCCCTCCACGGCACCAGACACACATGTGATGCACAGACTGACATGCAAGCAAAATATTCATACATATAAGATAAAAATTTTAAAGACATGGAGGGGCCTCTAATGCTAATGACTCAGCTCATCCTCCCATCAAGCCAAATGAAACTGCTTAAACAACAGGATGTATCTGTTCCAAGTTTGCCTCTGTTCTACTTCTACTGACCTGAATGCATTTCTAGTCCACTAAATCTGGATAAAAGGAGATAAAGTCAATGTTGTCAGAGTACCACAAAAAATAATGGCACATGTGATAAAAGATTTGATTACATTGAACTGTATCATCAGAGTACCACGAAAGAACACCCTCCCTTCTGTGTTTCTGAGATATCTTGGAATTTTTTTAATTGTACTGGGGGCTGGGGAGATTTCTCAGCGAACAGAGTGCTTGTTGCACAAACATGAAGCTCTAAGTTCAAATCCCCAGCACCCACATAAAAAGTGAGGCATGGCAGCACCTCCTGGAGTCCCAGTGCGAGGGAGGCTCACTGGCCAGCCAGTCTAGCCAATCAGTGAGCTCCAGGAAAGTAAGAGCGGAAGGGAGAGAGAGAAGATACCTGATGTCCACCTCTGGCTCAACACACATGTTTGGGCACACAAATCTGTGCATACATGAAAACATCACACACATAACCTACATATATATGCAGAATAAACTCAAAGATACAGAAGACTATTATTACCATAACTACTGACCCTAGCAGAGATAGCAAAATGTCTCCCCTTTTTTGAGATAGAGTCTCGCTAAGCAGTCCTGGCTAGCCTGGAACTTGCTATGCAGCCCAAGCTGGCTTTGAACTCACAGAAATCCCTCTATCTTTGCCTCCCAAGTGCTGGGATTGCAAGTGTGTGCCACCACACCCAGCTTTTTAATAATTTTATGTAGCAACACTCAAGTGTGAGCTAGGGGCAGATACGGTTGCAACCCCTGCACACAGTTAGCCTCCGGGTACTCTAATTTCCCTAGACATGCAGAAGCATGAGAAAGCAGTGTAGGTGCCTCCCTCGCAGCGGCTTTGGGGTTCCACTCAGCGCTGATGTTAGCATGCCTGTGAGCAGGACAGAAAGATTGCCAGCAAAGACAGAAAATACACTCAAGTTTTTCTTAGAAATGTTCATCACTTCACAATATTTCAAATCGCATATACTCTGTACATTCAAAGCAAGTTACTCTCCCACCAAAAACTGTCCAATAATGCTTTCCTTACTAAGCACCATGCTGGGCAGAACTCACATTTTAACCAAGCTGGGTGATCCCAGGAAAAGGAACCACTGTCTATCATTTACAAGTACTCTTTGGGATTTCATTTTTCCAAATTTTTTTAAAACAGGATCTAGTTCTAGCCTAGGTCAGCCTAGAACTCATGGCAATCCTCCTGCCTCACCTCCTGAGATTAGAGATGTGTGCAAACGTACCCATCTTATTTTCTTTACTAGGACTTAGAACAACTCAAAGAGCCATTTGCAATTTTTCTGAATTTATTTATTTATTCATTTATTTATTTATTTATTTATTTATTTATTTATTTATTTGGTTTTTCGAGACAAGGCTTCTCTGTGTAGCTTTGCGCCTTTCCTGGAACTCACTCTGTAGCCAAGGTTGGCCTCGAACTCACAGAGATCCGCCTGGCTCTGCCTCCCAAATGCTGGGATTAAAGGCGTGCGACACCACCGCCTGGCCAGAATTTACTTATTTATTTATTTTATGTGTATGCACACCAGAAGAGGGCATTGGATTTCATGGGGCGTTACAGATGGTTGTAAGCTGCCACATAGGTGCTGGGAACTGAACTCAGGACCTCAGGAAGAACAGCCTTAACTCAGTTCTTAACTGCTGAGTCATCTCTCCAGACCCTACAATTTTTGAAAACACAATGTTGAACCAGGCACAGAAGCTCCTTACTCAGTGGAGTAAGCACTCAGGCTAGACAGGAGAATTGCCACAAGGGTGAAGCCAGTGTGGGCTACAAAGTGAGTTCTATGCTGGACTAAGCCAGAGAGAGAGAATGAGAATTAATTAATCACAAAATATAAAATGCCAATACCAGTGGTCCACACGAGTCCTACAACCTGAAACTGATGCTCACCCAGTATGAACCAGTATGAATCAGCAGAAGTTTGGTGCTAATGCCGTGATTCTTCCAGGTGGAAAACTCCAGTCACAGGTCAGACAGAGAACAAGCATGGCGGGTTCACAGCTGGATCCCTGACGCCCAGCAGCTGGGCAGGGCAGGCGCACTGCACCTGGGACTGTGCCTACAGAGTCTGGGCCCCTGTCAAGAGCTCTGAGAAAAGCCCAAAAAGGAAAGGTTGTCCAGAGTAGCATGCTGTGAGGAATGGGAGGAACTCGGACTCTCTGAGTCTGTCGTTCTTAATAAACCTCACTGTGAAGCAGGACACATATGGCCAAGCTCAGGCTGTGGCATGCAAGGAGGTGGTGGCACTCAGGGTCACCAGAGTCCTTTCTCCTTTTGTCCTTCGGTTTTGCAGTGCTGGAGTTGGAACCCAGGGCCTCCCACATACTCGGCAAGTGCTACCCTGAGCTACATACCAGCTCTAGGTTTGTCATTTTTGTGGCTTGAACAATGGCCATGTTTTAGGCTTTGTCCCAGCACTTAGGAGGCTGAGGCAGAGGAATGTGAATTCAAGGCTAGCCTGGGCCACATAATGAGCTCCAAGATAGCCTAGCCCACAGTGTAAGCCTTTGCCTCAAAAATAAATAAATAAATGAATAAATTAAATAAATCCATTCTGAAATCATGTGACAGGAAAGAGGTGTAGCTCAGTAGCTTTAACTAATGGGTCCAAAAGAACACATGAAGGACAGATGGGGAATTCTGCACAGGGGCCACCCACTTCACAACACTGCACCAATGACCCTTTTGTGGGTGTGGTATGGGACTGTGGCCATCAGGGAAATGCAGGAAGTTCCATTAAAATATGACAATATTGCAACTTATTCTGAAATAATGGTGCGGGGGAACCTGTGCTCAGAGAAAACACACAAGGGTTCAGAATAAGCAACCATGGAAAATGGTATCTGAGTGCCCACTGCCCCATCCTTTTATGTTCTCTTCTCTAAAGCTGAACATTTGCAAATTTTAAAAAATGGAAAAAAAGATAAAATGAGTGCTAACTGATATCACTGAACATAGTATGCATTAAAAATATTAATAAAGTATTTACAAAAACTTTAAATTAATTAAATAATTAATTTAATGTGTTGATAATCTGTAGAATCAGGAAAAGAGAGCAGCTCAGCCCACAGGAAACACAAACTGAAAGTCTAAAGGGCTAAACAGAGACTTGAGCAGCAGAGTGCAACGTCAGAGGAGACCCAGGGAGGGCAGGACAGTGAACTGAGCAACAGGTTAACTGTTGTGTGATATTTTGTTTGTGTTCTGAAAAATAAAGCTTGCCTAGAGATCAGAGGGCAGAGCTAGCCACTAGAGGCCGGCAGTGGTGGCATACACCTTTAATCCCAACTCTTGGGAGGAGGAAGCAGGAAGATCAGGAGTTCAAGGCCACCCTGGGCTATGTGAGATTGAACCAGTCTAAAAGAGAAACAGAGCCCAGGGTGGAGATTCACACCTTTAATCCTAGCACTAGGGAGGTGGAGACAGGAATATAAATTGGATAGAGACAGAATCTGCCCCATTCAACCTGAGGATTCCTAGAGATAGGATCTCAGCATTTGGTCTGAGATTTCATAGAGGTAAGTCTCTAGGTGGCTAGCTGCTCTGCTTCTCTGATCTTTCAGCTTTCACCCTGGATATCTGACTCTGGGTTTTTATTGAAGAAGACTAATTACATTCTCGCTTCAGGTAACAGCTAATGTCAGGAGACACTGAACACCCTGAAGATAAACAGTGAGAAGTTACAGTGGGTGTAGGGAAAAAGGGCTAGTAAAGAAATCCACCCAGACCCTGGAGCCCAGAATTAGGGAAGGATGGCTCAGATAAGGCCAGTGAGAGAAACACAGTTTAGCTCAGATCAGAGCCATCTCTGCCCCTGTCCAACTGACTTGTGAAACCAACCAATCATAGAGCAGGACAGCAGAATCCTGGCCCTAGGGCTCAGGACCAGGGAAGGAAACAGCCTGTGTTTGGGACCTGAGCCAGAGAAAGGAACCAAGGAAACATGACCTGACTCTGAAACCAGTACCAAAGAAACACACTTGGCCCCTAGAATCAGAGTCAATGAAAGAAATGTGCCCTGGCCTTAGAGGTAGTATCAAAAAGCTAAGTAAGGCCAGTGAGAGAAACACAGTTTAGCTCAGATCAGGGCCATCTCTGCCCCTATCCAACTGACTTGTGAAATCAACCAATCACAGAGCAGGACAGCAGAATCCTGGCCCTAGGGCCCAAGATCAGGGAAAGAAACACAGCCTATGTTTGGGACCTGAGCCAGAGAAGTGAACACTTTATCCCCAAACCCAGAACCAAGGAACTATGCCCTGACTCTGAAACGAGTACCAAAATAACACTCTTGGCCCCTAGAATCATAGTCAGTGAAAGAAATGTGTCCTGGCCTTAGAAGTAGTGTCAAAAAGCCAAGAAAGGCCAGTGAAAGAAACAGTTTGGCCCACAAAACTGGCCAATCCCTGGGCAGAAAAAAACTAACTTATCACAGTTGACTCTGCCCCCTGGACATCCTATATAAACCACCCTGTCCGGTCAGTGGTGGGCTGTTCTCTCCACCCTGGTAGAGGCAGCTACTCTCCTGGACTCCTCCTTCCCTAATAAATCTCTTTCTCAAAAGAGTTTTGGGTGAAGACCTTCATTCACTGGCACATGGAAGAACCTTGCTGGGACATCCCATAGTGGATTGAGCAAAGGGGAGCTGAACAGAAGAACCTTGCTGGGATATCCCATAGTGGATTGAGCAAGGGGGAGCTGAAAAGAAGAACCTTGCTGGGATGTCCCATAGTGGACTGAGCAAGTGGGGAGCTGAAAAGAAGAACCTTGCTAAGACATCCCATAGTGGATTGAGCAAGGGGGAGCTGAAAAGAAGAACCTTGCTAAGACATCCCATAGTTGACTGAGCAAGAGAGAGCTGGTAACCCTGAGCCAGAGATTGCAGCTCTCCAGGAGAGGAGCAGAATTGCTGTATCCCGCAGGGAGACCATCCCCCATCACACCAGGTATAGCCTGACTTTCCCGAAGAGTCAGGATACCCTTCCCTGCTAAAGCAATTCCAGGTCTGACTCTCCCAAGAAGTCAGAAAAATTTCCCTTCCAGAGTTGGGCTGTTTCTTTGCAGTCCCAGCTGTCAGAGCTGTGCTACACAGCTCCAGGTGTCCAGGACACCTTCAGGGCAGAGCTAATGTTCTGAACAGCTCGAGGTGTTCGGGATACCTCACCCTCCAGGATTGAACTGTCTCCTTGCAGTTTCAGCCATCACAGCTGTGCTACACAGCTCCAGGTGTCCAGCACACCTTCAGGGCAGAGCTGTTGTTCTGAGCAGCTCAAGGTGTCAGGGATACCTCACCCTCCAGGATTGAACTGTCTCCTTGCAGTTTCAGCCATCAGAGCTGTGCTACACAGCTCCAGGTGTCCAGGACACCTTCAGGGCAGAGCTAATGTTCTGAACAGCTCGAGGTGTTCGGGATACTTCACCCTCCAGGATTGAACTGTCTCCTTGCAGTTTCAGCCATCACAGCTGTGCTACACAGCTCCAGGTGTCCGGGACACCTTCAGGGCAGAGCTGTTGTTCTGAGCAGCTCAAGGTGTCAGGGATACCTCACCCTCCAGGGCTGAACTGTCTCCTTGCCATTTCAGCCATCAATTTACTAACAGTGGACAGTAACTCTCTAAGACCCACTGCAAAGCCAGATATGATTGCAAATGCCTATAACCCTAGCACTGGGGAGAAGGAGGCAGAAGATTAGGCATCCAAGGGCATCCTCAGCTAAGTAGCAAATCCAAGACCATCCTGAACTGTATGGGATCCTAAGATTGCATGGGTAATAGATGCTGGGCAGCACATCTGGCCTACAGCTATCTGACCGCCAATGGGGCATTCTTTTCACTATGGCCCCAGCAGAGTAAATGCATGACTGACATTCTGCAGATTGTAGTAATACTCCTTACTGCTGAGGTTTACCTACTCAGTATGAGAGAAGCTTAAAAAATAGATGGCTAACCAACAATTCTCCCCACACAACCACAGCTGTGGCCCGCAGGGCTCACTAGAGTTATCAAGTGCTACAAATGAGCTGTACCTTTTACTAAAAGAGATAAATTACTCATTTATTAAAAGTGATGAGGAAATATGGGGACAGATAAAGACAATCCATTAACAACAAGCACTAAGCTGAAAGTATCCATTTGGACTCAGAAGACTAGACTGCTCAGAAAAATGCAGCACAGAAGCCAGGTCAGAAGGTTCACAGAGGAAAAAGAAAACTCTACCAGAATTCGGCTGGAAACCATTTATGTTCTACTCTGGCAAAGACCCAGGCTACATTCTGCCTACATCCTGAAAATCAAGTGAAGCAAAATTTAAAAATAATAGAGTAATGTATGTGGTAGAGATCTGAAGGCAGCCCAGCAGCCAGGCTGTGGCATGATCTCTTTGTACTGCAGTTAGCCAGGCTTATAATGGGGAAAGGTAGAGAAAGACGTGGAAAATGATGCACTTAAAGCTGCAAACAGGGGTGACGTGGGTAAAGCACCTGTAATTCAAGACACTAATGTGATCACAGAGGCGTTACACTGGGGCTGGGACACGGGAAAGGCACTTGGAGGGCACGAGCCAACCCATCCATACTGGGTGGTTTTGTGTGCCAACTTGACACAGGCTAGAGTCATCAGAGGAAGGAGCCTCAGCTGAGGAAATGCCTCCTTAAAATCCAGCTGTAGGGCACGCTCTCATTTAGTGATCAATGGTAGAGGGCCCAGCCCATGGTGGGTGGTGCCATCCCTGGGCTTCTATAAGAAGGTGGGCTGAGCAAACCATGAGAAGCAAGCCAGTAAGCAGCACCCCTCTAGGGCCTCTGCATCAGCTCCTGCTTCCAGGTTCCTGCCCTGTTTGAGTTCCTGTCCTGACTTCCTTCAGTGATGAACAGCAATGTTGAAGTGTAAGCCAAATAAACCCTTTCCTCTCCAACTTGCTCTTTAGTCATGGTGTTCCATTGCTGCAATAGAAACCCTAACTAAGACACCATTCAAGGTCACATGTGTGACTTTGGATAATACATCTTTTCTTAGCTTCCTAGTCTCTCTGCCTGGCCAGAGATGGAGCTACCCCACAGCTTAGAAGAGGAAACATATTTTATATGAACTATACTGAGGGCATGAGAGAACAGTGTCAAGTGCTTGCTAAACTAGATGAGTTATCACAGGAGGTGAAAGGGCTCAACACAGACCATCATTAGCTAATCATCCCATGAAATCACAACTTTAGGGCTGAGCTGTAGATCAGTGGCAGAGAACTTACTTAGCAAGCATGAGGCTTGAGATTGGAGTCCCAGTCTGATGGGGGGGGGGGGGGACTGAACGGACAAGGACAGTAAGTCACAAGTTCAGAAGAGCACTTACCAAATACTATCCCTTTAGCAAACGGAGGAAACAGCTCTGAGTGTCGGAATAAGTTTCTATGAATTTGCCATAATTCTTTGTGCAGCTTCTTAAAATCACTGTATCTCTTCCATACAATTATCTGAAAAGAAAACAAAATTAAATGCATATTTCAAAGCATAACCATTCTGTCTCTGTGCCACAAATAATATTTTCTTTAAATAGTCCAAATTACCACGCAGTGCAAACATATATGAACTCTAGCCTACAGGGTTCAAGGTCTGAAGTGAACTAAAAGCTGCCTTCAATCTAAAGCAGTGCTTCTTCCTAACATTGTTGACTTGGGGCTCTTAAGTCCTGTCTCCTAAAACCCTCTTAATTCATTCTAGAGAAGTGTCTACCTGGTACAAAAATGGACTATGCTACATAAAATGCATTTTCTCCAAAAACCAGTTACTATTGGTCTGAATGAATTTAAAGACAAACACTGTCTCAAATATCATGCTTATAAGGCACAAAACAACTTGGGCAATTTATTTTTTTAATTTTTTTTCAGATTTATCCATTTACTTTATGTGCAGGTATATGAGCCTGCATGACTTTATGTACCACATGCATGCAGGACCTCAGAGGCCAGAAATAGGTACTGGACTCCCTGGAACTGGAGTTACAGGTGCTTGTGAGACATGCCAAGGGCCACAGAAGTATACAGCAGGTGACAACTAGTGTTTGACAAGTCGACCCAGCAGACGTATAAACTCCCGATGGGGAGCCCCACCTGGCAAAGCCCTGGGGTCACTGGCTGTGGAAACCAGTTGTTTTCTGTCTGTAGCTTTCTCGGGTGCCACCGTTATGCCTCCCTAATAAGAACAGCTGTGGGGTGCTTTCCACAGCCCTGTGGTAGTGTGTTTTACATCTCTGGCACACATTTAGCCGTGGATTTCTGTTTAAACTGTATAATTCTGATGAACAGAAACATTACCAGAATATTCTTCTTTACTGACACAGGAAAGTAACAGTATTTTCAGTCTCAAAGACAGCCTTTTAAACATTTTGCAAAGACCTTAGAACTAGTCCAAAACAGACTAAGCTGCCCCTACAGATTAAACACAAAGACTAATTCCCAGGTGTTGTCTATTGCTAAATCAAGGCCAGGCTGTTTACATCAAGACATAGTCCTTGCTGTAGCTCCCCTACCCTGACTGCTCAAGGTTCAGCCAATGGTTTAATATCTGGGACCCCTCACCAACTTAGAGCTATGTGCATGGGTCAATGTGACATTACTAGCCTAAGAGAAAGTACATGACTTATCTTGTGTTATGAGAATGGGTAGGGCCCTGAAAATGTAACTTACAATTGTCCAGAGTTTGGCTGAGTGAGCAACAGAGACAGTATGGAGAGAGACGGCTGTGTAGAGAGCTATTTAAGAGCTGCTGCAGAACGTGAGTGGAGTGTGTGTGTGTGTGTGTGTGTGTGTGTGTGTGTGTGTGTGTGCGCGCGCGCGCGCTGGGTGAGAGATGAAGAAGCATGACAGAAGTGTGAGGAAGCAAATGGATGAAAGAGTGAATAAAGAGTGAGTGAATAATATACGAGAAAGATGTGTGAGTGTGTGAGAGAGCTGTGTGAAGGAGCTGCTGCTACGTAGAGGAGCTGTGCCTAGGAAGTGTGGAAAGTGCTGTACGGTGAGAGAGCTGTGTAATGAGATGTTCAGCTGTGGCTGTGTGGAGATTTGTGACTGTGTGGAGACAAGGGAGAGGAAGCTGTATAGAAAAGAGATGCAGAAGAGAAATGTATGTCAAAGAAAGATGTGTAGCCACATGAAAAGATGTATGTATGTAAAGATATGTAGCTGTGTGGAGACAGAAAGAGTCAGAGACCATTCTTAAGATGAAGTAAAAGAGAAAGTTACCATCAGAAAGCGTGTGTGTTTCCTTACTTCACCAGTCATAGATTAAAACTTATTCCTAATTACCCTCAGATTAAAAAGTTTCCTATCCCTCAATACTCTGAGGCATTCCTTTTATTACCATGAGCTGATCATGGGAGCTGGTCTCCCATGGTCCACGATAGAGACATGTAGATGCTGGGAACCAACCCCGGTCCTCAGCAAAAGCAGGAAATAGAGCAGGAAATGCTTTTAGCCTCCAAGTCATCTTTTCAGCCCCCAACTCAGGCAAATTTTAAACAAAAAGGACATAACATTTGTCCCCTCCTCCCAAAAAAAAGACTAACAGTGATGGAGAAATGGCTGTGAGGAAAGAAAAACATGAGTTTTTACATTCCATAATTTTTCATAAACCTTTAACTATAAGATTTCTGAATATAAAGTAAACATTGACCAGAATATAATTAAAACCCACATATAGCAAAAACCAAAGTAACCGCCTCTAGATTAGACAACGTGGAGAAGCAATTTGCTGTCATCAGCTTAAATTATTTGACCCTACTTAGATTAAATTAGAAAAACACACTTTATAAAAAGGAAATATTTGATGTGTGGCCTTAATGTCACTGTCAGCTCTGAGTTCCACAAAGTAAAGAAAACCTAACTCATAAATTCCTTCCCTCCCAAAAGCCTGATTATCTCACTCTTCAAAGAGTCTGCATGTTTTCATTTATTTGCAGGGTAATGCTGATAATGACCAAACACCAGGCCAGGAATGTCTCTAGACACGACTTTCCAGTCTTATCAAACTCTGTCCTGTTATCTGAAGTCAGCCTTGCAGAATGTTTCTTGGTGTTCATAATTACAATCGCCCAGGCAGCTCTAAGACAATAACATGAACTAGACAAGTTGCTTCTGCCCAATGCTTCATTTTTATTCATTTACTCAACAAAAATAGTCACCCAAAGCAGTGTCCCTACCCTGTGCTGGACACTTCATTGTCCCAGAGTATGAGCTGGGGACCACAGGCCCCACCTTCAGGGTTCACAGCAAGGCGAGAAGAACAAGCTAGCCTGGATGACTTCACAAAGGGCTTGGTGAATGCCGAGAAAATGCACAAAAGCAGTATAGAGGGCTCCCCGCCCAGCCTGGATACTGAACAAGGCCACAATGAGTGGCATCTAGAGGAGAAGTCACCAGAGTAAAAAAGCATGGAGAGGTAGAGGGGAGGCTGTGGACAAAGTTTCTAAAGAGAGAAAGATGCCAAAGGCAGAGAGTTCTAGAATCCTGGCATCTGTAACTGAGTAGTGGTGGTACTGTCTCCTGGGGTGGGGAGCAAGGAAGAAGCAGTACTTGAAGCCTGTCAGAAGCCACCAGTGCACATTTGGATCACGTGCGTGTGAGCTGTTCAACAGGACACACAGGTTTGAGGTCTAAGTGTAAAATAGACTCGCACCAGAGCCATCAACAGACAGATGGTGACCAGTCAGCAGCTGCTTCTTAGTGTCTGCGATGGGATGAAGAGCCAACAAGGGACAGTGGACACCAAAGGACCAGGCAGGAGCATGGAAGAGGAAAACAGAAGCCTGGTTATGCTGAGATGGTCCACAGGGCCAGTGAACAGGAGAAACACTGGCCACCCAGAACCAACAGTTCTAGCACAAGTAAGGGCAAGAGCATCAACCTCCTCAGACCAATACCTAGAATCAGGGACTCAGGGCAGGGACAGACAACAGTGGCTGTAACTATCACAGCTCGTGATTCTCTGTAGCTTCCAATTTTAATACAGAAACATAAGTCATGAGGAAAAGTGTTATTTTTACATTTCAAAATGTATCAAACTGAGCTAGACATGATGACTTGCACCTAAAATCCCAGCACTCAGAAGTCTAGGCAGGAAGATCATGAGCCCAAAGCCAGCCTGGGCCACACAGTAAGGCTAAGTAGGACGATCATGAGCACAAGGCCAGCCTGGACTACACAGTGAGTTTCAGGACAGTCTGAACTAGAGAGCAAGAGCCCATCTCAAAAGATAAAAAATAAATAAATAAGCCGGGCGGTGGTGGCGCACGCCTTTAATCCCAGCACTCGGGAGGCAGAGCCAGGCGGATCTCTGTGAGTTCGAGGCCAGCCTGGACTACCAAGTGAGTTCCAGGAAAGGCGCAAAGCTACACAGAGAAACCCTGTCTCGAAAAACCAAAAAAAAAAAAAATAAAAAATAAAAAAAAAATAAATAAATAAATATGGACCCATAAATCCACAGGTACCCCAAACTATGCTAGTGCCATGCTGCCAAGAGATTAGAGAGGATTGAGTAATGAGCTTCTGAATGCAGCATCTTCTGCAGGGCCAGTGCAGGAACAAACTGAGTGTTACCAACCATTACAAGGTGAGCATGAGAGATTCAGAAAACTAGAGATTATGAAGCAATCACATTTGCAGATAAAACATCCTAGTTAAGATCATTGTCACATAAAGGAGTGGTAACTTGAGAAAACCTTTCACAATTAAAACACCGGATTATATAAAGCCATATAAACCTGTCAGACCTGCCATATAAACACTCTCACCAGAGCCCAATTTATCATCACACAGTCCTGTTCTACATGAGGCTCCAGAACACCCAGCCACTTTCTCCTTTCCTCTTACTCCTTTTCATTAAATCTGAAGTTCCCAGAAATCCTCACGTGGAAATGAGAACAAAAACACACTTCCCCAGAGCAGCAGGGACTGGTGTCTGTGCTGTCCTAAAATAGGAGCAGACATACATGTAAGGTATTTTCACTGATCAGGTCTGCCTGGGTCCCTGGAACGATGGAAACAAGCATGGGCTCCTTATGTGCTCATGTCACTCCGAAGAAACTTTACCAATGAAGCATTCGATGACAATATGTAAATTAAAAATTTGGTAAAAGCTCAATTTTTCATTAAAGCATTCCCTTTAGCATTTCAACATATGATAAACATTTCCTTTTCAGATACTTAAACTTAATGACACCAAAAAACTTGTTTCCCTATGTTTTATAACATCACCTAACAACTTTTTCATTTTCACTCTCATTCAATACTAAAAACTTACTGGGTCATCTTTGCTATCAACGAATATTATGACTGTCACATTACTTGCTTATGTATTTTCTTTCCCCTCTTTTTTTAATTTTTATGTTATTTATTTGCCTGTGTGTACATGTGGATGTGGAAGCCAAAGGTCGACATCAGGTGCCGTCCTCAGTCGCTGCCCCAAGGATCTACCTGTCTTCTGCCCCAAGGATCCTCTGCCTTCCTGCACTGAGATTGCAAGCACACATCACTGTATCCAGGAAAAATGTGAGCTCTATTGATTTTTGTTTTGTTTTGTTTTGTTTTTTTGTTTTTCAAGACAGGGTTTCTCTGTGTAACAGCCCTGGCTGTCCTGGAACTCACTCTGTAGACCAGGCTGGCCTCAAACTCAGAGATCCACCTGCCTCTGCCTCCCGAGTGTTGGGATAAAAGGCGTGCGCCACCACCATCTGGCAAAATGTGATCTCTTAAAATCAAACTCAGTCCTTCTCCTTGCACAGCAAGCGCTTCATGAACTGAATCATCTCCCCAACCACTCAACTTTTTCTTAAAAATTTAGAGGGAATTTGGAAAGGGAAACTGCCCTACATAATAACAAGTGATTCACTCCCTGTGCATATTCTTTTAGCATTCTTAGGAAGAGAACAGATATGGAGAGGTCAGACAAGCTCTCCAAAAGGACAAAAACATTTCTCCAGCTTTATAAGAACAGTACAGACATAGTTTGCTTGATCTAAGCGTGTGTTTATTAGTTGCCAAGAGCTTTGGGGAAGTCTGAGTATATTCTAAAGCAGAAACTAAATCCATGAGTTCACAGCTTAAAAATATGAAAAGAAAGAACGTGGAAGCTTGAACAATAAATGCATCTCAGTGAGAACACCAATGGTTAAACATGACAAGCGAGAGGTACGGTTCCAACTTCAGGATTAGTCTACGGTTTAGGAAGTCAGCTACATAGACGACCTTAAATGTTTTCTATCATTTCTAACGTAAGAACATGCAACTGTCTAACTGAAGGACACTTACAAGAGCTTGCTGATGAACGGGTCACCAGCAGTTGGTATTATAAAAGAGTTTCCCCAAAAAAGGACTAAGGAAATGGCAGAGAGTGCACTCATGGACAAGCTGGCTCAGGATTCTCTGGAAAAGGGAACATCAAGGTACAACCACAGCACGGCAATCAGACGTCATGGTCAAAGGTGACACAGCCCATCTCCAAGGCTAACAGAGCTGTAAACTTTCAAAAGCCAAGTCTACTAGAGGTGGCAGTAGTTCTAAAGACTGTCTCATGCTATCAATTGGCACGCAAGGAGAGAACAATTAATCGTGAGACATACATAGGTCCTTCTCTTCTGACAGTCTCCCTATCAGGGAAACAACAAAAGAGTCTCAAAGCCCGTGAGGGAAATACCATGAAATCTTTTGAAGGTGTCTTTCACTGTGGTTTTGAGTCATGAGACAAAAACTACCAAGTCAGACACATCAAGAGTCTAATGACGGTGGGCCACCAGTGTGAAACAATCAACTCCAACATATGAATCAAGACAGGTGCTTCTGAGCAGGAGTGGTACCTGCATCTAAGCAGAAGTCCACACCCCATCTAAAGACACTCCAACTCAAGAGGGGGACAACCAACACCACCGTAAAATAAAAACTGTTAAATTTACAGCATCTGTTTAAACACTTGGCTGGGTGTTTAACATAGTGCCTCTAGTTCAAAAATGACTGGGAATCAAACAGGAAGTAATTAACATGCACTGAGGGAAGCAGCCTGTTGATCAGCATCCCTAAACTAAGCACCAAGCACAGAGAAACATTAGTGCACAAAACATGCCAGGCCAGCATCATCCTAGGGAGAAGACGACAGGCAGAAACACATGAGAAGCCTGTAAAAGAACTTAGCAAAATGGTCAAAAATGAGCCGGGATACCCACGCAGTCGTGACGTCAGCATGCTAACTCAACACGGAAGTGGGAGTATGCAGAGCCCCTAATCTATCACTACAGCTTTAAAATTGACACTAGCCACCCAATCCTTGTGCTTTAATGAACAAGCATCATGACTGAAAAGGTTAGCGAAGCCCTTGACTGGCAATGGAGTCAGGTGACGGCTAGAGAGAAAACTCCCTAGTCCTCAGATCCTCACTCCCACCACGTAACGCCTACTCAGCAGGATGAAGTATAACCGCAGCTCCTGTAAAGTAGCTAGAGAAACCATCATACAAATACAAACACTCAGACAAGTAACTCGGGCAGTTTCTTCAACAAGGATAAGAGGAATTTTCACATGGATAAGCATGCTACCTCCTGGACGTCTTCTGGATTTCTTCGTGAAACAACCTAAAACCAAACAGACAGAAATAGCTCGTTATCAAATAAGATTTCACAGCTCTGTAATTATTTTCAATAGCATTTGCATAAAATTCCATCTGTGGAAAAGAAAATGAATGCTATATCACTTACTAAAAACTCAGTCAATATGGTAATTTCACTCTGCGATATTAAAACCTCAGGAGAAAAGCAGAGCACATTCGGTCCATGTGCATCCCACTCGTGAGAGAACACCTCAGCCGCAGTTACTGCACACTGTAATTCCAGCAGGCTATCTATCCCCTCTCAGACTCCAGACAAACTCAAGCACGGGGGACAACTGCACTTGGGCACGTGGACACTGATCTCTCCACATTGTCCCTTTGTGGTGCAAGGGGCTGAAACCAGCCTCATGCAAACAGGCAAGCACTACTCGTGAGCTACCACCTCAGCCTCTGTGTATTATTTCTTCCATTGTGTATGAATGCAGTTAGCACAATAACATTTCAATGTAAGAGAGACCCCACAGTGTTCAAACACATTCAATATCTGTGAGGAGTGATCACTGGACACCTAACGGTGAAAAAGGAAACAAAATTAACAAAAATGTAAATATAAGGGTAACCCTTCTTTTAATAACCCATGATGAGGGGCGAGGGCAGGATGTAGCAAAGGTGTCTGCTTGGTGAATGTGAGGCCGTAGCTTCACTCCCAGCAACAGAAAAGAAAGACAAGCAATTCTTTCAGGCTTCTCTGATACAAAGGTCAAAAAGCCCGAAATACTGACAAAACTTCAGAAAGGAAAAAGAAATAGCATTACAGGAAGGGAAAATCTCCTATTAATTTAGATTATAGATCACCTATCTATTTAAATATAACATTAATGAACTTTGGGGCTGCAAGGGTGTACTCTGAAGAGAAAAGCACACACACAAGCATGTTAAAAGTGGTTGTTCATGGGTAGGAGAAAGAAAGGGTTTTTAATAATCGATGACAACATATCAAAAACTGGAAATTAAGATCAACTTCTTACACCAGGCATGGTGGCACATTTAGGAGGCAATGGCAGAGGCAGGAAGATCTCTGTGAGTTCAGGACTAGCTTAGTCCACATGAGGTCAAGTTCCATGCAAGCCAGGGCTACACAGTAAAATCCAATATTTAAAAAAAAAAAAAAGGTATCACTTGTGACTTAAGTCCAAAAGAAAAACAAAAATATTGGACTTAAAGTTAAGCCTTAGTTAAATTACCCATCTTGATCTCTTATATAAATTAGGTAGAGAGTCAGGCGGATCTCTGTGAGGTTGAGGCCAGTCTGGTCTACAAAACAAGATCCAGGACAGGCACCAAAACTACACAGAGAAACCCTGTCTCAAAAAAACAGGAATTCAAATGGAAGAGCATACATTTCCCAACTTATTTCCACATCTCAGAGAACGCAGTGTGATAAGTAGCAGGCGGGGCAGTACTTTGTCCTGGACCCTTCCAGTGAAACTGGCCCTCACTGGACACAGTGGCATCCTAGAAACCTCCAGGAGCAGGGTCAGGTCTGAGAGTCTTCATAACAGAAGCATCTCATGGCTGTTACAGGAAATACAGGAAGTCAAAGCTGAAGGACTTGGACAGCCAAGTGAAGTCTTCACTCTACTCTTGCAGTTACAAAAGACACTACGCTTCACGCTTCACCCTTCACCCTCCAAATATTTCCAAATGAAGGGAGAAATTTATGTAGACAGAATTCAGAAAACTAAATCAAAGCTATTTGTGGGGCAGGGGATGTGGCTCCGACCAAGCACTTGCCTGGCATGCAGGGGTCCTGAGGGGTGCACAGGGGAGAAGAGAGGTAACTGTGGAGCATTAGCAGTCTCGCTCCCCACAGCTTAAGCTCCGAGAGGTCAGAGCAAGCGCACAGGGCCACGTGTCCTGACTCTCCTTCCTCCTCTGGGCTTCTGCTTCCCTTCCATGCTCCTCCTCCCACTCAACACGGTGAACACTGAGCAGCAGGCCGGGACCCTGCTTTCAGCCTCCTCTTCACCGTTAGCGGGCTAGGCCTGTGCTGACTCAGCGCAAGGCACTCTGCCAAGAAGGGAAACCATCTGACTGTGTATTCGCCAAGCATTTTGTACTAATGATTTATTTCATTCCTTCCACAATCTTTAAGTGACGCTAGAGTGAGTTACTGTGCACTCACCTCTTCAGACAACAAAAGTTCATGTTAGTCACCTTCAGATTTGGAGTTAGAACCGTGATTGATCCGCTCTGTGGCACTTTCAGCAATAACTAAGTTCTCTCCTTTCCACAAGGCCCTGCCACCATTAGGTTTCATTATTACATTTATTCATCCAGCACGCCCTAGTGCCCGCTGGGCTGCCGCGCACTGGGGACAAGGGAGCACACATGGTCTGTCTCCTATGCTACTTGCATAAAAATGCTGTCACTGCCCAGATCCACGGCCAAGTTCAATGCCTGCCATCTCAGCAAGGGACTCTGTACCTACATTACCCTCCTGCACCCTGGAGCTGAGAGAGCTCAGTGGGTAGGAGCACTTGCTTCTCTTGGACAGGATTGCCAAGCTCAGTTCCCAGGACCCACGCCAAGTGATTTACAACCACTCAGAACTCCAGCACCAGGAGTGAGGCCTCCAAGGACACTCACACATGTGACATACACTCACATAGACACACACACACACATACACACACACACACACACACACACACATATAAATATTTTTTAAAGGAGAAAGGAAACAAACACAAAGACTAGAATAACATGAATCAAGTCCAAATGTCTACTGCTAACAACACTTGATTTTATTATTATCTTGCATGCATGTGTGTGTGTGATGGAGTGTGTGTGTGTGTGTGTGTGTGTGTGTGTGTGTGTGTGTGTGTGATGGGGTACACATGTGTGTGAGATGAGTACATGCATATGTGTGATTGATAGGGTACATGTGTGTGATGGGGTGCATGTATGTGTGTGACAGGATGCATGTGTGTGTGACAGGTACATGTGTGTGTGATGGAGTGTATGTGTGTGTGTGATGGGGTACACATGTGTGTGAGATGAGTACATGCATATGTGTGATTGATAGGGTATGTGTGTGTGATGGGGTGCATGTGTGTGTGAGATGGGTACATGTATATGCATGATGGGGTGCATGTGTGTATGTGACAGGTGCATGTGTGTGTGACAGGGAGATCAAAGGACAACTGTGGTCAGTTCTCTCCTTCCACTTCTGTGTGGGTTTTGGAGATGGAGCTCAGGCTGTCATGCTTACATCATCTGGTGACAAGCACCCTCACCCACTGAGCCATCCTACCCACCCACTAGCAACGCTTTCTGCATCATTCTCATCAGTCACTGGAAATCTGAGCAAAGTATTTTACCACACCCAACATGAACAAAATTAAGCCCTCAGACCCAAACTTTTAGAACTTTTAAATGTATATTAGCAATTACAAGTAATAACACTAAAATAAAAACACTGCAAATTCACTAGATTGCCAAGTGCTTAGCGGTATTTTTCTGAGTGAAGTTACACAGTCATAAGGTTCGGCCAACAAGTCCCACTAAACCTGGATGAGGCGGTTACTCCTCTAAAGGTCACGGTATCCACTGCAGCATCAGTTACGGGGTCGAGGGAGCACCAGGCATTCTTTCAAAGAGTCTCTAGGTGTTAAGAATTTTGTCGACAAATCATCCTGAGACATACTCTCTTACAATGCTGCATCAGCACCACATGGACCAGCAGTGCTCACTGACATCATCTTCAAAGGAAGAACTTAGAGTTTCCATTTTCCTTTATGTAAGGAAGAGTCCTTAGTCACCCTTGCACATCTCTAAAGGGCTGCCATACTGTGTGGTGTCACCTGACAGCTCAGCTCTTCTAAAAATAATTTATTCATCTTTATTCCATGTGTATTCATGTTTTGCCTGCATGTATGTCTGCGTGAAGGAGTCAGATCCCCTGAAACTGGAGTTACAAGCAGTTATGAGCTGCCATGTGCATGCTGGGAACTGAACCCAGGTCCTCTGGAAGAGCAGCCATGCTCTTAACCACTGAGCCATCTCTGTAGCCCCTGACAATTCAACTTTTATTTTTAGGTTGTTGGTTCGTTATGATCACCATCACTAATATAACACCTAAAAGCTGGAGCACAGTGGGACGCTGCCTGTGTTTGTAGTTCAGATGATCAGTTCATTGCAGCAGTCACCTCTGAGTTTAAGAAAGCAAAGTCTACAGTGAGGTTAACCACCTCTATTGCACAGAAAATGAAATGCTTTGCTTTGTCACAACAGTGGCACCTGGATGTGCTCAGCAAAGCCAGTGCCCCAGGAACAGAGCAGGACAGGACCCCACCTTTCCAGGACACAACTCAGTAGTCAAGACACCCCAAATTTTTCATTCCCAAAGAAAAATAAGTCAGCCAGAAAGAAGGAGATGCACTTTAGCACAGCAGGAAGATGGAGCAGGAAGATGATGGAGCAGGAAGATGATGGAGCAGGAAGATGATGGAGCAGGAAGATGATGGAGCAGGAAGGAGCTCTGAACTAAAAACAAAGGGGTTGAACAGTGGCTCCAGTCCTGGCCATAAACCTGTTAGAGTTGGGGGTAGGGTGGGGTTGGGTTTTCTGTCACTTTAGTACTAAATCAAAGAAAGGGCTGCCTAAAACTAGCCTGAGTCCACCAAGACACTTGTCAGTGTCTATGAGGACACAGACCAGAAGCACAACTCCCCATCATCCATCACCTGGCACCCCTAGACTTCTAGGGACCTTAACCCAGGACACCAGGATGTGTGGCTTTGATGCAGGAACTTCAGAATTAGTCATTTTATGAGGCAGAGCTGGAGTTTAACAGGGACATTTTAATATAGACTTTAAGCACAATGGTTAAGAGAAAGAGAAACACTCAGAAGGACAGACAGACACACCCAGAAGTACCATGTGGGCTTCTCAAAGAGTCACAGAAATGAGGGTATGGCCCCTCAAGGAAACTTGCAGCTCCTTGTTTTTTACTACAGTCATCCAGGGATTTGGGTGAGATTTGAAGTTACTATCTTTACAGGGTTGCCAAGACACCGAAATGAGCTTGCTAGGTGGTCCTGTCTAGCCAGACAGGATTATAACTGATAAGTAAAAATCTAGCTCATAGGGACACAAAGGGTAGGCTATCTCCAATGTAAACTAAGATAACGGTTACATTTGAGATTCTTGGGCAAAGTCTAGGTCAAGGAATGAGGCTCTGCCCAGGGTTATACACAACCAGGCCTTAAGTCTGGATCACTGTTATATGGAAACTATGTTGTTAACTGTGCTGGAATTCTGGCTTCTTAGCTGGTCAGAGACTTCAATCTGACTCATGTATAAGGTGGTCTTTCGCCTTCCTGTGTCTCTACAATGTTCCTATCTTTCTATCCTGCTTCATGTCCTCCATGCTTATCCTGAGACCATGGCCATACTCTGCAGTGTGGCCTACCTCAGGCCACAATGATCAACAGATCACAACACCAGTCAGTCCCCAAAATTAAACAGAGTGCTAACCCATTTTACCTACTTCTTAATAAATACTATAACAGTCCTTAAAAGTCAGGTCAAAAGTACTTTTTTTGGGGGGAGGGGGGGTGTTGAGACAGGGTTTCTCTGTGTAGTTTTGGTGCCTGTCCTGGATCTTGCTCTGTAGACCAGGCTGGCCTCGAACTCACAGAGATCCGCCTGGCTCTGCCTCCCAAGTGCTGGAATTAAAGGCGTGTGCCACCACTGCCCAGAGACAAAAGTACTTTTATGGACTGAATATGTGGCTTGGTCATTGAATGCTTGGCTTGGTGTGCAGTGTCCCCCATAAACTCCTATGTTTGAGCACTGGGTCCCCAGATGTGGTGTGGAAGGTTGTGGAACCTTAGGAGTTGAAGCTATATATAGCTGGTATAAGCAGGGAAACAGGGCCAGGCCTTTCAAGGTTATGCTTGTGTCTGGTTCTAGGCTAGTTGGTTCCTGTCTGCAAAGCGCAAAGGAACTCTACCTCATGCTTACACCACACAGAGCAGCCACAGCTTCCTTCCTGCAGTGAGCCACAGCAAGCTTTCTTCCCCTCGGCTGTTCTGTTAGCTGTTCACCCCAACAGTAAGAGAAACAGCTAACACACCCAGCGTGTGAGGAGTGGAGGTAAGGTAAAGCCTCACCACCACATGTACACGCCACAAACATGTACATGTGCATGCACACTGTTCCAGCTAATTATCATCCTCTCAGACATGTATAAAGGAGTTCCCTTTTCTTGAATAAACAGCTACTAGAAAATAAAACTACAAAAATTATTCAGCTCTCATTACTGTATTTCCTAAGCCATCAGAAACCAGTCACAGAAGGACATTCAACTTCAGTTTTAAGAAGCTAACTGTGTGTGTGTGTGTGGGGGGGGGGGGGGGGGGGGTTGGGACAGGAAACAGGATTTGCCGATGGTTAAGACTAAAGGAGAGGTAACACAGTATAAGACCTTTTGAGCAGAGGGCCTATCACCGGTCCTCAGGAATGAGGCTTGGATGTATATGATCCCACAGCAGTCTGAGATGAGAAAATCCATGGCCCTGAGCTCTCCAAGGCACCAATATTAAACTGGGTAATACCCCACTTCTTTGAGGTTGAGGTCATCCAACCGCCAGGAAACTCATTTCCCAAGACCTTGACCCTGTAAGATCTGTCATGTGTCCTCTGCTTTGCAGTTTGATGCAGGTGGACACAATGATTTGACCAACGTGAACCCTGGGACTTTCCAAAGGCACCTCCACATAACGCCTAAAGCCTAGACCAGGAAGAGCTCCATGTGAAACACAAATATCCCTTGGAAGGGGCTGATTCCAAGGTCCCTTCAACAACCCAGACAAGCAAGAGGCTACATCTACTGCTAAGGTCACTGCTGTTTGCAGACACTGCACAGCAGCACCACAGATGGGCACTGAGCAACCCACAGTACCCAAGTCCTCTCATGGCTACTCCACCATCAGGATTCAGCTAAGAAGGTAACTAACAAAGTACTATGTTTAAATACAACATAAAACGCAAAGTAAAGATGATAAAATGTAACAGAGAGGGCCGTGCCCGTTTTACCTTTCACAGACACAAATCTCTAAGAGTGCTGAAGAGATGGCAGGCTACACAAAAGGAATGCTGTGTGACACTGAATGGGACTCCCTGCGGTGACCCAGTACACCAAATGGCATGTTCATCAATCTAACACACGCAACCTTGGCTTTCAGACATTAACTTTCAGGAAACCCATAATTTCATACGGATACATTGCCATCTTTAAATTGCATCTCGCACACACAAAACCATGACTCTGGCAGGATGATTAAGCACGCCAAAGCGTTCAGCTCATATATATAATTGTCTTCTTACCAAATTCAACCTCCAATTCACCATAGCACCTGCATCTCAGCTCCTCGCTCCCTAGCCTCCCTGCAGAGACGCAGGTGTCACAGGCTGGCAAGAAGATGTGGGCCAGCTATCACCTGCCAACCAGGTAATCTGGCCCCCAGAGACAGCACCTGCACAAGCCATCATCAGACATTTACATTTCCTAGTTCTCTGAAGCCAGTGAGCTCCCAGATAAGACAGACAAGTCACTGGGACAAATTCTAGGCATTCCACTTTCTAATGAGTTCTCATGAAAGGTTAGAGCACTATGGACTGGATGTCTGTGTCCCCCAAAACTCCCATGCTGACACTTCCCTCTGTTCGCAATGTCCGGATATAAGGCCTTTGGGAAATAATTAGGGACTAGTATCCTCACAAGAAGAATATAAATGATCCCTCAGTCATAAAATCCAAGAAGAAGGCAGACATCTGCAACCTAAGAATCAGGCACTCTCCAGACATTGAACCAGCTACACCTTGACCACAAGCTATCCAGCATCCAGAACTATGGTTTTTTTTTTTTTAAAAAAAAAAAAAAAAAAAAAAAAGTCTGTTGCTTAAGCTACATAGCCAATAGTATCTTGTTACAGAACCTGGTGAACACAAATTGACTAAGACAGGAATTGGAGGATGTTGAGATGTCTAAGTAGATAAAAGTGATTGTTGCCAAACTTGACAACCTAAGTTCAAATCCTGGGACTCACTTAGTAGAAGGAGAGAACCAACTCCTGCAAGTTGCCATCTGGCCTCCATGCTAACACACACAAATAAACAAATGCAACAAAAGACAGGAATAGCAGTTTTCCACATTATTGAAAACGCAGCTCTCAAGAGCCTGGCAGTAACACTCGAACAGTAGATACTCAAATGCTGCCCGAGTTGTTGTTTTACTCTTAGCAAACTTTACAGTTACAGCACCAAACTACAGCAAACTATTTCCCAGCCCAGGTTCAAAGAAAATCAAAATTCAGGAGCTGGAGAGATGGCTCAGTGGTTAAGAGCACTGGCTGCTCTTCCAGGGGACCCAGGTTCAATTCCTAGCACCCACATGGCAGCTCACAACTGTCTGTAACTCCAGTTCCATGGGATCCACAGAGACATACATGCAAGCAAAACACCAATGTACATTTAAAAAAAAAAAGAAAAAAAAGGAAAAGAAAAGTTCTGAATGTTTAGAAAATTTGCAGTTTATAACAAATGTGAGTATCTGAGATGTCAATAAACAAATTTACATTTTTTAAATCCATTTACTAAAATTTTGGCATATGAGAGTTTTTAGGTTAAACAGTGTAACAGTCGAAAAGGAAGGGTAGAATAAACCCAGACCTGGACAGAACAGAAAAATTTGAGTCATGAGTTTTCCAATATTTAAGTGCCCATCACTCACAATGGACAGGAAAGCCCATGAGGGACATGCACAGTATGTAATGAAATGTTTCATATGGGCATCAGCAGCACAGCACAGTGCTTGTCACCAGCCTAACTTCATTCAAATGCAAAGTCCACTCCCTGCTTACTAGTGATCCTGAATAAGGAACTTCTCTAAGCCTCCACTCCCCATCAGCAGTGAGAGAAAACAACAGTACTCACTCACTGGCAACTTTTTGTCTGTTGACATCAAGTGCTTAATTCACAGCAAGCACCATCCTAGTGTCTGCTGTCATCGTCCAATCAATGTCAGCTACATGGAATGAGGGTAGACATGGCTCAGCTTGAAACTCCAAATTATGTGAAAAACTGAAAACCTCGGCAGGCTATGGTGGTGCACACCTCAATCCCAGCACTCAGGAGGCAGAGGCAGGCACATCTCTGTGAGTTAGAGACCAGCCTGGTCTACAGAGCAAGTTCCAGGACAGCCAGGGCTACAAGAGTGAAACCCTGTCTTGAAAAAAAAAAACAGAGAGAGAGCCTGAAAACCTCAAAGCACAGCCCAGATTGAAGAGTTAAACAAATGGGGATTTTATATGTTTATGTGGACGTGCTCCACAAGACTCCTTACTTTTAACTCATCAATTCTAAGATAAGCAGTCACAAAGTGGGCATGCTCAGAACCAGTCAAGCGGTTGTTCAGATGCAATCCTATGTAAGCCTAACCTTGGGTCAAGAAAGCCTCCAACTGTGCATGACTGCTCTGGAAACTTCTGTATCTTACATTCTAGTAAAATACTTCTGGTTACTCTAAAAACAAAAACTAAAAAGAAGTAATAGGGAACCTGTTGGTTTGCCTGTAAATTACCATGAAGTTATTGCAAGCCTGCCAGGTTCCAGAAAATTAAAAATAGGAAGAAAAAGAAAAGTACTAAAGAGACTTAAGATAAAAGAGTTCCTTTGTTTCCCAAAACGTAATGATTCCAATTCTACTCCTGACATCAAAAATACAGAAACTATTCCTCAAAGCTCAATCAGGAGCAGGAAACATGCAGAAGGTTCTCCTAACTTTCATCTTGGGGAGTTCTCAGGGGAGCACCATTTACCTGATTAGTTCTCCTGAGGAAAGATGTTTTTCTTCTTAAGTTCCAAAAAAGCAATAAACATTTTACTTGATTTATAATGTTAGGCCTAATTATTTTTAAAACACACCTCCATGTTTATCCTTAATTTAAAAAATAAAATATGAAAGCTGGGGAGCCACTGAGACGGCTCAGTGAATAAGCCTGACAACCCAGGGTCAATCTCCAGAGCCCAATTGGTGACAGAAGGCAAGTTATTCCCACAAGCTATTCTCCGACATCCACATGCATGCCAGTGGCCCACACTCACACAGAAACATGCACACACACAAATAAATAATGTTAAAAACAAAACAAAAACTTCAGGCTGTGGGCACAGCTCAGTGGCACAGGCTCTCACTTCTGTGAGACCCCAGGTTTGATCCCCAGCTCTGACAACAACCACAAAAACAACAACAGGAAAAAAAACAACACTAACATTGTAAAAAAACACAATCTGTAACACAAGCAGTAAATGGGGACAAGCACTTAGAGAGAAGAAAGTCAATGTCAACAGTCTTCAAGTTCAGTGACCATGGCAACAGGCAGCATGCACAGCACGTGCATGAGGGCACATCTTGAGCTACATCACCTCATTTATATTGGAATATTTTGTTTGCCTGCACACCAGGAGGGGGCACCAGATCTCATTACAGATGTCTGTGAGCCACCATGTGGGTGCTAGGAATTGAACTCAAGACCTCTGGAAGAGAGGCCAATGCCCTTATTCACTGAGCCATCTCTCCAGCCCTTATACTGGGATATTTTAAATCTGCATTTGATCAACCTTCCTTTTAGAAAAGTAATAATACAATTATCATCCTCGGGGCTTTCAGTTAAGCTCCACAGACAGCAACACTCCCAGGCCCTTGTAGGCTCCATCTTTCTTCCACATCCAACACCCTCTCCTTTCTTGCCTCCTCCCATCTTCCACACCCGGAGCCACAGCAATCTGTCTTCTGAATTCCCACAGCGCTCTCCTGTGGTGTCTGTGGCACTAAACACTTCCCTATACACTGTATCTATTTAAGCACAGTAAACTCCATTCCACCGTAAGTAGAAAAGGGAAGCCGGAGCACTCCCTTGCATACCTTATAGTGCCAAGTACCTGGAAATACACACCTACTACATATGGTGCCTAGAATAAAGAGGAAAACATTCTGAGCTGGAGAGTGACTCAGTGATTAAGAGCACTCACTGCTTTTGCAGAGGACAGGGTCAGGTCCCAGCACCCACATGGTGGCTCCCTATGGTCTGTAGCTCCAGTCCCAGGAGATTGAATTACTTCTTCTGGACTCTGCCTACACCAAGCACACATGTAGTACACATACCTACGTGCAGGCAAAACACTCACATACATAAAACAAAAATACATACATCTTAAGAAGAAAAAAGAAGAGGAAAAACTCCATCTGGGGGCCACTGCAGCAAGCGGTGCTTTAGCTGAAATGAAACCACTACCAGTGCTAGAAACCTCCTCTCTGTCTAGTAAGAGGCAGAGGCCTGTATGCAGATGGATGCAACCTTGGTGTTAACAGTTTGAGTTTGAGTACACTGGTGTGCTAGGCACCTCTTGTCTATTGACTAGTTCTGATTCTATAAGCTTTGTGTCAGGAAACCACAGATCTCAATGACTAAAAAGGCCTCAAGAATGGTACAAGAAGAATCCCTTCATCCTGTTATATTCTCATACCCCACCCATACGACAATCTGACCTACCAAAAGAGAAGGCAGACTTCTCCCTATTCTTCACCAAGCTGATCTTCTTGCTATCTTAAACAAAGTTGCTCAACCCAGCATCTTCCATCTGTCTGACTCAGCACCATTTCTAAATGCCATCAACCACTTGCATGTCCCAAGTTTGGCGTACCCCAATCTATTCTCTCAGGTTTCTCGGGGTCTGCTTCCTGCGTGCTTTCTAAATAGATACTGTGCTATTATTACTCCTTCACCCATACCTGACTTCTTCAAAACTGAGTTCATTCCTGACACTGTATTCATCCTGGAGTTAGGCAGAAATGGTTCCAAAGACCAAAGCTGCTGCTGCTTTGCAACAGAAACTTTAGCAAACTTCTAAACTTCCTTGAATCTGTTTCCTCATCATGAAGTTGAAAACTAAACTGGGGGATGGGTAAAAAAAATGCCTAGCATACACACAAGCACTACACACATAAGCACTTATTTCATGTTATTATTACTCTCACTTTCCTCTTAGGAAAATGAGTAGTTTTCAAAATTCAAGCTGAGCAACAAAATTTAAGAGAAACAGTGCTAAACTTGGAACAATGAACTCATGTAAACAGCCTCGAGAAAAAATTTTAACATTTATTTATTTGCAGGGGAGATGGGGAGGGGGGACACCTTTGGCTGCCAGAGGACAATCTGCAGGAGTGAGTTCTCTCCTTCCATCACATAGGTCCCAGGAACTGAACCCAGGTCTTCAGGCTTGACAGCAAGCACCTTTATCTACTGGGCCATCTTGCCAGCCCAGCCTGCCCTCAAGGCAGCTCAGGTAAGATCACTTAAGTACACATGCATATCCTCCTGAAAAGGCTCAGAAGAACTCAGATACAAAGGCTAGAGGTCCAAGATAGGTAAACTAACAGTGAGACCTTTGCCAACAGCCTATCTGCCTCACAGCAAACCGCTCACTTAAAGAGAAGTTAAAAGGAGACAGCTCTTCAGTTACATAAGCCAGACAACACACCCACTAACATTTTTAAGTCTGTGTTTTCCCTCTGGGTCAAGCCAGCCCACTTCTGCAAATTTCATTCTAAGAGAAAGTCCAAATGGGACAGAGACTAGGTCATCCATTTAAAGTCATCCACCAGTATTCCACCCCAGAATGGCTAGTGGAGCCTGCCATCCCATATCTGCAACCACCCTAGTCTACCTAGAGTCCATTCTCCTGCCTAGGGTCACCATCATTTCCATCCGGGGTCCCCATCATCTCCATCCTGTGGTCCTGACTCCTGCCGAGAGTTCCCAGCATCTCAATCCTGGAGTCCATTCTCCTGCCTGGGGTCCCCATCATCTCCATCCTGGGGGGTCCCCATCATCTCTATCCTGGAGATCTGACTCCTGCCAAGAGTTCCCAGCATCTCAATCCTGGAGTCCGGTTTCCGGCCTGGAGTTTCCATCATCTCCATCATGGAGTACCAATCTCCTGCCTGGGGTCCCCACCACCTCCATCCTTGAATCTCTTCTCATGCCTGGAGTCCCTGTCTCCTGCCTGGGGTCCCCAGCGTCTCCATCCCGGGGTCCCGTCTCTGCCTGTAGTTCCTGTCTAATACCTAGGGTCTCTTGTCTGAGTCTCCATCCCCAAGAGTCCTACCTACCACTAGCCGCACCCAGCCGCAGTGGGGAGCCGGTGCCCCGCCCCGGTGTCCCTATCCAGGCACTCACCCGGGCGGTAACCTTATAGACCGTGTAGCCCCTGGGGTGTCGCTGGGGCTCGGTGACAGTGTAGAAGCGGGCCAGGTCGGCACTGTGACCCCAAGGAGAGGTCATCCTCCCTCCGCCCCTGACTCCGCCAGCTGGGGACCATCGGGACGCCCCAGCCCCAGCGGACCCCAAGCAGCACACAGCACCACGACGAGGGGGCGGTGGCTCCTGGGGCCTGCCGCGGGGATCTGCTTCCGGATCATCACATACACTTCCGGATCAGCCTCGTCAGCGTTCGGGAAAGGAGAGGCGCCGCACTGGATTCTCTCCGAGAGCCGGTCCCAATCGCTGTGGACACCCGAGGCGTGACTACTAAGTCTCCTCCTGCACTAGCTTCCGTAGTCTAGAATTTGCGAGCTGGTGAAAGGTTTGCGCTTCCCGCCCTGTGTAGAGCCCTGGGTGATGGAAGCAGGCGCGCCCAAGCTAAGCATCATCTGAGACAGGATTCCTCTGTGTAGCTTTGCGCCTTTCCTGGATCTCGCTCTGTAGACCAGGTTGGCCTCGAACTCACAAAGATCCTCCTGGCTCTGCCTCCCAGTGCTGGGATTAAAGGCGTGCGCCATTTTTTCTTTAGATGGAGCCTCTCGCCTGCAGCCTGCCTTGCCATTACCATGGCTGCATGCACTGCAAACCTCAACCACACATAGAGGTTCACCCCTGTGACCGGCACTCCCAGGAGGACTCGTGCGACTAACATGAGTAAAATAGTGAGGTTTCGGGTCAACCTGCCTCAAAACAGACAAAACCTCCCAGCCACAGGATCCAGGATAGGCTGCCATACGTCCTAGGTTGGTTGGTTGGTTAGTTGGTTGGTTTTTCAAGACGGGGTTTCTCTGTGTAGCCCTGGCTGTCCTGGAATTTGCTCTGCGGACCAGGCTGGCCTCGAACTGACAGAAATCCAGCTACCTCTGCCTCCTGAGTGCTGGGATTAAAAGCATTCACCACCACCACGAGGCTAAAAGTTTTTGTTTGGTTGGGTTGTTTTTTGCTTTGTTTTTGTTTCTCTTTGTTTTTAACTCTCCTAGATTCTTAAATGCGCGTCTGTTGGGGGTTTCATGGAGGGAGGCAAAGTCACTCCAAAGAGTCTCCAGTTCCAACTGATTGCCATCCCCTGCCTGGGATCAGAGTCCTCATTCCCCAAAATGTTCATTGCAAGGCTTTGTCATTCTCAGATCTGTATCTCTTGCTTCCCTGCCCCTAACTCCTAGAACACACAATTGGAAGAGAGAGAAAGGGAGACACACACACACACACACACACACACACACACACACACACACACACACACAAAGAGGGAGAGAGAGCGAGCACTAGAGACAGAAGTTCAAGCACTGGTTGCTCCAGAGGACTGAGTGAGGTTCCATTCCCAGCATCCAAGTGGCAGCTCACAACTGCCTGTAACTCCAGTTCCAAGGGATCCAGTATTCTTTTCTGGCTTCCTCCAGTACACAGGCAGCGTACACACCTAAGTGCAGGCAAAATACCTATACACATAAAAACCTGTTTTACAAAGGGGAAAAGAGGAGTGACTTTACCACAGTTCTTCATCTTCTCACTTCTCCATTTCGGCCTGACAGTCTTGCTGAAAACTTGCTTCCCTTGTGGCCTGAATCTTACCCTCTTTGACAGAAGGAAAAACATTATTCCAGTAATATCTCCACTCTGTGTTTAATCTCTCACTACGAGGCTCTACTGAGCCTATATAGTCTTTTTTCTTAGATGTATTCCTTTTATATATGTGAGTGTTTTACCTGCTTACATGTATGTGCACCACATGCATACCTGGTACCCACAGAGATCAGAGAGAGCATCACCTCCGATCCCCTGGAAGTGGAGTTAGGGACGGTTGTGAACCACCATGTGAGTTCTGAAAACCAAACCCAGGTCCCCTGCAAGAGCACCAAGCGTTCTTAACTGCTGCGTTCTCTCTTCAGCTCAAACCTCTACCTTCTTAAAAACTGCCTGTGGCTTATTCATTAACCCTGAATTTACTACCTACTATGTGCCAGATGTTAATTAAGCATGGGAATTATAAAGATCATCCCTCTCTACATAGCATGTAGTATGTAACAAAACATATCGTGATAAATATCATGACAGGTACATAGCATGGATCATACAGATACATAGCTTATGAATCCAGAATGGTTCCCTAAGGCTTTCTGTTCAAGGGACACTGGCCGACATGGGGAAGGCAGATGGCAGTTCCAGAAAGAAGGAGCAGAGGGGATCCTTTTGCCTTTCCCCCTTCTTCGAATCAGTTGTGTGGATGTTGCATCTTTTCCTTGCTCCTGGTCAGTCTAGCCTCAGTACTAGGTAGATACTTGGAAAATGCTCCAAATAAATTTCCTGATAACCCCATCATACCCAGGACTTTCAGCTTTAGGCATTTCTGGCTGTTCTTACATTTTCATAGCTCTTACCTAGTATGAGTTCACATTGCCTTTTTTTTTACTCTTGTTTCTCAGGATTTTTGCCTCTGGTCTTTTGTCAACTCTGGTGAACTCACAAATCTGTGTCTCCATTCACATCTCTCTGCTAGGTCTTAGACTCTGCCTACATCCAGTTGACACTGAAAACATGGCTGATCAAAGTCTGAGCTTTTCCTTCACGCCCTGTTCCTGTTTCCCTGGCTAGTTCCGTTTTCTGTGTCATTACATTCCTCAGCTGCTGGGAATGGTCCCTGGAGATCTTCTTCCCCACCGTCTCCAAGTTTGTTTGATTTACCAAATGCTGCTGGTCAAAGTAGACCAGAAAAGGAAATGCCGGGACTCGGGAGGTGGCTCAGCTGCTCTTATAGAGGACCTAGGTTTGGTTTCCAGCACCCACATGGTAGCTCAGTACCATGTGTGTAATTCCAGTTCCAGGGACTCTGAGGCCATCTTCTGACCTCCATAGACACTGAGACACTCATGCAGGCAAAACACCTACACACATAAAAATAAACCTTTTTTTTTTTAAGAGAAAGAAAAGATACACATTGAAAACACCACTGAGGAGACTTTGTAAGAATGGTCTTGTTGCCCTTCATGTCCACTCTTTGGATGATTTTGTTATTTTAGGCTGTGCTAGGGCTCAAAGGCAGGCATTTATGCTTGCTAAGCATATACTCTGCACCTGACAGCCCAAGAAAAGGATCAGGAATAAGGAAGGATCAAGTTTACTGATAAAGAGTCTAATCCATTAAGAAGACAGACTAACTCTAGATGTATTTGCATCTAATAACAAGCCTTTAAAGTATATGAAGCAAAAACATTGAAGCTAAAATAATCAATTCTACAATTATAGCTAAGATTTAAAAACTTATGGCAGGGCTGGAGAGATGGCTCAGAGGTTAAGAACACTGGCTGTTCTTCCAGAGGTCCTGAGTTCAATTCCCAGCACCCACATGGTGGCTCTGTAATGAGATCTGGCTCCCTCTTCTGGCCGGCAGGGACACATGCAAACAGAACACTGCGTATGTAATAAATAAATCTTTAAAAAAAAAAATTTAAAAAAAAAAACCTATGGCAATGATTTTTATTACATATGTGTGTCTGTCTGTCTCTCCCCACCCCACCCTACCCCCGTGTGTATTGGTTCTCTCCTCCCACCATGTGGGTTCCAGGGACTGAACACAGACAGCCAGGCTTGACGGCAACCGTTACCTATTGGGCCATCTCACACAATCAATAACTGTTTTTCTTTAAGTCACAAATAGGGGGCCAGGCGATGGTGGCGCTCGCCTTTAATCCCAGCACTCGGGAGGCAGAGGCAGGCGAATCTCTGTGAGTTTGGGGCCAGCCTGGGCTACAGGACAGGCTCCAAAGCTACACAGAGAAACCCTGTCTCAAAAAACCGAAAAAAAAAAAGTCACAAATAGGACTTTTTAATTGTTACTAATAAAAATTTAGACTTTAGGGCCAGGAGGTCATCTTCTGACCTCACGCCTTTATTCCCAGCACTTGGGATCTGAGGCAGGCAGATCTCTATGTATTCAAGGCCAGCCTGGTCTACAAAGCAAGTTCCAGGACAGCCAGAGCTGTTACATAGAGAAACCCTATCTTTAAAAACCAAAAAAGAAAAAAAAAATCAGGAAATTAGCCAGCACAGTGGTACATACCTTTAATCCCAGCACTTAGGAGGTAGAGGCAGGTGGGTCTCTATGAATGCAAGACGAACCTAGTCTCCACAGTGAGCTTCAGGTGAGCCAAGGCTACAGAGAGACCTCATCTAAAAAGATAATAATAATAATAATAATAATAATAATAATAATAATAATAATGAGGAAGAGGAGGAGGAAGAGAAGAAACTGAATTTTGAATAGGTCCTTCGACTGCAGCTTCCTGTCCACCAGCTCATCAGCTCGTCAGCTTGAGTGCCTGTGTTCTCACTAGTGGCTTTTTCATTACTTTCCACCTGCACCATGAAATACTATGAGTTTTCCCAACTCAAACCTAGGCTTGAGCATTTTTACCTACCTAAGGAAGACATTGTGAAGAGGATACATGACTACATGAGAGAGCCACCTGCCCCTGCCTCCCTAGTGCTGGGATTAAAGGCATGCACTACCACACCTGGTTTGAGTATGAAGTTTTAAAACTCTATTATTGACCTTTTGATACCAGGGTGATCAGCAAGAAAGGAGCTAGGAAGAAAGTGGTTGATCCATTTTTAAGGAGAGATTGGTATGATGTGAAAGTTCCAGCAATGTTCAATATTAGAAACATTAGAAAATATTAATCACAAGGACTCAAGAGTCATGTGTTTGAAGTGAGTCTTGCTAATGTACAGAATGGCAAAGCTGCATTTAGAAAATTCAAGCTAATTACTGAGGATATTCTGGACAGAAACAGACTAACTTCAGTGGCATATATCTTATGTGGGACAAAATGCGTTCCATGACGAGATGCTGCCAGGTGTACTAGGGAGCCAGGGGCAGGTGGGTCTCTGAGTTTGAGGTCAGCGTCACCTATAGAGCAAGTTCCAGGACAGCTAGGGCTACACAGGGAAAATCTGTCTCAAAAACCAAAAACAAACAAACACAAAAAAATCCAACTCCTAACACAGAAGCCCCTCCCCCAACCCCATAAAGTTTTATGTCCTAAGTGAGTGTCTCAGTCACTTTATTGCAGTGAAGAGACACCATGACCAAGGCAATGTACAGAAGAGTTCATTGGGGCTCACAGTTTCAGAGTGTTGTGGGATATTTGTACACTGGATGAAAATGTGTTGCTGTGATTGGTGTAATTAAAAGCTGAATGGTCAATAGCTAGGCAGGAGGTTTAGGTGGACTTCCAGGAAGAGAGAGAAGTAGGAGAGGAATCTAGGTGCTAAAGAGATGCCTTGGGAACTCTAAAGAAGTCAGACATACAGTACAGATCAGAGGTAACTGAGCCACACAACAGAAGGCAGATTAAAATAAATGGGTTATTTTAAGTTATAAGAGCTAGTGGGACAAGCCTAAGCTAAGGGCAAGCTTTCATAGTTACTAATAAGTCTCCATGTCATTATTTGTGAGCTGGAGGCCCAAAGAAAAGTCCATCCACACAGAGGGTTAGAGTCCATGAATATCATGGCAGCAGGCAGGCATGGTGCTAAAGCATTATCTGAGCTCACATCCTGATCTACAGGCACAAGGCAGAGAGATAGCTAACTGGGAATGGCATGGGCTTTTGAAACCTCAAAACCCAACCCCAGTGACACACTTGCTCCCTCCAACAAGGCCACACCTCCTAATCCTTCCCAAACAGCTTTGTCAATTGGCTGGCTGGACCACAGACGACAACCAAGTATTCAAATACATGAGCCTATGGGGCCATTCTCATCCAGACCACCACTGGGGGGCATGGTGGTGAATGCTTTTAATCCCAGAGATGGGTGGATTTCTTGAGTTTCAAGTCAGACAGGGTACATAGTAAGACCCTGTCTAAAATAAATAAATAATAAAAAATAACCAACAAATAAAAAATAAAAACAAAACAAAAAACAAAGTGTGGTCCCCATACAGGGGTGGCTTAAAATACATACACATGCAATAAAAACAATGTCTACAAGAAAATAGAGAGGATACTCTTACTAGACAAAGGTTTTTAACTAGCATAGACAACGGAAACCATGTCTAAATTAACCAAAGCTAAGATTGAAACTAACTCATGGGCAAGGGAGATGGCTCACTGCATAAAGGCACTTGCCAGCAAGTCTGATTACCTCAGTTCAATCCCAGGGGCCAAACTGATAGGAAAGAACTCCTGCGTGTTGTCCTCTACATGCACATGCTGTGGCGTTCCCACATGCACATACAAATAAATGTAATTTTTAAAAACATGTTCATCAGGGATGGAGAGATGTCTCAGCAGGTTAAGTCTCTTGTTGCCCAGCCTGACTACCTTAGTTTGACCCTCCAAATCAACATGGTGAAAGAAGAGAACCCGTCCCACATCTGTCCTCTGACTTCCCCATGGGCTGTGGTAACATTGGTACACACACAGGGGTGGATGGACAGATGATTGGAGAGACGGTTCAGCGCTTTAGAACTTGCTGTCTTGCAGCCAGGTTTGCTTCTTGGCACCCACATGGTGGCTCATGACCATCCTCAACTCCAGTTCCAGTGAATCTGACATCCTCTTCTGAGGTACAAGACACACATGATACAATACATACATGCAAGCAAAAGCTAATCTAATATTTTAAATAATTTTAAAATGAAAACTTCCTAGAGATCTTTTAGAAAACATCACAGAAGAAATAAAAGCACAAGTTAGAGATAAAAAGTAACATGGCTTCAATGATAATAAAAAGTAATTTGCTTTCAATGATAACAAGAAGTAACATGGTTTTGGTTTCAACAATAACAAAAAGGAACTTGGTTTCAATGATAACAAGAAGTAACATGGTTTTGGTTTCAACAATAACAAAAAGTAACTTGGTTTCAATGATAACAAAAGTAATATGGTTTTGGTTTCAATGATAATGAAAAGTAACATGGCTTCAGTGCATAAAGGGTTAGGAGGTATCCATATTTTGTACCTAAGAATGGGTGTTGTAAAAAAAAAATGGGTGTTGTGATATACTACAATAATCTATTTTTAATTAATGATTAATGTAGATTTCGACCATTCTTTAAGTGAAAAACTCCTACATTCCAATTACAGAATCATACATATGTGTTATAAGCATTCATATGTAATTACAGGTTATAAAATTACTTTTGTTTCTCTGTTCTTATAAAAAATATTTTGGTGCTGTAAGAAAAAAACTAAAAGATAAGTATAAAAAAGAATTTAAGGTGTTGTTCAACTCACCTTACTCAATGACACGTGTTCTGCACTTCATTTTCCACCTCCAAATCCTGAGAAATATTTCCAGATAGCCTAACATCTCTCAGTAAAAATAGCCCAGGTTGTCATGGTGATGTAGTTCTCTCCCACCCCCACCCCCAGCACACACACACACACACACACACACACACACACACACACACACACACACACACACAGCTTTACAGTCTGGCTCAGGAGCTTTCCAGTTCTGTTAGAGTCAGGGTCTCACTATATCGCCAGATTATCCTCAACTACCTACAAATCCTATTTTGGCCCAAATTTGCAATCCTCCTGCCTCTAAGTGTATGCCACATGACCTCAAACTCACTACACAGCTGAAAATGACCCTGAACTCTTGATCTTCCCACTACCACCTCCCAGTTGCTGGAATTACAGGTGTAGTCAAACACATCCAGTTTAAAATTTGACCCTTCAGAGTTTTTCCATTCACTGTGTGATTGAGACTAAGAAGTGTATGTATTTGGTCCTTGTACTTGTTTTATAGTACACAGTATGATTGAATAATATGAAAACAGAGCACGGTTTTAGTACCTTTCTCTGGTTCACAGATGCTGAAACGTGGAATCTCTTACATGTTAAATATCTTTTTTTCTGTGATGACAGCATAGTTTATGTCTGGAGGCTTGGGGGTGGGGAACCTGAGTAGCCAGGGAAAACAACTGCATGATTAGAGGTTAGCACTTTTAGACCACCCTCAGACCTCAGGTGAGGTCAATCATGTAAGGAAGTCTTCCTTCGTGAGAATTTTCTCTGAGGGTGAGGGCCTAGGCAAAGTCTAACCCCTCCTAAGGTCCCAATGATAAGCTTTATTTTGATTCTACCAAACAGACCACCCCCCACCCAGGGAACCAATGAGTTCACTGAGAGTACTTACTTATGGGGTTACTGAGGACAGCATAAAATACCCAGAAGCAGCTGCACTGCAAATTGGTCACCAGCATGGATGAAAGCTTCCAATCGATGGCCACATGGATGCAGCTCCCCTCCCTTCTCTCTGGTCTATATACTCTAGCCTCACCCTGAGGCAGAATTGCACACAACTGTTTGGAGGAGTAGCTGGATGCTTAGGTCTCATGCCTCTCCCATCGTCCCTCTGTAATGGAAGTCAGCAGTCACAAGTCCAGCTATGAAGATCTTTTACAAGCAGGCACAGCTGAACTAACAAAGGTGGTGGGTGTTTGGCTCAGAGGATAGTGATATACAGCATCTCCATTAACAAAAACAAAACCCAAAAAGAGGGAGGTCTGGTTGAAGAGCTTCTAGATTGCTGAGTACAGGTGGGTCATTGGACGGGCACAGGCAGGAGAACATGTAGGAGCCAGTATTCCCATACTGAAATTAATCTTCGCATAAAAGCCCAGATTGCTGATCAGAATAAATATAATTTCATATGTACAATATTCTTTTTTTTTTTTTGAGACAATGCCTCACTATGTAGACCAGACTGGCCTTGAATTCACAGAGATTTGCCTACCTTTGCCTCTCAAGGGATGGGATCAAAGACATGCACCACCATGCCCAGCTTAAATTCTCTCTATATCATATTATATATTAATGTATTAATATATAATATACTATATATAATATGTATTATGACTGGAGTATCTGTGTTAGGAGCTAGGTGTGGAGTCACAAACTGTAATCCTAGCATTAGGGAGATGGAGGCAAGATATAGATAACAAGTTCAAGGCCAGCCTAGGCTACATAGTGAGTTCTGAGCTGAAGAGAAAACTCTTCTCTCAAAAACCAAAGAGAAGAAAGGATGAAAGGAAAGAGGAAGGAAGTAAATTCTGTTAGAACTAGAAATGAAATCACTCTATCACAACAGGAATTTCCACCACCACCACCTAGGGCTTGGACAACTAATGTGGAGGGCAAGTTGATAGTGTATCAGGAACACACATTTGTATTCGATATCCTTGGTAACTGCACCTTAGGGAATGTACAAACAAACACCAAAAATATGGGCACTATTTCTAAAAGCATTGATGACAATAGCAAAAACAAAAGCTGACAACAGTACAAATACATAAGAACAAAATAAAGAAGGAATAATCTATTGTGTTTGCAATGTTATACTCTGAAAATAAGCCAGTATAAGCATGAATAAAACTTTATCGTTTATTTTTTATTTTTATTTTTTTGAGACAGCGCTAGGATTAAAGGTATGTGCCACCACCACACAGCTAAACTTTTTTATTATCTTTTTATTATATGTCTGTGTGTCTATGTGTGGTTACCCACGAAATATATGCTGTTAGTGCCCTTGGAAGCCACAGGCATTGGATCCGCTGGAGCTGGAATTACAGATATCTGTGAGCTGCCTGATATGGATGCTGGGAACTGGACTCAGGTCCTCTGGAAGAACAAAGAGCATTCCTAACTGCAGAGCCATCTTCGAGCCCCTTATTTTATTTTTTGGTGTCTTTTGAAGTACTGGGATTGAGCCCAGGACCTTGAGCATACAAGCCAAGCATTCTACCACTGAACTACATCCCTAGCTCTAGTGTGGTTAAATCTTAAAATATAGTGTTGAGAGTGCAAAGTAAACTGAAGAAAGATACAGGATGTGATATTTTTATAGCTTTAATGTATAAAACCACTATACATTGTTTAAAATACTTGCTTATATAAAAATGTCCATTGATATACATGGGAGGGAAAGCACTAGGACTTGATGAAGCTGCAGGCCCGGCTTGTTCCTGGAGAAGCCAAGTGCTTCAACTAGGCTGTAATATTCTCTTCCTGAGAGTAGGACTGATCAAAATGATCTTGACTGCAAGGGCAGTGAGACTCCACTGGACTCTGTACAGATGGAGCCACACTTTCTGAGAAGACGGTCTGGACTGGTTAGCAAACCACAAGCCCCGTCATGGCCCTGCCTCTACAACTAAGGAAGACTTCATACACTTCAGGCAAAGCAGACTGGTCCTTCCCAATGTGCATGGAATTTCCTGTCACACCTGAACACCCGGGCCCCTCTCCTGCTCAGAAACTTGAAAGCTACTTTTCAGGTAATTCTAAGTTCTCTGCTATGGCTCATAATTCAGATTTTGAGTACTACTTTCCTTTCTGCTTCATTTTGATAACTATTTCTAGAATTATTTTTATTTTTTATTTCTCAGATAGGATCCCAGGTATCCCCAGCTAGCCTTGAACGCCTTATGTAACTTTGCACATCTGTGCAGAACTCTGCATGCTGGCAAGCAGTCTACCAACTTGGCTGCATCCCTGGCCCCATTTTTCTCTATTTCTAGTCATAGAATCCTCAGTGTGGTTCTCTGTACCGCTGTCATATTCTGAAAGGTTTCTCCACTACTGACGTGGTCCTCAGGAGGGACACTGAATTCATTCCTGTTCCACTCAGAGCCTTCGTTCAGCTCCAGATCAGCCTGACAATTCCAGGACAACAGACATTGATCTTAGTTGTTGGGTTTTCAGGTTTCAGAGAGTATCCAGGCTCCAAAATACTTCATTTCTTTTTTAAAAAAAATGTTTGAGAATGTCATTTGTGCATATATTGATCAAATCCATCCCCTCTATCCCCTTCCCTCCAATTCCTCCACTATTCTCTTCTGATTTCATGTGCCTTTTTCTTTTAAATCCTCCAAGTCAACTTAGTGCCGCATGCATGAGGGTAGGGCCATGTACTGAAGTATGAGGATGCATCCCTGAAGAAAACTCACTTTCAGCCAGGCAGTGGTGGCGCACGCCTTTAATCCCAGCACTCGGGAGACAGAGCCAGGCGGATCTCTGTGAGTTCGAGGCCAGCCTGGTCTACAGATCAATATCCAGGACAGGCACCAAAACTACACAGAGAAACCCTGTCTCCAAAACAGAAAACTCACTTTCTGCTCTTCTGACAGCCATCAGTTGCCAATGTCATTTGCTTATTTCAGAGTGGTACATTTTTCTTTTTTCTTTTTTCAATTTAAGTTTTCTTTTATGAGCATTGGTGTGAAGGCGTCAGATCTGCTGGAGCAGACAGTTGTGAGCTACCATGTGGGTGCTGGGAATTGAACCCGGGTCCTCTGGAAGAGCAGCCAGTGCTCTCAACTGCTGAGTCACCTCTCCAGCCCCAGGTGCATTTGTCTTTACACAAGCCAGAAGAGCCAGGGCATACTGGAGGAGAGACTCTGGTGATTGGCAGATCTCCCGTAATTCTGGTCCAGTTAATAACCCATTCAGTGATAATTTGTCTGCCATATGTTGCTGTATTCAGCAGAGTACTAGGTTGAATAAATTTGAAAATAATGAGTCATAACCCTTGCTCACAAGTTACTTAAAACGTCATTATGGAACAAGTCATATATGAAACTACTGGTCAAATTTAGTAAACTACAAAATTGTGACTACCCTTAGAAAATAGGGCCATATAGAGGGCTGGAGAGATGGCTCAGTGGTTAAGAGCATCAAGCTGCTCTTCCAGAGGACCCAGGTTCAATTCCCAGCACACACATGGCAGCTCAAACTGTCTGTAACCCCAGTTCTGGGGGATCTGACACCTTCTCACTAATGCACATAAAATAAGAAAAAAAAGTTAAATAAATAAGAAAAATTTTAAAAAAAGAAAAGAAAATAGGGCCATATAAAACAGAGGCAATCAGCCCTCATTTGCAGATTCTGCCTTTGCGAACTGCCTAGTCCCCCAAACCTACCTACAGTGCACAAACCAATCCTTACAGTGTTTTTACAGCTTTTTCCCAACAAGGAGCAGGGCAGATTTTAGTTGCCTCGTGTGCTTGTTCCTAGCCAAGGCTGAGCAAGGTACACTCTGCCCTCTTGAGTTTTCAGATCATAAGAAAGTAACCTTTCCATGGCCTACTTAGTGCCACTTTTTCACACTTGACTGATTTTGCTGTTAAAAATGGTCCCCAAGCATATTGCTGTGAGATTCTGAAGTGACAAAGGAAATAATATATGGAGAAAATATGTGCACTAAATAACCTTCATTTAGGTACGAATTAACTGTTTGGCTGGAATCTCCAGCTCACCCCTGCTTGATCCAGCCATCCCTCCCTCTCCAAACCCTGCCCTCTCAGAAAAACCTGCTAAGGGGTGGCTCCTCCTCTGAGGCTGCCAGCTCCCCAAGTCCCCACCCAAAGCTTATAATCGGGCACAAACCCAGTTTATGGAGGACCCAGCATCACCCCAACACCTACAGGGTATTTAAGCCCTCTCCTTTGGAACGGCCATGTGATTTCTCTCCTGCCCCCATACCTACCCTGATCTCTAGGGGCTGGAGGACTCAACCAGGAGTTGCTTTGCTCAAATATACCTGGTCTTTTACTTTTTAATTTGGCTTGATCTGGCTTATGGCCTCAGCAGGGAAACCTATTATCAGGGTATAGAAAACCTATCAGCAACAAGGAACATGCATAAAACAAGATATCATACTGGTTGATGAAAAATGTGATCAGAAGCCAAGTGTGGCTGTACATGCCATGCCTGTAATCCCAGCACTCAGACATTGGATGTGAGATGAGTTTAGGCCAGCTTGGATTACCTAGCAAGATTTTTGTCTCAGAACAGTCAAGTGTGTGCATGTGTGAAATCACAATCGACTTTCCTCATAATTCACTAATTCAGCATTCCTGGCATGTTTATACAATTTAACTACTGCAGATAAAGAGAACCAACTACACACTGAAAGTAAAGTATTTCTCAAAATTAACACAAGGAAAAAACAAAAACCAAAACTTCCTAAGAAACTCCTACACAGGTCTACTAAAGAACCTCTGCAAGCAGCAACCCTGGCTCCTGGTGCCCTCTGCCTTTGGCCTCCTTATGGCCTTCCTGTGTCCTCTCTCCATTTAAGTTACCATTTCCAAGAACCCAGACCCCTGCGCTAGATGTCACAGACACGGATAATCAATACACTAATGTACAAATAGGTTCTCCTGTTATATCCTATGTTAACCTGTAACCCCACCTGCTCAAAGTTTCAGGTAATTCCTGGGATTCTCGGAGTTTTCGTTCTTAAAGAAATAGCCAAGTCTCAGGAGAAAGTATGGTGGCCTATGAGTTTTGTCCATAAAAGCCCCCACAACAGGTATCTTGGGGCCACTCAGCTGGAAAGTTCCAGGGAGTGATCCTGACCAACTTCCATCTTGGTCAGTATTTAAGCTTTAGTAAAAGCTTCGTTTAAATATGGCCCGAAAATGGTGGAACTAGTTTTTCTCCAGCGAATCGCAGGATTAACACTCCAAGATGTATTTCTACAAACTCGGGCTGTAGTTGAAGGGAAACTGAATTCGAGCAGCCATCCAAGCCAGATGCGCTCACCCATCACAGAAGGGGCTCCCTTTCCTCGAGGGCAAGGGCGGGAAGTGCACTGAGTGTCCTAATCAGCTAGGCTGGGTCTCAGAAAGGGTTAAGTGACAACCAGTTTTGATTCATTCCATTTTCCCCTCAGTCACTCACTTAACAGGATCTGGAGGATCTGCCAGGTCTAAGAGGAGGCAGAAGGGGCCCTGTCACCCTGTCATGTATGGGGGTGATTCACCAAAAAGGAAATCAGAGAATTAAATGTGTCCAGGAGAGAGGAGGTGGGAGTGGGGGTGAGGAGAGACAGAGAGAAGAAAGAGATAGAGACACAAAGGTGAGAGGTGTGTGTGTGTGTGTGTGTGTGTGTGTGTGTGTGTGTGTGTGTGTGAAAGAGACAGAGAGTGAGAAGGGGGAGGGGGAGAGGGGGAGAGAGAGGGAGAGACAGAGAGACAAAGGTGAGAGGAATGTGTGTGTGTGTGTGTGTGTGTGTGTGTGAGAGAGAGAGAGAGTGAGAAGGGGGAGGGGAGAAGGGGAGAGGGGGGAGGGAGAGAGAGAGAGAGAGAGAGAGAGAGAGAGAGAGAGAGAGAGAGAGAGAGAGAGAGAGAGAGAGAGAGAGAGAGAGAGAGAAACACAACAAGTCTCATTCAGCACCAGCTCAGAAGTCTTAATAAAGCCGTCGGGCACTAGCTTTCTGCGTCTTTAAGAGGCGGTCCGAAGTGTTGCCCTACGCGGAAATGGCTACCTGCGCACGTTCTGCGCATGCCTGGAGTCGCGCCGCCGAAGGAACGGCCCCAGAAGGCAAGATGGCGACTCAGCTCGCGGCGAGACGCTCCTCCCAGCATGCCTAGCGGCCGGCCCGGAGACGAGGCCGAGTGATGGGGATCCGGCGGGACCCTGTGAGCCGCCGGGGCTGAGGCGCAGCCGCGGGCCTGGGCGTTGGACGCTCGCAGAGTGCCAAGATGGAGACGTGGCGCTGTGTGAGGAGGGGCTACGGCCGCTGTGTGGCGGGGCGAGGCCGGTCAGTCGGAGGCGGCGGGCGGGGGGAGGAGGAAGGGGCGGGCGGCCCGGGGCGGGGCGCGGGAGGAAGGCGGAGGAAGAGGGTCCGCGGCGGGGACGCGCCTGGCGCGCTGCGCCGAGGGAGAGGTAACGCGCGGGCGGCTGGCCGGGCGGGCGGCGGCCTCTGGGGTCCTGCTGGCCTCGCGCGGCCTCCACGCTCGCCGCCGCCCGCGCGCGAGGCCTAGCCTGGAGGGAGGCTGCGCGCCCCGGGGTGGCTGGGCCAGTGCCCTCTGCTCGCGAACTTCGGTCAAGCGGAGGCCAACTTTCCTCGGCACTCTATAGTTCTCGCTCCATCCTGGGTCTTTTTCTTTGAATGCGTTCTTTGAGAGTCGGGCGTGATAGCTCACGCCTGTAATCTCTACACCCAGGAGGCTGAGGCAGGAGGATAGCCATGATGTTGAGGCTGGCCTGGATTAGAGTGAAACTCCGCCTCCAAAAATAAAAGAAAAAAATAATGCACTTGAAATTTTAAAGAGCCACAGTCCATGCTGCCTCTATTAATGTAGTGCCCGCAGAATCTTAGATTGGATGCACTGATTGTGTTTTTCTCTAATAAACTTTAAAGATTGGGATGTTAAAATTCCAAAGGTTTGCATAACCTTTAAAACCGTCTGGTGTACCACGCGTGGGAAATAGCACAGTAGCATTACATAAACCGTTGGGATCTGCTAACTCCATTATGCCTTCTTCCTTTGGCAGTTCAGTTCAACAGTGTTTTCTGAGTACCAGCTGTGTGCCTGGCATCGTGCTAGGCCATCTCTTGGGTAGAGACCCGGCTTAAAGTGCCCCTCCAAAACAGTAGTGGTGTAAATAGCTGCCGATCCAAAGACTAAGTGTCACAGTGCAGGTGGCAGTATAGTCACATATCAAGATAGAAAACAGCAGCTCCAGCACTGGGGAGGTTGAAGCAGGAGGGTTAAGAGTTCAAGGCCAGCCTGTCCTGCATGGTACCCTATCTCAAAAAGAAAAAAGAAATTGTGAGGGGTTTTTGTTTGTTTTGGTTCGTGTTAAGAGACAACAGGGTTTCTCTGTGTAGCCCTGGCTGTCCTGGAACTCTTTCTGTAGACCAGACTGGTCTTGAACTCAGAGATTCACCTGCCTCTACCTCCTGAGTACTGAGACCAAAGGTGTGCACCACCAGGCCTGGCTCAAAACATTCTTTTTGAATTTTAAAAATAAAAAGGCCTGAGTGCTGAAATCCCTTTGAATGACTTTCGCAGTCAATGGCAAGCTAGTGCCCATGCTGTGCCTTTAAAGATTTACAGTCAGTTTGATTTAGAGAGCTGTTTGAGACTATTAAGTTTCATATATATAATAAAAGCTAAATATTTTCAAATAAAAATACATGTAATAAGGAAATACAACTTATGCAAAATCCCATTAGTGATAGTAGATGTTGATACAGGAATCCCAGGGAATGGAGTCCTCTGAATCCTAACGTTTTGTTAGAGAATGCAGTGAGGAGTCAATATGTAAGGTTCAGTGCTTTTTTTTGGTTTTTCAAGACAGGGTTTCTTTGTGTAGTTTTGGTGCCTGTCCTGTATCTCACTGGACCAGGCTGGCCTCGAACTCACAGAGATCCACCTGGCTCTGCCTCCTGAGTGCTGAGAGTAAAGGCGTGCGCCACCACCACCCAACAGGTTCAGTGCTTTTTAAGAACTCAATTAAGAGCAGCGTGTCTATTAAGCATAAGCTTGGTGAGCTGGGAAGATGGCTCTGTTGGTTAAGTGTTTGCTGTACAGCAAAAGGACCTGAGTTGGAACCCCCAGGATCCATGTAACAGGTGGGAATGGTGTCATGTGGTGTTGATAACCCCAATGTTGGAGTGGCAGGAACAGGAGGATCCCAGAGCTTGCTGAGCTGCTAGTCTAGACACCTCAATAGTTCCAGCTCCCAAGTTCAATAAGAGATCTTGTCTCAAAATATAAGGTCGAGAACAATAGAGAAGATACCTGATGTGAACCTCTGGCTTGTGTATACGTAAGCATATGCTCCTTCACACACAGGAAATAATCTTAGTGTGCTTTGCTTAAATTGATACCATCGAGTCTGGAGTATAGATGGAATCCTGGAAAATAGTCCTTATGCTCTTTAATTTCCCCAAGGACTGTATGCTTAAGACTGAGGAAAGAATGGAAAATCATGTTCCCCACCCATTGTTTAGTAAGGGCAGTAGTTTGTCAGAACCCTTCCATGGATTTTTATATTTTAGCTTTACCAGTATTTAGGAAGAATTTAACTTCGGTATAAAAATACTGTTCTAAAACATTTTACTCTAAACTCAAGTTGGAAGGAGACACACGTTTTCTTACATTCTAATATGTTTGTCATATTTAACTGTTATATTTGCTATAGGTTTTATTTGTAGATGTATCCAACCTTCTTATTAAATAATAAACACAGAACCAATGCAAAGAAGAAAGCCAAGAGGTCAGAGCTAAGAGCTAAAACCTTACCCTTCCTCCTGCGGTGGTCCTACCTCTCCGAACCAGAGCTACCCCTGTGTTAAAGTCTTTATATAGAGTTCCTGTCCTGCCTTCTCATTGGTTGTAAACCCAACCACATGACCGCCTCCTCACAGCCTGTCTGTATAGGCCTCCAGGTTTTCCATGATTGGTATTAAGATTAAAGGCATGTGTATCCAATAATGGCTGTATCCCTGAACACACAGAGACTTACCCAGCTCTGCCTACCAAGTGCTGGAATTACAAGCGTACGCTACCACTGCCCTGCTTTCCTATGGCTTGCTAATAGCTCTGACCCCCGGGCAACTTTATTTATTAACATACAAATAATATTTTAATACAAATAAAATATCACCATATTTCCCCTTTTCTATTTTAATAAAAAGGAAAAAAAGAAAAAGCTTATAACTAATATAAGAAAAACTATATACAAAAGTACAATAACTATATACAATATATACAAGTAATAAATACCTAAACAATGTCTAGTCCATTTGTATTTGACAAATTCAGAGAAAATAATTTCATTATCTATCCTATTTTGGTAAGTCCAAAATGTATCCTAATTAATCTTCAACTATAACTAACTAAACTTCAACTATAACTAACTAATCTTCAACTCCCTCAGAGACCCAAGAAGGAAATAATATTAGCTAACAAAAATAAAAACAGGAAGTGCACATAAGCAACTTCCAAAAAATTTGTGAGTTGACAGAAACAGACAGCTGTCTGGACAGTCACCTGAGGTTTCTCCGAAGTGCTGGGGCATCATCTTCAGCCTATAGGCTTAGCATATCTGACAGACTCATTTGTGAAGTAGGATGTACACAAGGTCAACAGTTCAACCTCACATTGAGTGAGAGTAGTCCATGTACCAGAAACACCTGAATTCCACTAGTGTCATGTCATGATTCAGGATTTTAAATTCTGGAAATTGTTGATGGTTTTTTAATTCAGCTGTCCATTCTTCTTGGCTGTGTATATATGGCTTCATCTCAGCATCCCATTCTTCTCCATATCCCTCCATCAAATGCCAGTCTACTATTGAGAGGCGTGAGCTTAGTTACTCTTCAAGAATAACTGTTTCAGCTGCTGTTCCATTGCACATCAGAGGCCATCGGCCCACTGCCTGTTCAGCTGCCTTCGAAGAAAAGGGCACTGTACCTTTTTCGAATTGCGAAGGCCACTTCAGGGATGGTGCCATATTGTCCTGGCCTCTGAAGATGCCTTTTGATAAAGCCATAACCACACTTGTTTTGGCAAGAATCAGTAATCCTTTGTTTTATGTCCTGTCTGTCCATTTTGTCCTGTTGATTCGAGGATACTTTGTTGTCCAGTGACTAACTTTTGCCACAATGAAAGTTAACTCCATATGCAGTTTCTTCAATGCCCATATTTTCTCTGAAGTAGATTGGTACTGCCAGGAGCCGACATGTCTCGTAGTCATAACAAAAAAGAAAAATTTTCTAAGTTATTAAAACATTTTAAATGCCATATTCTGTAGATCTCTGAAGGGTTTGAAGATAACCTGTCTATCTAAAATATATCTACTCAATCTTGAAAACATACCTAATATAACTACAAGTTCTATTATAATATCTAACTACTAACTTTCATTTCTTTATATCCTAATAGTTGGTAATAACATTCAAGGATCAGAAAATTGCATTACATTGTTAGATGAACGGTACAATTAGAAAAATATATATAACATTTTCTAACATTTATTTGTTGAGTTTTTGGTGCTAGAAATCTGAATGCTAATTTGTTAGTGGATTAACTTCTCAGTTTTATTGTAGATGAACTTTTTGGGGTGTCTTGGGAACCTAACTGGTATTTCTTGTTGAGTATTTGGAATACCATCCATAGTGGTTTAGGTGAGAACATGAGATGATGGTGCTGATATAACTGTGGGCGCTTTCCCCTTCATCCTTACGTACACTTTTGTCTCTGTGAGGGGCTCAGATCCCCTGGAACTGAAGATACAGGCAGTTGTGAGCTGCCATGTGGGTACTGGGAATTGAACCCGGGTCCTCTGGAAGAGCAGCCAGTGCTCTTAACTGCTGTGCCAGCTCTCCAGCCTGAGTTTTGCGCTCCCCCCCCCCCCACTTGAGACAGAGTTTCTCTGTGTAGCCCTGGCCATTCTGGAACTTGCTCTGTAGACCAGGCTGGCCTCGAGCTCAGAGATCCACCTGCCTCTGCCTTCCCAGTGCTAGGATTAAAGGTGTGTGCCATTACCGACTGACCATCCTTCACAGATTTAGAAGTAAATTTAAATATGAGATGACATCTCACTGGGAGAAAATAGTTTGGATTTTGTATACTATAGCTGAACAAAAAGTGGTACCTCAAGGAGTGTCTTTATTTTTTCCAGGTACTCCATGTTTCCCTATCCTCTGAAGAGTTTGGGTCGAGACTGGACCTCACCGTGGGAGGATCTGCAGAGGTATTGCTGGAACAGACACATTTCCAGTTGTCTGAGGTGGCCTGGACATTACTCACGTTCGCCATACCCATACTTCAGTAGCAGGCATTTCTCACTGAACTGTAGACCACCTCTTCTGTTTGAATCTGGAACTCAGTTTCAGTACTGTAATTGGAGACCTGACCATCTAAACAACACATCCTTGATCCGGCTCTCCAGTTACATCATGAACTCTGACAAAGATGAGCCCTCATCCAAACGAAGAAAACACCATGGTAAAGGAAATGTTTATCTTGGTAAAGGGACAGATGTAATCATAGACTCAGTTGAAACAATCGTATCTAACCTTGAAGCTGTCCTCCATATTCTAGAAATGTTAGTGTTTATTTTTAGCCAGTAGTTATTCTGGGTTAGGAATGGTGTCTTTATTTTCAACTAACTATGTCTCTCTCTATAATTGTAGAAAAGGACTATAAGACTATATAAGTAGACTATATAAGTAGGTTTATATAGTTTATGTAAGTACTTAAGTAGACTATATAAGAATATAAAATAGATAATTACTGATTGAATAACAATAGAAAACAGAAGGAGTGAAAAACACAAATTTTAACAACCGCTTTTGTGTCCAGCAGTTTTTGAAAAGATCCTTTGGTGACTTGGAGATGAGATTGGCAGTAGAAATCACTGGTCTAAAAAAATTTAATTTTGTGTTTTCATTTTAATAGTAACTTTAAATATATAATGTAAAAGAATTATTTTATTAGAAATAATCATAAATAAAATGTTACAGGATAAGATTTTAGCTTGGTAAATCTGTATTTCCCAAATTAGAGTCTATAAATAGCTTACAAATATGTTTTTCTTCTTTTTTTCAATGCTAGGGATTGAACCCAGCATCTTATACTTGTTCTGCGCTGAGCCATGTGCCCAGTCCTAGAGAGACTCAAGAGAGAGAGAGTCAGAATTATTACCTTTTAGAAAGGGAGCCATAGCTTAGTCAACTTTGTGGAACTCTTAAAAAAGTGTATTGACTCGGTCTACTTTTCTCGTGCTGTTTTTACTTCTAGACAACTCATGTACTCCCACCCCACTGTAATCCCAGTGCATACTGAGGTATGTAAGAGCTCGGGATTGCCTTTCTTACTGACCTTTAGAGGAGGCTGCGTGGGAGCTGGTGTGTAGGGAGCTGACAGAGGTGGGAGATCTGACAGTGAGCTCCTGAGCTTTTAGGGTTCAGGCTCCTTGTTGTTACCAGAAAGTTCTCTGGAGGACTCACTGGGGTCCCAAGGCAGAACTGATTAGTTGCTACAGTTATAAAGAGCTAGTTCAAATAAACAAACACATGTAAGTAGACACTAAGTCCTTGGCAGTGGAAATCTGTGTAATATGTAATTACAGCATATGGAGGTAAGTAGTCCTATGAGACACTGAAACCAGGGTCCTCGGAAGGACCCAGTTATTTTTTATGTATGTGTTGCTGTTCATTAGGCCAATTCATACTCCTTTCTTGCAACCTTTTGGTAATTCTGTGTACTCTCAGATTGAATTTTGACATGCACCATAAGCATGATAAAGTTTAAGAAGCATTCCATACCCTCATGTATGCTCTGCCACTGTGGCATGAGCTTGGAAAGGTCACCTAACCTCTGCTCCTTGGTTTTCTAGTGTAATAAATAACATCTATTTTGAATGTCTGTTAAAGACAAAATGAGGTATGTCTACATGCCTAACATACTATGAGTTTCATAGAGACTGCTCCGAAAATTGGATGGGGAATTACATTTATATACTGATAATCTCTGATTGCTACCTGACTTTTTATCTGTCCATTCTTCCTAGGTGTTGAGAATAAGGAAAAGGCTCTTCGTTAAGCCATATGTGTGACTTCCGATATTTCACTAATACATTTCAATCAAGAGAACAGCATTACTAATTTGCCTATCACTTTAAAGTATTTGAAGGATTTGTGTGACACAATTATGACTCTTTAATTAGGCACCCCAATACCTGCTCATGCCTATTGCTTCCTTTCTTTGATTCATCTCTCTTCTCTGCTGTGATCACCTTGTTCCTCCTGACATGGAAGGTATATAAGCTTTTGCAGTGTGAATTTGTTGTAAAGTATGTGACAGCCAGAGACTATTCCTTGTGTCAGTGGTTTGAGGCAGTCCTCCATGGCACCTAGCGTTTGCACACACTTGTGCCTGTTTAGTAAAAACAAATGTGGTTAGGATGGACGGTTTCCCTCAGCAGAGATTTGGTGTTCTTGGGACAGGAAGAGCAATGCCAGAGGGCTCCACAAGCTGTAGGAGTTCGGAACCACCATATTAATCAGGTATCCACTGGTCCAGGTTATTAAGAAGTACCCTTACAAAGTCATTACCAGGACCATAATAATCTCGATGTGTTTTCATGTACACTCTATGTACATATTTTATAAGGAACAGCGATTGAATGTTCTAGACTTGCATTTTTCCTATTTCATCACAGTAGTGACAGAGGATCGTGCTGTAGTGGGGGTGAAAGCGTGCATGTCGCATGATGGAGCTTCCATCTTATGAAGACTTCAGTCTGTGCTAAACCATCATGGGACACACCCAGATTGTGGGGTCCTGTAACTGTCAGTGTATCTCTGTGGAGCTAGTACCATTAGTCTTAATTTTAAGCCTTTGGGGTGGGATTCTCCATGTTCAGTGCAGGATAGGGAAGGGCCAACTTTTTTCCCTTACATGGGCCTGAGGCTGCTTTGGGCAGAATTCTGTATTGTCGAAAAGATTTCTCTCTCTTTTGATTTTGTTTCTTCCACCTTTTTCTGGAGCCCTTCCCTTAGCATCTTCATACCATCAGCTCCCTCACCCCATCCAGCCCTCACTAATCACACACTTATCCTCTGTCTGTCAAATGTCTGCTCCTCTATGCAGCAGGCAGAGACTTAGATACTGAGGAGAGCACCCTGCTGTAATGAACTTCCCACAATGTACTTTATTGGCAGCTGATGTAGCATATGGATATTCTGATTTGAAAACCTTGTCATTGTAGAAGACTATTTTAAAACAGTATTTCCTTTTCACTCTGCATGTAAGTTTATTGTTTCAATCTATTTCCTTTTTAGTTTGGTTTGGTTTGGTTTTGGAGACAGGGACTCACACTGTAGCTCAGGCTGGCCTCAAACTCTTGGCAATTCTCCTGCCTTATCCTCCTGAGTGTTGGGATTACAGGTGTGAGCCTCATGCTCAGGTAACTTCAGTTAGAATCTTAGGCATTGTAATCTAGTGAAATGAAACCTGTATGCAAGATAGAGGAAGAAAGTCTGTGGCTGAAAGCTGTCATTTACTCTCAGGTGCTTGGCCAGCCATCTCCAAATCTGTTCTCTTCTGGTTAAGTTTTCTCCTCATTGTTGAAGTTTGTAGTTAACTAAATGTTCCATCTTTTTTCGTGGCTTCCATGACATTAAGCATATCCTCACTAATGTGACATAATGAGACAAGAAATCAAAGGTGAATTATTCACTTGCTGTTTTTTGGCACTAGGCATTGAACCTACTTGTCAGATAAGTGCTCAACCACTGAGTAATTATCAGCCCTTGGATTTTTGGTGTGTTTGTTTGTTCTAATCTCACTACATGTAGCTCAAGCTGTCCTTGAACATGCCATGTTGGCCAGGCTAACCCTGAACTTTCAATCCTCCTATCTCAGTCTCCTGAGTGCTGGAGCTATAGGTGTGTGCCACCACACCTGGGTGTGAGTGTATGTGTGTATGTGCACACACATGTACCCTCAGAAAGTAATTTCTCAGTTGAGTATCTGTAATTGCAGAATCTCATATTTTTCTATCCACTTTTTGTTGCTTTTTCAGAGAATGCTATGTCTTTGCAGAGTGTGATCTATGGTGCATTCCTGGTGGTTGTATGAAAGGCTCATTAACCAGCCTCTGCTGTTTGTCTAGAGCATTCTGTAACATCATGCTAACTTTTGTCTTGGTGTCCCTGTATTACAGGGCTCATTTTGTCATCTATAATTTGTAACAATTCATTATATTCATTATGTCTGTACTTCCCCACTTACAACATTTTAGACGCTAAACACTGGTCCCACAGATTGTCATTCTATACAACCCTCCATTCATGCATAAACCAGAATTCTGAACTAAGGTAACTGATGATCTTGATAGGGAATAAAATGTTCTGGGAAATCATCTCTGGAAAGCTGGCTTTGGTGAGTCTCATTGCATTAAAGAATGCTAAGCATGACTGATGGAAGTCTTAACCAGAGTCAAATGGGAAAATGCAGCCTCCAGAAAGGTGTGCTAGGATTTCCTGCCTAGGCAGCCCACTTGATGACAGCTTGTCACTAGTCACTGTTATATTGCTATTTCCAAGGGAAAGCATTTTACTCATTAGCTGTGGGAGTTTTTGTTAAGTAAAGAAGTATTTGTGTACAGGAAACTATCTGGTCTCCTTTTGATTGATTCTTTTCTATTTTGTCCAATATATTTTAACAGGAACAATAAAAAGGAATTGGGAGTATTTATGTAGCCATAATAAAGAAAAAATGAAGGATCTAGACGGCAAAAATGTTGACTCCACGTGTGAGGACAATGAAGAAAAGTTTGACTTTTCAGTGATGTCTTACAATATACTCTCACAAGATTTACTAGAGGATAACTCGCACCTCTACAGACATTGCCGACGTCCAGTGTTACACTGGAGTTTTCGGTTTCCCAATATTCTGAAGGAAATCAAACATTTTGACGCAGATGTAAGTATGCAAAGCAGTATCGGAGCTTTTCCTGTAAGGAGAGTGTGGTTGATTGTACATTCCTGGGCCGTGTTTTATTGCATGTTGTTCTCGAGGTGTGGCTTCCTTGTTATTAGTTGCTGATCAATATAATCACCTAGCTTTTCAAAAGAGCTGAAAGTTTTAAGTATTTAAGTATTGGTCAACTTTGAGAATCAGACTGGAAGCATTTTAAGTAAAATTAATGGACTTAAAATTTCAGTAATTTGTGTAAAAATTCATCTACATGGTAAAATGATAGCATTTAAAGAATGCAAATTGCTTTTTTTGTTTAAGACAGAACCTCTGATAACTCACACTGGCCTCAAATTTCCTTGGTAGCATAAGATGACCTTGAACTCTTGATTTTCCTGTCTTTCCCAATCAAGTGCCAAGTGACATGTGTCACCATGCTCAGCTAAAGAGACAGGGTTTTTTTGTTTTGTTTTGTTTTTGGCAGGAGGGATGCTGGAATGAAACCAGCCTCTTATGAAAGGACCCACAGAGCTGGAGAGATGGCTTAGTGGTTAAGAACACTGGCTGGTCTTCTAGAGGACCTGGGTTCAATTCCTAGCACCCACATGGCAACTTACAACCATCTGTATCTCCAGTTCTAGGGGATCTGACATCTTCTGGCCTCTGTGGGCATTACATGAACATCGTGCACAAAAATTCAGGCAAAGCATTCATAGCTAAAATAAAAATAAAATCTCCAACAAAATTCTCTTTTAAAGAAAAGAAAGGACCCGAGCCAGGTATGATGACATATGTCTATAATCTAGCACGTGACTGAGACAGAAGGACCACTCTGAGTTCAAGGTTGCTCTGGGTTATATAGTGACACCAAAAGCTTAGTCATGTTGAACATGGAAATTCAGGAAAAATAACCTCACATATAAAAAAGTTCTTTTAGGAAATAGACCATTTTGAATGATGAAAGTACTATTCCATATGGGTATGGGCTATGGTTTTGAGGTATAAGATGTTTAGAAACATATTTCTTGTGATATAGAATATTTGAGAGAAATAATTTTTTTTTCAAAAAGTAAAAAAAAAAAAAAAAAAAAAAATGGGCATTGTTGGTACACACCTTTTATCCAAAGCACTTGGGAGACAGAGGCAGGCAGATCTGAGTTCAATACTAGCCAAGTCTACAGAGTGAGTTCCAGGACAGCCAGGGATACACAAAGAAACCATGTCTTAGAAAAAAACAAACAAAAAATAAATAAAAGCATTCGTTTATTCTAAAATTAAGAAAAGGTATATATGCCACTTTGATTTCCACACTGTCAGAGTTCAATAAAATTCATACTTGCATCTGTGTGTTTTCATGCAAATCACTGTTTTCTTCCAGGTGCTTTGTCTGCAGGAAGTCCAAGAAGATCACTATGGAGCAGAAATCAGGCCGAGTCTGGAGTCACTGGGTACAATGTAACCTTTATTTGCTTGGCCAGATTTATTCTTGCAGAGTTTTACATTATTAAAACATAATTTTTTAAACAAAAATGCATGACATATTTGGATATAACTTTTATTCATTTATTTATTTTTGTTTGTTTTTCAAGACAGGGTTTCTCTTTGTAACAGCCCTGGCTGTCCTGGAACTAGCTCTGTAGACCAGACTGGCCTCAAACTCACAGAGATCAGCCTGGCTCTGCCTCCCAAGTGCTAGGATTAAAGGTGTGCACCACCACCACCACCACCACCCCTACTCCCCCCACCCCAGGCCAGTGGCACACACCTTTAATCCCAGCACTTGGGAGGCAGAGGCAGGTGGATCTCTATGAGTTCGAGGCCAGCCTGGTCTATAGAACAAGATCCAGGACAGGCACCAAAACTGCACAGAGAAACCCTGTCTCGAAAAACAAAAAACAAAACAAAACAAAAAAAAAGGTGTGTGCCACCACTGACCGGCCTTTTTTTTTTTTAAACTTTTTAAGATTTATTTATGTTTATGTGTGTAAGTTTTGCCTGCATTCATAATGCATTCATAATGTCCATGGGGGTCAGAAAGGGGTGTCAGATGTCCTGGAACTGGAGTTACAGGTGATTATAAGCCACCATGTGGGTGCTGGGAACCAAACCTGGGTCCACTGGAAGAGCAACAAGTGCTCTTAACCACTGAGCCATCTCCCCAGCTCTGGGGATAACTTTTAAATTTCATTTATTTATTATTTTATGTGTGTGAGTGTTTTGTCTACATGTATGTCTGTGTACCATGTGTGAGTCTCAAGCTTTTGGAGACCAGAAAAGAGCGTTGGCTCCTGTGGAATTACAGTTACAAGCAGTTTTGAGCCACCATGTGGGCGCTAAAACTAAACACAGGTCCTCTTCAAGAACAGCCAGTGCTCTTCACTGGTGAGCCATCTCCAGCCCCTTTAGGATAACTCTTAATTTTGAGAGTGTGATATTGAGGCATTTCTGCTAGAAATTTCATGTTGATCTGATCTTAAAAGGGAAATGTTTCCAGGAGTCACTCAGCTGCTGCACTCTGCAGGTCTGTACTACACAAGATCAGGGACCCAGCCTCCAACAGTAGGTTTTACCATGACCTAACAGATACAAGAGAAAGCCTTGTTTGGTGAAGGTGCTTCTAGAGTTTGATTTATAGACAGGAAATATGAAAACTGCCCACGTGGCGTTCATTCGTTTAGCAGGTGTGCCTCTGAGTGCCTGCATATACTTTACACTGCTCTAGAAAGTAAGCCCAGCACCGGTCTCAGCAGCTGGCCTCCTCCCTTGTGGGATGTGTGTAAGTAAGTGAACGGCAAGCAAGGAAAGCAGGAAGATTGGACAGTGTGAAGTCTGAACAAAGATTTCAACGATCTGGAGGAGGTGAAGGTCCAGCTGTACCTACAGCATCCTAACCAGCAGAGCTAGCACAGGAAAGGCTCTGATGTTGACATGGATTTAGGCAATATGGTCCACAGAGAGTGAGATAAGGAAAAGGGGCAAAAAGATCAGAATTACTGCAAGGCCTTAGTGTCCTGGTTGTGATTGAGTGAGAGGGTGAAGTCTTCCAGTAAAGAAACCTACCATGCATATTGGCTTTGAGACGAGGTCTTGCTGTATGACCCAGGTTGGTTCAGACTTGTAATTCACCTGTCTCCTTCCAAATGCTTGCATTACAAGCGGGGGAGACTGCTCCCTACTTGAAGTTAGACATAAGGTGTGTGGTGTGGTGGCCTCATTGTAATCTCCGAAGTTCAAGGCCACTCTGAGCTATAGTAAGTTCAAGGATAGCTTGAGATCCATAGTGAGTCCCTGTCTTAGAAGACCCTTGGGCTGGGAATGTGGATCTATGGTAGAGTGTTCGCCTCGTATGTGTGAGACCCTGGGTTTGATCCCCAACACCTCTACCACCACCAAAAGAGAGAAAAAGGAAAAAAAATTAAGATATTACAGAATTTATCTTCTTAAGTGCTGAAGTTAAAACACTCTTAGGTTAGCTGGGCCCATAGTCTCCCCTGACATCCCCAGCTCTAGCCCTAAACTTTGGTTTTAACACGTACTAGCATCCCGTGTGCTGTGGGATGTTCTGTATGGCAAATGTGTTGCTGATTAGTCAATAAATAAAACACTGATTGGCCATTGGCTAGGCAGGAAGTGTAGGCGGGACAAGGAGGAGAATAAAGCTGGGAAGTGGAAGGCTGAGTCAGAGACACTGCCAGCCGCCACAATGAGAAACAGCATGTGAAGATGCCGGTAAGCCACGAGCCATGTGGCAAGGTATAGATTAATGGAAATGGATTAATTTAAGCTGTAAGAACAGTTAGCAAGAAGCCTGCCACGGCCATACAGTTTGAAACCAATATAAGTCTCTGTGTTTACTTGGTCGGGTCTGAGCGGCTGTGGGACTGGCAGGTGAGAGAGATTTGTCCTGACTGTGGGCCAGGCAGGAAAACTCTAGCTCCACCCGTGTTTTGACATGCAATCTCTTTTCTAAATTGATTCCTTCTAGGCTATCACTGTGAATATAAGATGAAGACAGGAAGGAAACCTGATGGCTGTGCCATTTGCTTCAAACATTCCAAGTTTTCACTCCTGTCAGTGAACCCAGTAGAGTTCTGCCGCCGTGATATTCCTCTGTTGGACAGAGACAACATTGGATTAGTTTTACTCTTGCAACCCAAAATCCCACGTGCCGCCTCTCCCTCCCTCTGTGTAGCTAACACACATCTGCTATACAATCCACGGCGAGGTGATATAAAGCTGACCCAGCTGGCAATGCTTCTAGCAGAGATTTCCAGTGTGGCCCATCGGAAAGACGGTAGCTTCTGTCCCATCGTCATGTGTGGTGACTTTAATTCTGTTCCTGGTTCTCCACTCTATAGTTTCATAAAGGAAGGAAAATTGAACTATGAAGGACTTGCAATTGGAAAGGCAAGTGCTAACTTCATCTGGTAGAAAGTGGGTTTCAGCTGCTCTGCCAGAATGAGGGGAATGGTCCTTGTTGGAGTGAGGATGGTTATTGCATGGCTGTGTGGAATCTAATACCTCACTCTGCTAAGATGGCATGATTTCCTACAGTTACCAACATGTGGCTTTGTTCACTTGGTTTGATTTTGTCTTTTCCACTTATGGACGCATTCTGTTTGAAGGAATTAGCTGGTAGAAAGAAAAGTGTTGAGAGACAAGGATAACTTGAAAGCCCCCTTTTATGGGGGGTAGGAGGAGTTCTGAATGCCGGACATGGTCAATATAGTCACTTAATATTCATTGTGTAAGCTTTCCTTTATATAACAATGGCTTTTCTTGTGTAATGCTGAAATACTTTATTATTCTTCAGTGTAGAATTATTTTTATTGGGCTTTGAATGATATTCCCATGCTTCCCTCTGCTTGTTTTAGACCATTTGATTTTCAGTGTTTAACCAAAATAAGTCTTCCACCAACAGAATTTTCAATGATAGTTTTACATTTGACACAATAGAAACTATTATAGGTGGCAGAAAGAGTAAGACAGTATTAGTGGGAAGCTGTAGATATTTAGATGTTCAAATGAGGGAAACAAGCGCGTGAAAAGCCTATCATTTCCATGTAAATGACAGTGCTGTCTGAACTGTATTTGGATGGAAGTTTGTAATCACAAGCAGTCATTTATATAAAAATGAAGGGCTTGCTTACCATTTGTGATTACTTTTATTAAGATATAAAATTTTCAATACATAAATTAGTTAAAGTCTATTCACTTAAGATGCCTGTTGAAATTCTGTGCAGGTATCTGGCCAGGAACAGTCTTCACGGGGACAGAGAATTTTATCTATTCCAATTTGGCCCCCAAACCTAGGCATCTCACAGAACTGTGTATATGAGGCACAACAGGTTCCCAGAGTAGAAAAGACAGGTGAGTGTTTATAGTACATTTTGGCAGTCTTCTGGGTAATGGTCTTCTCTTTGAAGACATAATGCTAAAATTTCAAAGTTTCAGTATCTGGGCATGAATGCTCATGTATATTAATATAAATAGCTATTTTCTCATCCTTCTTTTAATGTACTCCAAATTTCCTTTTTAAGAGTTAAATTCCAACATTATTTGTTCATGAATAACTTGTTGCCTTAGAGTTGTTTGCATTTTCTCCCCCTCACCCCTCGATTCTGTAGAACATCAAAATATAGACCACAGGATCAAACATTTAACCAGACATTGAAACTAGACCTATCCTGAATCTGGCTCTAGAGATAGCTATGCTATGGCAAACTAGAACAAAACAGTATGCACATTGGATTGATATGCTTCCCTCTGCTCTTTCAGATAGCGATCTGACACAAGCTCAGCTGGAGAAGACAGAGGTCCTAGTGTCAGCTGAAAAGTGAGTTCTGGAAGGGCAACAGTAGACAGTCCCTGACTAACTGAGTCATGCCAAAAAAAAATTTAACTTGAAAACACTTGGATCCAAAATGAAGTTGATATTATTCCAAGCTATATAGGCCACTGGGTTTAAGACAAATATGCATGAATTCCAGGTCCGACTGCTGGGTTGTGAGGATTCAGGAAGCCAAAGCTTGGAAGACAGTGTTTCATGCTTGGAGTGTTTAGGCAGTGTCTGGAAACAGCATGTGGGCCTGAACTGGCCCAGGAACTCTGAAATTTCCAGATCACAGGAAAGTATCTTCCTGATTTCAGTAGGATCCTTAGTCTTCCTTGACTCACTAACTAGATCTCACTTCTTTGCCAGCTGAGGTCCAAGGGGTCCTGAATAGCCCTGTACACTATTGACCACTTAGAGCATCCTTAAAAACACAACCAAAAGTGTAAGCTGTCTTAGGATTGTATGCTTGTTGTTTGAATGGAGGTTCTCAAACATGTATAATTCTGAGGTCTAATTAGCATATTGGTTCCCATTTGTTGTCATTTGCTAGGTGTTAGTAGCCATTCACTTACATCCACTGCATCAGGAAAGGAGACCTGACTTGGGGATGGTCATCATAACACTCGGGAAGTTGAGGCACAAGTGAAAGCCTCATGAAATGGAGGCCAGCCTGGGCTATATAGTAAGATCAAGGCTAGCCTGAGCTACATAATGAAACCTCAAGTACAAAAATGCCAGGCATGATGGCTTACACATATTATACCAGTACTCAAGTAACTGAGACAGAAGGAGTGCCACAAATTTGAGGCCAGCCTAAGCGTTAAAGTAAGTTCCACTCAAGCCTGGGCTATAATGTAAGACCTTGTCTGTAAAACAAAATCAAAAGACTATAAACAATAATAAGTTTAATAATAAAAGTATCCTGGGCTTAGTCTAGCAATGGAGGAAAAGTAATTTAGATGAGATGTTTTGTACTATGAATATTTTGGTGAATACTGCCCTTCTCTCTCCGCTTTAGGGTGCCTTCACATCTCCGGCACCACTTCAGCTTGTCATCTGTTTATTCTCATTACCTTCCTGACACTGGACTTCCAGAGGTGACCACCTGCCATTCCCAAAGCGCCATAACTGTTGATTATATCTTCTACTCTGCAGAAAAGGAGGACGCTGCCAGGGGTCCAGGTGAGGAGGCTGGGGACCACAGCTGCTAGAATGCAGGCAGCAGAGAGAACCGTAGTCCTCAGCACGAAGGGGAAGGGCTCCATGTAGACAGGAGATGGGGAAACCACGAGTGCAACTGCACAGGGCTTCACTGTCTGCAAAGAGCAAGGCAGTAACAGCCCAAAGCATTCTTACAGAGCTGCATCCTCAGTTGTCCCTTCAGTGTTCTAAGTCCTAGCCATCCACTCTCACCATAAATCCTGCCTCTAGCTGGAGATTTCTCCAGTCCCGCCAGGGCCCACCACCACTCAGACCCAAGTAAACACACAGAGACTTATATTACTTATAAACTGTGTGGCCATGGCAGGCTTCTTGTTATCTAGTTCTTATATCTTAAATTAACCCATTTAATTCATCTATAAGTTGCCACATGGCTTGTGGCTTACCAGTACTTAACATCTTTTCATGGCGGCGGCTGGCAGTGTCTCCTGACTCAGCCTTCCACTTCCCAGAATTCTCCTCTCTGCTTGTCCCACCTATACGATACTTCTTCCTGCCTGGTTACTGGCCAATCAGCATTTTATTCATCAGTTAATCAGAGCAACACATTCATAGCATACAGAAAGACATCCCCAGCACCTGCCTTCCTGTGGCAGCCACTGAGTAAATGGCAAAGTCACCAGCTCTGGCATTCATTAGGTTAAAAGACATGCTACCTTCACAGCAAGGCCAGGCTAGGCTGCCCACAACAGACACTTGGTCATGCTGACCTGAGGGAGAAAGCTTGTGACTATTTTCAGAAATGGAAACGGGCAGTACATTTCTGTTACAGCTCAACAAGAAATCAGGTTGAATAAGCCAACTGAAGGATTTAAAACAGGAAACATTGAGATATTGGAAATCTAAAAACACTCAGAAAATATCTGGAGTCCTAGACACGGCAGACTCCCCACATCCTTTTCTGATGCTACTTGTCTCTCAATTTGTTCCATCTGGGCATACCTTCTCAGTGACCTAATTCCTCTAACTAAACCACCTACCCAGTGTGCCCTGGTCTTGCTTCACACAGTAAGGTCTGGAAGTTGCCATACCTACAGAGTTCACTAGGTGGCAGGAGAGTGTCTGATCAGGGATCAGCAGCTCCAGTCTCTCAAGAGGAAAGAGCATGTTACTTTTCACTTGAGTGGAGAATGACTGGGCTCAAATCACATCACCTTACCCTGTAGTCACCTTGGCAGCCCCTGCCAAGCTTGGCTCTATGCAGTTAGAGTGGTTTGGTGGATCATTCTTAAGTGGTTGTCAATGTCAAATTCCTAACCTTTTGTTTTGTTTTGTTTTTTGAGACAAGATTTCTCTGTGTAGCCCTGCCTGTCCTATAACTCACTCTGTAGGCCAGGCTGGCCTCAAACTCCTGCCTGCCTCTGCCTTCTGAGTGCTGGGACTAAAGGTGTGCAGCACCACCACCCAGTGCAGATTCTTTTTTTTTTTTTTTTTTTGAGATTTATTTATTATGTATACAATGTTCTGCATGCATGCATTCCCTGCAGGCCAGAAGAGGGTACCAGATCTCATTACAGAAGGTTGGGAGCCACCATGTGGTTGCTGGGAATTGAACTCAGAACCTATGGAAGAGCAGCCAGTGAGTGCTCTTAACCTCTGAGCCATCTCTCCACCCACCACCTCCCCTTGCAAATTCTTAACCATTTTTTGTTTGTTTTCGATACAGGGTTTCTCTGTGTAGCTTTGGAGCCTGTCCTAGAACTAGCTCTGTAGACCAGGCTTGCCTGGAACTCACAGAGATCTGCCTGCCTCTAACATTTTTTTATTACATTAATCTTTCAAAGGTGTAAATTTTATAAATTGAAATAGAAAAATTACCTGGCATAAATAATGTGACTCTACAGTTTAACGATTGTTAGTTATAACTTCATAAAACTTTATACTATAAAAACTTCCATATTAGTTTTCTAGTGGGTTGCAGGTTCTGTTTCACTGTTTAAGGAACAAACCTGTCTGCTTAACGACAGTCTCACTAAAATGTGCTTCCTCAACCAGGAGCTGAAGTGGCTTTGGTTGGTGGCTTGAAACTTCTGGCTAGACTGTCGCTTCTTACAGAACAAGACCTGTGGACTGTGAATGGACTTCCCAATGAACACAACTCTTCAGACCACCTGCCTCTACTGGCTAAGTTCAGGCTCGAACTCTGACTCCGTTGCTCGGTCACACAATTTCCTGTCTTCTCAGAGGCTGTAAAGATAGTCGTAACTGTTTGCATGCTGTTCATTTCTGTGCTTGGGGTTCTGAGTTTGCTCTATGCTTGAAACAGGTTGGAAGAAACAAGTTTACAACAGTTTTTTAAAATGAAAATATTTTCCTGACAACTGATGTCTAACCACTTTATTGTAAAAAGACATAAATAACTTCTGAGTCCTGGTAAAGTGAACAGCATTTTGAAGTGTAGTTCATCTCCTTGGCTCTCCAGACATGAATTCAGTGCTTTTCAGTCCATCCAGTGGACCTACCAGGACTTGCAAAGCTCAGGTTGTTGCCTTTTCTGGAGGCCTAATTTCAGTGGGAGAAGCCTGTGCTTGTTGAGAGCTAATCAGTTCTTAGAAATCACGGGGTCATTCATTCACAGGTGTCCAGCCACATTAGCTTCTAAAGAGGCTTGATGATGCTCTTGAGTTGTACTAATATAGAGACCCACTTCACTGCCATCCTGAGCTGTGGGATATGCCTATACTTTGTTGAGGAAATAGTTGAGAAATGCAGGTCACTCACATAAGAGGGCAAAGCTCTTAGCCAGATAATGGTGGTACATATTTGTAACCTTAGCATTTGGGAGGTGAAGGCAGGATTAGCCATTTAAAGCCAGCTCTAGTAACATAGCAAGTTTGAGGCCAGCCTGAGCTACATGAAACCCTATCTGTAAAACACAACAAAACCTGGGCGGTGGTGGTCCACACTTTTAATCCCAGCACTTGGCAGGCAAATCTCTGAGTTCATGGCCAGTTTGGTCTACAGAGTGAGTTCCAGGACAGCCAGGACTATTACACAGCGAAACCCTGTCTCAAAAACTGAAAAATGGTCAAAGTCCTTTATATAAGCCCACCCCTGTTCTGTAGAGGGGTTGCCCCCAGGAAAGCAGATGAGCCAGGTGCAGCCATGCACATCTTTCATGCCAGCATCTAGGAGACAGGCAGGAGAATCACTGCATGTTCCAGGCTAGTCAGGGCTACACAGCAAGACCCTGTCTCAAAGACAGACAAAGCGGTGGCAGACCCTGGCTAGTACCTCTGTCCCCCTGTCTTCCTTTCTGTTTAGTGACAGTAGAAGGCCCTTGGGTCAGGAGTGACATTTTGTTGAACCAGTTTTGTATAAATTTTAAAAAAACAGTCTTTGGAAGGAAGTGGCAGCTCTACAGCTATTTGTCATTCACCTCCAACATGCAGAAGCCAGAGCATAGGGAGGCACAGTTTAGACCTGGGAGCCCCCCAACTCCACACTCTTGGAAGCCGATGAACTGTTGGCTGCAGGGTCATGCTTTCTGGTACAGTGGTGCAGCAGTGTGACATGGCGCTCACACTGTCAGTGACGCTCACAGCAGGTCTGATAAGCCCTGTACACATGTCAGTGACGCTCACAGCAGGTCTGATAAGCCCTGTACACAATGTCGAGTGAAAGACTTTCATAGAAGTAGAAATTCCCTCCGCTTTCTAAAGTAGTAGAATCAGACTGCCGGCATTTTTACTAAGTCCTTGCTGTGCAGTAAGTTACATATGTTTTCTACAGTGAGTTTTATTAATAAAATGCTTTAAATTAAGACAATAAGTCTTGGCAATTTAAATTTTTAACTCATTACAGTTATTTTAGGTGTACTAGATGACTGCCTCAGAGGTGTACAGATTGTGAAGATATGGCCAGTGAGATTTGCAGTAAACAAAGGGTCTCAACTTTGGTTTTCATGGACAGTATTAACCATGGTGCCATGATGCCCACAGTTTTCAGTGCTTTGTGGAGTGCTAAGGATCCTGGTTAGTCTTTATCAAATTAGTAATTGTTCCTTTTTAATATTGGGGGGTGTTGAGTGGTGTTGGTATAAACATCACTGTTGGCAAACTAACATTCCTGAAAACCTCTGTAAAAAGTTTTTATATCCTAATGAATATGAGTTTAGCCCCATTTCATACACTTCTCTTTGATAGTTAACCCATAAATTACTGTTCAATGTTAACCTGTGGCCACAGACACTTTTCACAAGCTTTTAGAGCTCCAATAAAGATGATCTATTTTCTTTACTGTTCTTGACAGAAGATCTGGCAGCTCCTCTGGGCCTTGTGTTTATCTGCCAAGCACAATCTGATCTGGCTGACTGCAGAAATCAGATCTCACGGTTTATAAAGTGTATGTGTATGTGTGTGTGTGTGTGCATGTGTGCGCAATCTGATCTGGCTGACTGCAGAAGTCAGATCTCACAGTTTATAGTGTACTCTGTGTGTGTGTGTGTGTGTGTGTGTGTGTGTGTGCAATCTGATCTGGCTGACTGCACAAGTCAGATCTCACAGTTTATAATGTGTGTACTATCCGTGTGCTTGTGTGTTTGTGTGTGTGTGTACAATCTGATCTGGCTGACTGCAGAAGTCAGGTCTCACAGACTGAAGTGTGTACTATCTGTGTGTGTGTGTGTGCGCGTGCACAATCTTATCTGGCTGACTGCAGAAGTCAGATCTCACAGTTTATAATGTGTGTACTATCCGTGTGCTTGTGTGTTTGTGTGTGTGTGTACAATCTGATCTGGCTGACTGCAGAAGTCAGGTCTCACAGACTGAAGTGTGTACTATCTGTGTGTGTGTGTGCGTGTGCGTGTGTGTTTGTACAAGCTGATCTGACTGCAGAAGTCAGATCTCAGTCCAAAGTGTGTACTATCTGTGTGTGTGTGTACGTGTGCGTGTGCGTGTGTGTGTCTAGACATGTGTGTCTAGAGGCCAGAGGTGAGCCTTGGGTATTGTTCCTCAGGAGCCATCTACCTTTTATTTTAAGATAGTCTCTCACTGGCCTGCAACATGCCAAAGTAGGGTAAAATGGCTAGCCAGCAAGGCTGAGACCCTCCTGTCTCTGCCTTCCTCGTGTGGGATTACATGGGATACCTGGCTTCCCTTGTGGGTCCTGAGGCTCACACTCAGGTCCTCCTCTAACTGAGCCGTCTTCCCAGCCTCCTGCTAGCCAAGTCTTATATGCAAAGGGAAACTGTAAAGTGATGATAGTCTAGTTTTTAGTGCACCTTTTGCCATCAAGACAGTAAGCATGTTCAAAATCTTGTCTTTCGGGATTTAGTATCTGCTAGCTTTTAAGCTTTTGTTTAAAAAAAAAAATGGAGTTATTTTACTTTGTCCCTGTAAGCTGTAATAAAGTATTATATTTGCACATCTATGTTGGGTTTTGTGTAAACATGCTGAGCAGCTGGTGCTGGCCTGCTACCCTCAACTGTCCATCACCTTCTTAGCCTTTATCAGTTAGAATGATTGAAATACACCCAAACAGTATAGTCAACAAAGCCTGAAAGAGGAAAGTGAGAAAATGGTAAATTAATTCAATAGGACGAAACATCTCAAAGTCCTTCAGTTTCCAGAATGGTTTTTATTACAGTTCCATGCTGTGTCCAACATACGATGAGAGAAATGCAAGCCTGAATGAAACATGCACTCCTGGCGTTCTTAGAATACGATCAAATCTTCGTGGACTTAGAAAAATACTCACTAAAACAATCACGGTTCTTCTGAAATATTTTTTAAAAATGTATTGGCCAGAACAAAGAATAAACAAGAGTCTGAATTGTATGTCAAAAACTGTACAAGGTTGTACATAAAAGTCTAGCATAGGAAAGGAAACCTTGTGTAGTAAGCTGAGGGGTTGCAGAGGCCTTTACTCATGTCTGCTGAGGATGCCCTGAAATAGCTGACTCAGAAACAGGAATATACTCATGATTCTAGGGTACAGAAAACACTTGGGATCACCTTTCAGAATCAACAGTCAGCTTGAGGCTTGTAATTCAGCTCAGCACATCTTGCCCCTGTGCAGAGGATAAACTTGCTCCAGTCACCTCATACTTCTCTTTATCTTCTTAAATCACAGCTAGGCTGAGGAGAGGTAAAACACACTGGGTTCGTTTTTGCCATATTATTATTTAATTAAACTGTTGCATTAGAATTTAGGCGTTTGTGACTTCCTTCTATTTTTAGAAGTTAGTGTAACTACAGACAGTAAAACTGAATGACAGCATTTTAAATGTTTCTGTGACTAACCTTGCTTTGGAAAATGAATCTAAAAATCAGAAAGTGGTTGTGGGAGAAGATTAGGTGACCAAGTGTCACACTCGGGACAGCTGGGTGCTGTTCTTTGCCTTGCCATGGGTCAAGGTTGTCCCACTGGCTGTTTGACATTCTTTTCATGTGAGCTGTCCTTGAACAAGGCAGCTGCAGGCACTCGGCCGGGTCGTCGAATTCTGATCAGTCCACGTACCAGATGGAGCAGTTTCAGGGGAGAAACAGCTAAGCAAGAGTGAAAGTACAACAGCGGGTGAGGGCCTGTGACAGCGGGTGAGGGCACGTGGAGGAAAGCTGCTTCCTTGGGTCCTGAGGTCAGAGCAGAGCCTGTGAACACTCGCCCAGGCCCAGTAACTCATCTTGAACTCTGATAACAGGATTCTTGAAGAAAGCAATTACGTTCAGAATTTGAAGCTTACACTGTGTTTTAATTTCCTGGTCCTGTTCTCTAAAGGACACTAAACTTTTCCAAGAAAACAATACTTTTCATTAATAATGCTGGCTTTAGGGTGGAATGAATTTTTGTGGCCACGGCTTTTGCCTCTCGTGGCCCTAGGTTTTCCTGGTGAAGACTCAGTGAGTGGTCAGTTAACGGTGTCTCATAAACTGTCAGTCACAGCCAGAGGGACACATGCTGAGAGCTGTGTGGACCAGCTGGTCCTCTGGCATAGGGGCAGCACTAAGATAAATGACTTAAAGCTGTACTCCAGATTTATAGCAGTCTTGCATGCTTTCAGCTCCAACTTCGTGGTCTGCAAGCAGAAGTTGCACTGCAGTGCAGTTCCCACTGAGGCACAGCACTGTGCTGGACCTTTTCCTTTGAGACAGGCCTTCCTAATGTCACGAAGTGGTGCCTAAAAAACAGGCTAGTGGGAAATAGTTCATCATCACATTTGCCTTAATGTAAGATTGCCTTAATGTAAGACAGCAGAACACATTAACAACAAACCCCTCAGAACCAAGGCTGACCAAGTGTGAATGAAAGATTAGCCGCCAGTGTCTGCCTTTTTGAGCACCTTTCTGCCTGAGGACATTTTCGTGAGTGCATGGCCTCTTGTGCTTTTCACTGGATTCAGAAAAGCTTAAATGTTAGCAACAGAACATGGACTAGAGCTCTTGGCATGCTTGTTTGAAAGAGGAAAACCTGCCGTCAGCAGATGCGTTAGGAAAAGTGACTCCAAGATCCTAAAGTGTTGTCCCTTAGTGCCAGAATTTCAGTGCTTTTTGCTAAAGCATTTGCATATGACACCTTAAATCGAATCTGATGTGTGCACCAGAAAAAAACCAACAAACCCTCCAAACCATCAAGATCCCTATAAGAAACACTAAGAAAACAATACAAATAGAATATAAAAACTCATTAAGATTGCATATCTGATGCCAAAATGTTGAGGTAATATCAACTGCCTAAAAAAACCCACCATCTTTGCTTGTTATTGCTGAGAAGACGGTAACACTGACTGAGTTACAAAGAGTGGGAGAGAACTCCAGACGTTTACTACAGCTGAGGCATAATGTCCAAAGCAAGTGGAACAGTCGCACATGGAAAAATAGAAAACTGCAGTGTTGTCCTTGAGGTCCTGAGTGAGGGAGACAGTCAACCCACGGGCCTGTCCGTCACATCAGCCCAGTCATGCCCGCTGCCCAGAGAGTTTCAAAGCTCACCATTTCCACGCACTCAGATTCTGTTTCCAGGGAAGTCCTTCAAAATCAAAACTCCCCAAGTTCTTCGTGAATACTTGCAGGGCCTCCTGAAGCTGCTGGGTTATGTGCAGAAAAGAGCACCATAGAAACCTTGCCAGCCTGGCTTGGCTAGATCCGGATTTGATAGCCCACTTCATTCAGAGTGCTGAGGTCAGCCACCTTCTTCTCAGGGAGAGCAGGCCTAAGGGGGAAGGCAGAAGGATGGTGGGGAGGAACTGACATACAGAAATGAAGCATTTCAAGGGCCTGATACTCGCCTGTTCCCCACACCCACATTCCTTCAGCCTTGGCTCCTAATTCTTGTTCTTTTTTTTTTTTTTTTTTTTTTTTTTTTTTTTTTTTTGGTTTTTCGAGACAGGGTTTCTCTGTGTAGCTTTGCGCCTTTCCTGGAACTCGCTTTGTAGACCAGGCTGGCCTCGAACTCACAGAGATCCGCCTGGCTCTGCCTCCCAAGTGCTGGGATTAAAGGCGTGCGCCACCACCGCCCGGCCTAATTCTTGTTCTTGATCTATTTGAGAGCTTTTAAAGAGTTCTAAAGGCTTTCAGTGAAGAAAATTAAACATCATAGCAAAATTAACCAGGCTCTACTTTGAGTGAGTGTGTGTGTGTGTGTGTGCGCGTGTGTGTTTTGAAGCAGGACTTCTCAGTGTAGCTTTGGAGCCTATCCTGGAACTTCCTCTTTAGACCAGGCTGGCCTCAAACTCATAGACATCCACCTGCTTTTGCCTCTGGAGTGCTAGGACTAAAGGCATGCACCACCACCACCTCTCGGCCAGGCTCTACTTTTTTGAGACAGGATTTAACTATGTTTCCCAGGATAACTTTGCACTTTCCATCTTGCCTGAGTCTCCCGTGTTCTAGGATTATAGTTGCATAGCACCATGCTCAGAGCTACAACTTTTAAAACCCATATCTTGCAGGTCCTAACAAAGTCACATACACTATAGGACTAAGCCAAGTTCTTTTGGCAACAGTGAGCCCAGGGATCACAAGGGGACTTTGGTTCTGGTGGGCATTCTCAGTTACCCTTGCGAGATGCTTTATACTCTAGGATTGAATGTGTAAGATCAAGGTGTATTGCCACTGTGTTGGTGCACACCTTTAATCCCAGCACTTGGGAGACAGAGGCAGGCGAATCTCTGTGAGTTCAAGGCCAGCCTGGGCTACAGAGTGAGTTCCAGGAAAGGCACAAAGCTACACAGAGAAACCCTGTCTCAAAAAACATATAAACTATACATATACATATACATACATATATATATATACACACATATATATATATAGTGTATCTTTCAGAATTCACCTGAAACCACACACCATGGCAGAAAATCACTCAGTGGCAAAGCATCTTTGCTAAGCAACTAACTCGTAAAGCACTTGGCAGTAAAACTCCGAAACACTAGCACTGAGTGTAAGGGAATCATTTAAGGCACTACGGCTTTCCAGGATGACACTGTGTAAGCATTCTGACAGCTTCCATTTTCTGATGAGCCCCTTGTCAGCTTGGGTTGATGTGACCAAGTGGGACTTGGGATGCTATGTCGGGATTTTTCTGTTTTCCTAAGAGCATCAAAGAGGTGACAGCGATGACAGACAAACCTTGACCTTGAGTGCTAAAAAGTGAAAATTCAAGTACAAGAAAGTCCCTAAACCTTTGAAAGATTTCCTTTCAGCAAATTGTTTCCTCTTGACAGGAAAGTAGTGCAGCTCACTCAACTCCATCAGTCAGCAGCCTTTCTCTCTGAGAAGGGCTTGACCACCCTCAAACACTCCCTCTGTCAGGCAAACTGCCACTGAACACACCTCAACTCCCTTTCACTTTGTATTTGAGATGAAGTTTCCATGAGTTACAAGGCAGCCCTTGAACTTGGAATCCTCCTGCCTCGGCCTCTCAAGTAGCCACTAAGAGATTCTGACATCTTGACCTATGATCATTCTGAAACAGCTTCATGGTGGTCAAGAAACCTCCCAACTTCCTACTTGACCCCACTAAAGAACTTGTATCTTAGTCACCTGTGTCCCAAGAGTCTACACCACATTTCTTTGTGTCTCTTCTCATGGTTCCTGGGACACTCACAATGATAAAGACAGTAGAAATGGAAATACACGTGTGCAGACTTCACTCAACTGCTCATGAGCTCAAAACCTTCCGGGTGATGGCTTCTTTTGGTCCAGTCATGCCCTAGGGATCAGCGCCCTAGGGATCAGCTAACTTTAAACAGAACCACTGCCTACAAGCTTTGAAAAGCAGCTTCCAGGACCCACCTGAGGACCCTTCATGGGTTCACAACTACAAAGGAGCAATGCTGCTCAAGAAAGGGAAGAAAAGAAACAAGGCAGAAAAAAAAAAGAGGAGGCTGAGTGGTGGTGGCGCACGCCTTTAATCCCAGCACTCGGGAGGCAGAGCCAGGTGGATCTTTGTGAGTTCGAGGCCAGCCTGGTCTACAGAGCAAGATCCAGGACAGGCACCAAAACTACACAGAGAAACCCTGTCTCGAAAAACCAAAAAAAGAAAAAGAAGAGAAAAAAGGCCAGGTAAAGAGGAGTCACATGGGGAGAGAAACAGGTTTGCTCTAGTCCTTGGGGAAGCCGACCTCAGTGAAGAAGTGATCTTTCCTTTTTTTTCCCCCTGTAGGTGTTTATATGTACATGTGGAGTTATGTGTCCAAGTGGAGCCTAGCCATCCACTGTATGTGGAGGCCACTGTATGTGGCGGCCAGCCGCTGACGTGGTGTGTTCTTCAATTGCTTCTCCACCTAATCTATTTTTATTTTTACTGAGGTCTTAGGGATCTGAACTCAAGATCATGCTTTTTCAGCAAAGACTCAACTTAACCATATCTCCAGCCCGCTTTCTTTTCTAGTGATTGTCTCAATATACAGTTCTAGGCTGGTCTTGAACTTGAGGATACTAGTGATCTTCCTGACTCCCCCCTCAAGTTCCTGGAACAACTGATCCATTGCCACATCAGGCTCCCCTGACTTCTCTAACTTGCTCTTCTAGAGCTGACCCCACTCACAAGTCACTGTGGACACCCCTCAGAAAGAGCTTGAGGGGACTGAGCCCCAGAGTTGGGAAGGGGTTGGTTTAAGTTGACAAGGGCTTTGAAACACAGCTCCCGATTCCAATCCCCAGTTCTCTTTAAGAATCTTTGGGGGTGGAGTTGAGAAGGAAAGAAACTTGACTGTCCTGTGTAGAAGGTGCTTCAACATTTGGAGGGGAAATAGCAGCAAGATGGCTCAGTAGGGAAAGGCCCTTGTCACCAAGCATGATGACCTAAATTCTATCCACAGGACCCACATGATGGAGGAGCCCAAAAAGTTGTCCTCGGCCCTTCACATGCACGTATGTTCTGACAAATAAATGTAATAAGAAGAAGACCAAAACACTCGGGGGAGCAGAGGAGAACCCGCTGCGGGAGGGGAGTGCTGTCTCCCTTTAGAAACTTCATCTTAACTGAGGCTGGTGAAGTCACTCTTCCCTCCCACTCATTGGACTCTGTGTCAGCCCGGGGACACAGACACTCCTACAAGGGTTATTTAGGCAAGTGCAAAGACAAAGAGGGATGTGGAGCTGGGAGTGGCTCCAGCTGTGAGAGGAGGGGTGGCATAAGCCACCAAAACTATCTGTGGGGCCCCAGCTGACAGGCCTCGCACCCATTGTGGTTATTTTCCGCTTTGAGCACTCCGTGTATTTAGAAATGACTCGCCGGCCTTAGGCAGAGCTGAAATAATAGCACAGCAAGCGTATCCAAGAGCCCTTCCTGATGCCGACTGGCTCAGTGAGAGTCCGTGAAGTCACAGCAGTGTGGTCAAACTTGTCCCTTTAAAAAGCAAGAGGAGCTGGCTGGACCAAAGCCTGCTTAGAGAAAGCTTGGGCAGGAGAGAAGATCCTCTTGTGGACATGTCTGGAAGCCAGGGGTACTGGTCTAGCCTGTGGCTCTGGCAGATGCATGAGTCAGCAGAGGGAGGGTGGGCTTGGGGTCTCCATACCTCTGATGGTCCCCTTCTCTCCAGTCTTTCTTTTGCTTCTGGCCTCCCCCGCCCCTCTCCTGCACGGCAGCACCAGCCCTTCCCCAATCCTGCCCCTCAGAAGTCAAGGTTTAAGAGGACCTGGAGAAAGGCTGTCCCGCCTCACTCACCTCAGTCCACTTTAAACGGAAGCCTCCATAGCTGCCCTTTCGAGGCTCCTCCCAACCTCCAAATGCAGATAAAGAGCAAAGCGGCCAGGATCCCTGATGCTGAGAAGAGCTATGACCTGATGAGCCCTGCTGCCTGTGGAGCTCTGTCCCTTGGCACCCACAGGCAGCAGGGCTCTTAATGATCATGCTGTCCCAAGGCCACCTGGCCTCCCAGTCCTACCCCACTGGGAAGAGTTGATGAAGGGCTCCCGGGAACCTGCTCAGCCTGGGAGCTGGGTACAGCCACCCCACGGTTTTTTGTTGTTTGTTTGTTTGTTTTTGTTTTTGAGAAGTTTACAATATACTGGCCTGTGACTGCCCCCTGGGGGCTAAGATAGACCTTGGGGGGCAGTGTAGGACAATAAGGAAAACACCTGGGGATTCATTCCCTCCTGGTCTTTCCATTCTCAGGCCACTCTGTCGTGTGTCAGGAGGGGTAAGGACAGGTAGGCCCTGGCACCCAGGAGCGTCACACTCACAACCGTAATTGTCTAACAGCTGTCTTCCTTGTGCCGGTGAAGGCGCCAGCGTGGATGATTGCATTGGCTGCATGACAAAGTAGCAGAGATGAGGGTCTGGGGCAAGGAAAGGCAGGGTGAATCAGTGGGCACCCCCAGACTGAATTAAGTGAGACCTGAGCATGAGGCCAGCCAAGGTAGGCCCACCAGGCCTGGGCAGGTCCGGGGTGTATGCCAGTGACCCACCAGGACTGGGCAATTCCGGGGTGTATGCCAGTGACCCACCAGGACTGGGCAATTCCGGGGTGTATGCCAGTGCCCCACCAGGACTGGGCAGGTCCAGGGTATATGCCAGTGCCCCACCAGGACTGGGCAGGTCCGGGGTGTATGCTAATGACCCACCAGGCCTGGGCAGGTCCGGGGTGTATGCCAGTGACCCACCAGGCCTGGGCAGGTCCAGGGTGTACACCAGTGACCCACCAGGACTGGGTAATTCCAGGGTATATGCCAGTGACCCACCAGGACTGGGCAGATCCGGGGTGTATGCCAGTGACCCACCAGAACTGGGCAGGTCCAGGGTATATGCCTGTGTCCCACCAGGACTGGGCAATTCCGGGGTGTATGCCAGTGACCCACCAGGCCTGGGCAGGTCCAGGGTGTACACCAGTGACCCACCAGGACTGGGCAGGTCCGGGGTGTATGCCAGTGACTGCACTTCAACACTTTTATCTTGGCGTGTTGGTTGTTAACATAAACCCTTTGCCTCGGTTCCTCAAGCACACATGGAGGTGCGTCTGCTGCTGAACGGCTCTGGGAAGCTCCCTCCAACCCCACCCCCAGCAAGAGAACTGAATACTTGTCAGAAATAAAAACTCAGATGTGTGTCCCAAAGCTGCTGCTTCAGAAGCTCCAGGGGAGGGTGGCTCCCCCATTCTGGTTTGGAACAAGGTCCTTCTGAGAACCAGGACCTGCCTGTCAGTGAGGTCCTCAGCCTGGGCCCTGTCCAATCTGTGCCCATAGCTTTTTCCCTTACTCACAGCTTCCTTCCCCCAGCACAAGGCCACAGGAGGCACAAACCATCAGCCTGTGCTTGTTCAGCCAAGTCCTCCCTACCTCTAAGCCCTCACTGTCACGTGCCATCGCTCTGACCCTGGCTCCCCAAACCCTGCTTCCTGAATTCATCATTTTATGTTTGAAGCTTCACCTCTTCCTCCTGGTTATTTCCACCTTGTCTCCAAAGTTAGTGTGGTTCTCTTCAATTCTGCAAGGAAAAAACCCAGAAGGTATACTATATTCTACTATAAACTACTTCAAAGAACCCATGCTAACTCCCCTTTCCTCTCACAGGTAAGGAAACCGGTCCCAAACCACATGCCGGGTCACTGGGCTAGGAATCTGGTCCCTGGATCTCACTCAGGGCTCAGCCTGTGCGCTCTCCTCTTACGTAACCCTCCCTTTTACAGGCTCAGCCCCATCACACTGCACTCCGAAGGTCCCCTGAATCCACAGTGTCTTCCAGCTCCTACTCCCCGCCCCCCAACTTCTTCAGGATCTGCTCCTCCCTCGAACCTCACGATCCACACCGTCTTTGAGTTTACCCTTTAGCCACTGGGCCACGAGTCCTCGCCTTGGTTCTCCTGGAGCCCCCAACACTGGAATTGAATTGAGATGTGGGGTATGAAGGGGACAGGGTGACAAAGGAGAACCCCTCTTCCTGGAGACCCCTTCCTGACTTGGGGGAACCCCTACCTGTTCCTTTTCTTTATCCTCACTCCCAGGCCCGTTTTGATGAACCAAGTGGACAGGAGGAGAAGGGCAGTGGGTTCCCCAGAACAGGGCAGGGAGGGGCGGCTGTCTAACCCTGTCACCGGCAGACTGTCCCCCTTAGCCACCCCTTCCTCATTTCCTGTCCAGCTCTTCTTCCTCTGGCCTCCCCAGAGCTACTCATTCCTTTTTCTCTCTTTTTTCTCCCCTTACCTATGAGCCACTGTTTGAACTGTCCTTTCTGGGTAGGTGCCTCCAATTCTGTTTTTATTTTTTTCAAGACTGGTTTTCAGAGGTTTGCGTAGCCCTGGCTATCCTGGAACTGGCTCTGTAGGCCAGGCTGACTTCAGAGATCCCCCTCTGCCTCTGTCTCCCAAGTGTTGGGATTAAAGGCCTGTCTGTGCCACTGCCTGGCTAGATGCTTCCAATTTTAAATCTGTCCTCAAACCCTATTATTATCAGTATTTTCCAGAACATTCACTCTAGAAGCCTTAGAAGCCATTCAGAGCCCACAATCTCAACTAACACTTGCCTCTGTCCCCTACATCAAAGGGGCACCCTCAGACTTTGACCTTATCCTGATTGCCACCCTGCTCTGTCCCCTGGCAGCTACTCTATTAATCTATTTTACTGATCAGGAACATCCCACAACCCTGACTACACTGAGTTCCCATGGGTCCAGGTGCAAAGATCCAAACAGAAACATTGACCCAGATATGCTGAAATGCCAATGGTGGCCCTTCTGTGCAGACACCCATTGCCCAACAGGAGGCTGGTCCAGGCTCTGGAGGGAAGAGCACCCCACTATGGGCAGCTCAGCCCCTGCTGCTCACAGGAGCTTCGAAGGAGTTAATGACTGTTTTCTTCATGGACAGAGAGGACAGTAGACCAGATGACAGCGCTTTCCCTCCTGCTGCTGGGCCCATGTCACTGACCCCTCAGGAAGGGTTTCTCTGAGAGTGCAATGCAGCAGGAATGATGACTGATCCAGAGAGAAAGACCTTGGCTTCAGTGAGGATGATTATCAGGGTCAGAGAATGGCATGGTGAGGGTGATGTCAACGTGAGGATGATGTCAAGGTCAGAAGTTGGCATGGCAGAGGATGGCATGGTGAAGATAGGTGTCAAGGTCAGAGGTTGACATGGTGAGGATGATGTCAAGGTCAGAGGTTGGCATTGAGGGTAAGACTAGGGTCATCAGAGGCCACAGCTGAAAAGTCAGAAGCCATTTGGTTCTCTGAAAGAATGGGCCTATGCTGGAGCGTTCTGATGTCAGCCTCTCTGGCTTTAGAAGCACTGGACTGTCTCTTCCCAGGCCTGGACACCTGTCATTTTAGCAAGGCTCTGCTAGCTGTCCATGCAAAATCTGGGGCTCATAGTGGGACACAGAGTGAAGAAGAAGAACCTTCCTTGGAATTGGAAACATTTTGTTCTGTCCTGTTCTTCTCAAGTAGGCCCAGCCCTCTCCCCGCCACCTCCTTAGAGTCCAGGGAGTTGGGCTGGCTCCCTTACTGACCAGCTACAGGACTTAGGACCAAGATAACAAACTCTTTCCATGTTCTGCTTTCCTCATCTGAGAGTGAACGCTGCAGAACACTCCCTGCATAGCCTATGGGATGGACATGCTGATCAGAACATGCTTTTATCAAAGCAGGTTACCATTAAGCAGCCACACCCAGCATGTGATCTAATTAGACCCATTCAATGATGTTGGGAGACAGGTGAGGAAACCTTCTCAGCCTCTTACAAATGCACACCATGGCTCCCTCGGGACCAGGGTCTGCTTGGCTACATGGCTACCATGTGGCTCACTAAGCAGGGACTCAACCAAGACTCCTAGCCCCAGACCCCAGTTCGCAAGAGGCCACAGTGACAACCCACTGCCATTATTTTAGCAAACAGCAAATTTTCAGTGTGATATGGCCTGGGGACTTGCTAGCAGGTCGGCACTGGTTACCCTAGAGACTCTCAGCAGCTCAATTAGCATGTCTTATGTGAGTCATTTTGACCTAAGGAAGAGCTGCAGCATCACCAGCCTAGAGTAGAGTTAGCCAAGGAGGAGGAAGAACCTGGAAGCACCCCTGTGCCATGAGGCTCACAGTAACCACACCCTGCTGGGCACAGAGGAATGCAGAACTATGAAATTGAGAGGCTCAAACTCTCACCAGGAGTGCCACAAGAAATACCCTGGTGGCAAGGCTCCTAAGTAGCTAAGCTGATGCCAGACCCAAGCTCCCCGGTTCCACTCCCAGTGTTCCTCCCTCAGGCCTTCCCTGGCTCCTCCCTCCATCTCATCCTCAGCTGACTGCCGCCCTGGGGTGACATGTACCATAGCACTTTTTCCACATATAACCTCTGAATAGGGACAGTCCTCTCAGAGGGGACTCAGCTTATCCCCACAGGGCAGGAAACCCCTGAAAATGTGTGTGCTAGGGAAAAGAAAATGGCACTCACGACTTGTCTCGCCTGCCAAGCCTCCTTGGGGGGCTTGCTTGCCTCCTTCGGGGAGACAGGGATTTTCCTCGGCTTCTCACTTGGGTTGGAGAGTGGGCACTTGCAGGTTTCAAGATCTGAAGAAGACAGAAGGAGTTAGCCACACTGGATCCTGAGGACCCGCACCTCTCATATCCCACAACACACCACCACCCCAACCCCAGCCTACCAGGATGTATGTTCCTCACATCTACACTGGAAAAAGGTAAGGGTACCAGTCCCTGGAGAGTGAGAGGGATCATTACATCGCTCCCTTCTCTGTGGAGGGAGGGAACCAAGCCCAGCCCCCCAGCCCCCTGGGGCTGTTTGCCTAGAAGTTTCTTGTGGTGATGTTTTGTTTGTGCTCTAACAAATAAAGCTTGCCTGGAGATCGGAGTGTAGAGCTAGCCACTAGTTAACCATAGAGGCCAGGCAGTGATGGCACACACCTTTAATCCTAGCACTTGGGAGGAGGAAGCAGGAAGTGATATGGCTGGACAGAGGGAGGAATATAAGGCGGAAGGAGACAGGAGTTCAGCTCCCTCTCCGTCTGAGGATTCCTAGAGGTAAGAAGTCTCTCTAGTGGCTGCTCTGCTTCTCTGAGCTTTCAGCTTTCACCCTGATATCTGACTCTGGGTTTTGTTATTAAGACCAATTAGAATTCGCGCTACAGTTTCTCATCCTGGAAGGCAAAGTCTCCCCTGCAGCACCCCAGAAACCAGGTTCTGCTGACTCCCCTTTCCCATGTTCAGGCACAGAGTAGGCTCCAGCTTACCAGTATCACCACTTGGGGCCCTGAAGACTGAAGATAAGCAAGCCTGACTCAGAATAGCCACTTACTCTCAGTGACTCCACAGGCCCTGGAGGGACAGGGACAAGTGGGCGTGTTGCACTATGGAGTGAAGAATGGATACTGAGTACCATGTCCCCAAGCTCAGCAGTGAATGCCCCCTCTTAAACGCTGTGACACCAGCTCAGAACTTGATGCCCAAGACCTTGAAACTTAGGCCAAACAGACATGTCTCTGAAATAGACCATAAGACAGGGTCTTAGGCCAAGAAGTGACTTCCTGCGGAGTCCCTCTGTTCCGGGCACAGTACCTGAACAACAGAACTGGTCTCTTATTTTTAGATCTTAGTTCATAGAAGGAATTAAGAAAAGAGGCACCGCTTCCTTTGTAACATCTAAGATGGTTTCAGCTCTGATTTGGGAAGTACATCTGCCTCTCAGGGATGTTTTTGGGAATTGGTTACAGCACCCCAAAGAGACACCAAAATCCATGGGTATTCAAGTCCCTTATGATTGTATATGACCTACACACATCCATCCTCCTGTAGACTTCGCATCACAACTTGAATGCTCTGTAATGCCTAAGACATAATAGCTGTTCAACTATATATTATTCAGGGAATAATAAGAAAAAATATGTATTTTCAGCACAGCTACAAGTTTTTTTCATATTGTCCTTGATGCAGAGCTAGTTGAAACCAAGGGTGCAAACTCCGCAGGCACAGACGGCAGGCCGTATCACATGTGAAAGGACTAACTGTCCAATCAAATGAGGGTGCAGAGGGTTTGTTTTTACAGAGTGACCACTAAGCAAAAAACAAACAAACAAACAAACAAACAAACACCTCCTGCCATTTAGAAAAAGCAAAAGATAATGTGATTGTTAAATCCTGATTCTCCGTTTGATGGGATTTAAGAATCTCACAGGGGAAGCTGCTCCTCGAGCATGTCTGTGAGGAAGTTTCTAGGTTGGATAAGTTGAGGTGGGAACCACACACTAGTGTGGACAGCCCCATTCTATAGGCTGAAGCCAAAACGGAATAAAAAGGAGCAAGTGAGCTGAGCCCCAGCTGTGGACAGTTGCTTCAGGTTCCTACAGCTCTGTTGTTTCCCATGACGGAGTGCATCCTTGAACTGTGCACTAAACCAAACTCCCCTTCCCACCTTGCCATATTTTGGGGTCAGGTATTTTGTCCTGTGTGTAAAGCAATGGATACAGATGGAAAGCTCCGACACACCACGCACTTGTCCCGGCACTCACCTTCATCCGCATGTCCCGGGCGTACTTCTCCAGCTCCTTCCGTATGTCAGCCCTCAGCATCTTTGAGACATTGAGGACCAGCTGCTTCCACTCAATGGGTTGGAAGCTGTGAGGCTCATGGGGGACATACAGCCCAATTTTGACCTTCTTGACTGTGTGCAGGTATTTTTTGTAGGAGTCTTCAAAGTCGAAGACAAGGTCACTCAGAGTCCGAAAGGTCAGCGGCTTGTCCATCAGTTCAGCCCTTCGGCTCATGCCTAGTGAGCCATAGTAACCATTGCAATAAATCCCCAGCACGACATGGTGAAAGTAGTTTCCTGAGAAATAGGTTTTAAAGCTGATGGGGAACCGCTCGATGGAAGGCTGCCCGTTCGTTAAATATCTTACACAAGTGGAGTCAAGGAAGAGACAGGGGCCTTAAGAATTCAGAGAGCAGGCCAGCGGTGGTGGCGCACACCTTTAATCCCAGCACTCGAAAGGCAGAGGCAGGCGGATCTCTGTGAGTTCAAGGCCAGCCTGGTCTACAAAGCGAGATCCAGGACAGTCACCAAAACTATACAGAGAAACCCTGTCTCAAAAAACCAGAAAAAAAAAAAATTCAAAGAGCATGGCTTCCCAGGATGAGACACTACTCCTGGGGCCAGTAAGTCCATCCCCCTGTCTCCGGCAGCTCAGTATCTAACCTTTCCAGACGAATCCTCTACAGTGGATTTTCTGGGCATCTTTGAGTATCAATTCTGTGATGCATACCAAAACCAAACGATTATGGGATAAAGAAAAACTGCCATCCTCAGTAGTTAAATGCAAAACAAGATGACGGCCCGCTTCCCTTACCTGACTTTCTATGGGCACTTGGAGCTACGTAAGGTGTTTTTACTTATTTGTAGGTGTGCACGCACGCAGGTGTGCATGTGAACACAGGCACACTCAACCATGAGGGCACAAGTTAAGTAACGGCCGGAGCTTCACACCGGATGTCTTCCCTCGGTTGTTCTTATTTTGGAGATAGGATCTCTCACTAAACCTGACGCTCATCATTTCAATAGACTGGCTGGCCAGCAAATCCCAAGATTCCCGTCTCGACTCTCCAATGCTGGGGATCCAGGCACGCATGACCACTTAGCTCTCATGTGGAGTCAGGGGATCTGAACTCAGGTCTTCATGCTTGTGCATCGATTTCCTGAGCGGTCTCCCCAGCCAAGTGTGTTTTTTAAACACAATCAAGCCAGGCAGTGGTGGCACACACCTTTAATCCCAGCACACAGGCAGACAAATCTGAGTTTTTCAGGACAGCTAGGGCTACAAAGAGAAACCCTGTCTTGAAAAACCAAACAAACACAATCAGAATATGTTCCGACTGCTTTGTGTGGTGCAGGCAGGATCTAACGGCCTCTGTGGTGGTCCAGGCAAGAAAGGAAAACCAGAATCCAAGACACAAGGTAAGGCCAAGGCTGGCTGGTGACCGGAGGGTGAAGGACAGAGAGGAGTCTGAAGAGGTCACATTTTGGGTTTTTTTTGGGTTTTTTTTTTAGATTTTAATTTTGTGTGCATTGGTGTTTTTGCCTGTATGCATGTTTGTGTGAGGGTGCCAGATCCCTTAGAAATGGAATGACAAACAACTGTGAGCTGTCATGTGGGTGCTAGGAATCGAACCCGGGTCCTCTGGAAGATCAGCCAGTGTTCTTAACCACTGAGTCATCTCTCCAACCAGGAGTCACACAGTTGCTCTCATCGTACCTGGCACACTGTGCCAACCACCTGGGCTACCATGTAGAAAACCTCTACCCTCCATCCCAAGTGCCCCCCGCCATCCTAGTCCCCACCTCACATGGCACACCTTGGCTCTCCCCACTCGCTGGCCTGTACTGATTTAGTGGCAGCCTCTTGCCATGACTTTAGTTGTGTGTGTGTGTGTGGTGTGTGCACATGAGTGTGGAGGTCAGAGGTCCCCTTTGGTGTTCCTCTGCTGTCCTTACTTTTCTAGACAGGACCTCTTGTCCTGGAACTGGATCATTAAGTAAGCTGTCTGGCAGGTGAGACCCAGGGCTCCTCCTGCCTCCACCTCGACAGGGCTGGGATCACAAGGGCAAGTCTCAATAACTGGTGTCTGTTTGTTTTAATATTGGTCCTGGGTGAGCAAACTCAGGTCCTTGTGCTTGCAAGGCAATCACTTTACCCACAGAGCGGCCTCCCCAACCACTACAATGTTGGTTTTGACCAATAAGTGCAGAGGAGCAGCTTGAATTAACGTCTAACTCCAGGCCCTGGATGGCTGAGCGAGAGGCATCACACTTCCAAGCCCCTCTCGAAATTCCACACCATTCCTGTCAGATCTCACGGCCCTTGGCCCAACTTTTCTAAAAACTCTCTCGGCCATTCCTCTTACAGAATGCCCAGGGGACCTGCAGGCTTTTCAGGTAAATAATGACATGGCACTGTGTGATGGTGAGTTCAGGTGTGCCGACACAGCTCTCCATCCATCCTCATTCTGTACAGACAGCTGAAATGACTCAGCAGTAAAGGTACCTGCCACCAAGCCAGATGACCCGAGTCTCATCCCCACAATGCAATATGATGAAAAGAAAGAACTGACTCCTACAAGTTATCCATGTGCCACAGCACCTCCCCTCCAAATAAATATTTTTTTTAAAGAATCCGTCTTAATCTCATGTTACCTGACAACTTGATTTCCTGGGTGGCCTGAATGACGTATCTCAGCCCAAAATGGGTAAACAGTCTTCCACCTCAGAGATTTCCACACCTTAATTCTTAGGACTGTCTAGATCCCTGAGCCAAGTCCTGATGTGACTTGGCCCCTGACCATTGACCCTCTGTGTCACCTCAGTGTCCTTGTCTGACCATCAGGAGGCCCTGAACATTTTTCAAGGATACATCCTGAAGCCATAACGAATGCACACAGGAGCCAGGTATGGTGGCACACACCTTTAATCCCGGCTTTTGAGAGGCAGGGACAGACAGAGCTCTAAGTTTGAGGCCAGCCAGGGCTCCTTAGTGAAACCCTGTCCTGAAAACGCAGTGGAAGCCATGGTCCTTAGCACATAAGTTCCCCCACAAGCAGCTGAGTATTTAGATGGCGCGGTGGTTTGAATGAGAACGGCCACATAGGCTCAAGTATTTGAATGGTTGTCTCCAGTTGGTGAAGCTTTTTCGGAGGGATTAAGAGCCATGGCCTTGTTAGAGGTGTGGCCTCATTGGAAGTGGTATGGCCTTATTAAAGGAGGTGTGGCCTTGGTAGGAGGTGTGTCACTGGGGGTAGGCTTTGAGAATTCAAAGGTGCACACCATTCCCAGTTAGCTCTTTCCCTGCCTCGAGGTTTTTGTCTCTTAGCTACTGCTCCAACCCACGCCTTCCTGTGGCCCTGTTCCCATTCACCCTCTGAAACTGTAAGCCCCAAATACTCTTTCTTCCATCAGTTGCCTTGGTCATGGTATCTTACCACAGCAATAGAGAAGTAACTAAGATGGAGGACCTTCAGATGACTCTACAGAGCAGTGTATCAGGAAGTCATACACAGGGCTGGGGTTTCAGCCGAGTGGGAAAGCACTTGCCTCTCAAGCATGAGGCCCAGGTTCAATCCTCAGGACCACCCAAAAGACAAAAGGACACCAGAGCACAATGGCACAGGCCTACAATTCTAGCAGCTGGGAGGCTAGAGGAAGTCCAAGGCCAGCCTGGAATACATAGTATGGCTCTGCCTCAAAACAAAACCAATTATGGAACTCTTGGAAACAAATCAACCAAGGTAGTTTGTTTGTGGGAGTAGCAGCTTTTAGCTTCATTTCCCAACACCAAGTGCAGCTGGGACCATGACCAACCTGCACCACAATCCTCCCAGCAAGGCTCGCCACAGTAGCTGTTCCTCCAAAGTACCCACCACCATTCAGACAAAAATTTGGAGCCTAAGATCCCTGTGTCTGGCATGCATGGGAAATGTGGGCACATATTAGTTAGCAGGGTACAAAGTGACTGTCCAGGAAGGGATCCTGAACTTGAGGCTGACGTGAAGAGACTTACTGCACAAGCCGGGGAGACAGCTTAGTCTGCAAAGCACTTGCCTTGTTCAATTCCCAGAACCCAGGCTTGTAATCTCAGGCTGGGAAAGTAGAAACAGGTAGATCTGTGGGGTTCACTGGCCAGCCAGCTTAGCTTACTTGGTGGGTTCTGGACCAGTTGTTCCCGGCCTGCACACTCACCCTTATACACATTACATAGAAAAGTAGGACCAGTGACCAGAAGTCAGCCAAACCTAGCAGTTTCCCAGTTGTCAAGGAAACCTTGCTTCCCAGGACAGCGGGAAACTGGGAGACACTGACCATGACCATCACTCTTCCCAAGAGGAAAGCAGGACACCGGATGCTGACATCGAGCAAATACAGAACTGCTGTAACTTTGGATGGAGGTCTGTGCTGAGTCCGGTTTCCCTGAGCATAGCATGACAGGCAGTCTCCCCCGGCCACCACCCCCCACCCCCCACCACCCCCCACCACCCGCCTTGCTCTTCTCTGAAATGTCACAAAGGTAAGAACAAAGTAAAATCAAGAGCACTGGCCCAGCGGGGTCTTAGATCTATTCTCTACAAGCCCTAATGCTTCTGGGTAATTCCAGGGACAATGATGCTCAGATGTATGACAATGTGCAAAGGACAAGGTGGCCTATATACTCCAGCACACTCAGCAGGCAGGCAAAGCAGCTGAGTGGTGCTTGTCAGGGTCTGGCCTGTGTCCTCTGCTGGCCTCTACCAGCAGCTCCCAAGCCAATGGCTCCCAGCAGGGGGCTCTGCTTACAACTGTGGCTAACTCCTGCTAGTCAAGAGTGGGGCCTGAGATACCTGTTGCCCCGCAGCCTGCCCTCCTGCTACACTCTCTAACGTGCATTTCCCCTTTATATGCTGAGCAAGGAGAAGATTTGGGAGAGGCTTCAGAAAGACTCAAGTTTTCATTTTCCAAATGCTAACTAAGGCATGGATGGACAGTCATACTGCAGGTCAGACCCTTGTGTGTTCTGCCAGTGACAGAGAAGCAAGAAGCTCCCTGTCCTGTGGAAACATGCAGTGGCAGGTGTGGAGCCCAGACTTTAATACCGAGCAATGTACACACACATAAAGCACACACACACAAAGCATAAGACCCTATGAAAATGTGGAGCCAGAGGTCTAGCTCGGGTAAAGTGCTGGGCTACTATGTTCAAGGCTCTGAGTTCGGTCTCCAGCACCTCAAAGAGCAAAAACAAAACAAAAAGGTACAAGAGGGGCAAAGAGATGGTTCAGTGATTAAAGTGCCTGCTGTGCAGCCCGGCAGTAGTGGTGGTGGTGGTGGTGGTGGTGGTGGTGGTGGTGGTGGCGGCGGCGGCGGCGGCGGCGGCGGCGGCGGCGGCGGCGGCGCACGCCTTTAATCCCAGCACTTGAGAGGCAGAGACAGGAGCATCTCTGTGGTTGGAGGCCAGCCTGGTCTACAGAGCGAGTTCCAGGACAGTAGGTAGAGAAACTGTGTCTTGCAAAGCAAGAGGACCTGAGTTCAGACCGCCAGCACCCATGTGAAGGAGTCAGGTGTGGCGGTGAGTGCCTGTAATCCCAGAACTGGGAAACAGAGACAAGAGGGTCCCAGGGGCTTGCCCAGCCAGCCAGTCTACCAAACCAGGGTCCTCAGGTTCAGTGGGAGACCCTGTCTCAATAAGTCAGGTAGATGGTTGGGAAGGGATGTGTCTCAGTGAGTTAAAGCTCTTATTGCACATGCAAAGAACCTGAGTTCAAATCCCAAGAACCTACACAAAGCCAGGTATGGCAGAACACATGTGGAACCCCATTAGTTCTATGAGGTGGGGTGGCAGGTAGGAAAATCCCTGGAAGCCTATGGGCCCCATAACTTGCTGTGTGCTAAAATGGACAAAAAAAAAAAAAAAGAGACTTTGTCTCAAATGAAGTGGAAGGTGAGCACAGACACCCGAGGTTGTCCTCAGACTGCCACACTCATGCTGTGGCATGTGCTTACCCACATTTACACACATATACGTGCATACACTTACATTACACACACACACAGGTGGAGAGTGCTAAAAGGCATTCAATGTTAAGCTGTTAGGCCCTGTACCCATACATGCATACCTTAGTGTGCGTACCTGCACCCAAGTGCACACACATGCATATACCACACGTGTCTATGCGTCCAAACAGACTAGACCATCCTCTTGTTGCCATCTAATTCTGAAGCATACCTTCCACTGACCCATCTCCTTTCCTGGTTTTCACCCTACCTCTAAGTTTCCTTTAAGTCTCTGTCCTGCTTAGTTTTCATTGTCTACCTGACACAATTTAGAGTCATCTCAACTCAAGAGTTGCCTCCATCAGACCGGCCTGTGGCCATGCCTGTGAGCAACTGTTTTGATTGATGATTGATGTGGAGGGCCCCGCCCACTATGGGCAACACCATTCCTAGGCAGGTGGGTCTGAGCTGCATAAGAAAGGTAGCTGAGAATGAACCAGGGAAAGAGCCAGTAAGTAGCATTCCTCCATGGTTTCTGCCCTGACTTCCCTCAACGATGGACTCTGATCTGGGAGTATTAGCCGAAATAAATCCTTTCTTCCCCTAAGTCACTTTGGTCATGGTGTCGATCACAGCAAAGCATAAAGGACAGGCTCCTTCACTGGTTCTGTGTCCATCTAGATAAAAAAATTTCTTCCTTAATCATTTTTCCTTCTCCTGTCTCCCCAACACTCCCACCACCCAATTTGTGTTTCTAGCATAGATCCACCCCCTCAAAAGCCCAACTACTCTCCAAATATCCCATCCCGAATAGCCCAGATTCCACGTTTCAGATTCAGCCAGTCCACATCTGAGCTCATGCCCTACAGTCGGAGCCTTCCTTTCAAGTCCTTCCCTTGCGGCCGTGGCATCATTATGCAAGACAGAAATGCAGGGATCCGCAGTGCTCTGGCCTGGACACCTGCAGCCCCCTCCCTTCAACCTTCACGGCTTCTGTCCCAGCGCAGGTCTACACAAAGGATGTCACACTCCTGTCACTCCTGACCCTTCAAGTTCATCTTCTCCATCTGTGGCCTAATGGGAAGCCTGTATTAGTTGACTCCCTGTCAATTCCTATGCCTGGCTGGTTTCCAAGTTCTGTACACTCTATCTCCTGGCAGGAAACTATTTCACCCACCCCAGTCCCACTGCCAAGGTCATGGTCCAAGTATGACCCTTCCCTCCTGTAAGCACTCACAATGAGCTGGCAGACCCAGCCCCGCTGCTCCCACTGTCCTCGTTGAGAAAGTCACTCTAAGTGGAATACCCAGGCCTGAGCCCACGTCACTCTTCACCTTCAGGTCTTTTGGAAAGCCACTTAGCACTGACTATTAACCTGACACCTTGTTGTGCTCCTGTGGCCATGGTCCCCCCAGCCAACTACCCCACAGGCTCCAGCATTTCTCTGGCTCTTCTATCTGGTTGTGTTCAGTTACCACCACCACCAGTCAGGGTCATCACAGCTTTCTGGACCAAATTCCTCCCAAGGCAAAGAGCCAAGGAGGTGGCAAAAATGATAAAGCACAGGAGACCAGACCCTGTGCCCACTGGTTCCATCGAGGCACATTGCCAGCACCTGCTCATCTCTGCAACCTGCTCTCACACTTGGAGTGGTGATGGTTTGGATATTCGTCCTCTTGGCCTTGCTTCAACTCCATGTAAGTGTCTTTCTTATGACAGTGTCAGGATAGTGCACACATATGCCACATTGCCGTATGAGTGCCACACATGCACTCTCTGAAGTCCTTCTGACCCTGAATTCTCCTTGGGACTGCTGAATCTACAGTCACCTGCCTGACCACTGGCCCTGACAGCTCCACAGACAACAGGTTAGATGAATGCTGGTCCAAGGAGCCAAGCATTGATTTTGTTCAACTCCAGCCAGGCCAAATTGAGAGAAGTACCAAGGGGGTCTGACACTTTTCTCCAAGGACACCAAAGACACAACTAGCTCCAGAACAGGGTCACGAAGTAAACACACAAAGCTTAAAGGATACATGCCCAGAATGACTGCCTCAAGGCATTTGATAGGCAAGGATTCTCGGGTCATCTCTTTCGCTGTTTCCATTAACCTGTGGGATAGAGCACAAGAGAAGACCTCAGGACTTACACAATTACGCAGTCAGTTTGACTGTCAGTTCATCAGTCTGTCCGTATGCCTGTCTCCACACTAGCACCATGCAGGAATCTAGAAAGGGAACAACTTGCTTCCAAGGGAGGACCCCAAAAACACATGTGCGCTTGACAGAACTAAGATCCTCAAGTCCGCACTCCCCTCCCAGTTACCTCAGAGAGGACCATGTTAACACCTCCCAGCACCCTCCCAGCCTGGAGGTGGGGACATACAGGAACAAGTAAAGCAGGCCTCATGAGGAGGTTTGCAGGCCTCTGCCATCTTGGAAGTCAGTCTGGTCTGTTTTGCTTTTTGAGTCAGGGTCTCACTGTGTAGCCCTGGCTGGCCTGGAACTTGCTATGTACACCTGGCTGGTCTCAAACTCAAGAGATGCACTTGCCTGCCAAGTGCTGAGATTAAAGATGTAGGTTACCACACCTGGCCCGAGAGTCAGTCTTGATCACTGAATTTAGCTGCCAAGACTAACTAGTCCTCAGCCCCCACCCTAGGGCACCCTCTGCAGACTAGAATCCTGGAGCCCTAGGAGACAGGGACAGAGGTTGGGAGAGGGGGCTGGTAGCTCACCCGTAGGAGAGAGGCCATCTGGTCCAGAGATCATGCACCACTTACCCGCTCAGAGGTCTCATTTTCCTGATTTCAAAGAACTGGGTCCCTGTGTGATTGTATCTGTGTGAAATATGTAAAGGCAAAGTGACAGAAGTCCCAGTCATCCAGCAGAGGGCCAGACAGATTCCCATTTCTCTATAGGGTAAGGAAGTAGTTGCTTTTCTGGCCAGTGGCCAGGGGAAGCCAACAGCCTGTGACTCCTCACTGTGAAACTCTTGAAATCTAATTTTCTTTTCTTTTTAAGATTTATTTTATGTATATGAGTGCTCTCTCTGCATGTACAACTCTATGCCAGAAGAGAGCATCAGATTTCATTATAGATGGTTGTGAGCCACCATGTGGTTGCTGGGAATTGAACACAGAACCTCTAGAAGAGCAGCCAGTGCTCTTAACCACTGAGCCATCTCTCCAGCCTGGAAATCTAATTTATTTTTTTTTATTTTTATTTTTTTTTTTGGTTTTTCGAGACAGGGTTTCTCTGTGTAGCTTTGCGCCTTTCCTGGAACTCACTTGGTAGCCCAGGCTGGCCTCGAACTCACAGAGATCCACCTGGCTCTGCCTCCCGAGTGCTGGGATTAAAGGCGTGCGCCACCACTGCCCGGCTTGGAAATCTAATTTCTAACTGAGCCTAGATTTACTTTTGATAATACCTCATTTCAGTCTGCCCTGTGTCCCAGTCACAGTGACCACATGTCTAAGTCACATGCTAGACTAGAAGCTCTTGAGAGCTGGGAACATTCATCATAAAGCCTAGAAGAAGCTCAACATACACAGGTTAGCAAATGTTATTAAATAAATGAGAATAAGTAAAAGACTTAATTAATGAGCAGGAAGCTCAGTGGATAAACAAGTGAAAAGATAGAGAGAAAAAGTAGCTGCACAGAAGGACAAATGGATGGTAAGATGGATAGAAGAAAAGGAAAATGGATGGACAAACAGATGATGGAAGAAAGGTAAAGGGATGAATAGGTAAGTGGATGGGAAAACAAATGGAAGGATGGATGTATGGATGTATGGATGGGTGGATGGATGGGTGGATGGATGGGTGGATGGATGGGTGGATGGATGGGTGGATGGATGGGTGGATGGATGGATGGGTGGGTGGATGGGTGGGTGGATGGATGGGTGGATGGATGGGTGGATGGATGGGTGGATGGATGGAAGGATGGATAGATGGAAGGATGAATAGATGGGTGGGTGGTAGGATGGATGGATAAGTGGACAAAGGGATATATATATATGTATGTATGTACAGGCTGACCAATATATCAATGTATGGAAGAAAAGATGGGAGAGTGGCACTAAGACTTTTCAATAGCACAAAGAACTTAAGAAAACGTCACTTATTTCATGCCTGGATCAACACTTGACATCATTAATCTAAACAGATGGCACCACTATCCACATCCTGATTCTGCCTGACTGCCCAGTTCCCCAGAGCTAGCAAACCTGTACCACCAAAGCCCCCCTTATTGTTGGTTGTTGTTTTACTCTTTTGGGGGAGCTGCCACCCAGCTCCCAAATAAATCACATACAGAGGCTTATTCTTAATTATGAATACTCAGCCTTAGCTTGGCTTGTTGCTAGTCAGCTTTCCTTAAATTATCCCATCTACCTTTTGCCTCTTGACTTTTCCTGTTCTCTTGCTTCTGTAAATCTTACTCTTACTGTGTGGCTTGCTGTGTAGCTGCGTGGCTGGCTCCTAGAGTCCTCCTCCTTCTCTGGATACTTCTTTTTCTCCTCTTTTCAGATTTCTTCTTCTATTTATACTCTTTGCCTGCCCCGCCTGTCCTTTCTCCTGCCTCGCCATTGGCCAGTTCTTTATTAGACCATCAGGTGTTTTAGACAGGCACAGTAACACAGCTTTACAGAGTTAAACAAATGTAACATAAACAAAAGTAACACATCTTAAAATAATATTCCACAACACCCTCTCATGTCATGCTTTCTGAGACACAATTTTGAATTTTTTTTTTTGAGCTTAAAGAAAACTTGATTTATATGTTTTACTCTTTTGCTTCAAACAAGATTCTATTTGGAAAACTGTGTGCTGGGAAGATGCTGATGAAGAGTGCCTTTGCTTTCCCAGAGCTGCTGTATCCAGTCGGGTACATAAAACTCATTCACCACGTGTCCCAGTGATGCAAGCAGCTTCGAGTGTGGGTACACACCTCACACTCCCCTGAGAGGAACTAGGTCCCCCCCAGGAGAGGGGCACAGATAAAGAGCCTGGAGCTCAAAATCAGATTCCAGTTGTAGGTTCATGACTTCCTGTCACACTTTGGAAACAACATGGTCAGGGTCAAGGGTGATGTGAACCAGCGCACCTTAGGAGGGGCTGACCTGGGCCGTGTTCATATCGGTACAGGCTTGCCTGACATTTCTAAAATAAAAAATTTAAAAATCTTAAGGGGTAAAAGAAAAAACAAGGGGCTCTTATTGTAAAGTGGTGTTTTTTTACTCTATCAAAAACTTTGCTCAAACAGTGGGGTTCCCAGTACATATAAAGTAGAATTCAGTTTCTAAAAAGTAAGATTAATCTATAATTAAGTAATGAAAAATTGGGCTGGAGAGATGGCTCAGAGGTTAAGAGCACTGGCTGTTCTTCCTGAGGTACTGAGTTCAATTCCCGGCAACCACATGGTAGCTCTCAACCATCTGTAATGAGATCTGGTGCCCTCTTCTGGAGGGCAGGGGTACATGCAGACAGAGCATTGTATACATAATAAATAAATCTTTAAAAAAAAAAAAGTAATGAAAAATTGTCTGGCCATCTTCTCTAAGTTCCTTGTGGTTCGTAACAGAACTTCTGGAAGTTTCTCTCTAGCCTTCCTTGTGCAAAGCATAGAGCTCCTGGGCAGGCTTCCCTCACCTAGCAGAGCCATGGGCTCCCCTTCCAAACATACACAGAGACCGGTATTCCAGTTCACTGCCACTCACACTGTTCCAGAAGGCAGGGTTGAGCCCATCAAAACACCACTGACATCTGAGCACATGTATAATTAGGTATGTGTTGTGGAATATTCTTTTGCACTGTGTGAAGATATTTCACTGTGACTGGTTTAATAAAAATCTAAATGGCCAATAGCAGGCAGGATTTTGGGGGCAGAGAGAACATTGGAAAGAAGAAGGATGGAGTCACAAGGAGACACCAGGACTCAGAGGAAGCAGCATGGGCAATACAGAGTAAAGGTGATACAGCCACAAGGCAGAAAGCAAATGAATAGAAATGGGTTCATTGAAGCTATAAGAGCTAGTTAGGAACAAGCCTAAGCTATCATCAGTGCCTTCATAGTTAAAGTCTTCATGTCAATATTTAGGAGCTGGCTGGTGGGACAGAAAAATCTGCTTACAGGAAGGGCCCCAGGCAATCCCCACCAGTGTCAAGGCAAAGCAGTCGGGCTCCCCAAGGAACTAGACCCCAGGTCGGAAATGGAAGGGTTCCTACTCTGCTTCCCTTGATCACGGCCCCCTAATCTCCCTTGTGCTTTCCACTGCCCACTTTGTAGTCAATGGCCATCATTAATGGGTCAGAGAAAGAGGAAAGAGAGGACCCTTCAAGAGCAATGATGAGGACTAAGCCAGGTATGTGTGGCAGGTTTTCTATCAGTGTGAGAAAATGATATGCAAAATACATGCAAATTTGTCCCTAGTGATGAAGCTCAGCCAGGCTCACTCTCCTTGGGAAGGCCTCGTCCTAGATAGAAGTGAGAGCAACTCTAACTTCAGGTCACCTGGAATGTTTGGTGATAGTAACAACTGAGAGAAGGTCAGCTCTTGGGACCTGGGTCCATTTGGGAAGGTGTTTGTGCCCCTCAACCACCACCAACAATCCATGTGGGGGTCTCAGATTGGAGATCAGCAGCAATACCTGGGTAGGGCCTGGGACTGCCAGCCTCTCTCTTGGATAAAGCCACGGTCTCCTAACGAGGAGCTAGGACTCCATGGGGAAGGTGCCACATAGGAAGGCGATGACCTATGAGGCAGAAACTGAGACGCTAATCAAGTAATCTATCTTAATGAACAGGAACAGATGCTATCCTCCAGGTGCTATGCAGCCCTGGAAGGTGTTGGTGTCTGATCCCTTCAGGAGAGACACATCATTCTTGCCTGCAGCAGAGGCTCCTTGCTTCCTGAAGTCTTCTCTGCCTCAAGGCTGGGGAGGAGCAAGCAGAAAGAAAGCCAACATGCCAGGGACCTCTTTGCAGAGTCAACCGGAAGTGCAACCTCCTGAAGAGCACACTGAAGCTGGCTCCCCATCTGGCTCCTGTGCCTAATAAAATACCAGAAGTGATCCACGGCCATCACCTCTGCCCTTTGTCCCCACAGTGCTGCTTCTGAGGGACCTGCAGAACTAAACTAACCCCGACTGTAAACAACCTGAGGGTACTGAGGAGGCCAAAAACATGCCTTGACCGAACCCTCAGGCTCCTCGGTAGCTCTTTCTGTCAAGCTGAGGCAGGGGCCCCACTGCAGAGCCCGAACACCCTACCACACCACTGGGACAGTCACCTACCTGAGTTGCTGGGAACCAGCAGGAGACAGGTGGGTCTCTTGAGATCCTGAGAGGCCAGGGGTGAGGCAAAACAAGTGAGAGAGGGGAGAAAAGGAAGGCTGGGGGGTGTGGCAGCTTCCTTGTTGGACTATCTTTGTAACGCCCGCCCACAAATAATGACCCGGAGACTTATTATTAATTATGAAAGCTTGCTAACTCTTATAACTTAAACTAACCTGTCTCTATTAATCTACATTCTGCCACGTGGCTCAGTTACCCTGTTCTGTACTGTATGTCCGACTTCTTCAGTTTCTGGAAAAATCATGTACCTAGATTCCTCCTCCCAGTTTCTCTCTCTACCCGGAAGTCCCGCCTATTCTCTCCAGCCTAGCTATTGACCATTCTGCTCTTTATTAAACCAATCAGAAGGCCCCTTAGGCAGAGATGCTGCTTTACAGTGTACACAAATATTCTGCAACATTTCCCCCTTTTTGTCTAAATAAAAAGGAAAGGATTTAACTCTAACACAGTAAAACTATATTTAATAAGAACAACTATCAAGTAAGAATTTACAATGTTCAGTCCACTTGTATTTGGCCATTTGGGAGAAACTATTATCTATCCTATTTTGATGAGTCCAAAGTTTTATACCTAAACCACTTTCCATCATAACTTGTATTACCATCCTAAAAATACCTTTTTAGACCTTAGAACATTTTCTTAGATGAATAACTTAAGCTTTTGTGTCTCTCAGCCTTTATAAACTTTACATTTCTTTCATAAGTTTCATTTTTTAATTTGGTAACAAAGAAAACAGTATAACTATCTAGTCTTCAACCTCCACCAAAGGACCAAGAAGGATATAATATTACCTGAGTTAACAGGAAGTGCAAAGCAAGCAACTTCCAAAACTATAGAAATGACAGAAACAGCTTACTGTCTAGACAGTCATCCATGGTTTCTCTGCAACATTGGCACATCCATCTTCGTCCCACATGCCTAGAATATCTGACAGCATTTTGTGAAGCGTCAATTTTTTAAGGACTGCCCTACCTTCTTGGCAAGTTTGGTAGTCACCTTCTTTTGTGTCCTGCTTGTCCAAGTTGGACAGCATACTGTCAACAGTCAAGGCAAGGGCAGTTTCTTGCCCAGAAGCTAACTTTGCCACAATGAAAGCAAACTGCATACGGCGGTCCTTTGATGCCCATCATCCTTTTTTGGAGTAAATTTGTGCTGCCAGGAACAGAGGGTGTCTCACTGTCATGCAATTAAAATATTTTTTTTTTTTTTTTTGGTTTTTCGAGACAGGGTTTCTCTGTGTGCAATTAAAATATTTTAAATGCCATATTCTGAAGGTCTCTGAAGTGTTTGAAGACCATCTATCTATTTAAACTATCTCTGTTTGACCTTGAAAACATACCTAACATAAGTATAAAGTTTATTGTTATAGATGACTAACTACTAACCTGTCTTTATTATCCTAAATAGCTTTCCAGAACTAAAACTTTACATTACATTTTTAAATGAGCCGCATAAGTACAATACCTTAAACAAGAATAGAAACATATACAGCATAACAAAAATAACCTTAAATCTGTATCAATATATAAAAATCCATACCAATGTAAACTATTTAAGACTAGTAGTTGACTTTTTGGTTTAAAAGTGGATTCAATGATCTATCCTTTTATCCTATCATTTCTAAGGAGGGGGGAGGAGAAAGAAAACTAATCATGTAGGGAAAGAAGGGAACAAAGACAACCAAGAAGTAGAGAAAAATGAAGAGGAAAAGACAGGGAAGTGGAAAAGAGAAGTCACAGGCTCACAGGGGACCAACCTTATCGCTCTGTTTGAGAGACAACCCCTCATTATTCTGGTCTCTGCATGATATACTCTGCTATCATGTGGGCTGCAAGCTCTCTCCCAAGGGTGACCTTCCACCAAGCTTGCGATCACCATGCTCATCCCTTGTCTGGGGTGCTCAGCCCCTGGCTGAAAGGATACTGTAGAGTCTTCATGTAGTTCTGGATGGCCTGGAGCCAGTCTGGGATCGTCATGGACAGCCTGTAGTTTGGGACCTGGGGAATTGAAGGCTACAGAGAGATAAAGAGAGGGGGGTTCCTGTTATTGAGGGGTTGCTTGGGGCACAGCTCCTGGAGCAAGCATGGGGCTAAAATCAAGTGAGAGCTGCTCCTAGGAGCAGACACACACTTGGTACAGTCACCAGTAGCCATGGTGCCTCCCCCACAGCATCTCCCCTAAGATAGCTGGTCCACCATTGAAAGGCCCTCTAAGCCCCCTCCGACATACTCCACTCTGGGTCATGGTTCTCTATGGCCCTCCTGACACTGAGTATAATACAGTTTGACTTCTCTATGGGAACATAACTGCCTTCTCGAGGCCAGGGACTATATCCTGTGGAATATCCCACTGAGACTGGCCCAGGATGGACCCCAAAGTGCTTCACTGACTGACCCTTACATTTTTATCACATGGTCCATTCTGCAGCATGGTTAAGAGTGACCCCATTATATGTGCTCCCATCGTGAGCATCGTTGACACAGGACACAAGACAAATGGCATCCAAGATAAATAACTACAGCTGAATGGTGCACCAGCCACAGGCACCATTTCTCAACACCACACACCTCACATGCCCACTGCTTCCCTTCCTGAGCCTGTTTCCTGAGTGCCAGATTAAGGAAGGCCCTCCTTTTGCCGACTCTCCTCAGGTAAGTGCTGTGCCTCTCCTCATGAGGCATCCTCATGGGAGCTCAGCCAGCTCTCCTTCCCCAAGTGCCTACAGTCAGCACTCAACCAAACCCCTCCCTAGACACAAGGACACCAGCCAGACAGGAAGACATTAAGGTTTGTTTATCCCCATTGACTCCTCATCTTCTGCATGTTTGTGGTGGGCTGTCACTGGTGACTAAGAAATTTGGTCCCTATGAGTGCAGGATTAAGGGAGGAGGCTCCTCTAGGCGTCTGCTTCTTCAAAAAAAAGTAAAAAGGGTGAAAAGAAAGATTAGTCTCATCTTTGGAGGAAACAGGGCCAGCTTTGCAAATGGAAGGGGAGCTGCTGGTAAAACCGTTAGCTGATCGAATGGGGACAGCCCAGCTGGACAGCAGAGCCAGACACCACCTAAGCAGTTCCTGGCTCTCCAGGCATGGGCTCCACCGTGCACAGTGAGAGATGGGCATGGTGCCCTAAGCATGGGGTAGGCAGCCCTTCCCCAACTTGTGCAACATTTACTGCCAACATTCCCTGATGACAGCCTCTCCTCGGTGCCTCTAACTCAGCCTCGGCTCTGAGGCATTCTAAATTCACAGAAACCATCCCTTCAGCTGGAAGGGAAGCAGTCACACTTGGTACATCCAAGCCAAGGCGCCGTGTGTGTGTGTGTGTGTGTGTGTGTGTGTGTGTGTGTGTGTGCACGAGCATTGCTGTGTGGGCACACACAGGCCCAACTGTTCTACAAGCCACATTTTCTCTCCAACACCTCAACTCAAACTCCTTGTCTGGGAGAGTCACTTTGGAGGGCAAAAGATTCCAATTTGAAGATTTGTTCCCATGACTCCATTTGATACCCCCTCCCACTCCCCCACACATACACTCCCACATAAACAGTTTCTCACACACAAACTCACACATGAATTCTCTGTCCAACCAACACTAGCAAGTGTTGAGACTTCCTTGTTTTTTCACAGTAACACCCACATGTCTACCAAACCTATGTAACAAAATCAGAGGTTTCAAAGAGAGGTGAGAAGAGAAGCGAGGCTGAAGAACAGACCCTTCCTTAGCACCTCCATGTTGTGAGCGCTAGGCCAGGTACAGAGCAGGAAACATGGGAGCAGAGAAGAAAGGGAGACAGAGATTCCCTCACAGAAAAGTCAGGAAGCGAGGGACACGAGAGAGAGAGAGAGAGAGAGAGAGAGAGAGAGAGAGAGAGAGAGAGAGAGAGAGAGAGAGAGAGTCCCTGAACACGTAGCCCCTGACTTGGCTCAGAGTCCATTTTGGGAGCTGACCACAGAGTTATTTCTACCCCTCCCCCACCCCACGAAGCCCATAGAGGGTGTGAAGCGGGGCTCAGAGGACAGCTGGGCCTCAGAATAGCAGCCAATGGCGCCCAAGGGATTTAGGAAAACAGCTGCACAGTTACCTCAGCTGGCTGCAGCCACATTTGCTCCCAAGTAGGAGGACAAAAGTAGGCATTCCCCGAGGTGGGCTGCAGCAGGGCTGTGTGGGGAGAGCCAAGGGGCTCAGTGGAAGATACCATCAGCTGCTAGTCACCCTGAAGTCAGGTGAGCTGGCTGGGGCTCAGCCTGAGGCGACTTCAAACAGCACCTCAGGCAGCCTGGACCTGGAGTATAAACCAGAAGGGCCCCCGAGGTGCTATGAGGAAACATACACAGTGGTTCAAATCCCTGCTCTGTCTCCGACCAACTGTGGACCCTGGTCACATGACAGGACCCCCGAGAGCCTCCACTTGCATGCAGGTAAAATAACAACACTGCCTCATCTGCCTGGGAGCTGTACGACAAGGCAGCAGGGATGGCGCGGCACACACAGGTGTAAGTGTGCCATTATCCATCAGTAACATGCTCTCCGGAGCTGGGTTAGAAGAGGCTCAGAATCAGCAGGGACCCTAGTTCCTAGACCCTGAGGTTTCACTTCCTGAGGATGTCTTCCTACCCGATAGTTAAGAACATCAACTCCATTGCCAAGTTCAGCACATGCTGACAAGGAGGAGGTGTCCTTAATTGGTGGAGACTTCACAGAGTGATAAGAAAGCTCATTAGGCTCTGAGCAAAAGCGGGGCCAGCTCAGTGCCTGTGGATGGGTAGAACAAAGAAACAAAACTCCATCCAGAGAGGGATGCTAGTCAACTTTCAAAAGCAGGCACATATTGGGGACACACTGAAACGTGGATGAACCTTGAAGTGAGCCGACCTCAAAACAGCCAATACTGGGTCAGGGAGACAGCTCAGCAGGAGGCCTTTGCCGAAGCCACATGGTGGGAAGTGACCCACACCTGTCTGACCTCTGCATGTGTGTCTTGGTGTGTATGTACACGCACACATAAATGTAAAAACGGTTCTAAAGGTAAAGTCTACATAGTTCCTCATGCATGAACTTCCTAGAGTGGCCAGCCTCACAGACAAGGCGGGGAGCGGCTGTCCGTGGTTGTCAGGGTGTAAGCGCCGGGCAGTCGGTATTTAGTGTGTGGGTGTCAGAGGGAAGTGAAAGGTTTTGGAGATGCATGGTGGTGATGGAAGCGTGACCATGTGCACATCCTTTATGTCACAGAACTTTCTATCACTGTGACAAAGTCCCTGAGATAGTCAGCTTATAAAGAACAAAGGTCTATTTTTTCCTCACAGTTTCAGAGGTTTCAGCTCATGGTCACAGCACATGGTGGAGGGAACCTGTGGTAAACAAGGTCTGTCACCTCATGGAATCCAAGAAGTGAGAGGAGAAAGGAGCGGCATTTGGGATCCAAACAGCAGCATCATACCTTCAAAATGGTCAAAAGGAAGGTAGTGTACCATGTATTTTACCACAATCAACAAATAAGGTCACAAAAAGTGGCTTACTAAAGGAGAAATGTAAATAATGACTGTCTGGAAGAGGTTTAAACTCACTAATAACTTAAACACAGATGGAAGCCCTGTAAAATGTCATCCTCCATCCTTCCTGTTAGTCTCCATGCTCTGAAAGGCAGACCCAGTGCTGGTGATGAAGCCCTGGAAGTTTAGAGGATTTGGAAAAGGAGGGTGTGGGGTAGGCAGGGAAGAATAATGAGAAGTACAGGCAAGCCTCTGGCGGCCGCTTCTCCACCTCCTTCTTGCCAAACAAGAAAGCTGACAGAAGGCGAGAGGGAAGGCTGCAGGTGAGCACAGGTGTGCAGCTGGCATGGTCGTGAAGAAGGGAAGGGGAAGCTGGGCCTGGAGCCAGAGAGGCAGCAAGAAGCCCCAACTCGAGCAACCTTGGACAAGAACAAGGAGAAACCAAAGCATTTCTTTAACTGCACAGGAGTAGCATGAAGCAGTCATAGTCCCAGGATGGCCCCGGGCTCCTGCATCAAAGGGCCCAGCCTGTGGTCTGGGACAGAGGTCCTGGAGTCGCATCTTGTGACGATCCAGACTGATAGTTCGGAATCCAGGCCACAGAACGGAGGGAGCATCCTGAGAGCAGAGGGAGCAGGGGCAGAGCCTGCAGGAGAGTTTCAGATCCCTGCTCACACTTCAGATCTCAGCCCTCTAATGTGAATTCTTTCCAAATTTGGAATCACTGTGAAAATGAGACACACACATGGGGACTGCAAGAAACCCAGCGGCCTTTCTGGCTGAGCCGCCCTGGTGTCCAGCCTCAGCAGAGTAGGACTTGGGGCACCAGGATGTCTGAGAGCCAGACCTAGAAGGGCCAGTTGCTCCTCTGCACCTGCCTCTCTCTGCCCATTCTGTGTGACCCCAGTGACGCGATCTTTTCTTAAATTACCCCAGCAAAAGCCTGGATTGGACCTAGTCAGGTGCTCACTTGGACTCAGCAACCATGAGTGGAGAAGAATGCAGTCACAATCTGGAGAGGACCTCAAGTGATACTCCCCACCCCTGCTCCAAGGAGAGGTACCCAGGCCTTCAGGCAGAACTTATTACGGTTCCTAACTAAGGTCTTGTAGTTGAAGGACACGTCTTCCGTGCCTCACAGACCCTGGGAACTTGCTCCAGATACTCTCTTGCCTCAGTTCCCACTCTTTTGATAAAGTAGTTAACCTTGCCCAAAGTCTGTAATCCTTCTTCAGCAACGCCCCACTACACACCTTTGCTGTACGTTCCTCACAGAGTGGTGTTGGCTCGGCCAAAGGAGAAAAACTGGGCCCCAGGAGAGACTGCCGAGCCCTGGAGCTGGAGGGGAATGGCCTCTGACAGAGCAGCTTGAGATTTGCATGCCTGTGCCTGGGAAGGAGCCAGGATGTGGGGGACATGGAAGCCAGGAGATGCCATGATGGGACTGGGGATGGAGAACCAACTATTAAGACTCAGTGCTCACTTGGAAGGTAGAGACTAGGCTCAATGGCCAGCCTCAACAAAGTGAACTGGAGACTAACTTAGGCTACATAAGAACTTCTCAAAACACAAAACCAAACAAAAAACAAATATGCAATGTAGGAAAATGAAATCTTATGCTCTTATTCAGGTTTCAAGACCCAGTTGTCACCAGGGGGTGGTAGGACATGCCTATAAACCCAGAAATCAGAACCCTGAGGCAAGAAGACCACAAGTTTGAGACTAGCCCCAGATACAACAAAGACCCTGTCAAAGAATGGGGAGGCCTAGAGAGATGGCTCCATGGTGAAGAACACTGAGTTCAATTCTAGCACCCACATGGTGACTCACAATTGTCTGTAACTCCAGTTCTGGAGGTCCCAACATCTTCTTCTGACCTTTGTGGGCACTCATGACATGGTACACAGACACATATGCCAGCAAAACACCCGTACACATAAAACAAGTCTTTAAAAGTTAAAAAATAAATAAATAAAAGGAGCCGGGCAGGAGGAAGAGACAGGCAGATCTCTATGAGTTAGAGGCCAGCCTGGTCTACAGAGCGAGTTCCAGGCCAACCAAGGCTTCAGAGTGAGACCCTGTCTCAAAAAAACAAAAAGCAAGCAAACAAACAAATAGCAAAAACAATAACAAATCTAGAGCGACCAATGGCCTGTGCTCAGCTAGAGGAGTCCCGACTTACCAGCAACCGTCAGGAGGCTCTTGGGTTACAAGGAAAATACAATACGACACATATAAGATGCAGGAATATTTTCTTTTTTGAAACTAGGTCTCACTACACATTCCAGGCTGGCCTTGAACTCAGTGGCCTAGAACTTGTAATTTTCTTGCCTCTCCCTCTTGAGTGCTGAGACTACTGGTACTCACCACCATGCCTGACTGGAGCATTCTTTTATAAAAAGGAAGCATTCAGCTGTAGAACTGGAAGCATCACCTCAGCAACACTTAGAATACTGCATCTCACTTGTGTTCGTATGGGGACCGCCTGAGGGCAAATGAGCCAAGGTCCCAGAAAGAACAGACTGACGTGGGGAAGAAGAGAATGAAGAGAAGAAAATGAAGAGGAGGAGGATGATGAGGGAGAAGGAAGAGGAGGCCACAGAGAACAGAGGCAGGGTGCCTCTGTCTTGTACTAACTCCCTCTCAGGAGGACTTGAGTGAGAGACATCATCACCAATACTAAGATCCAATGCTTGTCCACACAGAGAAGGACTCCCGCACATAAAACTGGGGTAACCATAAAGGCACATGGAAGGAGGTGCAGGAATCAGAAAGCCAGCCCACACAGTGGCATGCAGCCTCTGCTCCCTCTGGCCAACTCTTGCATGTGTAAGGACTCTGGTGGATCATGGTAAGCAGAGGAAGATGGTCTCAGAACCTGGGCTGTCTGTGTTCGAGAGCAGGGCTCATTACTGCTGATGCTGGGGCATCAGCTTCTTGTCAGACAAGCTCCTATTTGGAGGGAATAAATTCCCCGACTAGCAGAGTAATATAGCACGATGGAGCGGGAAGCAGAGAGCCTCCTCCACTTCCCCAAGGGCACACACACAGCCTTCTGGTCTACAGGCTTGCATGCTCAGCTGTGCACAGACAGGCTAGGACTGACTACTGCATGGCTCTGGGGTATGTGATTCCTGCACCTTCTCAGGATCCTTCTCAGCAAACAGGTCCCTAGAGTTCAGGGAAGCCATCTCCATAGTGGCACACCAGGCTTTCATCTAGCTTGCGTTTTGCTATTTTATATAACAGGACACTCCCACCAGGGGACATCTTCCCTCTGTAACCATATCCTTGGCCACAAAGCTCAACCGCTCGCTGGCTGCTCTCCCGAGTAGAAAGAGAGCTTCACTTGGCCTCTTCCTTTACCGGGGAGACTAATTCATCCTGTGTATTGGAAAGTCCCTTTTAAGCCACAGCCAAACGCTTCCCTTTTCTCCCCATGGCGCCAGATAAGCTGGGAAGAGGCAGTTCACTGTTTTCTGCAAGTTCCAGAGGTAAAAGTCACTGTCATAAAAAAGGAAGGAAGGAAGAAGGAAAGAAAGAAAGAAGAAAAAGAAAATTGGCAAAAAGTCTAGAAATGATTCACGCTGAGGAGTCTGGCTGGTTGACTACAAATTCACTCACGGCTCCATAAATCATTTGCTAGGGGGACAAGGGAGAAGTGAAACACTCCACGGAGGACCGGCGGGGTGGACATGGGGTTCTATGCTTTCTTAGAGTGACTTGTGTTGACCTGGTGACACTAGCTTTTGATGAAAATGTTACAGGGGCTGAGTACATAATGGATTTTAGCTCAGCCTAACCTTACAGGGCCAAGCCAGCAAGCCCCCTGCCTATCCCTTCTGGCAGCGGAACAGAGACAGGACTCAGTAGCTGGACATGAGGTCTCTGCTCCCTGCTCCGCCCTAGCTGAGCCGGTCCCATGCCGCCCATTCGGACCATCTCGCCTTCTCCTAGTCACACCACTGACCTTAGCCAGGAAGGCAGCGTTTCTGATGGCGCCCACCATCTCTCCCCCTTTGGGGTGGACCTTGGCAACATGCAGCCACATCCGCTCCCAGGTGTGGCTGTCGATCGGGAAGCCACTCTTGTTCACGTGGAACAGCACCCCGCCGTCTTTGTCCTCCTCCTCCGAGCCCCCGCTGGTGGCGAGGCTTACTGGCCGCGCGTGGCTGCTCCGGGACCGGGTGCCTTTGGCGCCTTTGGGGTGGGGGCAGCGATGAGTGTCCGCGGCGGAGCCGGTCATGGTGAGGGGCACGCGGCAGGGGACTTGGGCGCGCCGGAGATCAGAGCCCTGCGGGGGTGGCCTTCATCTCTCGCGGCCGCAGGACGCACTAAGGGAACTGCCGGGCTCCCCGCTCACCGGCCGGGCCTGAAAGCAGTGGAAACAGCACACACTGCGGCTCAGTAGACAGGCAAGGGGGCTCCCGCCCACTCCCTGCCTCGCTGCCCGAGACCCACCCCCTTAGGACTAACGCGAGCCTCTAGCCCGGCGGATTACCTAGCAAGGCGGCTGGAAAGGCGCCACGAAGACTCACACCCAGTTGCACCCGGGGATGGGGAGACATGCAAGGAGCACGGGGTGCAGAGGGGACAGGGTAGGAAGAAGCAAGACAGCTGTGTAGCAAGAAGACACAGGGGACCCCTCCAGGATCCACTCATCCCTGGGTCCCTAGATGTGGTGGATTGCCACCGACCCACAGCAAGCCGGCACGTGAGCACCCAGGGCTGGCACGAGGGCGCCGCAGCAGCCTCTGCTTGCTCAGGAGGCCTGGCGTCTTCCCGGAAGCCCCCCAAACCCTGGCGCGCGAGGGGCGGCTCCAGCCGGGGTTCCCGGGCAAGCGCAGCGCCGCCCCCTTTCCCGCGGGTCCCGCGCGGACACCGTGAGTGGCAGCTGCGAGCAGTCAGGGCACGCGCGGGGCACGGGGACCCACCTCGGGCCAACCAGCCTCATTGCTGCAGAGGGCTGCTGGAGCTGCGGCGGCCGTCACCTCATTCCATGTCCCATTCTCGAATGTTATTCTGTGACATATAATCGAGTCACCCGGGCAGCCGCCGATGTTCCGGATGCATCCATTGGACACCGCAACAAAGAGGGGCGGGTCCCGGGCTTGGGACTCTACAACCCGGAGCTGTGCAGCTCTGTGATTGGCTCTAAGGTCCCCAGACGGGAGGGGATCGGAGTAAGGGAAGCTGGGCTGCCACGCGAAATCCGATGCTGCGGTGTCCTGGGAGCCCTGCGGAGCTCGAGCAACTATCCAGGGACTAAGGTCCAGTTTCCCGGGGGCGGAGGCGCAGCAGTGAAGACCCGGAGATGTGACTCGGAGGTATAGCGGGTCTTGGCGTTGGAGCCGTGTTTGCCCTGGGCACAGTGACCCAGCCCTACACAGGGCTCTCTGGGTGGCTCAGGAAATGGTCAACATTAATACTTAGCAAAATCCTCCATTACAAGTTTCTCTCCAGATTAACAAGTGGATACCGCCTTACATCTTCTGTTAGTAGTCATGGCTAGCAAGGTCCCTCAATCCAAGCTGCTGTAAGATACAAGAGGCCAGCCAGGCCCCTTCTGCCACAGCTACTGGTTTCTGGTGGGATGCTTGAAGCCAAGGAGTGGCCCTCCCACAGTCCCCACTACAACACTACCTTTTTTTCCTCTCCTCTCCTCTTTCTCCCCCGACACCCCTTTTTTGAGACAAGGTCTCACAGCACCCAGGCTGGCCTCAAACTTGCTATGTAGAGAAGGATAGCCTAGAACTCCTGGCCCTGTCTTCACCTTTCAAGCGCTGGAATTACAAGGGCCTTACAAGTCCCTTTCATGTATGCTGGGGATAGCACCCAAGGTTATGCGAGGCAAGTACTTTACTAAATGAACTACCTCCCCAGCCCTGAAATACCTTTTTCTTTCTTTGTGTGTGTGTGTGTGTGTGTGTGTGTGTGTGTGTGTGTGTGTGTAGGTGTATGTCTATGTGTATATGTGCATGTGTGTGTATGTGCATGTCTGTGTGGATGTGTGTGAGTGTATGTCTGTATGTGTCTGGTGTATGTGTGTGTGTAGCTGTACATGTGTGGAGATCAGAGGACAGCATGCTGGTGTTCATTCTCTCCTTACACCATGTAGGTTCCAGAGATCAAATCCGGGTCTTCAGACTTGGTGGCAAGCCAGCACCCACTGGACTGTTTCACCAGCCCCCAATACCTTTTTCCTGATGATGCTCTCTTGCTTCCTTCTCCCTTTCTTTGTCCCCCACCCCCCCTTACTCCTTATTCCCTATCTTCTTCCTTTTTGAGAAAAAAAATGACAAGGTGAAGTGTGAAAAACCACAGACCACTGACCCCGAGGCTCAGAAAGTCTAGGTTCGCCTCTTGCTGAGCTGTGTGACCCTGGATACACAGTTTGTGTACTCTGGACCTTCATGTCTCTTTTTTCTGTTTTTTGTTTTTTTGTTTTTTTTTTTTTTTTTTTTTTTTTGGTTTTTTGAGACAGGGTTTCTCTGTGTAGCTTTGCACCTTTCCTGGATCTCGCTCTGTAGACCAGGCTGGCCTCGAACTCACAATGATCCACCTGCCTCTGCCTCCCGAGTGCTGGGATTAAAGGCGTGTGCCACCACCGCCCGGCCTTCTCTTTTTTTTCTGAAAGAAGGAAAACCAGAGCCCTCCCCTCTGCGTTCTGGCTCTCAGGTCTTGTGACTGCGAACTGCTTTCTCCTGAACCCCTAGGAGCCTGGCTGTCCGAGCCTGGCTCTGAACTGGAGGACAGCAGCCTAGCTTCAAGCAGGTGAGTCAGCTGTGCGGACCATGGGAAGCAAACCTCTCTGCTGGACACCGTGGGAAAGAGCCCTGCACAGGGTCCATTTCTGGCTGCTCAGCTATATACGGGGCTCAGAATGGAAACCTCTATAAGGCAGGCAGGGTAGGAGCCGGGATAAGCAGAGGACCAAAGAGGGGACCTGGGTTCTGAACCTGCCAGCACAGAGCCCTGGCATGGGACTATGCAGTCAGCACTGAGCACAGCAATGCCAGTCTATGTGAACAAAGCCAATGGGCCACATTGGAACTATGCCATCAGTCCATAGACAACAAGCCCCCCTGGAAAAGAATCTGGAAACAGAAAGACAATGGGTGCCCGGAGAATCTCATTCCTAATTAAAATGACACCCACCCTAGAGAGTGATCCGTCTTCTCATCTCAAACACCCTCCTCCCCTCTTTCTGCAGGTCATCCTTTAGTCCATTTCTCTCCCTTCCACTTCCCTGGTTCCCAGTTCAGAAGAGACTTCCAGGACAAGCACGTGTGTGGATCAGAATTTGGCCTTGCAGTCCCTTAGAGAAGATAGCTCACACACACCTGAGGTGAACAGGCTGTTTTGTAAACATCAAAGAATGGCAGAGACCAGGTTCTCGGCCCTTACAGCCACTTCCGCTGTCCACACATAGACCAAGTCCACCCAGCCAGCACCCAGCATCTTGTCCAACCGTAGCCTGAATCCTTTAGTCCATTTCTCTCCCTTCCACTTCCTGATTTGCCTGAAACTCCAGACACCAGAAGGAGTTTGTGTTTCACCTTCCTGCTTTGACATGCCTCACAGCTCACTGACAGTGGACGGAGAGCATTTGCTGCCAGTCCCCGGGATTCTGGTTCCTGATTTCTTCTTCCCACAGATGGGATGAGCAGTGTGGCCTGTGAAGATAGGCACAAAATTCAGCAACTTTCCCAGTGAGGTCAGTGCAGCCTCCTGAGTGAACTTGCCGGCCCAGGGGCCCAAGACCTCTTCACTGAGAGCTGTGCTGATGTGCAAAGAGAGAGTGGGCAAGGACCGAAGTCCCAGTCCCACTTAAAGGACGTCCTCGATGACCTAACTTACTTTTGTTAGACCTGTTGTGGGTTTGAATGTGAAATGTCCCCCATAGGCTCATGTGTTTGAACGCTTGCTGTCCAGCTGACAGCATGATTGGAGACAGCTGTCAAGCCTTTAGGAGTTGAAGTGGGTTATTGAGATAAGAGACTGAGGGTTTATAACCCATGCCCACTTCCAGTCTGCTCTCTGTTCCTCCTAGACCTGAGGTGAGGGACCAGGTGCACACTCCTGCCACCATGGAGCCACCCACCACCATTAGAGACTGGGTCCCCCCAAACTCTGAGCCAAAGATAAACCATTTCTCTCAAGTTGCATAGTGTCGCGTAATCGCCCGTCTCCTAAGGAAGGTGCCGCCTCCTGACAGCATCACTGCCCAGCAGCCAGGACCAGCACGTGACTTCTAGGGACCCAAGTCTGTTGTTTTTCATTCAATACAGTGGCCGCTCCTTAAGCAACTGCTGTCCCATCTGGCAACTGCAACTCCTACCAGCAGCTGTGTGGCCACGGGGGCCACAGCCAGGTGGGATTCTGTTCCCTCGGGCACCGGCTCTCTCAGGGCCACTGAAGAAAACTACCTAAATCTCTATCATTCTATAGAACTCAGGGTTCGAAGGCTGAGGTGAAACCCTGCTGGCTCAAAGAGGCTGAATAACAAATAGCTAATCTTCTTTCCTTGCTCAAGCCTCCGGAAAAAAGGGGCCGTCCTTTCTTCTGCTCAGCCCCCACTAAAGAGCCCTCTCTGTACTTAGTTCCTCCCTATCCTTCCGGACAGCTAGCCGCTGACTCAGCCTCCTGACCCCAGGTTAATTTTATTTAATCAAACAAATGTAACACATCTTTTATTGTTAACAAAGCAGCAGAAACAAATGTAACACAGCTTCGCACAGTTAAGGTAGTATTCCACAACACAAGTCATAATATAAGGTATGAGAAAACCCGTACAAAGAGCCTGGTGCGTGTGAGCTGGGCCTCACTTTGAATCTGAGACACTACACAAACAGATTTGGAGACATCTGTGACTAGTGTGTCTCATTGTGTTAGTCGAGACTGAGAAATGGCTGCAGTTACCCAGCAAAAGGAATAAACGTTTGAAGAAAGTCACGGGCATATGAAGGGGAACATAGCTTAGAGAAACTAGGAGGAGGTGCTGGGCACACAGGAAGAACTGGACGAGTTTTTTCCACAGATAGCACGGAGGAGAAGCCACACAGTTGTGGGCAGAATTGTGTATGCTCCTGCACTGAATCTGCATGCTGATGTTCTAACCCTCAGTACCTCAGAATGTGATATTTGCAAATATTGTCACTGAGATGTAATTAGTTATGATGAACTCATACCAAAGAGGTCGGGCTCCTACTCTAATATGAATGATAGACTCATGAAGGGAAAATTTAGATGCTGAGACAGCTAGGTGCATGAGGAAAAGACGGTGTGAGGATTGGAGCTACTTCCCCACAGTGGAGGAACTGGAGCCAGGAGACAGGTGTGGTACAGACTGGCTGAAGTGTCTTCAGAGGGAGCAGGCCTCGATGAGGCCTGGCTCCCTGACTCCTTCCAGTTTCCACCAGGGTGGGTGGTCAACCGCTGTGTAGACCATGCTGATTGCAGCTCTTCCTCACTGCTTCTCTGACAAGCTACATGACTCTGGGCTGCCAGGACTCAGCTCAGGTATGGGAGCTGGCTGAACCAGAGAAACGACTTTTCCATTCAGTATCAACACTAACACTACATAAACTGTGAGATTCAGCAACATTGGTCTAAGACAGTAGGAGAAAACACCAAGCAAGAGGTCCACCCACATTTCTGTATTTTCTTTTGACCTTTCAAGCTCTCTCTCCTCTGAGATGTCACCTGTATTACATGACTGTCTGGCTTGAGTGTGAACTGCCCCTCTGAGACTCCTATGTTAAAGGTGCAGTTCCCTGAATGGTGGCACTATGTAGGGACATACTGGAAACTTGAAAGGCAGAGCCTGGCTGAGAGAAGTAGTCCGTTGGAGGTGTGACCTTGGGGACATGCCGTGCCCTGGCCCAGCCCTCTCTGCTTCCTGGCTGTCCTGACGAGAGCAACTCTGCAGCCCCTGGTCCTTCATCTGTGAAGTACTGCTTTGCTTGGCTCAGAAACAACGGAGCCAGAGATGGTGGATTGAAATCTCAGACGCTGTGAGCCAAAGTAACCGCCCCCAAAACTGTATCTATCAGGTGTTTCTGATGGTGATGGAAAAACCAAGCAATGGATTGAACCGCACCAATCACCACTGATACACACAGTGGTGTTTGCATTGCTCCTAATTGTGCTGGGAGCAGGTCTTGCCATATGAAGAAGAGAGGCGACCTCCACTGGGTGTTTGGTCTATGCTGAGCACAACTTGAGCCCTGCACATGTATCCTGTTACTTAATGCTCACAAGGAACCTGTAAGTTTTAAACCAGCACTAGGAAAGCTTATGTAATTTGCCCTAGGTCCAGACAGTAAAGCTGTAGTTTGGATACTGAATGTCTTCCCTAAGGCCTCCGGGTCCAATTCCTGGTCCCCAGTTTGGTGCTTTCTAAAGTGGTAGAGACTCTAAAGTGGGGCCTCAAGGGAGGGTTCAGGCCATTGGAGGCAGGTGAAGGTGACTGTGGGACCCTGGTCTCACACAATCCCCAGAGGAAAAACAAACAAAACTATGCATGTCTGGTAATAATTGGCATCTCCCATACTGAGCCCAGTAAACCTCCTCTCTTTATAAGTGACTGTCTCAGATGTTCATCATAGCAACAGAAAGCTGATTGACATGGAAGTCACAAAAGTAATTAGCCCTGTTGAGCCTCTATTCTGAAGTATAAAAAGTACAATAATTTAAATTTTTCTTCTAAGAATTTTAAACTAGGCACTTGTTTCTACACTGAGCTTGTTGGTGTGTTTCGAGACAGGGTTTCTCTGTCTACTGTCCTGGAACTAGCTCTGTAGACCAGGCTGGCCTTGAACTCACAGAGATCCTCCTGCCTCTGCCTCCTGAGTGTTGGGATTAAAGGTGTGTGCCACTGTCCCAGTTTACACTGAGCTTCTGATACCCAGAGAATTCAGGAAAACTCAAGCTTAAGCTTAGGCTGATAGCATCATTAGGGATCTGGAAACAGTAAAGTCCATCTTCTCTTGAAAAGTTGGTTTCCAGTTCCATCCCCATTCCTCAGACAGCTGAGCAGACATCCCAGTCCTCACACAGCTGAGCAGACACCCCAGTCCCTCACACAGCTGAGCAGAAGTCAGAGACCGACCTTTCTCTGGAAAAGCCAGCCCTCAACCCAGGCTCAGGGATCCTGAACACCGCAGGCAGGCAAACGAATGACTAAAAATTAGTCATAATCATGCAGGCCCCACAAGCCAAGAGTCCGCCTGAGTAAGTAGACATCAGACTGAAGTGAGAAGTTGAATATAACACGCTTTTGTTTAAAGCTTTTACAGAAATGAAAGGAACACAAACAGAAGAAAGTTAAAATTGATCAGCCAGATGTGAGAAGCAACCAAGTCAGAAATGTGAAGCATAGTCCTCAGGCTGGGGCTACGGATCAGGGGGAGAGTACTCACCAGCATGTGTGAAGTCATCTTGCTGGCCCCCCATCTTGTTTTTTACATGAGTTATATCAAATGCTGAAAGGACAAATCCCATACAAAATCTTTGAGAGAATTTAAAAAGATTAAACAGCCTGTATATAAAGTGATAACAACCATCAAGAATCAGAACTGGGGCTCAATCGAAGACTCTCTTAATCTAATTCTCCCCCTCCCTCTCCCTCTCCCTCCCTCCCTCCCTCCCTCCCTTCCTATGCCCTCCCCTCCCTCCTTCCCTTTCATCCCCTCCCCTCCCTTCCTGTTCTCTCCCCTCCCCTCTCCTCCCTTCTTATTCTTTCCCTCTCCTCCTCTCCAATCTCCTCTTATCCCCTCCCCTTCCTTTCCCTGCCTTCCTCTCAGGGTTGACCTTGATTTGTGATTGTATTAGTCGAGATTCTCCAAAGGAACAGAATCAACAGGATGTACACACACACACACACACACACACACACACAGCAAGCCTGTGATAAAATAACAACAGCAGCTGAATCATACCTGAGAATCTGGAAGTTTTCCCATTCTTTAGGCTGGGAGCCTCGGTGGTCCCCATTTGGAGACCCACTGGTCCTCAGCTCACTACAAAAGTCTGGAAACACTGATGTCAGTGAACGATTGAACAGCAACAGCATGTGGTAGTTCAAAAGAAAATGGCCCCCAAAGGGAGTGGCACTCTTTTTTTTTTTTTTTAAAAGATTTATTTATTATGTATACAGCATGAATGACTGCAGGCCAGAAGAGGGCACCAGATCTCATTACAGATGGTTGTGAGCCACCATGTGGTTGCTGGGAATTGAACTCAGGACCTCTGGAAGAGCAGTCAGTGCTCTTAACCTCTGAGCCATCTCTCCAGCCCGGGAGTGACACTCTTAGGAGGTGTGGCCTTGGAGGAAGTGTGTCACTGTGGGGGCGGGCTTTGAGGTCTCTTTTGCTCAAGCTTCCCTCAGTGTGACTTTTAGTCAACTTCCTGTTGCCTCTGAGTCAAGATGTAAGGACTCTCAGCTCTAACACCACATCTGCCTGCAGGCCGCCATGCTCCCTGTCATGATGACAATGGACTGAACCTCTGAAACTGTAAGCCAGCCCCAATTAAATGTTTTCCTTTAAAAGACTTGCCGTGGTCATGGTGTCTCCTCACAGCAATGAAAACCCTAGCCAAGACACAGGGTAAATCAACTTCTCAGCAAGAGGAAAAGCCAAAGAGAAAAGGGTGCCATCTTTTCCCCACCATACCCTTTGAACCCAGGCTGCTACCAGAAGGTGCCGGCCACCATCCGGGCAGGGCTTCCCCAGGCTGTCCAGGCAGTCGTGGCAGTTCTTCAGGTAAGGCTCCCTCCTCCTCCCTTGACTCTAATTTGTGAAAGCTGACATCTAAACCAATCATAATACTGATTTTCCTGCCTCAGTCTCTGAAGCAGCTCTTGTGTGTCTTCAGTGCCGCCGGCCTTGAACCCAGTGGGCGGCATCCCAGCCCCTCTTTCTCTGTTTGGGTGTGTACATGTGTGCGAGGGTGTGTTTGCCTGTGGGCACCCGTGGAAGTCAGAGGTCGGTGTCCAACTGCCGCTCCACTTTATTTTTGAAAGCACATTGTTATTTATTTACTATTTGTGCGTGTGCACATGGGTGTGGAGGCCAGAGAAGACTTTCACAAGGCGCTTCTCTCCTTCCACCATGGCGTCCTGGGACTCAGACTCAGATCCTCAGGCTGACTTAGCTGCAAGCACCTTCACCTACTGAGCTGTGTCTCTGCCCCCGCCCCCACCTTATTTTTTGAGGGTCTCTCACCAAACCTGAAACTCACTGTTTCGGTTAGACTGATGTCAAGCCCGTGGTCCCCTTGTCTCCACCACTAACCTAGCACTGGGGTTCCTGGCACGAGCAACCACAAGCGTTTTCATTTTTTTTTTTTTTTTTTTTTTTGAGATAGATTCTGTTAGGTAGATAAGTCTGCATGCCTTTGCCTCCCTGGGATTAAAGGCATGTGCCACCATATCGGACTCACAATATTTTCACACAGCTTCTGGACGTCTGACTCTAGTCCTCTCCTTACACAACAAGCATTTTATTCACTTCCCCAACAGAGCCATCTCCACGGCACCCTGCCCCCCCCCTTTCGTTTTTCTTTTTTTTTTTTTTTTTTTTTTAACAGGGTTTCTCTGTGTAGCACTGGCTGTACTGGAACTTGCTCTGTAGACCAGGCTGGCCTCAAACTCAGAGATCTGCCTGCCTCTGCCTCTGCCTCCCGAGGTACTGTGAGTGCTGGGCTTAAAGGTGTGTGCCACCACCCAGCCTCCGCCCCTTTTCCTTTTTAATAGCAAGAGAAAGAAGAAAAATAGACGTAAACAACAATCACAGGCGTTTCCAGGCTATCTTTGTCTGAGTTGTGCCGCTCATCACACAGGGGACCTTGTGTTCAGTGATCAGCACTGAAAACCAAACTCCAAACAAACACCTCTGTTTACCTCTCTCTCTTGTCCCTGGTGTGGGGGCTGCTGGAGGAGGGCAAGCATGAAGGAGAGCCAGAAACTCAAAAAACTGAGACCAGAACAAGGACAGAAGCTGGGTCTCCAAAACCTGCAGGATGCACCCGGGGCCCTGGTCCCTGTCCTTCCTAGAGTCCAGCATCTGAGGTTCTTTGAGGACATTTGGCTAGAAAGAACAGACACTGAAGACTTTCTTGGATGGCAGCTCCCGTTTGCCCAGGGAAGAGGGTCACCCACTGTAAACGACCGCCTTCTCTTACAATGGCCGTCTGTGAGGAGCCCGCTGGCCTCTCCAGACTCTGTGCTGGTGGCTCCCTGCCCATCTCTCCCTGGGGAAGCAGCCAGTCACAGGTGTACCTCTATTTCCAGGAGGCTTGCATCTCAATAAATCCATCAGAAACGGAAAACTCCGGGAGTCAAAGGCTCATGGATGGCTGGCAGGATAGCTCAGTGGGCAGCACTGCTTGTGCCAAGCGTGATGACCAAAGTCTGATCCCCAGGACCCACACCCAAAAGCTGACCTCTGACCTCCCCCTGTGCACTATGTGTTTACACATGTACTAACAAAATAAATGTTTTTTTTTAAGTGTATTTGATTGGGTGTCAAGCCTGTAATCTCAGCACTCAGGAGGCTGAGGCAGGAGACAAAGAGTTTTGAGCCACTCTGGGCTATTTAGAAAGAACCAGCATCATAGAAGAAAAAAGGGTTTGGTGCTGGAGAGATGGCTCAGTGGTTAAGAGCACTGACTGCTCATCCAGAGGACCTGGGTTTAATTCTCAGCACCCAGTTGGCAGCTCACAACTGTCTGTAATTCCAGTTCCAGGGGACCCATGAAAAACACCGATGCACATAAAATAAAAATAAATAAGTAGAAAAGAGAAAAAATGCCCTGAACACCCCTACCATATCAAGCATCCACTTGTCCCAGCTCACCTCAACAAGCTCAGAACACTTCCCGAGCCTGCCCTTGGGCGGAACCATCTCACACAAGCCTGTTTATAGTAAACTCGGGCAACTGTGAATGTTTCCTCTCTTGAAACTGGTCCAGTAGCACCCACCTCACCTCACACAAGTTCCCAAAGAGCTCAATGAGATGGTGCAGCAGGAAGCAGCTGGTGTGTGGTGAATTGTCTCACACCCAGCCTTAGCTCTGAGATGCTGAGGGTAGGCACCGCTCATCTCCAACTGTGTCATTGTTGAGACTGTGCCGTCTGTATACTCGACTGTCAGTTTTACTATCACGTGGTTGAAAGAGAAGGGACTTTAAAAATGTTTTTAATGGACTGGTGGTTAAGAGCATTTGCTGCTCTTCCAGAGGACCTGGGTTCCATTCTGAGCAACCACCTAACAGCTCACAATGGTCTACAATTCCGGTTCCAGGGGCTCTGACATCCTCTTCTGGCCTCCATGGGTACCGGTCACAAAAGTGGTGCACAGGCTTACATGTAGGCAAAGCACCCACACACACATAAAAAATAAAACGTTAAAAGAGTTTTTGGAGCCTAGTTATTGTACACAGCTATGGGTTATTAAAGACTTTCTCAATAAAGCGTATTGCATACCTTGCTTGACCATGTCTACCACATCCTGCCCTCTCTCCTGTAGCCTTCCCAGTAGTTCCTCCTCCTCCAGACTGCTCCACTTCCACTTCCATCACATAGAAACCCGCTTCATGACATCATGGTTCTGATTCTGAGCTATTCTGCTAACCGTGATGGTCTCCAGCTGCATTCACATTCCTGCAAATGACATCATGTCACTCTTCTTAGAGCAGACTAAAACTCCATGTGTGCATCTACCACACTCCCTTTCCTCATTCTTCTGTGGGCAGGAGCTTCACCTGTTCCATACCTTGGCTGCTCCCTGTACGGCTGCAGTAAGGGATGTAAGTACCTCTGTGGTTGGTTTAAGGCCTGTGGGTAAGGGGCAGACAAGTTCTGAAAGGCATCTGTGGAGCCAGGGCTGGAGGGCGGAGAAAGATCAGAAAGAGGTGGCAACAGCGGCCTCACCCTGGAAGATGGGAGGGAGCAAAGCAGCCCCTGCCACGGAGACTGGGAGGCGCACTTAGTGCGTGAGTACTGATGCCCGGTCATTCCACGCCATACAGTGTGTAAGAGCTCCAGTGCTCCTGTTCCTACTGGGGCTAATGGGGTTCAAATTCTCCAACAGCCTTCTTCACACTCAGGGAGTCTGGGGGAGCTTGTTTATCAGACATGGCTTATCTTCCCTAGGTTCCCCACCCACCCCCTCACTCGGGCCTTCATCAATGTGGGATTTTTTTGTTTTTGTTTTTTTGTTTTGTTTTGTTTCTGGCTGCTTCTCTCTCTCTCTCTCTCTCTCTCTCTCTCTCTCTCTCTCTCTCTCTCTCTCTCTCTCTCCTCTCCTCTCTCTCTCTCTCCTCTCCTCTCTTTACATAAACAAAAGCAGCATGTTTGTGTTTCAAAGCCATGAGTCAAGAATGCTGTTTTCCAGCTGCGAGTGTGCTGTCTCTTGGGGCTGGCCTCTCTTGGTAGAGCCATAGGGGGTTTATCAGCTGAGACAGAAAGACGGGGGGGGGGGGGGGGGGGGGGGGGGGGGGGGGGGGGGGGGGGACGACACGGACGGACGGACGGACGGACACGGGGGGACGGACCACCACAGTCAAGGATGTCCACATCTTGCTTGGGAACAGTTTAGGGGGAGTAGGGATGAGGTGCCAAGGAGCTGGACAGGAGGAAAATGAGTGGGTAGAGGGTCAGTTGGGGTGGAGGAAGGCAGGCCAGGAACAGCCCAGCAAGGCTGAGGAGAGACAGAAGTGGGAGGCATTGGGGCAGGTACAGAGTGTCCCCAAGACACTGAGCAAAGCACATCTGTGTCTGAAATCAGGACCGCATGGAGCTGAAGGCGAAAACCCAAGGGAGGCTGTTTTCTCTGCTGAATTAAAACTAAAACCTCTGGGCAGATCAAGGAGATGCTGGAAGGATGTGACTTGAAGCCAGTTTTCTTCAGCTGCATTTTCTGAGCAGGTAATGAAGCTGCCGTGTGCATGGAGACAGGGCTTCCGGGGTGGGTAGGTGCTCAGCTCTGTCACTAAAGAGTTGCCCAATTGGGCTGGAGAGATGGCCCAGTGGTTAAGAGCTCTTGCTGCTCTTCCAGAGGACCCAGGTTTAATTCCCAGCACCCACATGGCAGCTCACAACTGTCTGTAATTCCAGTTCTAGGGGATCTCACACCCTCACACCAATGCACATAAAATAAAGTTTAAAAAAATATATATGTATATAAAGAGTTGCCCAATTCGGGCCATACCCTCTCTCCTCTCAAGAGTTTGGACTGTGAAATAAAGGAAGGATCAGGTCCCTAGTGCTAGACTTGGGATTTGCAACAGAACCATCTGAAGGAGCTAAAAGAAAGTCCCAACATCCAGGCTGTAGCCCACAGCCATGAAAGTAGAATTGTCAGGGATGGGGGTCACACTAACCCAGTTAAGTTTGGAACCCATAAGCCTGTGTGGTCTTTAGAGGACTCAACCAACCCTGTGGTCCATAGAGTTTTAGGGAAATGATAGGGATCACTGGAGACTGTCCTCAGGAGAGGCAAGGCAGGGACCAGACGGCATCCCTAGAGTAATAACATTAAATGAATTGGGATCCTCAAGTGACCACCAGCTTGCTGCCAATTCTAGTAAGCTCTTTTCCTGGTTTATTAATTACGTAGATGTTTCCTAAGCACCTACTATGTGCCTGGTGCTGCCCAAGGTCCTAAGGATCCAACAGTACACGGGTCAATCACCAGCATTCAGCTCCTAGGACAGACCTCGAACAAAGGCTGAAGAGGAGGGAGAAAGAGGCTGGAGTCGAGAAGAGATGAGTAAGGACCCGCTCACCCCAAGATCCCCACACCGAGATGTCTCCAGCCTCCCAAAGCAGAGAAGGATCTGTTCTTGCTGAATCCACACTCTGTTCCTCTAATGTTTGGATTTAGCACATAATCCTAGGACCAGAAAAATTCTGCCTCCTGATGCTAACCAAATCCATAGTGTGTCTTCCCAGCACAAGTGCAGCTGGCACCAGTGACTGGCCTGTTTGGGGACCTGACAGCATAAGATCAAACATCTCCTCTACTGGAGAACTTCAGGACAGGATCTTGAGCACGGCACAGGCCTAACAGGACTTAATGGAGGCAAACAGTCCATGGTGGCTATGAAATGGGCTTGCTCTAGTGAGGGTAACAGAGAGACTGTCAAGAGAGGAAGCACTGGTACTCAGAATCTTCCTCATTTTCAGTCAGAGAGGCCGTTGATGCGTTGAAGGTGGGGCAGCTGCTGTAACAGGTAGGCCCTGAATCTCATTGGCTTCACTTCTTTCTTACGGGCTTTGTTGGAAGTCTTCTACTCCAAGCATCCATTCTAGTGACGGAGTACCATCATCTTCAAGAGGGGGCTCCCAAGGGAGCCCAGGCTCTCCCACCCAAATGGTAGAAGATGAGGGCAGAGTCAGGTGGGGGGCTCTTGAGGCCAGTTTGCAGTGCAGAGCCTGGGAAAGGCGCCCAGGAGTGTCGAGGGGCCTCTCTGTCTGCTGGGCTTCCGTCTTCCTATTTCAGGAACTCAGTACTAGAGGTGGCTATCGGGCCATCCTGTTTGGGATGACACTCCCCCTTTATGACCTTCTCCGGTTACTTCTCTCCTTTTTCTGTTCTCTCTCTATGGCATCTGCCTGCTATTGAACCCTCCTGTGTTGGAGAAAGGCTGATTGTCCAGTCTCTGAGGCCTTAGGAGCATCCCCTTGGGATCCGGAGGTGAGGACTGTCAGAGAAGGGGGACGTGGGCACCCCCTCGTGTGAGACTCTAGACCAGGAGAGACTGCATGGCTATCAGCCCTACCTGAGCAGGAGTAACCACATCACCCGAGAACTGGTTAGAAAGGCAAGCATTCAGTCCTGGTCCAGCTCACAGAGGCAGATACTCAGTCCAGAAAGGTTAGTAACCTGCCCAAAGACACAAAGCAAAAGTGTTGGTCCACTGAGCACCCACCTCAAAGACAGATCCCCAACAGGTGCAGATAGAAAAGTATTTCTCACTGCCACCTAGTGCCAAGAAGGAAGAACAGTCCCACATCTGGGTTCTGGGATCTGAGTAGGGGCTGCAGAGGCAAGGCATGGATTAGGCATGCTATTCTCTCCTCCTTCGTAAAGTTAGTCCGTTTGGATCTGTCAGTCATCTGGCCAGGAGTCCACCTGCTCCCCCTCCATTCAGGAAAGCTGACTGACCTAAAGTCATGCTAGGAAGATGGGCACAATAACCATGCCTTAAACTCACAGAATGTCGTCTCACGGCCTCCTTGCAGGGATTACAACTGCAGCCATTTGTAGGGCTTGCACGAGGCTTGTCTGCTTTGAGTCTTAACTCAGAAAGCGGGGCTTTCCATTTTCTGTCTTTCCCAGACGCTCTGGACTTCCTGGCTGGTTCTTTGCAGCCCTCCTCCCCTCTGCCACGCAGCTGCTTACCGACCTCCATTTCTAATCTCCTCTCTTCTCTGTCTCTCCCAGCAGCTGCCAGGACTTACAGCTGGCCAACCCTGTTGTTTGTCTCCTAAACTCTAATAAAATTGTTCTCATGGTTTCTGGGTCAGTTTTTAAACTCTTTCATTAACCAGACGATGAACCCCAAAAGGGAACTCTGGTCTCCCTGGTAACACTTGGAGCTCACTCCAGATTCATTGAAAAACCTGACATTGTCCACTGACTTCACATGCACACACACATGCATGGACAGATGAACATACAGCACACACACAAGCACACACGCATGGACAACCAATGTATTCAATGTGGATTGGAAAGGGGAACGAATAGAAAGGTCCAGGGATGCCCCTGTTATTTCCTGTCGCCGCAGCAGCCTGCCTTTGCCACCAAAGCAGTGACATCATCACCTGTCACCAGGTGCCTTTCCACGTCAGCTAAGAGACATGTGCACCCCTTAAGATTGCCTGCTGGGCACAGTGCACTCTCTTGCCTCTTATTCCTCGTATTTCTTTGCTGTCTCTCTGTCTGCCTCTCTCATGTCCCCAATCTGACATGGCCTTTCCCTCTTGCACTGACCCTGTTGCACGTGGCGCACCTTGGCAGGGCCTGCTGGAAGGCACCCCCTTTGCCTTTCCTTTTTTGTTCTTTCAGCCCCCAGCCCGTCTTCGGGAGCTGACATGAGGTTTAGAGAAGAGGTGTGTGTGACTAAGCAGTCAGGGTCACGATGTGGCCACACTCATGGCTGAGCCACATTGTCTCAGCTCCAGTGATCTCTCATGCAAGTTCCCAGAAAGGTATGAAATCCCTTCCCAGGAAACGAGCTCCCCACCCCCACCAATGGCTAGCACCAGGGTTTCGGCCTTTCCTTTCTCCCAGCATGAAATTCCTGGGGAAATTTTAATTTGGGGACTGGGGGTGGGGTCCATCGTTTCAATAGTCTAACAGCTAAAGGGAGGGTGTCTCTTTGGACTGTTTCCTTTCTCGTCAGCAATGGTTATGGAATCGATGAGATCCCCAAAGCAGCATGGAGCAGCTCAGCTATCAGGAGCCCTAGCTTTGCTGCCCAGCCCATACTAGTAACCCCTGGGGTACTAGGCTACAGATATCCCATGGTGTCCTGAGTCCACTATGTGGACAAATCCCGTAAGACTAAATGTGGGGCGTTTACCCAACCACCCCCACAGTTCCCCAGAGTTTTCTTGAGTGCGAGCAGCAGGAAATATTAGATAGAAGGATTCATTGTGGAGAATCTTGAGGAGATAAAGAGATAGGAAATAAAGGATAGCCTCGAGAGGGCCTGGAACCTATTCCAACGGGCCCCGACGGTCTCTGCCCCAGGGTTTTTATAGAGACGCCAAGGGGTGGAGCAAAAGACCTCCTCCCCCAGCACAGCCAAGTGCAGACCATCTCAGACACCTGCACTCAGGCCCGTGGTCCTGATCATCCTCTATTCGGACCTGCTGGGAAAGCCACAAGGAACCCGAGAACGGGCTCCCACAGGTCCCCCTTTCTTAATATATAAAAAAAATAACTATTAATGGCTTACAGCAATATCCATAGCTGTTACACCTCCCAATATGGGAGTAGAGGATGATAAAGATGGCATTTCTCTTTTGAATTAGGTCCAAGGTGACTACAGCAATCTTAGCTGCCTCAAGCCCTTTCTAAGCCAAAACCTCTTAAGGCGACTACAAACTTAAAGAATCCCTTAGCTTCATCATTACCATTAACAGGTTAACATAAATATTGCTATACATAGTCACAATTCTCTCAATCTTACAACTCAAAGCAAACTCTTAACAGAACCATTTGAATTAGCATATATGGTGCTAAATATAGTTAACAATTTTCTCCGTCTTACAACTTTAACTCAATCATTTGAATTTTCTTGCTAACAAAACATAGGAAAAACTTCAATGTATTCACATCAAACTTAAATATTTCCTTAACTCCACAAAACCAGGGTGCATTAATATCAATAGGGTAAATATAATTTCTGCAAACATAATTCAATCTCATAACTCCTCCTTTTCTCTATAATTTTTTAAACAAAATCTCAAACCTAGTTAGAGGAACCCAAACTTATACAATTCCTACAGACCCATATTGAAAAGCAATATTTTTAATCTAACCATGAACACTTTGAAAACTTTTAGCAAAACATCCAAAAGCAGTTTCTTAATAAAACTCTTTACACACTTTAAAAGTAGTCTCTTAGTATACCCCATTTGCATTTCTTACTAACAAAAACATGACATTAATCCACTCAAACAACTTTTGAAATTAGACTAAGGAATATTAACTCTCCCCCTTTTCTTTATAATTTAAGCAAAATCTCAAGCCTAGTTAGAAAACCCAAACTTTTCCATTTAAACAGTTCCGTTTGTAACACAAAAACAGTTCTGTAAGTAATTTCATTTTTACATAAACAGTTCCACAAAACAATTCATGAATCACCAATTAATAAAGCATATATGCATACACAAAACTGCATCTTGATTCTAGGTAGAAATAATAAATTTCTTCATTTAAACAGTTCCATTTTTAATCTAATTCCAGCAAACAGTTCCTAGGTCATTACTATAAGTAAACTCAAAATTGTCCCATATCAATGAAATCTCTATTGTTCATTTCATTTCTTAAGTCTTAAAATTCAAACGATAAATTCTGGTACTAGCCTTCCAAATATGAAGAAATCCATAACCAAAATCTTTTTGTAATTTTATCTCATTTTAAGTTCAAAAAGTTCAAACAAGAAATAAATTCTAGTATCAGGCTTTCACTTCCAAATATGAAGAGGCATTTTTCAGCCAAAACTTTTTGCAGTTAACAATTTTTGTTCAAACAAGCGTCTCTGAACTTATTCTCAAGCCAGAGACCTTTTTAGGTACAGTAGTATTCTAAACCGCACCATTTTTGATGTTAGCTCAGGTTTTTCTGTGTTGCGTCGATTTTCCACAGATCTCAGCTGCGGATGCCTTGTTGTGCTGGTTCTGGCATCCGCCATTCTTAGCTTCTTAGTGGCTTCTGGAACTTTTGAAAACCGCTCAGACTGCCTGCTTTGCAGTCTTCTAGGACACTAACTTCTAGATCTCAGGTTTGTTCATCATATACATTAAGCATAGACTCACACTTAACATTTTTTTTTTTTTTTGGTTTTTCGAGACAGGGTTTCTCTGTGTAGCTTTGCGCCTTTCCTGGGACTCACTTGGTAGTCCAGGCTGGCCTCGAACTCACAGAGATCCGCCTGGCTCTGCCTCCCGAGTGCTGGGATTAAAGAATTTACACTTTTTTACAAACTCACATATAACATTTTTTGCCTTGCAAAGCATTTAGACTCACATTCAATATTTACACGTTTTTACAAACTCATAACATTAACATCTACTTATTTATACTCCTTAAGGAAACTATAGAACTACTTTAGCAAATATATTTCTTATTACTTCTTATATATTTCTTATGTTCATTCCATCTTATTTAAACTTACATTTACAATGAGCATCTTTACTTCTTACAAGCTTATTACTACATGTCTTAAGACTACCTTAGATACTTCTTGCAAGCTTATATTCTTAAAGGAACTCTATAGATTATTTTACAAACTTATATAGGGCTACCATTAGCATATATTTAACTTAGCAAACACCTAAAGATTTCTTAACACAGATCTAACAAGAGAATTTTTACAAACTCACATATCTTATTTTCATCATTTTCTATTTCTTACTCTTAATTATTATTACTATCTCTACTAGAAAGATTCTCTTAACTAGACAGGAAGTACGTACATCATTTCTAAAGTTTAGAGTTAATAGTCAGCTTTGTTATAAAGCACTGGGATTTAGTGAGTGTTGTTGTTATAGAATTGTGATAGTTGTTGCTAGGGGACTGTAACCTTCCCAGGATGACACCACACTCCAAAGTTGCCAGTTCTCTCAGCCGTTCCGGACCAGCAGAGATGCACTGTCAGCGGTAGACGGTTTTTAACTAGAGGCTGTCCCTTCACCCAAATTCATAATAGTTCCCCTAAGTGCTTCAATTCAGACAAACATTTCTATTACAGCAGTACTTTTGGTTTGTTCTACTGAAAAACTTCACTTCACGCTGAGTGAAATTACCGTATTTAGCTGCTGTAAAGCTCTTCGCCAAATACTGCGCAGCTATTAGGTGATATGAAGTATTTTTCTAAAGGAGCTAGTAAAGCCACAAGTGGCACAGATCTGAACTGTATTTAGTATTTTCACTTCATTAGCTTTAACTCCTGATGTTATTAGCAGCTGTGATATTTAGTATTGATTTCTTATAAGGAACTTTCAGGTGAAGCAACTCTTTTGTAAGACAGCTAGATTTTCTGAAGTTTGTTTCCCATTTATAAAGCAATCATTTCTTTTTGAATGCCTGTTTCTTATCCCCTTAATTAGATTTGCAAAGGAATCACTCATTGCAGGCTGTTTATTCAAGAGGTAAATAATTTTTTTAATTTCAACATAAGTTTCTTCATATCTAAGACAACGTTCAGTGTATAAACTGCTCTCTTGCTTTCTTAAGGATTTTAAAGTGGCTTGTTTGCTCTTAAAGGTAGCTTTTTGTCTTCCAACTACTGTAAAAACTTTGCACAGCTATTAGGGTAAATAAGGAATTTTACCAACGGAGCCCCAAACTGCGAAGCACCTAGTTCCGTATCCTTTCAATTTTTCATTGGAACTGACACTTAAACTCTTAGATGATTTTCCTCCTTATTCTTTTAAAGGCTGTATTTTAAGTTTACCATGAATGTATTTTCGAGCTGACAAACGTGTTTCAGGGCAATGTCGCCATCTTTAACGGAAAAACTACCTTTCCCAGAATGCATTTCCCTTATATAAGTCTATAATATCATTTCCCTTGTATCAGTCATTTCCCATAGTTCTTTTCGGGTCTGAGAGTCAACTGGTTCTTTTACCAGACTTGCTTACAAATTCTTGCCCGGGAGGTTTGAACAAAGTTTTTTGCTTTTGCAATGGAGATTTGAACAAGCATTTTATATTTTCAGCTATGGCACATTGGTAGATTTCTGGTCTCTCAGCTGGCTTCAACAGGTGTCTCTCCTTCATTTGACACTGGCCCCAAATCAGAACCGCACCTGCCTCGTTAGCCGGCATTGAGGCTGGCATTTCTGATAGCAACTTTCCTAGGGGCTTGTGTTTGTCTTAGTCAGTGAAAAACATTAACAGCTTTTCCATAGCTCCTTCAGAGAGATTTTTCTTCCACTGATTTTATTCTCATTTTGCTTGTTCCTTCCCCCCCCAGATGCAGAGCTTCAGGTATCTGTCTGCGGCTCTGTTCCTCTGCTAGCTGCTTTTGGAGGTAGGGGCTTTTTTTTCTCCCCCCGAAACTGCCTCAAATTCTAGCAGCTTTTCCAGGTCATGCATTTTCTGGGGAGGAATATGTCCCTTCTCTTTCTTCACAGTCTTTCTCCCTGACAGTATCCAGTTTGGTCTCAGTTTATCCCCTCTACCCCAGAAACAGTTTCCTACACTACAGCGGCGGCTTTCCCTGCTCCTGAAGGTAGGGCTTTTTGTCCGTTTGTTTTTGGGGTCTGTGTGGTTTGTGTACAGACTGAAAATCTAACAAGGGAGGTTTTTGCCATTTCTAAACTCCCATTAGGACAGGTTTTTTGCCTCATCAGGCCTTCACCTGGCCCAGTCCCCCAGTGGGTTGCATTTGCTTGCCTGGGTGTTCAAGGACAGAGCTTATGCCAGAGGCAATCACCCCTTAGGGCCACACTCCCTCATCTCATGGAGTCAGTTGAAACAAAGCTTTTCTCAAAGAGGTGCTTTCTCTGACAGAAAAGAAAGCTTTACTCCTGGATAGTTCTGTTCTGCCCTGGCTGGCCTCTTTCCCCAGACAGCATTCTGACTCAGCAGCACAACTGCTTCAGACAGAGTTCAGCTTTACTGTTTTCCCAGAAACGTTCTTTCTCTGACAGGAAAGCTTTTTCTCATTTCTTTTTGCAGCTGTGGACCTATCAACCCAGGACTTGTAGGAAAGTGGACAACTGTGCCGTTCCCACTGGCTTTAGTTTTGTTTGTTCATTAGCAATCTTCCCCTGGGTCCCTGCACCTTCCTGCCTCAGCTCTGTGCTCCAGGAAGTTTGCAACTGCAGGAACCCTAGTATCCCTGAAATGCACCCCAACTCAGAGATGCTGTCCAGTCGCCTCTGGGTTTTTGGTCAGAAGCGAGGATACAGTGCTAACAGTTTGCATTGCTTCAGGGGATCTTGATTTAGGACAATTGGGAGCACCTTTTCATTCTGAAAAGCTCACTCAGAAACAAAACTCTTGTTGCCTCAGCTGGGCATAACTGAAAAGCTTGGCATTTTGTGCTTTTCCCAGTAAAGTTTCCCGCCCTTTTGGGCTCTCTGTAGCTCTTTACCCGCACTCTCCCAAGCGTTTCCCTCAGGGTACTCTGACCCACTGTCTTTTACCAGCTTGAAGAAACAGCTTAGAAGAGAGGTTTTTAGGAACATGTCCCTGCCTCCTGCATTGCAGGGAGGATTTTTAAAGCTTAAAAGAGAACTTGGAGAGGTTTTGCCATTTTAAGAGGTTTGTTTTCCCTTTGAGCTAATCACAGGTGGTCCCCATACTAATATCTTCAGGTGATTCTAATTTTTGTCCTTCTGAGAGAGTTCTGAAAGGCTTTAGTTTTTAAGTTTGAGAGCTTTTGAGGAAGATTAAAGCTTTAGAGATTTTTTTCCCCAAAATTTTCCAAGAAAAGCTTTTAGTTTAAGAGAAAGCTTCCCCCCCACCCCAGGAGAAAGACCAACTTTTCCCAAAACTTCCCAACTTTAAACTTTGACTTCTTACACACCCATTTTTGCCTCAGGGAGAAATTACTTTCTCCTGCCGCTTGAATTTAGCATTTCAGCTGTCCCCAGGTCAAAAGCTTCCATAGGAAACCTTTTCCTCCCCATAAGTTCAAAGAGCTTTTTTACTACCCGTAAAGCCCAAAGATTTTTTCCCCCAGTTTGCATTCATAGCCCCCCAAAGTTAGAAAATTGAAGTTTTTCTGTCTAGTTGCCTTACTTATTTTTTTCCTACACAATCTTACACTTCTAAGTTTTTCCTACGCTATTTTACTACCCTATGCCTTATACTTATTTTTCACAGATAGAAATTGAGAAAGGGATAGAAGATAGAAAATTTTGACAGAAGAGAATTTCGCTGCAGCATCGGACATCCTTCCAGTCCGCTTTCCTTTCTCTCGAGGATAAAACCCCTGCCTCTCAATATGTATAAAAATATATATATTTTCCATAACACCGGCATGCCTTATCCACTGGCAGGGCTGAACTCAGCACTTTCGCCAAAAACTCTGTAATAAAACTATTATTTTCCTTTATCTTTAGTCCCTATTACTTTGTCTTTAGCCCCCCCTTTTTATAGTCCCCCCTTTTTTTCTTTAGTCCCCTTTTTTTCTTTTTTCTTTAGTCCCTGTTCATGGCGCCATTCTGTGGGGCGTTTACCCAACCACCCCCACAGTTCCCCAGAGTTTTCTTGAGTGCGAGCAGCAGGAATTATTAGATAGAAGGATTCATTGCGGAGAATATCGCGGAGATAAACAGATAGAAAATAAAGGATAGCCTCGAGAGGGCCTGGAACCTATTCCAACGGCCCCGACTGTCTCTGCCCCAGGGTTTTTATAGAGACGCCAAGGGGTGGAGCAAAAGACCTCCTCCCCCAGCACAGCCAAGTGCAGATCATCCCAGACACCTGCACTCAGGCCCGTGGTCCTGATCATCCTGTATGTGGACCTGCTGGGTAAAGCCACGAGGAACCCGAGAACGGGCTCCCACAACTAAACACGCCTCTTCACGGAGGGTATGAGAACAAGCACACTGCAGAGTTTCAGCCGCGCGGCGGTGGCGCACACCTTTAATCCCAGCACTCAGGAGGCAGAGGCAGGCAGAGAGATCTCTGTGAATTTAAGGCCAGCCTGGGCTACAGAGTGAGTTCCAGGACAGCTAAGGCTACACAGAGAAACCCTGTCTCGAAAAACCAAAACCAAAACCAAAAAAAAAAGATTTTCAATACTGATCCGTCAAACATAATTTTCAGAAATCTGACTTGGGAGTAGGTAGACATGGTTCACTGGGCTTTTCCTTCTTGAAAGATCCCAAGGGCTAAATTAGAGACTCATTAGTGTGACTTGCCTCCGTCATCATGGTAACTAGAAGGTCACAGAGTCCACCTCTTTCCACTTGGCTAGTCACTGATCAGATCCCTGTTGTGAGTCTGGAGGATGGGGTGGCTGACAGAGGGACAGCCTTCAGGACAATTTGGGTAGCTATCCAGAACAACGGCTCAGGTCATCTTCTCTCTTGAGGGTCTGCACAGCCCCAGCACTGCGGAACAATCTGAGCAGGCATCTCCTGGGTCCCAGGAGGCAGAAAAGCCAGTGGCAGATCACAGCCAAGTGTCTGAGAGCCAGCCTAGGTCCCTCAGGATCTGGCATCAGTTCAGCTCCTACTTGAAGCTGTCCCTGTGGGATACTAGGATGGATCAGTGCCTGATGCTGTCGCTGCTGGCCCAAAGTTGGGGATACTGTATGCTACTTTCTGGACAAGAGTGACCTAGCTTGCCCTCTCTCAGGTACTCTCAAGACTGTGGCCCATGTCCAACTTCATGCTTTTCTGATTATACATCTTGTGGCAAAGTGAGGAGGCCCCAGGTCACTCATTTTGCCCAGTGGGTTACAATCAGTGAGGATCCAAAGGAAAAAAATTGAGATAGGGTCTCATGTACCCCAGCCTCCGACTCACTATTGTAGTCAAGGATGACCTTGAACTTCTGATCTTTCCACCTCCACCTACCAAATGATAGGTAATATTACAACCGTGCACCACTATGCCCAGTTTCTGTGATGCTGCGAATCAAATCCAGGGTTTCCCACATGCTAGGCAAGCACTCTACCAACCGCGCTACATCTCCAAACTTCCGAAGATTTTCTTTATTATTTTTTCCGAAGTTTTTCTTTATTATTTTTTCATAAGAAGCATTAGGGGTTATATGTGCCTTAAGGAAGGGTGTAGTGGTAACAGAAAACAGTCTAGGTGCATTCGCCAGTGTTCATTTGGCTTGTTGGGCTTGGGGACAGAGAGGCAGATAACACTGAAGAGGAACCCTGTAGAGATTTGGTTCCTCAGGTTACTTCCAGATCCAAGTCAGGAGCGCATCTGAGCCTGAGGTGGTAAAGGAACACACATAACACCACAATTGGCCTCCAGACTGCTAGCCAGGAGCACTGTTTCATCCAACCTCCTGGGTGGTTTCAAGGCACTCTACAAGAGGCAGAGGAGGCTAGTTCCTACAGCAGGGACCCCAAAGTCCTTAATCTATGGTCGGGTAGCCTCTCCTCTCTCTATCTCAATATACTTCTCTCTCCTCAAACAGTTCATCAAATGACCAATAGAGGACGCGCTTTCCCAATTGCCGGAGTGAAAATGGTTCCCCAGGCTCTTCTGACAGCTTTTCTGTCCTGGAAAAGTTGTATGTAGTACCAGGCCTGACGGGAAGGATTTCAGACAATCTCCTACTGGATGGCAGGGCTCTCTACCACAGCTTTATTGCTTTGGCCAACACTGAGAACCCGGATCGCATTTGAAGCTGTTATCTGCCTTTCCCATCTCATTGAGATGGTAAGTTGAGAAAAGGTCTTTATTGTGTTTTGTTTTGCTTTAAGAAATGTCTCAGATGCAAGTTCAAGAGGGACACTGAGATGAACTGTTGGGAGTAAAGAGTTTGTTAGGAGTGTTATTAGTGTCCTGTTATTATTATTATACAGATAGATAACTGTACGGCAGAGGCTCTGAGGAGAGGAACCAGGCAGGGCCCTTGAGGCAGATGTGTGGGGAGCACCTTTTCTTATACCTTTCAGAGGATGGGGAGGTTTCATAGGGCAAGGTGCAGCCGGGCTCTGGTTCTCAGGCAGCAAGCACAGAAAGCATAGGGAGCAGGATGAATGGCCATCAACATCCCGTTGATGTAAACTGAGTCCCCCAGGGGGGAAAGATCCTGGTACATGGACTTCAGTTAGCTAGGTATTCACAGAGTGCCTTCAGTAAGGTGTCTGTCAATACCTGTGAGAGGGGAAGGGCTGCTTTGGGTATTATGGTCTGGATTTTAACATTACATTCTTCTTCTTTTTTTTTTTTTCCGAGACAGAGTTTCTCTGTGTAACAATCCTGGCTATCCTGGGACTCACTCTGTAGACCAGGCTGGCCTCAAACTCACAGAGATCTGCCTGCCTCTGCCTCCCAAATGCTGGAATTGAAGGCATGCACCACCACCACTGCCCAGCCCCCTAACATTATATTCTTACTTCTTGCACAAGGAAAGGGACAGTGGTTTGGGCAGTAACAGATGTACAAGAGGGACAGCATCAGAGGAACCCTGACCTCCACTCTGCTGAACAGCTGAATGAACAGATATCCACACACAAACAGCCATGAAGTAAATTATGCTGTATCAGCCCCACTGGACTAGTATGCTGTTTGTTGTTTAAATAATGGTTAGAAAGGCCAGATAGGCATACGGAAAATGTTCATGTTAAATATACAAGTCGCTTTATACTTGTAAAAGGTATTGCACATATGGGTGTGGTCCAGGCTGAGCTTTCCTTCTAGTTTTTTTCCTTTGTTTTGTTTTGTAGTGGGTAGTTGTTCCAGCTTTGACCTGGAAGTACTACCCCCATTGAAGCTTCGGGTAATTGTCATGCCTAGGAGGCAGGGCCGAGACAGGAGCCCTTAAGACTTGAGATGGGGGGGGGGGGGGGATGCCGGGCGGTGGTGGCGCACGCCTTTAATCCCAGCACTCGGGAGGCAGAGGCAGCCAGATCTCTGTGAGTTCGAGGCCAGCCTGGTCTACAAAGCGAGTTCCAGGAAAGGCACAAAGCTACACAGAGAAACCCTGTCTCGAAAAAAAAAAAAAAGACTTGAGATCCGGATGTGCGGCTCTCTTGGTTCCTGGATCCTGGACACTGGAGGCAGACCAAACAGAGTTCTCCAGAGAACACCGCTAGACTGCACCTTACCTCTCCTGAACCCTGTAACCTATCCCTTTACTTGTAAGTTAACCCACAAAATAAACCTCCCTTTTAACTACGTGGAGTGGCTTTAATACTTCCACCAATATTGTTTTGTTTGAGACAGGGTCTCACTATGTAGTCTAGGTTGGCCTGGAACTTGCTATATAGACCAGGCTGGCCTTGAACTCATAGGGATCCACCTACCTCTGCCTCTAAGTGTGCACCCTAAAAGGTGTGCACCCCCAGGCCTAGCTTCTGTTTGTTCTTTAGTCCTGTGTTGTGGGTTGCGCAACAAATGTAATTTTTCCTGACCACAAGAGCAATTGAGCTGTGCTCCTTTGCGCCCAGGGCCCCTGGCCGCTGAGAGTCTTCTGAATCTCATCTTCAGCTTGAATGTACTGCCTGAACTTATTCTGCCCTGCATAGGCCAATGTAGCTTTAATTATCAACCAATCAGAACAACACATACTCGCAGCATGCAGAAAGACGTCCCACAGCATTTTGGCATCTCCACCATTCTGTGGTCTCCTTGCGTGGCTTCACCCTCATTCCACAGAATGGCCTCTCATGGCCTCCCTGCAGGGATTACAACTCTGCCACACATTGCCTGGCCTTTGTAGCTCTCTGAAACCATGAAGCAACACTTGTGATCCTCTAATCTAGAGTCTTTCATGCTGGGGGTGGGGGGATAGTAACAAGGGAACTATGTTGCCAAGTTCTGTTGCCATTTGTGACAGAGTCTGGTCCAGTGGGAAGCTGCTGAAGTACCCTGGGGCAGACACTCCTGGACAGTTGCTTTCCAGGAGTAGGGAACCCCTCCCTCATTTAAAGCTTAGCTCTCTTTTAAAATAAATTTATATATGTAAGTTGCAGCCTTAGATGAGGGGCCTTCCCTCGGGGCCTGCTTGTGCCAGTGCAGAGCAGAAGGTTTATCTTCAACAATTACGGCCTCTTTTTTAGCGTCCGTATTGGTTGCAACTTTAAACTTTTTCTTTCCCTCATGAAAATGCATATTTTTTTACGTTTATGTTTTACCCAACGTTTTGCTTCTTTCCACTGCAGGTCTGGGTAAGGGGAGTAAGCAGAAGCCATGCTCTGAAGCCTGATTGCTCTGTCTGGAAATTTCCTCTGCCAAAAATTAATTCATTGTATTTTGATTTAGCCTTGCACAATATTTCAGGGCATGGGCAGAACAAAGCTAAATTCCTTGACAGAATGTACCAAGAATTGTGCCTAGTTTGGGTCCCAATAAACTCTTTATCATGCAGAGAACTGGCCCCAATTTTGCACACAGGGTTTGCAAGGGATCCACGGCGTCTCGAAGCTAAGAATGTTTTATCTGAGAGATTTTTAGGAAATAGGGAAAAAACTCACACATATGCTAGGTGTTTATTTGTCTTTATTTTCTCACATTGGCTCTTTTATTTGTCATATGTAGCTATCTATACCCAACAGAAATCCCTCAGGCAATATGAAAGTTACATTTGAAGGTCACATGTCATTTCTTAAGTAAATGATAAGAGGCGAGTGGTCCTGACAACACACATGTAATAAATCTGAACTTCTTAACTGGTGGGCTCTAATCCCACAGCTGCAGCTTCAACGAGAGAACCAGTCATTGCTATCTATTTAGAGAGAGAGCTTTATAAAACGAAACTACTGAGGAGTCTAAGAAAAAACAAGGTATTTTGTGCATATATCCTATATTTCTAAGTGTTGTAACATTTTAAACTAACATTTTGTGATTAGTTGTCTCTCTGACTGGGAGTGTTTACAGAGAGCTGGGTCATAAATGCTTTGGTTGGAACTCAGGTTTACCTTAAGTCTCCTAATCTAAGCTCACTTGGCACTTTCCAAGGCACAGTGACAATAAAAGCATTTTAAATCTTAAAATATATTTTTCTGTCCTGCGTGTAACTTCCAATTATCAAAAACATCTGTAGCTCTCATTAGGGGCTAAAGTCAAGTTATTTTCTGTAGCTTTGACTAGTCAGAATATATTTTCACAAATTGAGGAGTGTGTGCAAGGACTACATCATTTGTCAGCTAGTAATAATTGGGTTTTTTGTATTTATGACCTAGCCAGATAGCTCAGTATGTCCTTATGAACTGGACTGCTTTTCCTGGGAACAGTTTATCTTAAAAACCATTGGCAAAGCACCTGGTCTAATCTGAAGTTACTGTGAAGCTTTAAATAAGCTAATGGTATACAGTTGTCTTAGAGCTGGAAATACAGCTATTTTCCTATGTCAGCCTGAGTTATGATATAAAACAGGCCCTAAGTATCTCACAGTCCTCGTGAAACAATAGCTCTAGTTGTTGGGGTCCACAGAGGTTTCCTAGTGAGATCTGAGCTTGCTTTACACAGCAGGGCTGCATAAGGGGATGGATTGGCCCTGTGCGTGGTTATCAGGTGTTTGGAAGGGTCTGCACTTGGCTGTGCCATGTGGCATGCTTTGATCTAGCAAGGGGGAGATCTTTTGCTCCACTCCTTGGCATTCCTTTAAAAGCCCTTTAGCAGAGACAGAAGGGACTGGTGGGTTTTGACCCAGGCCCTCCCAAGACTATCCTGTGTTTCTATCTGTCTCTCTCCTCTATATTTCTAGCTAAATATTTCCCACTTCTCCCTGCTCAAGAGTACCCTGGGAGAAAAAAATGGGGGTGGGTCCCCCACACCTAGTTATGAAAAATATCCTAGTATTATTTCTATCCATCAAAATTATACAGCTTAAGAAGAAATCATCTTCCTGACCATCCACAGATACAAATGTGTCCAGTAGATGGAATATACATACTCATGAGATGAACACATTACAATAGAGGCTGTGGGGAAATTCCCATGGCTGTTAGGGAAAAACTGTAATAGCACATGAGAAATTACAGACAGAAGTAAACGATATTCCAGGGTCTGTGGCCCCACAGCCTTCCTTAACGAGGTTCTCTCATTCATCTGGTATGGTGACACCGTGAGTATTATTTGCCATTTGCTGTGCTATGCCATGGCTGTTGGCACTTTATCCCTCTTTGAACTCTCATGAACCACCATCTGCTTTTCTCTTGGCCTTCTAGTCTTCCAAACCCCCACCAGAATGACACCCTAAGTTATGCTTTCAGCATTCAAGGGATTTTTTTTTAGCCCAAAATCCCAAACTTTTCTATATTCCCCCCATAAACCAGTTCCAAAAGCCTAAGAATCACATTGTCAGATTCATCACAGTAACCCCACTCCTGGTACTGCTTTTACATCTTAGTTACTTTTCCTGTTGCTGTGACAAAATACCCTGACAAAAGCAACTTAAAGGACAGAAGAGCCAGGCGGTGGTGGCGCACGCCTTTAATCCCAGCACTCGGGAGGCAGAGCCAGGCGGATCTCTGTGAGTTCGAGGCCAGCCTGGGCTACCAAGTGAGTCCCAGGAAAGGCGCAAAGCTACACAGAGAAACCCTGTCTCGAAAAACCAAAAAAAAAAAAGGACAGAGGGTTTATTTTGGCTCAGTTTGAGGGTACAGGCCATCATGGCAGTCCAGGTAGCAAGAGCATAAGGTAACTGGTCACATTGTATCAGCAATCAAGAAGCAGATAGTGGTGAATACTTACCCTCAGCTAGCTTTCTCTTATTTATGTAGCCCAAGACCACAGGCCAGGGAATGTGGACACTCATCTATTTAGAATGGGTCTTCCCACCTCAATTAGCCTGATTAAGGTAACCCTTCATTGGCATCTCCAGATGTTTGTCTCTTTGGTGATTATATTATAGAGCCTGTCAGCTTAATAATCAATATAAATTAATGAGCAGCAAAGTCATGGCAGGAGGATCATGAGGCAGCTGATCACACTGCATCCACAGAGCAGAGGGATATAAATGCTGATATTCAGCCCAGTTTCTCCTTTAAATCAATCTGGAATCCATCCCATCAATGGTTCTATCCACATTTGGGTGATTCTTCCATCTTCAGTTAACTTTTCTTGAAACAGCATCAAAGATATACCCAGAAGTGTATGTCCTCAGTGACTGTCAGTCCATTCAAGTCAACAAAAGGTTACCATCACAACGGCACTCCTTACAACTTGACCCTCAAACACATCACTTTACTTATTTATTTTTGAGTGTGGGATATATCTATATCTATATCTATATCTTAGAGTTTCTACTGCTGTGAAGAGACTCCATGACCACAGCAACTCTTATTAAGGAAAACATTGAATTGGGGGTGGAGACTTACAGTTCAGAGGGTCAATCCATTATTATTATGGTGGGACATGGTGGTGTGCAGGCAGATACGGTGCTGTAGAAAGCTGAGAGTTCTACATCTTGCACACAACAGGAAGTAACTGAGAGTCAAAATGAGCGAAGCTTGAGCAACTGAGACCTCAAAGCCCATCCCCAGAGTGACACACTTCCTCCAACAAGGCCACACCTACCCCAACAAAGCCACACCTCCTAATAGTGCCACTACATTTGGGGGCCATTTTCTTTCAAACTACCACAACAGCCCAGCCTGGTCCTTTAATTTGCTCTGTAGCAGAGGATGACCTTAAACTTCTGAACCTCCTCCTACCTATACCTGCCTAGTGTTGGGGTTACAGGCATACACCACCAAACCCAGTTAGTCTGTAGACTGAGCCAGGTTTTAGTACATGGTACATGAGCAATCTACCAATTTAGTTACAGCCCCACCCCAAATATATCACTTTAAATAATAACATTCTACATTGCACTCTATCATCTCATAATGAAAAATGCATTTAATCCATCTCTAAAACCATCTCCATAGTTCTTAACGGTCTCAACACTACTCAAAAGTCTAAACTCTTTTCTGAGATTTAATGCTATCTTTTAACTATGTGCTTCTATAAAATCGCAAACAGGCTATATATTTCCAAGTCACAATGGCACAGAACAAACACCTTCATTCCGAAAAAGAGGAATGAGGACATTACAAGACTACCACCTGTTAAGTCTCAGATCCTGGGACAAATGGCTGAGGTGCATATTTAACACATCAAAGTGGACTTGGCTGCCAGATTTTCCTAGCATCCCTCAGTGAAGTGGGTGCCTATTCCACCTATGACCTTGAGGTATCAGCTCCTAGGGCGTGGCCTCAGGGCTAGCTTAAGACCTGAGGGGCACATAAGCTGGCTCTCTTCTCTCCCTCATGGGCTTGGATGGTGTGGACTGATTCAGGCAGCAGGAGCAGTGATGAACAGGACATCAGCCTTCCAGGACTGTGCAATGATTTTGCCTTATTCTGTTTAGTGAGTTGTTCTCTCCAATTTAAGTCCTAATAAACTCCATATACCCCTTAATCAGACTTCCTTGGATATCTTGTCACACCTCAGTCCCTACCTGTCACCCCACCCTCTCTCTACCCTGAACTGGAGCCCAGGGGCCAGGCTGTCCTTCCCCCAGACTCTTCTTTACATAATCCAGCCATTCTGGTTACCTGCCCTTTTTGTACCTTGGGCTTTCTGACTGCTGTACCTGGCTCCTCTTTGTCCCCTCTTCTCCCCACATGACCCAGCTTAGTCTGGTCATGTCCACTCTGGACTCTCCCAGATACCCCTGCCCCTTTTATCTACAATAAACTTTCTCCTCCACCATACCGGGGAGCAGTCATGTCCTTTCCTTTCCTTTTTAATTCTTGTTTTCATTCACAACCCAGAGGGAAAACACCAAATCCTGAGGCTCTATGCTTGGTATCTGGGGCTAGTAATGGAATCATCTGGGCTCCAAAGGGCTTGGGAAACCCCACCTTTCTCTTGGACTGACTCGATTCTGCCTACAGCTTTTCTTGGCAAAAATCCCATGGTTCTGGTGTCTCCACCGGTGGCTTCAGAGTTTCATGCCATGGCATCTCAGGATGGCCTCCAACTGTGCCACTCACTGTCCTGCTTGAGTGGCTCTCTGGAACCTTGACATGTGACTCCGTGATCCCCCTTTGATCTACCATTTTTCATACCTATCAAACCAGTAGCACATGAACAGCACTACACAATCCTCCTGCCAGCCAAGGATGTTGTCTGGTTCCACTGGACCACAGTTGCATCATGTTCTGTGTGCTGACCCTCGGAAAATCCTGACCTAGGCAGTTTTGCTTTTAATTTCATTTTTGGAATGGATTAATTTTGTTCTATTTCTGACCCCCTTGGACCACAGCTGCAGCAGCTTCTGTACACTGAAGTTGGTGAAAAACTGCTTAGGCATCTGCTTTCTGGGAGTAAGCAACTCCTAAGGCTCTCTTTTACAAGGTGGGAATTTAGCTGGGTGCGGTCTTGACCTCAGGGCACCTTTGCTATTGTCCTGAGCAGAACAGAAGACATTCTCTAATGTTAATCCCTTTCACAATTATAGGCTCCCTTTCAGTGTGTGACAAGACTGAAATCATATTAAGAGTCTTAGCTTTCACTCTTCCAACTGTATGTTTTCATTTTCCTCTGTCTCCCTTTTCCTTTTTCATTGCATAAGAATAACTAGTAATAACCATGACAAAGATTCAATGCTATGCTCCTTTGAAATTACCTCTGCCAAAGAAAGTGCATTACATTTTTATTTTTAATATATTTTATTAGTGGAGAATTTCATATAGTATATGAAATATATCATACTCACTCTTTCATTCCTCCCCCAACTCCTTCCAGATTCTCCTACACCTGACCCCTCCCAACTTCATGTCCTCTTTTTTTTTTAAGGTCTATTATTAGACTTATGCAAATTCTCAGATTACAGGCAGAATGCAGCCAGATTCTATTAAATATCCCATGATTAGCCTCTAGCCTAAGTCCTAAAAACTTCTTATTCCCTCTGGAATCTCAGGAGCTGAGCCTCCAATGCTTGCATTTCTCAGCTTTACTATTTTCCAAGCTTCTATTAGCACAGCGCAGTAAACTGGGCGTAGAGTATTCAAGGCTCCCAGTCCCGAGGTATAGAGTCTATCACGGCCTGAAAGTCGACAGTCAGGAAGGACATGGCAGAGTGATGGGAACCTGGAGGGGCCACAGGCTCCCTGGTCCTCCTCTGCTTCCAGCCTTTTCCAACATTCGGTTCTATCAATCACCTCATTATTAGGGTTGGGCCAGGGAGAAAGCATCTGTACAGCTGATGGAGTGTTTGCTCCATGCTCTCTGCTGGGATTTTTCTCGGCACTGTGATTTGCCACTAAGGGTGAGGGCGATGTGGTTAAAGTCAACTTGTCTTACCTTCTTCAGTGTCCGCTTGAACTATGCTGCAGCCTCTACACTGGACTTCTGGATCCCCAACAAAAGTGCTGTCCACGAGGAGTGTGAGAAGCGATACTTCTGGGAATAATGCTGTCTTGCTGATATCAACCTAAGTTTTTTAGATCCCCCCCACCCCCACCCCAGACAGGGTTTCTCTGTGTAGTTTTGGTGCCTGTCCTGGAACTCACTTTGTAGACCAGGCTGGCCTCGAACTCACAGAGATCCTCCTGCCTCTGCCTCCCGAGTGCTGGGATTAAAGGTGTGGGCCACCACCACCAGCTTATAGATTTGATTTTAAATTATGCACACGTGTGGGGCACGTACACATGAATGCAGCTGCCGATGGAAGCCACAAGAGGGTGTTGGATCCCTGGGACTGTTGTGAGCTGCCTGATTTGGGTGTTAGGAACAAAACTCAGGTCCTCTGCAAGGGCAGTACACATCCTAAATGCTGACCCACTTTCCCAGTTTACTTCCACATTATTTTTAAGTAAATAAAATATTTTATTTTCTGTTGAGTGCTGATCACAGTGGACGTGTTTCCCTCCGTGGTTCACTCTAAAATCCTAGAATCGCTTTCTAACTTGCCACACATACCAGGCACCAGAACTTGTTTCTAAAAGACATATGAGAGTAGCATTACAAAAATAAATTTATTTCAAGTATGAAATAATGAAGAACAAGCACATAATGAAATTATAAAAATAGCAAAAATAAGAATAGGAATGAAGACATCAGACACAGGCACTGTTCCAGGTACTAACACAAACCTTTTCACACAAGATGTTTCTCCAACATTCTCAAAAGACAAAAGCTATGTTCACAGCATTTACAAATGCAACAGCTTCTGAGAACATCTAATTTTGTTCCTAAAATCATCTGGCTAAAATTGACACAGGTGATAATCACTATTTCTAAAACCATGACACAGAATTATATCAAATTCTCACCTGATATATTATCCATAACATTCACTTAAAATACTGAAAACATCATTAACTCATTTTGCATTACTACATCATACTTTATCTCTTTTCCAAACAGTGACACACAAAGCACACATATGCTTTCAGACATTGAGTAATAACTTCCATCTGTGACTTGTTCAAAGCTTCAGGACTCAAAAAAGTACATGATTGTTGTAAACAGCACTGTCAATTTAAAAACAGAAACGGATGGGGGAGACTATTTTTGGTCATTTTTAACCTGTGACATGAATATCACAAGAAGTTATTGATTACACAGATTCTGCCTGAACTACTACAGACTGACTAAAAAAGTTAAAAGGCTACTTGAAAGTCCCCTGTCTCTACACAGGAGCAATCACATTGTTTATTCAATTGTCCATGGAGTGTTTCTCTAGCTAAATTTCTAAGTTCCTGTGGTCTACTCCATGATGAATGATAATATTTTTAAAAGATCTTTTAGATTAGTGACTCTCAACCTTCCTAATGCTGTAACCTTTTAATTCAGTTCCTTATGTTGTGGTGACCCCTCAACCATAAAATTATTTCATTGCTACTTCATAACTGTAATTTTGCTACTGTTATGAATCGTAATATAAACATCTGATATGCAGAATATCTGACATGCAATCCCTGTGAAAGGGTCATTCAACTCCCAGAGGGGTCTCAACTCAGGTTGAGAACCACTGTTTTAGATCAAAGTGAAAGCATTCATTTCACGGATCATGAAAATGCTGCCAGAGAGGTTAAATGAAGTGTCCAGAGTTACCATGCTAGAAACACCAAGGACACAAAACCAGAATTCCTGATGCTAAGTGATATTATGTTCTTCTAATACATTTTCCAGTGTCAGATTCCAAATAATTTATAGTAATTTGATGAAAGAGAATAATATCAAAATAAATCAATGCATATTTTGTCTAAATCAAACTTGCATTTGCTTCAAACATATTCATTATATAATTGGCTTTTCTTCATGCATTTTGATATTACATAAATTTTTAATAAAATTTATAAAATTACACTATTTAAATATTATTGTTGCTCAAATGTCATGACTATATGCTTAGAGTCAGAACATCAATGACATTTAATTCTCACTGTAAACAAGACACAGTGGTAGGCACTGTGAAAACTCACTTGGTCCCATTCTCCTTGCCCTGAGCATGTAAAAGAGATACAATGTCCACAGAGTGACTACATACACTCTGTAGTGGAGGAGAACCTGTTCCCAGCACTCACAGAACATGTGCAAAGGCTGGCATTCCTCAGAGGATGATGGTCAGAGAAATGATCCTGGAAATACAGCACTTAGTATTTCGAGGGCTCTCTGCAGAATAGAGAGACATGGGTTCTCTGAAGTTATCACAGACTCCCTATCTTAGGCATCTCCAAGGCAAATACAGATGTGATATAAGAAATCATCGACTTTAATCCCAGTACTCAGGGAGGCAGAGGCATGTGGGTCTCTGTGAGTTCAAGGCCAGCCTGGTCTACAGAGCGAGTTCCAGGACAGCCAGGGCTACACAGAGAAACCCTGTCTCAAAAAAAAAAAAAAAAAAAAAAAAAGAAAAGAAATCATGAGCTAGCTTGTAACACAGATGATGAAATTTTCTTGCAAGAGAGTAAAAATAAAAGTATTCTATTTCAAGTTGCACTGAAAAATACAGTATTTGTATAAAGGCAGCACAGAGAGGAACTCCAGACGATCTACATGTGCTTTAGCTAACCAGAGTGTAACGAATTTAGTCTGTGCACACAACTGTTTTTGTTTTTTTGGTGTTTTTTTTTTTTTTTTTTTGTGTGTGTGTGTGTGTGTGGCACAGAACCAACAACATACTGTATAACAAGAGTATAAAGGATGGGAAACATCTGAGGACTGCTCTGGGATCCTGATCCCATCCTGTCCTTGAGTGGGTCAGTTTCCTGACATGGCCATTCCAGTGAGATGACAGCTAACTGGAAATGCACTGGACATGTTTACATGTGAATTGCATACACTCTCACATGCCTTATGGTTCTAGATTTCCGCCCCCCCCCCCCAAAAAAAAACACCATCCTGAGAAAAATGTCAAGAATGTTACTTTCATAGACACAATACATAGCTGAAAATGGACAATATTAGATAAATGGTAGTGTTGAGATGTAAGCAAAATGTTGCTTAATAACAATAAACCAAAATGATATTCAGAGTCCAGAGTTCACCCAATACTTTCCAAGTAAGTGTCCTCACCACTCACACAGCTCCCCAAGGACGATGCCATATCCCCACACTGAGGGCGGGTGCCTTCCCCTCTTCAGAGTGAAGATTCTGACTGCTTAGACATCACCACTTTTGGCTTCTCATCTATCGGACTATCAACTGGCACCTGCGAAAATAACTGGCATTTGAAGGATGTACCACATCTGACACATGCTATTTAACAGTCAACTGTTGAACTGACAAAAAAAAAAAAAAGTTGCTGACTAAACAAGAATGGTTTCCCATTTACCCTCTGCACACTCAGAGTCCAGCCATAAAAATGCCACTTACAGCTTTAATGTCACCGTTTGTAAGCCCCATGTTTATGTTGTGTCTTCTCAGATCAGACTTGATCAATGCTAAAACAGAAACACCAAGAGTTACAGACTGGTCACTTCTCCTTTTCTATGTAACATGTAACACACAGTGTATAATGCTGTGATAGCCAATAGCACCGCTGCAGCTGAAAAGACACCTCGGCGTTGAGCTTAATTACCAGTCACCCCTCAGCTAACAAACACAGGGTGGGATAATGGGGATGTAGTAATGGAGGAAAAATGGTGACTTCAGAATTTCCTTGTTTAGGCAGGTGAATGGGTAACAGCACTAGCTAACTGAAATAGAAAATATAAGAGAAATAGGTATGTACAGTGGCAACACAGTGAATTTGGTTCTGCACAGGGAGGTCTAAGATGCCCACATGTCCAAGTGGAAGGTGATAAAGACACACAAGATAAATAATTTATACAATTTTTATAATTTTTGAAAAAGGGTTCTTTTTATTTCATGTATATGGGCGTGTGGCCTGCATTTATGTCTGAGCAGTGCCAGAGGCGGCCAGAAGAGGACATCAGATCCTCTGGAACCAGAGTTAGACTATTGTGAGCAACCATGTGGGTGCTGGGAATTAACCCTGGGTACGGTGAGCCACCTCTCCAGCCCCGGTACTGTCTTTTATGCACAGTAATGGTATTAAATTTGGAACCACCAAATTGAAAGGACAGACTCACATCCTAAGAAGAAAACTCCGCTTCTTATTTCATTCTTAACCTCAGAGTTCTGCAAAGCCATGAAGCAGCAATGCACAAAACTGAACACAGACAGCACGGTGCATGCTCTCAGCCTTACCTGTCAAAATGATGCCTAAGAACATCCAGGCACAGAGAAAAATGTTTCCTGCTTGAGGTTTATAGTCTGTCATGAGCTTTCCTTGAGCCAATGTGAATAAAATTCCAAATATCTAAAATAAAATTTGTGAAATAAGTTTTATTAAATTTGCTCTTTTAAACAAGTACACATTCCCCATAGAGCCTGCCTTAACTGACTTTCCTTATGATCTGGCTTCTAGAAATAACCACTCAAAGTCAGGATAATTAAACCACAAAGACAGGCCAAGCTCACTGCTCACTGGCCATAGGAATCACCTTGTTTTTTGTGGTTTTGTTTGTTCTGTTTTTTGAGACAAGAGGCTCATGTAGCCAGGCTGGCCTCAAACACACTATGGAGCTAACACTGGCCTTGACCTCCTGATCCCCCTGCCTCTGCCTATCAAGTGCTTGGGATCACTATCACCACACCTAGTTAACTGTCTTGGGTTAGGAAAAAGCAGGATTACCTGTGCAGCAGCGTTGAGGAGTCCAGAGGATGTGCCCTCAGACTCAGGATAAGTGATCTCAACAGCAAACTCAAAGCCCAGAGGGAGGTAACCGGTCATGAAGAAACTAGGGGAGCAAGACCACCAGACAGGTGGGTTAGGCGAGGGCAGCCACCTGGCCAGACGAGGCTCATCGACTTTTCACCAACAGCATACCAAAATAGCTTAAACTTTTTTGTTATAGGAATTGTACATTTATATGTACATAATGGAACTTTTAGAGTTTAATTTAAATATAAAAAAAACCTTTGGAGGGCCTTTTACACACTTGACACTTACCCAAGGAAGCCCCCAGTGACAAACACCACAATGATGTACCCAAGGTCCAGCGTGAAAGTAAATATAAGCATCCCAATGAAAGACAGGATGTACACGATCAGAGTCGTCTGCCTAAAACAAAGACAAGATAATTAATGGTTCCCTTCTAATTTCCCTAGGGCACAGAGAAAAATGTGGCTGGCTATCGCAAATCACCCCTTCTCATCAGTGGATAATGTGGCTAGCTCAACAATAATCTTCCCATAGAAAAGAACTTTTTTTTTTTAAAAAAAAGTTTACAACATAAAAAAGACAAGATAAAGTTTGTTGGGAACCTGGTGCTTCCCTGGGAGGGCTCTTTTCAGATAGAAACAAGTTACAAAGGGGTGGGAAGATCTGTAAAACATTCATAGAGGCATATCACTGAAATGCTCTAAGTCTTAGTTACACATGGTGGGTCATGCTGGCATCCTGGCAGTCGGGCAGCTATGGCAGGATGGAACTCCAAGCCAGCTCAAGCTACCTAGCGAAACCCTGTTCTTTAAAATCAGTATATTTTTACTCACGTACCATGCACATATCTACTGTAACTTACTTGTAGGTTTTGGTGTAATCCAGCCATAAGCCACAAAGAATAGAGCCCACCATTCCAGCTACCACCAGCGTTAGCCCAATTCTTCCAGCATTCACCTCTTCTCTCTAAAACAATTTAATAATCAGATATTTCGAATCAAACAGGTGGTTCATAATCCCATACACTTACATAGTTAGCAGAAATAATCATTAAAATTAAGCATACAATAGGAAGATTCATTACATGGGATAGAGGTGTGTTTTTGGAGAGGATGGTTTATTGAAGGCATTCTATTTTAAAACAACAGAATCAATAAAAGTGAATATAAAATAATGAAAGAAGTAAAAAGGAGACATTTCCTGGGTACTCCATAGTTGTATTTACTTTTTGTTAAGACTCTGAAATCACTTATTTATACATGTGCATAGAGAAAGTTAAGGACAACACTTTTACATAGTAAAAGTGCCAGCTCCTTTTTAAGAGAGAGGCCAGTCTGACCTCAATGTCTAAGCTTACATCCTTTACAAGGTTTTGTGTTTTTCCATATAACCAAATTAAGGTTTTGTCACAATGCTAATAATATTTACTTTCAATGTGTGTTTTGCAAATTAGGTTAAATACGCTTAATAAAAGTATGGGAGCTAGTGATTTTGGACTGAGTTTACATACTAAGTCCAGGGGACCAGAACAAACTAGATTGGAGTCACTAGAATGGTGTGATACACCAAGTATCATATCGACAACTCAGGAATCTGGCCTCTCTGCTCTAAGTGTGAGACCCATCTGCCTTCTATTTCCTGAACAGCTTTATTCAGTTTTTTCCACCTCTCAGTTGTAGATGGAATGCTGCTTTAAAAAAAAAAAAAAATCAGGTATAAATCTTTTGCATCAACAAGGCCATAATCCTTCATTTTAAAACCATGCTAATACAAATTATATTGTTAAAGGAAAAGTCTTTGTCAAGCATACAATATAAAAACAGATGGTGGCACATGCCTGTAATCCCAGCATTGGGGAGACAGAAACAGGAAAACCATCTCAAGTTCCAGGCTAGCCTGGTCTACATAACGAGTTCTAGACCAGCCAATGTTCCATTGCAAGACTCTGTTTCAGAAAACAAAACAAAGCTTACCTCATAATGTGTCAATATCATTTGATTTAATAATGTTGAAACTGAATAAAATGCTCCAGTCATAATACCTATAAAGAAAAAAAGTTCATCATTCTATGAAATAACGTGGAATGCTATGCAATATTTGTAAAATGTAATGTTCTCAGACAGTCAAGAAGACTAAACACCATCACTGTTGCCTTTTAGAAGGTGGATGGATTTAATACTAGGTTTATTAGAGATCTGCACTGGAATCTTGGTCTCCACCACGGGTGGGTCAAAGGTGATGGAACCTTTAAGAGGTGGGACCTAGAACAATGAGATGAGGCACAGGGGCTCCTCAGAAAGATTCATTTAGGTCTCATGGAGTGAGTCAGTTATTAGTGAAGAGGGCTGTTATAAAATAAGGCCACCAAACACCTTGGTCTACTTGGCACAAAGTCATATTTTATCCCTATCATGATGCTCCCACGTTCCTTGCCAAAGACTAAGCAGATGGGGCTACCTGGTCTTGACCTTTCCAAAGATATGAGATAAATACACCTCTTTTCTTTATAAAATATCCAGCACTGGGCATTTTGTTGTAGCAACAGAAATGGAAACAAAATGGATTTTGTTACAACATATTATTTTGATTCAGGCATGTAGATCACAAATCCTATCTCCACATGCAACTCTGCATATGGCAAACATTCAAGCAACATTTCCTGTGCATGTACCATGAGCCATAGTCAGTGGTGCTGAAAAGTGAGCTAGGGCTCAATGACAGAGCGTTTGCCCAGTATACACAAGACCCTTGGTTTGATTCCTAGCATCACGGCACTACACCCCACTAAACAAAACCCAACCAACCAACCAACCAAATCTTAAGAAAAAGAAACCCTTCATCATTAACAGCATAACAGAATGCTTGTTTCAGAGACCTGACACTTGAATCAAAGACTTACAAGGCAATTCATACGAGAATAAAAGAACACAGGAAAAACTCTAAATAGATTGTTATCAGGAATCACATGTGCAGTCTCAAACCCTCGTGTGCACTTCCTCAAAGACATGGGATTGGTAACATAACTGAGATTTAATTTACTATTCATTCTCTTTTACTATTAAATATTCAAGCACACAAAGACCACTGCTGTGAGGTGTTTTTCTATATGCTGTGAATATGTGTGGCTCCCATTGGATAATAAATAAAGCTGTTTTTGGCCTACGGTAAGAAAGCTTACAGCCTGGTGGGAAATCCAAGCAGAGACAGAGAAAGAAGGTCGAAGTCAGGAGAGATTCGAGCCTGCTGCTGAAGGAGCAACAAGATGTCAGCAGACCCATAACAGCACAGCCATGTATGTATATATGCATATAGATTTATAGAAATGGGTTAATTTAAGATGAAAGAGCTAGCTAGCAAGAAGCTGAAGCTATAGGCCATACAGTTTGTAATTAATATAAGTCTCTGAGTGATTATTTCATAAACAGCTGCGGGACCCGGGGAGAAGAGATTCGTCAGGACTGCTGGGCAAGGCAGGACTGGAGAAATTTCTGGCTACAGACCACAGTTAATAACATACCCTCTCTCATCACTGATCTTTGCTTTGGATTAATTTTCCCACTTCTATACTTTCTTTTCCAAAAGCACTCCTATCTTGATCTTGGGAGTTTTTAATTTCATGTGTGTATTCATGAATAACCAGAATTATTCCACATATAAACTTTATAAATAGTATCATCTATAACTTGGTCTTACCGCTCAATTGTTTGTTTTGTGGTTCATGGTGACACTTTCATTCTAGTTCATTAATTTTTCTCTACTGTGTAACAGTCCATAGAGTTAATCTATTTCAATTCAGTTACCTGTTATCAGTAGACATTTAACACTCCTCCCCCCAGGTTTTCAATATTTAAAATAAGACTGCAGTTGATATTAAGATTTTACTCCTAAACACAAGAGTGGGTTTCTCTAAATATATCTGCAAGCAGAACATCTACATTCTCAATGTAACACTCCACCAGGACTCAAAAAAGCATACAGTACTTCTGAGATCTGCTTTTTTTTTTTTCTATTTAAAAACATTAAAAAACAAAAAATCCAGCCGGGCGGTGGTGGCGCACGCCTTTAATCCCAGCACTCGGGAGGCAGAGCCAGGCGGATCTCTGTGAGTTCAAGGCCAGCCTGGGCTACCAAGTGAGTCCCAGGAAAGGCACAAAGCTACACAGAGAAACCCTGTCTCGAAAAACCAAAAAAAAAAAAAAAAAAAAAAAAAAAAAAAAAAAATCCCTTTAGGTACTTTTGCTTTTAGCTCAAAACTTAAGTTCATAATTAAGCTATGAAGTTCATGGACCAAACTCATTAATATTCAAGCCACTAGTTTCAATAAAAAGAATCCACAGTGCTTAAAGGTGTTCATGGCCACCAGTGAACACTGTGCCACTTACCATAACTGATCAGCAGGAGAACAAAGGGGATGTTTCTGAAGAGGTTCCAGATAGAAGTCCTATAGGAGTACTCCGCAGGGGGGCTGTCTCTCAGAGCTGCCTGAGCCTGACTTGGTGGTAACAGAGGCTTTTCCTTGAACACTGGGAACATGAGTGAGAAGGATCACATATGACTAATTCACGTATATTATACCCACACACCACATGTGATTAAATATATGGCATCTTTCTCAGTGAGAGAACAGAATTTAGTTTAGGACTAAAGAGGCAGTCAAAGTTTTGTATAGCAAGGTTGTTTTTTAGCTTTACTGACTTCTAAGTGAAGAATAATTTGATATTATCCTTTTAGCTCTCTGAACTAAAACTCAAGAGATTTGGCCAATTCATTGGAGCTGAAAAATCACTGGCAATGAGACCACCTTTGCCCACTGATTACTCCATTTTCAATAATCAAGACCAATATTTACTACATCAAGGATTTGATTTTAAATTCAGTCCCTTGGAAGAGATAAATGCCTGGATTCAGTGACCTTCCCAGGTATCAAGAGTCACACAGTCATGTCTCTATTATCATAGATCCCAGATGTACATGTCACTGATCAGACAATTCATGAAAATGCGCTTTAGAGTTAACAAGTAAATTCAAAAAGCAAAACGGAAGCACACGGGGAAAGTCATGTTTTCTAAGACTATAACTTCTGCCCACCTCCTCCCTTCTCTCCTCTCGGAGAACTAACCTTTACACAGCAGAGTCCCCCCACTCCCTGCCTCTCATCATTTTTCCATTTCCTCTTTTTCCTTCTTCCTTTCAAAACAATTTCTTCTTGGTTGGAAGAGGCCCATTTTATTATCAGTTTGAAGGGTATTAGGTCTGGTGTCTCTGGTTGTCAGGTGGACTCATTTAAAAATTTAAAATTAATACTGGTTTGAGACTCTATACAAAGTTTAACAAGCAGAATCTGCAGGATAGAATATGAGACTCTACACTAAACACAAAAATTCTGTCATTCCCAATACACAGACATATTTGAGAGTTATTGGGGAAGAAACAATCCTTGCAACTCCCACAAATTATTATGAGTCATTTCTCTATTTGCTAATAAAAATAAAAAGTTAAAGTTTTTGTTGGAAAAAAATTATGATGTAACTAAAACCAAGCTAAGTATACTTCTATTTCAGAGCTCAGAACTAGTTCAAGAGGGACAAAACTCATCGTTACTTATTCGTAGCATCCTTACATTGGAGCCTGGTGAACACAAAACCTTTAGCTGCTGCAATTCTTCCTCTTCCTTCCTCCCTATCTGATCCTTGCACTGTTAGGAGGCCTCGAATCTGTCCTGCAAGTCTCTCTGTGTCCTAGTTGGATAGGAAATATTTCTTTTTATTAGCATTGGTAATACAAAACTTTCATAGTAGTAAATCAAGGTTTCAGACTATAAATAATTGTAGTCACAAGTTTCTAGCAAGTCCTAAATATCTACGTTTTAATTTACTATAGCAAAACAAATCAAAATGAACCAAATATGGATTAAAAAACTCACATAAATTAAAAACAATCCTCATCGGTCTTTAGCTCCACTCAGATTTATTTTCTGAATACAAGTATCATTCTCTAGTTTCGGAGAGATGAACTTATCTCTTGGCAAATGTAACCTGTACCTCCCAGCCACACACCGCTGAAAAGTCAGACTCAGTGCTACATGAAGAAAAGGAGGAACAAAAGGTCATCTGTCTATGACCTTTTTATGCTGTGTAGCTATCTCAAAGCAGGAAATAAGGCCTTTCTTTTTTCCTTTGAAATGGGGAGCTCTTTTTTTCCACTAAAAAATCTGTGCCAATAAAAGAACTGTTTATTAACCTCAAATAGCAGCTACTCTCCACCTGGCATTAGGCACACAAAGTCGTCAAAAGCTTGCAGAGCACTGAGTTCACACAGCTCCTCCTGGGATGAAGAAAGAGTAAACCAGGGCTGCTCAGTGACCTTTTGTCACTGTGGGAGATGCAGACAGGCAGTAAATACACTTGTGAATTCTGCCTTTGCCCTGTCTTACGTATGTCTCAGTTTTAGGTTCTCATTCTTTAAATGGAAATGACAGTGACAAGCTGCTATAAAGATCACACAAAATATGTGAAATTTTAACTTATCAAGTGTTATATAAAATGTATTGTATCATTTGAAAAATATTCACTTAGAGTGGAACTCAGTAGTGCACGTCTTTAATCCCAGAACTTGGGAGGCAGAGGCAGGTAGATCTCTGTGAGTTCAAAGCCAGCCTGGTCTTCATAGTAAGTTCAAGGACAGTCAGAGCTACATAGAGAGACCAAAAATAAAAAATAAATAAATACAATATTCACTTAAAAAATCAGACTTTGCCTCAAAAGCTTGAAATATTTATAGACTAAGTAAGTAAAAGGCATCTCTAGTAAAAAGTTTACAGCCATGTACAGCCATCTTGAATAGAAGAATCAAAAGTACAATTACACATCTAGCCTATACATTCTTGTGTTTATGTAAGACTAATATTGAATTAAATGATTTTTCTTTTTTGGAGGGTGGCAGTTTGAGACAGGTTTTCTCTGTGTAGCCTTAGTTATCCTGGAACTCACTCTGTAGACCAGGCTGGTCTCCAACTCACAGAGATCCACCTGTCTCTGCCTCCCAGGTGCTGGTAAAGAATCTTGAGGCTTAATAAGAACCAACATGTGGTGTGCATTCAACCATGTTTTGGTGCACATCTACCATCCAAATGTGAGAGGCCAGAATTCCTCAAGAATGAGGAATTAGTGTGGACTCAGTGGAAGGTAAGGTGAGTTCCTAAGATTCCCACATAAATCCACATACACAATCCACGAGGACAAGAAAGGTCACACAAAGTGAGCCTTTAAGGAAGTCTTTGAGGGAGGCTGATGAATATTAGTTCAATATGTGTCATGTTACTAAAAACTGTAATTTATAGCCATAAATTAAAAGGATTTGGTTGAATTTTTAAGTAATTATCAGTAGAATTTAGAAGGATATAACCTTATCTCTTCTAGTAAATAAGGCGCTTTAAGAGTTTCCAAATTCAGTTTTCTTCCTCAGCAAACATATTGAGTACAATGACTCAAGTTGCCTTTCTATTTACTGTCATAGTTTTCACACAATAATGGTATATTAGCTTTTTTTGTTTTTTGACACAGGGTTTCATGTAGCCAAGGACAACCCTGGGCTCCTGATCCTCCTGTCTCCACCTCCCAAGTACTGGGATTATAGTATATGCCTTCGTGACTAATTCTTACTTTGCTTTTATACTATGTTTAGAGTCATAATACTAAAAATGTAGGACACTAAAACAGACTTGAAAACAAGCCTTTTTCATTCCATTGCTTCTACACTTCCAGTTCTATTTCCACTCTCAACCCGTAAGCCACAAGTACATCAATAACTAATTAGATACATTAATAGTTCACTCTTTAATTTCTCAGACTACAAAAGATAATAAACTAATAGTCATACTCATTTCATTGTTTTTCATCTGCCTTTGGAAACTTAAAAACCTATTTGTAATAGTTTATACATACATACATACATACATATATATATATATATATATCATGTAAAAAAGTTCAACTACAGAATTATTTTTAAAATTTTATTTTTATTTTAGATTTATTTTCTGTGTATGAGTGATTTGCCTGCATGTCTATATGTGCACCATTAGTGTCTGGTGTCCACAGAGCTCAGAAGAGGGCATCAGAGTCTCTGGAACTGGAGTTACAAATGGTCGTGAGCTAGCTACATGTGCATGCTGGGAACTAAACTAAGTCCTCTACAACAGTAACAAGTGCACAAGTGCTCTTAACCACTGAGCTACCTTTCCACTAATTAATTAACTAGAAATATTTTAACTTTTCATTATGTGTGTGTGTGTCTGTTGGGTTTCATGCACGGGACTGCAGCGCACACAGAGGTCAGAGAAAGAAGTCAGGTCCCCTGTTGCTGTAATTACAGGAGGCTGTGAGCCACCAGTGACATGGGTGCTGGGACACAACCCGGGTCCTCTGCAACAGCAGCAAGTGCTCCTAGCTGCTGAGCCATCTCTCCAGCCGGTTCTTTTTATAAAGATGTCTTCTATAATTAATTATTCATTTCTTGTGAAGAGAAGCTCAACTTAAGATTCAAGAAGACAGAAGTCCAAGATTTATGTGATTACACATAAATGATTGAAAGACATTTTATACTTAAACTACTGTAAGTGCAAGATCCATTTCTCTAAAAATGTATAGAAGCAATATTTCGTACTTGGTCAAGCAAGCCAAATGCACCAACCAGAAAAGCCGATTTAAGAGGTTCCCTCACCAATACAGATTTCTTTTAAAACTTTGTTAAATACTAAGAGTACAAGACAAATTTTTCAGCAATGTGCACAGTACAAATATGCCACTCCCTGACTAACTGCAAAGATAAAAAATGAGAAGCCAACTGCACATACTGGCATACTTCAGATGCTACTAAGAGAACATTCCGTTCATCACCTCAAGGGAAACTGCAGATGTGGGCTGAGCTTCCTATACCTGGTCCTGCCACTCACCTACCCAGGTTACCAGAAGATATTTCTCTGAAAACTCAACTTCACATCTGGAGACCACAAAATATGAAGTTTTCATTGATATCATAGCAAGGTAGAAGTTTAATATGTAAGTCTAAAACCTCCAACCACAACATGGTTTAATGATAAGTGTTAATTAAAAGATGGTCTGTGAACTTCACAGTTCCTTTCCTCATAAAATTCATCGAAGAGATGCTGAGTGTCTAGCAGGCAGTCTAGTTATGGCAGCAGTAGTATATCTTAGATACCCCTTGCCTATCTTCTCCCTAAAATCAAAATTGTTTCCCCTTAAAAATGAACTTAAAAAAAAAAAAAAAAAAAAAGCAGACCTTCCCAAAGCTTCTTCCAAGCTGGTGATGGCTGCTTGCAGCTGACTCTGACTGACTCCTTCAAAAGACAGGCCCAGACGAGGACTCGGGGACGGATGATGGCAGCCGGGCTTTGCTGAAGTGGCCTAACAAGCAGACAGTTGCCACAGTTTGAAATTCTGAACAGCTCGATGCTGCCCAGGATCATTTACAGGTCAACATTATAGAGCCAGTTAATCTTAAACTGGGGACCCCTGGGGGAATCTCCTGTGAGAGGGGAGGTGGCAGCCTGTTTGCGTCATTTCAAAGCATGACAAGAACCGGCTGCAGGCTAGGCAGGTACAAGATGCATACCACACAGATGAATATGGGAAGGGAAGCCAGGCAGCATGTCTGAGATGAACACTTACCAAGCTGAGTTAGTAGGAAGGTAAATGGGATTGATTAGTCTCCAAACCCTTTAGAATGTTGAGGACAACATACAGTGGACCATAACGTACCCCTAGAGCTGTTCCATTCAGTACTCGAGCAAGACATTGCATGATGAGAACAGATAAACAGCATTGGACACACCATCAGCAAACTTCCAGGATTAATTATCCTCATATATCTGTCATGCACTTATCTAAGCTTAGGACGAACAAGTCACTTACCAATTACTGTTAAAAAAAATAAAAGTGTGGAGATGAATGCTGTTCCGTAAAACATGGTGTTGATGTTATAAGCCAGAAGGTCTGTGTTATTCTGTGTGTTGGGCACTAAAACAGGTGGCAACAAGAAGCCAATTGCAGTTCCAAGCTGTAAAATAAACAGTCCTGTTAACAGCTATTAATAGGAAACAAAGACTAAATGCTGGCATTTAACAGAATATAAAGAGAAACAGTAGTACATATAAAGATGTACTGTAAAGCCTAAAAAATCTGTTCTCATGTCTTTGTTAAAAGAAAACTGTTGGCAAACTTCTCTCCTATATCTGATAAGGGATTAAAAAATTCTTACAACATGGGGAAAATATTTCCAAATCATATCTAAGAAGGAACTAGCATCAGAGTAAAGAACTTTTACAACCTAACAACAAAGAGATAAGAATCCCAATGTTAAATGGGCCAAAGACTTGAAAAGACATTTTTCCAAAGAAGATACATAGCGAAGAAGAATATGAAAAAAAGGTCAATATCATGCTGTAAAGGGGAACACAAATTAAAATTGCCACGAGACTCCATCTTACATCCACTAGAATGAGTGTGATTATAAGAACAGAAAGTAAGTGTTCCTAAGAATGGGAGAAACTGGAACCCTTGTGGCACAAATGTAAAATGATACAGTAGCCACTATGGATAGTTTGGCAATTTCTTCATAAATTTAAAACAGAACTGAAATATGATGTTTCCATTCCACTTGTAGGTCCACGCCCCCCAAACTAAAAACAGATAGTCAAATAAACTATACACAAATACAGCAACCCCATTCACAGACCCAAACATGATAATAACCTAAATCACACAATGAAGTATCTTCACCTGTAAGAAGGAATGAAGTACTGATGTAGTACTATCCCATGTACTTTGAAAACATGATAGAGAACTAAGTCAGACACAAAAAGACACACAGTATATAATTTCATCTATATAAAATATTCAGCATAGACAAATCCATATCGAAAGCAATTCTGGACTAGCAAGCTGGCTCAGCGGTGAAGAGTACTTGCTGCACAAGCAGGAGGACCAGAGTTCTAATCCCAGCACCCACACAATGAGCTGGCACGGTCCTGTGCACTCCTGTACCCACAGCACGGGGGTGGGGGGGTGGGGGGGTGAGGACAGGGTGCTCTCTAGAGCCCGATGGCTGACAGCCTAGCTGAAAAACCTCAGCTCCAGGCTTATGAGAGACTCTTCCTCAACAGAATAAGGCACAGGGTGACAGCGGGCATCCAAAATCCCCCTCTGGTTTCCAAGTGTGCACTCACCCAAACCATCTCCCTCCTACTGCACACCTGTACACATACATGGAGACACACACACACACACACACACACACACACACACACACACACACGAAGAAATTCAAAGAAAGAAGGCAAACAAGTAATTACAAAGGGATGGGGGGGGGGGCTGGAGAGATGGCTCAGGGGTTAAGAGCACTGGCTGCTCTTCCAGAGGACCTGAGTTCAATTCTCAGCACCCACATGGCAGCTCACAACTGTCTGTGATTCAAGTTCCAGTGGATCCAACTCCCTCACAAAGACATGCAGGTCAAACACCAATGCATATAAAAATTTAAAAAAAAAAAATTACATTACAAAGAGAGATGGAAAGTCACTCGGGAAATGAAATGAAAAATGGACAGTAATGAGCATAAAACATGTATATTTGTCAATACGAGCAATAAACATGAGACAGTGATAAATGCTACAAGGAGAGATAAAATGTAATGATGTAGTAAGAAAGTGACTAACTCCACATGGAATCAGGAAAGCGACTGGCTATTTAAATTGACTGGAGAGCTGAGTGGCTGTAAGTATGTAATCACGTAACTGAACAGGAAGACTATTCTAAGCATGGGGAAGGAATGTTTCTGCAAAGGTCCTTGTGCAAGTCCGACATTGTTTAAGAAGCCAAAGACACGTGATAAAGGTTTTGTAATGTATAGTAAACACTTCATATTTTTTTAAGTACTCTGGAAAACCACTGGTGAGTTTAAAGCACCTGTATTTTGGAAGGTTCTCTCTGGAGACCTAAAAAGTTAAAAGCTACCATTCAGGAACCAGACACACTTATATGTGAACAAGCAGTATTACCTTTGGAAAATGATTTCATTCCTTAAGTTTCAATTTCCCTATCTAACAAGTGGGAAAACTAATAGTTCCAAACCTATTCTATTAAGTTGAATGGCATATGCACATAAATCACTTTAATGTTACCAAGCTCTTAGTGACTGCATAATGCTTCTGAATATTATTATGCATGATCACTCCATAAATGAGACTGAAAAATGCTTATTTGGTCCTAACTGTACAGTTATAGGAGCCAAGGAAGGAATGGGAACACTGAGGAGGCTATAGGAAGAGCCAGAAATGTGCTGCTAAGAGGAGGGAAGGCCACCTATAAGTAAGTGTTCCCTTTATTATCCATAAGAATTGATGCTTCAAAGATATAGAGTTGATAATATTTTTATTATGGTCAATGAAGCATAATCTTAAATATAATTTAGAAACAAAAAAACTTAAGAAAACATCTGCTATCCAAATATAAAGAAACAACTAAAATATCAGTAATAAATTATTTTGAATGCACAACAATTACAGTTTAAGTGGCCCTTCTACCGTCTTAGAGAAAGCAAGTAAGTCTAACAAAATAAGCACACACAGTTAGTCTTTTGGGGTACTTTAAACCATGATCTTGATCCCAGTGAGGCTTGGAAGTAAGAAACTAACATTTTCGCTCAGCAGTGGTGGTGCACACCTTTAATCCCAGCACTCAGGAGGCAGAGGTGGGAGGATCTCTGAAACTTCGAGGCCAGCCTGGGCTACAGAGTGAGTTCCAGGACAGCCAGAGCTGTTACACAGAGAAAGCAGGGAAGAAAAGAAAAAGAAACATTTTCTGGTTACATAGCTGCATGTAGCAATATATGTATAAAAGGGGTATGGATGATTTGAACTAGATTTCCTTCAATTGAATGAATACTAACTATCCTTACAATGGTGACATTTACAGTGGTGACAAAGTACCCGGTGTCACAGGTGCCCTGTACTAAGAATTTAAGTTACAATAAGGGGACAACCCTGAAATTAACAAATGCAAACATCATAGCGGGGTGGCTCACTCCTGCATTTGGGAGGCTGAAGCAGGATTCTCAAGAGTTTGAAGTCTGCGGGGATACACAGTGAATTCCAGGCCAGCCTGCCAGAGTGAAAGAAACACTGTTTCAAAACAAATAAAAAAAAAGTAAGCAGCGGGGGCACACACACACACACACACACACACACACACACACACACACACACACACACCCCTCCCTTTTGCCTAGTATTGCGTCTGGAATTCTGGTGGCATTTGAATTTGTCATGGTAGGGGAAACAAGGCCATTTCTTAAGGGAGCCTCGGCTAATTAAACCACTAGCCATTCCAGGGTCAGTGATTTGCAGCATTGCCTGACTTATTAAGAACTAATAACTGGACTCAGTAATATTGCCAAGTCTTTATCACCAGGACATTTATTGAACATTCACTTACACCTGTTCAGTGCGTACCAGGCTGGGCTCACTACTAATACACTTAAATCGGGACTGTTCCAAGGACATTCCATATGGAAACAAACTTCACAGAACTCAACACTTTCCTTCTGCAGTGGGGACAAAAATACCTATGAGATCTCCTTCACTGTCAGAGCGTCCAGGCGTGCCTGTGTGTGAGTAAGTCAGAGGGCAACCTCGGACGTCCTTCTTCAGGAGCTGTCCTCCTCACCTGTCAGTGCTGGCTGGAAATACAACCTGGAGCCACCATGCCACGTGGTGCTGGAGCTCAGTCTTAACGCTTCTACGGTAGGCACTTTACCCACCAACCGTGGACCCAGCCCCACCTATGGCTTTCCTACCGTCCTTAAGAGGATCCTAGTATCTATTCGTTCCAGTCTTTACCTGGTTGCCCAGCACCGCGGTGGCACAAGCCGTCGACACCTCCTTGGGTCCAAACCACACCGAGGCGATGCGAGAGGGCAAGCCTAGAATGAAGACCTGGGCCACGGAGCACAGGCTCTGCCCCAGCATGGTGACCCAGAAGAGGTGCCGCTGCACGCTGCCGCACTTGACCCAGGCGCCCAGGCCGTTGAGGCCGGAGCCCAGCAGCGCCGTGAGCCGCAGTCCTCGCGTGTCCAGCAGCCAGGTGGCCGGGAAAATGAGGGGCACGTAGGCCAGCATGTACACCATGGACAGCCAGTTGATGTGCAGCGCCGACACCCCGTAGAAGCCCTCGAACACGTTGCTGATGATGCTGTACTGGATCCAATGGAAGGCGTTCACCAGTGAGTACGAGCTGAAGATGAGCAGCACCACGAAGCGGCGCGGCGACAGCGCCGTGCGCGGGGAGCTCGTGGGGCCCGGGCCGTCCTCCCCACCGCCCGCGGGCAGCAGCCGGGCCTGGGTCTCCTCCTCCGCCGCCGCCAGCAGGCCTTGCGGCCCGTCCGGAGCTCCCGCGACCACGGAGCCGTGACCCGGGCCTCCGTTCTCCGCCTCGGGCCCATCAGGCGGCTCCGTGCGCGCCTCCCCATCCGGGGCGCCCCTCAGCACCGGAAGGTATCCCTTTGCTAACGGGTGCCCGGGCGCCACGGCCGGCCCCTCCTCCTCCTCGTCGGGCCGCGCCATGCCTCCCGGCTCCCCGCCCCGCCGCCCTTCCACTCTCCTACCCTGGAGCGGAACGCTCGCCGGCGCCGCCCGCAGACTAAGTGAAGCTGCGCGCGCGGCGCCTGGCGGCGCGGCTCCCGCCGGCAGGCCCCGCCCCCAGAGCGCCGCGTATCGCCTGGCCACGGGCCTTCAGCCAATCATTGGGCGCCTTCGGAGGCTGGGGAGCCAATCAGGGAGTTGCCGGGAAGAGGGGCGGGGTCAAATGTGAGACTGTTCGGGGAGCCCGGGGCAGGCGTGCTCCCCACTTTAGATGCTGGATGCGCTAGGCCTCTGCCTGCGCTCTCTCGACCGCGGGTATCCTCGGGTTATCTGGGAAGGAGAGTGCCGGAAAGGGCTTCAGTCCAGCCGGAGAAAGGTTTCCTCAGCAGCAGGCCCTTTGTGCGGTCCGAAGCCGCCCGTCTCCGCCCGTCTCCGTCCACCGAGCGGACTGAAGGTGATGGGACAAGGCGCAGTCCCTGCCTGCCTCTTGTTCCCCTCTAGTGACCTAAGGCTGTCCATAGGCTGTACAAACACTAGCTCATGCCAGGACCGGATGAAGACAGAGCTCCGGAAGTCTTGGGGTCTTCCTGGACCACTGACAAAGTCAGCCTGCTACCCTTTGGAAAGCTGTGTGTGAAAACATGGGGTACCAGGCGTTACAAGAAGTACTCTCCCTCCCTCCTTTCCTCTCTTTCTTAGACAGGGTCTCACTTTGTTGCCCTGGCTGGCCCGGGACTGTGGAGACAGGTTGACCAGGAATTCATAGAGATCCACCTGTTGGCATTAAAGATGGGCGCCACCACGCCTGGCTGAAATCTGTTTGATGAGCAAGGCACTAAAGAAGTCACAGAGGCTGCGGTTGCCTGCCTGGGACCTGAGCAAGACTGAGACCTTAAGCCTCCAGTCCTTGGGAGATAGCGGGGATGAATAACAGCAGGGCTGCAGAGGGCGAAGTCGTCGTATATATCGTTATGCAGTTACTGGGAAGTTACCCATGCTCCAGGGAATAGTTCCACAAAGTACTTTGTAAGTGAATTCATTTCAGAAAAATCAAGCGTGTGTAGGGCAAGACTGCTCAGTGGGTAAGGTGTCTTGCTGCCAACCAAGCGTGCCAACCTGAGTTTGATTCCTCAGCACCCACACGGTGAATGAGAGAAGAGGCTCCTGAGAGCTAGTAGTCCTCTGACCTCCACACAGGCAGAAGGGTCACCCACCCGACTCTACAGACTTGAGGGTACCCTGGCAGCCTAGACAACACAACAGGACCATTTGGGTTTTTTGTTTTGTCTTTGATAGGGAGCCTCATAGAACCTAGACAGGCCTTGAATTCGCAGCCTCAGCCTCTCAAGTACTGAGAGTGTAGGCATGTCCTCCATGTTCAGTTTTATGCAGTGCTGAGGAGCCAACCCAGGGCTTTGTGCATACCAGGCCGCCACTCTACCAGCCCGACCTGTTCTTAAGAAAGCAAAAGGGATTGAATGCTGTGTACCTTTCTTCAGTTGCCCAGTCATAGTAAACATTCAGATTATTTGTAAACTCTCTCCCTTTCAAAGGCCCCAGACTGGCAAGCTAGATTAGATGTAATTTCCCCTAACGTGGTGGGACTTGGAGATCCTCTCTTACCAGGACTGATAGACAGCCTCTTCTCTCTGCATGAAGTTGGGGTCTCTTGGTTGTTTAGGCTCCTTGTTCTTACATCCGTCATCTCCATTGTTAACAAGGATTGGCTGACAGTTGCCCAGGTTTCGGGCATAGCCAATCAGTTTTAATTTTCTTCCACAGATGTTTATGTTACTCCTGTTCTCCTTCTCATGTGCCGTCCCTGCACATGATAAAGTTATGTTTATAACACTGTAACCATACATGGAGCCTACTACCTAGGGGAGTCTGTAGAAGTGGGGAAGGGCATTATAACTGAGGACAGGCTACATAGGTACACACACACACACACACAAGACACACACACAATATACACATATATATATGTGTGGTTGGGGTTAGGGATATATATGTATACACACACACACACACACACACACACACACACACACACACACATATATATACTTTTGAGGCAGGGTCTCTCTACATAGTCCTGACTGTCCTAAAACTCACTATGTAGATGAGGCTGGCCTGGAACTCACAGAGATTCTCCTGCCTCTGCCTCCCAAGTGCTGGAATTAAAGGTGTGGGACACCACAGCTGACTATGGACATCCAAATTCCACCTTTAGTTTTCACTAGATGTGTGACCTTGGGCACTTTACAGAGCTGTTTTGTACTAAGATGGCAGAATCCTTTGTGGGACTATTATGATGATTAAAGGGTTGAACAATACTTGGTATGTGGTAGGCTTTCTCTGATTAGTTAGTAAGAAATCTAGTATAGTGGTAAAACATCAAGCTTCAAAAGGCTAGGGTTCAAACCCTAGTTGTTTCATTTTTTGGCTACATGGCCTTGGAATAGTCTCCTCTCTGTGTCTGTCTCTCTGTCTCTTTTCCCGTGTGTGTGTGTGTGTGTGTGTGTGTGTGTGTGTGTGTGTGTGTGTGTATGTGTGTGTGTGTGTGTACATGTGCATGTATATGCAGCTATAAAATGAGGTCAGCGTTGATGACATTGTTGTGAAAAATCAATGATTAGTAAATACCACACATTCTAGGAGAGCCTGACCTCTTCCTATATTGATATTTGGTAAATGTTATCACCATTATTATCTACTCATATCTTATTCTTTTTATTAATTTGGGTTTGACCCCAGCTTGTCTAAGCCTGCTTGGATTGTCATGCAGTTGTTCACACCAAGCACTTTCAAACTGAATTTGCAGTGGTAGGGCCCCTTCCTAGTGGGCGTTTTCAGGGTACTCCTGAAGTGAAGCACTCAGTGGCTTATCTAAGAAGCTCATTGCCTAACAAGGGGAACCTGTTAGGATCCTGCTGTCACTCTTCCAGGTTTTCCATCACCAGGGGGGCGGCAGCAATCTCCGCCCTAAAAAGCTGCACAGCGCCCCCCCAATCTCTCTTTCTGTTTCCACTCTGCTGTCTGCTCTGCCCCACTTCCCTCCCGCGCCAGGTCTGCCCCCGCCCCTCCCCTCCATTAAAGCTCTGAAAACTAATATTGGGTTCTGCCGTGGCCGTGACTCTTCCGCTGACCCATCAGCGCCATTTATCCTTTCAGTGACTTTTCTTTCATCGGGGGCAATCAACAGTTGGGTGAACCACCATTTTCCTTACCTGGACAACTACATGATTACTGACATCATCCCACACAAGCCTTAAAAACTTGTCTGGGCGGGTATGTCATGGATATGATTCCTGAATTTCACAGAATTCTCAGAAAACTGAGCTATGTGATGTCTGAGATTCTTCTGACGTTGTTGCTATACACAAAGTAAAGTAAGAGGCTTCTAATGGAAGGATTAGATAAAATTCATATGCCTGTTTCAACAAAGCTCCCTAAAGGATGGAATGCAGCAAAAGAGGAAAAGGCAGCAATGTCTCTCTGTAGTTTTGTTCAACTCCCTTAACCTTGAATTTTCTGTCTTGAGAGAGTTACTTATTAACCAGTGTAGGCATGAGTCATCCTCTCTGCTATATGTGAGGGTGTAGAACATGACATGAACCTTAATCTTCTGCTGGAAAGGGCACCACTGGGAGCATCACTTGGCCAGGAGTCGAGGTCAGATTGAGCTGTATCATTAGTGTTAAATACCAAGCTTGTAGAGATTTGAGTAGTAACAGTTTAGTAATATGGAACCTGACCAGCACCTGGGAGTCAAGGTCCAAGACACCATTAGAAGTGATGTGATGTGGCTGTTCTTGAGCAAAGGTTTCCTATAGTCCAAGAAACTCAGAGGGCAGGGTACAAGCCAGAACACTGCTAACAGACAAACAGTCCATTACACGCTTCATGGGAGTGGATAGATTCACTTCTACACGACTGTAACCATGTTCCGTCTGCCTGAGCAGCAGTCACTGTGCCATTCTACTCTGCGGGGAGAAAACAGAAGTGGAGAGAAGTGGGGAAGTCCAGAACTTGAAACCCTGTGGGCGCACTCCCCCACCCCACTGAGACATTTCAGCTGTGTGCATATATTGAATTCCTAGAATATAAATCTTAGGATTGGCCTCCCGTGCTTTTGTTTTTCTTCTCTTTGTCCTTTACAGCAGTTGAAGTTGTCAGTAAAATGAAACCACATTGGTGGATGAGAACACATCGTTCTTCTAGATCTTTTAGTTGTACATCACATCTAGGGTCAGCCATTCCACACTTGCTTAACCTCACCGTGAAGGTGACAAGAATTGTTCAAGCTCTGTGATTATCAACTTCAAATTCCTTTAAACATTTTAATTCTATTTAAGGTTAAGCATGTGATCTATATTCCCCTAGAGATTCTTAAATATAATGTCTAATTTATAACGAGATAAACTTAAGCAATGCTATACTGTAGCCAGCTTGCACAGGCTTGGGAGAACTGATTGATTTTGCCTCTAGTGAGATCACTGCTGGTAGATTAAAACTGTCCATCTTGGGCTAGAGAGATGGCTCAGCAGTTAAAAGCACGTGCTCTTGAAGAGGACCTAGGTTCGAGTCCAAGCACTCACATGGTGTCTCACAACCATCTGTAATTCTGGTTCCATGGGATCTGAAGTCCTCTTCTGGCTTATGTAGGCACCAGGCAAGCATATGGCAAAATAAAGTAAATCTAAAATAGTTTTTAATTGTTCATAATGGGAGTATTTATATAATGGAAATGGGAGAATGCTACATTTAACTGTTGAACCCTACTAAAAGTCTAAGAAAACAAATAATCTGTTATGGTTTGAATCATAACTATTCCCTCAAGTCTAGTGTGTTAAAGACATGGTCCTCAGATGCTGGTTGTGTTGGGGAGTGGTGGAACCTTTAGGGAGCCCAGCCCCTTTCTTTGTCTTTTCTCCTCTGTTACCATGAAGTGAACAGCTTTGCCTTGCCTCATGCTCCCTACCATGATATCCTACCCCTTCACCGTTCCGAAGTAATGGAGCCAACACATGGCCTGAATCTCTGAAACCTCAAGCTAAACCCTTCCCCGTTCAGCCAATTTTCTCAGGTATTTTGCCACAGTCATGGAAAACCTATCATACCATCTAAAATATTTAAAATAATATTTACAGATTTAGTATGTTTAAACTTAGATCAAAATGTATTATTTTTCAGGGGGGCAGGGTTTAATACAGGGTTTCTCTGTGTAGCCTTGGCTGTCCTGGAACTCACTCTGTAGACCAGGCTGGCCCTGAACCAGAAATCCACTTGCCTTTGCCTCCTGGGTGCTGAGATTAAAGGCGTGAGCCACCACTGCCTGGTGGTGTATTCTTTTAAACAACAAAATAGAGATTGGAGAGATGGCTCAGCAGTTAAGAGCACTGGCTGCTCTTCCAGAGGACCTGGGTTCAATTCCCAGCAACCACGTGGCAGCTCACAACTGTCTGTAACTCCAGCTCTGAGGGATTCGACACCCTCACACATGCAGACAAAACACCAATACACATAAAATACAAATAAAAATAAATCATTATTAAACAAATAAATAAATATCAATATAACAAGTGCTTCTTGAGGGCCAGGGACCTGGCTCAGCAAGGTAAGGGCCCTTGTTACCAAGCCTGATGATCTGAGTTCCATCCTTGGAATCCACACAGTGAAAGAAAGAGAACTGACTCACACGAGTTGTCCTTTGACCTCCATATGTGCATCAAAGCACAAACACACACACACACACACACACAGAAATAATAATGATGATCACCAAAGCATAAGCATACAAATGATGATGGTAATAATAATAAATGTAAATAAATTTAAAATATCTCAAAATGTTCTTTCACATTTGTGTGTGTGTGTTGGGGGGGGGGCGTTATGAAGACAGGGTTTCTCTGTGTAACAGTCCTGGCTGTCCTGGCATCTGCTTTGTAGACCAGGCTAGCCTCAAACTCACAGAGATCCGCCTGCCTCTGCCTCCTGAGTGCTGGGATTAAAGGCGTGCGCCACCACCACCCAGCTCTTTCACCATTTTTAATTGCTTCATTTGAATTGGTTGAAACTTGCATTGTCTTTCCTCAGCACCCTTCCCCATTAGTGCAGGTATTTTAAAAAGTATTTATCTTTATTTATGTCTCTGTATGGATTTTTGTATATGGGTGCAGGTACCCAAGGATGCCAGACCAGGGTGTTAGAGGCCCTGGAGCTGGAGTTTCACGTAGTCATCAACCATCTAACATAGGTGCTGGGAACTGAACTCAGGTCCTCTGCAAGAGCAATATTTCCTCTTAACCCCTGAGCCATTTCTACAGCCTTATTCAGGACTTTATTGTTGATTTTATTGCTTGAAGCTTGTCTTTCGGGGAGGAGTTAAAATACAGAATGACATACATGGCATTCAAAGACATCCCGAATTTTACAGTCAATCTACTGTTCACCCTCCTACCCGTGGCAGCTGGTGTCTTCATTGCCAAGTTTGTGCTAAAACAACTGGGCAACCTCTTTATTCTTCTCTTTAGAGTTCACTACTTTGGAATTAATCTGGTAAAACCTTGAAGAAGGGATTGGACAGACAAAAATAGACTTTCTATCTCCTTCCCTATCCCTGGCCAGTCCAAAGCATGTACACCAGAGGAATCCTAAGGCTTCTATTTGCATAGAGTTGGAGAATAAGTATTCCCTGAAAGCTGTATTTAGAGGAAGTGCCAGATGAGCTTGGCCACAAGAAGTCAGTCACCTAATCTAAAGAGGCCTAGTAAAGGAGAGAACAAGGCTGAAGCCAGAGATCAGCTGAGTGAGCCAGCAGTTCTGAGAGGAAGACAGGAGAATGGAACAACTCCTAGGAGATGAACAAGCCTTGACAAGCCATGGGTGTGCGTGCACACACAAGTGTGCACCTGCACACATTTTTTCCATGAGGAAGATTATGAAGAAAGGGTGATAAGGCCTCCGTAGCCTCAGGAAGGAATGTGGCGGGGGAGCGGTGAGGAGTGGCCTACAGCAGAGGGGACTTGGAGACATCCCTATAGCTTGGCTCTGGAGAGCTCTCCAGAGAGTGAGCAATGCCAGCTAGGAAGAAGAGAAAGGGCATCTCAGGAAGACTGGGATGGCTACAAGGTAAAGAATATGGTCTGGGGCCAAACTGGGGAAGACCTTGAACTTCAGTCAGCCTCACTCTCTACACTAAAGAACCACTGACATTCTTGACCAGAGCAGCAGAATCAAAACACACCGTGGTCTACAAGATGAAACGGAGGTAGAAGAGCAGATGAAGATGCCTAGTAGGCAATAAAACACATGACACAATTTGGGCTTGTGGTTTCCTGAAGGCTCCATGTTGCTCCCCGAAGTATCTGGAGAAGCATGTATAGTTATTACAAGACAGCCTATGTGTTTATAAGCTCACTTGTCTGCAGAATGACTTGAGGAAACACACAAAAAAGTCATACATGCCCCTTCATGGTCCTATTCCATCATTATATATACAATACTGTTTTAGCACAAATAATGCATATTAGTATCTCAAATAACTATTAGCTGTTTGAGGCAGAAACCATCTACAATCATATTTTTAAAACTTTTTTTTATACTGCTTAAAGTTTTTTCATTGTTTTTTTGAAACAAAGTCTTACTGTGTGGTCCAGGCTGGCCTCAAACTCCTGCCTCTTGTCTCAACCTCCCGCGTGCTGGGATCACAGGTGTGCAGCACCACACACAACTCTCTTAAGTCATCTTTGAATCTCCTTCCCCTAGCATTGTTCTAGACAGAAATGCTCAGTAGGAATTCAGTGAATGAGTATCCTTAGCACAGCAGTAGATATGCATTAGCTACCTGGCTAGTTTTATGTCAACTTAACGCAAGCTAGAGTCATCTGAGAGGAGGGATCCTGAATGGAGAAAATACCTCCATAAGATCTGGCTGTAGGCAAACCTGTAGGGCATTTCCTTCCTTCCTTCCTTCCTTCCTTCCTTCCTTCCTTCCTTCCTTCCTTCCTTTCTTCTCTCTCTCTCTCTCTCTCTCTCTCTCTCTCTCTCTTTCTTTTTAAAGATTTATTTATTTATTATGTATACAGAAGAGGGTACCAGATCTCATTATAGATGATTGTGAGCCACCATGTGGTTGCTGGGAACTAACTCAGGACCTCTGGAAGAACAGCCAGTGCTCTTAACCTCTGAGCCATCTCTCCAGTCTCTAGAGCATTTAATTAATTAGTCATTGATGGGGAGGGCCCAGTCCATTGTGGGTGGTGCCACCCCTGGGCTGGTGGTCCTGGATTCTTTAAGAAAGCAGGCTGAGCAAGCCAGTAAGCAGCACTCCTCCATAGCCCCTGCATCAGCTCCTGTTTCCAGGTTCCTGCCCTGCATGAGTTCCTGTCCTCACTGCTTTTGATGATGAACTGTTATATGGAACTATGAGTGAAATAAACCCTTTCCTCCTCAAGTTGGTTTGGTCATGGTGTTCCACCATAGCAATAGTAACCCTAAGACACTATCATAGCAAACAGATTCCTCGGGTCTAGACCTGAGAACATGATGATGGTAACACACCATCCCTTTGGTCAGATGAGTGAAAGCTGGTGTGGCTCAGTGTTAGAACAGAATGAAGTAAGCCTTTAGTGATGTGTAGGGTGGTTGGTAAACCAAAGTATTGGGAGGATGAGGATCACTGTAGTCTTAAAGTGCAGCCCGCAGGGAAAATAATCTCTGAGCAAGGAAAATCTGTTGCTTGAGAATAACCAGGGTAGGTTACTTACATGACAAATTATCACATTGTAAAATAATGGTATTTGGGCACAGCATGCATAACTTTCTAAATTAATAACCTCAAATATATTTTAGAAAAACTAATGTTGACCATCTTTTTTAGCCTTTTTAATTCCAGCAGACACTTTAATTTGTTATCAAATCCCAAAGCTCTATTATGGTTAGCCCCATCTCTAAGTAAGCCAAAGCTCACAGGGTAAAAACCTTCCTCCAGCTGCCCTGGAAGTGAGAGAATCCAGCATCCTTGAGTTTAAAAATGTCAAGATTATGTTCAATGGATTTGTGTTCTTTTGATAACCCTTTGCAGTATCTGTGGCATTCAAAACAAAACAAAGCTGTTCTCATCCCTCCAACCACTCTGCATTGGTCTCCATAGTCCCCCCACCCCAGGCTCACTAGACTTGGCTGATCTAACGTTCGTTTGCTGACTGTTACACACTTATTCAGTGAACTGGTGTGTAAACTTTCACTACCAGTCTTTCCCCATCACTAATTCCTGCAAGGAAATATAAGAAATTCTGACTTTTATATTTCTGAAATTTATTTCTTAAGAATTTCTTTAAAAGCAGGAGGAGATCTCTTCTGAAGAAAGATATCTGAGCCAGTGTATGACACACTCCCTCAGTCCCAGGACTCAGAGGCAGGTGGATCTCAGCGAGTTGGAAGCCAGCCTGGTCTCCATAGTGAGTTCCAGGACAGCCAGGGCTACATAGTGAGACTGTCTAAAAAGGCAAAAACAAACAAAAAAAAAGATATCTGAATAGTCCTTTGTGCAAAACATGAAGGTATTTTTTTCTTTTGGAGATGAGATTGTGTGATATTATTCAAGCTGCCCCCAAATTTTTGGCCTCAAGTGATCCTTGTTCCTCAGCCTCCATGTAGCTGGAATTTCAGGCTCATGCCAACACCCAAGTGAGCTCCTAGTACTTCTCTTCACGGAAGCACGCTCTTGATTGGCACCAGGCACAGAGTGGGCACTCAAATTCAGCACACAGCAAACAAAAGCACACACAGCACAGCTTTCCATGTGTGCCTTACGTAATCCCAGCTTCTTCCCTGTCGTCTGCCACACAACTCAATGAGTATCTTTGTTCCCATTTGACAGGTGATTTAGTGTCTCACTGACAATAAACACAAGTCAGGTTAGCCAAGGACACCTAGTTAGGAAAGAAGTGGTCGCTGAAGAGACTTCCTCTGTTAAGCAGGGTTCCGAGAACAGAACAGAGCTGAGGTGACAGAGCTCAGAAAGTTCTATCACCGGGGTAGTCCAGTGGGCTGATTCCCACTGTGTACTTCATAGGCTTCGGGCTGGTGTTGTTCAAGGTAATTCACAGTTGATGTGCCCGTAGGAATAATAATACTATTTCTTTCTGTATGTAGTCTATTCTCATTATTCTTGTAATTGTATTCATAAAATCACTGTAAACACTGAACTAGCAAATACCACTTTCCTAGATGATCAAGTTCCTATAAGCTTTGGTAAACCAGTCAATGTATAACTTTATTTTGCGTATGCTTGTAGTTTGTTGTTATTTTGATATGGGATCATACTATATTGCCTAGTCTGTTCTTACACTGCTGGGCTCAAATGATCCTCCTGCCTCAGCCTCCTGGTAACTGGGACTATAGTGTACCTTGCTTCTGTTTAAAAGCTACCTTATTTGATCTATATTGAGAACTCAAATTTGATCCATTGAATTCACAGCCAACATCTCAGATCTAACACATTCTTCTACCTTTGGGTGCATAAGAATACTTGATAGCATTCCAGTACTACACTTGGGTCATCTTAAACATTGGAAGAAACAAAACCTCACAGACATGAAGAATATGATGCTAAATAGACCACAGAGAGTAAAGTCTGAGAGTGGAGAAAAGAAGGTAGAGTGGCCACACCCCTCACCAGGGAGGGGCAGCGGGAAACAGACTTCTTGCTGCTCTGTGCCGTCTTCCATGGACTGTGAAAGCCATAAGTACTGACCTGGGCTACAGATTTTAGTGACAGGAAAGCTTAACATGAACTCTACAAATAAAGTCTGCTGTGTTCATGCTTCACATTTTCAAATATCTTCAGTGTCATAGGTTACACACACAGCTTGTCTCCGTCTAGAAGATTGTAAAATTAGGAGAACGAGCTGTGCAGACTGACCTGTTCCTGTGCCAATCACCCAAAGGGCCACTCTTCTAGGCTTGCAGCCTGTGCAGGCTGGTGCTCACCAGGCCTCAGTCTTGGCAGGCGTTCTGCTTTTGACCTCCTGAATGTCTCAATTGATTTTTAAAACAAGAATTCGGTAGTTTCAGCTTCACTGGAGCTCACCAATTTTCATCACAATACATGTAAACAGATTAGTGATTAGGGAGACCAAGATATACTGTTTACTTGTCAGGTAGACTACACCTTTTTCTTTTCAAAGCGCCGAATTACGTGATAAATTGCATGACTGTTTGTGGAGGATGGGCAATAGACTCTGATAGGTACTAGTTCATCTAGTCTATGTGATACTCTGAGCTGGTTGTCTTCACTGACTTGTCAGGAAGCTGAAGGCCGGAGAAGGTGAGTAACTTAAAGTGTGTGTGTAGTAGGTAGCGCAGGTAGCACATAGACCCAAATGACCACAAGTCCATTGTTTTACCTCTGCGTTCCACAGATGAGTGTTGGGCTCAAATTTGTAAGTGATATAAAGTGGTAATTTTGTGATCCCAGTGAACCTTGCATGTCTGTATATCTTTTGCAGTAGATCCATAAAATGGGCTTTCAACAAAATATGAATCCTACATCTATTTGTTTTTCATATGTACATCATCCAGAGGATAACAATACTATCAAAGCCAGGCTGAGAATGTCAGTGGTAGAGTTCTTGTCTCAAATATGCAGTTCCTAGTATCGTCCAAAAGTATTAAAGGAGATAGAATTTAGAGTTTAAGTTCTGATAAATTTGTATCTTTAGTAAGAGATATTTAATGATTAAATGAGGTATTTGAGCCAACTAGGTTTATCCATTGTTTGTTTAGTTTTGTGTTTTTGTTTTTTTGATTACGGTATCTATACATAGCCCTGACTGTCCTGAAACTTACTATGTAGACCAGGCTGGCCTTGAACTCACAGAGATGCACCTGCCTCTGCCTCCTTAGTACTGGGATTAAAGGTATGCACCATCACACCCAGGCAAATTATTCTTGATAATTTTTATTGTCACATTATCAATTGGTACTTAGAATGGTTAGTGTTACTAAAACAACTCAAATTATTTGATGTTAATTGTTCTACAAAGCATTTTTAATTCCTTTAATTAAAAATTGCCAGATCCAAATGCCAGGCCCTGCAGTCTGCATTCCCAGCAGCCTAAGGTGGTTCTTCAGAGGTTTTTTGAGAGGATTGGATCAGCAATTTTTGAGAGGATTTTTTTCTTCCTTCGGCAATAGATATCTAAAGAGATCTATTTAAATCACTTAAATACCAGCAGACTATTTTAGGTAGTTTATACATTATCTTTTGTATGTGTTTTATTGTTGTTTTGTTTTCTGAAGCAGGAGTTCACTCTATCCCAGGCTGACCCAGAGCTTACTCTGTAACCCTGGCTGGCCTTGAACTCAATACAATCATTCTACCTCAACCTCCTGAATGCTGAGGTTACAGGTATGAGTGCTAAGGCACCCAGGTTTAACTGCTTCTTAACGGGCTCCTCCATTATAATTATACTTTGTTCAAACTGCAGCAGATATTGTAAAAGATACAGCTCTAAGCTCACAGATTTCCCAAAGCAGAAAGATAAAACAGAAAAGGTTCATAAGTCAGAGATGGAAACATAAACTGCTGGCCCATCTTAGATCAGTCACAGGCTATTGTGGCAGGAAAATACAACATTAGTTGTTGGGTGCTGCTGAATTTTGCAGTATTTGGGGGACAATAATGACCCGAGTCGGTTCTGTAGCATGTTTCGAAACATGGTCTTGCAGAAGAAGAAAGTACTGGTAAATGTGGATATGATGGTGAATCTGGCTTCTGAATTGGACAGGAAACTAATAAGCAATGTGTTTGCAGGACGGCAAGAGTCAGCTGATAACTGGTGTGCTAACAAAATGGCATCTGTGAACAAGAGCATTGATGTGAAAAGAGACAGACCGAGCAGAAAGCAGCTTCTGGAAGAGATAAATGAAAAGCGTGAGTCCTACTGTCTGGTGGAGAGAAGCAATCAAGTTAGCTTCCTGCGAGTTCAGAAGAGGCACTTCAGCCAGGCCTACCAGTCTTTAGCTTCTGTGAATGTCAAAGAGTCTGTTCCTGAAAGTGACAGGACCTCCTGGGTCGGTCGGGGCCTCTTTGTTCGCAAGGAGAGAAGGCACTTTCCACCGAAAAGTAAGATAATATGGTAGGACTCCTACCAACCTGCAGGAGGGATAAATATGGAGACTCAGCAGAATTTCTGGGTTGAAAGGGGTTCGAAGACATTGCCCTGGGGGTCTCTGAAGGCAAAAATAGATTATTTGGTATAAGCCCCACTACAGACCAGAGACTCACTTTCTTGTGTCTGTAGGACCCCAGGCCCCACCACAGGCCAGTTCGTTCAGTGGACTGGTGTTTGGGCCCTGCAGTCTGCATTCCCAGCAGACTAAGGTGGTTCTTAACTGCCTGACAACCACATTTTGAGAAAAACTGCATTTCCTTCAGAGACCTCCTGTGTCACCAATTTCGTTGTCTACAGAATTTGATGTTCAAAATTGAAGTAAAATGGGTTTTTAGTAACAAATGTGACATGTAATGCCAAAAGAAACAGTAATAAAACTATGGAGAGAAGTTGGGTGAGGGGCGGTGTTTTGGTATTGTTACAAATATGGATTGTGACTATCTATCTTGCAGTCAAGTCAGGCAACTGACAATATCTTCTCATTTATTTAGAGAAAGTGTGCATATGTAATCATATTCAACATAGCCAATGCATTACTAATTTAGTTCACAAAGACTGGCTCACATTGACCATTAGTGGCCATGACTTTGCGTTTGGCCAGTGTCCTTAGGGAGTGGTGGTACAGTGTGGCATGGAAAACCCAGACACTGTATTGTGATTTGAGGTTAGTCTGTAACAATTGTATTTCTTTTTTTAAAAAAAAAAACATCCCAGCACTCGGGAGGCAGAGCCAGGCGGATCTCTGTGAGTTCGAGGCCAGCCTGGGCTACCAAGTGAGTCCCAGGAAAGGTGCAAAGCTACACAGAGAAACCCTGTCTCGAAAAAAAACAAAACAAAACAAAAAAAAAACAAAACAAAAAAAACCCAAACAAACAAAACTCAACTATCTTTATAAAAAAGAATGCTTTGCCATTCCTAATTCTAAAAGAAAAAAGTACAGTTCTTTACTGGAACTATTCAGAACAGCAATATGTCAGTTCTCAGCACTTTGATGGTAGTGAGAACGTCCCCCTTAGAGGAACATGCGTGGTTTCATATAATACAGAGCAGGACCATGCATGGTTTCATACAATACAGAGCAGGACCATGCGTGGTTTCATACAATACAGAGCAGGACCATGCATGGTTTCATACAGTTCAGAGTCTAGCATGTCTAATCCCACAACTAGCTTTCATACTGTCAAAACTGTAAACCAATAACCCCTAAACATTACGTCTTTCATATTTAGAAAGCCCCTTGCCTTTGATTTGAGTTTTGTTGAGAAATAGGATGAAGATAAAAATGCTGGCTTATTGAAAAAACAGACCTTCACTGGAGAAACTCACTAAAAAGAGGTCAACCAGCCATTCCCAGAGCAGAACTTGAGGTCTGCTGCTCTCGGCTGAGAACAAATGACAGAGAGAGCCCTGGAGGCCAGCAGGTGCAGAGAAGATCATTTGTTAAGTTAGGAGCTGGGACATTATGGTTTGATAAAGGCATTAATTTGGTAGGTTTCAACAAATTAAGTTATACATATCAGTTGCTACAAAGTAACAGCCTCTCTTGGGAAGACAGTGCTCTCCTATCCTGAATGTTGAAGGGTGAGGAGGTCCAACACCGGCCTTGTGGTCCTCTCCGGGAACCTCATGCAGGCAGCTGGTAGACTGTACAGTTACTTTCTGTTACTGTGATAGGACATTTTGAGTTACAGCTCCAGAGGGTTAGTGTCCATAATGTCAGGGTGGAGGGAGCAGGCAGGCATGGCGGGTGGAGCAGGAGGCTGAGAGCTCACATCTTGGACCTGGTGCACAAAGCAGAGAGATATCTGTGAGGAGAGTGAAGCCCTAACCTCTCAAAGCTCAATCCCAGTGACATACTTCTGGCAAGACTACGTCCCCTAAACTTCCCCAAACAGCACCATGAACTGGGGACCAAGTGTTCAAATGCCTGAGCCTGTGGGGACATTGCCATTCAGACAACTGCCAGAGGACTTACATTTCATCTCTTTTCTGATGACCCCCTTTTTAATTTCTGACCCCTCTTCTGCCCTTCAGCCATGAATACTATCTATCACATTGCCACTCTACTTGAAGTCACCTACAGTTTAGTATCGCTGAGACAAAATTCCTCTTACCAAACACATCACTTGTCACCAGCCTTACCTTCCTCATCTGGGAAAGTAGCCAAAGTGGAACTCTGGCCCTCACACTCCACACTCAGTGTGTGAACGAGTCCTATCAATTCCTCCTCCAAAATCAGTCCTGAATCTGAACCCGCCACTACACTGGCCCAACCTATAATCAAAGAAGTGTGTCAGGGGCCTCTGGCTGCCTAGTTTGCACCCTTTCTGCTCCCACATTTACTTCACAGGACAGCCTGAGTGAACGGTTCAGAACATGTTACCCGCTGCACAAAACTCATCTGTGGTTTCCTACCACGCTGAAGACAAAAATCCACATCCCACCCTGTGCTGCACACGCTGAGGGTAAAATCCACATCCCACCCTGTGCTGCACACGCTGAGGGTAAAATCCACATCCCACCCTGTGCTGCACACGCTGAGGGTAAAATCCATATCCCACCCTGTGCTGCACACGCTGAGGGTAAAATCCACATCCCACCCTGTGCTGCACACGCTGAGGGTAAAATCCATATCCCACCCTGTGCTGCACGGTTCTCCATGAACAGTCCAGGTGCAGACCTCCTTTTCTCACCCCGGCCTCTCTGCTTCACTTTATTCCTCTTCTGGGACGTGCTGAGCCGGCTCCCACTTCAGGAACTTGGCACACGCTCTTCTCCCTCCCCCCCCCCCCCCCCCCGCCCCTTTGTGTGTGTGTGTGTGTGTGTGTGTGTGTGTGTCTGCCTGCCTGCCTGTCTGTCTCAAATATGCAGTCCCCACAGGTAATCCCAGCACAAGAACAAAGAAATGAAGTTAATGACCCTCTCTGCCCTTCAGGTTATCCCAAGAACCGTGCAATAGATTGGAGACTGAGATGTATTTCTTTGTGATGTTTTGCTTGTGAGTCTAGCCTTTCATCATCTCACCAGCCCAATGTATTTTTTATCTTTCAGATAATGCCATATTTGGATAAAGTACATGTCCAGAGACCACACAAATAAATTCTCTTCCATCAGTCTTCAATGTCTGTGAATTATTTAGAAATACTATGAACGAAACTGGCCTGGTGTCATGGTGAGCACCTGTAACCTCAGCACTCAGGAGGACAGTGAACTCCAGGCCAGCCTGGGCTATATTTCAGGCCCTTGTCCCTACGTTTTCACTTCCCAGCAGTAGATAGCTAGTTTAGAGTAGCCTGAAGGGTGGCCTCCTACTTTCATGAGCTTGGGCACTAGAAGAAGAAATGAAACCCTTGGTTCACAGCCGAGAACTCTGGCTCTCGCTGATTCTCTTCCCCCAGCCCACTGCCTCAGAACCCTCAGGGCTAGGCAAAGCTGCCAGGTAGACAGACACAGGTTTTGGCTGCCAGGTAGATGATAGACACAGGTTTTGGCTGCACGGCAGAGGGCCTCTGCTGAACATAAACAACCCAGCCTTTGCCTGTAAGGAGACTTTATCTTTATTGTGTGAGGTGACCAGGCCTCTCTCTGCTCCAGGGGGAGACCTTATCTCTGTCTTCTGGGGCGATCACCTGGTATCAAGGCTATCAGAGCCTCTGCCCCCTGCCTGGACAGAAACAAGAGACCAGATCTACTGAGCTTGTGCCCTAAGCAGTCCAATTAGAGATAACAAGGCACACTGTTCTCTAGGGATGAGCACAGAGCAGCGAATGCCAGGTTATACACAGTCGTTGCACCCCTCCACCTCCTGTCCCTGACCCCATCCCCCCTCCTGTAGGGATGTCTCTGCCTTCGTAGAACTGGTTGCAGTTCTCTGAACTTGCCTCTGTCTCTGAGCTCCCTCTCCTCCTGTGGTTCATAATTCCTTCCTTTGGCCCTTCCCATTAAATAGTTCTACTTTGCCCTGTGTACCCTATAGCAGTCTTAAGCAAAGCCAGAAACTCAAAAGTACAGTTGTCTTTGGACTCTGACCCTTCCTGAGACAGCAGACATCCTCTCACCTCCTGGGAGCGCTTCCTATCGGTCAGTGACATGTGATAATGCCCTGGCTTCCTGCAAGGTGGGGGGGGCAGTTGAGTCCATGGGATTCTCGCTGCTTCCCCACTACTCTGGGAAGGACATTGGTGGTGTAGCATTGTCATGGTTGTCACAGACAGCTGGTACTTCCTCTCTAAGCTCCGACCGACTTCATGTCCTTTCCCAGAACTGCAGTATGCCCAGAGAGATGGGATGGCAAAGCTAGAGGCCAATCAAAGCCAACTAGACCATGACCATCTATACGGGCTTCTGAACGAGAAGGGCCTGGGTCAATATAAGGGCTGGGTTGATTCCTCAGTATGGATGGGCTGTGTGAGGATACACAGACATAAAGGCCCTTACTCAAGTTTGTATTTTTCCTTGAGTAGAAGAGACTCCACTTAGGAGCAGAGAATCTGCACATTTCTCTCAGAGATTTTGCTGAAAACACTCTTCATATTATGACCTCCTTTGTAGGCTCTTCCTCCTCTATGAGAATGTGAGACTGGTTACAGAGCAGCTGGACCTCAGACACTGTTCCTAGGCTGGGGCGGTGGCACATACCTTTAACCTTGGCACTCAGCAGGCAGAGGCAGACGAGTGTTCAAGGCCAGCCTAGTTGGTGTACCTAGTGAGTTTCAGGCCAGCCAGGCTTACAGGGAGTTGGGGGGGGGGGGGCAGGAATGGAAAAACAATTCACTGCAGCCACATTGGGAGGAAGTCAAGAGGCCATCATTAGGGTCTGTGCATGGGGATTAGAGTTAAACAGTGGAAACGTATGTATAAGTAAGTAGTCCTGATCAAGATGTATTCTCACCCACCGTTGACACATCACTGTCTAGGCTCTGGTCTGTCCTGTAAGGTGGTCTGACAAGTTGTCAGACCTGTATAATCTCTTCTTGGGAGACAAGTTCCTCCTCTAGCTGGCACCAGATTAAAGGTTGTGATTTCTGGGGAAATTCCAGTTCCTTGAGGTTCACTGTTTTAATATTCTGATAGCCAGCTAAAAGGATGGGTACAGTTGTCTCTTTATAATAATGCAAGTCTTGTATGGGGGTCCAAGGGGACAATGGGACAGACTATTGTGTCATTAATAAAGGGTTATTAATGTCACGGACCAACAACAGCATAGCAGGGGTTCTGAGGAAAGCTTGATAACATGCTGGGTTGCTAAAGAGAGGAATAGGCCCCCCATGGTGGAAGTGGAGGTCTCTGCTTATCTCTGAGGACAGTGGAGGTTTCACAGCACAAGCCTTTAGCCAGACTCTGATTCCCAGGCAGGAGGCTGGACAGGGTGGGGAGCAGGATGAGTGACTACCAATACCCCTTGGATGTAAATCACTCCCCCAGAAGTCTGTTAGCTAGAGGTTCATGGTGTTCTCTGCAGGGGCTGTGGTATCTGTGAGAGGAAGGACTGCTGTAGGCACCGTGACCCAAGCAGCAGATGGATTCTAACATTACAGTCTTAAAAATACCTTCGCCAAGATGCCAGGACTAGTACAGTATCTCAATGGCTGCCATCACCCCATTGAAGCCTGTCACACTTCATTGTGCCCTAACTTCTATGCTTAAGTACAAGGTGACAGGCTTCCTAATTTCAAGAACCAATTAACAGGTGCATGGCCAAGCTGGGCCAGTCTCTGTCCTGTTATCTTCCCCATCAGTGAAACCAGCAAACATCTCCACCCTGCCTCACAGAGGCCTGCTCACTTCCTTATTTGCCAGGTACAACTGCTTAGGAAGCTGAGACAGCATGGCTGAGCCACACAGTGAAATGTGTCTCTTTAAGGTGTGGGGGAGGAATATCTCAGTGCTCTCACAACTGCTGTTTCTTCTGGAAAAGGCCCTTTCCCTGTACAACTCAGATCTGGTTCCTTCTTACCGGCACACCTCAGCTAGGCCATTGTGCCCAGAGGCACACTGACTGCCACATCTGAAGTATATCGAACTCTGCCATGCACACACTCATTATTAAGTATTCAAAGACGAAAATCCATGGAGCATCTTTTTTATTAAGAATTTTTTAATTCATTTTACATACCAACCACAGATCCCCCCTCATCATTCCCCCTGCTCCCCTCCCCAGCCTTCCCCCCTCCTGACCCACCTCCCATTCCTTCCTCCAAAAGGGTAAGGCCTCCCCTGGGGAGTCAGCAAAGCCTGGTACATTCAGTTGAGGCAGGACTAAGCCCCACAGGTAATGGGCTCCAAAAAGTCTGCTCATGCACCAGGAATAGATTCTGATCCCACTGCCAGGTGCCCTTCAAACAGACCAAGCTACACAACTATCTTTCATATGCAGAGGGCCTAGTGCGGTTCCATGCAGGCTCCACAGCTGTCGGTCTAGAGTTGGTGAATTCCCACAAGCTTGGTTCAGTTGTCTCTGTAGATTTCCCCATCATGATCTTGATGCCCCTTGCTCATATAACCCCTCTTCTCTCTTCGACTGGACTCCCAGAGCTCAGCCCAGTGCTTGGCTGTGGATCTCTGGATCTGCTTCCATCAGTTACTGGATGAAGGCTCTCTGATGACAGTAGGTAGTAGTTGGGGTGAGCCGGCTCAGGCACCCTCTCCACCATTGCTAATGATCTAAGCTGGGGTCATCCTTGTGGATTCCTGGGAGCTTCCCTAGCACCAGGTTTCTCCCTACCCCATGACGTCTCCCTCTATCTAGATATCTCTTCCACTGCTCTCCCACTCCATGGAGCATCTTCCATAAGCCTGTGGTTAAGTGGGGGAAAGCAGGGTTGGGGCGGCGGCGGGGGAGGGGTCCCTTGAGGCTTTCCTCCCTCAAGTGGGCAATAACTCTGGAAGCTAGCGTGTCTGTGGTGTTTTCCCAGTCTGCTCCAGGACTTGGCTAATTGAAAGTTGGAACCCAGGGTTTCAGCAGCCAAGCCAAATTTCTTTTTATAAAGTTTTAAGAAATGATTATTATTTATATTCATGTTTACGTGTGTCTGTGTAGGGTATGCCGCGTGTGTGCTAGTGCCAGAGGAGGCCAGAGAGGGGCTGCATCTTCTGGAGTTGGAGGGAGCCGCAGGCAGTTGCAACCCACCCACCGTGGGTGCTGGGAACTGCATGAGTCCTCTGGAAGAGCAGCAAATGAGTGCTCTTAGTGGCTGGGCCGTCTCTCCAGCCCAGAATTTGTTTTAAAGAGAAACATTTCTGTAAAACTATGACTGCTCTCCATATAAACCGGCTTCCTCATGTCAGACCATTAAAGCCAACGCTTGCTTTCCCCAGTGCGGCCCTGAGCTGACTTGGCCGGGCAGTGGGTGGTTTTGAAGCTATTTCTGGAGCAGGTACCGAAGCCTGGGAAACAGTTTTAATGCATTCTGTGTTGTCACTTCTTGGACTTCTTCCACTGAGATCCCTTTCACTTGGGCAATGAATTCTGCTGAAATGGAAATGTTGCAGGGCTCATTCCGTGTCTGAAAGAGAACAAAGCTGAACACTCAAAGTCTATACAGATCCTTGGAGACGGCAGCTAAGACACACACACAAGAATGAGCGGTACAACCCCCGATGAGCTACTTTTCTACTCTGAAGGAATTGACATTTCTTTACTAATGCTTTTTTAAGTGAGGGGATGAACTTGACAGGGTGTGGCTACAACACTGACTATGTCCCTGCTGCCCAGAAAAGAACCTAGAGGCATGTGCAGTTGAAGCCCTGAGCACCAGCATATGAAGCAGTCTACACCTGAACCCAGGAGAGCAGCTTGTCTGAGGGCTAGCCATCTTTGCTTTTTTGCACGCATGAGTGCTAGGAAAGGTCATTGCACTCTCCTTGGCCTCTCACCTCACAGGCCACCTGCCCAGTGTGACTTAAAATGCCCCGGGGACTGGAAAGACTGCTCAATTAGGCTCTGCCATATCACTGACTTTTAATACCTGTGAAATAAATAAGCATTTTGCTTACACTCAGTGGTATGTCTTAACCAAAAAAAAAAAACAAAACAGTATTTCTTTAATCAATAGCATTTAGATTTAGTGAAAAATATTCCTGTAATTATTAATAAGTGGATATTTGGGATAATAATTCGAGGAATAAAATTGTTAAGTAAAAAATACTTGATAATACAGACTAAAAAAGTAAGAACTATGTCAAAGATTCACATTCAAAGCTGTTCATCATAGTACTTAAATTACAGACTGGCTGAACGTGGTGGCACACATCTAGATCCCCGGCACCTGGGAGGCAGAAGCAGGAGGATCAGGAGTTTAAAGCCTAACCTGGCTACACACTGACTTTGAGGTCAGTCTGGCTACATGAGACCCTGTCTTAGAAAATTAACACACACACTTGTGTGTGTGTGTGTGTGTGTGTGTGTGTGTGTGTGTGTGTGTGTATGACTAATACAAAGGTTTTTTTAAAATTATGCCTTTATTATTTTATGTGTATGAGCATTTTGCCTACATGAATGTGTGCAAACCACATGCCTGCCTGTTGTCTGTGGAGGCCAGAGGAAGGCATTGGGTTCTCTGGAACTGGAATTGCAAATGGTTGTGAGCCATGATGTGGGTACTGGGAATAGAAGCCAGGTCCTCTGGAAGAACACCCAATGCTCTTAACCCCAAAGCCATTCCTCCTAATACCAAGTTTTAACAGTGGAACATTACGTGGTTATTAAACACTGAGGAAAAGTACAGCTATAATATATATTTCTGACAGAAGGTATGAAATAGTGTGTTCAGGCTGACCCTATCTTAAGGATATATATATATATATATCTTAAGGCATACACACACACACACACACACACACACACACACACACACACACACACACACACACACGTATATGGATAGAATGGTCTGGAAGGACCTGAGACCTTAAACCTAGTGATTTTTCATAGATAAGGCTTCATTCCCTTCCTGGAATGTCTCATTTCACCCCTATGAGACAGTATCCTGTTCGCAGGAAAGATGATATCCTAAAAAGCTAATGAAGCTGGGCATGGTTGCTTTAACACCGGCACTGGACGCCCGGTGTGGTGGTGTGCGCCTTAAGCCCAAAACTCCGGAGGCAGAGGCAGATGGATCTCTGCGAGTCTGGGGCCAGCCTGGACTATAGTGTGAATTCCAGGACAGCAAGGGCTGTTACACTGAGAAACCCTGTCTTGGAAAAACAAAACCGAACCAAAATAAAATAAAACAGAAAGAAAAGGAGGACTCTACAGGAAACACGGCCTCAATTTAGGATCCGAGTACTGCAGCGAGTCCCAGCCAAGCCAGAATAGCCCCGACAGAAGACGCCTCTGTACCCCATAAACCAGCGATCCACGTACCAGTTTTTCTGGTCCCAGTGCAGGTGAATCTGTCTCTAAGCAGATAGAGCTTAAAGGCAGCTGTTTCACAAGCTTCTGCTTCTTAGAGAGAAGAGAGTTAGCTTTAAACAGGTGGGAATGGAACAGCATTAACTTACCGCGGATGAGTCTTAGCTCGCAGGACTAACACCCGTCTTTACAACTAAATCACCGTGCTATCTAGACAGCTACCATGCTCTCACCAGCCTTCTTCGAGTGGCCACTTTAAAACAGAACAGCAGCCCGGCGGTGGTGGCGCACGGCTTTAATCCCAGCATGGGGGTAGAGGGTGGGGTAGAGGTGCAGAGCCAGGTGGGTCTATGCAAGCTGGAGGCGGCCAGCCTGGTCTACAGAGTGAGTTCCAGGACAGCCAGGGCTGTTACACAGTGAAACTCTGTCTTGAAAAACAACAATAAAAACAACAACAACAAACAATATTGGCTCTTACATTTAGGCCTTGATGCATTCTTTTTTTTTTTTTTTTAAAGATTTATTATGTATACAGAACAGGGCGCCAGATCTCATTACAGATGGTTGTGAGCCACCATGTGGGTGCTGGGAATTGAACTCAGGACCTCTGGAAGAGCAGTCGGTGCTCTTAACCTCTAAGCCATTTCTCCAGCCCGATGCATTCTTTTTTAATGATTGATTTTATTTGTATGTATAGTGTGTGTGTGTGTAGAGAGAGAGAGAGATTTGTGCATGCGTACACAGAAGAGGGTGTCAGTTCATCTGAAGCTGGAGTTACAGCTGGTTGTGAACCGCCGACGTGGGTGCTGGGGACAGAATTCAAGTCCTCTGACTCTTTTTGGTTGTTGTTGCTGTTTTTGTTTTGTTTTTTTGTTTTTGAGACAGGGTCTCACTATGTAGCTCTGGCTGGTCTTCAACTCACTATGTAGACTAGGCTGGCCTCGAACTCTGAGATAAGCCTGCCTCTACCTCATCAGTGCTGGGATTAAAGGTGTGCACCACGTCCAGCATCAGAGCGGCACTCTTAACTACAGAGCCATCTCCCTAGCCCCTCTCGGGTCCTTTTGTCTTATTTTGTTTCTCTGTTTGAATAGAGACTTAAGATTAACTTTTGAAATGTAACCATAAGCACCACAAGTTTGTCACAAAGCTTAGGTTTTAAACTGTGTCACACATAGTGTTCAGTAAGTCTTAATGAGAGGCTTTACCTGTCCACTTCTCACGATGGACGGTGGGATTGAGAAGTAGTAACCCGCCCTTACTCCTTCCATGGCTACCGATGGCCGACCATCGAATGCATGCAGCAGGACCTGTTCAGCACCTGCATAAAAATCAGTGTCAGTACTGATTACTGACAAATTCATCAGTGACCACACCTCTAACTGCAGCATCTGTTTTTTCAAATACTGTGAATCTTCACTATGATCATACATTTTTTTGTAAAATTTATTTAGTAGGTCACAATCAACCAATGTGTGTTTTTTATACACACAACTGTAAATTAAAAACACACCTGTACACAAACATGTACTGCTAAATGTCTGACAGGATTTTTTATGCAAATAGGAGTCTAAAAGTAAGGTGAATGGCATTTTAAACTCTGGGAAAGAATGCTGTAAGTTATATTCACATCAGGAACGTCCAGGGCATGTGACTGCTCTTTCAGTCACGTGATGGTCACAATCTGCCTAATCCTGTTGTGTTATTTACTTATTCTTCATATATATTTATTGTATATATGTGCTTGTACAAGCACCCATGTGCCATGGCAGAAGTCAGAGGACAACTCTGTTATTTACTTATTCTTCATATATATTTATTGTATATATGTGCTTGTACAAGCACCCATGCGCCATGGCAGAAGTCAGAGGACAACTCCCTAGAGACTTGTTCCTCTCTTGCTATCTGATGGGATCTGAGAACTGAAATCTGGTCAACAGGCTTGTGTACAAGCCCCTCTATTACCTGGCCCCAAAGCAACAGACTGAAAACATGCAGGAAAACACAGTGCATAATGAGACTGTCCTTCTGGCCTTATTCTCTTTCTTATTAGAGCCAGGGGCTGGAGAGATGGCTCTGTGGTCAAGAGCACTTGATGCTCTTGCAGAGGACCCGGGTTCAGTTCCCAAAACCCACATGGCACAACTATCTATACCTCTAGTTCCAGGGGACCTGATGCCCTCTTCAGGCCTCTGAGGAGACCTGGCGCACATACAGTGAACACACATATATGCAGGCAAAACACTCATACACATAAAACAAAAACAAATAAATCTAAAGAAAAATAGAAATTGGAGCTTCAAGTTTTCATTTGCTCTAGCGGAGCCTGATAAACACATAACTGCACAAAAACAATCTTGTAAATATTAGCCTGGCATACAGACTCATCCCAGTGGGTCTCTATCTTTCCTCTTGCTGCATTCCCTTCTCTTTAAGGAATCAAATGGAACACGCTTGCCCCTTCAACCCTCAGCTGGAATTGTGAAGCTTGTATATTAGGAACGTAAGTACCTTGTTCACGTAAGAGGTTGATGGTGGGTCTTCCTGCTGAACGCGAGTGCACATTTCTGTTTAACAACAACAGAATTCCTTTTACATAGACTGTTTTTGTTGTTTTAAAAATAATTCAGGAGGCTGGAGAGACGGCTCAGCTACTCTTGCAGAGGACAAGGTTTGGTTCCCAGCACCCACACGGCAGCAGCTGGTTAACAGCTCTAACTCCAGTCCCAGGGGACCCAATGTCCTTTTCTGGCCTCCACAGGCACCGCAGACACATGGTCCACAGACATACATGCAGGCAAACACCCAGACACATAAAGAATGAATTAAAAAAAATAACTCAGAGGAAAAGGGATACAGAACTCATTTCAAGAGGACCAGCTGTTACAGAATTTGCTCTGTAGTTCTGAGCAGAAAGATAGTTCACCTACAAAGGCACATTTAGTCTTTTGGCCAATTGGACCTGTCTGATCAGGACCTGTCTTTGTTCTTCCTTCTCTTCATCAGTGCCTGCAACCCTGGGGGAGAAGTCTAGTCCCACCTGTAACAGAAAGACAAAAGATCATGGCCTCTCCATGTGTGATGAGCCCAAAGAGACATGAGTCAGCACGCAGACCACACGCACCACTACACAGCAGCCACAGGAAATGTTAGCCAAAGTAGATACAAGTAACTTTAACAGTCCATTGGATACACCCCAACTTCTAAGTTGTTTTGCTTTCCTCTTGTGGGGTACTCCAACTCTAAAGCTCATCATGTATGTCACACATCTCAGTTTGGCACAGTGACATTGCAAGTGTTCAGAAGTCACACATGGTCACTGCACTGGGCAGCACAGATTACAGGTGACCATTCTCATTGATGCTACTGGGGCATGTAGTCTATGACCTCTATTCGGAATGACTTTCTTAGCTTTTATATTTAGTGGAAGTAGAATTTTTTAAATAAAATTTAATAGAATTTTTAATAGACTTTAATTAAAATTCTTTACCATTATTAATAATTTAAGTAACACGGTCTTTAATCACAAACTCAAGATTAAAGTATACCTTTATGTTACTTATAAAGGTTGTTTGTTTGTTTGCTTTTTGAGACAAGGTTTCTGTATAACCACCCCAGCAGTAGTGGAACTTGCTCTGTGGATCAAGCTAGCCCTAAACTCACAGGATCCGCCTGTCTCTGCCTCCCAAGTGCTGGGATTAAAGAGATGGGCCACCACCGGCCAGCACTGTTGATGTTGTTTCAGTTACATTTATTGGGTGGAGGGACACACAGGGATGCCACAGTGCACATGGTGAGGTCAGAGGACAACTTTCAGGAGTCAGTTCTCTCCTTCCACCATGTGGGTCCAGGTTCTCAAGCTTGGTGGCAAGTGCTTCCACCTGCTGAACCATTTCACTGGCCCTCCCTCTACAGACTGTTTTAGCTTCTCAGAGCAAAGGCTACACTTGAGCAAAAGCAAAGTCTTTAGAAATATTACATCATCATCTCCCATTAATAAAAGTCTAGAGTAAGGCTTTCTATTGCTTCATTCCCAATAGTATCAAGTTATTAGCAGGCTGAACCGGGTGAAAAAACTATCCAAGTTGCTTATAATCACTAGTACTGATTACTACACATATCCCATGAAGATCTGGATTAGACATCATCTGATCAGCAAATGGGTTTACCTCTCCAATTGCCAACAACCGATCCTTGTAATTCTCAATAATAGGCAAAGCTACATCCAGATCCTACGAGGAAAAAAAATGTATTAATGCTGAGAGTAGGAATAATAGTTCCTTATTTTGAACTATGTCCAGGTCCTATGCCATACTGGAACTTCACACACTGAATCCATTTAACTAACCTATGGCATAGGAATCATCATCTCTATCATGTCAGCAACTCTAACTAGAAATATGAGTAGGAACATCCACCCACACATGTTCTGGTTACAGGCCCACCAAGATCCCACTTATACTTGGTCCTCTGCTTAGGAGGTGTTTCCTCACAGATTTGGAGGAACCTGGAGTGGAAACTGTGATTTGAAGTTCCTGGAGTGAGGGAACTGCTCACTCTTTTCCCCCAGGGTACTCCTGAGGAGGGAGAAGTGAGAAATATGTGGATAGAAATATGGAGGAGAAAGACAGAAACACAGGATAGCTCAGGAGGGCCTGGGTCAAAACGTACCACCCCCTTCTGTCTCTACTAAAGGGCTTTTACAGGAATGCCAAAAAGTAGAGAAAAAGACCTTCCCCCAGCACAGCCAAGCAGACCATCCCAGACACCTGGTGACCATGCACATGGTCAAGCCATCCCCTAATGCAGCTCTGCTGTGTAAAGCAAGTTCAGATCTAACTAGGAAACCTTTGTGGGCTCCCACAGGTCCCTCCTCTTAATTTTTTAAAGACCCCCTCAGGCCCCATCAGATAGAATGAGATCTGTCTTAGGTCATTCTCCCTGATTATTTCTTCCATTACCCATCATGGAGATATGCTTTCCATCAAGCATACTCTGTCTTAGGCTGGAAGCTATCAAGAGAAAGTTGCCCATTACTGACTCTCAGCCTCTGGCAGGGGGGAATACTGAGCTTAACTTAGCTTTGGCCCAGGTTCCTATTGAGCCATCTCCCAGTATAAGGACCATTTTCCCTTGCTTTCTAAGGGGTTTTTAAATGACTTGTTGATAAACAGTAGTGTTTTAATTATCTCCTGTGAGGCAAGCTGTTTGTTTGCTTTTAGCTTTTTGAGAAGTAAATCTAAGCTTTCTAGCAGTGCTTAGGAAAGAAACTTCACTTTCAGCTAAAAAAAAAAGAGGTTTTACAGGCAGTGCAGCCATTTTATCTGAAAAACTACATTTCCCATAATGCATTTCTCTATATTGGCCTGCTGTTGTGAATGACATTATGGACTATGTTTGGCACAATTCCTTTCCAGCCCACCACTTCCGTTTCCCTTTATATGGCCAAAGTCAAGCTTCTGCCTTGAGCCCAGGAGGTTTGAGTCAACCTTTTTGCTTTTTCACCAGGGGAGATTGGGAGATGTGGGGCAAACATGAGCTACAAAGATGGTGCTGAGAGGAAGTTAACCCAAGTTGTTTACACAGAGATTAGATACAAATGATACTGAGAGGAAGTTAGCCTAAGTTGTTTACACAGAGATTAGATATAAATGGTGCCGAGAGGAAGTTAGCCCAAGTTGTTTACACAGAGATTAGATACAAAAGATACTGAGAGGAAGTTAGCCCAAGTTGTTCATGCTAAGATACAAAGATCTGGAGATGATGTCAGTGCATAAATAGCTCGTAAACAAGGAAGTGAGTATAGGGTGACCTTTAAAACAATTGGTTGGTTCCTCCTACTCCCTCCTAGGGTTCTGAGTTTTTTTTGCTATAAAAGAGGCTTACTGCCTAAAAATAAACGAGTTCTTGCTTGACTTGACTCCCCACTGTGTTGGTTGTCTCCGGGTAAGAGGAAGGCTGGGAAATGTCGAGCAGCACACTTACTTTTCCTCCATTCCAGGCCACCTCTTCAGAGGTGACCTAAGTTCCTGTTGGGGCAAGACCCCACAGAGAGATGTCTATTCTCCCGGAGCTGGTATTGCTAGGTGTTTTTCCTTCCTGATACTGTCCCCGGAGTGAATTATACCTGCCTGCTCATGCACGCATATTCGGGCAGGTCCTTTTGTGCCAAAAGCAAAATCCCCTCAGGGCTTGCTCTTCTGAGTTACTGGGTCAGTGAAAGAAAGTGAAACTTGAAACAAAGCTTTTTCACAGCCCTTTCTGAGAGACATTTTCCCTGATAGATCTTTGTCTTGTCCCACTTGTCTCCTCCCCAAACACAGAGTCCTTGAGGCAGCCAAGGTTCAGCTTTACTGCTTCCTCCTTTATAGTAACCCTTCCCCAATTCCTGCACCACCTCTGTTGGGGTTCCACCTTGGGGAATCTGTCCCTGCTTCGGTCTTCTGCCTGCACTTTCTTGACAGGCCCTTACCTCAGGGAACTCTGGCTGCTGTTTTTTATTTCTAGCTTAGAGAGACAGGGCTTAGTAGAGAAGATTTGTCCAGTTCCAAGAGGTCTTTTTGTTTTTCTTAAAGCAAACCACAGGTGGTTATCCCATAGAGTTCCAGGTGAATCTAATTTTGCCTTTACAGAAAAGGAATCTCTGAGAAGCAAAGATCTTAAAGGCTTTTTTTTTTTTTAGAGAGAGATTAAGTTTTTCCCAAGAAAGCTTGTAGTTTTTGGAGAGAAAGACTGCCAAGTTTTCCCCAAACTTCTGTTCTCTAAACTTTGGCTTCATGGCCAAGAGGAAACTAATTCTAATGCTACAGTGTTTCTAGACAGTGCCATCATCTGCAGAGTGAAAAGTTTTATTTCACCTGCATTTGCCTCAGGGAAAATCCTTTCCCTGCCACTTGGGACCAAAAGCTTCCCACAGGAATCTTTTTCTCCCATTTCTTCCTCTGATTTTTCCCAGTTTTCATACATAGCCCCATGGTTAGAAAATTAAGGACATAGTTCCTCTGTCTTGCTGCTTATCTTATTCTAAGTTTTACTAATGCTATATTTGAACATCCTACTTTTCTAAGTTTTTTCTACACTATATTACTACACTCTACCTTCCTTATTTTTCATAGATAGAATTTTAAGAGAGAAAAAAAACAAAGAAACCTAGATAGAGAAAAAGATATGCTTCAGCCTCACTAGGGCATCTTCCAGCCCCTTTCACTCCCAAAAACAGATTACCCCTGCTTTAATTTCCATAACCGGACATGTCCTAACTTCCCACGGGGCCCTCAAACCCTCCTTTTGCCAAGTCCCTGGACCCTGTTTCCAGTTCCATTTGAGGGAGACATGCTCCCTCTTTTTCCCCCAGGGTACTCTTGAGGAGGGAGAAGTGAGAAGTATGTAGACAGAAGTATAGAGGAGAAAGACAGTTAGAAAACATAGGATAGCTCGGGAGGGCCTGGGTCCAAACCCACCAGCCCCTTCTGTCTCTACTAAAGGGCTTTTAAAGGAATGCCAAGGGGTGGAGCAAAAGATCTCCCCCAGCACAGCCAAGTGCAGACCATCCAGGGTACCTGGTGACCATGCACACGGTCACGCTATCCCCTAATGCAGCCCTGCTGTGTAAAGAAAGCTCTGATCTAACTAGAAAATCTTTGTGGGCTCCCACACTGGAGTGGGTGAGAAGACATGGGTGGTCATCATGCACATGGCTCTGTCTCCTCCTAAGTAGTGGTTTGTAAGTTTATAATAGTGGTAGTCCCATATTCCCTTTGTTCCTTTTTCATTGATTTGTCTTTATAACCTGCTTGGTCTATCTATAATAAGAGTTCAACAATATAAATAATGCATTTCATATATAATCTCGTCTGAGAACTACTGAAGTAGTGGTAGATTGTTAATTTCATTTAAGAGAATTTGATGGCGTCTTTCTAAGGCAAAGACAAAATTTAGAAATCACTTGTAGATAATTTTCAAAAGATTTTGTGTGTGTGTGTGTGTGTGTGTGTGTGTGTGTGTGCGCGCGCGCGCACGCGCACACGTGCGCACTGCTCAGTGAGTTACTTGTACCGTGTGTGCCGGTGTGTGAGGTCAGAGGGCATTGGAACTTGATACCTCAGGTGGCTGTCACCCTGATGTGGGTGTTGGCAACCCAACCTGTGATCTCTGCAAAAGCAGTGTGTGCTCTCACTGCTAAGCCATCTCTCCAGCTCCCTGTGGAACACTTTAAAGCACTCTGTGGGTTGTTTTCAGAGTATATAAACTGTAAAGCTCTTCTACTGGAGAAAACCAGAACAAGGAGAACCAAGGGAAGGAGGACAGGAGATGTTAGAGGTAAAAGAGGTGTGTGCTTGTGGGGACAGGGAGGCAGAGGTAGAGGGGATGCAAATTAAGGCCCTAGAAAGGCATCACAGCAGCTTGGTTAAAAGAATGCACACTGCCCTGAAGAGCTAGAAGTGTTGGACCCACATATCCAATACGCTCGTGGCAACACTGTCAGACAAGGCCTCTTCCTTCAAGGACATCCACACTATCTGCCTCTGGGACCAGGGGCACTGGAGAGGAGGGAGAAATAGCTCATTAGAAAGTCTGGTTCAGGGGCTGGAGAGATGGCTCAGAGGTTAAGAGCACTGGCTGCTCTTCCAGAGGTCTTGAGTTCAATTCCCAACAACCACATGGTGGCTCAGAACCATCTATAGTGGTATCTGATGCCCTCTTCTGGTGTAAAGGTGCACATGCAGCTAGAGCACTCATATATACATAAAATAATAAATAAATCTTTAAAAAAAAAACCTCAGAAAGAGGCTGAAGATAAGGATGAAGCTCAGATGCAGAGGCCTGCAGCTCCCAGAGTGTGTTCTAGTTAGGAGAAAAGCAAACAGTTTACAGGGGGCCATTCAAACCCCTAACAAAAGAGCTAGAAGGTTTCTGGCAAGTCAGGTGATAAACACAGAGACTATGCCCTGATTCACATTACTTGTTGTCTTAGTTAGGGTTTCTATTGCTGTGAAGAGACACCAGGACCACGGAAACTCTTATAAAGGAAAGCATTTAATTGGAGCTGGCTTACAGTTTCAGAGGTTCAGTCCATTATCATCATGACAGGGAGCATGGAGGCATGCAGGCAGATGTGGTGTTAGAGCTGACAGTCCTACATCTTGACTCAGAGGCAACAGGAAGTTAACTAAAAGTCACACTGAGGGAAGCCTGAGCAAAAGAGACCTCAAAGCCCGCCCCCACAGTGACACACTTCCTCCAACAAGGCCACATGTCCTAAGAGTGCCACTCCCTTTGGGGGCCGTTTTCTTTCAAACAACCACACTTATGTAATGCATACAAATGTATTTTATGTGTCTTTATTGTTTTAAACTATGTGTATATAGGTGCCCTCAGAGGCCAGAGGCACAGGATCTCCTGGGGGTGGAGTTACAGGTGGTTATAAGCTGCCCAGTGAGAGTGATGGGACTCAAACTTGAGCCCTCTGCAGAAGCCATTTAAGTCTTAACCGCTGAGATGTCTCTGTAGCCCCTGGACTTTAATGTTTTAGCTGGGGATTGAACCTAGGACTTCACACATGGCAGGCAAGCACTCTTCCACTGAGCAAGAGCCCGTCCCTCTGTGGTTTTTTTTACTGTTATGGTAGTCTCATCTTGAGACAAAGTCTCTCAGTGGGACCTGGGTCTAATTGGTTGACTTGCCAGAGCCCCAAGTATCCCCCTGTCGCCACCTCCCCAGCACTGAGAAGACAAGTGTGAACCATCACCATGGCTATTTTACACGAGTTCTAGGGTCAAACTCAGGTCCTCACACCTGTGCAGCAAGCACTCTGCTGACTGAGCCACCTCCCCAGCCCCTGACCACTTCCTTTTAGTGGACAAAGCAGTATGACATGGTTAAAAAATATGGAAAAAAGAAATCCTAATTCCACTATATCATCATGTCATACTGTGGAGGTAACCAACCGTCTTATTAAAATAAGAAACACAGAACCAGTGCAAAGAAGAAAGCCAAGAGGTCAGAGCTAAGAGCCTTACCCGTCTGCTGCAGTTAGCCACTTCAGCCAAGAGAGACCTACTTCCTGTGTATCTGTCTTTATATAGACTTTCTGTTCTGCCTTCTCATTGGTTGTAAACCCAACCACATGACCTCCTCGTCACTGCCTGTTTGTACAGACCTCCAGATCTTCTATGGTTAGTATTGAGATTAAAGGCGTGTGTCTCCAATGCTGGCTGTATCCTTGACCATACAGAGATCTACCTAGCTCTGCCTACCAAGTGCTGGGATTAAAGGCGTGCACCATGAACGCCCAGCTCTGCTATGGCTTGCTATTAGCTCTGACCCCCAGGCAACTTTATTTATTAACATACAAATAAAATCACATTTCAGTACAAATAAAATATCACCATATTATACAATCTTGACTTGATGGAAGGTGCTGTTTCTTTGTTTGGGGGTTATTAACTTAGAACACAAATCAGAAGCTGGGTTTGTGGCACAGCTGCAATTCTAACTATTTGGGAGGCTGAACCAGGAGGATCATGAGTTCAAGGCCAGCCTGGGCAATTCAGTGAGACCCTGTTTCAGAATAAAAAACATAGCCGAGGTTACAGCTCAGTGGTAGAATACTTGCTTAGCATGTCTGAGGCCCAAGGTCTCATCCCCAGCTTTCCCACCCTACATCACAAAGAATATAAACTATGGGGGTGATCACTGAGTCAACAGTTATAATTTGTATGGCTCTCATTTACATGACTTTTACCTTTAATGTCACACTTCTTGGTTTTTCTGGTGAAAGTTCTTGAACTGGGTGAACTCCCAGACATGGCAGGATGAATCCAGTATACCTAAAAATGTAGACCAAGTTAAGAAAGCCACAGTAGGCCAGGAGATCACAGTGCCTCCCTAAAGAACAGAAAGGGAACACTCTGCTTTGGGGGCTATGTTAACATGCCTTTTCCTCCTTGATCTTTTTATTTTCTTTGAGACGGTCTCACTAAGTAGTCTTGGCTGGCCTGGAACTCACTGTGTAGACCAGACAGGCCTCAAACTCACAGAGATTCTCCTGTCTCTGTCTCTGAGTGCCAGGTTAAAAGCATGTGCTATCATGGCTGGCTCTCCTCATTATTTTAAAAACAATTATTTGATTTTTATTTAAACCGGACATAACAATCTTTCTTAGCAACTCTTTACAATCTTCACTAGAGCTAGTGTAGAGTCTATGCTTTGGTCTCAGCACCAAGAAGACTAAGGTGGGAAAACTGCTTGAGTTCATGAGTTCAAGACTGGCTTCAGCAGCCTAAATTACAAATCTTAATTGAAGTAGCACCAGAGGTGGAGAGGTGGCTCAGCAGCTCTCGGACTGGAGTTCAGCTCCCTAGACAGGCAGGCATGGTGGCCTGGAGCTCAGTTCCCCAGACGGGCAGACATGGTGGTCAGGAGTTCAGCTCCCCAGACGGGCAGGCATGGTGACTTCCTATAACTCAGCACTTGGGAGGCAGGAGATCCAGGAGTAAGCCAGGATAGCTAGACTAGCCAGAATCCATGAGCTCTGTGTTTAGTGAGGAAGCTTAAAGCCTCAATAAATAGAGGACAGCGATCAAAGAAGACACCTAATGTCAACGTTGGGTGTTCACATGCCCATACACACACACATCTACACACAGATGTGAACACCACACACACAAAAGAAGATGAGAAACAACAATCACCTTTCTGAAAGTTGCATAATCCTTTCAAATTCTCCTGCATGTTCAGCAACTGCTACAAGGGCCATAACATTAGCCTAAAAAAAAAAAAAAGAATAGAATAGAATAGAATTACAAACAATATGCACATTTGCTGTGAGATGTTCTCTATGGCAAATATGTTGCTCTGATTGGTCAATAAATAAAACACTGATTGGCTGGTGGCTAGGCAGAAAGTATAGACAAAACTAACAGGAAAAAAAAAAAAAGACAAAAAGAGTCACTGCCAGCTGCCACAAGGACAAGGAACATGTAAAGATGCCGGCAAGCCAAGAGCCACATGGCAAGGTATAGATTTATAAGAATGGATTAATTTAAGCTATAAAAACAGTTAACAAGAAGCCTGCCACGGCCATACAGTTTGTAAACAATATAAGTTGTGGGGCATTTACCCACCACCCCCACAGTTCCCCAGAGTTTTCTTGAGTGTGAGCAGCAGGAAACATTAGATAGGATTTATTGCGGAGAACATTGCAGAGATAAACAGATAGAAAATAAAGGATAGCCTCGAGAGGGCCTGGAACCTTTTCCAACGGCCCCGACTGTCTCTGCCCCAGGGTTTTTATAGAGATGCCAAGGGGTGGAGCAAAAGACCTCCTCCCCCAGCACAGCCAAGTGCAGATCATCCCAGACACCTGCACTCAGGCCCGTGGTCCTAAGCATCCTCTATGCGGACCTGCTGGGTAAAGCCACGAGGAACCCGAGAACGGGCTCCCACAGGTCCCCCTTTCTTAATATATAAAAAATAACTATTAATGGCTTACAGCAATCTCCATAGCTGTTACACCTCCCAGTATGGGAGTAGAGGATGATATAGATGGCATTTCTCTTTTGAATTAGGTCCAAGGTGACTACAGCAATCTTAGCTGCCTCAAGCCCTTTCTAAGCCAAAACCTCTTAAGGCGACTACAAACTTAAAGAATCCCTTAGCTTCATCATTACCATTAACAGGTTAACATAAATATTGCTATACATAGTCACAATTCTCTCAATCTTACAACTCAAAGCAAACTCTTAACAGAACCATTTGAATTAGCATATATGGTGCTAAATATAGTTAACAATTTTCTCCGTCTTACAACTTTAACTCAATCATTTGAATTTTCTTGCTAACAGAACATAGGAAAAACTTTGATGTATTCACATCAAACTTAAATATTCCTTAACTCCACAAAACCAGGGTGCATTAATATCAATAGGTTAAACAATTTCTCAAACATAATTCAACCTCATAACTCCTCCTTTTCTTTATAATTTTTTAAACAAAATCTCAAACCTAGTTAGAAGAACCCAAACTTATATAATTCCTACAAACCCATATTGAAAAGCAATATTTTCAATCTAACCATGAACACTTTGAAAACTTTTAGCAAAACATTCAAAAGCAGTTTCTTAATAAAACTCTTTACACACTTTAAAAGTAGTCTCTTAGTATACCCCATTTGCATTTCTTACTAACAACATGACATTAATCCACCAAACAACTTCTGAAATTAGACTAAGGAATATTAACTCTCCCCCTTTTCTTTATAATTTAAGCAAAATCTCAAGCCTAGTTAGAAAACCCAAACTTTTCCATTTAAACAGTTCCGTTTGTAACACAAAAACAGTTCTGTAAGTAATTTCATTTTAACATAAACAGTTCCACAAAACAATTCATGAATCACCAATTAATAAAGCATATATGCATACACAAAACTGCATCTTGATTCTAGGTAGAAATAATAAATTTCTTCATTTAAACAGTCCCATTTTTAGCCCAATTCCAGAAAACAGTTCCTAGGTCATTACTATAAGTAAACTCAAAATTGTCCCATTGCAATGAAATCTCTACTATTCATTTCATTTCTTAAGTACCAAAATTCAAATGATAAATTCTGGTACTAGCCTTCCAAATATGAAGAAATCCATAACCAAAATCTTTTTGTAGTTTTATCTCATTTTAAGTTCAAAAAGTTCAAACAAATAAATTCTGGTATTAGGCTTTCACTTCAAAATATGAAGAGACGTTTTTCAACCAAAACTTTTTGCAGTTAACAATTTTTGTTCAAACAAGTGTCTCTGAACTTATTCTCAAGCCAGAGACCTTTTTAGGTACAGTAGTATTCTAAACCGCACCGTTTTTGATGTTAGCTCAGGTTTTTCTGTGTTGCATCGATTTTCCACGGATCTCAGCTGCGGATGCCTTGTGCTGGCTCTGGCGTCCACCATTCTTTGCTTCTTAACAGCTTCTGGAACTTTTGAAAACCACTCAGACTGCTTGCTTTGCAGTCTGCTAGGACACTAACTTCTGTATCTCAGGTTTTTTCACCATATACATTAAGCATAGATTCACACTTAACATATACACTTTTTTTTACAAAGTCACATATAACCTTTTGCCTTGCAAAGCATTTAGACTCACATTCAACATTTACACGTTTTTTACAAACTCATATAACGTATTAATATCTACTTATTTATACTCCTTAAGGAAACTATAGAACTACTTTAGCAAATATATTTCTTATTACTTCTTATGTATTATGTTCATTCCATCTTATTTCTTATTTAAACTTACATTTACAACTAGTATCTATCTTGCAAGCTTATATTCTTAAAGGAACTCTATAGATCTATTTTACAGACTTATACAGGGCTACCATTAGCATATATTTAACTTAGCAAACACCTAAAGATTTCTTAACACAGATCTAACAAGAGAATTTTTACAAACTCACATCTTATTTTCATCTTTTTCTATTTCTTACTTTTTTTTTTTTTTTTTTTTTTTTTTGGTTTTTCGAGACAGGGTTTCTCTGTGTAGCTTTGCGCCTTTCCTGGAACTCGCTTTGGAGACCAGGCTGGCCTCGAACTCACAGAGATCCGCCTGGCTCTGCCTCCCAAGTGCTGGGATTAAAGGCGTGCGCCACCACTGCCCGGCCTATTTCTTACTCTTAATTATTATCACTATCTCTATTAGAAAGATTCTCTTAACTAGATAGGAAGTACGTACATCATTTCTAAAGTTTAGAGTTTATAGTCAGCTTTGTTATAAAGCACTGGGATTTAGTGAGTGTTGTTGTTATAGAATTGTGATAGTTGTTGCTAGGGGACTGTAACCTTCCTAGAATGACGCCACACTCCAAAGTTGCCAGTTCTCTCAGCCGTTCCGGAACCGGCAGAGATACACTGTCAGCGGTAGACAGTTTTTAACTAGAGGCTGTCCCTTCACCCAAACTCATAATAGTTCCCCTAAGTGCTTCAATTCAGACAAACGTTTCTATTACAGCAGTACTTTTGGTTCTACTGAAAAACTTCACTTCATGCTGAGGGTGAAATTACCGTATTTAGCTGCTGTAAAGCTCTTCGCCAAATACTGCACAGCTATTAGGTGATATAAAGTACTTTTCTAAAGGAGCTAGTAAAGCCACAAGTGGCACAGATCCGAACTGTATTTAGTATTTTCACTTCATTAGCTTTAACTCCTGATGTTATTAGCAGCTGTAATATTTAGCATTGATTTCTTATAAGGAACTTTCAGGTGAAGCAACTCTTTTGTAAGACAGCTAGATTTTCTGAAGTTTGTTTCCCATCTATAAAAAGCAGTCATTTCTTTTTGAATGCCTGTTTCTTATTCCCTTAATTAGATTTGCAAAGGAATTACTCATTGCAGGCAGTTTGTTCAAAACGCAAAGAACTTTTTAAATTTCAACATAAGTTTCTTCATATCTAAGACAACGTTCAGTGTATAAACTGCTCTCTTGCTTTCTTAAGGATTTTAAAGTGGCTTGTTTGCTCTTGTAGGTAGCTTTTTGTCATCCAACTACCATAAAAACTTTGCACAGCTATTAGGGTAAATAAGGCATTTTACCAATAGAGCCCCAAACCGCGAAGCACCTAGTTCCGTATCCTTTCAATTTTTCATTGGAACTGACACTTAAACTCTTAGATGATTTTCCTCCTTGTTCTTTTAAAAGCTGTATTTTAAGTTTACCATGAACGTATTTTTGAGCTGACAAAAGTGTTTCAGGGCAATGTCACCATCTTTAGCGGAAAAACTACCTTTCCCAGAATGTATTTCCCTTATATCAGTCCATAATAATATCAGTCGTTTCCCATAGTTCTTTTTGGGTCTGAGAGTCAACTTCTAAGTTCTTTTTTACCAGACTTGCTTACAAATTCTTGCCCGGGAGGTTTGAACAAAGTTTTTTGCTTTTGCAATGGAGATTTGAACAAGCATTTTACATTTTCAATTATGGGACATTGGGAGGTTTCTGGTCTCTCAGCTGGCTTCAACAGGTGTCTCTCTTTCATTTGACACTGGCCCCCAAATCAGAACTGCACCTGCCTCGTTAGCCGGCATTGAGGCTGGCATTTCTGATAGCAACTTTCCTAGGGGCTTGTGTTTGTCTTAGTCAGTGAAAAACATTCACAACAGTTTTTCCATAGCTCCTTCGGAGAAATTTTCTCCCACTGATCTGTCTCATTTTGCTTGTTCCTTCCTTCCCCAGATGCAGAGCTTCAGGTATCTGTCTGCAGCTCTGTTCCTCTGCTAGCTGCTTTTGGAGGTAGGGGCTTTTTTTTCTCCCCCCGAAACTGCCTCAAATTCTAGCAGCTTTTCCAGGTCATGCATTTTCTGGGGAGGAATATGCCCCTTCTCTTTCTTCACAGTCTTTCTCCCTGACAGTATTCAGTTTGGTCTCAGTTTATCCCCTCTACCCCAGAAACAGTTTCCTACACTACAGTGGCGGCTTTCCCTGCTACTGAAGGTAGGGTTTTTTTGTCCGTTTCTGTTTTCAGGATCTGTGTGGTTTGCGTACAGACTGAAAATCTAACAAGGGAGGTTTTTGCCATTTCTAAACTCCCATTAGGACAGGTGTTTTCCCTCATCAGGCCTTCACCTGGCCCAGTCCCCCAGTGGGTTGGGTTTGCTTGTCTGGGTGCTCAAGGACAGAGCATATGCCAGAGGCAGTCACCCCTTAGGGCCACACTCCCTCATCTCACCGGGAGTTAGTTGAAACAAAGCTTTTCTCATAAAGGTGTTTTCTCTGACGGAAAAGAAAGCTTTACTCCTGGATAGTTCTGTTCTGCCCTGGCTGGGCTCTTTCCCCAGACTCAGCAGCACAACTGCTTCAGACACAGTTCAGCTTTACTGTCTTCCCAGAAAGGTCCTGACTCTGATAGGAAAGCTTTTTCTCAGATTTCTTTTTGCAGCTGTGGACCTATTAACCTGGGACTTGTAGGAAAGTGGACAACTATGCCGTTCCCACCGACTTTAGCTTTGTTTGTTCATTAGCAATCTTCCCCTGGGTCCTGCACCTTCCTGCCTCAGCTCTATGCTTCAGGAAGTTTACAACTGCAAGAACCCTAGTATCCCCGAAATGCATCCCAACTCAGAGATGCTGGCCAGTCGCCTCTGGGTTTTTGGTCAGAAGTGAGGATACAGTGCTAACAGTTTGCATTGCTTCAGGGGATCTTGATTTAGGACGATTAGGAACACCTTTTCATTCTGAAACGCTCACTCAGAAACAAAACCCTTGGATGCCTCAGCTGGGCATAACTGAAAAGCCTGGCTTTTTTACTTTTCTCAGGTAAAGTTTCCCGCCCTTTTGGGCTCTCTGTAGCTCTTTACCCACACTCTCCCAAGCGTTTCCCTCAGGGTACTCTGACCCACTGTCTTTTACTAGCTTGAAGAGACAGCTTAGAAGAGGTTTTTAGGAACTTGTCCCTGCCTCCTGCATTGCAGGGAGCATTTTTAAAGCTTGAAAGAACTTAGGTTTTGCTGTCTTAAGAGGTTTGTCGTTTTCCCTTAGAGCTAATCACAGGTGGTCCCCATACTAATATCTTCAGGTGATTCTAATTTTTGTCCTTCTGAGAAAGTTAAAGGCTTTAGTTTTTAAGTTTGAGAGCTTTTAGTTTGAGAAAGATTAAGGCTTTTTTAGAGAGATTTTCCCAAATTTTCCAAGAAAAGCTTTATAGTTTAAGAGAAAGATTTTTTTTTTCCCAAGAGAAAGACCAACTTTTCCCAAAACTTCCCAACTTTAAACTTTGGCTTTTTACACCCCCATTTTTGCCTCAGGGAGAAATCACTTTCTCCTGCTGCTTAGACTTAGCATTTCAGCTGTCCCCAGGTCAAAAGCTTCCATAGGAAACTTTTTCTTCCCCATAAGCTCAAAGAGCTTTTTTTTACTACCCATAAAGCCCAAAGATAGATTTTTTCCCCCCAGTTTGCATTCAGAGCCCCCAAAGTTAGAAAATTGAAGAGTTTTTCTGTCTAGTTGCCTTACTTATTTTTCCCTACACAATCTTACACTTCTAAGTTTTTCCTACACTATATTACTACCCTATGCCTTATACTTATTTTTCACAGATAGAAATTGAGAAAGGGATAGAAGATAGAAAACTTTGACAGAAGAGAATTTCGCTGCAGCATCGGACATCCTTCCAGTCCGCTTTCTTTTTCTCTCGAGGATAAAACCCCTGCCTCTCAATATACATAAAAAATATATATTTTCCATAACACCAGCATGCCTTATCCACTGGCAGGGCTGAACTCAGCACTTTCGCTAAAAACTCTAATAAAACTATTTTCCTTTATCTTTAGTCCCTGTTCATTTGTCTTTAGTCCCCCCTTTTTTTAGTTACCCCTTTTTTTCTTTAGTCCCTTTTTTTTTTTCTTTTTTCTTTAGTCCCTGTTCATGGCGCCATTCTGTGGGGCGTTTACCCAACCACCCCCACAGTTCCCCAGAGTTTTCTTGAGTGTGAGCAGCGGGAAATATTAGATAGGACTTATTGCGGAGATAAACAGATAGAAAATAAAGGATAGCCTCGAGAGGGCCTGGAACCTATTCCAACAGGCCCCGACTGTCTCTGCCCCAGGGTTTTTATAGAGACGCCAAGGGGTGGAGCAAAAGACCTTCTCCCCCAGCAGAGCCAAGTGCAGACCATCTCAGACACCTGCACTCAGGCCTGTGGTCCTAATCATCCTCTATGCGGACCTGCTGGGTAAAGCCATGAGGAACCCGAGAATGGGCTCCCACAATAAATCTCTGTGTTTACTTGGTTGGGTCTGAACAGCTGTGGGACTGGCGGACAGAGATTTGTCCTGACTGTGGACAAGACAAAAAAACTCTAACTACACACATTTAATATAAATTAAGAGAAATGTTAAAGTTTTTTATACATTTCACTATACTTCTTTACCAGGCCCCAGTAATATAATCAAAGTGACTACCACTGAGTACTTATTATTTCAGGCCCCAGTTCAATGACTATAAATGTCACTTCATTAACCTACACAGACCAAAGGTAGGCACTGCTTTAATTCACTGGACAGAGACAGCATTTTAGAGGGAATAAAGGTCGTTAGGCTCATGTGACTCTACAGCCCACGTGTCAATCAAGCTGCCATACGACAGTGTGCAACTAATTTCATAAATACTTCCAAGATTTTATAATTTTTTATTTTTCAATTTTATTTTTACCTATTCTCTCTCTTAGCGAACATGGGTGCACAAGCATGTGCAGGCACATGTATGCCACGGTTAGCATGTGGAAATCGGAAGACACCTTTCTGGAGTCAGTTCTGCCCTTCCACCATGGTACCAGCGGTTGAGCTCAGAACTTTATCCACTCCGCCATCTCTCCAGTCCTTGCTAACTTTTTTTCTAACAAACCAAAATGTTTCAGAAGACTTTTGTAATGTATCCTAGATCTCCAAAATAACGTGAGTTTAGGAAGTGAGAGGCTGACCAACCCATCCATTATTCTACAGTGCTGCCGTTCATGGTGGCAGGTCAGTCACTTTCCTAGCATGCATCTCTGCCTTGTTCCTGACCTTTAGACAGGAGAATCCTCAACTGTCAAATGGAGAATGTCTGAATATGAAAGAGGAACTTCCTTAGGAGGTGTGGAGACTTTAGAAGAGCTGACATTAGCAAGGGTTAGCTCCGTGGCTGGCATAGCCCATGGAAACACGGACCATGTCTAAACAGTTCCTAAAAATAGTATGGCAAGAGAAAACAGGAGGGGAGCAAAAGGGGGGCAGTAATGGACACTAACTTACCTTCTTGGCTCTCTCCAACACAGCATCCAGATCCTACAACAAACATAAGCAGCCACACTTACTTTACATAGGGAATTAACTGCTCTTTGGCCATATAAATGTAGCTGAGACATCATAAAGGACAATAGTGTTTCTCCCACAGGGTGGCAGAAAATGAAGGGCCTCCCCTGACCCACCTCCTGTTACTCTTATGCTCAGTGAAGCGCATTGTACAACACAAACCTCTGCTGAGAAATACAAAGGACAGTTCTGTCCTACCTTACTCTCCCCCTCAGCAGCTTCTAGACACCCTCACCCCCCCCCCACACACACACACTGCTTTTAAAGTATCACTCTCACTGGTGGTTACTCTCCAATCTCCTGGACCGACTGTCATCTTTATGACAAGCTCTTCTGTTCTCTCTGCACTTGTAAGAGATCTCATCTGTCTTGTTTATCTAGCGCCCTCAGGTACACCACGCCTGTTCTCTACCACTGAGCTATAACCTCAGCCTCTCGTGGGGTTAGATAGCATGTATAATCTCCAACTTACCTCAGTTTTTACTCTCTCCTGAACCCATGACTCACATTCTAAATCACTACATAATCATTCTATTTGGATGTGATCAGACATACCAATACGTCCCCACTAGGGATTCTATCTGCCTGCCTCTCCACTCCCATCCCAAACCTTGGTCTTTCCTCGTCTCAGCAAAGGGCATCACCACCTTAAAACACAAACTAGAAATCTAAGCCATGTCGATTCCTTCTTTCTCCTTGCTCTTCACATCCAAGTCCTCTGCATGTACTGTTGGAGTTATTTCTAAAAATACGTTGAGTACATTTACTCTGACTCTCATATCATCACAGCACAGCCTCTACCTACCATCTTCTGTCTGTATACTGAGACTTCTTAAATGTTCTAGCTTTCTCTTCTTCACCTTTTTGCCACACAGCAGATCTGTCTTCAGAATATTCTGTTTTTCTTTCTTAAAATGGGTTATCTTAAAACCCTAATGGGTTAAAAGTGTGCATCTAAAGCAATCCAAATGTCTTACTGACTTACCTCTCCCATACCCTGAAAATCTCCCTAGTCTTTGAAATTTTTATTTTATTATCGCTTCCAGCTGTTGGTTAACTAAAATAGGCCAAATTCCATACTGTATAGGTGTCTACAACCTGCCGGTGTTCCTTACTACCGCACACTCACAACATAAGCGTCACCTCCTAAGAAATAGACAATCCACCCTCAGTCTTTCCAATGTAGCAGGTAAAACCTATTCCCACCCCTACACACGCCCCATCCCGTGTTCCTCTCGTTTGCCCCTCTCCCAGTCCAGAACTGGGACCTCTGCTAAGGGCTAGGATGGAGCGCATCTCAGGAGTGGTAAGAGAAGGGACTGTTGAAGCGACAAACACAAGCTTCGTGGAGATAGTTTACCGCTATTTAAGATCAGAAAGAACACCAGTACGACGGAGGTTCAAAGGGAAACTGGTCAGGTCGCCATAGACTAGGTAGGGCCAGAGGGTTTGGGGAGAAAAGATAACTTTCGGGAAGGGACGCGGCCCTCCCGACTCCCGCAGGCCCCAACTCGCCCTCACGTACGCTGTTAAAGTCCGGGGCGGAGAGATGGCAGTGACAGTCCACTAGCCCCAAGCCCACGGTACCCATAGCCATTTCTGCAGACTTCTCAACCGGAAGCCGGAGTGGAAGCCAGGGGCCACGGAAGTCCGGGCGGAACCATGAGCACCGGAGGATCGAGTTTCCGGCCGGACGCGTACAGAGGAGCTCCACCGAGGGAAGCATCCTTCCGGTCTCGACGTCACCGCTTCAGTTCAAACCGGAGAGATGGCGGGTGTTCCTGAAACGGTGCAGGTCTCCGCCTCGCAGGGTCAGGATGCCCGGACCTCCTCAGACTCCCAGGCCTCGGCACCCGCCTCTCCGCTAGAGGACTTCCGAGTGCGCTGCACCTTGAAAAGGGCTGTGGTGGAAGTGATGGAGCTGTGCGGTCGCTTCGTGCAAGAGCTCGGGGCCGCGCTGCCGGAGGACGTCCGAGAGCTGGCGCTGCGGGACGCGCAGTGGGTACGGACCGGCCCGCCTCCTTCCCGCCCCTCACCCTACTCTGCCCGGCTCCGCTGACCAAAGGGTGCCCGAGGCTAGCCTGGGAAATGCCGGGGAAGGCTACTAAGATGCTAGTGCCACCTGGGTGCTTCCTGTCCGCTGGACATACAGGGCAAGCGAGCACATACGCAATCTTGAAAAACAGGCGGCATTAGTGTACTCATATATTTTAATACATATAGTTCTCTCTCTCTCTCTCTCTCTCTCTCTCTCTCTCTCTCTCTCTCTCTCTCTCTCTCTCTCTCTCTCTCTCTCTCTCTCTCTCTCTCAAGGCTTTCAAATCTGATGGCTTATGTCTACAAAACATCTCGTTTGTTACTTGCCGTAGCTTAAGTGCTCAGTTAAGTACAAAGTGGCTCTCCTATGGACCAGCGCATGTTTACAGTCTGGTACGAGGAATTCTCCAGGAACCGGCAATCCTCGAAGTCAGTCACCTGGCTACTTTTTTTGATCTTTGCTTTTGCTTGTTATTTTATAACATTGTGTGAATGGAGCAAAAGCATTTTACTGATGAAAAAGCTGTCTTGTTGTTAAATTTTACTAAGATCACTAGTTGAGCTGGACATGACAGTGTACGCCCAGCACTTGGAAGGCAGAGGCAGGTAAATCTCATTGAATTCCAGACCAGTCTGGTTCACACAGTGAGTTCCAGACCAGCCAGGGCTACATAAAGAGACCCTATTCCCCCTACCCCATTGGCCCTTATAACCCACTTCCCTTTTCACCTATATTTTGCAAAAACTCTGCAGTTGATGGTTTCTGAGGAAAGACACTAGAAGTTGAGGGATTGCTGCCTCTCTCTTGAACAGTCTATATGTAGGGGAACGTCCCAAGCTTGTACTGCAGCACTTCTGTGACCAAATGACAACAGTACAGAGTAAACATAGAAATCATCAGTCTCAAAAAACAGAAATGAGGAGAGGCTGGAGAGGTACTTAGTGGTGAGTGTTCTTGTAGCATGCACGAGACAGAGGTTATGTGAAGGAATAATGAACAAACCTTCCTGGGATTGTAATTCTGTATTCCAGTTTTTGTACCATGGCTTATTCCCTCCTTGGAATCAAGGCGAGAAACGTCTCATAACATTTTTAGTAGTTATTTTGGGAGACAGCTGTAAATAAGAGGGCTTGTCTGATTCTAGAAAATTGTTAAGATGCTTTGAACATCGACACACAGAAAAAGACCAATGTGGCTTAACCTCTTATATCCTATTGAATGAGATCTTAAAGACAATGAGAAGTAATGGTCTGTAGAGAAGTTTTGACGATGTTGATAAATCTCTGGGTAAAACTGAATAATGTAGTGGCATGTTCTTAAATGATGGGTGAAGCTGCAGTGAGGATGTCAAAGACAGTTTGCATTCACATTTAATCTTCGAGAGTTTAGCGTCATAAGAATCTTACTCTTTTTTTTTTTTTTTTTGGTTTTTCGAGACAGGGTTTCTCTGTGTAGCTTTGCGCCTTTCCTGGAACTCGCTTTGGAGACCAGGCTGGCCTCGAACTCACAGAGATCCGCCTGGCTCTGCCTCCCGAGTGCTGGGATTAAAGGCGTGCGCCACCACCGCCCGGCAGAATCTTACTCTTTAAAATCTTTTTTTTTCTCCTTTAGTGCCTGGGATTGAATGCAGAGCTTTGCTCATGCTAGCAAAGCGTTGTCCACTGAGCTATATTGTAGCCCTTTTATAAGATACTAGTATAGAAAATGTACTATGACTCATAGTTACCAGTCATTTATTTATACTTATTTTTAATTATGCAAGTGATACAAAAGACATGCTCATTAAAAATATTTTCAAACAATAGCATTTATTAAGCCATCTTTGAATTCCCTGTCTGTCTGAATCCCTCTGGAAATAACTTAGGATTTTGGAGAGCAGGTGGTGGAGCCTAACCCTTGTGCCCTTCTTTACAGTTTCCCACTCTGTGTTCTTGTTTGTCATTTATGTGGTCATGCTGATGAGATGTCACTGGTAGAGCCAGTGCAGTCACCACTGTGTGGTAAGGGTATTTAGCCTTCTCCTAATAGTTAACTTGGATTCTATTTTTTTCCTCAATTTTTCATTATTTCCATTCTGCTCTACAGAGATTCCATTATTGTTTTTGCTAAAATGTTTGAATTCAGTATTTAGAATCGCTTTTGCTGACTTGGCTGCTGTAAATGTATTGCAGACTTTTGAGTCGGCTGTGCAGGAGAATGTCAGCATCAATGGACAAGCCTGGCAGGAAGCTGCAGATCACTGTCTTATGGGTATGTGGCTTAACTCTTCCTTCTGTCATTAATTTCTGAGATTGTTTTTGCAGCTAACTTTATTTTGAATGCTATTTTGCAATTTCTGTTTTCATTGTCTCTCTGTGGTGGTTTGAATAAGAATGGCCTCCATAGGCATATATATTGGAATTCATAGTCATCAGGGAATGGAACTGTTTGAGAAGGAGTAGGAGGTGTGGCCTTGTTGGAGGAAGTATGTCACTGGGGGTGGGCTTTGAGGTTTCAAAAGCCCATGCCAAGCCCAGTCTGTCTGTCTGTCTGTCTGTCTGTCTTTCTGTCTCTCTCTCTCTGCTTGTAACTCTCAGCTTCTTCAGTGCCTGCTTGCAGGCCACCATGCTCCTTGCCATGATGATAATGGACTAAGCCTTTGAAACTGTAAACAAGCCCCCAATTAAATGCTTTCTTTTATGAGTTGCCTTAGTCATGGTTTCTCTTCACAATAGAACAGTAACTAAGACATACTCTCTCTTTTATAAACATTTTATTTATTGGATGGAGTTGTGCATGTCATGGCACACTGTGGAGGTCAGAGGACAGCTTTCAGGAGTTGTTTTTCTCTTTTTACCATGTGGGCTCCAGGGATCAAACTCAGGTCCTCACTCAGGCTTGATGACAAGCATTTTTACCTGCTAAACCATCTTACTGCATTCAGTATCATTTATTTTAAAGCACATTTAAATTATTATGGGATAAAAAGAAGAAACTAATGTAGATCATTGAAGTCATAGCCCAAGAGAAACTCAGTGGGTACCTTGATCTATCCTGTCTGATATCTGGTATCCGAACATGTATGTCATCTGTTCTTTAGAAGCTTCTGTCAGTAGACTGTTGGAAGATATTATAGAATTATCCCCAATTAAAGAAATAGGCCCAGAATATCCCTGTGTTTCCTCATAAGCCAGGTTTATGTTTTTGCAATGCTTAGATGATACTTAGAATGGATAGTGAAGTGTTCCTAGGTGTAAAGTTAAACCACAGGAGTAGCATGCGAAGGGTGTTAACATTCGTAGATGGCTTCTTAAGACTTTAGCTTATTCCAAAGACTTGATTGTACCTTTGTTTGTTTGCTTGTTTGGTTTTTTTTTTTTTAAGATTTATTTATTATGTATACAGTATTCCCTGCAGGCCAGAAGAGGGCACCAGATCTCATTACAGATGGTTGTGAGCCACCATGTAGTTGCTGGGAATTGAACTCAGGTCCTCTGGAAGAGCAGTCCACACTCTTAACCACTGAGCCATCTCTCCAGCCCCGTTTGTTTGGTTTTTGATACAGGGCTTCTCTGTGTAGCCCTGACTGTCTTGGAACTCCGTAGAATAGGCTGGCCTCAAACTCAATTCACCTGCCTCTGCCTCCCGAGTACTGGAATTAAAGGTGTGCGCCACCACGCCTGGCTTAGACTGGACTGTACCTCACTGGTGCTGGCATGCCTGAAGAAGGCTAAGTGTTAATGGAAAGAGAAAGCAAGGTCAGAGTAGGGAGGAGCCGTCAACAGAAAGGGAGTGATCTCTGAGAAGAGGCAGGCGTCCCTGTGTCTGCAGTACTGTCCAGAGAAGGGCCCCCCGACAAGAAGCCGCGTGTGCCGTCTATCCCTCTGGTAACTTACTCAGGGCTGAGCACCGTTGCTGTCACTGCTTTGTGTTCACGTCGTCCAGTCATTTGAGCTGATCACAGGCCTACTAGCAACTCACTGTGATATAACTTTTCTTCTCAACGGTAAGGGAGTGCTTTGCCCAGAACATTTTCTTGTCTATTACTCAGGACTGTGTTAGTTGTCCTTTTAAAATGATCAAAACAGGGTTTGGGTTTACGTATTAAAAGGATAAAACCGCCGGGCGGTGGTGGCGCACGCCTTTAATCCCAGCACTCGGGAGGCAGAGGCAGGCGGATCTCTGTGAGTTCGAGGCCAGCCTGGTCTCCAAAGTGAGTTCCAGGAAAGATGCAAAGCTGCACAGAGAAACCTTGTCTCGAAAAATAAAAAATAAATAAATAAAATAAATAAAAGGATAAAACCAACAGCATCTGTTTTGTAAAATATTAACACAATAATTGCTAATTAGTAGGGAATATATAAACAATTAGCCAGAAGTCCTTTCTACACCACATAGCTTTTCAGTGGGTCTTTATTTGAAACAAAACGTTATACAAAAAGGCACAAGGGAGTAATATGTTTGGAAAGCCAGCCTTAAGCTGGGAAAAGTAATAGCAAATGTGCCTAGAAAGGTAAGTTGAGGAGAGATTACCACATGCCTCAAAAGTGTTACAAGGGATTTGTACTTTATTGTGTGGTCTTGGAGGAATCATGGGAGTGGTGTGTGTGTGTGTGTGTGTGTGTTAGTGTTAGTGTTAGTGCTGGTGAACGAGCCTACAGACTCACATATGTCAGGCCAAGTACTTTATCTCTGCTATAAACCCCAGTCTTAGGTGAGAAATTTAAGGGAGAGTTACGTGACTAGATTTAACAGGCTTTGCTTCTGGGCAGATACACAGAAGCAAAACGGAGGCTTCACGGGGACAGAGGTTTAACCTGCTTTGTTTATGGACGTTCCCACGCTCCTGCACACAGTACCGCTCTGGAAAGAAAGCAGACGTGTGTGTGAGGCAGCGTCCCTCCTCCTGTTGTAGCTGCCCTGCATGGGTCTGATCACAGGAAGTTTGGTCAGACAAATTTGTAAGGTTGTTCATTGAAAGCAGAACTCTGTTTTCAGAAATCGACGCTCACCAAGTATTTGTCCATTTGTTTATACGTTGTGCTTTTACAAATTCTACCCCTTGGTGGCGCTAAGAAACCGTTTTCCTACATAGAAGATTTCACTGACAGACGATGGCTGAGCCCAGAAAGGGGCTTGCTATGCAAACCTGGGCAGAGGAGGAAGGAGAGAACTGATTCCAAGGAGTTGTTCTTTGATCTCTCCACGCATGCTGTGGCACGTGTGCCCTTCCCCATCACACACACATAATTTTTAAAAAGAACTTTTATAAAATGGTATGCTGTTCCTTGCAGGCCAGTGACTTCGCTTTTCAAATGAACATAATAAAATTTAAAGTTGCTTATTTCAGTAAGTGTTCCAAGTGAGACATATTCCTTAGACTTCCTCCAAAGGAGCCACTGAGTGGACTCAGTGTTTGTCACAGGAGTGAGAGGCCGTACCTACTGCTCTTCACAGTCTAGATGTGACATGCATATGCTGACGTACACCAGCCAGCTCTCAGAATGTTTCAGAAACATGTGCCAGTCAGACTTCTTCCTAGTAAAGCTTTAGTTAGTGAGATAGCATAGACTGCCTGGCAGAGCTCAGGGTGCAAGTCATTTAACCAAAGACTTGGGTCTTTAGCATTTGTAACCGCTTAGTATTTCTTACGTTTTTTCTTTCAGTACCGGGGATTGAGTGCAGATCCCTACCCATGCTAGGCGGATGTTCTGACCACTGAGCTGCCTTCCCCAACCCAGCATTTTTACTCTAAAGTTATTTTTTTAAACAAGGCCAAGTGCATCTGTCTGCACTCTCTTCAGAGTGCTTCGTTTCTGTGTCCTACCCTAGACCTTCTGAGTCCAGAGTTACACACTAGTAACATACTCCCCAGGTAATCATTCCTCCTTGTTGAGCTTGAGAATGATTGTCTTTCAACAGAGGAAAGAGCTGATGAAGCAGTCACCACGAAGTGAGAATGTCCCCCGGGTCGCCGTACCTTTCATATCCCCGCCCCCGCCATGAGTTAGGTATCACATCTGGGCATTCTTTTTACTGCCGTTGTCAAAGTTTGTCCATGATATGAAATGCCGTCAGAGTCTAACTATTGGGGGAGAGGGTACAGAACTGGACTCAGGGCCCTGGGAGATCTAAACACATGCTCTGCAGCTGGGCTACACCTCAGTCCTTGTCCCTGTAGTTTATCCTTTTAGAGTGCTTCTGTTTGCAAAGACTCCACATCCTCACAGTTTCCTTTCCCAAAGCTGTTTCCCTGGCCTTTTTTCATTCGGTGCCTTCGTTTATACGTAGATTTCAAGCTTAAATGTTTCTTTCCAGTCAGTAACTCCCACTGGTGGTGTTCCGTGGTTCTGTGTCCTTTGTCTTTATACCCTTGTTGCCTTTATCAGGTTACAGTTGCCTGTCTCGTGGGTCATGCCACATTCGTCTTTGTACTTCCTGGAGGTACTTGATAATTGATCAGTACAGAAATGAGGGGTTCCATTAGTTTGCCATTTGTTTTCTTTAATGATTTTGTGAATTGAGCATATATAATGTTTCTATACTAATATGGACTTTTTCTGGAATAGATTCTGACATCAAAGTGCTTGAAGATGAATTTGATGAGCTCATAGTAGATGTGGCAACAAAACGTAGACAGTACCCCCGAAGGATCCTCGAGAGTGTCATCAAAACCCTGAAAGCACAGCACGAGATTCTGGTGAGATGTTTACATTTAAATCCTCTCACAGTGTTTCACCACAATAACAAGTTAGATTACCTTTCATGTAGGGCAGGCTGGCCTTGAACTCCTGATTTTCCAACCTCCACCTCAAGTGCTGGGATTGCAGTATGTACTACCACAGCTGGCTGGCTCTGCTTTTCAGATGGGCAGAGCCGTAGGCCTGTTCTCCTGTAGGCACCAGTCACCATGCCAGTCACAGACCGTCTTCTCAGGTTTATTACGACTGGGACAAATGGAAGTGAGGCGAGCCCTGGCAGATTGGACCAAGTCTCCTTCTGGGTGTTGAGATTGGCCGGGGTGGCATTGCCCTCCTCCTGACTGTATGCGGGCTTTAGTTTTTAAATCAGCAGCTTTTCAGTGTGAACCTTCCGGCAGTCCCTCCTTCAGCAGTGTTTCTGGGCATTAAAGGTCTGCAGTTGCCCTAAGCACCCCAAGTCATGGTACGATAGAGAAAAAGAAATCCACGCGAACGCTTCCTCTTTCTCACAGCACTCATCCTTAAAGAAAGCCCTCTGTAAACTTCAGGAAAAATGCTTGACGTGTATTGACTGTGCCGTGCCTCCCTCCTCACCTCCCTGACTTCCCTAAAGAGAACCCTGAAACTCGTCAGGGAGGTCGAGGTGCAGAGAGAAAACTGGAGAGCTCAGTTGTCCCTTGGCCCTTCCTTTTCACACTTTGGCTCTGGGCATTGAGTGAGAGTAGGAAGGAACATTTCTCTTTGCCTTTTGCCTGACTGGGATGGCCAGCTGTCCCGTGTGCTGCTGCCGGTGTGGAAAGTAATGGGCTGGGCTGGTAATCTAGCCACTTTTTAAAAAGTTCCTGTGGAAATTGGAATTCAAACATTTGTCCTGAATGAACTCCATCACACTTTGGTCATTGTCCTGTATTTTAAAAATCACTATGCCTTCACTTTGTTTTTTACTATAATCTTCATAGGGCTATTTCCTACTGTATGCAGCAGAGGGCAGTACATAAAAGGTATTCAAACCTGGGCATGGTGGCGCACGCCTTTAATCCCAGCACTCGGTGGCAGAGGCAGGTGGATCTCTGAGTTTGAGGCCAGCCTGGTCTACAAAGTGAGTTCCAGGACAATTATGCAAAGAAACCCTGTTTCAAAAACCAACCAAACAAACAAAAAGGTATTCAAACCTAAGGACATTTTCCCTACAGAGTTCATGATCTAAAAAGAGAAGACCTTGAAGCTAGCACTATTGACTGTATACTTGCTTACACTAGCTGAAAGACATGCTTATTTATCTGAGGCATCACATGTCTAAACTAATGTTTCAATTTGTGCTGTGTTTAGAAGCAGTATCGCCCTGTTGTACCTCCCTTGGACCTGAAATGTGACCCTGACCCAGGTAAGCCAGTCCAGGAATGTGTGGACGATGAAGGGTCCTCAGTGATGGTCCTCAGCTGTGTGAGTCCTCCCCTCCACACTGATGGAGCACTTGTTTGTAGAGTTTATAATGTTCCTTGTGTTCTGCAAGTTCTTCCTCTCCAGTGTCACTGACCCAGATGTCGGACACTCCTGAGTGTGACTGTACAGCGCTGTCTGTGCTTCTCCAGGAGCTCCTCTGTCCCTCTCACTTCCGCCGTAGGTTTCTTTCCTTTAGTTTTTGTTTTCAGGATTTCAGATTTTATCTTGAATGTGGTCCTTCTGGTTTTGTTCATTTCTTTGTTATATTTAACTTCTTGAGTTAGTTCAGACATAGTTTTAATAAACACAGGGAAGGCCACAGATGATGAGTCCTGCCTTATATTCAGATTTTCAGATTTTTTAGTTTCCAATTCCAGGTCTCTCTCACCAAGCCCTGCATTTGCTGCCTTCTGTTGTTCACTCTCTGTTGTGTGGACACAGACACGGTGTTGCTCACTCTGTTGTGTGGACACGGCGTCGTTCACTCTGTTGTGTGGACACGGCGTCGTTCACTCTGTTGTGTGGACATGGTGTCGTTCACTCTCTGTTGTGTGGACACAGTGTTGTTCACTGTTGTGTGGACAGGGTGTCGTTCACTCCGTTGTGTGGACACAATGTCATTCACTCTCTGTTGGGTGGACACGGACGTGGTGTTGTTCACTCCGTTGTATGGACACAATGTCGTTCACTCTCTGTTGTGTGGACACGGCGTCGTTCACTCCGTTGTGTGGACACGGCGTCGTTCACTCTCTGTTGTGTGGACACGGTGTTGTTCACTGTTGTGTGGACGGGGTGCTCTTCACTCTCTTTCTTTCGTTCCCAGTTTGGAAGAGGCATACTGTGGTTCTAAAGATAATCAGAGTCAGGGCAGCTAATTTGAGAGGGAGGAACTTACTGCAGAGATGATTCGGTAAACCAAAATGGCCTGGATGCTCAAGAGCTAAAGTCAGTCGGGCGTACATTATGGGGCTGCTGTGGCTGTATGTTCTTTACGTGTTTAGAATTTTCTCGTGAAAGCTCCCTGGACTTCCCTTGTGCGTCTCTCCATCCTGCCACCAGCTTGTGCTGCTTTCACCTAGTCAGTGCAGTCCAAGGCGAGGGCCGTGGTTAAGAGGCTCTGCATACTTGTGATAGTGAGATAGTCGGTGGGTAGGCACACGGTGCAGGCCCCTGGAGATGTTGCCTGTCCCCCAGCACTTAGGGTGTAGCTTGAAGTACACTTGGTGGGGTGGCAAGTTTTCTTCCAGTCTCCATTTCAGAGTAGGAAGGCTCATCTCAGCCTTGGTTGATGAGTCCCACTTCTACCCTGCTGGAGCACATGGTTCCTTCCATTTTACAGGGAGGCAAATTTGTAGCTACTGTTCCCTAGCCAGGGTCTGCATAATGAAACAGTCCTGGCCAGGTTGTGTGGGTTGGAGTAGTAAAGAAGTCCTGCTGCTGTTGCCTCGGCTGAGGGCTCAGTCATCTCCTCAGGACCCAGAAATAGCATCTAGTCTGCAGTAGCGTGGTGCTCAAACAGTGGGTAGCATGAGCCTGGAACGGTGTGCTTGGATGAAAGGAAGCCGCTGTGCAATAGCAGACAGCAATTCATATGGCTACTATCAAAAGGAGGAAATCTGAGTCTGTGGAACAAGAGAATTGACGAATAAGATCAGACACCTGGCTGAGGCCAGATCAAAACCCCTGGGTGAAGGTTTTGACAGGCCCAAGAGAGACTGTAGTTGTTGGGGTTTCTGTTTTGTTTTTAGTACTTTTTTGGCTCTTTGACTCTTTGGGGGCCGACCACTGAACCCCCAAATAAGTCACACAGAGGCCTATTATTACTTATAATATTATTATATTGTTACCTATAATTATTATATTATTAATATTACTACCCAGCTTAGCTTGTTTCTAGCCAGCTTTCCTTAAATTAAATTATCCTGTCTACCTTTTGCCTCTGGGCTTTTTCCTTTTCATACTTCTGTATATTTTACTTTCACTCTTACTCCAGGGCTGGCTGTGTGGCTGGGTGGTTGTGTGACTGGGTGGTTGTGTGACTGGCCCCTAGCATCCTCCTCTCTTTGTTCTCTTGCTCTTTCTCCTTTTCCTCCCAGATTTCCCCTTTATTTATTCTCTGCCTGCCAGCCCCGCCTATCCTTTCTCCTCCTTGCTATTGGCCACTCAGCTTTTTATTAGACCATCAGGTGTTTTAGACAGGCACAGTAACACAGCTTCACAGAGTTAAACAAATGCAACATAAAAGAATCCAACACATCTTTGCATCATTAACACGAATATTCCACAGCATACGCAAATGTAACACATCTGCAACTAATATTCCACAACAAGACTGGCACCACAGTGCTGTTGAAGAGTGAGGTGTGTGCGCTCACACATGTGTAACCTGTTTCTGTTTTCAGCAAGAGTGCTGATTTCCATCCTCACTGACTTACGGCATCCGTGTGTCCTCTTGGAGCATGCTTGCTTGTTCATGCTCAGGAAATACATTGGAAGTAAATGGGAAGCTCTCAGCTAGTGCATTTCTGCTGAATTTGCAGGCCTTGGAGGTTCATGTTCCCTTGTTTAGTCAGGCAGTGACCCGGAAGCAAAACTGGGCTCATTACTCAATCTTTCATTTCCACTTTTTCATTTCCCTCTGTTTTAGAAAGCAAGCAGCTAGGGAAGAGCGTTCTCAGAGGTTCTGAACTTCCACATTTTGTAAGGGCAAATTTTTTCCCCCAGCTATGTACTGATTAACTATTTACCAATAAGACGTGGTTCTCGTCTGTCAGGAGCAACCTTGAATAGTCATCAGTGTAAAGCCCCTGAAATGAAGAGGTTCTTTCCCCGTTACCCTGCATTAAACACGTAGTGTTGGAAGGGAGGTGTAACGTTCTCCTGGAGTCACTCTGAATCCCAGGCCCGCCCTGCAAGCACAGTGCTCAGATGGCCCCTCTGGATTTCTGTAATGCTGTCTGGCTTCAGGCACTGCTGAGCAGTCTGTGGGCAGTGCTCACAGACACTTACACTTCAGGGTTCAGCTTTGAGTCTGGGCTACAGCACTTGTACTTTACAGAGGAAAAGAGAGAGTTTATTTTGGAGATAAATAGGAGTGAACATGGCCGGGGAGTGCAGTTGCAGTGTGGTAACAGTTTCGTGGAGTTTTACAATAACAATGGAGACAATCATAAACTGAGATCTTTTTAGTGCATTTCTGGGAGTGTTGGGTAGGCGGTGACAGAAGCTGTGGCCTATGATGCTGTCTGATAGCACTGTTAGGTCTCTCTAGTTGACAGAAACTGGGGTCTGTTTGTGCATGTCAAAGGAGTTCTCTAATGTTGGGTCACTTACAAAGGAGGGCATACGTGACTGTAAAGGGCACTAAAGATGGCTCAGGTGATTTGGCTCTGGACTTGAAACATTTTATTCTTTCCCCCTTGTGCTGAGTAAGTTAATCAGCCTTAGAAGGTTCTGAGCTTCTCTTAGGAACTTTTGTTGACATTGGTAAGCATGATACATATTGCATCATGAAGATGTTCTTGTGGAGCTTGTGGAGAAGGAGGCACAGAGGACACTTGAGGAAGCCCACCCCGTCTCTTACATGGACTGGGCCAGCCATTGGCACTGGATGCTCATGTGTTCTTCTCAGTCATAAAACATGACAGAGTCACTTAGAATCATTGTGAGCAAAGGAGCAAAAAGCTTATTGCTTTGGAATTTCTTCAAGAATTCATGTTGGGAAGTGATGTTTTTAACTTCCTAAAAATTTTTATCTATTGTGTGTGTGTGTGCCACACACACGTGAATGCTATAGTAGCATGTGGAGGTCAGAGGACAACTTGCAGAAGTCAGTTCTCTCCTTCTACCACATGGATTCCAGGAATCAGTCAGGATTGGCAGCAAGTGCTTTTTCCTGCTGAACCATCTTGCCCGCCCAGAAAATAATTTTTATGTATATGCAGTATAGCCACACGTTTTATGAGTTTTGTGTAGCTTTGTGTTTTGTTTTTGAGACAGGGTCTTGCTGTGTAGCACAGGATGGCCTGGAATGTGTGGTCCTCTTGCTGTTGCTTTCTGGGTGCGGAGGTCACAGGTATCTGTCTCCTTGCCTGACTGTTAGAGATTGTTTTTAGTGTCTGTCTCCTTGCCTGACTGTTAGAGATTGTTTTTAGTGTCTGTCTCCTTGTCTGACGGTTAGAGATTGTTTTTAAGTGTGTGCGCTTTCTCCCCTTTTGTCTTTATTTTTGAAAACTTGTCTTTTATTCTATTCCTAGAATTATTGATAACTTGGGTTTTTGTTTTATCTTGTTTGTTTTTGAAGCACTGTGTATATCTGGCTGGCCTAGAACTCACTATGTAGACCAGGCCAGCCTCAAATTTAGAGAGATCCACCTCCTCTGCCCCCCAAGTGCTGGATTAAAGGTGAGCACTACCACGCACTGCAGATACCTTTTAGTTTTGAATGCAGAGGATTCAATTTACTTAATTCAAAAAGAAAAGGTACTGTAAATTCATAGTTGAACATTTAATTTTAGAATGGTATCAGGAAACTTTCTTTATCCTGGAGCTAAGTTTTTCCCATTTGTGAATTTACATTTTTAGGAAGACAGTATGTGATTTCTGGCAAAGTGATATTTTAGAGTGTAACATTGGATTCTAGAAGATGTGAGTCTGATTCTGTCCAGTTGCAGTTCCCGTCTTGGGTTATTTGTAACCCTGCTCTGAAATGGCCTGAGGATCACAGGATGTGATGGCCACAGCAGAGCGGGCTTCGGGTGTGTCCCTGTCCTCGTGGTCCTTGCTTTCACAGGCCAGTTCCTCAGAAGACTCGTTGCACTCACCAGCTTCACTTTTTGTTTTGTTTTGTTTGGGTTTGGGTTTTTTTTTTGTTTTTTTTTTAGACAGGGTATTTCTATGTAGACCCCGCTTTCCTGAAACTTGCTATGTAGACCAGGCTGACCTCGAACTCACAGAGATCCACCTGCCTCTGCCTCCTAAGTGCAGGGATTAAAGGAATGGGCCATGCCCAGCTGTCCACATACCACGTTTAATCTCATTCCTGTAGAAAAACATCAGTCTGTTGGGTCCTTACGTCTGACACTGAGTGCATACCCTTCAGTGTGAACACTGTTACTGCAGCCCTTCTGTCCTGTCTCTGGTTTTCACCCAGAACTGTAAATCCCAAGTGTGGTGAACACTTGAGGTTATCCTTCTTCTTATTCCAGTCTTCACCAGCTGCCCTCCAGTGCTGCAAACCTTCATCCTGTCTACCCTTTCGTCACTATCCTGGGAATTTCCTCACTTCTCTCCCGCTGTGGATCGTGTTTCCTGGTTCCCGTTTTCTCCTGTTTTTGATATATTTCCTTATTTGGGGAGAGTGTATCCTATTCATCTGCCTCCGACCCTGTTCTTCTCAGTCCATTTGGCACCAGATCCCTGTTTAAGGCAAACTATCCATAATATCGTCCCCTGTGAGTTGACGTCACCCTCTTTGATTAAGGAAGTGCCTGATATCGTGTTGTGCCCTGTCCTAGCCTTTGAGTACTCCCAGGTACTGTGATCACTACTAAGGATCCCAGGGTTGGAGAACTTAGTCCTCTTCCCAGGAGATTCCAGGCTTCTCATTGGTGTGCATACTGCCCTCTAGTGGCCCTTCTGAAAAAATTGGAGGATGTTTGGGGTAAGGGATGGTGTTACAAAATTATAAAATTGGTGAAAGGGATTTGTAGTCATGCCAGAAATATTAAATGTCTTATGTATCTAGCCCAATTGTAGAATACCCATCACACACTTGGGTGTGAAAATCAGTAAGTATGTAAGCCTAGAGCTTAGCTCCATTTTACACACAAGCCCAAACCACTCTTGGGGTTATATGTTGTCATTGTTTGTGCAGCAGATGAAAAACAGGCATTGTCCAGCAATCGGAAGATAAAAACCAAAAAAGGTGGCATGAGGTATTTTAGGAATTGTTTGTAGTAGTCATTGATAGAACTTTATCTGGGGAGGCAGAGGCAGGCAGATCTCTGTGAGTTCAAGACCAGCCTGGTCTACAGAGCAAATTCCAGGACAGGCTCCAAAGCTACACAGAGAAACCCTGTTTTGAAAAACCAAAAACAAAAAAACAAAACAAAAAAAAGAACTTAATTTGTAAGAGACCTAGAGAAGAGGTCACAGCCAGGAACTATGGCTGCTGCTGCTCCTAGTAAAGCTGCAGCAACAATAAAGACTGTGACTGCCCTGTTCACACACAGAAGTAAGATTCATTGTTGCATATTCAGGATCCACTGGAATGTTCTAGATAGTCACTTACTGAGAATTTTAATTTACACTTACGACTAAATGCGTTAATTTGAAGACATACTGCTCTCATGTTGGATTGGTTATCTGTTGTTACTTAAACTATCTCAAAATTTAACATCTAAAACATTAAACACGTGTTCTATCCCTTGTGGTTTCTGAGGTCGTTAACTTGGTAGAAGGAACTTTAGTTCCTCCCAGCATGGGCTCTAAGCTTACTGTTGTGACAGAGAGTGCCCACTCATGTCGGAGTTGTACTAAAACACCCTAGTCTTGGCAGTGACATGCTGTCAGAGCTGTAAGTTACTAGTCACACAGAGGGAAGGACTGCATGCACAGGAGCGTGCACACTGAAGAGGGAAGGACTGCATGCACATGAGCATGCACACTGAAGAGGGATGGACTGCATGCACAGGAGTGTGCACACTGAAGAAGGAAGGACTGCATGCACAGGAGCGTGCACACTAAAGAAGGAAGGACTACATGCACAGGAGCGTGCACACTGAAGAAGGAAGGACTGCATGCACAGGAGCGTGCACACTGAAGAGGGAAGGACTGCATGCACACGAGCATGCACACTGAAGAGGGACTTTTGGATCATTGTGAGGATGGCTAATGCACACAAGGATGCTAAGGTTTTGTTGCTGTGTTTGGGCTCTCTAAAGGAACAACCAATGAAATGAATTTGAGAGAGACAGAGAGTGTTATTAGAGTGGCCTACAGGCCATGGTCCGGGTGGTTCAATTATGTCTGTGTCCTGATGGAAAGGCCAAGGTTCAGTCAATTTCCAGTCTGATGCTGGAGTCCCGGGAATTCCTGTTGAGTTGTTGGTCTTCAGTCTACATTGAAGTCCTAGAGAAGTAGGTTCTAATAACAGTGAAGGAATGCCTGAGCAGCAGGCAGCACACAATGCATGTGAAGATCAGAACACAGCTTCGTGAAGTGGATTCTTTCTCTCCTGCATCCTTGCAACCTGGCCTCGGTTCTGGGACTGAACTCTTTTTGCAACCACTTTGCTTAGTCATCTTACTGGCCTGTGTTTTGCTTTTATAAAATTCAGAATCATTTAAAAATAAATCTTAGCCTGAACTTGTCTTAAAACTTGATAATGTATAGAGGTGTCAGCTGCAGGAGTGTTTATACAACAGATACCTGGTGCTCTTGGGGCACAGCTGGGGCTGCTCAGCATGCAGCCTGTGAGCACACCTTTGAATTGCACTCTGCTGCTCTCCTGGCCCTCTTATTCATCTTGATAATTGAATAGGGCATTGGCTTTAGTAGATTACACAGTAGTCTAAGGGAGATTAGACGAAGGTGAGTGTTCCTAACAGATTTCTGTCTGGATTGCATCTAAATGGCTTTATGGTTGGCTAACTAGATAAAGAACCTAAAATACTGTTTGGTGGTTTCTTGTAGCTTCTCATGTGGAAAATTTGAAATGCCGTGGGGACGCCATAGCTAAGAAAATCAATGACGCCATGAAGGTAAAAGCTGTGCTAAGTGTATCGAGAGGGAAAAGACTGGTGCTTGCTGTCGGTGCCAGGTGTGTCTGGGCTGCAGGAGGATCTCAGGAACTGTTAAGTGGTTCAGAGTGTGTTTGTTAAGCAGCAGAAACACCCAGAGCTCCATTTATCAGGTGCCTACTGTGTGCCACATACTCTGCCTGGCAGGTACCTCTGTGAGCTGTGTGTTCCCCTGGTTCTCCAGTGAGGTTATACTTCAGGAGCTGAGCTGGCAGCTTGTTGGGCACTTTGGGACAATTTGGTGACATTTATGGAGCGTATGGTGTCTGCCTTGCCTTTGCTGTCGTGCTTAACTGTCCTAACTTAAGTTAACTAAGTTAACTTTAACTCTCACACTAACCCAGAAGATGGGTATCTTAACCCCCATTTATGGAGAGAAGACTGAGGCACTGAGAGCCCAGATGTGTTTGTTGCTCAACCGAGTTCCTGAACCAGGATATCTGGCTTCGGAACTTGTTTGTTGTTGTTTCTGCTTTTGTGCTGGGTCTGGACCCAGGCCTGGCATGTGCTCATCATACCCTGTACCCTGAGCTGTGTGCTAGCCATGGAGTTCTGCTCTTAATCACTCTATTACACTACTCCAGCCGGAGAGCCTCAAGGTCATCATCACATGGTTTCAATTGGGACATTTATTTTACCTAAACATGAAAATAAATTCCTAGTACATGGAAATGATTTTAAACTCCTTCAGAACATCTCCAGTTTTGATGTCCATTTTCTGTGGCATTTTTTTTAGTTTATATGGATTCCATGTTTTTCTGATAATTGATCATCTATTGTTTTTATCCTATCCTTGATCCAGAGTTGGTGGGCCAGGTATTCAGTTGACCTCGTTTTTTTGTAAGCAAAGCTTTATTGGAACACAAATGGGATCATTCATTTCCTTCCTGTCTGTTGTTTCTTCTATGTTCTAATAGTGGAGTTGAGTTCTTTTATTTTGGGGACAGGGCCTCACTGTGTTCCACAGACTAGCTTCAAACTCGTTTTAGTCTCCTGAGCACAGGGATTACATTTGTGTATCATCTACAGTGGCTGCCTGAGGTTGAGTTCTTAGGTGCAGAGCCCCAGAGTCTAAAATGCTTACTGTTTCATTCATGACAGTCAGAAGGTTCTGATCCCTACTCTTGATGACCAATATTCCTAAAGCATGCTCCTCAAAGAAGCGGGATTTCAGACTTTAAATTCGTAGCTCTGAAATTCTCTTACCCCTGTCAAATTGAATATCACTAACAGTTATTGTAGGAATGAGCCATATCTTTTAGTCTTAGCTTTTAGTTAAAATTCCTCCATTTAAGTAAGTATTTTAAAATATAAAGTCAAGTATCCATGACCCCAAGAAACCAGGTCTCAGTAATAGACTTGATCTAAAGAATTGCAGGGCAGCAGGTCCAGGTCTGTGTATAGTGTCTTTGTCTGTGTGTTCACCTTCCAACCTGAGATTTTCCTTCCCAAGGCTTTGCCTCTGCTAATCGAACAAGGAGACGGTTTTTCCCAGGTCTTAAAGATGCAGCCTGTCATCCAGCTGCAGAGGATCAACCGGGAAGTCTTTTCCAGCCGTTCCAGGAGAGCAGATACCAAGCCCGACAAGTCTGTAACACAAGTAGAAACCACACCAACTGAGACTGCAGCCAGGAAAGCCTCGAACATAGTGCTGAAGAGAAAGCATGTCCCAGACTGCTCCCAGAGACAGCGCTACCCGCTGCGGCCGAAGAGAATTGATCTGGATGTATGAGCTCTGTTTGTTTGGGAATTGGAAGTTGGTGCTCTCAGCATCCAGGTCACGGTCTGCTGCCCGGGGGACTTCATTGAAAGTAACTGTGACTCTGTACAGGTGCAGTGCACCGTTCTGCTTGTCCTGGGCTGGGTCTCCCTCTGCGGTAGGGAAAAAGCCTGTGGAGTATTGCACAGACCTGTCAGTGGCCTCAGATGCTATCAGTGCCAGCTGCCTTGCAGCCTTTGAGGCATCCCAGGGGACATGCTCTGAGGGGTTTTCTTGATGTGCAGCTTTCTCTATGTGTGAGGTCATGAGGTAGTTCTTGGAGGCTTGAGGACTGGTGTTGGCTCTGCACAGCAGCCTGCTCGTTGCTAGTCCAGTTCATCAGAGGAGCGCACAGAAGATGGGCCTGGCCTTGGCTTTGTTCCATGGGCACTTAATTCACAATTTTAGGGTTTTGTTTTGTAAGATAAAGGAGAAGGCTATTATTTGTGTAGGAAATTAATTTTTTTTGTCTGCCTGTTTTCAAGACAGGGCCTCTCTGTGCAGACTTCACTCTGTAGACCAGGCTGGCCTTGAACTTAACAGGTTCCACCTGTCTCTGCCTCCTGAGTGCTGGGATTAGAGGTGTGTGCCACCATCGCCCGACTGTGCAGGAAATATTCTTAAAAAGAAAACCTGAGGCTGGAGCCTCTGTTTCTTCCCTACGTACGCTTTCATTTCCATAGGTCTTTGAACATAATTTGTCTGGGAACTGATAGTTTCTTTTAAAGTCCTCATTTCTAAATAGATCCTTCCAGTTCAAAGTGTATATAAATTAGGGTTGATTGGCATGCTCCAGTTAAAGACATTTGTTATCCAATATAACATCAGACCTAAAAGGGGTCTCAGCAAACTTACACTCTGAGATTTGGCCACAGCCTCCACAGCCTCTTACGTTGTGTCTCTTACATGGTACATTGTAGATAGGGCCTGTAGCTTGCCACCTGTTTCCTTTCTTGGTGATTATACACTTTTATCCATTTTCAGAGAAATTTACTAATCATGGCTTGGAAAATCTATATTGCTCTTGCTCGGTATGTCCTAAAGATCATAAACATCTAGGTTTGTCTGGTTTTCTCGATTGGAAAAGCCTTATGGTGAGGCCACTTTATGGGACTTGTAGATTCTGTTTTACTGTTAAAATTTGAGATCAGGGCACTGGAGAGATGGCTCAGAGGTTAAGAGCATTGACTGCTCTTCTAGAGGTCCTGAGTTCAATTCCCAGCAACCACATGGTGGCTCACAACCATCTGTAATGAGATCTGGTGCCCTCTTCTGGCATGCAGGCAAACATGCAGGCAGAACACTATACATAATAAATAAAATAAATCTTTTTTTTTTAAATAAAAAAAATTGAGATCAGTATATTCATACAGAGCAATGTTTATTTTTATTTTGTTTTTAAAAATAATATACAAAGACCAAAATCTTGGCACATGCTTTCTCCAGCTAACAAGGCATTCTTGGTACCTACTTTAGTAGGACAGCAGGCCGGCACTCTGCACTCTGGAGTGAACTGACCTTTGCCTTAAAATCACTTTGTGACTTCAGAAGGTGGCTTTGGTTCTGTGCCTTTTGTGGCATTTACGTTCTGTGATTGAGTTCACTTCAGGAGTGCCCAAGCAGGCAAGGCTAAGACACCAGGCTGTGAGGTGAGGCGGTGCAGTATGTTAGGCTTGCACACCAGGCTGTGAGGTGAGGCGGTGCAGTGTGTTAGGCTTGCACACCAGGCTGTGAGGTGAGGCGGTGCAGTATGTTAGGCTTGCACACCAGGCTGTGAGGTGAGGCGGTGCAGTGTGTTAGGCTTGCACACCAGGCTGTGAGGTGAGGCAGTGGATTTCCATTGAGCAAATGCTGTATGGCAAGATGGGAGAATGAGCTTGGAGGAGTCCCACTAGATGGTTCTGGCTGGACTTGACAAAGTCACATTTTGAAAGGCCCCTTTCCACACTCTGGATGTGAGATGGTGCCAAGAGGAGTTTGGAGTGATGAACTTGGTCTGGCATGAATGTGACTTGACCCTGTGACTAAAGCACTTACTTAGTAGTGACCTTTGAGAGGTGTTCAGTCCTAGTGCAGAAGCCGAGTGACTGGGGAACTCCAAGGAGACTGGGGCCCTCTTATCAATGGTAGTCATCTTCTAAGGGGCCCTTTGGTAGAGGTGAAGACGTTTTTGCCTATTGTAAGGTAAGATGTTTGTGTGTGTGGCAGTGGGGGTAACTGTCATCTAGTGAATAGAGGCTGCACATCCTCTGGATGGCTGGCACAACTAACCATCTGCCCCAAGACCAGTGGCACTGAGGTGAGGAACCTGCTGAGGGGAGAGTGGTCCAGTGATGCTGAGGTAGAGGAGCCTGCTGAGGGGATAGTGGTCTAGTGACACTGAGGTGAGGAGCCTGCTGAGGGAGAGTGGTCCAGTGATGCTGAGGTGAGGAGCCTGCTGAGGGAGAGTGGTCCAGTGATGCTGAGGTAGAGGAGCCTGCTGAGGGAGAGTGGTCCAGTGATGCTGAGGTGAGGAGCCTGCTGAGGGAGAGTGGTCCAACAGCATGAGGGGGTGTGATTATTGCAGCTTTCCAACCTCTCTAGGAAGTGCTGTTTGTGTTGGTTGTACTTAACTCTTGTCAAAATATCCCACTGTCAGCCCTCGTAAGACAAAGTGTAACGTATGAAGTTCAAATAAAACTAGACTGTCAAATATGTAATGAAAAAAGCCCCAAATAAAAATGTTAATTCTAATTGCATTTTTATTGAGTTTAAAGGGGTGCATGTTGATAGAGTTAAATGATGTTGTATCTTGGATTTGCTCTTAAGTATTTAAGCAAAGAGAAGGGATAGATTAAGCAAATGTATAAGAAATGTTGATGGCATTGGACCTATGTGATACAACATTTACTTTGCGCTTGGAAATTTTGTATATAAAATATACATATATGTATGTATGTATTTTTAATTTGTTTTGTTATGAAGCAGCCAGCCCCACAGATGAAGCTTGGAGTCTTCGGAAGCCCAGCTCTGTCCTGCAGGCACAGCAGTGTAGAAGCAGCGATGAGTAGGCCTAGGCTGTAACGGGGAGTTACGGCTTTTTAGGCCAAGGGTTAGCGACATGAGAGTATTGAAACTAAAACGACGGGAAAACTGAAAATTTTCTGTCTCTGTTGGAAAAGGGAGGCTGAATTGGAGAGGGTCTTAAAATTCCTTGTGAGGGCTGGAGAGATGGCTCAGCAGTTAAGAGCATTGCCTGGTCTTGTTAGAGGACCCAGGCTCGATTCCTAGAACCCACACAACGGCTCACAACCATCTGTAACTCCAGTCCAGGGCATCTGACGCCCTTTTCTGGCCTTCTTGGGCACTACACACGTGGTTCACAGACCTTCATACAGGAAAAAGATTCATGCACATTTTTAAGAATTTCTCTGCCAACAAAATTTAAACAGAAGGCCAGATCTAGGCCCTGGGAAGAGAGCCCTCCAGAAGAGGCAAATTCTTAATGTCGACAGTTGAGGGCTGGTGAGATGGTTCAGCAGGTGAGGGGACCTGCCACCAAGCCTGGTGACCTGACTTTGATCTCCAGGACCCACATTGTGGAAGGAGAGAACTGACTCCCACAAATTATCCTCTGACCTCCACATGTGTGCTATGTATCACGTGTGCTGCCCCCTACACACACACACACACACACACACACACACACACACACACACACACACTTTCTTCATTTTTGAGATGGTCTTACTATGTAGTCTTGGCCTGGAACTTACTCTGTAACCCAGCCTGCCCTCAAATCCTTGAACTCACAGAGATCCACCTGCTTTTGCCTCCCACATGCTGGGATTAAAGGCTTGTACCAACCATGACCAGCCGTAAAATGTCTTTTAAATTAATGGTTGTGTTGACTTCTTGGTGTGTATAGTCAAGCCACTGAGTGGTTCACTTGAAAGGCAGTGGAATAGGCAATGCGTGTCTCAGAGGAACATAAACAAATATGGCCAGAGCAAGTGCTGTGGTGTGAATGTGGGGTTGCCCAGTCCTGGCATGATAGGTTGAGAGGTGGTGCACACCTTAATCCCAGCATTCTGGAGACAGAAGCAGGTGGATCTCTGTGAATTCAAGGCTAGTCTAGTTTACACAGAAAGGCCAGTCAAGGCTGTGTAGTGAAACCCTGTCTCAAAAAAAAAAAAAAAAGACACCCAACATAGACTTCTGGTCTCCATGTACACACAAGCACACACACAAAAAGAAACAATAAATTCTGTGAAAGCCGTCTCTGGAATTATGTATGTCTGGATTTGTGCTTGTGAGGGCAGTGCTCGCACACACCAGGAAAGGGGATCAGCTTCCCCTGGAGCTGGAGTGACAGGCTGCTGTGAGCCCCCTCAGGCCGGTGCTGGGAACCTGCCCTGAGTCCTCTGGAAGAGCAGCAAGTGCTCTTACCTGCCAAGCCAGCTCTCTCCCTGTATTAGCTTTTTTGACTGTGAATTTTAGTTTTGGTTTTTATGGGGCTCTGTTTCTCTCCCCGACCCTTTGTTTTGTAATAGATTTTATCCTCAAACTCCAGTTTGGGGAGGAGCCTTTCGATAGCCACTGGGGAGTTCTTGGGCGTTAACATTTGGAGGTTTGGCGACATTGGTATATTCACCTGGAACTTCAGGAAGCAATCTGTGTCATGGCTGTCCCTGGGTTGCTAATACCTATGGGGTTTCTCCCCCAGTACTAATGAAATGTCCAACTTCTCAGTGCCCCATCCTCACAGCCTCAGCCGTTAATGACTGTGGCATGACTGTTCATGGACTGAGTTTAAATAATGGGTTTATTGGCAGGGCTCAGTGGCCCACACCTTTAATCCCAGCACTTGGGAGGCAGAGGTAGGTAGATCTCCACGAGGTTGAAGCCAGCCTGGTCTACCTAGTGGGTTCCTGGACAGACAAGAATACAAGGTTGAGACCCCATGTCAAGAATACAAAAGATGAACTTGTCAGTTGCAAGGGACAGAGGAGGTGGAGGTGTACAGGACTGAAGCAAACCACTGGAGAGTTGCCGCAACAGGGACCCTGCCTGTGTGTACCTTGGCTTCCACCTCTTTGACCAATCCAGCCACATCCAAACAGTATTTAAAAGCCATGTTTCTAAAAGGCAAGATATTAGATATTTTACAAGGATTGCTCGGTGTGTGCACGCGTGTGCGTGCATGTCCCCGACTGTGTGGGTGCAGGTGTCAGTGAGCAGTCGTGTAGAGGCCGGAGTAGAACATCCATATCTTCCTCTGTCACTCTACCAATTGTCTTGGACTCTCTCACTAAACCTGAAGTTCTATTTAGGTTGCCTGGCCAAGTGACCAGTGAGCTCCCAGATCCACCTGTCTCCAGCCCTATAGCTGGGTTACAGGCACCCACAGTCATGCCTGGCATTTTACGTGGGTGCTGGGGATTTGAACTCAGTCAGGTCTTGCCTTGTCAGTGCTTTTCCCCACTGAGCCATTACCCAACCCCTAGATTTCCTTTTTCAGCTGGATGGTGGTATTGTGGTTATATGAATGCAGGTCTAGGTAACAGTGCTTATATGTATTTAGATGTGATGACCCAGCAGGAAAATTTGAAAAGTACGATGAATAAGGAGACAGGCTTCATGGCACATGCCCATAATCCCAGCACCTGGAAGACTGAAGCAGGAGGATTGAGAGTTTGAGGCCAGCCTGGGCTGCCTGGCAATGCACTCTGTGTGTGTGTCACCCCTTACACACATACGAAATAGATAAGACTAACGTGACAGCGTTAGCTGTTGAGTCTCGAACATCTTTCTACGTTGGAAAGTTTTATACTAAAAGTTTGAATTAAGTAGTCATTTTTCTTTTTTGTTTTTTTCAAGACAGGGTTTTTCTGTATAGCAGTCCTGGCTGTCCTGGAACTCTATCTGTAGCCCAGGCTGGCCTCAAACTCACTGAGATCCACCTGCCTCTGCCTCCTGAGTGCTAGGATTCAAGGTGTGTGGCACCACCGCCCAGCTGAGTAGTTTTTCATGTGAGTGAGTTCCTTTACTCCACACTCAGTGACTCCACAGTCGTGGTTCAGGGGGTGGGTGAAGATCTCCACCTGTGCAAATATCTCCCCACCAATCCAGTGGGTTCCTGTCCAGGACATCAGTGCTAGCCGAGGACCTCTTGGGGAGGAAGTAGGATGTGAGGGAGATAGAGTTCCCTGCACTTTGACCTCCTGAGGGAACGTGGGAGTGAAACTCAGACTTCAGCAATTTCTGTGGAATCAGATGTTTGCAAGAAATGGCTTCATCTGTTTCCAGAAACTGCAGGAGAGCATTAAGAAAGTCATAAACAAACACAGCCCCTTGCCTGGGGTGATGGACTCTGTGTCCCCAGCCAGTCCTCAGCCCAACCCCAGCACCCCCAGGCTTGCCCTTGCTGGGGTCCCCAATAGAGTGAAACAGGCATGTCAAGGTACGGCAGCAAAGGGACTGTGACCAGCTTCACCTGGTGTCATCCTTGAAAGGGGCGCCCCCCTAGAGATCTCACCCAGTGCTGCGTGAGACCACTTAACATAGCAGCCCAGTATCCGAATCCTCAAAAAATACGAATTTCCTAATGAAATTCCCATTTTCTTTCATGCCTCCCTGAAATCTGATTAAAATGTTCTATGGACAGATTTGCTCCAGCCACTGGGTCTCCTGTTCTTTCTCCTCTGTTTGTTCAAGATAAAAGATGGCTCAAAGAATGAGAGATGTTAGGTGGGGGAGGTCGTTAACAGGCAGTGTGAACTGGGCTGGGGATGTAGCTAAGGGGTACAGCACTTGCCTAGACTGCTCAGGGCCCTGAATTCAGCTAACAGCATTGTTTAAGCAGTGGATAGGTAATAATGATTACTATGTTGTCCAGGCTGATCTATTGGTGTTTTTATGTTTGAGACAGGCTCTCACTGTGTAGCTCAGGCTGGCCTCAAACTTGACATCTTCCTGTCTCAGCCTGCTGAGGGGTTACATGCATGTGCCACCCCCCACTCTAGCCTAAGGATGATCTCAATCTCCTGGGCTCCAGTAATTCTCCTGTCTCAGCCTCCCAAGTAGCTGGGAATACAGACATGGGTCGCTGCATCTAGCTAAAATCCACCACACCCCAGAATTGTACAAAAATAGATTTTTATAACCATTTCAGTTTGAGTTTTTGTTTGTTTTGTTAATTTTTTTAGGAGACAAAGTCTCATTCTGTAGCCTGAGCTGGCCTAAAGCTCACTCTGTAGCTTAGGCTGGCTGCAGACTATTGGTGATCCTTTTATTTAGTCCTCTGAGTCTGCGAATACAGGTGTGTGCCACTGTTAACGTTTGGGGGTCTAGATTGGGTAGTCTTCTCTGCCAGTTAAAGAGTTAAAAGGCAGGGACTCTAGAACACAGCTGGCAGCACCAGGGAGATCTCAGACGCGGCAGGCATAGTCACCGGAGGAAGCCTTTATTAGAGGTGAGGACACACAGCAAGACGCACAGGGAAAGACCCTCTGCTTTGCAGAAGGCGGACTCCTGAGCCCTAGATCCAGTCTTTCCTTGAAGGCTGTGGATTTTAAGGGCCTTTGAGGGGCCTTCATCCCCTAGATGAAGAAAGGGAGGCTGATGACCCATGACTTTGAAGAAAACATGTCCTGATCCAGCCTTGAACTTTAACCAGTCCATGACAGCAGTCCACTGATGGTGGGGAGGCCCACCAGGCTGTTGATCAGGAACAACAGTGTGAGTGTGAGGAAGGGGCCAGAAATTTGCCATCTTTACTATGGATTTGTGGCCCCCCTTTCTATATAACTCCTCTGAGGGATCTGTCCAACCCTTAGTCCCTCACCACTACACCTGAAAACTTATTTTCAATTCTGTGGGGCTAGAGAAGGCCTTGGGCACAATGAGCAAGCCTGCCGCTGAGCTCAGGCCCAGTCTGTATTACCAGTGCATTCGCTGAAGGGGACAGCAGGGTGTCCATGGTTCCCACACACTAGGTGGGTTTTGTTTTGTTTTTTTTCTCCGTGTGCTAAGATCTGCTCTCATCCTCAGCACCCCCTGAGGTGGGGCAGCATCACCCCCACTGTCATGTGGAGCCGTCCCAGTATATATACTTTGAGAACGTCATGCTGACTTCCATCCACTTTCTGGGCTAAGCCTGCTCCCTCCCAAGCCTACCTGGGGCAGTCTCGGGAACTGTGAAGGCTGGCTGGTACAGGCCCTGTGAAAGATGCAGTGTGAGCCCACGTCCACATCTACAGAAGCAGACTCCTCCATCTCCATCAGCCCCATCTGACACCAAAGACCCAGGCCTGGTGGCCTTCTAATGATGCCTCACGTCAAGTCTATTTGTAAAATTTAATTTTTACATGGTTTTCCCGCAAGTATGTATGTATGTGCACCATGTGTGTGCAGTGTCCACAGAGGCCAGAAGAGGGGGGTCACAGTTCCACCCCTGAAACCGGAGTTACAGGTGGTTATGAGCTTCCATATGGGTGCTGGGAACTGAACGCAGGCCCTGTGCAACAGCAGCTTACCACTGACCATTTCTCCAGCTCCACTCCATTCTGTTCATAAGAGATCACAGGCCAGCCCAGACTCAAAATTGGGCCAGGCGGATGTAATTGGGTGTTTTTACTCTTTGGGGGTCCACCACCCAGTTCCCCCCAAAATACACGGAGACTTATTCTTACTTATGAATGCCCCGTCTTAGCTTGGCTTGTTTCTAGCCAGCTTTTCTAATTTAAATTATCCAGTTTCTTTTTAATTATGTTTGGCCTCTGGGCTTTTTTTTTTTTTTTTTGGTTTTTTCGAGACAGGGTTTCTCTGTGTAGCTTTGTGCCCGTCCTGGAACTCACTTGGTAGCCCAGGCTGGCCTCGAACTCACAGAGATCCGCCTGGCTCTGCCTCCTGAGTGCTGGGATTAAAGGCCTGCGCCACCACCGCCCGGCGGCCTCTGGGCTTTTTACCTTTCTTTATTCTATATATCTTTCCTTTTTATTCCAGGGCTGGCTGGGTGGCTGGGTGGGTGGGTGGCTGGCTGGCTGGGTGGCTGGCTGGCTGGGTGGCTGGGTGGGTGGGTGGCTGGCTGGCTGGGTGGCTGGGTGGCTGGGTGGCTGGCTGGCTGGCCCCCGGCTGTCCTCCTCCTCTCCTCTTCCCACTCTCTCCTGACTCTGCTCTCAATTTCTTCTACTTACTCTTTTTGCCCGCCAGCGCCCTCCCCCCATCCTTTCTCCTGCCTTGCTATTGGACATTCAGCTCTTTATTAGACCAATCAAGTGTTTTAGACAGGCACAGTAACACAGCTTCACAGAGTTAGACAAAAGTAACATGAAAGAATGCAACACATCTTTGCATCATTAAACAAATGTTCCACAGCATAAACGAATGTAACACATCTGCAACTAAAATCCCACAACAGGCAGGGAAACACACAAAGGCATCCATTCTGATGAGTGGCTCACTGTGGCCACCGGATTCATGGTCCTTTACAACAGCCTCAAAAACTGACGCCTGGAGACTAGGACCAGAGAGATGGCTCAGTGGTTAAAGCATTGCCTGCTCTTTCAGAGGACCTGGGTTCAATTCCCAGCACCTATAAGGTGGTTCACAACTGTCCAAAACTCCAGTTCCAGGAGATCCAACACCTTCTTCTGGCCTCTTCAGGCACCAGGTGTGCATGTGGTACACATACATACATGCCTGAAAAACACCTGTGTGCATAAAATGAAATAAAATTTGAGAAGGTCAGCGTAACCCCCGCAGTCCCTTCACTCAGTTGTATGACTGCCAGCACTCGGGAGGCTAAGGCAGGGAGGTCAGAAGTTTGAGGCCAGCCTGTGCTACCTAGTGAGACTCTGTCTCACAATAGCAAAAGACAAACAAAGCCCCCCAAATCTCACTGAGACTCCATCCCCTGCACTCAATGCATGAGCCCCACGGATCCCTACGCAGTCACCTGTTGAATGAACACGCGTGAACACGTGAGCAGCTTCCCGCTGGAAACAGCAGCTCAGGTTTGAAGGGCAAAGTGTCCACAGCTCTCTGTGAAGTCACATCTGCAGGGGCAGCCTTGCTGGTCTGATATGCTGGGGGTCATCCCATAACCAGTTACATGCCATCCCGCCTCTCGGGAGGCCGTCATCTATGATTAGGGCCTTTCTGTAATCCATTTGAAACACACAATGAGCCAATGGATAGGCTGCAGAATTTACCTTCTGTGGATGCTCTAGGAGGGGCTGGTCACATACAGCACCTCGAGGGGCCCCTGTCCAGTTGGTCAAGGAGGACGTCCTAGAAGCGGGTTTCAAGATCCTCTTGAATAATGGGAGAACACAACGCTCGCTGTGGGTCTTTGGGGAAGGAGGTGTGAGCTCGACCGAGTAAAATAATGAAGTAAAATAAAATCCAGAGAGCCAAGAGCCAGACAACAATAGGAAATAATGAATGAACCTCCTTCCCACAAGAATGGAAGGCCACTTGGGGCAAGTATTTTTGAGAACTGTCCAGTCACTTTCTCCAAATGTTTCATGGCATCAGGTGCCTCAGCAAAGGCTGGGCTCCCAGTAGGGGACCCAGCCACACTGTCAGCACTGCCAGGGCTCCCAGTGACCCATCCACAGCACACAACCTCCCAGCTACTCTGCCTGGATTCAGTTTGAGGCCCCAAGTAGCCAAGGCTGCTAGCTCTCAGCTTCTCTGGTACCCAGGGCACTACATTTAGAAGTGGCTTGCAAAGGAATGAGGAAGCAGGAGGCAGCAGATAAACTTCAGCTTCCTGGAGCTTTCAAGCTGCCCCTAAGAAACCAGAGCTTCTTTGAGATGGGGGGAGGGGTAGGGAGAGGTAGGGTGGGGCTGTATCCCAGGCTGTCCTGGAGGTAGGGGTAGAGTTAAGTCGTTTATCCCTGGCTGGCCTGGGACTCATTATGTAGCTGAGAATTACCCTTGAAGTCCTTGTCATGACTGTCCTTGGCAGGCAGGGCTGCACCTCAGATGGCTTATGCTGTGCCGGGGACTGAACCCTGGGGACGAGCACACCAGCTGTCCTTGTCAACCGGATACAAACTAGAGTCACTGGAGAAGAGGGACCCTCAGCTGAGGAATTGCCTCCATCAGATTGGCCTGTAGGCAAACCGGGGGGGGGGGGGGGGGGGGGGGCATTTTCTTGATTAGTGATTGATGGGGGAGGGCCCAGCTCACTGTGGGCGGTGCCATCCCTGGGCAGGTGGTCCTGGGTGCTATAAGAAAGCAGGCTGAGCAAGCCAGTAAGCAGTGCTCCTCGTGGTTTCTGCTTCAGTTCCTGCCCCAGGTTCTTGCCTTGGCTTCCCTCAACGATGGCCTGCAGAATGTAAGATGAAGTAGACGCTCTCCTCCCCGAGTTGCCTTCGGTCAGTGTTTTGTCAGGATGCTAGGCAAGCCTTTTCCCAGCTGAGCTATGCCCCCAGCTGGTGGCCAGAGCTCTCGAAGAACATGGTCCCCAGGCACGTCCTTTGCTAGGGCACCCATTCCAGGAGCCCCTGGGTCCTGGCCTATTCGTTGTAACCAGGCTTTCCAGGACGTCTGGGAGGAGCCTTGGCTGGAAACAGGAAATCTATATTTTTCCTTCTTGATCCTCCGTTCACTGAGAAGCTGGCCAGTTCTGGGAACTGCCTGTGTGGTTCTCTGTGGCTCTTACTAGGAAGTTCATGCTTCAGCCACGGGCTGTAAGGGTTAGCAGGAACTGGCCACAAGATGATCCTAAGCCAGGTCAAGAGGGTGAGCCTGAAGTCAGCTCAGAGAACCCGCCCTAAGTCACTGCAGGCGGCTCCTCGATTTCACATAGAATTGGATACTGGGAAAACTTTCAGCTACATGTTTGAAGAAGTACAATCGGGAAGGAAAGAGAATGATAAATTTCATGACCAGTCTTGCTCAAATGCATGGAAAAGCAAATTGAGACGATGGGTGAAGGAAGCTTGAGTTTACTAGACAGGAAAAGTAAACATGATTGACAGGACAACAAAATCAGCCAGGATGTAGAACTCAACTGGCAGCACTGATGGAGAGACACAGCGGCTAGGAGCACTGACTGCTCTTCCAGAGGACCTGGGTTCAAGTCCCAGCACCCACATTGCGGCGGCTCACAAATGTCTGTAACTCCAGTTCCAGGAAATCTGATGCCATCTTCTGACCATCAGGCATGCACGTGGTGCACACACATGTGTGCAAGCAAAATAAGTCTAAACATTTTTCACAGAAGATAAAAATAAGGCAGCGCTCATCATAAATTTAAAGAGATGACAAATCCCTAAAATCAAGAAAAGCTTGTGTACTTCATGACTTCCTGGTATTTCTATGGTGATTACTTCCTATCCATATCTAACTTGCTTTGTTTGTACTGACAACAGACCTAGGATACCTCATTCCACAGAGATGAAAAAGATCATTCAGCCCAGGTAACTGCATGATAATTTAAGAAATATCAGCTAATTTTTTATACTCCATAAGACGTGTGTGTGTGTGTGTGTGTGTGTGTGTGTGTGTGTGTGTGTGTGTGTGTGTGTAGGGGTAATGTTGTGTGTGGGAGTGATGTATGTGTGTAGGGTAATGTCGTGTGTGTTGGATAATGTCACGTGGGGAGGTAATGTGTGTGATGGTAATGTCGTGTGTGTGGAGTAACATCATGTAATTTTTAAGAGGTGGCAGACTTGGAAAAGTCCCTGTTAATTTTTTTTTTTTCAAATATCTCAGTTGTAATTTTCAGGACATTCATGGTTTCTTGTCCTGTGATTCATGTTGAAGTTCTTAGAACTGATGTTTAGTTAATTAGTCACTGGTGTCCCCGGGACAGTGGCTCACAAGCTTGGTGTCATCCTCACTCTTGAGAGAGGGTTCCAGGTGACAGCAGGAAGGACTGTCAGTTCTTGTGTTTTTACAGCCCCCTCTTCCTTGTGACTGGACCAGCCAACAGTCCAATCAGCACTGATCTTCTCTAAATGGACTGTTTTCTCTTGCATAATCTGAGGTTTCTCGTAACTGGTCTATGGGTATGATTGTTAATCCCTGTGGTTATCGCTTTTTATATTTCCTTGGTTTCATACATTTAAATTTTTCAGTTCTTTAATATGTAAACAATTTAGAGGGATATATGCTATGTCCTTCACAAATGGGCAGATGAATCAGGAGTCTACCTCTGTTAACTTGTTTAATGAAATATTCTAGTGTATTTCCAAGTACACTAGAATATGGTTAAAATACCATCTGCTCAGCAGCCAGGAGTGCTGGCTGACTTTCTAGAGGGCAAGTTTGATTCCCAGCACCCGCACGGTGGCTCACAACCATCTGTAACTCCAGGTCCAGAGGATCCAACAGCCTGTTCTGGCCTCCACAAGCACCAGGCACAGACATACATGCAGACAAAATACTCATACACTTAAAACAGTAATAACAAGAAGTTAAGTCATAGTCAAGCTTTTTGAAAAGTGTCACTCACGTTAACAAGAAACACACAAAAAGACTAGGAGGTACTTTACACTCGTGTGTGCTGTTTGTATTAAAGTCCTGGAATAGCAAGCTCTGTTTTGAAGAGTTGTAAACAAGAAGGGACTCTGACGATAACCAATTTCTGTTTGATGACACAGAATTTTCAAAGTGGATGTTTGGTTCAAATCTGACTTCCCTCCACCACCCACATAATTCTGGTGCTGGGATGTGTGGGAGGTGTTTTTGTCTTACTAGAACATATGCTGGTGCACAGTTTAGCACAGAGGACAGTGGAAATATTCCTGGAGGTCATACAAAAAAACCTGTCTCTACACAAACGTGTCTGTAAACCACATACATAGATTTCCGTGTGTAAACTTCCCTGGCTAAGCCTTCCTCTTCTGGGGCTCCTCAAAATGCTTGCACGCAACACTGATAGAATCCAGGGAGTTAAGGAATGATGAGTTGAAAAGAGACAATGGTCTTACCCATTTGTGGTTTAAATCTCTCCTTTTTACAAATATGTTAACCGCTGGAAATGGTCCCCACAGGCTCCTGTTTGGAATGACTTCCCCAGTGGGTGGCGCTATGTTGAGACGCTACGGAACTTTTGGAAGGTAGGGTCACAGTGGTGGGACTGAGTCGCCAGGACTAGGCCTTTGAAAGCTGTGGTGCCTTACGTTCAGGTTGGTGTTCTCTGTTTGCCGTCCAGTCGGTCAGCAGTGCCGTGAACAATCTGCTGCCATGAATGCTCTATATCTTCTGTGGCATGACTTGGAAGCTTGGAGACTAAAACAAGTATTTTCTCCCTTACTTTTTTCCCCCTTTCCTTATTCCATTTTCTGGTCTGTGTTTGTGGTGTGTGTGTGTGTGTGTGTGTGTGTGTGTGTGTGTGTGTGTATCAATGTTTGCATGTGTGGGAGCACACATGTGTGGGTGCATGTGAAGGCCTGAGGTTGATGTAGAGAATCAATCTTGATCACTCTTCCACTGAGTGATAGGGCTAGTCTCACTAGCTTGCTCTGGGGATCCCCCGTCTCTGCCTCAGAAAGCTGAACCTCCAGGTAGGCCACCACAGCCATTCTGGGAATCTGAACTCCAGTTCCATGGCTTGTCTCTCACTTCACTCTAACCACTGAGCCGTCTCCCCGGGCCCCTTAGGTTGTTCTGACAGGCATTTTGTTCACTGTGTGGCAAAAATGACCAATGCATTCATGAACACATATCACCAGGTGAGCACAGGCAAGGCCCACTCTGGGCCAGGATGGGCCTGTGGTACTGAGGCGCAGTGAACCTTCCATTCAACACGCTCCCTGCAGCCTGGCCTTGGCCTCCACCAGCTTCCCAGGTCTACCCCAGCTTTCCTGGACCATGGCCCTCACCTCCTGTGTCTCCTTGTTGCTTCCAATTTGTTCTTAAGATTTAAATATCCCGTTGCAAATGTTACGCCATGGCTCAGGACACCCACAGGCCCGTTTTGGATGCTGGATCTCCACTTGGTGGCACTATTTTGTGAGGTGACCAACATGACCCCATAACAACTTAAGTCAGCTCATGCCATACCTCTGCTCAGAAGCCTTGAGTTTTCCACTATATTCCAAATAAAAGGTAGCCCTGAATGAAGGGTTTTCACTGCCTCCCTGACCTCATCTCTAGGTGTCCACCCCTCCCCAGGCCACTCCAGACCCAGGAGTCTCCTGTAGTTTCTTGAATGGCCGGGCACTTCCACAAGGCCTTTGCTTCTGTATTGGTGCAGCCCAGACCACGTCCTCCAGGTGTCCCCACAGCCCTGCAGAGGAGCTTGTCTGCTCTCCCTGTTTAAACACACACACACACACACACACACACACACACACACACACACACACACACAACCAGTGCACCCTCTCTTCCAGCCCTTGCTCTTATATGACATCATGAAGCAGAACACATCCAAAGTACTCCATTGCGTTTATGTCGGACTATCTGGACAGCGAGTTCCCTGAGGTGTGGCTGACACAGTGGCCAGTCTCTGGTGAATGCAGTGGTCTCTACCCCTGGCTTTCTCTTCCCTAGCCTCCCCAGAAGCCCACAGGACTGTCTTCTGAGAAAAGCCCTGAGAGGACACTCACCAGAAGGCATTTCCTGAAGAGAGCAGCAACAGTGAACTGCTCACGGGACTTCCAAGCATCTAAGCAGCTTGTTTTGGGAAAGAACCATCTTCTGGTGAAGTGAATCACCCGAGCACTGAGCTCTGACCTACGGCACCCCCCACCCAGCTCTGACCTACGGCACCCCTCACCCAGCTCTGACCTACGGCACCCCCTCAACCAGCTGACCTACGGCACCCCCCACCCAGCTGACCTACGGCACCCCCTCACCCAGCTCTGACCTACGGCACCCCCTCACCCAGCTCTGACCTACGGCACCCCCTCACCCAGCTCTGACCTACGGCACCCCCTCACCCAGCTCTGACCTACGGCACCCCTCACCCAGCTGACCTACTGCACCCTCACCCAGCTCTGACTTACTGCACCCCTCACCCAGCTCTGACCTACTGCACCCCTCACCCAGCTCTGACCTACAGTACCCTCACCCAGCTCTGACCTACTGCACCCCCTCACCCAGCTCTGACCTGTGGCATCCCTGCCCCACCCCAGGGACAGAATCAGGGTCATCATGATATAAATAGGTCGCTGACACATCATACTATGTATCTTCCTAGTTCAAGGGAATACATAAAAAAAGAAAAGAAAACGAAAAAAAGGATATTTGAAGTATTTCTTTGCTTTTTTATATCTCTCCTATTTATTTTTGTTTTGTTTTGAGACAGGGTCTCTCTATTTTGTAGCCCTGGCTGTCCCGGAACTCACTCTGTAGACCAGGCTAGTCTCAAGCTCACAGAGATCCGTCTGCCTCTGCCTCTCGAGTGTGGGGAATAAGGCCTATGCTACCACGCCCAGATTTTTTTTTTTTTTTTTTTTTTACTGTCTCCCTGTGTAGTTCTGACTGACTGGCCTGGGATTTGATACATAGACCAGGCTGGTATCCCAGTCAGAAAAGGGTTGGTGTTCTGGTGGCAAATGGGCTTAGCACTATAACCGCATGGCAATAATACATTATATACATATAATACAATATGCTATGTAATAAATGTGGAGTGTGTAAGGAAGCCTTTTCAAGAAGTTTAAGAAAGCAAATGGAGCCAGGCGGATCTCTGTGAGTTCGAGTCCAGCCTGGTCTACAGAGCGAGATCCAGCACAGGCTCCAAAGCTACGCAGAGAAACCCTGTCTCCAAAAACAAAAAACAAAACAAACAAACAAACAAACAAACAAAGCAAAAGAGAGATGGTAATTCCAGGAGCTCAGGGATGGCTCAGGGGTAAAGAGAGCTTGTGCTGCTCTTAGAGTAGACCCAGGATCCATGCCCAGCACCCACGTAGTGGCTCACATCTATCCATAACTCCATTCCAGGGGGTCTGACACCCTCTTCTGGCACCAGACACTCATGTGGTGCACAGACCTACATGAAGGGAGAGAAACTATCCCAGGCCAGGCAAGGCGGCACATGCCTTTAATCCCAGTGCTTGGGAGGCAGAGGCAGGCGGATCTCTGTGAATCCCAGGCCAGCCATGTCTGCAGAGAGTTCTGTGATCACATCAATAGACTATGCTGATACAAGTCCCTGGCTCTGTGGGAAGCACCCCCAGAGGACTTAGAATGTGGTATAGCTTAGCAAAACAGGAAAGGGGCATTGGCAAGAATGAAAGCTTGGGAGTACACTGATATGTCCAGGAATTCTTCCTCCATTCTTAAACATGTGTGAATGAAACTCCTGAAAGCCATGACCATTTGCCCCCAAAAGGTGCTTATTTTGTTAGTCTTTTGCTGTTTCTCAGATCTTGTCTTGATATGTATCTCTAGCTAGCCTGGAATTTATTGTTTAGCCCAGGCTGGCTTTGAACTCATGGAAACCCTGCCTCAGCCTTCTGAGTGGAGGAACTGTAGGCTTTCGCCACCACACAATTAATAGTCACATTAATTTTCAAGAACAGAGGTCCTGGGCTGCCCCACAGAGTGCTGGGTGCTGTGCTGTGTGTGCCTTCTATATACTGTGTGAGATGTGATAGTCTCTGTGTCTCTCTCTCTCTGTCTCTGTCTCTCTCTCTCTCACACACACACACACGTTATGTTGTTGATGGAATGGGGTCAAAAACTGAAATCTAGGCAGAACACCCAGTGTGGAAAGGCTCTGCTGGTTAGGAGAGGTATGCGGACACTGTCCACCTTCCAACCTACTAAGGCACACAACATTCTCCACTCCTCTCCTGCCTGAAGTCAGGCAGCCAAGCTCAAGCAAGCTCCTCTCTTAAATGCTAGCAGAGAGCCATGCACCCTGGGCTGGGACTCAGAAAGGCTACCTCCCCTACTGCCCAGAAACCAGAAGGCCAAAACGAACACCCTAGGAAGGCCCCTCTTGTCTGGTTCCCACCCGCCCCCCAGCTCGCGGTTAGCTTTCCTCCCCTATGCTCAGACCACAAACCTTTAACCGCTAGTTTTTTTTTTCTTTTCTGGGCACAGTCATCTTGACTTCGCATTTTTTAAAACTGGCAGGCAGGTGAATAGGGGTGCCTGCGCTATGCCTCTACCTGGTCTGGCATGAACCTTAATCTTGAAGAAGCCAAAGTAGCTGGTTCATGGAACCTTAGCATGGTCTGCCCAGATCCCCGAGTGAGAGACGACGGACCTCTAGCCTGGCAGAGACATTCTTGGGAGCGTTTCTTGGTTTCAGCTCACAACCTCCTCTTCCCCCCAGCCCCATCAGAATTCACCCTCGGAGTCACCCCGCCCCCTCCCTCCTACTGGACCCGGCGCCGCGGCAGTAGGGAAGCCCTAGGGCGCCGGCTGCCCAGGGAGCGCGGAGGGACCCGGTCCCTGCCCCCTGGCGTCGCGGAGGGAGGGAGTGGTCCAGGTGCCGCCTCGCCTGGAAGAAAGTCCCCCATCGCCGGTGACCCGCTCTGGGACAGGGAAGCCACCAACCCAAGCCACTCACTCCCGCTTCTCACTCCTGCTCCCCGAGAGCGGCCGGAGGTCCCCAGTGGCCGTGCCGCGCCAGTACCCGGTCCCCACCCACCCGGCGTCTCCTCCCGTGGGTGGGCTTCGTGGCTGCCACGTGACTTCCACGAAGCACGAGGCCCCTAGTGGAAAGCAACGACTTGGGTGGGATCCTGGACCCCGAGGTGCGGCAAGAGGGCGGGGAGAGGAGGAAGCGGGGGCGGGGTGGGAGCAGGGGGCGGGGACGGGACCGGACGGGACGCGCGGGGTGGGGAGGCGGGCACGGCGGAGGAGCCGGGAGAGCGGGAAGCGGCGGGGCGGGGCGGCAGGTGCGGAGATGCGGGCGGAGCGCGGGTAGCAGAGCCCCGCGTTCAGGGCGCCCCGTGTGGTGAGCGCGCGGCATGTCGCAAGGGCCCCCGGCGGGCAGCGTCCTGCAGAGGAGTGTGGCGGCGCCTGGGAACCAGCCGCAGGTAGTGACACGGGGGCCGGGTGCGGGGAGGGGAGTGGGGGGTAAAGGCAGTGCTCGACGCGCGTCCCCGCCGTGCGCGTCGGGCGCCTGGGAAGGATGCTGTCCATCCCGACTAGTCTGCGCCCGACACGTGGGTCCGCGCTGCTGGGGGCCACTGCATCCTTGTCCACTGCCGGCGCTGGAGAGAGAGGGCCGGACCTCCGATACTGGGAATTCAGCCCAAAGGGGCGGTTCGTCCCTGCATCCAACCCTCCCGCTAAGGTCGGCATGGGGGACGTGGGACCGTCGGACCGGTCAGCCTGCGGGTGTGGGGTTGTGCCTCTAGTGGGCAGACTCCACCCCCAACGCGGGTGGAAACTCCTCGCCCCCATCCGATCAGTCCCCTCGGCTGTCCCCAACTTTCACAGCTGCACCACAAGAAATTGAGACAGCTGTTGGGACACTTGTTGGCCAGCTAGTTGCTTTAGCAACAACTGGTCCTATCTCCCCCCCCTCCCTCCGCCACATTCCCAATAATATGCTTGACACGTAGTGTCCCAGGGTGACCCTGAAGTGTGAGCCACATAGGTAGAGTAAATAGCCTTGTACCATTTGTTTCGCCTCTCTGAGCCTTGGTTTCCCTATCGATAAATAGGGACCCTATAGCCTGAACTCCTGGTGGTGTTTGCACAGATTGTGTGAGCTATGGAGGATTTGTGTCTCTGTTAAGGTATCTGCTGAGTGGGCAGGTATGATCATCTGTGACAGGTGATAGATTCAGTTTACAGTGACAGATCCTGAGGACAGGCGGCCTGCTGTCCCTTGCCCTGAGATAAAGAGGCATTATTTCCTGTCAAGCACTAGTGAGGTGAAAATCTGTGTATCTCAGGCCAGCCTCAGCCGCAGAGATGACTGACCGAGCACTGTTGGGGGCCCCTATCCCCGGGGCCCAGCAGAGTGTGAGTACATGACAGGTTCCTAGTTAATACATACATTGGAAGGATGGGTGAATTGTCTTTATACGGGATCTGTGAGTGTGTAAAGCTGAAGTTTTGTTGTTTATATGGCCTGTCCCCCTGGGTATATATCGAGGCTCCTTGGATTGCTGGGTGTGGTGATTGATGCAGGCCTATAATCCCTGAGCTAGGGAGGGAGAAGGAAGGTGGAGCATTCAGGGCCAACCTGGGCTACCTGAAATTCTGTTAAAAGAAAAAGAAAAAAAAAAAAGACTACTTCTAGAAGACACATTTGACACGTCTGTGTTCTGAACCGTGTCTCCATGCCACTCCGCTGCTGTGTGTGCTGTCTGTTCGTACCTGTGCTGGGGAGTATACCCTGGGCCTCACACAGGTCGGCAAGAGATCTGTCTCTAAGTTCCCTTCCCATCTAGACACCTTTTGAACTTCATCTTGAAGGATTTTTTTTTTCTCCCGTGGTGTTTCCAGTGCATTTCTGGAAAGCAAACCCTTCCCATTGAATAAGCTCTCACCGTGGTAGGTGCATTTTTCTGCCTGCCCACCTCATGCCACCTCATGAAGAATTTTTGGATATTTGGTTAAGAACTTTCGAGACGCATCACAAATTTGCATTTGGAATAACCCTGACCTCTGAAAGAAAATGTCAGCCAAGCATTGTTCAAGAGAGCAAGCATGTCATCATTGGTGTTCCAGACACTCAACGCACTGGTAGAGTTGTGTGGTTGCAATTAGTAATAAATGCATGGTTATGGTCTGCACAGTTTCAGAAGGACCTGCCAGTGTGTGGTAGTGTAGAGGCTCTGCATAACCAGTTCTAGAGGGCAGACACCCGGTCTTCCCCACTCTGATGGGCAGTGACACTACAGCTCTTCCAGGCAAACACCCTGCGGGGCAGAGGTTTGTGAACGTTGGGTTGGAGACCAGCAGACCTGAGTTCCACTTCCCACTCGCCCTCATGCTGGCCATGATACCTGGAGAACTTCCCTAACCTGAGTTTCTTATTCCTCGTCTCTTAGTATTTTTGTTTTCTTGTGGTCCTGGGTATGGGACGCAGGGCCTCACGTATCTCACACAAACGTGACACCACTGGGCTGCACCCAGGCCTCTTATTCCTCATTTTTAAGTGGCAGTCTCACTGTATATTTCTCAGGATGGGTGTGGAGATTCACATAAAGCAACACCCCAGCACGGATTGGGTGCCCCTTAACAAGGGCCAGCGGCAGCCCCCTGGGGTCGCAGGGGTGCTGTCCATGGTGGCAGTTGAGCCGGTGGAGCTCAGTGAGCAAAGCCGAGTGGACTGAGCATGTCACTTGGCCACATGTCTTCCCCAGAGCCCAGAGGATGATGACAGAAAGGTTCGAAGGAGAGAGAAAAACCGGGTTGCTGCTCAGAGAAGCCGGAAGAAGCAGACCCAGAAAGCTGACAGGCTCCATGAGGTGAGACTGTGGTGAGGGCAGGACCACAGGTCAGCCACCACAGGGACAGCCACCCTGTGCCCTGGGGAGGGGGCCAGTGATGACATCACGATGCTCATTACCAGTTCTACACAGCTGAGGTGCCGGGTCTTTCCAGCCTCTTGCTTTGCTTCTTGATTCATGGGCCTCTTCCCTTCCACCTCAGCCTCGGTGCTTCCCACACTCCATTTTCTCTCCCTATAGAACCAAATAAAAGCCGAGTGTGGTGGCATACACCTGTACTCAGCACTCAGGGAGGTGGAGGCAGGGGGACACCCAGTTTGAGGCTGGTTTGAACAACAGAAAGACTGTCTCAATAAACGACAATAATAGTTGTAAACATTAAAGTGCTGAGGAAGCAGTTCCGCAGAGGGCTTGCCTCGTGTGCAGAAAGATGTCCCGGGTTTGAGTCTCAGCACCACATAAGTCAGGCACAGTGGTGCATGCCTCTTATCTCAGCACTCAGGTGTGGAGACAGAGAATCGGAAGTTCAAGGTCAGCCTTGGCTTTATAGTGATTTTTGACAAGAAAAGAAAAGAAAAAAATACTGGGACTAATGACTTACACCTTTAATCCCAGCACTCTGGAGGCAGAGGCAGGTGTCTCTGTGAGTTCCAGGCCAGCCTGGTCTACAGAGCGAGTTCCAGACCAGCCAGAGCTTTACAGTGAAACCTTGTCTCAAAAAAAGAAAGTAGATAAATAAAAGAAGCTGGGTGAGGTGGCACTTGTTCAGATCAGGAGTTCAAGGCCATTTTTGGCTACCTAGCAAGTTTGACGCCAGCCTAGGCTACATGAGACCCTCTCCCAATCGAAAATAAAAATTGAAAAAGCTAAATAAAATGGCTCTTTGTGCTTTTAATTCCTTTTCAGATTCTTGCCTCATCCTGCGTGTATGGTTTGAATGAAAATGGCCCCTATAAGCTCATCCATGAGACTGCTCAGTATGGAAGTTGGTGGAGCAGTCTGGGAAGGACTAGGAGGCGTGGCCTCGTTGGAGGAGGTGTGTCACTGGGAAGGGGCTTTGAAGTTTCAAAAGCCCACAGCTTTCCTGTTAGCTCTCTCCCTCTCTGCCTTGTGCCTGTGGATCAGATGTCAGCTCCCAGTTCCCGCCCCAGTGCCTGCCTGCCTGGTGCCAAGCTCGTCTACCTCTGGTTTTTGTCTTTGTTTGTTTCGGTATAGTTTGCTTTTTGAGACAGTCTCACTATGGAGCCCAGCTATGGCGTCTCAGTCTTGCCTCAGCCTGCTGAGTACTGTGATGACGGGTGGGTGCCACCACTTTCTCCCCCTTCCCCATCCTCCCCCCCCCCCCCCCTTCTCGGTTTGTTTTCTTTCTTCTTTTCTTTCTTTTTCTTTGAGACAGGGTTTCTCTGTGTAACAGTCCTGGCTGTCCTGGAGCTCACTCTGTAGACCAGGCTGGCCTTGAACTCACAGAGATCCGCCTGCCTCTGCCTCCAGAATGCTGGGATTAAAGGCCACCACTGAGCATCTGTCTCTTGTGGTGGGATGTTTCTCTACTAACTTGGCCTACCATCAGCACTAACGATCAATTCATTACTTACAGGCAGGTCTTCACTTTTGCTTAGGCGTCCCCTTGAGCTCTGCTGCAAGTTCCTTGCATGCACTTACGTGGCAGAATGTGGTCTCTTCACCCTGAGACTTTCTCTTCTCACTACCTCCATAGGTTAGCTAATGGCGCTTAACCACCTTTCTTATCTCTCAAATCAGGAGCCTGTATCTGAGTCTTTTCTCTATTACTAAATACCACAGATTGGGTAATCGACAAAGAAGAGACTATTCCGCCCAGGGTTCTGGAGGCTTAAAAGTCTCAAAATACGGTGCCACATCTACTTGGTGTCTGCTCTGCGCCTAGTGAGAGCTTTGTGCCGTATGGTCATATGGTGGATCCAGGACAGGAAGGCCAGACAGCAAACAAATCAGAGAACTTGCTTCCGTAAACAGCCACTCCCATCATAGCCCAACCATCACTTAATGACTTAATCTATTCACGAGAGCAGAGCACCTGTGACTCGTTTCTCCGAAGTCCTTCCTCCCAATATTGCTGTTTGGGGGCCAAGTTTTTCAGGCCAGCCAGTTGGGGGGCACGTTGAACCATAGCACCATTTATCCCCAGGATTCTGCTTTCCTTGACCTGAGTGTGTAAAGCTACACAATTCCACAGCCAGGGCTTGGAGCTGCTCCCCCTCAGGACTGGTGAGGGGTGAGTGATGTTTCTAACCTTAGCTGTGCACCATTGGGGTACAGAGTTAAGATTTAGTGTAGCTCCCTCTGCCATGCAGTATCCACCTGCTCCCTCCGCCGTGCAGCGCCCGCCTGCTCCCTTGCCATGTGCGTTTCTCCAAAGCCGGTCAGGGCTTTGACAGCTCAGATATTCAGTTGTTAGGAGAGAGGAAAGACTATCTGAGAACTCTCACCACAATCGGAACACGTTTAGACTGCACACACTCCAGGGCTGAGACTCACTGATAGAAACCCACAGCATGGCATACATTGTAAGTGTCCGAGTCTTTGCTGGAGGCAGGAAGGGGAGGCCTGGAGGCCAGGGTCTCCAGACGGGCTTCAGGGAAGGTCTTCCTGCCTTCAGGAGATCTGTAAAACTCCCACAGAAGAATGACAGTACCTTTGCCTCCTTCCTTCCCTCTTGTTCCTAAGGTCCTAAGGGTGTGTGTTGCCAAGTCGCCTCCTCAGGGGACCAGGGGCTCCCCGTTAGTGTCCAGCCCTGTATTCAGACCATGTGTGCCTGCTGCCTCCTCTTGTGCCTAGGTCTGGAACATGCCCGAAGGAAACGTTTAATACATGTTCTGAATGAAGTGGGAGAAGGGAGGTGACTCAGGACCTCATCTAGTCCTGCAATAACTGAAGTATAAACGGAGGGGTAAACTAGTCATAGCAACTGACAAAAGTTTGGGCTCCTGTGCACATCCATCCATACCCAGGTCCCTCCCCTCAAGGAGGTTCCAGTCCAGACCAGAGGTGTATTGTCTTTTGTAAGTGCTGAGTGATCATGTGTACAGAGGTGACCAAGTGTCTTAGACAAGGCTTTTCATGCACCAAAACATAGTAAATCCAAAAACACTTACTAAGCCCTTCCTTGAGTGAAGCATTGCTGTGGAGCCACAGAGAGAAGAGACCTCGTGTGTGTCTCTGGGAAGCATAGGATTCATTTCCCTCTATTGTGGCAGAGAGCCGTTCAAAATGCATTCCACTCTGCTACAGTGACAATGCTGACCGCTGTGTTCACTCTGCAGGCTCTGGGAAGGATCCCTTTCCTAGCTTTTGTCAACTTCTAGGGAGTTCCATGTTCCTTGGTTCGTGGTCTTCCGTCTTCAAAGCAATACTGCCCCATCTCCTCTCCCCGACTCCACTGGACCCACTGGGATGATCCCCTCCATTTCGTGCTCCATACTCTCACCTGCAAAGTCCCTTTTGTTAAATAAGGTTCCTGTTCACGAGTCCCAAAGAATAGAACAGAAGCATCTTTAGGGGTCAGTGCTTTTCCTGCTACTGAAGGTAACTAATGCCCTTACCACCTCATGAGTGCCAGGAAAGGGCATGCAAAGGGCAATTCATCCTCTCTCGGTACCTCATAGCTGACCTTGATAACCAGGTGAACCGGGAGCTCGGGACTAGTGCTGCCTTTACGCCTGCTGTGTCCCTCGTAAAGCCAGGGGTGGTGTGCCCTTGCACAGGGCCCTGAGATGGTCTTCTGCCCAACGTCTGTGTGGCCTGGTCACTATGCCCTTCCCAGAACAAGGTAAATTGATCTGAAGCCAGTCCCCTCGGGAGAATTCATCATTCTCTTCCTCGCCGGGACTAGACACACAGGTGAAGAAAACCACCTCTGTGCATCACCTCTGCAGGGCCCGCGTTGGTGAGAAACTCTGTCAAGTAGGTCAGGACAGTGGCTGCACGTGTAAAAAGACCACAAAGCTGTGGCCCTGGCTTTTCCTCATTAGTTACACCGAAGGGTCACTGGTCACATGGGATATGAGTGAGCAAGATACTGCCTTAGGAAAATGAAAATAAAAGATTGTTTTCAGCTATGGTCAGGAAGACACTCTGTGGGGAATCCCTTCGTGGGCACCTCCCAGCCTCCTTCTGTGGATGCCGTAGCCATGGGGGATCTGTGTTTTATGTTGAGTGGGACATTGATTAACTCCGTATCCTGGAGGTGAGGTGCTGGTGAACAGTGGAGTAGAGTATTGTCTCTGAGACTCAGTGAATGGAGCGCAGAGCAGTTAGCACATCGCTGTAGATCATGGAAACTTCACACCTGCTGAGAAGCCTGCTGTGGGCTTGGGAAAACAGCCACCTGGCAGCTGAAACTGCCTGATACTGTGTGGGGAGTGACCCCCTGACCCGGGCAGGCGCTTCCTTATCCTCCCCTCTCCCAGTTCTGAAGTGCAGAGCAGAACCCTGAATGTTACAGCAGCTGTGGTTGTGTGCTTCTCTTCTATGAATGCCACAAAAGGGAGAGTTTGGAACAAGACTTCAAAATGGCCACTTCTCTCTTCTGTGGCTCTCATTCACTTCACTTGTCCCTGGGCCCAAGATACCTTGGCCTTCCACTTTTGTGAATTTCTTGGCTACTTCCCTCTCTTCCTGGTTGTTCATTATCAAAGCCTGTGGCCTACCCCCCAAGATAGACTGGGCCAAACTGAGGGACTCCTAGAATTTCCCTCAAGGTCATGGTTGCTGATATTTGCAGCAAGAAGTGTCCCTGACCCTCAGTGGTTCACACTTCTGGGACTTTGATCTGTATTTCTCTCTGGACAGCATTAGGCTGAGTCTACATTCCCTGATGAAGCCACAGGGTAGCTGTGCCACACTGAAAGGTGGCTTAGAAGTGGGCCAGGTTTGGCCAGGCACCCAAAGACGTCAGACTGAGAGAGAATTTTGAGTCAGACGAGGGTGGGAGCCATGCCAGCCGCGGGAGCCTTAAATGTCACAAATTGACAGATGAGTTGGGCAATGTGATGTGGTGAGTGTTGTCATGCGGTTGTCGTAGACACTACTGGTGACAGTTCGCACACAGTTTAGAAACTGATTATGACACTAATTTGTACAGTTCTTGCTAATGGCACTGCTTTTCAGATGGGAACTCTCTTTGTTTAAGGGTTGGGACAGACCAACTGTAGAGTCCTGAGATCTCAGTTCTGGTAACTACTGTGGGGAAATCTGGATGACACATGAGTGTTGGAGTTGACCTTGACACTGATGGGATCTCAAGTCTCTGGGCGTTTCAGAGCTTAGCTGTCTGTGTGGCCGTGTCCTCCTGATGCCTCTCCTATCCTTCATGTCACTTATTCCATTCATGTATGTCCTCTGCCTCAAATGACCCTGACCCTGAGACCCAGGATCCCAACCTCAACCTCAGCACAATTGGCATTGGGCCTCATTGTGTAGTGTTGGGTGGGGGTTGGGCTGGGCCCTGAAGGATGTTGAGCAAGATCCCTGGCTTTGCCCACTGGATGCAAGACCACCTACCACTCCGATGTCCTGGCTGAGGACTACTGCTTGATTACATCTTTATGTTCGTTATGTGCATTTGAGTGAGCGTGTGCCGAGTAGGTGCCGTGGCGTCAGGAGTCAGTTCTCTCCTACCTTGCACCTGGTACCCACCAAGTTCTTCTGGGACGGGGACTTGTGTAACCCAGACTGGAATCAGACTCAGTACATAGCTGAGGTTGACCTTGAACTTCTGACCCTCCTGCCTCTACCTCCTGAGTGTTAGGATTACAGGGGACTGAACCAAGAGCTTTTGCAGGCTAGGAAAGCTCTCTACCAACTGAGCCACCTCCCCAGCTCAAGCCACTTGAGTTTTGAGGCCTACCTGGTGTTGGTAGTCATTCCTTCACACATGTTTTGGGGGGCTCTGCTTTGAGAGTGTGGCTTAAATAATTGGGGGGTTAGGGGTAGCACAGTGCCCTCTGATGCTCCCTTAGCCACACTGACTTTGAACTAGAAAGCATGTCAGACGGTGTCTGGATTTGAACCGGTGACCTCTTGATCTTCAGTCAAATGCTCCACCACTGAGTCCACTATAGTCCCTCTTGCCTACTTTTTGGTCTAGGTTAGGTCTAGTCCTCTCTCCTCACCGAGAGATGGTTACATTCTTTGCTTTTTGCTCTCACTTGGTGTTCTGTGGCCGCCCCCTCCCCTCCCAGGGCCTCTTACTTATAAGATTAGTCCCGCCTGGATGTTTTTACTGCTTCTCTTTTTATTTTTCCCTCCTATTCCACCAGATCAGTAAAAGTCCCTCAGCTGACTTAAGAATAAAATTTAAATCCCAGGAAAGAAAGTCCCTGTGGGTAACAGGAAGGGACCAGTGGAGTGGCTTGGGGCACAGAGGAGAATGGGGGTGGAGCATAGATTTGAGCAAAGTACACGGCACACATGATGATGAAATCCATCGTTTTACACAATGGGGTGCTTTCTGAGACCAGACCCCCTGGAGGTGGCAGGTGCAGGGCCTTTGCCAGATGGACTCTGGCGACTTTCAGAGCAGTGGTCTGGGGAAACAGTGGCACCTCAGGGTAGAGTCAGGCTTAGACTCCCTCCTGAGTCCAGAGACAAAGCTCAGAAGCTCTGGGCATCTTGTTGCAGCCTCAGGGACTATAGAAAGGCAGTTTGGAGTATGGAATCCAGTGAAAACTGAAAGTCCAGTGAAATAGCTCACTGGAACTATTCATTTCTGCCTTCTGCCTTGTGCACAGGTGCAAGGCATTGGATCTGGATGCCGAGACTCCAGCTGGTTAGAGGTCACAGCTGGTTAGAGGTCACAGCTGGTTAGAGGTCACAGAAACTAGAGGTAGCCTCCTCAAGGAGGGCCATCATACTGTCCCAGGACAGCCTACAGGAAGGGGAGAGAATTCTGGAGAGGCCTTCCTGCAGTCCCTCTTAGTAACCTGGAAGGGAGAAAGGTTTCTAGAGATGAGGAGAAAACAGATGGCATGGCTGAGTGGTTGCTAGCACACAGGTTGGACCACACACGCTAGCTCAGAAGAGGACGATGTCCAGAGCTCCTGGGGCTCGGCATCTCTGATCTTTAGGGAGAGACATTACTTAATGTAAGTGAGATCCAATGTGTACGTCTGAATGGAACTCAGAATGAGAAATGTGAGACCTATAAGTGCTGTGATCAGGGAAGCCTTCCTGGAGGTGGTGAGCCCATGCTAGACTCACAGAGAAAAGGAAAGCAGTCGGGTTGAGGGGAGCCGCACAGGCCCAGCCAAGGATGTGCGTGTGTCTTAGGGGCTCTAAGGCAGACTTCTTAACTGATGTTTATTAAAAATGATTAGTAATTGAGAAGGTGTGGTGGGGAATGGGGTGGGGTCCGCAGCACAGCAAGTGCCCGGCATACTTGAGTCGCAGTCTGACCAACAAATCAAGCGAGGCGTGAGTGGAAATGACGGCTCAGCAAGATTCAAAGACATCTCAGCCCGGAGGGGACCGCTGATGGTGAGCTACAGAGTACCTGGGGCTGTAGACTTTATCAATGGCCTGGCTTAAGGGGGAGAAGTGCGAGCCAGGTTCCTGGATGACACAGGCTGTGTGACAGTACGTATCCATGAAGTGACACCGTGGAGATTCAGAGTGAAGAGTGGGATTCAGTGGCCGGGGGAAGCCCTGTCCTCAGTCCCTCACAGTCACTCACCTCGTGCACCTGGAGCATGGCTCTCTGCACACTCAGGAAGTCTCCAGTGGCTTAGGTCCAGCATGGAGAAGGACAATCCGTGCATCAGCTCCTGCGTGCTCCTAAGCCACACGCTGCATTTTAAGAGTAACAACTCAGCGAGTCCGGCAGCTTGGAGTGTGTGCCAGGGATGGCGGCCAGGAGGGCAGAGGGGCTAGTAGTCCTGCCCGAGGAACTCGAGGACTTGAGACATTTAGGCTCAGAGAACATCTAAGGGGGAGGGATGAGCTGTCGCCTATCATTTCAAGAACTGAGGTTGCAAGGTACTGAATTCATTCTGTGTGGCTCCATTAGGTAGAGCCCGCTCAGTGGGCGGATGTGGAGGAGTTTTCGATCACTACAAAGAGGATAGAGTATCTCAGAAATGGCAGGGACTGTCCCTTGAAGTGGTGCCCAGCCCAAGATGGATGTGTGAGCTAGCCCTGCGTATGAGAAGTTCCTCCACAGTTTGGGGGAGACGATGAGGAGCTCTTTGATCCCCTCCAGTTCTGAGCCTCTACACCCTAATGCAGTAGAAACAGCAGATGAGTGCTGGAAGGGGCAGCATGTGTCCGTGCACGTATTAGTGCAGTCAAAGGCATGCATTCATGCACTTATTAGTGCAGCCAAAGGCATGCATTCATGCACTTATTAGTGCAGTCAAAGGCATGCATTCATGCATTTATTAATGCAGCCAAAGGCATGCTGTGTCAGCTACTATTCTTGGTATTGGGTGGCCATGAACCCACCAGAGACCTTCAAAAAGAAGGTCAGTGTTGGGGATGAGAGCTGATGGAAATGGGTAGGAGGGACCACTTTGGAGTGATGGAGATGGCCTGTGTCTTAGCACAGGTGTGTGTATGTATAGTTCTGTTACTACTCCCCGAATTACAGACACTTAATATAGACACGTTTCATGTAAATTATACTCCAGTAGTATTGATTGAAAAAGGAAAGCTGTACTATTAGGACCACTTTATTCTTGTGGGGAGACAGAGATCTAAATCCAGTAAACATGAGGGTGACCCAACACCTTGCTACACATCTGAAACCCTAGTACACGGGAGCTAGACAGGAAGACCACAAGCTTGAAGCTAGCCTGAGACACATGGTAAGTACCAGGCTAGCCTGGGATACATAATGAGACCTGTCTCAAAACAAATGGGAAGACTCTCCTATAGCCCAGGCTGGCCTTGCATTCTTGAGCCTCCTACCTCTGCTGCCCAAATGCTGGGACCGCTGTCATGCACCTCCACACCCGTCTACCTGTCCTCTCTCTTGAACAGGAGCATGAGTGCCTGGAGCAGGAGAATGCCGTGCTGCGCAGGGAGATTTCAAAGCTGAAGGAGGAGCTGCTGCACCTGAGCGAGGCTCTGAAGGAGCATGAGAAGATGTGCCCGCTGCTGTGCCCTATGAACTTTGTGCAGCTTCGGCCAGACCCTGTGGCCAGCTGTCTGCCACGATGACATCGCGGCTTGCTCCCCTTTTGTCCAGCTCAGAACCTTGGTTTGCACACCCAAGAGTTTCCCTGCACACCTGTGTCGAGGAGTACCTGTGGCTGTGCCCCTCCTAGGAGCTCTGGGGCCAGCCTGGGCTCAGCATGTGCTCTGAGGGCATCTGCCCTAGAGCAGTGGATCCAGAAGGCCGCCCACAGGGAGGCTGCCCTTTGGAGTCACTCCTCACCCCACTTTGGCAGCTAGCCGGTCCTGTCCTTAGGCAGGACCTTTCATCTAGAATTTGGATAATAAAGATAGTTACCACGTTTCCTTTGTTCAGCTTCTTGGGATGGAGAGCACAAAGAGTCGCTTCTCTGGGAAGGTCATCTTGCTGCAGGTAGGTCCTCTCCTGTTCAGCTCCCCTGCAGCCACATGCATGGCAGATGGGGAAGCACCCTTGGCTATGGCAGAGCATAAGGCTTCCAATAAGTCTCTGACCCAGTTTAGTCCCAGTGGGTGAGCTGGCTGTGACTCACACCTGTCTCATGTGTTACCCAGCCTTCTATCTGGCCCAGCTTACCTCATTTCAGCAGTAGAATCCTGTTATTGTTTTTATTTTTTTGAGACAAGATCTTACTCTGTTGCCAGGCTGGCTCAGAACTCACAGAAATCCCCCTGCTGTAACCTTTTAAGCTCTGGGATTACACCACAATGGTGGCATGTTTTTTTTTTTTTTTTCTTTCCTTCTTTTCAGAAAATAATGATTTTTATTTTATGTATATGTCTGAGTGCATGTCTGTGCACATCCAGAAACCAACACTGTGACATGTTAATAGCAGGAATCCTCAGAGGTCAGAGCAAGATGTTGGATCCCTGGAACGGGAGTAACAGGCAGTTGCGAGCCACTATGTGAGTTCTGGGAACCAAACGGGTCCTCTGCAAGAATAGCCAGTGCTTTTAACTGCCAAGCCATCTCTCCAACCCTGAGAATTTTCCTGGTTGGGCCTCCCAACTGCTCAGCTTGCACATTTTTGTTTTGTTTTTTGTTTTCTCGAGACAGGGTTTCTCTGTGTAGCTTTGGCGCCTTTCCTGGAACTCACTCTGTAGCCCAGGCTGGCCTTGAACTCATAGAGATCTGCCTGCCTCTGCCTCCCGAGTGCTGGGATTAAAGGCGTGCGCCACCACCACCCAACAGCTTGCACATTCTGTAAGTCAGAACAGGGTCAATGGATAGATGGCCTCCCCACAAGTGCCTATTCTTCTCGCAGAGATGCCAGAACAGTGCCAAGGAAAGCTGTGAGAAAGGTCCCAGGAGAGCAGTCTCTGCACCCTTACATCTTCCTTGGACCTTCAAGTTGTGGAAGGTGGACTCCTTTTTTCTTTGTTTTGTTTTTGAGACAGAGTTTCTCTGTATAGTCCTGGATGTCCTGGAACTTACCCTGTAGACCAGGCTGGCCTCGAACTCACAGAGATCCACCTGCCTCTGCCTCTGCCTCTCAGTGCTGGGATTCAAGGCGGGCACCACCACTGCCCAGCAAGGATGGGAACAAGAAGTGGGGAAGAAAGGAAAGGACTTGGTTGTAAGTGTGGATGCCAAAGAAGGAAAAAGGGAAGAGAGGCTGTGCTGGGGAGATCACGCAGCCAGGGAAGGGCTTGCCATGTGAGCTCGGGGACCTGAGTTCCAATCCTCAGCATCTGTGTGAATGGGAAAAGCCAGGTACCTGTGGAGCACACCTGTGACCCCAGCACTGCTGAGGAGAGGCAGCTGGGTCTCTGGAGCTCAGTGGTTAGCAGGCTAGCAGTCTGGCTCAATCAGTGAGTCCCGGGTTTAGTGGAAAACACTGTGTGGGGGGCAGGGAAGAAAGTGAAAGAAGAAAACTGGGGGAAGAGTGGTGAGCAGTGGAGGGAGACATCCCGTCCTGCCCTCTGCCCCCTACATGCATGAAAGCACATGTACACAGGTACCATACACACACTAAAACAATAAAAGTAGGAGAGAAAGAGGAAAAGCAATAAGAGGAAAGAGAATAGATTGATTGTGGCCCTTCCTAGGCAAAGGGCTTGATATTGGCTGCTCCTGCAATCTCCCCTGTCCTGGAAGGCACCCCCCCACTCCCCACCCCACTGGTCTCTAACCAGTGCGAGGTCTAAAGTTGAACAATTCCTTTATGAGGCCTAATAAAGCTAGTGCTAGAAGACAGGGTTTATGTCTGCTGGGAGAACCACAGAATGGTGTGTTTTTAAGTGCAAGAGATGTTAAAGTCATCTTGTCTACCCTTCAGTTTACAGATGAGGGTCTTGGGCACAAGAAGAGAAGTCACTAGTTCAAGAGTGCTCCCTGTTGGGTGCATAGAGTTCAAGAGTGCTCCCTCTTGGGTGCTTACAGTCAGGCCGAGGTTCCCGCCCAGCAGCTGGTCAGGGCAGGCTCCTATTCCTGGAGTCTGAATGTGACATGCTCTTCTGGCAGCAGAATGCTGGCAGGGACTGTGGTTGAGGATAGCCCATCTATGAGGGGTGGACTTATAGCCCCAGAAGCAATCTACGAATTCTGTTGATTGTTTGATAAACATCGCAGATCCACCCACTTGGTTCCAGTGTGTAAATTGCTCTATCTGCCATCAATAACTGTATTCAAGTTAACTTCTGAACTCTGGAGACTTCCTTCCTAGCTGCAGTGTACTCACTGAGGTTGGGCTTGAATTTGAGGAGGCCCAGGTGGCCTCCACCTGCTCCCTAAGCAGTGCTTTGGTAGGCAGGGAACCCAGACAAGGATAGCCCAAGGTGCTGGGAATCGAACCCGCTCTGAGAAAGCAGGAGAGGACAGATGTTCTGAAAACCAAACACTCGCCAAGCTACCTCCACTCTGAAGAAGTGAAAGTCCTGCGTGGTGTCAAGATCTCGCGTCTAGGAGAGATGAAGGACAGAGCACTAGCGGCTGAAGATGGGAATCACCCAGCCTCTTCACTGCTGCAGCAGAGGCATCTGCATGATGGATGCCTCAGGAGGGTCGGCTGGGCTTGGGGGGAGGGGAGGTTGCTGAGCACGGTCCCCAAAGCATAGAAAGTGTCAGAGAGGGAGGAAGCTGGCCCCTCACACCCACACAGCCACACAACTTCCTGTCCGAAATCCTGCTGCATTTTGCATCAGCTTAGCCCTGAACAGCTCGGCGTTTTCAGAGCTGAATTAGGACCCAGTTTTGACCTGGAACCTCGTTAAGAACAGTGACTCTACTGGATAGGAAAATGAAAGACTTGAACCCCCTTCTCTTTCGCAATGATGGGGTCTTTCTCAAATACGCCCTGGGCATATTTACCGACAGGAGGCCGTAGGCTTTGCCCCAGCTACAGCTAAGAGAAAAGGGGCAGCCCCAATACTCACCAACGTGCCTGCCTTCCCGCCACACTCAGGAGGTCCTGGTGGGGTCATCAACGCCTCCCAAGAAGGCATTTAAGAGAGGGAGGGGAGGGAAGAAGGGGAGTGGGGGAGGTTGTGGTGATTCAAGTGTTCTGGACCTGGGGAGGCCCCCCTGGGACCCTCAGAAATGCAGCACACCTTGAAGTGTGAGCAGTCAAGGCCAGACCCTCAATACTGCACTGGTGCAGAGAGGCAGTCACTTCTTAGGACTGCCCATCCAGAAACCACACCACGACACTAACATTGACAGTTTGACAGGACCTAGAATCATCCGGGAGACCAACCTCTGTCCCTGTCAGTGAGGGGCTTTCTACATTGGGTTAATTGAGGTGGGAGGACCCATCTTAAATGTGGCCGCAGGATCCCATGGGCTGAAGAAAACAGAGAAAGAAGGCTGAGCACCAGCGATCATCTCTGCTTCCTGACGCAGACGAAATGTGACTAGATGCTCCGCCTCCTCATCCCTTCCCCGACATGGTGGCCCACCGCCTTTCTTTTATTGTTTTTAAAATGTAAAACTTGCATTTATTAGTTTATTTGTGGAAGGAGGGTACATACATGCCACCGTGCACACACAGAAGTCAGAAGACAACTTGCGAGGTCTCTCCTACCACGTGGCCCCGGGGATTAAAGTCAGGTCATTGGCTTGGCAGCAGACACCTTTGCCATTAAGCCGTCTAACAGGCCCCTGTCCCTTCCTCAACTGAGCCAAAGTCAACCTTTCTCCCCTGAGTTGCTTCTTGCCAGGTACTTGGTCACAGCTACTAGAAAATAAATTAAAATTGTTCCCCCTGTCAGTTGGGGCAAGGGAGATGAGTGTGGCTACCAGCCTCCTGTTGCCCTCACCATCATCATTAGTGACCCCGACCAAAAGCCTGTCTGCAGCCAGTGATCGTGAGTTTAGTGGGACTTCCTTGATGGGCTCCTAGCCTGAGTCCCTTGAGACCACTCACCTGCATTTTTGGGTGTTCTAGCGTGACATTTTCTAGTCCAGCATTCTTAAGAAGACCAGAAATGTCACCACAGATCAGACCGAAGACTACTGGCTCAGAATTCTGACCACAGCCCTGAGGGAAAGTGTGAGGGAGAGTCCAGTGTTTGCATCCTGAAAGGCCAAAGATGTGCTCGGGATGTCCCTGATTCCCCTTAACAACCAGCTACTTGTCTACCTCTCTGTTAGTCAAGACTCCTGGAGCAGGTCCAGGGCCTTCATGCTCTGCTCTGTGCCCAACCCTCCAGGTGCTTAAGCAGTGAGGTCTAGAAAGCAGAGCTGCCTTCTGAACATCTCCAGACTTCATGGAGCTTACTCCAAATCCTTCCTCTAGACCAGCAGCAGGGCCCAAAAGTCCCTTTCAGAATGTCACAAACTCACAAACACACCACAGGCTCCATTTCCCAGGTGGTACCTCTTGAAATGGAGAGAGAAAGCAGTGTGAGAAGCATCAGTGGTGGCCAGTGCCCTTAAAGGACAGAAGCAGAGCCCGGTGTGGAGGTGCACACTTGCAACCCCAGCACTTGGGAAGCCAAGTCAGGAAGATCACCACAAATTTGAGGCCAGCTTGGGCTACGAAAAGTACCAGGCTCCAAAGTGAGACCCTGTCTGAAATTATGACGAAGAAGGGATACGTAGCTCATTTAGCAGATTGCTCATGTCACAGGAACATAGCTATGGGTTCAATCCCCAGCATCACGTGAACCAGGCACAGAAGCATTTGTAATCCTAGCTCGAAGAGGTAAAGGTAGGAGGATCAGTCGTTCAGAGTTAGCTCAAAGTTATCCTCAGCTGTGCAGATTGAGGTTAGCCTGGGATCCTAGACACTAGGTCTCAAACAAAAACAAACAATATTAAGACAAATGAGAAAGCCAGTGAATGTTCTCTAGAGCAGTGGTCCTCATCCTCCCTAGCTCTGTGGCCCTTCAATACAGTTCCCCATGTCGTGGTGACCCTCCATCATAAAATTATTTTCGTTGCTACTTCATAACTGTAATTCTGCTACTGTTGTGAATCATGATATAAATATCTGATATGTGACCCCAAAGGAGTTGCACCCACAGGTTGAGAACCGCTGTTCTAGATGGTTCTTTAATGGCTGCAGTGACTTATGAATGACCTGTTAGCTAGTACTAATCTTTGTTAACATTTTTTTTAATTCTACTAATCCATTTCTCATGAAAATCAATTATTTTAAAAAACAAAAATAATCTGGGTGTGGTAGCACACGCCTTTGAACCCTGCACTTGGGAGGCAGAAGTGGATGAATCACGGTGACTTACCAGGCTAGCCTGGTCTATATAGGGAGTTCCAGGTCAACTAGGATTATATAGTGAGACTCAGTTCAAACAAACAAAACTAACATAAAATTATTAATAATAATTTATGAATTATTGTTCAAATGCCAAGGAGGAACAAGACCAGGAAGAGAAGGACACACACACCTTGCAGGGTCCCTCTTACCTTCATCTTCCCAAACCTTCACACCTGTCTCAGTCTTTCCAGAGGGGGTCTCATGCCTTCCTGATGATGATTTACTCAGCCTGTTGTTCCTGGAATTCTTTATTAAGATTGTGTGTGTGTGTGTGTGGGTTTGGGTGTGGGTGTGAGTGTGGGTGGGTGTGATGTGGTGCTTTAGGTGGACGCCTGCAAAAAAGCATAAAGTAGTCTAGCCACCACTCTCTGCCTATGACTTCCAGGCAGGGTCTCTCGTGGAGGCCCAAATTACTCAGGGTCAGAGACTCTGAGCTTGCTTTACCCAGCAGGGCTGCATAAGGAGATGATTTGGTCACCGGAATGGTTACCAGGTGTTTGGAAGGGTCTACACTTGGCTGTACGGCGTGCTTTGACCCTGCAAAGGGGAGGTTTTTTTGCCCCACCCCTTAGCATCATTATAAAAAGTCCTTTTGAATAAATGGAAGGAGCCGTTGGGTAGTGATCCAGGCCCTCCTGGAGCTATCCTGTGTTTCTTTCTGCTTGTCAACTAGGTCTCTCTAATATTTTCTTGTCCCTCTCTCCTCCTTCTAAGAACCCTAGAAAAGGTGGGAAAGATAGGAGCTGGACTCCCGAGGCCTCCTACAGTCTCTCACTGATCCCAGGGCTCAAATTTTCTCCCCTAGGCTAGCAGCCAGCAAGCTCCTGCATTGCTCTGTCTCTGTCCTCCTTGGAGCTGAGGTTCTGGGCACCAGCATATGCAGAAGGCCCAGCTAGGTGATGTTGAGATCCAAACCCCCATCATCATGGTTACCCAGCAAGTGATCTTACCCACCAAGTTATCTGTGGAGTCCCTGTAATTCTGGGTAAGTGTTCCTGTTGCAAATTAGGAATTCCTATAAGTCAGCCATGAAATTGCTTAAGAACAGGCATGTGATGACAAGGATGAAAGTGGCAGGTAGATGATAGAAGCAGAAATGCGGCCGTCAATCACACAGCACACACATCTCTTCAGTGCTGTGCAAGCGCTGTAAATAGTCATGGTGGTTTGTTCATCTTACAGCTGTTCTGTTTTACAGCATCACTGTCTCAGCCCTTATTGTTAGAGCTTCTTCGTAGCAGGCTTTCTTTTGGACCACCAACCAGCTCCCAAATCATGATACAGAGACTTATTATTAGTTATGAATGCTCGGCCTTAGCTTAGGCTTGTTTCTTGCTAGCTCTTAAAACTTAACCTGTTTCTCATCGTCGTCTATGTTTTGCCTCAGGACTTTTTACTTTTCTTTCCTTCTGTATATCTTACTTTCACTGCTTCTCATGTCTGGCTGGCTGGCAGCTGCCTGGCTTTTGGTCCTGGGTGTGTTCTTTTTCTCCCTCATTCTCTCCTCCTGCTCTCCAAGGGACAAAACATTAGAATGTGAGGGGTTGACCTAAGGAATCTAAGGAAGATATCTGAGGGAAATTGAAGCAGCATTGCCTAGAGGACACTTCTCAGGCAACTGTAGTCACTCAGTGTCTTTGACCTAGGTGAGAACTCTGTCAATTGTACCAGATTTATAGACAAAGGAAAGTAATTCTTGCAAACTCTGTCCTGCCCTCCTCTCTCCTCTCCAGAGCAGTCTCTCCCCATTTGCACATTCATCTCCACATGGCGAATCTGTGAACGTGCTCTGTAGTTCTGCCAGACTGCTTCTCTCTGTGGTCTCTTTAGAACTGGCCACAATTTCTTAACACCCTCACTGCATAATTGTCTCTAGTCAATACAAATTGTAGAACTTGGCCATTTCATGTCAGAATAAAAAGCCAAGATTTGTTTGTCCTTTAAATATTAGTCAATGTACTACATTGTTCATGACATAGGGGCAGGAAAAACACCCATAGGCATCAAATAAAAATAAATCTTAGCCGGGCGGTGGTGGCGCACGCCTTTAATCCCAGCACTCGGGAGGCAGAGCCAGGCGGATCTCTGTGAGTTCGAGGCCAGCCTGGGCTACCAAGTGAGTTCCAGGAGAGGCGCAAAGCTACACGGAGAAACCCTGTCTCGAAAAAACTAAATAAATAAATAAATAAATAAATAAATAAATAAATAAATCTTTTTAAAAATATATAATTTATTTTTATCTTCTGTTCATTGGTGTTTTGTCTGCAAGTATGTCTGTGTGAGGGTATCAGAAGCCCTGGAACTGGAGTTACAGACAGGTATGAGCTGCCATGTGGGTGCTGGGAATTGAACTCAGGTCTTCTGGAAGAGCAGCCAGTGTTCTTAACCACTAAGCCATCTCTCCAGCCCCTAAATAAATCATTTTTAATTAAAAAAGAAAAAAATACTGCTTTTAAAAAAGAAAAAAAGAGCCGGGCGGTGGTGGCGCACGCCTTTAATCCCAGCACTCGGGAGGCAGAGGCAGGCGGATCTCTGTGAGTTCGAGGCCAGCCTGGTCTACAGAGCGAGATCCAGGAAAGGCGCAAAGCTACACAGAGAAACCCTGTCTCGAAAAAACCAAAAAAAAAAAAAAAAAAAAAAAAAAAAAAAGAAAAAAAGAGACAATGACCTTGAACTTCTGATACTTATGCCTTCACCTCCCAAATGCTGGAATTGCTGGGCAGGAGACAAAACCCTTGGCTTAAAGCATGCTAGGCAAGCACTCTGCAAACTGAGTACATCGGACTGAAATGTATTGTTATTATTATTATTGTGTGTGTGTGTGTGTGTGTGTGTGTGTGTGTATGGAAGCCAGGGGTCAACCTTGGATACCCTCAAAAGCCATTCCCCTTGTTTTGTGTAACAGGGACTCTCGTTGGCCTGGAGCTAGGCCAGTTGGTCAGTGAACTCCCAGGAGTCCACTTGTCTGCAACTCTGTATAGTTGGGATTGCAGGTATGTGTCCCAAGCCTGCCTTTAAAAACAAACCAAACCAACATGGCTTCTGGTGACCCAGCCCAGGCCCTCCCGCTTACCTGACAAGCTCTCAGCCCCTTAACATTCTTGTTACTGTTTTAGTATCTAATGATCTCAGTGTCTCTGAAAGATAATTTAGTTCCCCAAACTCAGCAGTACCCAGAAAGCCAGGCAGAGTGTGGATGCTTGAGTGACAGCCCTGAGAGGCAGAGAGGCCCTGGTGGCCTCTCCTGTTCTGCTGTCCTGGAAGCACCACGCAAATCCAGGCCCTCGTCTTCCTTCCTCCTTTGTGTTTCCCCGACACACGGGGGCATCCTTGTGGCAGCCTCAGCTACTGCTTTCTCCAGAGCCTTCTGTGTTCCTGACAGACCTGACCAGATGTTCTCCCCAACCCTTGACTCCGTGGGTCAGGCACAGCCTGTCATTGCTCATTAGATAAACAAATGCACATGTGTCGGGATCCTGACGTACAAGATCTCACTGTCCTCAAGGTTCCTCTTCCAGGGTCTCCCCAAGGAGAGAGAACCTCTCGGGCCTCGAGGAAATACTTGAAGAAATGTTTCCTCTCTTTCCTTCCGGTGTCCCCAATACCTTTTTCCGTTCTTCGAGCACACTGGTGTGTGCACGTGTGCACGCTTTTGCATGTTTGTGCACATACGTGTGGCGACCCAAAGTTGATGCCTGGAACTATCCTCCACTGCTCTTCCACCTTATTCACTGAGGCAGGGCCTCTCAGTTGTGGTGGTATTGTGTTCCCCAAAATATTGTGCACCCTAATAAACTTATCTGGGGTCAGAGAAAAGAACAGCCACTAGATACAAAGGCTAGAAAATGGTGGCACTCATGCCTTTAATCCTAGCATTCCAGAGGCAGAGATCCCTCTGGATCTCTGTGAGTTCAAGGCCACATTGGAAACAGCCAGGCATGGTGACACATGCCTTTAATCCCAAGAAGTGAGTCTTTAATCCCAGGGAGTGATGGCAGAAAGCAGAAAGGTATATAAGACATGAAGACCAGAAACTAGAAGCTTTTAGGTGGTTAAGCTTTCAGGCTTTCGAGAAGCAGTTCAGCTGAGATTCATTCTGGATAAGGACTCAGAGACTTCCAGTCTGAGGAAACAGGATCAGCTGAGGAACTGGTGAGGCGAGGTAGCTGTGGCTTGTTCTGTTTCTCTGATCTTCCAGCATTCACCCCAATACCTGGCTTCAGGTTTGTTTTTATTAATACGACCTCTTAAGATTTGTGCTACACTCAGTCGAACCCAGAGCTCACCGCTATGGAGAGTCACAGTAGTCCTGCTTGCTCTGTAAATCCATTTCCAACTTGAGGGCTGGAATGACAGGTGAGCCCTCAAGCCCACTTGGCACTTTACATGAGTTTCTGGGGACCCCAGCTCTGGTCTTCATGCCTTTGTGACAGGTGCTATGAGCCCTCTTTCAAGCTTGGCCCCTTGCTTCTCCTAGCCCATCTCCCCCCACTTATTTTTTGCTTCATCTTCTGATTTTGCTCTGTCCTATCCCAACCACAGAAACCAAACAGAATCTGTATTTGTGATCAAATGCTTTGAAGGTAGCAAGACCTCTGGCCATTCTCTCAGGATCCGCCGGTGCTGTGAAGAGGCTGGCATCGTTCTGAAGTCACCCTGCAAGGGACCCTCAGAGTGCTTGCTTGGGCCTTCCTGTCTCCAATGAAAACTAGTATTTGGGTTCCCCCGAGTCATCAGAACCCTGTAGAGGATTAGGAAAGAAAAGGCAGGAGATGCAGAAAAAGAAAAGCCCCTGCAACATATCTCCACCTCACCTCTGGGCCACGCTGATGTGCTTGGCGGTCACTGAAGACTGTCTCCAGCTCATTAGGTGAGAAAGTATGGATTCCTGTGTCTTTAAGAACTGAAACCATCTAGAAACAGGATTTGATGCCCCGTAGGAGCCTGGAGACTTCCTTTTTGCTGTTCAAGTTTCATTTCTGGTTATCAGGAACTGAGTGGGGGGGGGGCAGGGCAGTGAGTTGCAGCCACATAGCTCTGCGAAGACTCTGCACTCTGGAGATGAATACATTCTTCTTTCTTTTTGAATGTACCTCATGGTGGCGAAAACAACGTTTGAGAAAGTCCCTGGTTGACTCTGCGCATCCTTTGGATTCACTGGAAGAGGCAAGCACCAGGGCTAACTCCCAGATGCTGGCCAGTTCCAGGACCCCCTCAGACTGACCTTGTTCCACACACCCCTGGCTGCATGGGTGGAGCCCAGTATGGACCTAGTGAGGGTGAGCTCCAGTACCTCACAGCCATGGGACCCTCTGTGGGAAGGAACCACGGGCTCCCTGGTCCAGCTCAGTCAGCGCGCACACTCTTAGGACCCAGGACCTTTGACTTGGTGTTTTCACCACTCGAGTTACCCATGCTCTGCATGTGAACTGGCTGATCTCACTTGCCTGAGGTCCCCACTGCCCAGATCCACTTTCCACACTTTTCTACCCACACTTCTAAAGACTGGCTTTGTGGGAGGCAGCAGTGTGAGACTGGAGGGTGGAGTCTGGGCATTTTTTGTTCTTGCATTTCTGTCCCAAGCCATTGGTGTGACCGCAGCTTAGTTCTTTTAGGACCATGAGCTTTTCCTGGAGCACGGATGGGCTCCCACTGACTTCGGCACATCCTCTGCTCCTTCAGACCTATGGCTTTCATACGGTAACAGCTCCTCACGGTTGCTGGCTCCTCCACAGCCCTCCGTTTATTAGCATCTCTAGACTGCACATGCTCGTTGACAACTCCTGATTTAGACCTTCATCATGTCTAATGCAGGATACCTTCTTCTCTGCCCTTCACTGTCCCTCCATCCACCTTCAGAACCGTCTGCTTAAAAGCCCAGATTGTCACTTTCTCCGGTCCCTAGACAGTTTCAGTTCTTAAAACACAGGTTTCTATATTTTCTCAGCCAGTGACCTGTAGGCAGAGTTTTCAGGGACCACCAACCACAGCTGGGCAGCCTGGGGATGAGATAGAGGCACACTGCAGAGCTTGTCTGAAGTCCAGGTTTGAAAGGGGTTCCTCCAGCTGTGAAGTGTCTCCTCCTAGTGTTTAAAGACTTTTTAAAGGCAGGGGAGGTGGCGCACACCTTTAATCCCAGCACTTGGGAGCCAGGGCAAGGTCAGCCTGGCCTACACAGTGAGTTCCAGGACAGCAAGAGCTACATAGTGAGACCCTGTCTCAGAAAACAAAACAAAATGTATTTTTTAACTTACGTGTATGAGTGTTTTGCCTGCATGCATGTGAGTATTCCATGGTCTTCATGGAAGTCAGAGATGGCATCAGATCTCCTGAAAGTGAAGTTACAGACACTTGTGAGCTGCCAAGCAGGTGCTGGGAACTGAACCCGGGTCCTCTGCCAGAGCAGCCAATGCTCTTAACCACTGAGCCATCTCTCCAGCCCCCTCATCTTTCTTCTCCTTCATGACTACAGTCATAAAAGCCAAATTGCCTGGCCAAGCAAAGCTCCTCAGGTCTGGTTTGATTCTAACTTCTCTTCCAACTGCCTATCTGGAAAATAGAGAGGAAAGCAGACTGTAGGAGACGAGAGGGGTGGATGTAAGCAGATGGAGGCTCTGAGCCCAGAGGCCAGAAAAGGAGCCTGCCACTCAGAAATGCCCACCTAACTCAGGACCCACGAAGCCCACAAGAGTCTCATGAGACTGTATCCCTGACGGTCCCATAAGAACAGTCCTCAGTTGACCGAGAAAGATTCCAGTCAGTGGGAGACATAGTGAGACCCTGTCTCAAAAAATAAAACAAAATGTATTTTGTAACTTATGTGAACATGTGTGTGCAGATCATGTGTGTGTGGAAGCCAGAGGAGGGTGATGTGTGCCCTGCTCTGTCACTATCTCACTCTCTTGTGACAAGATCTTTCATTGAAACTGGAGCTAAGCTGATGGCCAGCAAGACCTAGTGATCCTCGTCCCCATACCCCATAGTGCTGGGGTCACAGGCATGTGTAGCGACATGCGCTTAAGATTTATTATGTGTGAGTGCCTGCATGTATGCATAACACATGTGTGCCGGTGACTGCAGAGGCTAGAAGAGGTCCAATCCCTTGGAACTGGAGTTACAGGTGGTTGTGAGCCCCGTAATATGGGTGCTGGGAACCAAAGCCAGGCCCTCTGTAAGAGCGGTAAGTGCTCTTAACCGCTGAGCCATCTGTCTAGTCCAACACCTTGTTTTTAAAAATCTCTATTACATTTATTCATTTGCTTGTTTGTTTCTTGGCAGGGGCATGCATTTGTGCCACAGTGTGCAAGTGGAATCAGAGGACAATTTGCAGGAGCTGGTTCTCTCTTCTCATCATGTAGGTCTCGGGATTGAACACAGCTGACGTTTTCCCTGGGTGCTGAGATCTGAACTCAGGTCCTCACGCTGGAGCAGCAAACGCTCTTACTGTTGAGCCATTTCCCCAGGCCTCAGTCACTGGCAGTTTGAATTTCTGAATAAGTGAATCACTTGCACACCATTTCTGTCCTTCTATCTCTCCTTCAATGTGTTCTCATCTACACATCTGGGAAAGGGAGCAAGTCCATTTGCTCATACACCAGTCCCTCCTAGAGTGCCCAAAGGTAGACTTTGGCCTCCTCGCTAAGCTGTCATGTTCTTCACTGTCTAGACTAATGACATTCCCCCCATTCATAATCCAAGCCCAGAATCATGCCTTCCAAGGCCACACGTGGTCATACCCCAGGATGGACGTGATTTCTGCACAGGGTTGAGCAGCTGGTCTCTCAGCCCTGCCAAGGGTATTTGGTACCTGCTTCTGGCCACTGCTCCTGGACCTGGAAAGGGAGCAGGCACAGGCAAGGTGGTGGGGGAGGGAAGAGACTGCTTTGAAAGCTGTAAATAGCTTTTCGGTTTCCTCTGGGTCATGGGGGAGGTTGGAACAAGAGGTTTTCCTGCCTGCATTTGGGTCGGAGAGAATACAAGTGACCCCGGCAGCCGGCGGCACAGCACTGCTCCGTTTGCACGAGGAGGTGCTTGGCCTGCTTTTAGACTCTCCGGGAGACTTTTCTCTGTGGTCTCTGGGTAGGTCCTGCTTTGTGCGAGTGTAGTCTGGAAAGTTAGGAGTGGGGAGTGTTTGGTTCCCCTGTGGCTGTGATTCAACATTCTAAAAGCAACTTAGGGAGGAGGAAAGGGTTCGTTCAGTTGATGAGCTCCAGTCAAGGCAGAGGCTCTAGGCAGTAGCTTGAAGTGGAATGCATGGAGGAACTGCTGGCTGGTTGACTCCCAGGCTCACGCTCTGCTGATGTCTCAGCCCACATCCACCTGCTTAGGCTGGGCCCTTCCCCATCATTCTACAATCCAGACAACCCTCCAGAGGGGGCCACAGGCCAAGCTGACCAGGGCAATCCCTCACTTGAGACTCCCTCTGATAATTCTAGGCTGTGACAAGTTGACCTCTGAAGTTCACCAGGACCAACAGGGACTTTCTTTTTGACTGGTTCCTCATTTTTACCTTTTCAGTGCAGAGACCAGTCACTAATGCACTCCTAGCTGCGAAGTCAGAATGTGTACCTAGGCTCCAGCTTACAAAGATTTCTGTGTGAAGAGTTTGTCATTGGAGGAGAGAGGTAGGAAGTTAGCTGGGAAACAGACATCCCTGGCTGAGGGAAGACTCAGAGACCGCTTGCTGAGAAACTTCTGTGCAAACGGGCCAGGCCAGATGGAAGCGAAGGTGAATTAGTAGCTGGGCACTGGGGGCCTCAGCTTCCTCCTGGCACAGTGAGGCCTACAAGAGCTTCCTTGCTCAGGCAGAGTCAGGGTTAAATAAGACAGTCCCCACAGTGCCTGTCTCCAGATGATCATCGTTGTGAATAGCTGAACTTTATACCAACCAGATCCAGATTTCACTTCCTGGCTACACTCTCTGACGTGAGTTTTCTTTGGGATCTTCCTTATCTTCCTTGTGTGAGTGGCTGGACCGAGCACAGAGGGTCACTGGAGGCCTCCCAGTAGAAGAAACCAGGATGTGGCTATGGATGTGAGTGTTCCTAAAATCCCTTCTTCCTCCTAAAGTCCCGACAATAACTTGAGATGCGATTCCACCAAGTTCACCGTGGAACATTAGGCTTCCTTACAGAGCAGTGGTGAGGGGTTATGGGCAGATATGTAGACGAACTCAAAGCAGCCACACTGGAAAGTCTGCACCTGACCGAGGCCATCCCCACGCTGTACAAATGGAACTCCCCTCCATCATTCTTCCCACCTATAGTTCTGCTCCGTCCCGAAAGACCACTGCAGTTAGGGCAGGACTGCATTCGACTGGGGGGGGGGGGTGCTGAATACTCAGGTGAGGGTCCCATGACCTGCCACCCCTCCTCCTATGAGGGAAGGCAGTCAAGAAGCCGAGCTGTGACGATCTTTTTCAAGCGGCTTAGCAGAACTCCTGAAGATGGTGGTGGTCTGCCTGGAAGGACATTCCTGTACAACACAGGGGCTTTGGCTTCGGGAACAGTGAAAGTTCCCAGCCTTGGCCAGAAGCTGTCATGTGTTGGCAACTGGGAGGCTGCATGGGAGGGCAGACGGAGCACGGAACCAAACTGCACTCAAATCTCAGCTCCATACACCTTGAACAGGTGGCTTAATTTCTCTATGCTTCCATGTCTTGATCTGTTAAATTCAAGTACTAAGCCAGGCATGGTAGTGCAGATCTTTAATGCCAGCCCTCGGGAGGCACAGCTGGGTGGATCTCTGTGAGTTCCAGGACAGCCAGGGATACACAGAGAGATCCTATCTCCAAAAAAGTATAAAAAAAAATTCAATATTAGCCTTATACAGTTGTCGTGATGGGTGTCTTAGTCACTGTTCCATTGCTGTGAAGAGACACCATGACCAAGGCAACTCTTATAAAAGAAAGTATTTGGGGGTTGGATCACAGTTTCAGAGGGTCAGTTCATCATGATTATGGTGGGAACCTGGTGATGCAAATGACATGGAGCCTTGACTGAGCTACATCCCGACCAACAGGCCGAGAGAGACAAAGGGCCTGGCACAGGCTTTTGAAACTTCAACGCCCATCCCCAATGATGCACCTCCTCCAACAAGGCCACACCTCCTAATCCTTCTCAAATAGTGCCACACCCCGGTGACTGAACACTCAAATATGCGAGCCTATGGGGGCCATTCTTATTTACGCACCACAGTGGTAAAAGGAGTTTATGTGTAAAGAACTGGAAAGGAGATGGCTCAGTGGGTAGAAAACTTGCCTAGCATGCACAAAGTGCATGGTTCAATCCCCAGCTCTGCATAAACAGGTGTGGTGGCACATGCCTGTAATCCCAGCACTCGGGAGGTAGAGGCAGGTGGATTTGAGTCTGAGGCCAGCCTGGAATGAATTCCAAGACAGCAAGGACTGTTACACAGAGAAACCCTGTCTCAAAATCTCTCTCTTTCTTTCTCTCTCTCTTTCTCTCTCTCTCTCTCTCTCTCTCTCTCTCTCTCTCTCCCTCCCCCCTCCCCCCTCTCTCTCTCACACACACACACACAAATAAAAAAATACAGAAGACCCAGTCTCAAATATACATGTGTGTGAATGCATGCTCACATACACAGACACACATCTGCACACACACCACACATGCACGTGTGCACATACACATGCATGCACATATGTATTACACACATACACATGCAACACACATGCATGCACAATACACATGTTTGTGAGGGTCAGCATATTTAGACAACATGGCACTGATAATAGATACCCAGAATAAATCATCTAAAACTAACTGGACATATGGGGGGCTATGAGTCGGCACCAAATGACTGACACCAGTTGTCTGGGGACCCCAAAAGTAAACAGTGATGTAATCTGTAATATAACTACTTTTTAGCAAAATGCTACTTTTATGTGATTCTATGCAAATATGGCTTTGAGGTCAGGAGCCTCTGCCTGAGGCAGCCTGCGGGGCTGTGTGCCTACCTCCACGGGGCCTGTGTGTATGTGTGCTTGTGCCTGCCTGGGTGGCCTGTATGTGCTGGCTTGCATCTGGGTCCCTGCCATCTGCTGTCTGTCTGATGGCCTCCCTGCTGGCAAATAAAGTATTTCTTATCTTCGAAATCCGCTGTGGGATGTCTTTCTGTACGCTGTGAATATGTCTTGTTACCATTGGTTAATAAAGAAGCTGCTTTGGCCTATAGCAAGGCAGGATATAGCCAGGCGGGAAATCCAAGCAGAGATATAGGGAGAAGAGGGCGGAGTCAAGGAGAAGCCAGCGAGTCGCCCAAGAAGCAAGATGTGAAAGTGCCGGTAAGCCACTGGCCATGTGGTGATACATAGATTATTAGAAATGGGTTTAAATTTAAGATGTAAAAACTATTAATAAGCCCGAGCCATAGACTAAACAGCTTGTAATTAATATGAAGCCTCAGTGATTATTTTATAAGCTGCCTCGGGATCGGGCAGGACAGAGAAAAGCGTCTGTCTACAGAAATCCCCTCAATCCCCAGCCTCCCCTGACCCTCCTCCTTCCTGGCATCAGAGCATGGACCTTACCAGTGCCCAGCACAGAGTTCACATGGTATGCATTAGCCTTTCTAGAGAGCAGAGATCCTTGAATGTGAAATTTTGTTATTTGTCATTCATCTATCTATCTATCTATCTATCTATCTATCTATCTATCTATCTATCTATTTATCTATCATCTATCTATCCACACCCCACACACACACACACACACACACATACACATATGTAATCTTTTGCAGTGTTCAGGGCCCTAATGATATCAAGAATTCTACCGCTAGGTTACATTGATCTTTTTTGATAGGGGTGGACACATTACTCTTGCAATTGCTGTGAGCAAAATACCTGAGAGGAAAGCTAAAAGGAAGAAAGATGTATTCGACTCGGTTTGAAAGGTTTGATTCATGGTGGCTTGACCCAAGGTGCTTAGGCAGGACTTCACAGCAGTGAGGGCTTAGGCAAAGAAAAGATCACACCATGTGTGAAAAGTTCACACTGCTCATGTGCTTCGAGGGAGCATTTCGAGTCTTTAGCCCTAGTTGGTGATGCCACTTGGAGGGGCTTGGAAGTATGACCTTGCTGTGGGAAGTGTGTCTCCGAAGGTGGGCTGTGACAGCTCAAAGTCTGCCGCCATCACCGCTCACTCTCTTCGGTTTGCAGTTTGAGATGGGAGCTCTCTGGCTGTGCTGCCACTATCTCTGCCTGGTGCTGCCCTGCCCTACCGTGACGGTCCAGTAAGGACTCACATCCCTGCCTGGTGCTGCCCTGCCCTGCCGTGATGGTACAGTAAGGACTCATCCCTGCCTGGTGCTGCCCTGCCCTGCCGTGACGGTACAGTAAGGACTCACATCCCTGCCTGGTGCTGCCCTGCCATGACGGTCCAGTAAGGACTCACATCCCTGCCTGGTGCTGCCCTGCCCTGTTGTGATGGTACAGTAAGGACTCATCCCTGCCTGGTGCTGCCCTGCCCTGCCCTGCCGTGACGGTACAGTAAGGACTCACATCCCTGCCTGGTGCTGCCCTGCCGTGACGGTCCAGTAAGGACTCACATCCCTGCCTGGTGCTGCCCTGCCGTGACAGTACAGACTCTCATCCCTCTGGAACCGTGAGTCCAAATAAGTCGCTTTGGTCATGGTGTTTCATCACACAATAGAAAAACAACTAGACATCCTGGAAGACAAGAAGCAAAGGAAAATGTTACCAGTAGGAGCCAGGGCGAGATACAGCCCTTAAGACAAACCCCGTCCCCCCAGTGACCTTATTTCAGTAAGGCCCCACCTCCTACTCTATATCACCTCCAATAAAGTCCCTGTATATTGAACCCATCTGCGATTAATCCCTTATTAGCTCAGAGTCTTCATGATCTCTGAAAACTCACCACCGGTACCCAGTTGTGCTCTCCTGATCTCCTAGGCAAGCCTCAATCTAGTCAAGCTGACAAAATTACTGTGAAAGGCTGAAAGGGGGGTGTCTGGAGTGTGTCTGCTCACGTGGGAGGGATGTGTGGCCAAAGACTGAAGGTGGCCACATGGGGCACAGACTCCTCCTGCTGACTCTGGAGGACAGCGGTGGTGGCAAGATGGTTGCTCACCTGCTCGCTGCAAGCCAAGTAAATCTCCCAGAAGACTCGTGGTGCATCTGCAAAGACCTCAGGGCCCTGCCCAGGACGCCATTGCATTCTAAGAGAAACAACATGTCCTCTTGACCTTCTGTGAACTTTGTCTGCCAGTTGCAACCTCTGCTCTCAGTCCAATTTTTCTTGTGAATCTTATCCAAGCACATCTGGATTTCCCAGCCACTGTTTTACATTCTGTTATCAGTTGCTTTTCTCATCACAGCGGAATGCCTGACCAGGGAGGCTCTTTCCTCCCCAGGTCAAGTTCGCTGGAAACGCTCCCTTAGACACGGCCAGAGGGGAGTCTACTAGATTTCAAATCCAGGGACGCTGACAAAGGAGGTTAATCATAACGCATTCTTTCCATTTTCCACTTGACTTTCTTTGTGTGTGACAACATCTCATATAGCTCAGGCTGGCTCCAAACTGGGGACCCTCCTGACACCAGCTACTTTCTTGTCTTAAAAAAAGAACCTTGCTACATTGTGCATGTTGTATGAAACCTTTAGAGGGTTCTGGAATAGGCAGAGAGTAAATAAATAAACTTGTCCTTCAAGTTCATGTTTACTTTTCTGGGTACTTTCAGAACCAAAAATATAAATATGTATGCTTTTTTCCCCCCAGAGGAAGCCCTGTCCTGCTTGTCTCTTTGTCCATCTTTCCCTAGCCTTGGCTCTGAGCTCTGTTTGTAAACCACTGTTCTGCTCCATGGAAACCATACTGCAATGCCTGATGTTGTTTAAATGCAAATTAAGGAAGTGAGATGGTTTTCTTGTGGCTTTTTGGACAGATAGCTTATTGTTGGCAGACATGAACTCCCCAGTTAGTCACTGATGGGACGGACAATAAACAAAACAAACTCCTGTTTACCCTGTGATGCAAGGTACTCACTTAAGAGTTTACATGACCAGGGCAGTGGTGCACGCCTTTAATCCCAGCACTCGGGAGACAGAGGCAGGCAGATCTCTGTGAGTTTGAGGCCAGCCTGGTCTACAAAGTGAGTTCCAGGACAGCCAGGACTACACAGAGAAACCCTGTCTTGAAAAAGAAACAAAGAATTTACATGACTTCAGCTGATAGTGGTGGAATGCAAACAGGGACCAGATAAAATGTGAGTCTTTCAGTATGAAATATAGAAAGGAATTAAACTTAATGGTAGGGTTTGTTGTTGTTTGTTTTCTTGCCCAGGGTCTTACTATTTTATTTTGGCTGATCTGGAACATCTGTGTAGACCAAGCTGGCCTCAAGCTCACAGAGGTCCACCTGCCTCTGCCTAAGTGCCATGATTAGGCATATACCACCACACCCTGCCTAAAGGTAGTTTTAAAATTGGTTTTCAACCTCTCCCCACCAAGCTGTGAATTCCCCATTCTTCTTTCTCACCTCTCACCTTTTGTGTTTAATCCCCTCTCCTCAAATCCTGGCGGAGAATAGGGCTGAGGAGATGGCTCTGTTGGAAAGGTGCTTCCTGAGCAAGCAGGAACACTTGAGTTTGATCCCACAGACTACAGGCTTTAAAAAAAGAAAAAAAAAAAAAAAAACCAGGTGTGCCATAAAGCTAGCACTCAGTAGACAGAGGCAGGATCCCTGGGCTTGCTGGCCTGCTAGTCTAGGAGAATAGCTGAGCTCAGAGTTCAGCGAGAGATTTTGTCTCAAAAGAATAATGACCATAAGGTAGCAAGTGGCTGAGGAAGACACCTTACATCCCCCTCTGGCCTCCATACACACATGCACACACTCAGGAACACAAACATGCACACAGATGATTACACATATACACAAAGGTAGGGAACAAAAGACAAATTCTTAATTTCTTCTTATGCTCTGATGCAATAGTACTCTGGTCTTTCCATCTCTTTTTGGTAAAACCAGACTTTCTATTTCAAGAGAAAAACACTACAAGAAGAAATGAAGGCAGCCAAGAGTTCTCCCAAGACGCCCACGGACTCTTGCCAAACCTCATCTTGATGAGTTCACAGTAAATGAGTCAGAGTACTCACTGGCTTCAGTGCCCCTCTCCAGGTCCCTGGAGGGAAGCAGAAAGGCTAGAGAGACCTGGAGATCAGTGGGCTCAGCCAGCGAGAGGCCAGGAGTCCTGTGACCTCTCTGCCCATCCCTGGGCTCAACTCCTTTCTCATTTGACTATGAGTCCCCAGGGAGCAGAGACATCTAGGGACCTTTGTGAAAGGCAGACAGGAGGCAGGCTTCTCCAGCCCCTGGTGGATTACCCCTTGACTTCTGCCATTCATCCCAGCTGCTGGCAGGTAGGGTTCTAAGAAAGACACATGGGGGTGAGGCTTGCTCTCTGTGGACGCTTCCAGGAACTGAGCTTGTTTCCTGAAAGATGTCACACTCTGGAATGTTCCCAGTGACGGTCAGGGGAACTCTGGGATGACTCAAGTGAAGACCTGAACCAGTAAAGGATGAGCTATGGCCTGAGACCACACTCTCCCCCACTTTGTCAAAAGTCCTGGCTTCAGTGAAGGCTTCAGCCCCTCACCCTATCCCCAGCATTACTAGACAAACCAGAGGTACTTTCTACCCTAAGGTGGCCTCACACCTCCAACACTCATTTGCATATGTGGTTAGCTTTTTAAGAGAGTAGCTGCAGCACGGCCCTCTGACGGAGTCCAGTGGACAGATGACAGCTTCCTTTAAGAACTAACTGATTGAGAGCTGGGCATGGTGGTGCATGCCTTTGACCCCAGCACTCTGGAGGCAGAGGCAGGTGGACCTCTGTGAGTTTGAGGCCAGCCTGGTCTACAAAGAGAGTTCCAGGATAGCCAACAGAGAAACTTTGTCTCAAAAACCAAAACAAACAAAACAGCAATCCCCTCCCAAACAAAACACAGCAAGAACTGATTGAGGTTCAACTTGATAAAGCCTGAAAGCCAGTGTGTCAGCTGACTTGTCAACACATACAGTATGATTGTACATGGCAAGCCATCCTGCTGGGCACAGGGCAGTGCAGGCCATCCAACTGGGCACAGGGCGGTGCAGGCCATCCAGCTGGGCACAGGGCGGTGCAAGCCACAGGGTTGTTGAGGGACAACTTGATCTCAAGGTGGAAAAGGTGCTGGTGCTGTGGTGAGATTCCGATCCTGGTTCAGTGGAAGTGGAGATAGGTGGGTCCCAGAGCTAGCCGGCCAGCCAGTCAGCACAAACTACTGGGACCCTGTCAACCAGCTAGACCCTGTCTTAAAAATAAAATAAAATAAAATAAAATAAAATAAAATAAAATTTGGACGGTATCTGAGGGATGACAGCAGAGTTTGATTTCTGGCCTCCACACACATCCACACCCACATGCATCTGCAGTCATGTAGCCCCCCCCTCCACACACACATGCACACCCCCACATGCACACACACATGCACACCTGCACACCCACACACCCACGTGCATCTGCACTCACATAACACCCACGAACACACGTGTACAACCATACACACACACATACACATCCCTACATGCACACCCACACACCCACGTGCATCTGCGTTCACATAGCACACGCAGGCACCCCCCCACACACACACACACACCAAACACACACAAGAGAAAAAGCAGGAGGCAAAAAAAAAATCCTCAGAACATCCCAGATGCCGACAACTACATGTGGGCTTGTTTCCCTGTGGGACCCTGCACAGCAGCCGTGAGCGGTCCACACCACTGTAAGCTGGGCTCTACTCCGTGCCAGCTGCCTTTGCAGGGGCGCACTCTCTCTGGTGCTGAATAGAAACCGAATCCGATGCTTGTCTCCTCCCCATTCAGTCCATGTCCTCCTCCCCCTCCACAGGGGCGCGAGAGGAACAAAACGTTACAGCAGTTCAGAACTGCGGTCAGCCCGGAAGCAGGGCGAGTGGCACCAAGCGCTTGCGCTCACTGGTCTGTGCAAGATGAAAACAGAATTGCTGGAGAGGTTTGTGGGTAGCCACTCTGGCCCATCTAAGGACCAAGCGCCAGGAGGGGAAAGAAAGGACTTCGGGAGACAAGACAGCAGGCTCACAGCTTTACTCCTATTTGCTTGTTTGTTTGGGGGTACGGGGGCGGGAACCCAGGGCTCCATGCATGCTCGGTAAGTGCACTAGGGCTAATCCTCAGCCTGCTCGTTACTAACATCCTATTTGAACGCGGACGGCTGAGTTTCCAATAGGAACGGTCCTTGTGGCAGAGTTTCTTCTTTCGTGGGGTTGTGCAACTCCACGCAGAGTTACGAGCGAACTCACGTGGAGGCTGCGGCTAGGAAAGAGGAAGGAGGTCCAGCAGGGGCGCAGCCCACCAGGGGTCCGCGAGGCCTGCCGGAGCCACGGCTGGAGCTGCGGCTGAGGTCTGCGCCGGCCTGGGCCAAGGGAGGAGGTCGGCAGGGAATGGGACAGAGGCCTCCCACTGCTTGCCAAGCCTCTGCCTGGTCCACCTCAAGCTACCGGGGCCTCCAGGTGGGGAGACTTGGGTCCGCGCAAGAGGCGTGGACTGCACCAGGGAGTCACTGGCCTCGCAGCGCCACCTGGTGGCCACCGGCGGGCACACTGGGCCCACCCAGGGGCGCAGAGGCTGTGTGGCTTGGGTGCTGGGCTCCAGCCCCAGGCTACGTGGGTTGTCTTTGAGAACTCTGCTCCCAACGCACAGGATAGAGCTACTAGCCAGAACCCAGACCCGTCTGTGAGTCGCGGCCTCTGACCTGCCTAGTCCTCAGGGCGCTCATCCCTGAAGGGTGTTACTGTAAGGCCCTGTGGCAGGTTTACTGCAAAGCCCAGTCTAGAAAAAAAAGGTCTCAGGTCTTAGGAATGCAACATCCTTGGTGATATCATCAGTTAGTAATTACCTCAGGTCCAAGCTGCTGGAACTCGTGCTCCACAGGTGAGGGAGGCCCTGAGGCTTTTGCAAAGAGGCAAAGATGCCTTCTCAGTTTCCAGTTTAACAGCAAGACAGTGGCAGAGCTAGGTATTTTCCATGTCTAAAGAGCTGGCTGTTCCTGGGTGTTGTGTAATCTCAACACTCCAGAGGCTGAGGCAGGAGGATCCTACTGAGTTCCAAGCCTGTCCAGCTACATAGTTAAAAAAAAACCACAAAACCAGGGTCTAGTTAAGCTGAGAACCCAGGTTCAATTCGCAGCATCCACATTGTGGCTCACAACCATCTGTAACTCTGGTCTCTGGGGATCTAACGCCGCCTTCTGGACTCTGCATGCACCTGCATGCACATGTACACAGATACACATCCAGGCAAACACTCAGACACATTAAAAAAATTTTAAAGAAATCTTGTGTTTTTGTTTTAACATATCTATAACACACATGTGTTCATCCATGCCATATTGAACCAGAGGACAACTTGGAAGGGTCCGTCCCCTCCTTCCACCACGCAAGTCCTGGGTGTTGAACGTACATCGTCTGGCTTGGTAGCAGGCACTTTTACCAGCCGGGCCATCTCACCAGTTCAAGTTCATGAGATTTCTCAGGTGAATTCCTCAGCACAGAGGTTTGACTGTATGTCGCTGATTTAATCCCTCCAGGCCCCTCTCTGAATCAGGATGTCTGTAATGGAGCTGAGGTCTGCATGACTAATTTGCACCTCAGGAGATTAGGAGGCAATCTGCTCAGGGATCAAACTTTGAAAAGAAATAACCAGCACATACTCCATCTTCAACCAGTGTTCATCATCATTCCCCAGCATCAAGTGCACATGAAAGGGCTAAGGGGGACAGAGTGGGCTGCTCACCCACTGCAGCCACGTGAAGGCTGCAGGATGCGACCCATCAGGGCGGCTCAACAGAGGTCCACTGCCTGGCCTCTCTTCATCTTGCCCACATGCGGCACTGAGCTGCCTTGACCGTGTGAGTCAATGCCAGAAACCATCTTGTGATATGCATACAGATCCCTGGGCTTTCAGAGAGGTGAGTGGTTTACTCAGGGTACGTCTCAGTTGGAGTTATTTTGAAGCAGCATAGAGACAGAGTTATGGGGCTGTGGGAAGGAGGAATCCCTGACCCCAGAGCCTGGCTGAAGCCTCTGGCTGGCTGAGAGACCAGAATGGAGGCATGATTAGCTCTGAAGGTGGCCCCTTCCCACTCCACCTCTGGCCCCTTCCCACTCCACCCCTGTAGCCCCTTCCCGCTCCACCTCTGTGGCCCCTTCCCACTCCACCCCTGCAGCCCCTTCCCACTCCACCCCTGTAGCCCCTTCCTACTCCACCCCTGTAGCCCCTTCCCACTCCACCCCTGCAGCCCCTTCCCACTCCACCCCTGCAGTCTCTCACCGCTCCACCTCTGTGGCCCCTTCCCGCTCCACCTCTATGGCCCTTCCCGCTCCACCTCTGTAACCCCTTCCCGCTCCACCTCTGTAGCTCTCCACACTCCTCTTCTCACCAGATAACAACAGAAAACTTCTATGACCCAAACCTTTGTCTTCTACCAAGACCCTGCCATCCCATGTTCAGGCCTATGTTATATCATATTTTTCTCTGATATAAGTCCCTCGATCTTCAGTCTCTCCACAGGGACCACCAGATTTGGCTTTGGGATCATGTGACTAGTTGTTGGCTACTACCAAAATAACCTACCTCTCACCTGGTGTTAGATCCTACACAGGACAGACCACGCCTGGTGCCCTCTTCCCAGCCCTGTCCCTCAGCCGGCTTCTCTTCCTAGAAGGGACTTAACTGTCCTCACAGCCCTCTGGCTCTCCAGTGCATGCTTAATCAGCAGGGTGGACTTATGAGAGAGAGAGAGAGAGAGAGAGAGAGAGAGAGAACACATGTCTCTTTCCACCAGAGACTTCTGATTCCTCTCAATTTTAGCCCTCTTGAAAGGATCACAAAAAAAAAAGAAAAAAACATTTTAAAAAGTATAAAGAGGGGCCACATGTGGTACATGAGCATTCAAAGCCATCCCCATCTACATAGAAATTCAATGCCAACTAGAGCTACATTGTCTCTTTTTCTTTTTTAAGTCTAAGGAGGGGGCTAAGCACTCAGAGTGCTTACCTAGCACACACAAAGCCCTGGGTTTATGATTTACATGGATAAAGTGATCACGGTGGCTCATATCTGTAATCTCAGCACTTAGGAGGTAGAGGCAGAAGGATCAGAAGTTCAAGATTATTGCCGGACTGGGAATGGAGCCAGGCGATGGAGCATGTGTGTCCAAGCACGTACACACGGTTAGAACACCAGCAGCGCTGACAGAAGGTCCTGGGGACACACCTTGCCTGTCTTCTGGTCTTGGTATCTCGGTCATCCCTGGCCACAGCCCTGGCCAAGCCTAACTGAGGCTTCTCTGCCCTGTTTTGGCCTTTTGTCTTCAATGTGAGAGGCCAGGATCCAGGCTCTACCCACGGCTTCTCTTCTCTGCTGCCCCCACTATGAGGTGAGCCTGGTTGGAGAACGCTCAGGAGGCCCAGGGTCTCCCTGATTCTACATCTCCATCTGCTCCAGCCTTCAGGATCCCCTAGATCTCTTGCAGAACCTACAGGGTGGGTTAATTATTTGTGAAAACTCTGCGGTTTGGGGAATCACTTTATCAGGGAATTTTAACTGCAAATGGCAAAATAGTGTAAAAGAACAAGATTACAAGGGGTGATTCCCACCTCGATGTAGGTCAGAGGGAGGGAGTCTGGAATGTGTGTGGTGTTCTAAGGACCCAGGCGTGTCCACTGGTTTTCAGGACTTTCTTCAAAGCTGCACTGTTTTCCTTTTGGTAACAAGATGCCTGATGTGGCTCCAAGCTCCCCATGAAGCAAGAAGAGGGCAGGGCACAGTCTGTGAAGAAAACCTTACCAGAAACTTCCAGCAGTCTCCTCACCAATCTCTTTGGCCACAGCTGGGTCACAACACCAATCTTGGAACAATTATGAGACGGAGGGATGGGACTCACCAGCCAGTATGCACAGGGAAAAGTGTGTGACAAGTGAAAAATTGGGGTTCTGTTAGCAAGAGGAGAAGAGGGAACTACTGGGAGGTGGGTCACCAACAGTCCCAGTTGGCCACAGAGAATGCTTTCAGAACAAGAAAACCAGTACGTGTGGCGATTACCAGGGGGGAGTGTACTGAAAGGAAGGAACAGGGTGAGACTGGAGGAAATGGCAGGAGAGAGACAGGAAGTTCAATAAACACCAGGCTTAGCTTCCTCATCCAGAGGAATGCTTGTGCCTCTGGGCATTGCTCAGTACTTCCAGAATCGAAGTCTGGCACACACATTCCTTGCCCTGACTAGGGCTCGGAGCTGGGTCAGAATGAAGCAGGACTTGGCCTTGTTAATCTGCAACGGGCCATCCACTAATGCCTCACATAATGGAAGATTCACCTTCAACAGGAAGCAGTGGTCGGTTGCTGTGGACAGATAAGCCAAGCTGCTGGACTCATCTGCAGGACCTGGAAAACCTGTGTTGAGTCAGGACCTGCTGGTATGAGCCTGTTACCCCAGCTACCCAGAGGCTAAGGCAGGAGAATCCAAAAGTGTAACTCAGTGAAGCCATGTCTCAAAAGTAAAGGGCTGAGGCCACAGGTCTGTAGCACGGTGCCTATCCAGCATGAGCAAAGCATTGCATTCAATCCCCAGTACTGCCAACAATAAAAAAGGGGCCTGAGAAATGGCCCAGTAGGTCAAGGTGCTTATAATCCTGACGATCCATGTTTAGTCGCTGGGACCGACATGGTGGGAGAAGAGAAACAGCTCCTGAAGTGTCCTTTACCTCCACATGTACCCCACCCCCATCCAAATCTAATAAAATAATTAAAGAAAGAAAGAACAAATCTAGTAAAATTTTTTTAGGGATGGAGAGACGGCTCAGAGGTTAAGAGCATTGGCTGCTCTTCCAGAGGACCTGGGTTCAATTCCCAGCACCCACATGACAGCTCACAGCTGTCTGTAACTCCAGTTCCAGGGGATCCAACAACCATGGCAAAACACCAATGCACATAAAATAAAATGAAATAAAAATCTTTTTAAAAACATTTTTTTAAAGGAAAGAGCCTGTGGATTGAGTGGGCAGCATTGCTGGGAGGCAGTCGTTGAATTTCTGTGTAACCACCGTGATTAATTACCATGTGACAAGAGCAAAGGCTGAGACTCCGTCTTCCCTGTCGCTTTACCATGGCGTCTTGTGAGCATTACGGAGAACGTGGGCATGCGCGCATCTCATTTGCCACTGCGGTTTGCTGTCTACAGCTTCCAGAAAACCTGGGTATCGTCTAAAAACAAAAGTAAGTCAAATGAAAGGACATGGGCAGAAGCCTTGCCTGAGGAGGCTGTGCTGAGGTGAGAGGCTTCGAAACCTCACAGTGGTGGGTGTGGATCCTGGGAGGTGGTCCTGAAGTCTGAGGAGGACTGAAGGAAACGTCTTCCGGTCTCATCAAAGAGCACTTGGAGAACTGCTATTGCTCTCCTGGGTACGTGGGTGGCACTGCTGACAATGGACGTGCCCTCAAAGGATCTTGGAAGAGCAAGGCGGACAGTTCTCAGTTGGCCTTTCCCCTCATGCCTTTGGGGAAGGCTGTCAGGACCTTTAACACCTGTGTATGGTGCTGGGGTAACCACAGACATGGGAGTTAAGGCAAAGGCACCTGCTTGACAGCACCTACAGGGCAGGATTGGGATTTCAAGCCATAGCCTGGGCGCAGTGGTCCAGAGTGATGCGGAGGAAGTGGATGGGCATCATGATTAATCTTGATGGCCAATTTGATTGAACGGAGACATCTAGATTAGTAAAGTACCCTTCCAGGTGTGTCTGTGAGAACATCTCCAGTGACCAGATCATAAGGATGGGGACTATGGGAAGGTGGTGAGCTATGGAAGGAAGTGCCTGGTTAGAGAAAATCGGTGGCGAAGCATCCCTGGGGAGTGTGCCTTGCCCTGGTTCTTCTGACACCACTGCTTTTGTGGCCTCTGTGAGGTGAGCACTCTGCTCTGTTATGCCTGCTCCACTGTGATGGCTTGAGACCTGTGAAAGTGTGAGAAACCAAATCTTACCCTACTTAGTTGGTTATGGCATTGGGAGTTAGTCAGCGTGCCTGTGGTACTCAGACATTGAGTGCGTCGATTCTGTGTTCATCATCAATGGGTGTGTCTTAGTCTCTCTTCCTATTGCTATGACAAAGAGAACTTAGGGGTTTATTCTGACTCACAGATCCAAGTTTCAGCCCATCCTGGTGGGGGAGTCACAGCAGGAGGAGCTTGAGGCAGCTGGCTGCACCTACAGTCAAGAGGAGCTTCAGCACCAGGCGTGATAGGTGCTGTGCCATCTAAGACTTCAGTGGCATCCCTCAGCCAACCCTGCACCACACAGTACTGCCTTGCCTAGCAAGATGTGACTGACCCCTGATACAACAGTAGCAGGAAGGTTACAGAGGCATGTTGGGAGCACAACTGTCCTTGTTATCCACAGCTCTCCTGGGTAACCAGGAATGTTAAGCACACAGGATTGTATTTTCAATGGAAAAGACACAAATCCTATTCTTTCATCCAGAAAGCTGGGAATTGAAGGTGATTAATAGCCTGGTGATCTGTAATATCTGTGGAACCAGGCCATACCAAGCTTCCACAACCAGGACTGGAGGTGGCTAGTATTCTAAATGACCCTTACATTATCTGTATAGCCAGGGGCTCCCCCAAACTCCCACAACCAGGATCAGAGATACCTAAAAGCCCAAATAACCTCTATGCTATTTGTATGACAGAGACCATGCCAGGTCCTTCCTTAGGCTCTTAAGCTAATGCAGGTAGCCTATCTCTAGAACCTATGTTCCTGGAAGAAATGACACATAATTTGAGTTGAATTTTGATGTGATTATGCCTCCTTGTGCAGTGAGGTTTATATTACACCAGGAAGTTTCCCCCAAACTATACTGTGTCTAAATATGCTGGCAATAAACTGCCCGGCACTAGACTCTGCAGACAGAAGTTTCTGTCCCAAGTAAACACACAGAGGCTTATATTAATTACAAACTGTTCGGTCTATGTCTCAGGCTTCTAACTAGCTAGCTCTTACATCTTAAATTAACCCATTTCTATTCATCTATGTATTGCCACGTGTCTCGTGGCTTTACCTGTGTTGCATTACATCTTGCTTCCTCTAGCGGCTCTCAGTGTTTCCCTGACTCTACCTTCTTCTCCTGTCTCTCTGCTTGGATTCTCCCCTGCCTCTAAGCTGCCTCACCATAGACCAAAACAGATTCTTTATTAACTACTAGTTACATATATTCAGAGCATACAGAAAGACCATCCCACAGCACTTCCCCTTTTTTTTTCTAATTAAAAAGGAATATTTTAACTTTAATATAGTAAAACAAAAACAGTTATAAGAATTACAGTAACAATATCCAATCTATTTGCATCTGACAAAATTAGAGAAAATATTTAATTATCTATCTTGGTGAATATAAAGTTTTGTATCTAATTTACTTTCTATTATAACTAAGGGAAACTATAATTATAACTATTTAGTCTTCAACTCCATCAAAGAGCCCAGAAGAGTGAAATGTTACCTAATGACAGGGACATCAGGCTGGATGCCTCATCTGGAATTCCAAAGAAGTAGGCTCTGGTGCCAGTGAAGGAATGGATGTGCTGGCAAGGCCAGGGCAAGCAGGCAAAGAATGAACCCTTCCTTCTTCCATTCTCCTTACATAGGCTTGCAGCAGAAGGCCTGGTCCAGATTAAAGGCGTGCCTTCCAACTCAAGATCCAGATCAAAGGCATGTTGTCTTCTTGCCTCAAGATCCTGATCCTAAGTGTGCCCTCCATTTCTGGATTATAGTTCATTCCAGATATAGTCAAGTTGACAACCAAGAACAGCCATCGCAAGTGCTAAGAATAAGTTTCTGTTGAATGTTCAGCTCTTAAATGGGGCATCTATATCAACCCTTTCCCCCAAGTCTGGGACAACACAGTAGAAGAGAGCTGGGAAGAGTGTAAGAGCTGAGCAGGGGAGGAAATGATGTCTTCAGGACATGACGCTGCACCAGGCCTTTTCTTTTGGGCCACCAACCAGTCCCAAATCATGACACAGAGACTTATTAGTTTTGAATGCTCAGCCTAGCTTAGGCACATTTCTGGCTAGCTCTTTTAACTTAAATTAAGCTGTTTATCTTTATCTACCTTTTGTCTCTGGGCTTCTTACCTTTCTTACTTCTGTATCTTACTTTCACTGCTTCTCTCTGTCTGTCTGGCTTCTGGCCCCAGGTGACTCCCTTGTTCTCTCCTCCTCCTCCTCCTCCTCCTCCTCCTCCTCCTCCTCCTCCTCTTCCTCCTCCTTCTCCTCTTCCTCTCATTCCTCTTTTCTCTCAAGCCTAGATATCTCCTCCTATTTATTCTCTGCCTGCCAGCCCTGCCTATCCCTTCTCTGCTTAGCTATTGACCGTTCAGCTCTTTATTAGACCAATCAGGTGCCTTAGGCAGGCCAGGTGAAACAAATGCAACACATGCTTACATCATTAAACAAATGCAGCATAAACAAAAATAACACATCTTTACACAGTTAAAGTAATATTCTGCAGCATAAACAAATGTAACACTTCTTTGCCCAGTTAAAATACTATTCCACAACATGACATGGCCATGGCACCCTACAGCAGCTGTAGCTACCTGCACTTAATGGAGTCAACAAGATCAGTCAACATTGTAACAGGCAGCACTAATTGGACAACAAAAGGAAGGAGTGGATATAAAGTGGCAAAGCGGAGATGTTGGGCATCCCAGGAGGCAGTGAGGGGGGAGTTGCATATGATGAGGATGTATTGTTTACATGTATGAACTTGTCAAAGAATACATTAAAGATACTTTACTTTTTAAAAAGGCTATGGGGCTGGGGAGATGGCTCAGCAGTTAAGAGGGATCATTCGTTGCTCTTCCAGAGGACCTGAATGTGGTTCCCAGCACCCATGTCAGGCAGCTTACAACCACCATAACTCCAGGTCCAGGGGATCTGTGCTGACTAATTTTTTGTTAGTTTGACTCCAGCTACAGTCATGTAGAAAAAAGGAACTATTTTGGCTAGCTTTTATGTCACCTTGATATAAGATAGAGTTATTTGGAAAGAGGGACTCTCAATTGAGAAAATTACTCCATAAGATTTGCCTATAGGCAAATCTGAAATGCATTTTCTTAATTAGTGATTGACATGGAAGAGTCTAGCCCATTGTGGATGGGGCCATCCCTAGTCTGGTGGTCTTGAAGTCTATAAGAAAGCAGGCTGAGCAAGCCAGTAAAGAGCACTTCTCATGGCTTCTGCTTCAGTTTCTGCCTCCAGGTTCCTGCCCTGTTTGAGTTCCTGCCCTGACTTCCTTCAGTGCTGGACTAGCTATATTGGTGAGCTCTGGGTTTGTTTGAGAGACCTTGCCTTATTGGATAAAGTAAAAAAAAAAACAATCAGTGATGCTTCATGACGTTAATCTTAGGCCTGCATATGCACTTGTACCCATACAAACATGCACCTGTACACATGCAGACATGCAACACACACACACACACACACACACACACACACACACACACACACACACACACACTTTGAGACAGGTCATGTTATGTGGGCCTTAAACTCATTACTCTACCTCAGCCTGCCAAGTGTGACTGGAGATGATGTAGTGAGTTCCATATGCACACTGTCCCCTTTCCCAGGACAGGCACAGGACAGTGGTCAATGGAAAGCAAGTCCTTCTCTCTCTCCCCCCCCCCCCCCCCCACTGTGCTGCCAGGCTGGCCTCAGGTCCTGACCCAAGTCTCCCACCCCAGTGTCCCTATAGTAGGACTCCAGGTGTGCCTTTTTTATTTTTTTAATGAGGTTCCTTCATGTTTCACAGAGTCTCAGCATCTCAGAGCATCTCAGGGTAGCTGTGGACAACATGGTGGGCGGTCCCTCTCTGTTCTCTTCCCCTTCGTTGCCTCATCCTCTCCACTCCACTTTTCCTCTCTCTTTCCTCTTTAAAGCATATCTTTGCTTGCACTTGGGGTGCGTGTTCAAACACATCAGCATGTGTGTGTGTGGTGGTGTGGGCTTTAAGATCCAAACCACAGCATGGGTTATTCCACACATCTCCATTTAGGGTGGAAAGGATGGGCTGTGGCTTCTGGAGTCATTTCATCATCTCTTGAAAGTTACTTTCTCTCTGCTTCAGGAAATGAGGTCCCTGACCCTTTCATAACTGAGTAGATCCACTCTGGAGCTATCCTCTAAGATCTTCCTTCTAGAAACATCCAGACCCCCAGTCCCTCTGGCCTGGTTCTGGAACATTCTGATCATTTGACCAGCCACACAAAAGGATCCTCCATATCTGTAGGAGATGTCAGGGAAGCAGAGTACCTGAATGTTGTCATGGGAAATAGGATCTCAATGAAAAGCTCCTGTTTCCACAGAGGCAGTAACTCTGTGGGGAGGGTGGTGGTGGTGGAGGTACTCTGCTATCTGGAGTGAATGGTTCTTGACAGGACTTGGAGTTGACTCATAATTCAGAGCTAAGAGAGAAAGCAGGAAGGGAGGCTTGGTGGCTTGGTACTTTTACTTCCTCTGCTGTTGAGTGGCTTGGAGCCCAACATGGAAACTACACTCTGCTCCTTCCTCCAATAACTTCCAGCCACACCCCTCACCCCTAGCTGAAAGCTACTCTATTTTTATATTTCTCTTGGGAAGTAGATTCCAAAATTTCCCTCAGTCTTCCTGGCAGAGGAGCCACTGATTTCCAGTAAATCCAGAGTCACATTGATTTGCATCCAGTTTGCATAAATTAGCATGCCCCTAGTTTCGGCCTCTGTGTCTAAGTAAGCCAGGAATCAATGTAAATGGGCTCCAGCTTTTGTGCCTCAGAGAAGTGGCAGATAAAGGTGGCCATGGCCTTCACTTGCCAATGAGAGATTTCTTTATCAGTGGCCTACAGATCCTCTTCCTGGACTCACTGGGAAGGCAGCCAGGGAGGATCTTCCATTGTTTGGATCTGAAGCATCAATCCTGACATGCTGGAGCCTAGGAGGAGGATCAGAGTCACGTGATGGGCTAGCTGTTGAATGTAGTGAGACAGGAGTTGGGGTGAATGGCGATCTTCAGATCTGAGTAGAGGATGGGAGAGAGCAAGGAAAGGGAAAAGAATTGGAATATAGTCTGTGCAAGAAAGGGAAAGCTGGGGACAGGGTGGAGGCTGGTGTGGAAGGAGGGAGATAAGACAGCTCCCAGGGAGGGGAACGGAAGATGAGCAACACTGGAGACCTACAAAGGAACAAGAGTTGGGTACGTGGAGGCAAGCTGTGGGCAAGCACTGCATGGCTGCTTGAGAATGAGGAGTTGACATTACTTAGGGAGTCCAAGATTAAAGTGAGAGGGTCTGGTTTGCTGGTTTACCAACAGCCATTCCTGTTTGGCTGGAACCTCCAGATTGGCCCCACTCCTCTCTCTCCAAAACCTGCCCTCTCAGAAAAACTGCCAAAAGTCCAGTTCTGCAGTGGCTCCTCTCCAGTGCCCTGAAGCTAGCTGCTCAAGACCGAGTATACAGGTATTTAAGCCCCTCCTCTAGACCAGCGATGTGATTTCTCTCCTGCTCCCTTCCCCCACTTCATCTCTGGGAGCTGGAGGATTCATGGAGTGAATCCTGGTCTTTTACTTTTAATTCGGCTTGATCTGGCTTACTGCATCAATGGAGAAACCTAATATCGGGGTATGAATATCTTTCAATTCCTATTTTCTTTTGCTGAACAGGCATTACATTGTTTTTGACCATTTGGCTTGGTTGTTGCTGGGCCCTAGACTCTGTCCTAGTAATGAACAAGGTGTCTTTCAAAGTGACACTCAGGAGGGTGGAAATGGTTCTTGCTAGAGTGCTTGCCTAGTATGCATAAAGCTCTACCTCCTAAAGTGGGGAGGTAGAGGCTGAAGGATCAGAAGTTCAAGGGTATTGTTGGACACAGAGCAAGTTCAAGGCCATGGTAGACTACATGTTGTGTGTTGTTGGTTGTTTTTGCTCTTTTGGGGAGCCTGCCACCCAGCTCTCAAATAAATCATACATGAAGGATTATTCTTAATTATAAATGCCTGGCCTTAGCTTGGCCTGCTAGCTTTTCTTAACTTTAAATTATCCCATCTATCTTTTGCCTCTGGGCTTTTTCCTTTTCTTACTTTTGTATATCTTTTTTTTTTTTTTTGGTTTTTCGAGACAGGGTTTCTCTGTGTAGCTTTGCGCCTTTCCTGGATCTCGCGCTGTAGACCAGGCTGGCCTCGAACTCACAGAGATCCGCCTGCCTCTGCCTCCCGAGTGCTGGGATTAAAGGCGTGCGCCACCACCGCCCGGCACTTTTGTATATCTTACTTTCACTCTTACCCTGTGACTGGCTGTGTGACTCAGTGGCTTGCCCCTAGCATCCTCCTCTCCTTGAACTTTTGCTCTTCTCTCTTCCTCCCAGAGTTCTCCTTCTATTTATTCTCTCTGCCTGCCAGCCCCACCTATCCTTTCTCCTGCCTTACTATTGGCAGTTCAGCTCTTTATTAGACCATTCAGGTATTTAAGACAGGCACAGTAACACAGTTTCACAGAGTTAAACAAATGTAATATAAAAGAATGCAACACATCTTTGCATCATTAAACAAATGTTCCACAGCATAAACAAATGTAACACAACAGTTGTGTAGCAGTTTTCTTCGAGGTTAAAACCTTCCATCTTGGAGAGAAACTTCTTAAGACACAGAATGTAAAGGAAAAGTAAGAAAGCAGGATATTTTAGTACAAGGTGAAATAACAGATTGTTCTAGGTGAGGGGAAACAAGTTTTCAACTGTCTGAGATAATGGGGGACAGTTCTCATTCAAGCCGCACTTCACTTCCTGGTCTCCATATGCTCATGGCCACATCATAATACAAAATGCATTTAGTCCACCTCCAAAAATCCCCATAGTTGTGAACATTTTCAAGACAGTGTAAAAGTCCAAAGTCTCTTTTGAGAGTCAATGCAATCTCTAATTGTGACCCCCTCCTTCCAAAATCAAAAAGCAAATTACATACTTCCAACATACAATGGGGCAGAATATACACTGACATTCCAAAGGAAGGAACTGGGGAATAATGAGGAAACACTGGATCAAAGCTGAAACCCAGTGGGGAAAATACCAAATCCCTTAGCTCCATGTCCATGTCAGAGTTTAGCTGGCTCTGCCATCCCGGTATTGCACTGCTGCCTATGATCTCTCTCCTCTCCTCTTCTCTCTCTCTCTCTCTCTCTCTCTCTCTCTCTCTCTCTCTCTCTCTCTCTCTCTCTCTCTCCTTTTGTGCAGCTCTTCTTGGCAGATTTCTCATGACTCTGGCATCCCCAACATTTTGAGGTCTCCAATACAATCTAACATGCACCAACACCACTTCATTCATGCAAAGGCTTCTCGGGGCCTCCTGCCATCTTGGGGCCTCATACAGAGACTTCCCTGCCACATTTGCTGGCCTCGGTGGCTCTCTGAAACCACAGTCCATGACCCTCTCAACTCTTGTGTTTTTGTGCCTCCAAAGTCCGTACCAAGTGAAGAGCATTGACTCTGGTACCAACTTCTGTGTGAGTTATCTTTCTGTCGCCCGGAGAAAGCAGTGTGACTAATAGTGAGCTTTGTGTTCACTGGAACTGTAAGCCAAAGCAGACTACAAAAGTCAGATTTGCCCATGCTTTTTTTTTTTTTTCATCACAGCAACAGAAAAGTAATGACTACACAGTTAACCAACGGCTGCTGCCCCTCTGTGCAGCTTACTCCTGCCTGGCTGTTTAGTTCTGAGTTGCAGAGCGGCATCCAGGGAGGTGAGAAAAATGCTGAGAAGTTTCTTAGCAGGTCCTTCTCCACTACTTAACTTCTCAGACATCCACCCAGTGCTCTAACCCTGCGTCCATCACACCCTGGCTCTTTCCCTTAAGATGCAACTGCTTGAGCTGGGTGTGGTGGCCTGCACCTTTAACCCAGATTCCAAAGGCACTGGCAAGTGGCTCTCCGTGAGTTCCAGGACTGCCAGGTCTACATAACAACACTCATCTCAGAAGTAAGCAAGTAGCCAGATGTGGTGGCACACTCCTTTAGTCCCAACACTTGGGAGGCAGAGCCAGGTGGATCTGAGTTCAAGTCCAGCCTAGTCTACAGAGCAAGTTCCAGGATAGCCTGGGTTACACAGAGAAACTCTGTCTAAAAAGATCCAACTGCTGAATGCTCTGAGACATCAGGTGACCCAGCTTGGGATTCCCATCGAAGTCTCTAGCTTCCTCCTATTTCAAAGTGTTATCACATGCCAGGCTGCAGTGGCGCATGCCTTTAATCCTAGCACTCAGGAGGCAGAGCCTGGCAGATCTCTGTGAGTTCGAGGCCAGCCTGGTCTACAGAATGAGATCCAGGATAGGCACAAAGCTACACAGAGAAACCCTGTCTCGAAAAACCAAAAAAAGAAAAAAAGAAAAAAAAAGAAAGAAAAAAACAAAAACAAAATGTTATCACAGGAAACGGGACTTTATCCTGACAGGTGCTGTCTCGAGCCCAACCATACAATCAGGCCATGTCAACTATATCATCCTAGATTTACCCTCGACCAGACTTCATCAACCAAGTGCAGCATCCTGAGATACCTGAAGTTTCCAAGACTGGTTTATGGGCTGTTAGTTGATGTTAAATCTCTAACTCCTTGGAGCGAGGTAGCTGAACCAGGTGTTTGAACTGTTCCTTGCTTGCTCTACCCACAATCCTCCACTGTCTCTGGAGCTTGGGGCTGGGACAGGTTCCAAGAATCTAAGGATCCTATCGTGGTGAGGTAGCAGATGAAAAGCGGAAGCCAGTGAATTGGTTCCAGGCAGTCAAATTGGAAAGGAAGTTGTGGACTTCCTTGGAGATCCACTATCACTGCGCTTTTCTGTGCTTGCCAGAACTCCAGTGCTGACTAAAGAAGGGCCTCGGGAAAGGCCCTCTCTGCAGCTTCCACCTGTGTGAAGCACATCTGGGCTTAGTCAAGACCCTTCCAGGACCCATGCACTGTGGTCTTGGCATCCTGTTAATCTCTCAACTTCCTAAGAACTAAAGTTTGAAGATACGGAAGGGGGTGGATGGAGATGGGGTGGGGGGAGTGTGGAGAGGTAGGGAGAAAAGTAAGAAAAATAAAAGGATGAATGAGTAAAAGGGAGAGGAAGTTCAAGACGACCCTTATAATTACCTCAGGGTTGGTCAGGTTCAGCCAGGCCAGAGTTACTGCGTCAGTGAGAGGATTGGTACCTGGAATGAAGCAAATGGTATTTTCCGGAGTGGCAATCATATAACCATCCAGGGAGCTCTCTTCCCGTCTGACCTGTCCATTTCTCTACAAAGAGGAGCAGAGTCCATCTCTCTCCCCGCAAGTCAGAGTGCCGGTCACACCTGTGGAGAAGCCAGGCTCTCCATGTGGTGGTTTCACGTACTTATGAACAGCCCAGCCAATAAAATGTAGTGGGCACTGTTCCAGGTGACTGAAGCTGGGCCAGTGTTGGGAACTCTTTCTGAGGAGATGTGCACAGACATTGACTCACTCCAGATAGGACACTGACAACAGACCAATAAACTAGTTCACCCAAGCCCAGCTTAGTGACCAAGTGACTTTATTGGAGTGACTTACAGGTAAACCGACAGCCCCGAGGACTCGCCACAGCGGCTGGAGCTCCCTGCCCTGCACAACCTGCAGGCAGCTGGTGTGGTCTGAGAGTCTCCACTTCCCAACTCTTGTTCCTGCATCAATAACCCTGGCTAGGGCCTTATGGACAGCGAGATTCTTCAGGTACTCGAGAGGTTTACTTCCAGAGCCTATGGGTTTTATTTACTTCCTGAGATTTATCTTCCTTCCTTCCTTCCTTCCTTCCTTCCTTCCTTCCTTCCTTCCTTCCTTCCTTCCTTCCTCTCTCCCTTCCTCCCTCTCTTCTTTCTTTCCTTTTCCCAGCACATGTGGAGGTAGGAGGGATAGCCTATGAAAGTCAGTTCTCTCCTTCCACACGTGGGTTCCGAGGATTGAACTCAGGTCCTCAGGCTTGGCAGAAAGTGAAACCAACTTTCTCTACTGAGCCATCTCACTGGCCCAACTTCCTAAGCCTCAATGAGCCTTTCTCCAGGACAGAGTGTTTCAGAAGAAATAGTCACACACAAAAACAGCTTCTCAGTGGCCTTGAAACATGTTCTCAAGGAAGCCAAATTAACCATTAGAGACCAACTTGTCAGGAGAGGCCACACACAAGCCTTCCTGTTAATAATCCTAGCCGAGTCCCCTTCTAGCTATTTCCCTCAAGGCCCTGGATGTGAGCAAGGCTATCCTGGACTCTTCAGATACGGTATTTCTTGCCTCTTGACTGTAGGCAAGCATTGTGGTGGTGTCGGATCTCTGGAGAGGAAGTCTCTCCACATACTCAGCTCACAGTGGGAGCCTGAGTGTGGACTCCTGTGTCGGCCCCTTTGGCATTTAATCCTGGCTCCACCACAGGTGTCTCTGGGTAAACTCTAACTTTGCAGAACCTCCATCTCCTCATCTGTAAAATGGGAATGCTACTGCCTACTTGACAGAGCTGTGGAGTAGGACATAAACAGTGTTCTCCACAGAGTCCTTAGAGCAGGAGGATGCAGAGGGAGGCTGCTGTTAGTACCTGTTACTCCTGCTGCTTGTCTAAAGGTGCGGCTGTGCCCCGCCCCAATTCCTGATGTAGAAGAAACCAGCACACACAGATAATAATTGTTGTTTTAAGTCACAAAATTTGAGAGTAGGGTTTTTTGTTTGTTTGCATTTTTGTTTCATAAAACGAAAGATACTGGATGTGTGATAGGAGAGGTTTTATTCTTTTTAAAAGTCCCCTTGTCTCAATTAGTAACAAAAGCAACCTTAAGTTGTACATGACATCGCTACACATGTCAGTGCATGTCTTTAATCGCAGCAGCTCAAGGGTAGTCTGGTCTACAGAGCAAGTTCCAGGTCAGTCAAGGCTACACGGAGAAACCCTGCCTCAAAAACAAATTAATGTGGAAGTCATCTTTTTTTCTGTTATATTTTTAAGTCAGAGTTTCATGTAATCCTGGCAGATTTGGAACTTACTTTACACCCAGTGTTCTGGTGGAAGTCCCACCCATCTCTCTCCCCAGACCCTGCCCCATTCCAGAAAGCCCGGCATCAGCGCGGGCCCCCCCCCCCTCCCGCCTGGGGCCACGCCTACCAGCTATTTAAGACCCGCCCATAGATCTGTCACGTGTGCCCTTGTGCCCTTGTGTCCTGTCTCCTGCCTTCCTGAGAGCCACCCGGAAGTGCTCTGCTCTGCATCGCCCTGTTTATTAAATCTGGGTCTATTAATTCGGTTTGATGTGGCTTATTGCATTAGTGGTGGAGGAACCCAGGACCTGGGGATTCAAAACTTGTCACCCAGCTGACCCCGAACTTGCAGCGATCCATCTGCTTCAGTACTAGAAGCATAAACATAAGCCGTTACATCCAGATGGAAGCCAACTCTTCTAAAAGAAAATTGTTTTATTTTTATTTTATTTTTTGTGTATGGGTGTTTGCCTGAGTGTGCATACATTTCCTACAGAGGGCATTGGATGCTCTGGAACTGGGATTACAGATGGTTATGAGCTGCCATGTGGGTGCAGGGAATCAAAGCTAGGTCCTCTGAAAGAGCAGCCAGTGCTCTTAAGCCCTGAGCCACCTCTTCATCCCTGAAAGCCAACTTTTAATTTTGCCCACTGAGGAATTACAACAAAACTACCCTCTTCTGTAGGTCATGATATTGTGTATGTAAGTTATGCCAGGTGTGACCCCAGTTCAGATCTCAGGACCCATGTTGGGCAGCTCACAACCACTTCCAACTCTAGTTCCAGGGCATCTGATGTGCTGTGACTTGCACAGTCACCTGCATGCATATGGTGCATATCAACTCAGACAGACGCGCGCGTGCGCGCGTGTGCGTGCGTGCGCGCGCGCGCACACACACACACACACACACACACACACACACATTTAGTTTCATGAGCCTGAGTATATGGCTCAGTTGACTATCATGCACAAAGCCCTGGGTTTGACCCAACACAGCACAAACTCACCAAGGCGGCACACGCCTGTGACCCCAGTGCTCAGGAGTTGTTTGCTCGGATTTTTCCTGAACCATTGTTAATCCCAGGTTCTGGGACTGTGGTGTCAGTAGGAGAAAGAATGGGGTGACATGGTCAGCATCATACATCTGTATGTCTGCATGTCCACATGTATGTCTGCATGTCCACAGAGGTGGTTCTGTAGAGCATGCTGCAGCCCTGAAATGGTACACCGGGTACAGACTCATGTAGCCGTCACTGACAGACCTTGCCCTTTAGGTTCCCTCAAGATGAGGAGCACCATCACCTTGGTGTGCCTGTGGAGAAGCATGTGTGGGAGACATGTACCTCCACAGTACATAGCAAACTCTCTAAACTGGCAGAGGAAAGAGCCTGGGCTTCCTGTGCCCTTCTGATCCTGGAGGATCCAGCTGTGCACACCCCTCACTCCTGGGTCACAGGTCATATTTGTGGTCGTGAAGATTCGGGGGTTCCAGGTGTGTGTATTCTGGGCTCTCCCTAGGGTGTAGCCTTACCTTGCTTCCAGTGAATCTCATCTCCCTGCACGGCTCACACCGAGCACATTATACCCTGTGCCCTGACATGCACCCACGGCCGTCGTCTACTGGAGTCTCTCAAGTCCGTCTATCTGTCACACCTCGCCTCTGCAGAGAACGCTCCTCCTCCTCTCCTAGCATTCCCCTTCACACCAAAGCTTCCGTCTGACCTGCACTGACAGCCACCAATATGCTTTGGATGGCCTCGCACATGCCAGACAAGTGCTCTTATCAGTGAGCCATACCCTCATCCCACCTTGGTTTGTACTGCTGTGTGTATCTGTGTATCTGTATGTCTATGTGTGTATTTGTGTGTGTGTATCTGTGTGTCTGTATCTGTATATCTGTGTGTGTGTATCTGTGTGTCTGTGTGTGTATCTGTGTGTCTGTGTATGTATCTGTGTGTCTGTGTGTGTATCTGTGTGTCTTTGTGTGTATCTGTGTGTCTGTGTGTGTATGTGTGTCTGTGTATGTATCTGTGTGTCTGTGTGTGTATTTGTGTCTGTGTATCTGTGTGTATCTGTATGTCTGTGTGCCTGTGTGTGTATCTGTATGTCTTTGTGTATCTGTATGTCTATGTGTGTGTATGCATGTGTGTGTATCTATATGTCTTTCTGTATCTGTGTGTCTGTGTGTTTATCTGTATGTCTGTGTGTATGTGTATCTGTGTGTCTGTGTATGTATCTGTATGTCTCTGTGTGTGCATGTGTGTTTATCTGTATGTCTGTGTGTATGTGTATCTGTGTGTGTGTGTGTTTATCTGTATGTCTGTGTGTATGTGTATTTGTATGTCTCTGTTTGTGTGTGCATGTGTGTTTATCTGTATATCTGTGTGTATGTGTGTGTGTGTGTGTGTGTGTGTGTGTGTGTGTGTGTGTGTATGTGTGTGTATGTGTTTGGCCATCTTCATGGTTCCCATCTTGCTTATAACTGGTGTTCATAACCAGTTCTTGTGGGCAGAATTCCCACCGAGCTACACCTGCTTTGGCTCCAGAGACTTAGCATCTAGCCTTAACCCACATTTGTTCCTCGGTTACTTTTTGTTTTTCCTGTTGCCCTCTATGTGAATCTTGCCTGAGAGTTTCCCAAGGGTACAAAGCCTATGCAAAACTTGGTTGGGAAAAATCCAGCACACTGTGATACTCCTTAATGGAAAATTTGCATTTGGCACTGCCTCTTTGGAAGCTTAGTTAGGATGTTTTGGGGATATGGAAATCAACTTGCTAAAAGTGTAAATTGGAGAACAATAAAAATGCCCTTGGCTAATGGAAGGTGTCTCAGTCTGCCTGCAGCCGGAAAGGCTAAAATCCTCTGTGTGTCTTCTTCTCACGGACCCCATGAACCCACACCCGTTCAACAACAGCTTCTCCAATGACTTCCAGGCTGCAGAGGGAACATGACACTGACCCCACACCACCTATTCTCTGTCCATCTCTTCAGGGAAATGGCTGTGCTCCAGCTACTCCCGTCACGGACAAGACACCCTCTTCCCCGGCTTCCCCGCTGTCACTTCTGGGGCGACCTGCTGCAGAGGTGGTGCCCCGATGGACAGGCTGATCATCAGGGAATCAGCATTATGCAAACTGTGGAGGGACGAAGGGAAAGGACTGAGACTCAGAAGCAACCACCCTGGCTCCCTAGGTCAAGCCCCAAGGGGCAGTAACAGCATAAGGCCACAAGGGGCTCTATTGAGCAGCTTCACACCCTTGGAAGCCGACGGAGCTTCTCACCAGCTCCTATTCCCTCACGGGTCTCTCAGGAATGTAGATTGCAAAGCCCAGCCCCTCCCTCCACACTCCTTTTAACGTCCTGCACGGGTTTTGTTTTTGTTTTTGACCTCTAAGCTGTTTTATACACTAACACTCTTCCCCTCTTGCACCCCTTTCCACAGACCAACAGGCCCCCTAAGGGAGGAAAAATACTCATTTTCTCATTCTGCTGATCTTAGGCAATTGGAGTGCAGTTCCAAACCATGACCTCCTGACTGAGACAGGCAGACAATTGTCCTTTTTCACCTCTTCTATGTCTCCTGACTCTGTCCCTCTCTTTCCATAGCTGCCTAGGTCGAGGGCTCTACATCTCTAGCCGGACTTCCTAAAGGATCCTGGGCCTCCAGATAGCCCCTGCTCCTCAACTCTCTACCCTGGAGCCACAGGGATCCTGATTGGGTCAGGCACTTCCCTTCAAATGATTCCCAAAGGCCTGCACGTTCACACAGCTCCCCAGGTCATCGATGCCTAGCTCTCCCCTGGCCCTCCAACCTCAGCTTATACAATTCTTTCCACAGCACCTTGATGTTGCAGGCCTGCCTTACTTCATAGGCCTTCCTGCTTCCTCTCCTTCCCTGTGAGTCCCAGATCCACACCAGCTTCAGGAACCCTCCCACAAACAGATGCTTCCAGGGTTTGAAGGGCATCACTCTGCAATGCCCCTTGGCACCTAGAATGAGTCCTCTAAAACGATGTTCTCAACGCCATTTGCTGACCTGCCAGGTGGAGGACTGTGAGGATGGAAGAGAGGATGAATGAATGAATGCTAGGGAGCATTTTAGCTGAGTGCTATGTTTGTAGTGAGGGTTTTTTTTTTTTTTTTTATTTTTTTTTCTGACAGACTCAAACTCACCTGGGTAGAAATCCTCAAATTAAAGAGATGGGGTATAATCTTTGTAAATTCCACACCCTTCTGTCGAAGGACAAGCTGGCTAGGAGTAAACCATTAATTTGGCTCCAGCAGGAGGGGAAGCCCTCCTTGGAACTCTGGGTTAATGATTCTGAGGTTGTTTTCCTCACAGCCATGGTCCTATCTAATCTGCACACTCCCTCCTTTCTTAAGAATAACTTGACTCACTCCAGTAGTCCCTCTCGCTGGGGTCAAGAGCCTTGTTTGGCGGCAGGAAATGGTTGGTGTGGGCAGGTCTTAAGCCAGCTTCCTTTCTCAGCAGCAAGCCCTCAACCCCCTTGCCCGGCCACTCTCTTTCCACTCAAAGTCAGCTTTGAGGATTTGACCCTGGAGGCCCACAGCCTTCCCGACATGAGCTTTGAGAATTTATTTCTTCTCATCTTGTTTTTGAACTATCCTATAAATGCAATGATACCCTATTCTCTGATTTGCTCCTTTTCAACATTATGAGTAAAATTTACCTATGTTGTATTACTTGAATATCCCACCTAATACATCGTATAAATTCTTACTTTGTTATTTGGTCTGTTTCCAGTGTTTGGACATTAAACCATTTTGCTAGGAATATTCTCATAGCTATCTCTTGAAACACCTGACAGAAACACCTGAGTGTAGATGTGCGTTACTCTCAAGTAGACAGATATGTGCAGAATTGCTAAGTCCAGACAGTCTTAATAACCAGTGCTGATGCTCTCTCCCATCCCTGACTAGATCCAGGACCTTTATCATTAGACAAGGAGAACACAGTCGTGGCTGTGGGGCACCCACTTCAAGGAGAGGGAATCCTCATCCAGGTGCAGCCAGGAGTCTATGATGACGTCACAGAATTCACTGTGAGGTCACTCCTGAACTTCCGGGTATGGAAATGCAGAGAGCCCTTCTCAGGTAGGATGGTTCTTTATTTCAACTGCGGTGAGAAGGCTGGAATGGACTCTAGGGACTCACCCTGGGCCCTTTGCAGTTTTGGGCTCTCAGTTGTACTTTAAGAAGCCTCGAAGGTCACTGTCTCCATGACCTCGGATGTCACAGAACCAATGATGTCCAGGCCCCGGCCACTCTCAGTCGCTATGATGGCCTCCACGTTGGTTGTCTCCATCTTGGACACGATGTCTACTTCTTGGCCACGCTGTGATGCCAGGCCTTTGGCAGCCAGGTTGGCTCTGATGTTCTTCAGAAACAAGCCAATTCTGCCAGGCCTCTTACTCGTAGTGGCCGAGCTGGTGGAGGAGAGGGTCCTGCCTGATTTGTGGGAGCTCCGGGACTCCTTCATGATGGGGACATGGCTGACCCCCTTGTGTGACCTGTTGCGCTTGCTTCCCCTGGGGTTGCCTTTTTCCTTCTTCTCGTCCAGAGTCGATCTGTGGCTGGAGGATTTCCGAACCGCCTTGTCCCCGGCGGTCTTGTGGCGACCTTCTCCTGTCCTGGAGTGATGGGAACTCCTGCTGCCAGCCCTGTCCTTTGCTCTCCGCTCCCTCCTTTCACTCCTTTCCTTACTGACTTCGGTGTTGGCCTCAGGGGCTTTCTGCTGTCTAGTCTGTCCAGTTGTGCGTCTTTCACTCGGCAACGTCAAGGCAAGAGTTACTGGATCAGTGGCTGTTTCTCCATCAGACTTGCTAGTAGGTTCTATTCTTGCAATTGCCATAGTCAAGCTTTCTTTTCGGGAGAGGCTGGGGGATGTACTGGAAATATACTCCAGGGACTTGCTGGTCGCCCCTGCCAAGGCAACCTTCGTGCCTTGCGGTGACATCTTGCCAGCACTTGCAATGGACAAACGGCTTTTGCTTCCTCTTGTACCCATGGACCCGCCCCCTGCTATGGCTGCATTGATCTGTCCAGAGCCTACAGGCCTGGTTGCTGCCAAGCTCAAAGCACCCGCTAGGTCACCCACTGCGACTGCAGTTATCCCTGTCGATGACTCTTTGGCAAGGTCTTTTGATTTTGTTTTGGATGTGGATACACCGGGCACGACGGTGGGTTTTGGAGAGTCATGATGGGTTCCCTCACCACCGGCAAAAGCATCCGAGCTGATCCCAGTAATGTCTGTGACCATGGGGAGGCTTCTGATGCTGACCTGGTCTGGTTCTCCTTTTCCTTGGGGATCTGCCACTGTCGGATTCGACTTGTCTTCCTCATCCAACAGCGGCATGCACACTATGTCCTCTGCTGGGATGGCGTAGGTGCTGCTGTTGCTGTCCACAGGTGGTCTCAGGAGGTAGATCAGTTTTTCCCAGTAGGTGAAGAGGTCATCCCGGCCCTCGAGAGGAGGACACAGCTGCAGGTAGCATGAACGGCCAGTAGCGAACTTGAGGCGCAGCTGTTGTTTCTCATGGTTGTGAACAGAGATCCTTACGAACTTCAAAGGAAGGAGCCTAGTGAGCTCCAAGGTCTTTGCAGACTTGCGGTTTTTGCTCTTGGTGGTCTGGCTGCGTCCAGGAAAGTCTTCATAGCCCGGGGCTGGTCGGGCCAGTAACATGACATCAGGGAGCGGGAGGATGGGGCTGGTGCACGCGATGCCTACGGTCACCATTCGGACACGGTTGTGCACGTCAATCACTTCTCCCCGTTTGGTGATCTGGATGAAGTCACTCTCGAATATTGGTGCGTACTTGAAAATATCATACTCTCCTTTGTATAGTTGCCGTTGTAGTTTCCCCATGGTGGTGTTGAACATGCCGACGCCAGAGCCACTCTGGGCTGTGTAATATGGTAACAGAGACTCAGTGTTGGAGGTCATTTTGTGTCAAGAAAGGTGCGCCGGCAAGGTGGGTTCCTGCGTCTTCCTTGGTCTCTGCAGATGAGGGAGCAGCAGAGCTCCTGGGTCACTGAGGTGGCACGTACAGCAGGTCTCTCAACCCCACCCCACAGGCCCCCAGTTTGCCTCAGAGCCTCCCAGAGGCCTGGGCTGGGGGTGGGAGCACAGATGACTGACAAGGGGTGCTGTTGGGTGCCTGGACCCCAAGCCCAATCTCTCCAGAGGTGTAGAGATGCAGGGTAGACTCCAGGGAGGTTTTCTTCTGGGTCTAAAACCCCTCCAACCTCCACCGGTGATTTGTTTGAAAGCCCCTGAATGTCTACAAACTGCAGCCCTAGTGGGAGAAGTGGCCACTAGGGCCTGAAGCCCTACACACCATATTTATCCCCTCTCCCTTTGTGACCTGTCACTGTCACATCCCCCTTTGTCCCATCCTCCGGCTGCCCTCAAGGACAGGCCTCCAAGTGGATGCCGAAATGAAGAGGTTTCACATGGAAAAATTGTATCTGGTTCTTCTTTCTTCAGCCCACCTGGAAAGATTCAAAGTCTTTGGGAATTCAAGGGACAGGTAGACTTGAAATAGCTGCGCTTATGGTGTCATTTTATTGGATAACCCGGATTCTGGTCTTGATCCTTCTGTGGTACCTCATTAAATGTGGATGGTGGTAATCTTTCATGGCAGCTCTGGCCTTTACTAAGATAAAATTAATGCTTACTCACACCGACGCACACTGTTGTTACTATTCTCATTTCACAGGGTAAAGAAACGGAACGAATCACTGACACCCACAAACTACACTCTTTGAACTCAGGTCTCACTACATCTAAGACCTTTGTTTTAAACTGCTCTAGGACTTCGTCTCTCAAGGGAAACTTGGACCATTCAAATATTTTCAAACTGATTTGTTTTTACTACATCATGGGAAGTTGTGTGTGTGTGTGTGTGTGTGTGTGTGTGTGTGTGTGTGTGTGTGTGATGGAGAACCACTTTAGACAGTGGGTGGGCTGAGGTGTGAGGCTAAAATTACCCAGTGGTTTTTCCCTTTGGTTTTGTTTTGGTGGGGGACCATTTACTCTCTTAAGGACCCCAGACTTTTCTTCCTGCTTTTCTACATTGTGCTCAGGGGTTGGGGTAGAAAAGAGAACTCCTTAAATTCCAGGAACCCATCCAGCACCCTCCTCCCCCAACAGCCTTGCTGTTGGGGAGAGCTTTGGAAATCTGTTTACATCTGTCGTCATGACTCTGTCTATGGCCACACCCACATAGCCACATAGTTAGCCAGACTCGGGATTTCCAAACTGTTGTCACGTGGACCCCTACTCCAGACTCTCCCAGTTGGTTTGATGAACTCTTATTCTAGGCATTCATCCCTTAAGGACAAAGGCTATCTATCACTCTGTGAAAGCACACACACCTGTTTATTAACTGATAGATGGATGAGCAAAATATAGATTCTCCGTCCAGTACACTATAACTCAGCCGTGAACAGGAAGGGAATGTTGATTCACACTTCAACACAGCTGGACTTGGACACTTTACTAAGTGAAGAAGCCAGACACAAAAGGCCAGGACAGGTAAGCCTGAAGAAATGAACAGTTGAGTAGTTTGCCAAGCGCTGGGACCTGGGGAGTGACTACCCTATGGCTGCCAGTCAGTGGTGGCTACACAGCACCATGCATGTGCTCAAAGCATTTGAATGTTAAATACTATGCTTTGTGTTTTTCCAGTCATGCACATAACACATACACTCTTAGAACTCTTGTTTGAAACCTTTTGGTTTTAAAAAGCGTAGCCTTCAATCTCTGATCAATTGAGGGACTTTGAGCAAGCTTTGGAGTCGCTACTTCCTCACCTGTGGAATGGAGCAATGCTTTTGAGGATTGGATGGAATATCCCCCAAGTCCCTGTGCTAATGGCACCAGGAGTCCCTGAGCTGTGGGGAGGTAGGGCCCTATGAGAGGTCCTGTGTCACCGAGGATGTGCCTTAAGGGAGATCATGGGACCCTACTCTCACCTCCTCTTAAGCTCTGTGCTTCCTGGTCTGAAGTGATTTTGGTCCACCACACACTCCCTCTCAGGATTTTGCTGCATCCACACAGGCCAGAGGAACAAGACGAACCTATCATGGGCTGACACTTCTAAACTGTGAACCGAAACAGACTTTTTTTCTCTTTTTCAGTTTTTCGTGCATGTGTGAGTGGTGTGTACACACGCACAGGTGGAGCCCAAGGTTGGTTTTCTCAGGCACACCCAGATGTGAGACATGGCTGCTCTGGTTAGCCTGCTTGCTCTGGGCATGCCCCTGTCTCTGTCCTTTAAATCTAGAATTACAGGCAGGCCACCATGTCCACCTGGCTTCTGAACTCGGGTCCTTACACTCGTGTAGCAAGACCTTGAACCACTGAGCCGGGAAAAGGGTTTGCCTCCAAGCTTGGTGACCTGAGCTGATCTCCAGGTCCCACATGCTGGAAGAACTGACTCTCAGATACTGTCTCCAGACCTCCCCTCCTGCTGTGGCTCACCCCACCCCACAAACCAGTTAATACAGTTTTCTTAAGGACTGCGTTCAGATGCCTGGAGAACAGTTCGGGGATGGTAGCGGAGAGGCCAGTTATTTCCAGCTTGTTTTGCATGTGACCACTGAAGGTAAACCTGTGTCTATTGAGACTTAGACTCCCCTGCTGGCTTACAGGCTGGGAGGGCTTGGTGCAGGGCTCTTGATTACCAAGTGCAAGGCCTAGGTTCAATCCCCATACTGCAAATGGAAGAAGGAGTGAGGAAGAGAGAGGGGGAGGAAGACGGGAGAGGGAAGGAGAAATCATTGGGTCAGGAAATTCCAGAAAATTAGGATTATCTTTCTTGGAACAACTTCATCCATCGTGTCCAAAACTGTCCCACTCCCTCCCGCAACCCCGTTCCCGTTCTTTCCTGCTATTTGAAATGCACAGGTGTGCTGTGAGACGCTCATCTGGATGTTAACAGGTCTAGGATACTTGTGTTTGAGGGGCACTGTGGCAGAGGCAAGCTCAAGAGCCTCAAACTGAGCCAGGGAGATGGTTCAGCAAGTGAGTTCAGTTCCCAGGACCCACACGGTGGGAGGAGAAATCGGACTCCTCCCACAAGTGGGAGGAGAAATCGGACCCTCCCACAAGTGGGAGGAGAAATCGGACTCCGCCCACAAGTGGGAGGAGAAATCGGACTCCTCCCACAAGTTGTCCTCTCACCTCCAGACGCATGCTCCGGTGCACACATGTGCCATCCCCTTTGAAACTGCATGTAATTTGTAAAAGGCTCAAGCTGAAAACGTGTTTTAGGCATATTTATATGTTCAGAGAAACTGATGACTGAAATATTTAGCTATTTGAATTTTCCATAAAAAAAAAAAATCTATCCTAAACTAGGCATGATGGAGCAGGCCTTTAAACCCAGCATTCTGGAGGCAGAGGCAGCACTCTGGGGGTTCCAGGCCACCTAGGGCTACCTAGGAGACTCTCTCCAAAACAAAGAAACTATCTCAGTGCCAAACAGTGGTGTGAAGGACACGTGTGGTGGTGTTTCAGGGTTTATTGACGAGAAACTGAGCATCAAGCAACAGACTGAGGCTCAGGGTTAGAAGTCTGGGCCAGGTCTCTATGGGCAACTGCACTCATGGGCACACCCCCCCTACACAAACATACATGCACACACATACTTAAAAGTAAGTTGAACTGGAGAGATGGATCAGCAGTCAGCAGCAGTCAGTGCTCTTGGAAAGGATCTGGGTTCCATTCCCAGCACCCACATGGTGGCTCAGGACCCTCTGCAACTCCAGTTCCAGGGGAATCCAACACCCTCTTCCGGCCTCCTCAGGCACTGTATGCATGTGGTACACAGACACACATGCAGGCAAAACACCCATACATATTAAAAAAAAAAAAAAACAAAAACCCAACTGCCCTACCTAGTGTTCTCCCCATGAACAAAGGAAGCCGTCTCCAAATATTCAATGCTAATCACCCCATAACAGAGAGGCAGAGTCACTATTTTCAAAAGACTTAGTAGAAACCAGCACAACACTTAGGTTTACCATGTCTTATTCTGATATTTATTATGTTGACAGGCTAGGAATACTGGGATAAATAATACTTTCTCTCACAGAAAATTGTAATGATACAATTGAGTAAGATTAAATACTCTGAGGATTTCACAGAAATGTCAGAATTTTAACAGTAGCCAGAGTTCTGGTAGCCAGAGGGAGGGGCCTCCCAGCTGAAATGCTCTGGGCCGTATCTCAAAAACAAAAACAATGCCATGATCATCCTACAATGCAGAAAGAAGCCTGGTCCTGCACTTGGCTTCAAACACGCTTCTCCACGGGCTGTGGTTTCTGGCCATGAGGAAAGGAAATGGAGTATCTCTGGCTCGTCTAGTCTAGAACTCACTCCTGCCCCCGTCACTGAGTGGGAAGGAAGAGTCCTACCCTTTGGAGGTTGGACTTTCTTTGTGCCTTTTTTCTGTGACATTGTAACAGTTTGCAGCCAAGGACCTGCTGTCGCACCCAGGTTCTTCCTCAGCAGTGGGTACAGGGAGAGGAGGCGTCCTCTGTCAACACAAAATGGCGCAGCTGGCCATCAGGCCATTTTCACCCCTCTGGGCCAGGGAAGCTTTCGTGGCCACCTGAATGCTTTTGAGGGATACTGTCCATGATGGCAGACTCCCAAACTCTCAGAAATCAGTTCTGATGGAACTCCCGGGAAAATCCTGACAGTGCTGTGTAAGACAAACACCCCAACAGCACAACGCCTGGCTCTGAGGCGGGCGCACAGCCATTCTGGGGCGTAGCAGCGTATTTCCTAGAAGCACACCCTGGCCATTGGACAGCCTCGATAATGAGCATTCCCGCTCCATATTCCCTAGGAAGGATGGTGTCAGCTGCAGTGGGGGTCGTGGTCCCACCCCACCTACTGAGGCAGACACTTCTGCATGAATCCCATTAGTGGGCATCCTGCTTTGCATGGGACCCCGGCCAGGGGCCAGCTAGATCATCTGAGAATGGCCAGGATGGTAAGGCCTAAATCCTGGAGTTGGTGAGACAAGGGATGCTCTTGCTCTGCGTTGCAGTTCACTCCGGGGCAGAATGGGACAAGCAGTAGGCACCACTGACCCTCCTGCCCCCACGGCTCTGGGCTGCTGAGATTCTCGAAGTGCACAGGAAGCCAGCGTTCCAATGGCTTCAGGGTTGAGGGTGGAAAAGGAGGATTCAATAAGGACTCCCCAGTTGCCCCCTGCCACCGCTGCTTAGCTCTGCAATGTTCCTTCTTTTATCTGCTGGATAAAGAGGTTCCTCTCATCTTCCGGAGTCCGCCCATTCTGAGCCCGGACGATACACGTGGGCCGGTGCAGGTTGAGCATGTATATCAAGTGCTGTTTCTCATTTTTCAACTCCTCAATTTGGGCCTTCAGCTCGGCATTCACACTTTCCAGCTTCTCTGACTCCTGAGGGACAATGGACAGAGGCATTATGGAGGGAGCCAAAGATCGGGGAGGTAGGAGGAACCACCTGGAAACCATGGATGGGGCTCATCAAGCTGGAGAGGCCTGCTGGGGGAACCATCCAACCCCAAAGATGAGAGGTCAGAACTAGGTGAGGGGTGGTATTGGCCCTGGCGAGGCCTCTGAAATTGGGGGTCATGTGAGCGGAGGCTTGGAGATACCGCTGAGCCAGGCTGCCAAGCTTGCTGAAGCTGCCTTAGTACTGAGGGCTGAGAGAGGGTTGCTCTAGTCGGCTGTCAAGGGCATCTGGTCCCCACAGGGTCTGGGGAGCTGGGGAGAAATCCACACTGGTGGTGTAGTGTTTCCTCTGAATTTCTAATCTCACCATATCCACAGAGGTGTACTAAGAAACGCAAAGCTTCCCAGGTTTTCACTGACCCTAAAACAACAAGCAGAGATCCCGGGACCATGAGGCTAGCTCGAGTCCCTGCCAGAAGCTGGCCTGTACACACTCAGGGGAGGAGAGATCCTGGGACCAGAGGCTAGCTCGAGTCCCTGCCAGAAGCTGGACTGCACACACTCAGGGGAGGAGAGATCCTGGGACCAGAGGCTAGCTCGAGTCCCTGCCAGAAGCTGGCCTGCACACACCCGGGGAACAGAGATCCCGGGACCAGAGGCTAGCTCGAGTCCCTGCCAGAAGCTGGCCTGCACACACCCGGGGGAGGAGAGATCCCAGGACCAGAGGCTAGCTCGAGTCCCTGCCAGAAGCTGGCCTGCACACACCCGGGGAGCAGAGATCCCGGGACCAGAGGCTAGCTCGAGTCCCTGCCAGAAGCTGGCCTGCACAAACCCAGGGAGCAGACATGGGCCCTGCGGAGACTTTCAGGCTCTGCGGCCTGCCTTGCCTGTGAACCCATGCTGTGGACCCCTCGTGTTCCTTGTGGGGTGACAGCCTGCCAGGGGACTCAAAGGACTGGGTAAGCAGGGAGAAGGGAAGCAAGACGGAGACCCAGGCAGGAACACCGTCTAAGTACTGCTTCCAGGTTACCAGAGCAAGCTGGAGAGTCAGTGGCAGTCACAGGGTCTCATTGTTTTGTTCTATTTGGTGAAACCGGCGAACAAAGCCTCATGAACCTGGAAGTCTGGACACTGCTGGGGGTATATGGAGCGGTGTGTGCCACAGCATGCATGTGGAGGTCGTCAGTCCTCTCCCTCCACAGTGGCTTCTGGGTATCGAACCCAGGTTGCTGGGCTTGCACAGCAAGCTCCTTGGAGCCAGCTTGCTAGCCCTGGATACTGAAGTTTTTCAACCCACAAATCTTCACTCTGTATATCCAGAGTCCCCTCATCACGCTAACAGCATTGCTCCTTCCTCTGCCCACAGCTGGCATTTCTGCACCACCCACAACCCCCTCTGCCAACGGCACAAGGCTGACGAGGGCAGGTTTAGGCACCGTGCAAGGGGACGCTTGGCCAATACTCACTTTCTGCAGGCACTCAGTCTTCTCTTTTTTCTTGTTTCGACACTTGGCGGCTGCAATCTTATTTCTTTCCCGCCGCCTCCTTTTCCTCTCATCTTCTTCAGGGGCCGTCTATAAATAAAACCCCGCAGGCACACAGTAAGCCACCAGGAACCCAAAATATCAAGGCTGTGGGTATTTTGGTTCGGAGATCTTGTTTGCTTTTAATCACATATGCGTGTGTTTGTAAATCTATGTTTGTCTGTGTGTATATCTACCACATGCATTTATGGTGCCTTCAGAGGCCAGAAGAGAGCGTTGGATCCCCGGATCTAGGAATGGGGTGCTGGGAACTCCAGTACTCCGGAAGAGCAGCAAGTGCTCTTAACCACCGATCCATTTCTCCAGCCTCATGGTCTAGATTTTTGTGTGAACTCCCTACATACATGTGCGTGCACACACACTTGACAATAAATAACAAAATCTAAAATCAAAATTCTATTCATTAAAGAATTACATTTGAAATTAGTAAATTAAAGTCTAATCTACTTTAAAAATGCATTTGGATTTTGAAAGAATTTCAATTTTAAATTGGTAACTATTGATACTAATTATAAGTGTGTCCTTTCCTCTGAGGCCAGGAATTGCCTCCAGATCACTCCCTGGCCACACTCTCCTGTTAGTAGTGCTGACTTGGGAAGTTATGAAACTTTTGGGGTGAGAGACATGGCCGGCGGAGGTGGGTCATGGCCGGCGGAGGTGGGTCACATGGCCGGCGGAGGGGAGGGTTGTAGTATTAATCCACTTCTATATGAGCTTTGTTTCTTGAACCACAAAGATGTGCACAAGCTCTCACCACTGTGCCCAAGTGCTCACCACTGTGCCCAAGTGCTCACCACTGTGCCCAAGTGCTCACCACTGTGCCCAAGTGCTCACCACTGTGCACAAGCTCTCACCACTGTGCACAAGCTCTCACCACTGTGCACAAGCTCTCACCACTGTGCACAAGCTCTCACCACTGTGTACAAGCTCTCCACTGTGCCCGGAACTTCCCCAGCCGCCATGTCTTCCTTGTGTGATGGACTGTATCCGTCCCCTGAACTGTGAGCCCAAACACACTTCCCCAGATATCACCATTCAGTCACAGACAGAAAAATAACTAACGTCTCTGTCTTTACCCAGAGCACAAGGGCACACCCTTCCCATGAAGTCTGTGAGCTCCTGGAGAAGAGGGACTTGAGACCATTAATGGCACTAAAACGGTATTAGCCCACAGCTGGATGCTACTGGGGGGTAGTGCACTGAACCACCTGTCGATTCAGCCAACAAATCACACTGATGTCCTGGGCCTCATTCTGAGCCAATACTGGGACTTTCAGAGAACAGAGCCCTGTCCAGCTTTGGGGAGTACGGTCCTCCGTGGATGTCCACCCAGACCCGACTCAGTCTATGGACTGATGAGCAACGGCCACATCCGGCCACTGAACTCTGCTTAAGGCCAAAGTCCATGGTGCGCTGGCCGATGTCAGACCCTGTCAGCTTTAGGGGGCCATGACTGACCCACTCCTGACCTTTCCCTATCCTTTTGGACCAGAAGACACTGACTGTGGATTGAGATGGAGGTCTCGCAATCTAGAGAAGCTAAGCTCAAGAGAATAATGGAAGAGGAGTTTCTGTCTTTCATGTCTCAGGGCCACAGACCCAGTAAATATAAAAACCACACACACGCACGCACGCACGCATGCACGCACGCACGGTGGGTGCACAGAGAGAAGGCTCAGTGGTTAAGAGCGCTTGCTGCTCTTGTGGGGAATTTGGGGTTGGTTCCCAGCACCCACATGGTGGCTCACAACTGTTAACTCTGGTTCCAGGGGACCCAAAACCCTCTTCTGGCCTCTGCGGGCACCAGGCATGCACACAGTGCACACACATTCACTATTCTTCTCCAGAGACTCTCCAACTGTCCTGCCCTGTCCTTCCACATGTCTATCTAGCCTCCCTTCCCCCCTTTTCCTACTACTGTACCTTGTTATTTCAAACTACATCATTAGGGGAAAAAAATCTCCCAGAATGTCCCAGGCACTCTCCAGTACTGGACTTGATACCTGCAACTGTTTTGGGGTACCCTCTCTGACCTCCTCCGAGTTAGCTGGGAGCACAGCTAATACCCCCAACATCATCCATGGCAACAGCATCATAAATAATGCCTGCTCCCATTCATTGGATGTTGTGAGCCAGGTTCCCCTCAGACCTTCCGCAAATGTCAGTCCTCAGCAGGAGAAATCAAACAGTCATGAAGACTATCACCCAGTCTCGTTTTACCCCGGGTGCTAGGGATCAAACCCCAAACCTTACACTCACCACTGAGCTGTGAGTCCAGTCCTCAGCCTCCTTTTAAAGGCACAGCTTTTGCACCAGCTTCACCCCGTGCCCCAGGACTGCAGTCACACACATTAAGTAAGCCTGAACTACTCCCAACCGAGAAAGGCTGACAGAGGTGCAAGAGTCCATCTCTGACGCTCTTGAAGCAGCAAAGTCACCGGCAGCCACGGCTCAGTGACCAAGTCTACTATTCCAGGTGTCTTATGGGAAGGTTGCTCAACACAGAACAGTGCATGTGCAGGAGTGGGTGTGAGCCCAGAGCAAACACGTGGTATCCCAAGTCTGTGAGCACTGCTGCCAGCGAGAGGAAGCCTAACCTCCTGGTCCTTGGTCCTGATGGAGATTTTCATCACCATCACACTCCACTTCTTCAGAAAGACTCCACACTAAACCCACATCGCCAACCACCACCGTACTTTGATGACCCCCAGCTCACACTTGCATTCTCTGTTTGACACCTTCCGAGGACACAATTTCTGCCCTTGCCCCACCTGGCCTCCTACAGTCCCAAGCCCTGAAGCAAATGGACACTCTCGCTCTCTTCCACACGCCACCCACACCCACAGCAGTTCTACCGTCACGTTAGATCCAGAAGTCAGCCACATCTCAGCACTGGCCTAGCCCGGACCTTCGTCTTTGTACATGGAGGGTCCCTTGGGGAGTACCCTTCCCACACGACACCTCTCAAGTCCTAGCTCCAAGGCCATGACTAGTGACATTTTCCCTGCCTCCTAATTTAAAATGACAGCCTCACCTCTACCTAGTCTCTGAACACCTTCTTTTCTTAAAAAAGAAAAAAAAAAAGATGTAGTTTTATTGTATGTGCACGTGTTTTCATTCATACACACATGCTTCTCTGTGCCCCCTTTTGTTGTTCTTAAAAAGAGATTTATTTTGTATTTTGCATGCATGAGTGTTTACTTGCATTTATGCATGTGAGACACACTTGTGCAGTTGCCTGCAGAGAGACCAGAAGAGGATGTTGGAGTCACAGACAACTGTGAGCCACCAGGTGGGTCCCGGGAATTGAACCTGTGTCCTCTGCAGGAGCAGCAAGTGCTCTGAACTGCTGAGTCATCCCTTTGTAGGGGCCTCCCCAGCTGTTTATTTACCAGTTCTCTCTCTCTCTCTCTCTCTCTCTCTCTCTCTCTCTCTCTCTCCTCTCGACCTTCCTGTTCCTCTTGATCACACACACAGGCACACTGTATCTGTTTATTCACAGGTACCCTCTGCCTGCTCATTCGTGTGTTCTAGGCTCTGTCCCACTATCCTTACACAACAGAATTGAAGCTCCCCAAGGGCAGTGCTTTTGTTGATTCTTATCCCCAGCTCTAGTCTCCTGCGTACGCTGGCACATGGAGTATGTGTGATAAACGAGTACTGAGAGAATGGATGTGTGTTGACGGAACCCACCTCCGATTTCGTGACTGACATCTCCAGGGGTCTGTTGTTGATGGTAACCGACTCCAGCGCAGAGGACATCCGGTGGCACAGGTGCTTATTCTGGATGGCGAACCTCAGCTCTTCCTTGACAAAGGGTGTCAGGTTAGCAAAATCCTCAAATACCAGGGATCCAGGAGGTGAGAGGCAGGGGACGATGGCAGACGCACTGACTTCTGAGGCAGAGACCTGGCCTGGATGTTGAAGCATCATTTTGCTGAAAGAAAAAATTAAGCCCAAACTGCTTCAGGCGTCCTGGGGCATGGGATCCAACCATGCCAAAGTATAGCCCACCCCAAAGTCCCATCAGCCCCCCGGGCTTCAGGTTTGTTTCATTTCATGCCCGTCTCTTGCCCATGGCTGGAGAAATTATAGGGAATAAGTGAGAACATGTTACTGTTGTTTGGCTAAGTGGACATGTTGTCAAACCGTCTTCTAAGTATTTATGTGCATCCCCTGACCAGTGCCGTCCTCAACCCTGGCCAGCTTCTTCCTGCAGCCCTTAACGCAGGCTGGGCAAAGTACTGAGAAGAGGTGGTTGTCAAGTGGTCTGTTCTAAACAGGTGCTCTCTCTCTCTCTCTCTCTCTCTCTCTCTCTCTCTCTCTCTCTCTCACACACACACACACACACACACACACACACACACACACACACACAAGTTCATGGTTCAGGGAACAACATGGGGAACAACAAGGATGTAAGAGTGGGAAGATGGGGAAAGCCTTGTGAACCGCTGCTTTCTGGACATGACATGGCTGTTCCGCTCAGGAACCCTGGAACCCTAGGGTTGCCTGCAGAGGACCTCGTAAGATTGAGCCTATCAACGTTCCAGCATGGATTAGGTCCCAGCTTGAGGTCCCAACCCTAACCTAGGAGCTGTCAGCAGTGAACCCCTGCTGGTGAAAGGGGTCACTTAAATGCAGTCCTATAGCCACAGGTTAAGTTGCCCATGTTCCCTGACGCATGCTCACGAAAGCAACGCTAATTAACATCAACAGACCACCAAAAAGTTGTTTTTTTTCCCATGCTATCCTCATTGTGAGTAAAACAAATTCTTAAAACACACAGCTCAAAGATGACTAAAAGTTTGGGAGGCCTGACTTTCCAAGCTCCTCTTCTATTAGTTTGCCTGGTATACAGAGTATACAAATGTGGCCTCAGTCCCCCAAGAGAAACCAAAAAACAACAACAACATTAAAAACCAAATACCAGCACCTTTTGGAATCCTGTTTTTAGTCTCTTTTTAAAAAAGAAACTGGAAAGACACCTGAAATCAAGACAAATCTGCTAGTGAATGGAGTGAGTGGAAGTAGAAGCAGGAAGTTGGGGCCTTGAATTCCGAGACTCTGTGGCGGAAGTTTCTCCCGCAGGAAGCTGGGCCTGGGAGTGGGAACGAGGAAGCTGGGTGTGTTTCTTCACCCCAGTCCTTGGCAGGGGGTGGTAATGGTGGGAACTCAGGTCCTTTGGGAACAAGGAGCCCTTTCTTAATGAGAAGATGGCAAAGCAAAGAACTTCAGGGCAAGCAAAAGGGAAAGGGAGAAGATCTGGATTTATGGGGGTGTTGTTTACTCTGAGGTACAAGGAGACAGGCTTGGAATAGGGGCGGAGGGGACCTGGGATGGGCCTGGTCACAAAGGAGCAGGTCATTCAGCTCTGTAGGACTCAGTCTTCATCTGGAAACTGGCTCAGAACTCCCCAAGCCAGCAAACCACTGCCAAAACTCTGTCCCAGAGCCAGGCTCAGCACTGGCCCACGATGCCTGCTGACCAGTTGGACAACTGAGCAAACAAAGAGGGGATGAAGTAGCCGTACCAAACGGCCTCATCATTCTATAGACCTGCAAATCCGCAGGGCCACCAAAGAGAAATCAAGGGCAGAAGCAGTCTGGAAAAACACCCTGAAGTCGTCTGCTTTCCCAGCTGGGACTCCCACCCTTCCCGAAGCAGGAGCAGTGAGTGAGCAGGATTGTATTTGCCTACAGTGGTCAGTCAAGTCCCAGAGGACAGGAAGTCTTTCGGCAAACCTCTCACATTAAAGGAAAACCTATCTACCTCCTTTGAGCCTTGTGAGAGCCCAATGCTGTAAAACCTGGTCCCATGTTATACATGAGTTGACTGAGATCACGTTAACATGGGATAGTACCGGGCACGGGGAATCGTTTTGCTTGGCTTCAGAACTCATGGTCTTAATTTATACGCTGCATACCCAAATATTTTACTTCACTCAACAACAAACAAACAAACAAAAACCCAGAGCAAAAGTTTGGACGGTGAGTGGAAGCACATAGGAAGTCCAGAAAGAAACCATGGCGGGGGGTACTAAGCAACAATTCCCAGGGAACCCCTGAACTCAGTTCAAAGAATTGCTAGACTTTTTATATCGGGTACACACTCAGCTACTGCCTGCATCCAGGTGTAAGTTTAAATGGGCTGTTTTATCCATAAAATTCCCAAACCAGGACTAGAAGAAAAAAAGAATCAAGATTTGGAGACTACTTAGTATGTGTTGTGACCATCCCCCAGTGGCTTCTTTTTCCTTCCCAAACGTAGGCTGTAAACAAGTACCCCATTTCCCCACGAGTGGTGTGAGGGACTAAGAAAACCAGTTAAGACGGGGCCCTGGAAAACATCCGTGCCACCAGGAGCTACGCCAGTCCTCCCAGGACCTCCTGCAGAGGGCTGGCTGCTCTCCCGTGGAGACTCAGTAGGGTCTGTCGGGTCACCTTTTCCGATGTTAAACGCTCCTCCAAAGGGTCCCTGGCGGTGGAGAGCTAAGGCCCACAGGTGGAGGCAGAAATTCCAGGCCAGCAAATGCTGCCCTCCACTAGTCAGAAGAACTCAAGAAATGCATACAATTCTCTCCCAAACAGCAGGCGCCAAGAACTGAAGGTCCCTTTACTGACCCCTGTCATCTTGTGGCTGGGGGCTGTTCCTCTGGCTTCTGAAGCCAGAGGCTCAACATCCTCCCAATCACCCTCGCTTCCCCCTGCTTTCCAGTTTTACTCAAAACAAAACAAAACAACCAGCTAAGGGGTGCAATTCGGAGCTGCCACTGGCCTGGCCTTGGTTTGCAGGACTGGATGGCTCAGCTGCACTTACAGTTTGAGCCACAGAAGTGGAGTTCGTCCCTTTAGACACCCAGCTAAGTTTCTTAATGAGCCCCTGGGGCCTAGAGTCTGCTGTCTGGGACTTCCCCCACCCTCCTTAGAGTAAAGACAGGAAGAAACAGGAATGTCAGTGGTATGGAATGCTTTTGTGAAAAGCTGGGGGGGGTGGGGCTTACTTGGGGACACAGCCTGTAGTAAAGTTGTTAAGAAAGGCTTTCTAATAATCAGGTGGCTCCATCTGTAAAGATTTGGGCTCCTGTTCTTTCTGGTTGTCTTGGATAGTCACCTCCAGAGAGTCAGCCTAGAGTCAGGCTGTGTCCTCCAGGGAAACAAACTCTAAAACTTGGGCTTGTTTTCAGGGGCCCTCTACCACACCCAGCACAGCAAGGAGGGGAGAGCTGAGTGAACTCTCTACACTGATCATAAAACTGTCTTCTGGATTTGCTTCAGGACTGGCGTTCTGTTCCTGCTTCATGACTTGCAGTCAGAAACTGTGTCACATCATTGGCCACATCATTTTCAAGAAAGTGAAACTTCACTCATTTATTTAACTAGAAATTCAGCTCCTCGATTATTATTTCCGAGTAGTTACGATGGCTTTGAAATTTCACTTTTGATTTCCACTTCCTTCCCCTGAGCCATCCGCAAACCAACCTGTTAGGAGTCTAGTCAGGAGCGGGTAGCCGCCTTTCCCTGGCTCTCCACATCCTGTCTGTCTCCTGCTCGCAGGCTGGGGGGTCAGCGACTTGTCTCCAGGTGTCTGACTGCCACTCACTAGCTGACCACCCCCTTGGGGGTCCGGAGGCTCCCTGACCTTCAGTTCCTATCTGAAAACTGTGAATGAGGTTGCCAATTCCCTCCCCGGGCTGTGAAGAAACACACAAACACACACACACACACACACACACATACTTGAAAACATAAGAGATCGACACCCCCACACACCCCCACGCACACCTTCGGACTCCACCTTCCCCTTCAGGGAAGCTGATTTGGTTGCCAATTCAGTGTAGTTCTATTCGTGGGGAGCGGACTGGAACCCTCGAGAATTTCAGGTCAATCTGTCACAACTGTATATGGTCCTGAGTTCCCGAGACACCAGGTAATTTCCACTCCACTATTGTTGACATCACTTCTCCACTGCTGTTGTGTTCTTCAGAGATTGCAAGTTTTCACAAGAAATCATTTCTCTCTTGAAGTTTCTGTGGTGTCCTGGCCATGTCCCTCCTCCCCTGGCTGGATTACCCTGGAGCCAGTTCCTTAAGGAATCAATCACACAGGCTCTGGCTAAAGGTGCCTGCCAGAGGGACCCAGCCTTAGAATTGTCTAGATCAGATCCTCATTCTGTCATTTAGTAAACTGAGGTCCAGGAAGGGAAGCAATTTGCCTAAACTCACAGAGCTGGAGGGTGGTCCAGTCCAGCCAAGCTGCTGAAACCGCGTTCTGCGACCCATCAGTTCAAGACAGCGACCATAGGTAGAGCTGTCAGTCAGGTAGCAGCAGGTCAAGAGTCCCATACCTGGAACCTTCACAGAGGAGGCTTAGACAGACAGGAAGGGGTCACATAAGAAACGGGTGTGCGGGGAAGGGATTTAGATGGCCACAGACGCTGGGCGCTCTGTCTCCACCTGGTCAGCAACCTCTGAAACCTTAGATAGAAACAACCGCAACCTCCGCCCCCAGGCAAGAGCCTGTCTGTGGTAACATTATCCCACAACAAATGCTACATGCAAAACATGTGCTCTCTTGATGACACATGCCTGTAATCCCAGCACTTAGGAACTGAGGCTGGAGGATTGCTATGAGTTTGAAGCGAGCCTGGGTTACATAGGGAGACCCTGTCTCAAAAAAAGCCAAACAAGGAAGAGGGAGAATAAAAATTTTAAATAATTGAGCTTGGCAACTCCTTTAATTTATAAGAAAGCCTGCGATCTACATAATTAAGGAAAATAAAATGGCTAGGAGGAAAATTTAAAAATGGGTGTTGAAAATGAGAGTGGGGTCGGAGCAGAGAACCGACCAAGGGAAGAAAGATAGGAGGCAGGGATGGCGAGGGAAGCCCCTTCCCTTCCTGCCTCAGAGAATGGTTAGTAACACCGGGTGGGAAGCTACTCTCTCACTCAAGATCCCTTCCTGGCTCCTTGTATTTCCGTTATTTCACTCTAAAAACTGAAAATCTTCAGCCAAAACCTGGCCCTATGAACCACACAGCTCTAGCACAAGCAGAGAGGTGCTGGGAGTGGTGGCCTGTAATCTCAGCACTTGGGAGGCTGAGGCAGGGGGATCACCAGTAGTTTAAGGGCAGTCTGGATTACAGAGTGAGACAACTCCCAACACAACACACATATACAACAAACAACCCCCAACACACACACACACACACACACACACACACACACACACACACACACACGCTTGTGCAAGTGGTTCCACACCCTGGTCCCTCCACCCGTTCGATCCAGTCCCCGAGGTTCTCTTCGACTACAAAGAAATCCAAGGACCGGTTAAAAGAGAGCCAGAGCCACAGCAACAGCGAGAGAGGCTGGAGCTGACGTCCCAAGCCCAGCCGCGGGACTTCAGCGGGTGCCGAGACCTCTCCGCACTCCGCCCCAGGGCAGCGCGATACCAGCGCTCGCCGCCTCCAAACTAATCCCAACTCACTTTCGCTCGCAGCTCTCTACGCGGTCCTGCCGCCTAGAGCTCCGCTCCCGGGAGCGCAAGGCGACCTCCAGCGGCTGTGCCGGGACCTCGGACCGAGCGTTCCTTCCCCATTCATTTCGCTCGGTCCCGGGAGCAGCGCTTCCATCAGGCGCGGCCACCGTGCCTCTCTGCGGAGTCAGGAGGGACCGGCTCCGGCTCCGGCGTCCGGACAGCAGGTGAGGGACGGAGGGGACCGCGATCCCGAGCGTGTGGGTCACCCCCGCGCACCAGCACCCACCACCCACCCAGACGACCTCTCCTAGCTACAGGCTGAGAGCGCGCGATCTCCTCCGTCCCTGGGCATCTTTCACGCCTCAAAAGAGAAAGTTCGTTCTTTCACTTTACTAGAAACTTTATCTCAACTCGGAGCGGCAGCGCCAAGGAGCAGTTCAGCTGAGCGACTGTAGCGCGGGAGACTAGAGCTCCAGTCCCCGGTGGCTCAGGGGTCCCGGGACTGGTCACTAGAGGGGAGATGAGAAGGGAAGGGCGGCTCTCCACCGCGTAGCTCTAATGCTCACCTCCAGTCTCCGCTCGGGGCGGCCAGGGTCCAGAGAGCGGCCAGAGGCGGGCGGTGTGTCCCGCCGGCGGGCGAGCACCAAGGACTCAGTGGGAGCGCGGACTGGCCGGTAGGCTCCGCCGGGGAAGCACCGTGCCCAGCGCGCCTCGTAGAGTGAGACTGTGGCTGAGAGCGCGTTGCATCACCCCTTTTATAGCCCTTGAGCTGGCAAGGCGCTCGCTTAACTCCAGGTTACCAATCCCAGGCTGACGTAATGCTATTAATAGCTTCCAGGGAAAACTGGCCGGAGGAGGGCCGAGGGCGGGGCTAAGGGTGGGTGGAGACCGCGGAGTTGGTGATGCAAGTGCGAGAAGGGGCGGTCACCGAGCGTCCTGCGCGCCTCGCACGCCCGGGACACACACACACGCCCGCCCTCTCTCTCCATATCAGGCCCGGAGTCGCCCGGGCGCACCGCCAGTTGTGCGTATTCGCCGCTGCGTGTTCCAGGCATGAGCCAATGGTGCCCAAGCCAGCGGCATGACTCCACCGCCCTGGCATCTCTCCCTCCGCTAGGTTGGGAAGGGGGAGGGGTGCTCGGGGGGGCGGGTCCTGGCGGTGGCCCAGACTAGGTGAAGCTGGGAAGCGGGCACGACCTTTCTCAAAAATGCGTGGTCATTTTTCTAAAACTTCAGGAAAAAAGCGCCTTCTCTGGCCAGTGGCTTTGCTCAAGGAGGGGGCAGGGACGGGGAAGAGGTGACAATCTCCCGCGTGAAGTAGGTGCCCAAAGTTACCCTCCGGAGAATCCACACCGTTACCCGCCTGTGTGACCTCCGCCGCCGAGGGCCCTGCTAGCAGCCGTGGGTTAACCCAGACGTTGGGCCGGCCTCGTGCTCCCACGCCCGCGACCCCCGCACACGCAGGGGCCTCCGGACTCGCTAGGAACCGGAGCTGCTAGTGATAGGACGCTGTCAGTTTGGTTTGGGGTTTTTAATAACAACTACAAAAACATTTTAAATGAACAGGGAATTCTCAGCGAAAGCAAGAGGACAGATCTGGGGCGATCAGAGGCCACCCAGCGCAGGGCTAAGGAGGGTTGGTGAAAGACGGCTGGGGAGCCCGGGCAGGAGGAGGCTTTGATCTCCACGCGCCCGGCCTTGGCGGAGGTGGGGGGCAGGGGGTCCGCCTGGATGTCAGGAAATATTCAGACAAAAACCACCTCCAGGTTTCTGGTTTCTGTCTGCAGGGACAGAGAGCTGTGCTGGGACCCTGCCGCCCGGCCTGAGCACGTACCGCTTAAAGTCGGAACGTAGGGCCCTCTGTCCTCAAATCTGGTGGCGGGAAAAATGGGACGTAGGGCTCGAGTTTCAGGCCGAGACCTCGGCAGAACTGGGTCTGAACCTTGAAAACAGGTTCCTGGTTCTGAGCCAGTAATTCCGAAGGTCTCGGCTGAGCGCAATACCCCGGGTGGGTCTCTCTAGCTCACTAAGGGCTAGAAGAGCGCACGAATGCGGCCCAGGACTCGCACACCTTCCTGGGAAGCCTTCGGGCGCACACATGGGGCAGGACGCGGAGATGCAAAGACAGAGGCACCTGCTAACACCTGCCTTTGAGGGGAAGGCGATCAGAAGGTCACAGAGTGGTAGTTTAGGGTAAGTAGCGGAATTGTCCGGGTGCCGCTGCCCCCATAGCACCTGCCACCTGGATTGTTACAGTCGTAAGGGAAAGTCTCAGTCTCTCTCTCTCTCTCTCTCTCTCTCTCTCTCTCTCTCTCTCTCTCTCACACACACACACACACACACACACACACGCACGCGCACACACACCGGCGTTACACCCTAAGGAACTGATGTCCCTTGAGACAGACACTTTGGGCAGAATCAAGTTCTCTCTGCACCCGGGTTCCTCCAGTCCAAGCCAGAGCCTCGCCCTTCACAGGCCCCTGCCCTGCCCTCCAGCGAGGCCCCCGAACTCTCTCCGCCCCCGCCAACCGGGGAAGCCTGAGGTGGTTCCATCCCGGGGATCCTCGGAGATCCTGCCAGGATCTGACGCGATTGCAGTAGTGTCGCGCGGGAAGCGCGGGGCGGGTGTTTTGCTTTGGTTTTTGCCTTGGTAACGGCTCTCGGGGCCACACCCTTCGTCTCCCACGCCCACACCCTGCTCCACACCTCCACGGCCCGCCCTTCAGCCGACCTGCAGGCAGGTAAACCCCGGGCGTGTCGGCACAACCCCGAAGAATGCTAGGTGCCTAGAAATGAAAGTCACTTGGGATCTCCACTTATCCGTCCCATCTCTGTACAGGCTGCCCTCGAATAAACAGCACCACTGTACCGTGAGACAAGGAGATGGGGGGGGGGGCACACGAAGCACCCCCCCCCCCAGCTGATGTGAACCCCTACAGAAATCCTTAACTGTTCTACGGATTAAACTGCGGTTCCATTAATACCCGAGCCAGACTGTGGAGGTCGGTCCTGTCCTCAAGGGGAAGGCGCTGGAAGACCAGCGCCCTCGGAACAGTGGAAGGGTATCGTGGACGGACAAAGTCCGCAGAACGCGGAGGACACCTTGTGGTGCCCCCACCCCTCCCCAGTCTTTCTGCTGTTCTAATCATTAGCTTTCAATCTCTAAGTCGCACCTGGATGGAAACGCTCTCAATTGTTTACAGAACTCTGAGTCTGCCATCCTCCGCCTCCCTCTCCTACTGAAACCCTAAAAGCGATAAGACTCTCCAGGGAGAAGTCCGCCACCCCCACTTCCCCAACTTGAATGAAACTCCTATCCCAGGCAAACAAAAGCCACTTTCTGCCTGCCTCGGTCCCCTGGGCTCCCAGGAGAATCGTAAGCGGCTGAGAAAAACGGAAAGGAAGACCCCCCCCCACCCCCCAGATCTGGGCCAAAGGAACTCGTCAACATCTGAGTCCCCTCGCTCCTCAGTTTACCCTGACTTGATGTCACTAGTGTCTAGCGCGCGCACTCTCCCCACAAGCACGGTAGCGCCAAGCAGAGGGGCAAGACAAGCTCCCGCACCCAAATCGCTTCCAGACACAAAGGCAAAGGAACGCCTCTCCAGCCAGAGCTGTAAACCCTGGCTAGCGTGATTTCAGGGGTTAATCCTCAGTCAAAGAGGGTTATGCGGAAACTTGGATGTTGTGGAAGTTTTCGCCAGAGAACCGCCGGGGGAGCCCGTATGCAGATCCGCTCCGGTCTGTTTTGCTGAGTGAGATAAGAATTGGAGATTTCATGCTGGGGCATGTACCAAAGGAAGAGGGAAAATTAAAAGGGGAGGGGAAGGAGCCAGGCAGCTAAAAACAGTCCCCTCGTGGCAACCAAAACTAAACACAAAAACATTGCAAGGAGCCAAACGCAAAAAAAGGAAAAGTTCAGAGATATTTAAAGGTTTTTGCAGTTCTGTGGGCGATCCCTTTCCACGTTCCTCCTTAACTGTTCTTCAGACTCCGAGGCTGTATTTGCTCAGAGAACTCTAGAAACGAGTTACCATATCCAGGGCAGCTTGAGTTGACCGCCTGGCCTGTCCGTGCGCAGATCTCGACCTCACTTCTTCACTCGGAAAGGGAGAGGGGCCGGTTTTTTTTCCCAGCCCGTGCTCTTTGCCAAGTTGAATGTGGGAACTACTAATTTAAGTCTCTTAAAGTACATCCTCAGGAAAAGAGGCCGCACACAGTGGGCGCTGAAGTGTGGGAAGCCCTGACTGGAGTGTGGATGCTGCACTTAGCTGCCATGTCCCCTCGGTAGTCCCCCTCACTGAAAAAAGAAAAAAAAAAAAGACCCACTGTGAATGAGGCACACAGTCAGAGTCTTTAATTGTGGATTTCTTTCTGGGGTACCCTCTGTCCCCCTCATTAGTGAGAAGCTGAGGATGGTATCTGATAACAGGTCATGACAATCATGAGGGGGGCTGGGATGAGATCCCCTTCCCCCCAGAAGCAGCAGGAGTTGAATGTAAGGAGTAGTAAGCCTTGTTCTCCATCCATCACAACTGGTCAGACACTGGTGCTGGAGGATGGTGGCAAAGCACCCTGGGCTGGGCTGGGGATTCCAATGCCCTTCTAGTTCTGCCTTTTTTAACTTGAGAAAGGTAGGTCCTCTTTCAGGGTTTCCACTTCTTTGTTATGGAGGCCCCTGGTCTGGACTAGGAGGGTCCTGAACGGAGCCTCTCCTCCCCAAAGCCACCCTACCGCCTTGCAGACTTCTGCGAGGCGGAAGAGGTGGCTCTGGGGAAAGCTGTTGCATGGGACAGCGACTAACCCATTTTGCAGTCACATTTCTCTAGAAACTACGAGTGCTGTCAGATCTGGTTCTCAGACACAGCCTGTCCTCTCTTTCCCGAGTCACTGTCAACGTTTCTAAAATCTTAACTCATGTGGGTACCCAGCCAGAGGGGAGCTCACCATAGCGCCGAGGCAGGGATTGCATCTTTTGAGGACATCTTGTATATAGACATGAACTTTGGAGCACAAGGCCAAATCTAGGTAGCAGCTATTCCCTCTTAAGAGAGCAGATCCTAGGGCCCTAGAAACCTGAGATGAGGTTATAGATGCTCCAGTGTTAGCAGGACATAGCAGGTCTGAGAAATGTCCACAGGTGGACCTCCAGCAACTGGGTGAGATTGCAAGTCATAAACATACTATCTCAGCTTGCCAATCCACAAATGATTATTTAACATTAATGCCCCTTAAAGCATTGGTATAAAAATCAGATGACATAATGGATGTGAAAGTGAGTTAAAAACAGTTTTAAAAACTATACTGACAGGCTCATAGCTGGACATGGTAGTGCATGCTTGTCATTGGAACACATGTGGGACTGAGAGAGAGAAGGCAGAAAGTTTGAGGCCACCTTGTGACACACAGCCCTTGGACATCAGCCTGGGCTCCACAGCAGGATTCTGTCCCTAAAAACAAAAGCAAGCTTCTCTTACAATAATATTTTTGCCATTATGAGAATTAGGGGGAAAGACAAGAGAAAAAAAACATACCTATAATCTCAGACTATCAGTATTGTGACGTATCTTTCTGACTTTTCCCCTCATACATATGGTTTTAAAACATACTTGTGGTTTTGTATTTGCAACTTCAGACCTGTTCTCTTGCTTATCACTGGATAGTGCATGGTGTTTATTGCCATCATTTTTTTTCTGCTTAAAAACATGTCCATTTTATTGTAAGACAGAACACACATACTGATGTTTCATAGAACAAATATATGTAGATTTAAATAATAAAACATACTGAAGATTGCCATCCTGTCTAAGAAGTAGACTGCCACCTCAAGTGTTTAGAAGCCTACATATGGCCCTACTGACATCATCTGCCCCTGCCTCCCAATGGGACCCTCCCAAAGGGAACCACTGCCCTGGTTCATTCCTGTAGTCTGTAGGAGCTCATGGGTGTTGTATAACTTACTCAGTTACCCTACGTTTAGTATCTAGGGTACTACCACCATTTTACTAACTCGCTAGACAAACTTTAGTCTTTTTTTATGGGAAAGAAAACCAACTGCCGCTTCACTCGGGTTGCTTAAATGGAATTAGGAAAGGGCCTTGGTTCTATCTTCAAGTGCTATATAGGCTGGAAGAGAGAAGGACCCCAGGAACCCGAGACAACCTGCGTCCTTCCTCTTTTGGCAACATCCAGAGAGAAAAACCTGCAGGTGCTTTTTCCATGGAGCATGGCCTTTAACCCTTCCTTGCTCTACTATCAAGATTCCCTTGATACTCTGTCTGCGAGCTGTGGAAAAGGAAATCCAGTCTGTAGCACGTCAGGATGATGACGGGCTTCTAGAACCGCCTGGCACTGTCTCTGCCTGTGCCTTCTTGCAGAATTCTCAATGTGGCTCAAGGGGCACTGTAGTACCAGCACATCTATGCTGGCGTCATGGCATGGATGGCTGCCAGGCTAGCTACCCCTGCTTCTACTCTGTACCTGGAGCCAGAGCTAGAATCCGGTGGTACTGCTTTCCAGAACTACACCACACTGGATCTAAAAGGACCCAGGAAGTCATCTACTTCCGTCTTTCCCAAACATGGGCACAGGATGCTGCACCAGAGCCTCAGAGCAAAGGGGGCATCTTGCTGGAGTGTCTCCTGTATACAGCAGGTGCTTAAAGTACTGTTCTATCTTATCCAAGTATGGATGTGTTGAACTCAAATGTAAGGACGTTTAAGGACAAAGAGAAGATATCAAATACATTCTGGGCTTGGGCTAGATCATTGAAAGTCAGATGCTAGGACCCTGAGGGAATTCGTTCTTTTTTGTTTGTTTGTTTGTTTGTTTTTTAATTAAATTTTTTTTAAAGATTTATTTATTATGTATACAGCATGTATGACTACAGGCCAGAAGAGGGCACCAGATCTCGTTACAGATGGTTGTGAGCCACCATGTGGTTGCTGGGAATTGAACTCAGGACCTCTGGAAGAGCAGTCAGTGCTCTTAACCTCTGAGCCATCTCTCCAGCCCTTTTGCTTGTTTTTTTTTAAATTCTTTTTAGATAATATTAGCAAGCTACTTTGGTGAATAATAATAGCTGTAATCCTGTCACTCAGAAGGCTGAGGCATGAGGACCACTGTAAGCTTGGGGGCAGCCTGAATTACATGGTGAATCACAGCTCAGTGCTAACCCCTATTTCAAAGAAAACCAAGCAAACAGAAAAATCAGCAACTGCTATTATCGAGAGCCTACTGTGACCCAGGCTACACACTAAGCTCCTACATACCTGCATGCAGTGGGATGCTCTGAGACAGTTTGGTGCCTTCACCTGATGTATGAGCAGACAGCTCAGCAGGAAAAGGTAGCTCTCCATGGTCTCAGAACTAAAGAATCTTCAGCCTTCTGGACTATTGAACCTCTTTTTGCCCTTTGCCTGGGGTGAGGCTTGATTTGCCAAGATTGGAGCTAAGGTGACAGAAAGCTGACTGTAATTCAAGAAACTTGGCTGGGCCTATAATTCCAGTACCTGAGAGGCTGAGGCAGGAGCATCACTGTGAATTTGAGGCCAGCTCGAACAACATATTAAATTTTAAGCCAGTGGACTACAGAGTGAGAACCTGTCTCACAAAACAAAATAAGGAGGAGGTCTGACAACATTTCCAGGGCATCTGGCTAGCAAGACATGCATGGGGTTGGCAGAGGCGTGTGCCTGGGCTGGCAGAGAGTGTCTACACTCAGTAGATGGATTAACAGAGAAACTCACAATTACAGTATAGAGGGTAAGTAATGTAGTGCTCAGCCATAAATGGGACATCTTATCACACACACACACACACACACACACACACACACACACACACACACACACGCCAAGGCTCAGGGACTGTTGTGGAAGAGGGATTGGAAAATATTTAAGAGCCATAGGACTGGGGTGAAACTGTCTTCTAAACCTAACAGGACAGCTGCTCGCATGAACCCACAGTGCATTGGTTGCCTGCACAAGATCTATACAAGATCAAGCCAGTCAGCACTCCAGCATGGAGGCAGGGAAGGGCTTACCAGCCCTCATCCCTAACTGAGGAGCTATTGATGGTTGATATTTGCTGCAGGAGAGACAGCCAGTTTTCTTTAGGGGTGTGGCCCCTTGTAGGTCAACCATGGCCCCTACTCATGTCTATGGACTTAGTGGGATATAGATGAAGTTGGGGGGATATGGAGAGTGGATATGGGAGGAGGTAGGGAGAACAGTGGGGATGAGTATGTTAAAAATACATTATATGCAAGTATAAAATTATCAAAGAATTAAAGCCGGGTGGTAGTGGCACATGCCTTTAATTCCAGCACTTCAGAGGCAGAGGCAGGTAGATCTCTGGGAATTTGAGGCTAGCCTGGTCTACAGAGCTAGTTCCAGGACTGCCAGGGCTACACAAAGAAATTCTGTCTGGAAAAGCTCGCCTCAAAAGAGAGAGAGAGAGAAATCAAAGAATTAATAAAAATATTATATTAAAAGAAGAAAGTCCCTAAAGTCAGAACTGAGTTCAGACCCACATTGGCTCTGAGTGGGTCCTGAGTCCTTAGTTTCCCTTGTAAAGTGAGGATAGTATTTATCTTATATGGTGATTATGGGAATTAGAGAGCAATGCAGCTGATCTTGGCGTACACACATGGCTGAGGCAGGAAGATCACCCAGAGTTTGAGGCCAGCCTGGTCTCCATAGCAAATTCCAAGGCAGCTCAGGCTACACAGGGAGGCCCTGAAATAGGAACAAACCAAAGCAAAGAGCAATGCACCCTCTAGACTCCTACCCAGGAGAGAGTCAACGGCCACTGTTCTCTCCCCTCTCTCTCTGTCTCTGTCTCTCTGTGTCTCTCTGTCTGTCTTTCTGTCTCTGTCTCTCTCTCCCGTTGCAGACTCTCACTATGTAGCTCTGGCTATCCTGGAGCTCACTATGTAGACCCAGCTGGCCTTGAACTCAGAGTTCCACCTGCCTCTGCCTCTAGAGTGGTGGAATTTAAAGGCATGAGCCACCACGCCCAGTTTGTTTTCCCTTTTGTGCTTTAGAGTCACATGGACCCCAGAGTTATCAGAAATGTCTACAGACCCCAGTGGAAAGTTTCATCTCAAGATAACTTACTGATTTGAAAAGAAATATATATATAGTCATTATGTAGTCAGGTGATAATTACTATTTACTGAGAACATATTTCATGCCAGGCACATGGTAATGACTCTTCAAAACACTAATGTCTTATTTCATCTTCATAATAATCCTGCCGGGCTGATACTATTTTCTCAGTTTTCTAGATGAGGAAAGGAAGCTCAGAAAGTTGCTTGAATCCAACACAGCTCTGACCAACTTTACTGAGCAGCACTGTCCTCCGGATCCTAGAGAGCTTCGCTGGGTTTATTTGCTTGAATTGTGTGGCCTGTGCTAAGAAACAGGACCTTTTCATACAGCATCCTTGAATGCTAGATGTTTCTGGATTTGACCTTACCCAGAAACACTTGCTCCTGAAATTCCAGAAGATTCACACTTGAAAAACGCCAGCCTTCCGTGATACTGTCTTCTCTGCCAAATTGGCCATTATTCCCTAATTTGCTTTAACCACAAACATAAGCCCTGCTATTGACTGAGTAAGCCGAGCAGGGCTTTTTAGACTTTTATTCTGTTTCCCAAAATATGACGAACTGAAGTCATCAGATGATGAACTTGTACTTGAAACTGAGAGCAGAGTGAGTCACTCTCGTGAGTTTAGACCTATCAGTCAATTCATCAAATCATGCCCCACTGCCAGACACTGTTCTCAGCACTGTGCTCAGACACTCTGTGCTCTCAGGGGCAGGTTAGGAACACTCCTTGACCTTGAGGAGATTGAAATCTTCAGGTGGCAAATTAACTTATAAAACAGCATCCGGCAATAAATATTTTAACAAGCACCTACTATGTTCTGGCACTGTGCCAGGAGCTCAATGTCACAGTGGAGCAAACCAGTTCTCCAGTGCTCATAGCTCATGGGAAGACAGATGGTGACAACCCCGTGTAATATGGCCTGACACAGGGCAGAGAGGCTGTGGCCAGGGGAGCCGGCAAGCACTGATAAATGAGTGGCTTGTGAACATCTTCTAGGCAAAGGAGGAGAGGGCGCATCCCAGACAGAGGTGTACGAGGAGCTGTGGGTATCCAGCTTGTCGCTACCTAGTCCCAGCTCCTTGTCCAGTTCCACACTACACATCTGCACGGTCAATGACGGCAAACAGGGACTTGCGAAGGCGTGGGGCAAGCATGGAGGGCAGGAGCCGGGGGCTGAGCTGGTGACAGGCTGTTAAAGAACAACAGCACTTCTGCTAATTAGTCTGAACCGTGTCCCCAGGGACACCGGTGATGCTGGGAGGCAGGGGACATCACAGGATCTCTCAGTAGCAAATATGCACAAACAGGAAGCATGCCAGCCCAGGGTGGAGGTGCACTTGTCAGCTGCTGCACGTCAGGCAGGTGAAGATGAAGGGCAGGAAGAAGGGGTCACTTCAGTGCATGTTTCTTTGTGAAATAAAAATTACCCACAAAGCAATGCTCTGGTATGTCCTGAAATTTAAAGTGGATTTTTTTTCTGTAGATCTTGTCATTGCATACACAATTGAGGATTCCTTCATGAAAGCTGAACTTTGGGGGAGGGTTCACTTTACCAGTGCCTGGTGGTATGAACAGAAAGGGATTCAGGTGTGGGCATCAGCTGGCTGTGAGATCAGTTGCCCCATCTCAGGTAATAGAAGGTAGGAGAAGAAAGCTGAATGGAGATTGTGCAGGCTAGGGGTGAAGACTCCAGTCACTTGGGAACAGACGAAGGGCGTGGCAGGCGGACCTCACAAAAGGACAGCCAGCATGTTGAGAACAAAAAAGGAGCGGATGCCAGGGAGAGCGGGTGGCCAGAATAGGGTTTTTGGAAGTTTAACCACCAAGCGCCGAGTAAGTCTGCTCTACAGTTCACAGCTGATGCAGGGTTCCCACTGAGGCGTGGCGCGTGTCTGTGGCAGATGAAAAACGGAACAGCCACCGTGGAACCAGCGGAAGCCAACAGAACTCAGCCTGGCATAATTGAGAACTTGAAAAGGTGGAAATTTCTTTAAGTAACAGTCTACAAGGCCCGTTGTTACGTATAATTGATATGTGCTAAAAGATATTATAAGACCGTATTTCGAGCAGAGCATGGTGGTGCACTCCTTTAACCCCAGCACTTGGGAGGCAGAGGTAGGTGGGCCAGCCTGGTCTACAAAGTGAGTTCCAGGATAGCCAGGGCTACACAGAGAAACCCTGTGTCAAAAAACCCAAACAAACAAACAAAAAAGACTATTTGTTTGCTGGGTGTGGTTGTGCAGCACTCAGGGGAGGCTGAGGCAGGAGGATGAGGAATTCATTGCCAGTGGCTACAAAACGAGTTTAAAGCCAGTCTGGGCTACATGAGACCCTATTTTGGGGGAAAAAATGAATCGAAAGTCTATTCTTTGAATGCTCTGCCACTATTTAAAAAAATGTTTACTGCTAGACACGGTGGCACATGCCTATAATCTCAGCACTCAGGAGGCTAAGGCCGGAGGATTGCTGAGAGTTTGAGGCCAACATGGGCTATATAATGAAAAATCCTGCCTCAAACCAGACCCCACCCCCCAAAAAAAGCAAAAACAAAAACCAACAAAAAGGCCCAAACCAAAACAAACCACCAGACACAAACCCTTTTACATTTCAGCACTCGGAAAGGCCCAGCAGGAGACGGTTAATTGAGAGCAGCCTGAGCCACAGAGCAAGTTCCAGGTCAGTACTCAAAACAGCGAAAAGAAAGATAAGCAGTTGTTTGTAAAGGAAATGTAACTTAGAGAATGCTGTAGGAATCTCGTAAGGTTTAAAAGTCAAGACAGAACAGTTGGGACTCAGTAAAAGTATTGGTGAATAACACAAAACAAGATAAAAAAGATACTCTACTTACTACAAGACTCTAATTCCGGTTGGTGGAACTGTAGAGGGGTGATTTTTTTTCCTCCTCTACTTAGAGATTTCTGAATAGACCCATGTTCTACAGCAGGGACCAGTACTTCTGAGTAGATGATGATGGGACTTTATGGTAGGATGAATGTAAAAGCAATGAAACCCATGCCTCTCAAAGAGCACCATTGCAGATTGCCCAGTCCGGCACTGAAGGATCAGGATTCCATCCAGACGGAATCTTAGCTCAACGAATGCACGAGCATTTATGGGACCTGCCGGGTCTTGGGGACAAGAAGGGACATAGGGAGGGAAAACCATCTCTAAGGTAGGATGTGGAACGGCGAGTCCTCAGTGAACTCATTTGCTAACCCCCGGCCCAGAGGGAAATTCTCAGTGACCTTATGCACACTGATACCAGCAAAGGCTCAGGTCCTATTTCTATGCGGACACAACAGTCTTGGGAATCTCTCCAAGGCTCAGCTTCCTGGTGTTAACCAGAGTACAACCCCCAAAGGCAACAGGATCCCAGCTCAACCTTTCGTTGACCTGGAATGTGGAAATGGAACTAGAAATGCCTGCCTTTACAGGGCTGACTCGGGAAAGACATATTGAGATACACACATAGAAAGAGTGAAAACACTAGGGATATATGAGTTTAGTAAGCAAGGTAAAGCCAGTCTCCCGACCCCCATTCCCCCAGCTACTCACCCTCCTTTTAACCCGCTATTCTCTACTATTCCCAAACTTCATTCTCTCTCTCTCTCTCTCTCTCTCTCTCTCTCTCTCTCTCTCTCTCTCTCTCTCTCTCACACACACACACACACACACACACACGCACTGTGTTCTAGTCTCTGTCTCTTGCTAGCTTGCTTCTCCACTATTCTGTCCTGTTATCCTGCTTCCCTAGGCCTGGCCATGTCCAGTTTACTTTTTTCTCTTTTTGCTCTGGACTTGCCGCGTACCGACATACATTTTCTCTCTCTTTTATGCACAATAAAAACTTTCCCTAACCATGGAGCCATCGGGTCAGCAGTTTCTTTTCTGCGCCCTTCTGTATGCAGTGTCATCAGCAAGTCCCAGGCCAACCAGGGCGACGGCGTGAGAACACAAGATCCAAATCAGGTATGGTGGCACATGTTTGCAATCTTGACACTTAGAGTGCTGAGGCAGGAGGGTTACTGTGAATTCAAGGCCAGCCTGAGCTGTATAATGAGTTCCAGGCCTGTTTGGTCTATACTGTAAGAGGAGAAGAAGAGGCAGAGGAGGAGGAAGCAATATATATATATATAAAACTCAATAATTAGACAACAAAAAGTCAATACAGCTACAAAACAGTAAGCTACATAGAGAAGAAATACTTAGAAGCTGGGCGGTGGTGGTGCATGCTTTTATCCCAACACTTGGAAGGCAGAGGCAGGTGGATCTCTGTTGAGTTCAAGGCCAGCCTTGGCTACAGAGTGAGTTCCAGGACAGGCTCCAAAGCTACACAGAGAAACCCTGTCTCGAAGAAGAAGAAGAAGAAGAAGAAGAAGAAGAAGAAGAAGAAGAAGAAGAAGAAAGAAGAAGAAGAAGAAGAAGAAGAAGAAATACTTAGAACATAGAAAATTACCAGAAAGCAGAGTGGTTTGTTTAAGAAGCCCTCTTCTCTTGTCATTATGTGTTGAAGGGTACCACAGAAGAGACACATGGTAGTAATGTTAAAGTCACGCAGGAGGCTTTGTTGTCTTGGTCTCCAGTGGACCTGTGCGGCTGGAGGTGGCATCTCATTCCCTGTTCCCTGCCACCGGCTCTGTAGAGTTGCTGTGAGGAATGACCACATCTACTTAGCTCTCTGGGGCCGACTACATGCTGGGCATGTGGCGGGGGGGGGGGGGGGGGGGGGGGGGGGCACAGCAGGAGCAACTCTGAAATGTTAGAACGAAGTTGTCCTGCTTTGCCAGGGTGGAGCGTGCACTCTCTCCCCGACATCACAGAACCGTAGCTGTGATTTTCACACTCCCTACAGTGCACTTCTGCCTTGGCTCCTTACATGCCCTGACATGCAGAGCCCAAGGAAACACAAACTGAAAACGAAACCAATGTTCACCTGAGTCATCGTCTGTTTCTCTTTTATCACCAAAGCGATGAACTCCCACACAACTGAGGCGTGCTCTATTTAGGTCTTAGAAACGTCATCCCAGCAATTAAAGCAGGCTATTATTGTACAGTAAACAATCAGAAAACATGTTCTTAGAAACATCTCTCTGATTCACGAATGTTTGTGTGGTGATGTAAGGGAGGTAGAGCACTTTGTTACCAGGGGGCGATAAGGATCAGGGGACCCTTAGAGCACACAGGGTTAAGCCAGCGTCCTCAAAGCGGAAAAACGATGGGACACAGGACATTTAGCTTGTAATGGTTGTTTGGAATAATCTAGTTTAAAATATATTCTCTTCCTAATATTGTAATCCGCTTGACATTTATTTATTCATTCTTTCAAGAGGTGTTTATTGACTGTACTTTGTCCTTCCTGATGGGTGGGGACCACACTCCGCTGTGCTTTAAAGCTCCAGCCGCTGGGGGCGCTTCTGTGTTTCTTCGATCCTCTTCCCTCTGCCGGGAACTTCCTCCTCGCAGTCACTGCAACTTCTCCAGCAGGAAAACTACGGTTTTTTTTTTTATTGTTCAGTCTTCCAGTTCCAGGCTGGTGGTGGTGGGAAACACCTGTAATCCCAGCACTTGAAAGACAGAGGCAGGATACTCAGGAGTTAAGGATCATCCTTGTCTACATAGTGAATGAAGCAGAGGCCAGCCTGTCTCAAAAAAAAAAAAAAAAAAAATCAAAGCTACTTCCTCGTGAACATGGTGCTTACACACACATTCAGGAGTAGCTATGTCATTTCAGGGACCCACGAAAAAATGTAAATGTGGCATTCCCTTTTCAGAGCAGTAACAGCAGGGTGTTAAGACAATTTTTTTTTTTTTAAGTAGGTGTAATGTTTCTTGGCTATTCAGTATCTATTCACTCCACCAGAGCCAGTGCTTCCCATTTGGCCTCTGGGAAAGCAGCACACCTCACATTTTTGGTTTATGAGTAGTGGGTGACCAGACCAAGCAAATCATTCCAGGATCAAGTGTCTTTGGATCCGGTCAGAACTGACAAGCTGCTGGGAACACAGGGCTAGGGCTGGGCCCAGCTTTTCTGCTGGACTTGAATGCAAGAACCTAAGAGCCTGGGACTGCAGAGGCAGCTTATGTAGCTGGAGAAAAAGCACCATCAGGTCACAATCAGGCTGGTCTGGCCACCATACCTACCATGGTGGTCTCAGTGGTGAGGTCTGATAAGTCTGCTCTCTTTAGTCCTTGTTAAAGTCATTTGAACTGACATTTTCCCATACCTGCCTGACATAGTCAGAGGGAAGGACATTAAACATCGTATATATGCGGCTTGTGTTTTGTTGTTTCTGCACGCAGATTTAGAGTCCGGCATCATGGCTCCTGCTCTGCTTCTGTCTGTAGCCGCCTCTCGCTCCTGCTACGCTCATCTGTGGTTTTTCTGTCATGTTTTCTCTTGCTGATCTCTCTCTCCTACCCCTATACCCTTCTTCTCGAAAAAGATAAAATGTGAGAAGCCAGGCATGGTGGCTTGTGTTTGTAATCCCAGTGCCAGGAAGACAGTGGCAAGAGGTGCCAGGAAGACAGTGACAAGAGGCGCTATAGAGCTTGTTGGCCAACTGGTCTACCTACTCTTAGAGCCCCAGGTCTCACTGAGAAACTCTGTATCTAAAGGCAAGGAGGAGAGATCTGGAGGAATGACACTCAGGTTTGTCCCCTGGACTCTACATGTACACACACACACACACACACACACACACACACACACACACACCCTCCCCAATATTTAATCTTTTTGTTTTTGAGACAGTCTCATGAAGGCCAGGATGGCCTTTAACATGCTGTGTAGTGGAACTTGGCTCTCTACTTTTAATACTTGTGCCTCTATCTCCCAAGGATTATAAGCAATTTTTACACCTTCCTGTGTTTCAAATTTCTTTTAAAATTACTTTTGATTATATATATTTGTCTGTGTGTGGTCATGGTTGTATAAGTTCAGGTGCTCCTGGAGGCCAGGGGATCATATGCCCCTGGTGCTGGTAGTGTGAGCTGTCCAGCATGGGTGCTGGGAACTGACACTTGTCCCCTGCCAGAGCGGTGCATGCTGTAACTACTGAGCCATCTCTCCAGCTCCTGTGTTTGATATTCCTTATAACAAATACATTTTAGAATAACTATAAAATGCCCTACTATCCAAGATAAACGAATGTGTTGAAGCCCTGCCAGGAAACTGAAGCCCATGACTGGAACAGAAGAACTGAGACTGATCCACAGGCCCTGGCTGGCTCTCACTTCTCCAAACCCCACCCTCATCTCTGTGTCAGCTGGGCTCTCCATGCTCTTCTCACCCAGTGTGATGGGCTCTGGATTGCATGTCTGACAGGCAGGAGCCAAGGCTCCCTGTAGATTATAAGTCATGATAGGGTCTTAGTAGCAGTGTTGTCAAGGGACCTGTTTCAAGGATTCTCTGCCTAAGGAGTCTGGGGTGATTGCATGGCAGAATACTTCCTTAAAGATGGATCTTGAAGGGTTGGGTGCTCTGTGGGTGTGGCTCAGTTCATAGAGAGATTTCACGGTGTGGATAAAGCCCCATGTTTGATACCCAGCACTACATAACCCAAGTGAGGTGATGCACACCTGTTACCCCAGCACTTGGAAGGTAGAGAAAGGATGATACGAAGTTCAAGTTTAGATGTTCAAGGCCATCCTTAGCTACATAGTAAGTTTGTAACCAGCCTGAGATACATGAGACCTGTGTGAGAAAAAAAATTAAAAATAAAAGATGGCTGAGAATGAGATAGGGGGCATTCCAGGCACAGGAAATAGACTCTACAAAGGGGTGGAACTCGAAGGAAGATGTCTTCAGAAAGGGAGGGGAGACCTATGTCCCTGGGTAACGACACATGAATAAGATGAACCTGGGAAAGTCACTTGAGGTCAGATTATAAATGGTCTTGAATGTCTTGCTATGAACTTAAATCTTTTGACAAGCTGGCAGTCTACCAAAGGTCACATTCTCTGTAAAGAAGGACACTTGGATGTGAGTGCAATCTGCCTTTGACGTCTGTCACCCCGTTAACTGCCAGAGTTTGTTCTGCTGATCTGGCTGGCCAACCAGATGTGCCTCAGCCAGATGTGGCTTTCTTCCTTACTACTGCATGTATGTCCATCCTGGAGCTGTGTGCCTCCAGCTATGAGAATGACCTTCCCCGACAGAGGAGGCCCTTCTGGGTCAAGTCTATAGAAGTAGCTTCGATCCCCTGCCAGAAATTCCAAACAAGCTCTCAGGATGGACACTGCCCTTTCCTTATTTTAACTTTGACTGAGAGTTGGGACAATAGAGGGAAATGTATGACTCTCTGGACAACCTGGGGCACCTGGCTATGGAGTTCAAAACTACGTGTTACACCCCAAATTTGAATCCACAGTTAAACACAATTGTTCAGCCATGGATGAGAATAAGGAGATTAAGAAATATCGCCGGGCGGTGGTGGCGCACGCCTTTAATCCCAGCACTCGGGAGGCAGAGCCAGGCGGATCTCTGTGAGTTCGAGGCCAGCCTGGTCTCCAAAGCGAGTTCCAGGAAAGGCACAAAGCTACACAGAGAAACCCTGTCTCGAAAAACCAAAAAAAAAAAAAAAAAAAAAAAAGAAATACCTACTCAGGTAATACAAGATCTCAGGATCTGCAACCAGACCCATCACAAAGAGGGCCCTTGATTCTCTCCCGTCTTCTCTTCACTGCCTAAGTGGCTGGCACGCTTGCCTTAAAGCCAACAATAAGAGCAGTGGAGATACATCATCCCACCCCTCCAACGTTGCCTTTATCCACTGCTCACTTCGTAAGTCTTTCACCGAGAGACCCGTTAAGCTTATGTAGTTGCTCAAAGGAGTGCCTTGGAAATGCCGTTTCTGAAGGAACGGCACAGATTGCCATTATGAAACAAACGTGAGCAACTGGGGCTCCCAAATTTAAACTGAACTCAAGTTTTAAACCGGTTTTGTAAGTTGGGTATGGTGGACTAGGCCTGCAATCCCAAAACTTGGGAGGTAAAGACAGGAGGATCCGAAATGTAAGGCCACCCTGGTTACATAAGGCCCTGCCCCTCCAAACATTTTTTCTTAAATCCATGAAGAGAAATGAAAGTTCTGCCATTTGCAGGAAATGGAAAAAATGGAGAGAAAGATTAGGCAAATTAATCTCAGAAAGACAAACGAGGCATGTTTTCTCTCGTTTGTGGTTTCTAGATTTTGTATGAGTTACATAAAATCATACATGTGTACAGGATAGGAAAGCGGAAGTGAGACTGTCCAGGGGGAGAAAGGGGACTGGCAGAGAGGACAGGAGAGAAAAGGGAGGGAACACAGAGTGGGGGATGTGCTCAGCTATAACACATACACGGATGAAAAATTATAAAGTATATACTTGGAAAAATGCAAATAAAAAAGCCTCCCTGGTCTTCCTGCTCCTCCGTGTGGCTCCCCTGCTGCCACGACCACGGGAAGGCATCTTTGACCGTGGAAACTCGTGATCCGGGAGAAGCACAAAGTGTGGAAAGGAAGCTCTCTTCATTAGTGGTTTGGTGACAGCCCGTGTCCAGGAGTGGCCATCTTAAGTGCACAGTGGTTTCCTTTTGCAGCCTAGCACGAAGGGAAAGATGCCGCCATTCACTGACTTGTCCTGGACACACACGTAGGATGAAGAGAACCAGCTTGTGACAGCAGAGCGTGCCCTATGCCTGAATGATGATGCTCATTTGATGCATCACACTATGGCAGTAAGAAAGGAGGGTTTGGGGGGTCTGGGCTCTGTCAGTGAGAAATGGACTAGAATCAAGGTCAACCATGAAGGAGAAATGAACAGAGCCAGTCTCGCACTTTCTTTTTTTGTTTTTGGTTTTTCGAGACAGGGTTTCTCTGTGTAGCTTTGCGCCTTTCCTGGAACTCGCTTTGGAGACCAGGCTGGCCTCGAACTCACAGAGATCCGCCTGGCTCTGCCTCCCGAGTGCTGGGATTAAAGGCGTGCGCCATCACCGCCCGGCCTCAGTCTCGTACTTTCAAGGCCTTGTGCCACTGCAGACTCTGCCAGTGAGGTTCTTGTTTTGGACCACAGGAAACAGGATTTTTGTCATTTTTTTTTTTCCTTTTGGGGGGTTCTGCATACCATGGTGTGTGTGTGTGTGTGTGTGTGTGTGTGTGTGTGTGTGTGTGTGTGTGTGTTTAGGTCAGAGAACAACCCGAGGAAGTTGGTTCTCTTTTACTGTGTGGGTCCCTGGCATCTAACGCAGAGTGTTAGGCTGGAGGTGGGTACCTCTACTTGCTCAACCATCTGCCAACCTCTACTTCAGGACTTTTCTGGTAACAAACCCTGGGCTAAAGTAGCTGCAGAAAGGGACATATTGTGTCTAATTACTTTTCTTCTTAAGGTTTATCTCAGTCTTTCAGATGGTAGATAAAAGCTAGAATGAATGAGGAATAAGTGAGGTCTGAACCGTGAAGTATAAATACTGCAAGACATCATTATGTTTAGGAGCCAGGAAAGTTTCAAATCATAGAGATTTCTACTCTGCTGTTTTCAGCCAGGCTTTCCAAGGATGCGTCCTTCCTTCCTTCCTCCTTCCTTCCTTCCTTCCTTCCTTCCTTCCTTCCTTCCTTCCTTCCTTCCTTCCTTTCTCTCTTATTTTTTTTAAAGAGAGGGTCTCATGTAGTTCAGGATAGTCTTGAACTTGCTAAATGTCTGAAGTTGACCTTGAACTCCTGATTTTTTTTCCTGCCTCCTCCATGCCTGTTTGTAGGTGGTTGTAGAGATGGAAGGTAAGGTTTTGTCATGCTAGGCAAACACTCTACCAACTGAGCTATATGTCCAGTCCTAGAGGGCAGGTCTTCCGGTTCAGACTGCTCTCCTCTGGGTTTTGCCTGTTGTCAAGACTACATGTCCTTTGTTCCTCCTTCCCAGGACAACAAACAATGAGGAAGAAGCCAGCTTCTCCAGGTCACCCCTCCAGGGAGGGGGGGGGGGTCACGACTACAGCTGGGAGGAAGCCACGGAGGCAGGAACTGAATAGACTTCCTGGTCTCAGTACCCCTTACTCACCCCACATCTGAGCCTCAACCAGGTCAGCAGAGGGACTGTGTTCCAGCAGGCACTTTGCTTGTAACTCTGCTTTGCCAAAATAAAGCTTACTGTTATTGTTGTTGCTGTTATTAAAATTATGTGTAGGCGTGTGTCTGTGTGTGGGTATGTATATGTGAGTCCAGGTGTTCCCAGAGGCTATATCTGGTTGGTAACTGGAGCTGGAGTTACAGGTGGTTGGGAAGATCAGCAAGTGTTCTTAACTGCTGAGCCTTCTCTCTAGCCCCACAAAATAACCTGCCCACTTTGCTAAATTAATAACCCGGCTTTCAGCCCACAGCTTCCACTTTCTCCAGTTCTGTTGAAACTTCTTGTCTGCTGTCACGCCCTTCTGTCCTTTCTGCTTTCATGAGTTATTTTCTGTTTGTTTGTTTTGAGATGGAGTCTCATTCTGCAGTCACTATGTAGCTGAGGAGAGCCCAGCATCCACTGCATCCTCTTTCTTCAGCCTCCTTGGTACTGTAACTACAAATGAGAGCCACCATACCCAGCTCAGGCTATAACTTAAAACTTTTTCATATAAAATACCTGTTTAGTGTTACTTTTGTTGTTATTTTTGAGACAGGGCCTCACTCACTGTGTGGCTAGTTTTGAACCCGTGACAACTCTTGCCACAGCTTCCTTGGGTCTGGGATTACACGCGTGCATTGCCAAGCCTGGTGTGAGGTTAGTCTTGATTGTCCACTTGACTGGAGTCAGGATCACTATCCTGGCAAACCTTCTGGAGCATTTGTGAGGGAGTTTCAAGTTGGGGTGACTGAAGAGGGAAGACCCACCTTCAATGTGGGTGGCACCATCCCATATGCTGGGGTCCTAGACTAAATAAGAACACAAACTGAGCACCACCATTTGTCCCTCTGCTTCCTGACTGAGCGCACACTGTGACAAGCCGTCTTGTGCTCCAGCTGCCTGCCTCCCTTCCGTAAGGGACTAGATCCTTCAAACTGTGTGCCCAAATGAGCCCTTCCTTCCCGAGCTGCCTTTGTGAGGTTATCTTGTCACAGCGGTGGAAAAGTAACTAATATGCTGATTTTAATGCCTCATTTTAACTGAAGGTGCACGGGACTTTACAAGAGAAAGCTAGATTTTATTTGCCATTGCCTGTCTCCTGGTGTTGTAATCTACTTGTATGACAGCCATGGGTCTGAACCTCATCTGTGAGCTTCTGTGCACGTCTTTGGTCACAAGAGACCCCGGGGATTGCATCATGGAAGCAATCTCAACTTCTGCAAAAGTGTGCTTGCAACTCAGTTGTTTGGAAAGCAAAAACACTCTCATATTTGAGTTCATTTGTCCAGCTGTTCAAAGCCGGCTTCCTCAGGTAAAGTTATGGATACAAATATTCCCTATTTGTTTTTGTGTCCATCCACAAACATTATTGGACACCAATTACGTGTGCTTTGACTTACATTACTACCATAAGACCCTACCAAATACGACTTTGTAAATGCATCACTTTTCTCAGTTTTTAACTTTCATAGTTTTTTACTCTCAAAATCTCAGTTCTTTTTGTATTTTTATTACTTTCTTGCAGAGACAGAAGTCATATAGCCTGGGACAAAGTCCCTGTGCAGCGGAGGGTGGCCTTGAGTCCTCCTCCTGCCTCTTTTAGTGCTGGAATTACAGCCTTGTGTCACCCTACCCAGGCTCCCCACCTCTCTCAACCAAATCTTTCTTCTAATTCACTCATTTTACCTTAAGAGGAAAAAACAGTGAAGTTTATGTCAGAATCAGTGAGAGCATTCATTTGTCACAGACAGCCCCAGCACGCTTTGTTGTACCCAGAAGGCTCCTGCCCCTTGGCTCAGCCCCAGGGTCAGCACAAGAAGAGGCTTATTGTGTTTTCCTAAGGGCGCTGCAATAATGGTAGCAGAATTGGGAATCTCAGATCTTCCTTGACGAGATTCTCGCCATTGTCATGAATAAAAAGCTCAACCGATATTGCCTGTTTTTTGCCTTTCCGTGAATTCACAGGGAGCACGCCGTCCGCTGGCACTCCTCTTATCGTGTTTCCATGTGTCTCTGTTTATGGCTGGCTTGGCATGTTCTCCAAGGTGGTTCTGGGCAGTTAAGTCATCCAGGATGACAAACTTATCCTGACCTACTCCTTCATATTTTTTATTACACTTAAAAATTTTACTTGTGTGCATGTATGCTGTGTGTGCACAACTTTTAATGTGACACCTAGGAATCCAAACTCAGGTTCTCATGTTTGCCTAGCAAGTACTCTACCCACTGAGCCACCTGACCAGTCCCATATTCATTCATTCATTCATTCATTCATTCATTCATTCATTCATTCATTCATTCGCTTCTGAGGTTCAATTTTCATAGCAATGTCTAATGCCTGCCTGAAATCATAGTCTGATATTGAAACTGCTGCTCAGCCTCTGTGTGAGGAGAATTGATGAGGTTTGGTTGCTTAAAAGGTTGTTTTGAATAGTGTGGGCATGATTCCAGAGTCCTCAGGGATGAGTTCCCCCTTCCCTCATCCCCAAGTCTTTCAAGACTTCAGTTTTGTGGATCTCATGGATCCCCATGTGACAGAATGTGACCCTCAGGACCCCTGAGTTTTTTCTCTAGAGTCAGAGCTAATGACTACGAGTAAAACAGACTGTGGGGGAGGCTGTAACCTCCTCCTCCTCCTCCTGGAGAGTGGGTGTGCCAATGCACCTCCTCTCGCCTCCCTTTCTTTCTTCCCCGGTCTTAGTGAGGGTTTCTGTTGCTGTGATGAAACACCATGACCAAAGCAACATGGGGAGGAAAGGGTTTATTAGGCTTACACTTTCACACTGTAGTTCATCACTGAAGGAAGTCAGGACAGGAAGTCAAACAACGCAGGATCCTGGAGGCAGGAGCTGATGCAGAGGCCATAGAGGGGAGCTGCTTACTGGCTTGCTTTCCCCTGGCTTGCTCAGCCTGCTTTATTATAGAACCCAGGACCACCAGCCCAGGGATGGCACCACCCACCATGGGCTGGCCCTCCCCCGTTGATCACTAATTGAGAGAATGCCCTACAGCTGGATCTCATGGAGGCATTTCCTCAGCTGAGGCTCCTTCCTCTGACGACTCTAGCTCCTGTCAAGTCGACACACAAAACCAGCCAGTACACCCCTCTACCTTCTTTTTCCCTCTGCTGGGCATAGAACCAGGGCCTCACATGTTCTAGGCAAGTGCCCTCCCACTAAGCTGCACACTGACCCTCTAAGGCACTAATAAGCTGTGGAGAGGGTGGGAGGGAAGTTCAGTGGTCAAAAGCACTTGCTGCTCTTCCAGAAGACCCAGTTCCCAACACCCGCATCTGCGGTTCCCAGCTGCCTGCATCTCCAACTCCAAGGGCTCTGACTCTTCTTCTAGCCTCCTTGGGCAGCTGCACTCATGTAGACACATGTATGTGCACTAAAAAAATAAAGTAAAGCCGGGCGGTGGTGGCGCACGCCTTTAATCCCAGCACTCGGGAGGCAGAGCCAGGCGGATCTCTGTGAGTTCGAGGCCAGCCTGGGCTACCAAGTGAGTTCCAGGAAAGGCGCAAAGCTACACAGAGAAGCCCTGTCTCGAAAAACCAAAAAAAAAAAAAAAGTAAAAAGAAGTTATGAAAAACTTCTGGAGGTTTCGACACAGACTGGGCCCGATTTCTTCTAAAAGATAACATAAAATGAAAGCTTCCATAGTACAGCCAGGAGTCATGAGATACACCTGAAGTCTCAGCTGAAGCAGGAGGATTACCATGAATTCCAGGCCAGCCAGGGATACATAGCAAGATTTTTAAAAATAATTTATATATTTTTATTTTATGTGCATTGGTGTTTTGCCTGCATGTATGTCTGTGTGAGGGTGTCAAATCCCCTGGAACCAGAGTTACAGTCAGTTGTGAGCTGCTCTGTGGGTGCTGGGAATTGAACTCAGGTCTTCCGGAAGAGCCAACAGTGTTCCTAACCTCTCAGCCATCCCTCCAGTCCATAGCAAGACTTTTTAAAAAAATCTTATTTATTTATTTTTGTTTGTTTGCATAGCAGGATTGTAAGAATCCTGCTTACAGACAGTGTACAGAATGTCCTGGTAAGTCTGAGTTTCAGACCATCAACAAATGATTTTTAGCATAAGTACATCCCATGTCATGTAGTATTGGGGATATACTTACAGTGAGAATACTTTGTTTTAATCACACAAAACAAACAGTTTTATTCACCTTTCCCTAGACATTGGATACTTTTCTTTGAACGTTCTAGCAGGGACACAGATAAGGAAGAGAGCAGTTTCACACTGGCTTACGACAACATCAGTTATGAGAACCTCTCATTCACTTTGTGAGTTGTAGTGGACTTATAAACCACTGTGGGGCTGGGGAGATGGCTGTGGCTAAGTGGTCACCACACAAGCATGATGATGGAGTTCAGGCTTCTAGAAATGCCTGGGGGCATGGCAGCCTGCCTGTAACTCCAGCCTCAGAGGCTGGAGACCGGCATCCCCAGAGCAAGCCAGCTGGAGATGAGTCTGGCTGTTCTGCAGGGAAACTATATGGGCTTGATTAAGACATCCTGCCTCACTGAATGAAGTGGAAGAACCACTGAGGCTGATTCTGTACATCAGCCTGGACTCTGCATGCATGCTCACACACACACACACACACACACACACACACACACACATACACACACACACATACACACACGATTCTGCACACACAAACACACATATGTGTAGCTAGAGTTTTTCTCTCTAGGTCCTGCCAAGCCCCGGCAGTCCCATAGGATAGAGGAGATGCCAGCCTGCCATCCAGGGAACATCATGTAAAGGCAGCAGGTAAAGCCACGGAACATGTGGCGACCTATAGATTAACAGAAATGGGCTGAGTATAAGAGTCAGAGCTAGGCAATGAGCTAATGGCCAAGCAGTTTAAATAATATAAGCGTCTGCATGTTTATTTTATAAGTGGGCTGCAGGACTGCCAGGGCTTGGCAGGACCCGAAGAATAGCTACACATATGCATACCAGACACACATATCAAAATGTAAAAAGAAAAAGTAGAAACTAATATGTTCTTTACAAATTGCTCTACTAGATTTACTGAAAGAGAATTCTCTAAATCTATGCTGGGCGTGGCAGCTCATCCCCGTAATCCTAGCACTTGGGAAACTGAGGCAGGAAGATTGATGTAAATTCAGATCAGTTTGGGCTATATGAGTTCCATGTTAGCCTGGGCCTCAGAATGAGAGACTACCTTAAAAAAGTAAAACAAAAACAAAAACAAACCAGCGTTTTCTTAGCTGAGTTCCTGTGAAGTTGTAGGAAACAGCAACATTGCACCTCCTTGGGAACCTGCTTCTGTCTCTTCCACAGAAGCCATGTATCCAGCACCTTCAAATATCAGAGCATTGCCTGGTGGTTATTGTTGGTGTTTGTAAGATACTTCACATGAAAAATTAAGCCTTGGAGTCAGATGAGGAGGGGCACACCTATAATCCTTCACTTAGGAGGCTGAGGCAGGAGCATTGCTATTTTGAGGATTGTCTGGGCTACACAGAGAGTTCAAGGTTGGCCTGGGTGACTTAGACCCTGTCTCAAAATAAAGCAACATGAAAGGAGATGCGTAAGTGTCTCAGTGGGGAACCTTGCCTGGCATACATAAAGTCCCAAATTAAAATCCCAGGACGTCGGTGTGCCTCGAGCTGTAGTCTAGACCGAGCTGTTTATGTCGCTTGTGTCTTTTCTAAACATTAGTGTCATAAAGTGTAATTTCTGTTGTATAATGGGTATGGATTCACGCGGGTCTGTGGAAAGAAACACAGAGGCACCTAAGGATGATTTTTAGTCTTTCCAGCTCAGGGGGATCAGTCTCTCTGGACTGAAAAAAAGCAAAGGGCTTTTTTATTTGTTCTCCAACTTACACCTTCAGCAAGTTAATTTCCGCATCCCAAAACCTCTTGTCTAAGCTCTGCAAAGGGAGAGTGCCAAATGCAGATTCTCAGTTGTCCCTCAACCAAGTTTGCTTAGGCTGTGCACCTTTAGAAAACTCTCAGGCAAGATTCACATAGAAAGTACTGTGAGACCAAAGGTATCAATCACAAAAGGCAGATTAAAGCTGGGCGCTAACACTCCAGAATCAAACCAGCGGCAGCTCTGAAGGAATTCCCCCAAGAACGTTCCATGGAAGCTTTAATGCCTAAGCCTTCACAAGTGGTTTTTCTACATTTAAATTCAAAAGATTATGCTGCCATTGGCAAAAACAGTAAATATAACAACAACCAATAAAACTCCTTTCATGGCCATGGAGAGGCCAGAGGAAGAGCAGTGTGCCGGCACCTGCAATCCCTTCACTCAGGAGGCAGAGGCAGGAGGATTGTTCCAGGTTCAAGGTAAGCATGGCTTACATAGTGAGCTCCAGGTCAGTCAGGGCAACATAGTGAAACACTCTCCAAAAAAACTGGAGGAGAAGGGAGTGATGAGATGTCTCAGTCAATAAAGTACCTGTCCAAAAAGCATGAGTACCCGAGTTGGGATCCCTGGCACTCCACGTAAACGTTACGTGTGATTACATACACATGTAACCCTGCCCTTGAAGTGGGAGTGGGGTGGGGAAATGGAAGGGATAGCAGGATCCCTAAGCTGGCTGGCCAGCAAGCCCAGTTAATTGGTGAGCTCTCTGTTCAGTGGGAGATGCTCTCAGAAGGTAAGGTGGGTGGGCCGGCAAGGCAAGATGGTTCAGCAGGTAAGGACTTGTCACCACCAGGGAGCTAAGTTCAATCTTGGACCCACAGGTCAGGAAGAGAGAACAAACTCCTGCAGGGGTCCTCTGACCATCAATGTGCAGGGCACTCCCACCTGCAAACTCGTGTTTGTGTGCTTCCACATACGAGGACATGCTTGTGCACGCACGCACGCATGCACGTGCGCACAGGGGGTGGAGAATAAATAAAAATGTAATAAAAAACAAGAAAAAGAGATGAGATGGTGCTTGATATTGGAACATGCCCAATGCCAACCTCTGACCTCCATTATCTCTATGTGCACACTGTGCACTTGCACATATATGCTACCCACACACTCGGGGCACTAATAAACTTTTCTTACATATCTACTCTAGCCTGTCCCCTAAAGACCTGTATAATAAAGGCTTGCTTCCCAGCATGGCACTAGATAAATGGTAGAAATTCCGGGGAGGGGTGTCACAGGCATTGTGTCTTTTAAGAGAATGGTAAAGCTGGTATCTTTTATCTTCTAGTTATGAGGTGAGATGATTAATCTTCACTGTTAATGTGATTGGCTTGGAATCACCTAGGAGACACACTGTTGGGCATGTCTATAAGCTTTAACTAAAGACAGAAGACCCCCCACCCCCACCCAATATGAATGGCATCACCCTGTAGGGTGGGGTCTTGAACTGAATAAAAGGGGAATGAGGAGACAGGAGGCAGGGCAGCATGAGTCTCTCTCTGCTTGCGTCCCTACAGTGAACACAGCGTGTTTGGCTGCCTCACACGCCCTGACCTGCCTTCCCCTCCATGACAGACAGTAGCCTCCCATGGAGAGCCAGGGCAAACCCTCCCATCATGAAGCCATTTTTGTCTTGCATCTTGTCGAAGCATGAGAAACGTAGCCAACACTCGAGGCAAGTAGTGGAGTTCTACTTCATCCTTTGTACCACGCAACACCTTGTCCCGGACCCAAAATGAGGATGGCGCGATTATGAGCTGGAACCTCCAAAACTCTAAGCCGAAACAGACCTTTCTCTTTTTAAGTAGACTGCCTTAGTTAGATATTTGTTATAGTGGCAGAAAGGTGAGAACCCACCTAGCTTACACTGAGATAACAATCAACTCTAAAGCCTCGGTGCTTGAAACAATGGTATTTCCTTCTGGTCCACAACGCTGCCTATCTGCTGTGGATCTGCTCCGTTCTTCCCATCCGGGAACAGGCTGACATGATGAGCTGGTTATCCTCCCTCGGGTGTTTATTCTGGAGCAGAGGAATGTTGAGCCAGGTGAGCTAGCTGGGCTAGAGGCAGAACCCACAGCAAGCCCAGCTCCCGCACCTCTTGGGCCAGTGTTGCTGCCCTTTCGTAGACAGAAGTCCAGCTATGTCCTAGGAGACCTACACTTTCCAGGGGGACTGGGCGTAAAGAGAGCGCCAGGACAAGGACGAGCCCTAAGGCACAGGTGTTGACTTCAGCAGCCTTCACTTGCTCAGCCGGCTGTGAGCTCACACTGTCTTATACATGGAAGATCAGAACTCACAAAGTCCTTCTCTGAGGAGAGGAAGGTTCTGTGATGGGGTGGTGTAGCTAGAGTTTTCCTGCCTGGCCCACAGTCAGGTCAAATCTCTCTCACCTGCCAGCCCCACAGCCACTCAGACCCGACCAAGTAAACACAGAGACTTATATTGGTTACAAACTGTATGGCCATGGCAGGCTTCTTGCTAACTGTTCTTACAGCTTAAATTAATCCATTTCCACAAATCTATACCTTGCCATGTGGCTCGTGGCTTACCGGCATCTTCACATGCTGTTTGTCATGGTGGCGGCTGGCAGTGTCTCTCTGCCTCAGCCTTCCACTTCCCAGCTTTATTCTCCTCCTTGTCCCGCCTACACTTCCTGCCTGGCCAATGGCCAATCAGTGATTTATTTATTGACCAATCAGCAACACACTTGACACACAGACCCTCCCACAGCAGGGTGGCAGATCCGTTTGAGATTCCCAACTTGAGAAGCGAGTGTGGAAAAGCTGCCCAGGACCTGCAAGCGGAGGCCTCTGGGGTAGGCCACAGATGCACCACGGTGACTGAGAGTAAGTCACTGCTGTTGTTACCCACACTGTACATCAATGACCTTAAAAAATGCCACCAGACACTGTGGTTCTGGGCTGGGAGATAGAGGGCTTGGAGTTGGCCCTGCAAGATGGGAGGACAGGAAGGAACAGCTTGGGGGAGAAGAGAGAAGCAGGAGAACAACAAACATGGCTTCCCTCAGAAATGAGCCTGGGAACTCAAATCCCAAAGTACACAAATAAATTCAGCACTCAGAAAGAAGGGCCGCAATGTCAGTAATTAGATCAGAGTTTTACTCCAGACTGAAACTAATTTCATAGATCAGCGTAGCAAAGGATTTAGAATAAGTACATTCAAGATGTCAAGAGATAGATAAGACATAAGTAAAATAGATGTTAATAATAGCCCGTAGGGTGGGGCATGATGTGGTAGCTTGCTTCCCAGCATGCTCTAGGCCCTGAGTAAATTAGGAGTGGTGGAGAACGTCTGTAATGACACTGATTGTCAGGTAGAAGCAAGAGGATCATCCTAGGCTACAAAGTGAATTAGAGGTCAGCCTGAGCCACAAAACAAACAAACAAAGAAAAAGAAAGAATCCCAGATGGTTCAAAAAAGGGCCGACCGCCTGCCTCCTAAATGAACAATAGAAACCGTGAGAATGTTGATGTTGTATTAGCTGGAGGGGTAGCTTGGTCACAGTCTGGTGAGAGCACTCCTGGCCTGGCTGAAGTTGAAGAGGCGTTGGTGGAGTAGGAAAGGATGGTGAGTGGTACTTCAGAATACAGGCAAGAGGAGAGAGCATGAAAAGTCAGGGTGAGTCGTCCTCACTCTGTCCACCCACCCACCCGTGCTCATGCAAGCAATGCTGGTTAAATGCCGTGGGCCACAAGGAAAAATAAATACAATAAAAGACACAGAATACCTATTGGTGGGTACCAGCCACTGTCCAGTAGGGACAGTTCCGAAGGGAAAGAGCAAATGATGGCAAAATAATATTTAAAGAGATGGTGCTGGTTCAGTGTAGAGAGAGAGAGAGGCAGAGAGACAGACGGAGACACACAGAGAGAATTTCTAGAATAAAAAACATCAAATCTACATTTGAGTGCAAAGAAATAAGAATGGGTGGATACCGAGCCAGCAGGAAGATTGCAGAATCCTAAGGATAAAGAAAGAGAGGATAAATGGTTAACAGATAAGGAAGGATCACCTACACAGGGATGAAAATCAGTCAGGTGGCAGCTTTCACTTAGACAACAGTAGAGTCTAGATGAGAAGGGTAATGAGAATAAAATTGTCTGTTCAGAATTCTGAGACACTTTAGACTTCCACACAGCAAGAGTTTACCAAGCGCAGACTGTCACTCTAACAGCTGGAGAAGGATGTTGTGTTTTCAGAAACAGCATTAAGTACTGACCATTTTAAAATCCTTTTTTCTCTAATTTAAAGGCAAGGCTCAACTCTGAAACAAGAAGAAGAGGCAGAGCAGGGTTCCGAACGCAGCCCAGCCGTGTCATGGCCAAGGAGAGTGGAAACTCTACTTAATAAATCTGTATGTTCAGCAAAGACCTAGTGAAAAACTAAGCAGGCACACAACACACAAGTGAGGTGTTCAAACTAAGAAATGAGGCAGAAGACCAGAGAGAAACCTGACTGAGGAAAAGAAGAAATCCGAGAACTAAGAGGGAGGGGAAGATCACCAGAGGGTCTTTGTTTCTAGGAAACCTCTCCGTACAGAAATAAACTCTTAAGTGTAGCTGACCCAGAGAAACTCACAAATACAAGAAATAAAACTAAAGCACAGAAGAGAAATCGATTATTCCTTTTATCCTAATAAATACAGAAATCTAGGCGTGGATAACTTTTCAGAAAATAAAAATCTGATAATTTACTCAGATGAAATTAAGATGAAAACTTCCAGTGAAAATCAAATGTTCTCCCAGCTACAAAGGCAGTGAAGCCAGATGGCTTTACCAGATCTTCAACATAACCATGCTTCAAGAACTCTTCCAGAGAAAGGGGTAAAAAGGAAGAGGACTTCTCCCATCTTAATTTTCAAGACACAAAAGTCAGCCAAGCAGGGTCAGTAAAGAGCATCTTAACCTCAGTTTACAAGCAAATAAAAATCTTCAAAAAAATATGATCAAGTAGAATGAAACTGTAATTCAAAAGTTAAAAATCTGTTTCAATTGTCAGATTAAAAAGAAAAGCTATTTAACCTTTACTTTTTAAGCAACACCTTGAAAAAACACAGAAAAGATGTTTGACAGGACACAGTATTCATTCATGAATAGAAAAACAAACCCTTAGCAGACTGGGTCTAAAGGCATTTTCCTTCACCTGACAAAGGCCTTAAGTAAGACTCTATAGGCAAATATACAAACTGGGGACATCTTAGGGACATTTCTGTTAAAGTCAGGAGTAATCTGCAGAGACCGGTTGTAACCACTGTTTACACTAAAGAGCCTTGCTTTCTTTATGGAAGCAGCAGAAGTAGAGATGGGAGAAAGAGAAAGAAAACTATTCTCAAAATAAAGGACTCAAGAAAACTAACAGAAAACTCATGTTCAGCAAGGGAACAGAAACCACACAAAGGCCAATGGCATTCTTGACAATAACAGCTAGAAAATATAAAAGAAGACTATTTGTACTCATAAATTATATTTTTAAAGTTTTATAGAATTTATTTTTGCAGAGTTATTTGTATGCTGCTTAGGAACAGATTTGTTAAAATATATGTGAAGCCTCTGAAGAAAACCATTGAAAAATAAAATAAAAACTAAATAAGTAGAAACACTGTGTTCATTAATTAGGGACCTCAATAACTGAAGCAATCAATTACCTCTAATGACTCAGTACAAGTTTAGTTTTGAAAGCCTGAAATGTGTGAATTTGTGATTCTTAGCAAGCTAAGTTTAAAGTTCACATGTGAGGACCCAGAAGGGAAGATTATTTTGATGGAAATCAAAAGAGGGGCAGGATTGGTCTTACTAAATATTTAGACTCATTAAAGGGACCAGTGGTACCAGCACAGGAGATCACAAATAGGTGAATGGATCAGAATAAAAGCTCAGAAATACTGTATGTCCCAAGGCATTCACAGAGAATTGAGGTGGCGTCAGCAGGTGACTGGGGACGTGGCAGGTCTGAGACCACTGTTTATCTGTGTGGGAGGAAGATGGAATGGCTCCCTGCTCATATCAACCACTGAGATCAAAGCATAAACTTGGGAGCTTTAAAGGGTATAAGAAAACCACACAGCTGTTAGCAGCAAGTAGGGAAGTATTTCTTATATGATACACAAATATACAAGCAATGAAGCAAGAGGTCCCATTTGGTTGCATTAAGATGAAAAATGTCTGCATAAAAGGGGTGCAGTAAACAAAGCGGGAGCCAGGGACGAAGAGGAGGGACGACTGTGCAAGGTGTGTGAGCACCCAAACAAAATACAACCTAAACAAACAAGAACAAGAGGGGGGAGGGCACCGGCTTAAGAAGCAGAAATTAGGAGACTCTGATCCCAAGCAGCACAAGTGGTTGTAGAAGTCAACGTGAAAATGAAATATAAAAAATAAAAAAAGAAAGTCTAAGAACAGAGCAGCTGGAAGATGATTTCAGAGCGTCCACCACGTCAAAGTACTGAAACGTTATCAGCTCTGTATCAAAAGACGAATCTATAGTTTGTGTTTTAATAGTCTTCAAAGAAAACAAAAATGAAAGTATTCAATCCTAACATTCGCAGAGACAACAAAATCCTCAAAAAATAGGAAGAGAAAAAAGAGAAGAGAAAATCCAAACTGAAACCAGGAAAGTTTATAGAATTAATCCAAGGGCTAGGTTTCAAAATAGACAATAAAAAAACTAAAGAAGAAAAAAAAAGTCCCTGTAGATAATAATTACTAGTAAAAAGAGGAGTAAATTCACCACCAGAAAAGGTGATATCTTAAGTCTAAGACAATGCTCTGCAAAACTATGTTATAAACTTGAAAACCTAAAGGAAATAAATAGCCTAGAAGTACACACCTTGTCAAACTGGAAATATAAAACTAAACACCAATTGCAACTGAAAGAACTGAAAAAGAAAAGAGGGAAGGATTTCTCTAGAGAAGCATGCAGGTCTAAACATCACAGGGGAAAAATCTTTCAACTCTTAAAAATCTAGTCACTACTTCTCATGTACAATTATTTCAAAAAATTGGAAAATATGAAAGCTTATCTTATTTGTGTTACAGAAGCAATCCTGATATCAAACCTTGGAAAGAAAAGGTTGCCAAATTATAGAGATAAGGGGAGAAATCGAAACAGAAAACAGAATGTCAAAAAGACTCATCCAAGCTGAACTAAGAATAAAAAACAACTGTATCTTAATTCTTAATTGTGGCCCAGCACCACAAGAAAGCTACAAGATCAGTGGTATTCTCCACAGACACAGAGAGTGCCATTGCTTGCACTTATTTGAAAATGATTATATACTGGAAGCAGTCAAAGTCTCCCCTTTAAAATGAAGTACCACTAAAATCAGAAATGAAATATATGCTGTCATTTATGGCCAATTTTGTTTAATTTTGATATTGAATTTCTGACCAATGAAATAGAGCATTTCTAAAAAAGAAAAAAGAAAAGAAAAGTAAATGTTATCATTATATTTCTGGAAACTAAAAGGAATAATCCAACTAAAATCATTATAATTGACATGTGAGTGTTCTAGAAAACTGCTAATTTAAGTGTGTGTGTGTGTGTGTGTGTGTGTGTGTGTGTGTGTGTGCATGTGTGGTTAAAATATCAAATAATTTTTAAAGGAAATTTTTTTATTTTACTTTTTATGTTAAAAATCTACTAGATCTCTTATGTAGAAAATAGAAAATATATGCTTTTTTCTTCCTTCTTTCCCTTCTTTCTTTTCTTTTTTTTCTTTTTTTGGGGTGTGTGTGTGTGTGTTTGGACATTGTTTTCTCTATGTAGCCCTGGCTGTCCTGGAACACACTATGCAGACCAAGCTGCCTTTGAATTCACAGAGATCCTTCTGACTTTGCCTCTTGAGTGCTGAGATTAAAGATGTGCACCAACATGCTCCACTCTATGCTTTTATATATGAAAATACTACTTATTGAAAAATACAGTTTTATGATTAATTTTCTTTTAGAAAATATGATTTTAAGAAAGGTCAAATTGCCATAGCAAAGGCAACAGTAATGACATCAGAGATGTTTATGAAATGCCTTAGAATACCTTTCATGAAAATGTGACAGACTCAGATAAAGCCAACAGTAGAATGATACTTTTTATTAATTAAATTGATTTATTTTACATTCCAACCAAAGTTTTAGTTATTAAAACTTGGTTGGTGGATAGACCTTGCAATTTCAGCAGTTGGAAGGCCGAGGCAGGAGGATTGTCATGAGTTTGAGGCCACTCTGTGTTATACAACAAGATTCTGTCTTAAAAAACAAAACAAGCCTGAATTTCTGGCAATTTGGAGATGGAGGCAGGAAGATAAGAAATTTGATATATATATCAGAATTAAGGTCAGTCTGAGCTACATAAAATTCTGTCTCAAAAACTAAAATTGAAATAACAACAAAACCCTTAAGTATAAAAATATGTTAAGTATGCTTTAATGTACTTTTATATTATATTAATCACTATTTTATATAATATACATATAGTATGTTTAAATCTACTAGCCCAAATATATGATTATAATCAATATTAAAATGTAATCATCAAGCCAGGAAATTATTATTGTGTGTTAAAAATATTAGACTAGACATGGAAGTATTTGTATACATATTTCTATATGTATGAGAATTCTAAATTGTTGCAAATGCTCAGAGAGATACAAACATATAAAGACTAAATATAAAATACATACACAGAAAATAAAATGGGATATTTCTGTGTATTTACCAAAATTGAAATTAAAATTATATTATGAGTCACATACACAGTGGAGTCTCTCATTTGTGTGTTCTGCATTATATTTAAGAAATATTCTTGCTTTCCTGTAAAAGCACAAAAAGAAAATAAAAAAGAACAAAAACCAAAACCGAAACCAATCATGTGTGGGAAAAGGCTCTGCACAGAGATTTGCTTACAAGAGTGTCTCCTGCAGTGTATCTGAATTCTGGTGAATCAGGCAGCCCCTGAGTGTTTAACCCGGGGGATGCATTCAGTGAGCACACTGCAGAGATACTAAACCCACTTAGGACTCTTCTATAACCTTAAAGCTGATGTTGTACAAGGTGGTTACTCCATAACTATTTTTTTCTGACCAAGAGCTATTTTGGTGTAGTGGCTCACACCGAGAAGTAGGGCTCAGGATGGCAAGTTTGGGGACATTGTCCCCAAATAAAATATAATAAAATTCAAAGATAAAACAAAAACTGGATAGAGTAACCTGTCACAGAAAGATTTTGTAAAAAGCTATAGCTGTAATTACAAGACATTAAAACTTGTAAGTCCATCCTTGCATATAAAACTGTATATTTTCCAATTAAAATGATACAATTTTTTTTGTTTGCAACTTCTTTGACAGAATTAATATTTTATAATTCCTTTGTACCTTTAAATGTGCACCTGATTGTGAACTTCAGTTTTTATTTTGTCTTTTGTTTTGTTTTTTGATGAACTCAGCCTGGCCTCAGACTTGAGATCCCCCTGCCTCCACCTAGAAATGCCAGGATTACAGATGTGTGTAAAACTTAATTGAACAGCTGTGAACTCCTTGGCACAGGTTCCCTGAGCAATCATCACAGTCACATCTTAGCAGCAGCATGCTTCAGTGAGCATCCTAAGACAATTGCTGTGATTGTTCGTTTGTTCATTTGCTTGTTTTTTACAAACAGGGTTTCTTTGTGTAGCCCTGGCTGTCCTGGAAATCGCTCTGTAGACTAGGCTGGCCTCGAACTCAGAGATTCACCTGCCTCTGACTCCCAAGTGCTGTGATTAAAGGTGTGTGCCACCACGTCCGGTTATATTTGTTGTTGTTAGTATTGTTATTATTATCTATCTATCATCTACCTATCTTTATATGAGGCCAGGAGAGATGGCTCAGCAGTTAAGAGCATGTACTGCTCTTCAGAGGACCCAAATTCAGTTCCCAGCATCCATGTGCCAGTTTACTAACACCTGTAACTTCAACTCCAAGGGATCTGAACCTCTTCTGGCTTCTTTGGACACCAGTACTCACAGGTACACAGATCTACCCATGGACACAAAGACACACACATATAAAAATAAGGCAAAAAAAAGAAGAAAGAAAAAAGAAAAGAAAGAAAACCAAAATTAGGGGGAGGGGAGGAGAGGGAGGAGAGAGAAAATGAACCAGACCTTGCGGCATGACACAGGCGTGTGTCTCATCTACTCAGAGCCTGAGGCAAGAGGATGGATGGCAAGTTCAAGGTCTGCCCGTAGTAACCCTGAGCTACAGAATTTAGCAAGACCCTTTCTCTAAATAAAAAGTTTTTAAAAGGGGCTGAGAATGTAACTTGATTAGTAAAGTGCTAGCCTGGGACATGGAGAGTCTGGGTTGGATCTCCAGTACCACACAAACTAGGCTCACGCCCGTAAATCCAATATTGGGGAGGTAGACGTAGGAGAATCAAGAGTCCAAGATCATCCTAGTCTGTACAGTGAGTTTGATGTTAGCCTGGACTACCTGAGATCATGTCCAAAAACAATTTCTTTTTTAAAGACTGGAGGATATAGCTCTGGGGCAGAGTATTTTCCCTAGCATGTTCAAGGCCTATGCTCAATATCTAGTATGGCAAAAATAGATAAATAAGTAACATATACTATCTATAATATATGCTATGTATATATATTTCCAAAGACTTTTTACTTTATTATTTATTTATTTGTTTGTTTGTTTGGAGACAGGATCTCATTATGTAGCCAAGGTTGGCCTGAAACTCACAGTCATTCTCCTGCCTCAGCCTCTCAAGTGTTAAGATTACAGTTATAAGCCTCTATGCCCACCTAATCGCCAAAGACATTAAGCACATCTTTTCCTAGATCTAGATAAATGAAAAATTAGATTATAAAGACATTTTTTCCCTCTGTTTAAACATCAGAGGCAGTGGTCCTAGATATACTTAATCCTTGGAGCCCCCGGGGTCACCTGCCAGCTGACCCGGGGGCACTTTCCTACCCTTAGCTTGGCTCGGCTGTGAGCAGCAGCTGGGGATGCTCAGTAAACATTCTCTAACATTCTCTAACGGGCATTACGCATAGCTTGAAAATCGCTGTATTTATGGTAATGTCAGATGAGTCAGCTACTGGGCAGCCCTGCTCTGCCCTAGCCATCTCCTCTAGCCTTGAGAGCCTCAGCACCTGGGGCTTCAAAACAGAGAGAACCAGGAAAAAAAAAAAAAAAAAAAAAGAGCCCTCCTCCACCCCCACCCCGCACTGGAGGGAAGTGAAATCACCCCGTGGTTCCAAGAACAGCTTCCAAAGAGCTGCCAGTTGCTGTCGCTGCCACAGGGAAGGTAAAGCTGCAGGGACATCGCTAACCGGGGTGGGGGTGGGGGCGTCGTCTACTCAAATGAAGGGAAACACGAGTGTGGAGTCTCCACAGAGACTCTGTGGCTGTCCCGGGATGGGTGGGGACTAGTCACTGGTCCGATGAGATTTCCAAGGCTCCCTCCCGTGTTTTCAGTGCTCCTGAGACGTTGGTCCAAGACCATGCTCTGGGGGTATCCCACGACCTGAGAGGTCACTCTTTATTGGGGGGACTGCACACCCTGGCTGGCTTCCCAGCCTCTGATTTAGCCACGTGTCCATTTGGGTACCAAACACAGCGGCAGCCTCTTTCCTGGACTTCTCTGGGTATCGTGTCTATCCTGTCTTCTCTCCTTCAGCTTTTTTAGAACACCAGGAACCAGGAAGGTCTGACGCAGAAGGAAGCTCCCACAGGCTGGCTGACCATAACCCTCCCCTGGTTGATCAACCCTCTGGTTACCACAGTCATCCGCCCCTCAGCTAGATTTACCTAGCACCCCAATCAACCCAAAGCACTACTTAATACATTTTTACATTGCCTCAGAAAAGACTCTCAGATACATTCTCCCACCAAAGTCTCCTTCAAGCACATCTTTTAACTAGAGAAAGAGGTTCAGAGAAGGCATGCCCCTGACCAAGGCTGCACAGCAGGCAGCAGCCCCCTCCAGTCCTATGCTCTTCCTGCTCTGGCCAAGACAAAACAGTTGGTTCACATTGAAAGAACTGGAGAGGACCACGTCGGGTAGGACGGGGCCCTAAGTGCACATCTTATTGCAGTTGAGGCAGAGACAGACTAAAGAGAGAGGACAATGACCTGCCCAGGGTAACACAACCAGCTCAGCAGCAGAACAGGCTTCCAAACATGTCCCTCCCCTCCCCCCTCCGGTTCTTGCTTGCTGGAGCCTCTCACTCGCTCAGTGGACTCAGTGCCATGTAGCCGCTGGAACTGTCCCCAAGAGCACACAACTGCTGACACAAAGTATTCCACTCCCGAAGCATGGGGGCCACGAGAACAAGGGAGGTCAAGGGGAGAACTCCGGGATGAAGGGCCAAGCCCTGTGGCTTCCCGCAGTTATCACCACCCCAGGGGGAATCAGAGCTTTGCCTAGGATGAGGCTGGACCATCCTACCAACACCTGAGCTGGCCCTGCCCCTGTTACGGAACCTGTGCAGGGCAGGTAGAGTCTCACCCAGTCTGGGGATTCTGCAGCACCCCCACCCTGAGTCGCTTTCAGTCCCCACCATGTGGATGCCATATGACTGGTTCACAGAATGTCACATTTCCCACCCTCTTCAGGGTGGCACCTACCCAGCCTGGCCATGGAAGGCATGCCCCGGTTAGAAAACTCCTGAGTATGCTTTTTCTCCCACTGGTTCCCCAAACAAAGAAAAATCGAGACTCACATTTTTGGGGTAAGGTACTGGAAATCCTTGGGCTCCTGTAGGAGATCCTGTTTAGAGGAGTTCCTCTTTCCTGCTCTTGTCTGTTCTGGTCCTACCCAATTTATCTTCAAGGCATGATTGGTTGTCTGGGGTTGACCCCTCCCCTGCCCCCCAAAGCAACTAACAGCTGTTACTCTATTGAGTGGCAATATGATGTCATATTATAGGTGACTAACCCACCGAGGCTTCCTTGCGAGCCATCATCTAAATATGGTGACCTCTGTCATCCTGACCTTTTCATGGAAAAGGCTGAGTGAGGGGCTAGACACGGACTCTGGGGCTCAAGTGAACATCTGGTTTTCGGGGACAGCATCAGATGACAAGCCACCCTCACATGCAGATTTCCTTCCCGGAGATGTCTTCACTCCAGACAGCCATCTCCCACTGGGCTGAGTGTGAAGTCACTAGAACAGAGGATATGATCATCCAAGCCAGGAAGAGGGGCTGTATACATGTCCCAGGTGCTGTGACAGACTCTTCATGAAGGTTTGCACTTAATTTAAAACGTCCTGAGGAAGCCAGTACAACCCCAGCAGAGTTGGAGAAACTGAGACCAGAGGGTTAAGTGACTTTCTCAAGGTTACAGAGCTGACCGATGCTGGACTCAAATTTCAGCCCACGTCTGTCTGTGAGACTCCGAAGAGCACTGAGCTCTACAGAGAGGCGCTGCCATTGCTTGGCTTTTTTGTTTGTTGGTTGGTTGGTTGGTTGGTTTGGTTTTTAATAGATTTAATTTGTAGAGCAGTTTCACACTTTATTTTTCTGTAAAAATAAGAGAGTGTAGAGATTTCTCAGCTATCTCCTGCCTGGCACAACTGCTCTTGTTATCTGCATTCCCTACTGGAAAGGTCAATTGATGACCCGACTTGACACATCATCACCCACAGTCCATATTTACCTTGATGTGTACACATTCTGTGCACTTGTGTTAAAACAACTTTTGTGTGTATATGCTTTTCTGAGACAGTCGCCTTGCTAGCTAGCCCATGCTTACTTGAAGCCACTATGTAGTCTAGGCTAGCCAGAACTCAAAGCACAGCAATCCTCCTGCCTCAACCTTCTGAGTGCTGGGATTACAGGGTGTACCACCATGCCTGGCTTAGGTATCCCCCATGCCAGTGCCACTGAGAGTCGTTCCATCGTGCTCTGGACACACACCTATTATCCCAGTGCTCAGGCAGTGGAGACCGGAGGATCAGAAGTTCAAGGCTATCCTTGACTACATAGCTACATATATTGAGTTTGAGGACAGCCTGGACTACTTGAAACCCTTGCTCTCAAAAAAAAAAAAAAAAGGAAGGAAGGGGAAACGGGAAGGCCCTGTGTTTGACCACTCCTCACCTCAATCCCTGGAGCCCCTGATGTTTTCACTGTCTTTGCCTTTTTCTGGAATGTCACATAGTTGGAACTGGAACTGCACAGTAAATAGTCTTCCAAGATTGGCTCCACTCACATTATAGACATTGAGTTCCCACCATGTCTTTCCAGGGCTAGACAGCTGTCTCTTTTTTTAGCACTGAATAATATGCTGTTGTCTAGAGGTACGATAATTTGTTCATTTACCTACAGGATGATGGGTTCTGTACTAAGCATAGTGACCCACACCTGTAATCCCAGCACTCAGGAAGTTGAGGAGGATTTTCAGGAGCTAGAGGCCAGCCTGGGATACATATGGAGCCTGTTCTACGCTATGGAGACTCGTTACAATCAAATAAAGCAAAGCAAATAAGCCCTGCTGAGTTCTTCTTAACAAGTCCCTGTGATTTGGACCCCGTTACCACATGGGTCCTCTTTTCCCTTCTGCTGTCCACCCATCACTCAGTGTTCACTGAACACTGTCAGTTCAGTGAACATTGCTGCTAGGTGTGGTGGAGCACGCTCACATCCCAGCATGTGGGAGGCTGAGACAGGAATATAGCTAGTTCCAGGCCACCGTGAACTATATCGTGAGATTGTCTTAGATCTCCACAATATGGGGGAGTGGACTGTACGTATTACACAGGGTCTCACTATGTAGGCCAGGCTGACCTGAAACTCACTATGTAGACCAGGCTGGCCCAGGACCTACTGCAATCCTCCTGCCTCAGCCTCCTCAGTACTGGAACTACAGGTAAGAGCCACCATATCAAGCTGAAGCAAAACTTTTGGGAGGTGATGAGGCTTGGGTTAGGGCAGGAGAGTGAGACTTTGCCGATGGGGTTAGTGTCCTTACAGAAAGAGGAAAACACAGACAGCCTAACCTCCATGGACACATCACCAAGGAAAGGCTGTGTGAAGAGTCAGCAGGAAGGCAGCCATGCACTAGGGAGCTGGCCCTCACCAGGGGCTGGGTCTCCTGCACCTTGGACATGGACTCCCCAGACTCCAGAACTGTGAGAAATAAACACCTGATGCTTGTGTCACTTGGTCTGTGGGAATTTGTGAAAGCAGGCTGTGCTAGCTGGTTTCTGTTGCTGTGATAAACACCACGGCCAAAAGCACCTTGGGGAGGACAGGGTTTATTTCAGCTTACAGGTTATGCATAGTCCCTCACTGAGGGAAGCCAAGGCAGGCGCTTGAAGCAGAAACCAGGAGGAAGGTTGCTGACTGGCCTGCTCTCTGGCTTGCTTTTTGCTAATTTTCTTATACAGCCCTGGCCCAAGTGACTAGGCATGGTGCTGCCCACTGTGGTCTGCCCTCCTACGCCAATCATCATCGGTGGAGACGGTTCCTCACGGATATGGCTACAGGTCAATCTGATTAAGGCAGCTCTTCACATGGAGTTCACTCATTCCACATTGGTTGTGTCAAGTTGACGATAAAAACAAACCTAGCTAAGGCAATCATCCACCACATGTGGCCAGGGTTGGTAAGGCCTTCGAGGACTTGGGAACTGTTTACACATATTTTTGCGCAGTTATACCCTCACGGCTCCTCCCTCCAATAATACATGTTTGAAGGTGAGGATAGATGTGGGCAGAGAATAACGTATTGACTGGAAATAAGAAGCCTTTGAGAGCCTCTCTGGGACAGCGAGGTAGCTCAGAGGGTTAAGGCGCTTGCTTGCCTCTAAGCCTGCCGACCTGAGATTGGTCCCCAGAATCAATATCGTGGAAAGACAAAACTGACTTTTACAAGTTGCCCCCTGACCTCCACAAACATGATAGCCACAAATAAATGTAATAAAAACCAATGATCAGATTACAATTATTATTTTATGTGTAACATTTATAAGCATGAAACTGCTGTTATTGTTATAGCAGACCCCTTTTCCTTCATTTTAAGACAAACTTTTACAGAAATGGGAATGCTAAAGTAATTTAGTGGACTGGACAGGCTGCAATATAAATAAAAAGTTTAAGATAAATTCCTGGTGGTGTAGTTGTAAAGGTACAAAGGGGAGGTGGGAATAAGCAGGATGCATTTCTGACCCATGAGATGGAAGTCATGAAGGACAAGTGTCCTAATCCTACCCAACCATCTTAGGAGCTCTGTTTGAATAGGAATACTCTGGTAGGCAAAGCTCACAGCTGGCCAGCACATATTGCTAGGGAATTACCATGGAGTCAGGCTCAGCCATGACCTCTGAGTTTCACCGTGCTGGGATCCAGGCAGTGCTGTTGACTCCTAGCCCCTGGACCACTTCCCACTCCAACGAGAGTGTGTGCCTCCTGTTCCCGATCTCCAGTGTGCTTGGTCCTTTGTGAGTCACCGACACGGTTGGGAATGCTCCAAGGCTTCCTGCTCTTTGCTTGCTGGAGCTGTTTGCCGGAGATCACAATCCTTCTGCATTAGTGGTGGCTTGCATTTATGGCTCTTACTGACATTTAATGGGGCTTCTGGTGTGGGGAGTGAAAACTGGGATCTCAGGAAATCAAAACCCTCGATGACACACAAGATCTTGGTTACTGCAGATTTAAAAACAGCAGTGAACCTCATAGTGTCGTTCCATGGGGAAAATCACTCCCTGGGTCATCTGTCTGGAAGCCAGGTGGAAGAGAAGGGAAGAGGGGGAGCTGGCAGTCCTGATGACCATATCTCCAGTTCTTCTTGTGATTCCAAGTCTATGTTCATGCCACATGTCCAATCTATTACTGTTTGCAGGCACATCTTATACCCATTGTCCTACCTGGGTCATCTTTTCTTTTTTTTAAGTTTAAGTTGTTTTCTGGTCACCTCCCCCATCTTTTAATTATTTTCTTGGGTTGGCTTACAAAGAACTGGGTGTGATCGTGACATTTTCATAATAGTCATTATAGTTCGTTCTTATTCTCCTCTCTTACTGTCCTCTCAGTCCCCCCCATACCTCTTACTGGTCCCTCTCCTTCTTTCTGCTTTCTCCCCCCCCCCATTACACTCTCTCTTCTCAAGTTCTTTTTACTTCCCTTCATTCCAAGTTCCTCCCTTTTTCTTTTAAAGATTTATTTTAAATTATGTGACTGTTTTGTTTCTGTGTGGGTATGTGCACACACAAGTACAGGATCTGCAGGGGCTAGAGGTGTTGGATCCCCTGGACCTGGTGTTAGTGGTGTCTGTGAGGAGACAGATGTGCTGGGAGGTGAACTCGGGTCCTCTGCAGGAACAGTCTTCTCTTAACAGCTGAGCCATTCTCCAGTCCCCAGAGTAGTTCCCTTCTACTTTGATCGATCTCTCTCTCTCTCTCTCTCTCTCTCTCTCTCTCTCTCTCTCTCTCTCTCTCTCTCTCACACACACACACACACACACACACACACACACACACACACACACACGTATACACAGATTTAAATCGAGACTCCACATATGACAGAAAACATGCCCTACTTTTCCGAGTGTGGCTTATGTCACTTAACATAATGATTTCCAGTTCCATCCATTGTCCTACAACAATTTTTATTCTTTGCCTAGAAAATTCCATTGTAGGAGCCAGAAAAATGGCTCAGCAGGTAAAGGGGCTTGTCACCAAGCCTGAGGGCCTGAGTTCAATCTTACAACCTACATGGGGGAAGGAAAGGACCAAGTTACCCTCTGATCTTCACAGGTACACCGTAGCACTGGCTCCCGGACCCACCCACCTACATATAAACAAACAAATAAATAATTTACATTCCATTGTATATATAAAAGACATGTTCTTTAACCACCTGCTGATTGACATTTGGGCTGCTTTCCTATCTGGCTATTGTGAATAGTGCAACAATAAGCATGGATATGCAGGTGTCTCTGTGATGTGCTGACTTAGGATCCCCCTCAGATTGATTAGAGGTGTGTGTGTGTGTGATCCATGTGTAGTGCTTAGGACTCCCTACCCCTCACAGGCCACAGGACCCCAGGTTGTGACCTTCCCTGGATGTCATGAAGGTAGCTTGGTGCAGACACCCACACCAAGTGGCTGACCTGCAGCCTCTCCCTAGGCACCTGGGGCGATCTGGGGCTTTCTCCATCTCTTGGGGACACAAAGGTGTTCATCCACAGACTCCAGGCATCAGGGCGGAACAGAAATCACAGAAGCATGAGGGTCAGGAAGGGAGGGGCCTGGCACACAGGCATGGAGACTGAGGACAGGAACGGCTTCTCTAAGACCACGGAGAGGAGTTTCTGTGTGCCTGGCATGTGTAGCCGGAGACAGACTTGTGGTATTTAGGGAAAGACCAACATCCAGAGAGAACACCTGCCGCTGCCCTGCTGGGCTCCCCTTCCAGAGCACAACCTCTCGGAAGGAAGCTGTTCTTGGCGCTCACCGTGGAGGGCTCTGCCTCGGGCAGCTCTGGCCCTGGCTGCCAGCCAGCCCAGGACTCAAGTTCCAGACAACTCAGGGGAGATGCGCAGGGTGGGCCTAGGGTCAGCCGAAGTTTTAGCACCCCCCCAAAAAAAAAAGGATTCTGGAGGCAGCCCCATGGAAGGACTGAGAGCTTGCCACGGTCAGCGGCCGTGTGACCTGGGGGCATGCGTCTTGTTTGGGGTGGCCCCGACGTCACCCGAGGAGGGGTGGTAAGGACGGAGACACTGCGGTGGACTTGAGCAGGTCCAGTCCCCACGGCTACGGCAGTGCTTAGCTGAGTGCAGGCGGGGTTTGGAGAAGCCCTGGCATGGAGTACCCGGAGAGCCACGTGGTTCCGGCTCACAGGCGTCGCGGCAGCTCGGAAAGCGTAGGCGACGACCACCGTACGCAGCAGGCCGAGCGGAGGCGCAGCCCGCCCGCAGCCGCCGCCCCGGGCACCCGCGCCGCGAGCGTACAGCGGGAGCGGCGGCCCCTTTAAGACGGACACGCTCGAACTTTCCATCCCGGCGGCCCGGCAGCGCGCTCACGTCACCCTTCGGGGACGCGCCTGACGTCAGCGCGTTCTCCGTGGGGGGCGGGGCTGATGACTCACGCCGTCCGGCCCTGGCCCCCGGCCGGCCGCGTGCACGTGAGCGCGCGGCTCGCTCGGTCTAATTTTAGCGGTGAGGTGTCAGGGTCGTGTGAGGTGAGGCGGCGGGGTCCCCGCGGGGACAGGGTCACGTGAGCTGAGGCGGGGTCGTGACGGGCTTGGGTCGGCGTCCCCTCGGGGCCAGGGGTGGGTCGTGGGGGGAGGTGGGGTCGCGTGAGGTGCGGTGACAGGCGCGGGCGGGCGTGGGTCCTCTCGTTGAGCGGGGTCTCCAGGGTCATGGGAGGTGACTCCACGGGGTCGCCACAGCTCGGGCGCGGGCTCCCAGGTTCATGGGAGGTGAGGCGGTCGAGTGGGCCGTGGGTCCCCTCTGAGGAGAGGGCCGGGTCACGTGAGGTGACTCCGTGGGGTCCTGAGCTGCTGGCCCAGAGTCAGTGCCTCTCAGGGAGCTGCAGGTCTGTGGGCCACGCTTTTCCTTTTTTTTTTTTTTTTTGAGACAGGGTTTCTCTGTGTAGTTTTGGTGCCTGCCCTGGGTCTCGCTCTGTGGACCAGGCTGGCCTCGAACTCACAGAGATCCACCTGCCTCTGCCTCCTGAGTGCTGGGATTAAAGGCGTGCGCCACCGCTGCCCGGCTGGGCCACGCTTTTTCCAAGGGAAGCGAGTTCTAGAAAGTTCCTTGGTGGGTGAAACTTAGCAAATCCAAGTTGAGGTCGTGTTGGGGATGTCATAACAAGTCGTGAATACCCTAGTGAGTGAGAGAAACGTTGAGTTGGAGGCTGGCTGAGCGAACAGCTGAGGAGACCCGGGCCCAGCTGCCATCTTGCCAAGGGGCTTCCGAGGCTGCATCTTCTACAGGACTCATGACACCTTCCTGCAAGTGTGTAAGAACAGGACACACACATGCCTCTGACATCCAGAGTGCCCAGGCCAACGATGTGTGGTTAGATTGGGAGGGAAGACATGACTGGCACATCTACTTCCACCAGCACCACTTCGAAGACAGGACATTGACTGACCCCCTCCCACCTCCCCGGCTCCCGTGTGAGGATGACTGGAGGGGCTGGGTCTGGTGTTCCAGATTTGCCATAGTGTGTGGGACCAAGACTCAGGGTACCGGAGTGACCTTCTGGGAACCAGATAAAAGTTTAGCCGGGCGGTGGTGGCGCACGCCTTTAATCCCAGCACTCGGGAGGCAGAGGCAGGCGGATCTCTGTGAGTTCGAGGCCAGCCTGGTCTCCAAAGCGAGTTCCAGGAAAGGCGCAAAGCTACACAGAGAAACCCTGTCTCGAAAAACCAAAAAAAAAAAAAAAAAAAAGTTTAGTGTTGAAGAAATGAATGCCAGGCATCTTGTAAAGTTGGCACTCAACTCTGCATTGGAGAGAAGTTCTAGAAAGAAAGCCTTGTCGGCAGAAAGTGAGCTGCACTTTTGATGTGTGGACTTGTTTGCCATGTTCCAGTGACCTGCATTCTGTTAGTGAAGGAACCTTGGGTTTCACATGGATTGTCTCTAGAAGCTGTAAAAGGCCGTTGGCCTTTATAGTATCGGTAGACTTGAAGTGTTTAATGATAAAAAGCGAATGATAAATGGTAATATAGGAACATTTTCTAATGGGTGGGTGCTTCAGGTTTTTCTAATCTCCCCCACTTTTAAAAAGGAAGATTAGCCTTGAAATTATGACAAGAATGAGAGAGTCTGGTGTGATTTTTTTTTCATTTGCTTTCCAAAAATAAACAAAACCCTTGTGAATTTGAAAATGTTAAGGTGTGCAAGCATTTTAGAACTTTATTCCCATTAATTATCCACCTTTAATCAGTTTAAAAGCCTGAAGATTAAAATCTAATATTGGTATTTTTGACATACCTTTCTACCAACAGTTGTCTCATGACCAGTGGTTCTCAACCTTCCTAATGCTGTGACCCTTTAATACAGTTCCTTATGTTGTGGTGACCCCCAACCATAAAATTATTTTTGTTGCTAATTCATAACTGTAATTTTGCAATTATGAATTGTAATGTAAATATCTGATGTGGATGTGCAGGATATCTGATATGGGACCCCTATGAAAGGTTGTTCAACCCTCACAAAGGGGTCATGACCCACAGGTTGAGAGCCATTCATTGCTCTTGACTCTAGCACAAAAGTCTGTTCTATTGACAATTAAACCAAGGGCCTCTGCATATTCTACAACCAAATTGTACCTTGAATTGCCTTTTTATTTTATTTCAGTTTTATTTTTCAGATACTCCAAGTTGTACAGGCTAGCCTTGAAATTATTATCTTCCTGGTTTAGGCTTCACAGGGATTATAGGGCTGTGCTACCTGGCCCATTTTTTTCTCTGCCTCCACAAACAAACAGGGACACCAACTTTAATTTTTTTTTTTTTTTCGAGACAGGGTTTCTCTGTAGCTTTGGAGCCTGTCCTGGATCTCTCTCTGTAGACCAGGCTGGCCTTGAATTCACAGAGATCAGCTTGGCTCTGCCTCCCGAGTGCTGGGATTAAAGGCGTGCATCATCGCCGCCTGGCCACTTAAAACTTTTGTTGTAGGGGGATACATGTGGAGGTCAGAGGCCAAATTGGTGTTAGGAGACTTTACCTGGGGGCTGGAGAGATGGCTCAGTAGTTTATAGCACTGGCTGTTCTTCTAGAGAACCCTGGTTCAATTCCCAGCACCCACATGGCAGCTCACAACTTCCTGTAACTCCAGTTCCAGGGAATCCAACACCCTCACACAGATACACATGCTGGCAAAACAGTAATACACATAAAATAAATTATTAAAAAGAAACCTTTACCTGCTGTACCATCTTGCTGTCTTCCTTTATCCTTATTCCTTATCTTTCTACTTCCATCTCTGTGATTTTATGCCTGGCTGGTCTGGCTTTCTTGGGCTACATTTTTAATTTCCTTTATAAACTTTTGATTTTGGAAGGTTTTTTGTTGTTGTTTGTTTTTCTTTTTATGAGACAAGATCTTTTTGTTATTTAGCTCTGGCTGTCCTGGAACTCACTGAGTAGACCAGGCTGGCCTCAAAACTCAGACCTGAATCCTGTGCCTCACAAGTTCTGGGGTTAAATGCATGTGACCATCCAAGTGTAGTGGTTCACACCTTTAATCCCAGCATGAAGCAGGCAGAGGCAGGTGGATCTCTGAGTTCAAAGACAGCATGGTCTACAGAGTGAATTCCAGGACAGCCAGGGCTGCATAACAGAGAAATGACCTTTTTTTTTTTTAAAAAAAAAAAAAAAAAGCAAATGAATGAATGCATATCACCATGCCCATCCCTATTTTGGAATTTTTAAGCTGATAAGATATGAATGATGATGAATCATGCATGTTCTCAAACTGAGCTGACGTGTGTGTGTGTGTGTGTGTGTGTGTGTGTGTGTGTGTGTGTGTGTGTATGTGTGTGATTTATAAGAACCTTAACATGGCATTCTCTTAAACAGGTATTTGTTGGGGTTTTGTTTGTTTTTTTCTGTTTGTCTGCCAAACTTTTATATTGTACTCAGGTTGCAGTAGAGAGCAAAGGCTCCGGGTTTAACATAGGTTGATTCAGGCTAGAGTGTTGTAAAGAATGCCAACATATTCATACATGTTTGCCTGCTGCTGGGTCTGGTGGTGCAGGCCTGCAGTCCTAGGTACTCAAAGAGGTTAAGGCAGGAGGATGGGAAGTCAAGCCCAGGTTAGGCAACTCTATGAGACCTTGCTTCAAAATGAAATTTAAAGAGGTATATATGGCTTAGTCTGTGTGAGGACCTAGATGCAAAAAAATAGAACCTTGTTCAGCTCTCCAGACCATAGCTGTAATTTATACATAGGAATTATTAGTAGTTGGGTTCTTGCCACAGAAAATTGGCCATTTGCTGTTTTAAAATTATTATTTGTGCATGGGGGTGGGACATGAATACCATGGTGTTTGTGAAGGACAACTTGGAGTTGGTTCTCTCCTTTCATTATGTGGGTTCAGGTATCTCAAACTCAGGTTGTCAGGTTTGGCAGGTACCTGCTGAGCCATCTAGCTGGCATGTCAAACTTCTGATTACCCTGCTTCTACCACCTAAGTGCTAGGATTACAGGTCTTCACCACCATGATCAGTGCCAGATTTAAGGATTTATTTATTTTTATGTGTGTGGGTGTTTGGCTTGCATGTATGTGCATGACAAATGCTTAGTACTTGAGGAGGCCAGAAGACGGTGTGAGATTCCCCTGGAACTGGAGTTACAGATTATCATGAGCTTTCTGTGGGTTCTGGGAATTGAACCTGGGTCTCCTGGAAGGGCAGCTAGTAACTCCTCTAACTCCTCTTCTCCCTTTCCTCTTCAGTCTTTTCTGTCACTAAGCACCATAAAGTCAGGCCCCTTGTATTGTTTCCAACTATATTGTCAATGCATAGTACATAAATATTTTTGGATTAATGGATCACTGTTTATGGTGGGTTAGGTCTAAAGAAAGATATAATAGGATCAAAATCTGAGAAAACCTACAGCATTCCGCTGAATTTTAGGTTGAATTTTAAGCAATTTAAAGTCATAGGTGGTTTTGTGGGGAAGTGAAATGGTGTTACTTGTGCTTTAGATGAAGAATCTGGAAGTAAAATACAGGCAAGATTTCATTTGAGAAATACCAGCGTCAAACCCAAGAATAATACTTCTCAAGACATATTATCAAGAGAGAACCACTAAGAAGGCTATCATGTAATATCATAAAAGATACCCATTCCAACAAATGAACAATTCTCAACATAAAAAACAAAAGAACAATGAAAAGCACCAAAACAAAATAAAAAACCCAAACAGTTAAATGAACTAAAAGCAACACAGGATCTAAAAGAGAACTGGACAGAAATCATGGAGGAAACAAGTAGCTCTCAAGATCAAATAGAAAAATTAGCTGGGAGCCTTTATAACAAATTAGATCAAACAGAGCTTGAAGACAGATCATCTGAATTGTTAGTGTCAGACAGAACAAAAGAAAAAAAGATGAAGAGAAAATCCAAGAGCTTTAGGATACTCTTAAAAAACTCAAATATGCCATGTGGTGGGTGGTGCACGCCTTTAATCCCAGCACTTGGGAACAGAGCGAGGGGGATCTCGGTGAGTTCGAGGCCAGCCTGGTCTACAGAGCGAGATCCAGGACAGGCACCAAAACTACACAGAGAAACCCTGTCTCAAAAAACAAAACAAAACACTCAAATATTTGAATCATTGGCATACCTGAGAAAGAAGAACTACAGGTTGTGGGCATAAAAACAAAACAAAAACCAAACAAACAAACAAACAAAAAAAAACAAAAAACTCAGTAAAATAATAATGAAAACACCCCAAATCTTTGGAAAGACATGGACGTCTAGGTACAAGAAGCATTTGGAGTCTCAAACACACACGACCATAGAAGTAATAGTTAAGTTGTTAAAAGTACAGAATAAAGTTTCCAAGAGAGAAATGTCAAGTAACATGTAATAGCAAATACATCAGACTAACTGCAGTTTCCTTAGAACTCTGAAAGCCTGGAGGGGATGGACTGATGTATTTCAGGTCCTGAATGAACATTACTACCAACCCAGATTATACCCAGCCAAGTTGTCCTTCACAGTTGAAAGAGAACCTTCCAGGATAAGGATAAATTAAGGGAATTCATGGCCACTAGAAGACACTTACAAAAGAGGCTAAGGGAATCCTATACCCAGAGGAGAAAAAATTTAGTAAGCACTATCATTGAGAATGTGAATAAGTTCCACTAGAAAAAGATATGCCAATGAGGAATAAGAAAAATTACTAATATAAATAATTGAATTTATAAGATATAGGGAGATATAAGCAAACTATATTCAAAGCTACTTGAAGAAAATCAGAATAAGATGTAAATTTATATGACAAGTATTCAAACAGCACCTAATTTTATAAAAACAAAACACTACTAGACATAAAAAGATTTAAGGCCCCAGTATAACACTGATGACTTTAATACCAAGAATAACATTGCATAACTGGAGAAAACATCCCAAAATTCATGTAAGCACAAAATATTTCAAGTAGCTAGGGAAATCTAAGCAAAACTGTATTGGAACCAAAATAAGATGTAAGGAAAACACTTCAGGATATTGGCACAGACTGATTTCCTAGGTAAGACTTCAAAAGTAGAGAAAACAAGAAATGATGCCTGGAATTACACCTAAAAGTTCTGCCCAACAAAGCAGATAGTCTTCACTCTGCCAGCCTATAGAATGCAAAGGTCTGTGGTGATTTGAATGAAAATGGCCCCCACAGGCTCATTATATTTGAATACTTGGTCCCCAGTTGGAACTCTTGGGGAAGGATTAGGAGGTGTGCCCTTGTTGAAGGTGTGTACTGGAGGTAGGCTTTGAGGTTTCAGAAGACACTGCCATTCCCAGTGTGCTCTTTGCCTCTTTCTAGTGGTTCAAGATGTGAGCTCTTAACTGTTTTGCTGCTAAGCCTTTGCTCTGTCATCGTGGATTCTAACCCTGTTGAACCAGGGCCGATTAAACTCTTTTGTAAGCTGCCTTGGTCATGGTGTTTCAGAATAGTAATAGAGAAATAGGTAATACTTGGTCTTTATCATCTACTCATTTTATAGGAGATTATATAAAGAACATATAAAATTAACACATAGTTTAAAGGATGTGACAGTCTGAATAGATACCAAAGAAGAAATACAACTAGCTAATAACTTTATGGGAAAATAGTCATTTAGTCATCTGGCAAAAGAAAACTACAATGAGATTCCATTACTGCTCATTCTAGAGTTGAGAAATAATTTTTTTTAAAGATAGAATTTGGAGAAAAGGAGCTCTTATCATGCATGTACTGTTAGGAGTAAATTAATACAGCCAGTAGCCAGTGTGGAACATAGTAAGGAGGTTTCTTCAAACATGAAGGATAGAATGATCATATCAATTAGCTATCACATTTCTGGGTTTTCATCGTAAAAATGAAATCAGCATACAAAAGGAATATGTGCTTGCTTACTGACATTTGCCATAGCCAAGGTGTGGACTCAGCCTATGTGCCAGTCAGTAAATGGATGAATATAGTATGTAAACAGCAGTGTTATTGCTATAGCAAGATTCATCACATGCATTAAAATGGTGGTAGTAGAAGACATGGTAAGTGAAATACTTACAGTGTTTTCTTTTATATATAAATAGAAAAGGACTTGAAATTAGAAGTACTATTAGGGACTGGAAAGGGGATCAAGGGGAAACAGGGAGAGTTTAGAAGGTTAGTAGACATAATATAGTCATGTATGGAGATGCCACAATGAATCCCATTTCCACAGTTTTAATAATAAAATGGGTCAGAAATGAAACAGTATATTCCAGTTCTGTATTATGCTATATATATTGGGGGGGGGGAACCCTGAAGGTGGAAAATAGTAATATGTGGTTTTGAGATATTTTTAGATTCATTTTTAATTTTGTGTATGAGTAGGGTTGTGTGCATATAAGTGCAGGTGACTGGAGGGCAGAAGAGAATATCAGATGGAGTCAGAGTTATAGGCAGCTGTGGGTGCAAGGAATCTAACTCTTATCCTTTGCAAGAGCAGTATGTACTCATGCTCTCTTACCAGTTCTGGGTTTTTGTAGTGTTAACTGATGTGTCTGACGTGTCTTGCTGCTATTTATTTTTAAATGGTTGGGTTTCTTACCTTTAGCATACTAAGGTATAAAATAGAATTGTAGCTGAAGTTTTCCTGTGTCCACCCCGTTCCTGCAGCCGCTCAGACCCAAGTAAACACACATAGACTTATATTACTTATAAACTGTATGGCCGTGGCAGGCTTCTTGCTGGCTAGATCTTACACTAAATTAACCCATGATTCTTATTTATGTTTAGCCACGTGTCTTGGTACCTTTTCCCAGTTCTGCCTTCACATCTTGCTTCCCATGGCGGCAGTGGCTGGCAACATCTCCTGACTCAGCCTTCCACTTCCCAGAATTCTCCTCTCTGCTTATCCTACCTATACTATACTTCCTGCCTGGCTACTGGCCAATCAGCATTTTATTTGTCAATCAATCAGAGCAACATATTCACAGCATACAGAAAGACATCCCACGGCATAGAATTATAGTTGTTCATAATTGAGGGAAATTGGGATTTGTTATGCTGGAAGAGGGAATTCTGGCCTGTGGGCCCAATGGACATAATTTGATGTGTCTTGAGTAAATGTGGGTTTTTACAGAGGATAAACTAAATAAAGATACAGTACAGAGGAAAGACTATGTAAGAAAAAACACTAGACACAGCAGTCATTTACATGTGTGGTCCATATTAAAGACCACTAAACTTCACAGAATTATTTTATATTTATTTTGAGACAGGGTCTCTATATAGTCCTAACTGTTCTGGAATTCACAGTGTAGACCAGGTTGGCCTCAAACTCAGATCTGCTGGCTTCTGCCTCTTCAGTGTTGGGAATAAAGGCATGTGCCACTATGCCCAACTCTGCTCAGGTAATTTTAATAAGCACCTCATCAGACTTTAATAGGAAGCTAGTAACATAGCTGATGGCAGATTTGGCTTATTGTTACTAAAAAACAAGCTAACACAAACTAATTTTGTGTCTGTTGTATATCTCTTGAGTTACAGGGAAAATTAACACTCCTTGGTTGGCTGACTTCAGTTTATCAATGTAAGTTTATTTTGTCAGTGAAATAGAATACTTTTCAACATTTTTTTTTCTTTTTTTTTTTTTTTCGAGACAGGGTTTCTCTGTGTAGCTTTGCGCCTTTTCCTGGAACTCACTTGGTAGTCCAGGCTGGCCTTGAACTCATAGAGATCCGCCTGGCTCTGCCTCCCGAGTGCTGGAATTAAAGGCGTGCGCCACCACCGCCCGGCGTCTTTTCAACATTTTATAGACAAACTTGAAGAACTCATCAAGTACAATGTCTTTTGTTTTGTTTTGGACTTGTTTTCTATTAAAAAGACAAAACTTATTCATTATAAAGGTTCATGTGACACCCAGTCTTTCTAGCTATACTTCTCCCCCACACCAAGTTCCTCAAGTTAGAGCTTATGTCTTCTCATATTTGAATTTTTAGTGCTTATCAAATATAAGAAAGTACTCAGTACATTATTGAGTTTTAATGACTAGCAAGTAACTGTAGAAAGTTATCACCACTATATTTCTTGCATCTTTGAGCTGTGGTCTTCATGTGTAATATGGGCTGGCCTGGAATTGAATGTATGTCCCAGACTGGCCTCAGACTTGCAGCATTCCAGCTGCTGCAGCAGCTCTGCACCACCTAACAATCACCAGTAATGAAATGGACCAAGTCTCTCTCCACCTAGACTTTCTGTTTCATACCCTTAAATTAGGTCTGCTATCCCTACCCCCTCAAATATTTCAGTGCAATTTTCCCTTTCTATATTCAAAACTTTTATCAAAGTAACATCTCTATTATAGTTTAGATGTCTGTTAAACTTTCCCAGGTAAAGATACATAATTTCATACATCAGTAAAGGGAAAAGAAAGTCATTTTCCAAAGAGGGCTTGAAGATAAGATGAAGCAAACATCAGACAATTAGCAGTAAACACTCTGCTTCACTGGGGCTGTGGCCTAGTGAGTCAAGGAGCATGCTTATTGAACAAGCATGAGGACCTGAGTTTGGATCCCAGTACCTGTGAGAAGTTAGGTGTTGCCATGAGTGCTTGTAACTGGAGAAGATGTGGGTAGCTCATTGGCCAGCCAGCCTGCCTAACTGAAAAATTAAGCTCCAGATTTAATGAGAGACCTTAAGTGGATAAGGACAGAGTGTCTGTGCACAGATAAACACATGCAGACATACCACACAAAATATTCTGCAGAAGGAGAGGCTAGTAGGACCTGTGCATCAAAAAGTCAGCCTTCATTCTAGTACTGATGCTCCTCACTAGCCCTGAGACCAAGGCTAGTTCCTATACCTCCTTTGCTACCTCATGTAAATAAGAAGGCTCTAGAACCTGTAAAAATCCATTTTTTTCTGTTTCTATGGTCTTAAGACTTAAGCCTTTTCTACCCTCTTTTTCTGTATTGTGCTTTCACTAATACACACGAACTTGTTTCCTGAATCTGTTTCTCAGGTGGGATTCTAAGCTGGGTAGCTAGGTTGTTGATTTTTGGGCAGTTTCCCTCATTACATGCTTAGGAACAGAAATTGCCCTTTCAGGACAGAGCTTGTTCTATATAACTCCCATGCTAACTCTACCACTATTTCTTCACCCTTTTAGTGAACTTAGAGTGAATGGTTTTACATTTCACACTCTCTACCTGGCTGATCTACAATCAGTAACCAAGGATTTTTGAACAGCTGCAATGTAAAAATCACCGTAATTCAAGGTTTCCTTTCTCATCCATAAAGAACTTCTAACTTATGTTTCTTTCCCAATTTTATCACTTTCTTTAACTTTTTTTTGACAGTCTTTATATATATCCCTGGCTGACCTGTTAGTAGCTGTGTATGTGAAGGAGGTTTCCAACTCTACAGCAGTTTTGTCTCAGCTCCCCTAGTACTCAATTTAAAGGTATAGAGGTCACCATGCTTGCCCGCTCCTGCTCTTTTTTTTTTTTTTTTTTTTTTTTTGCAGAGTGTTTTAGTTACTGTTCTATTGCTATGAAGAGACACCATGACCAAGGCAATTCTTATAAAAGAAGGAATTTTATTAGGGGCTTGCTTATAGTTTTTGAGGATTAGTTCATGATCATCATGATGAGAAGCAGATAGGCATGGCACTGGAGTAGTAGCTGAGAGCTTTACACCCTGATCTGTAGGCAGTAAGCAGACAGACACAGAGCCTGGTATGGGCTTTTGAAACTAAAAGGAAGTATTAGTGGTAGCTTCATGTTATTTGGGATGAGAAGTCAAAAAAATTTTTTTTCACTAAAACTAACCAAACAACAAAACAAATATTAATCGAGTTTGTATATTTTCTTCAGGAGAAGGACATGAAGCTTTGAAGATAAGAAAATTAGTATTTTTAGCACTACTTAATTTATTGTTTTCTTCATATGTGAGAAAAGTATTAAAGTATATAAGAAGACATTGTCTGAATGTAAACAAACTCAAGGCTTACAGGCACAAGAAGGGAGAGTCTAAATTGTCTCAAAGATATGTGCAGTTGGAGTGAATCCAGATCCTCAGATACATGTGTGTGTACCTTGGTGTATAAAACGTTTTCATCTGAGAATGCCCTCAAACATAAGAAAGCTGAACTTGCACTTAGTACAGACTCTAAAATCATGTGGCTCCTTCACTCAGGATCTGATGCTGTCATCACCCTGGATACTGTGCCAGTGGCTGACTGATTCCGGTGTCAGGACAGTGCTTTACCACATCTCCTGCTAGGAAATTTTGGAAGCTGAGAGGGTTTGAGTGGAAGAAGCCCTTAGATTAGAAGACAACCTGTTATTCTTAGATCCTGTGAGTGCAAAAGATTCTTTCACAAATCTACCTTATCCTGGACGTACTAACAGTGTACAAAATTTTCCTGCTGTTCTATGCTCCAATGTGTGTTCCACTGTGTCTGTATGTGCATGATATTCTCAATAGTTGCATGTGAAAAATGGAGGGACATTATAATATTAAATAAGTCATATTACCTTTTAATTTGTTTTTATATAGGCAAAAAGTGCCCAGAATGATACTGAGTCTATATGACAAGATAAACCTTGAGAGTTAGAATTGGGAACAGTGTTTTGGTTTTGGTTTTTGGTTTTTTGAGACAGGGTTTCTCTATGTATCCCTGGCTGTCCTAGAACTCACTGTGTAGACCAGAGATGCACCTGCCTCTGCCTCCTGAGTACTGGGGTTAAAGGTGTGTGCCACTGCCCAGCTGGGAACAGTGTTATTTTAATTAAAATGTAATACTTCAGTTTTTAATAAAAAACTTACATCAATTATACATATTATTTTTCATTTAGTAATTTTGAATATGGGAAAACTACTTAAAATACAATTACATTCCAGTTTTAATTGAGATTATAGTTACCAGTAGGACATAAATTATGTAAAATCCTTAGTAGTGTGGTAACTTCATTTGAAGTTAGTCATGTAGTATTTATGAATTATATACTTGTATCACCTACATTGTCACTCCAGTGGAATACTCAGACATTGCCAGAGATAAGGAGAGTCTATTATCTTATTGCCATGTGAAAACTGCGTCTTGCACCTTTTCAGCTTGGATATTGTGCATGTGTGCTTGTCAAAGTGGTGGTACAGGACATGCTTGAAGTCTGTTGCCTTATATCTTAGGGTTTTTATTGCTGTGAAGAGTCACCATGACCATGGCAACTCTTTTTTTTTTTTTTTTTTTTTTTTTTTTTTTTGGTTTTTTGAGACAGGGTTTCTCTGTGTAGCTTTGCGCCTTTCCTGGATCTCGCTCTGTAGACCAGGCTGGCCTCGAACTCACAAAGATACGCCTGCCTCTGCCTCCCGAGTGCTGGGATTAAAGGCGTGCGCCACCACCGCCCGGCCCATGGCAACTCTTATAAAGGAAAGCATTTAATTGGGGCTGGATTACAGTTCAGAGGTTTAGTCCATTATTGTCATGGAGGGAAGCATGGTGGCACACAGGCAGACCTGGTGCTGGAGAGGTAGCTGAGAGTTCTGTATCTGGATTCTCAGGGAGCAGGGAGAGAAAATGAGCCACTAGGCCTGGCTTGAGCTTCTGAAACCCCACAGTAATACACTTCCTCCAGCAAGGTCACACCTATTCCAATGTCACTCCCCAAGAGTCTATGGGGGCCATTTTTATTCAGACCACAACAGCTTATATAACTTACATGCTGTACTGGCTGATTTTGTGTGTCAGTTGACACTAGCTAGAGTCATCAGAGGAAGGAGGCTCCATGAGATCCAGCTATAAGGCATTTTTTTCATTTAGTGATTGATGGGTGAGGGCCCAGCCCATGGTGGGTGGGGCCATTCCTGGGCTAGTAGTCCTCGGTTCTATAAGAAAGCAGACTGAGCATGTCGTGGGAAGCAAGCCAGTAAGCAGCACTCCTCCATGGCCTTTGCATCAGCTTCTGTCTCCAGGAGCCTGCCCTCTTTAAGTTCCTGGCCTGACTTCCTTCAGTGATGAACAGCAATGCTGAAGCATAAGCCAAATAAATAAACCCTTTCCTCCCCAACTTGCTTTTTGGTTATGGTGTTTTGTTGCAGCAATAGAAACCCTAAGACAAATTGGTACCAGTGTAATGGAGTATTGCTGTGACAGATCTGACCATGTTTTGGGGAGGATTGTGAAAGGACTTTGGAACTTTGAGTTAGAAGAGCCATTGAGTGTTAAAAGCTCTGTGATATTCTGTGTAACTTGGAAGATAAGAATGTTAAGAGCAGTACAGAAGATGGAGGCCTGGCTTGTGAAGTTTCAGAGGGAAGTTTAAAGACTCTATCGGGGCCATTTGTTATTTTGAATTAAGATCCTGTGGTTCTGCTTAACTGGGGCTGAAGAATCAGCTGTGATTAACAAGATACCAGAACTAGTAAGGCAAAATTTTGCTTTGCTGGGATACCTGATGCTGGTCGGCTGGAGCTAAGAATTAAGCAGCAATTAAGAGGTAAAATCTTCTGGGAAGTGTTTCCTGAGAGCACAGAGAAGCTGTTCCAGAGGTAGTCATGGTTATACCTTGTGCTGGCAGCTGGACTTGGTAATGTGTAAACATCACCCTGGTGGTCCTGGTTTTGAAGGCATGAAGGAGACATGGAGAACAGCTGAGGCATGTTACTGTGAGAGGCCAGGAGAAGCCATTGGTAAAGGTATAGCCTCAGTGGCAGTTGAAGGCCTAGGACTGAAGGGGTCATGTAAAGAAGTTGGCACCATGAAGAGAGCCTATGAGAGGCTATTGGTGAAGGTGCAGCCTCAGTGGCAGTTGAAGGCCCAGGATTGAAGGGGTCAATGAAGCGAAGTTGAGGCTTGGCACCATGAAGAGAGCCTAGGAGAGCCTATTGGTGAAAGTGCAGCCCAGTTGCAGCAGAAGACCCAGCATTTTGGAGATGCCAGTACCATGGGATGACCACCAAGAACAGCAGCAGCAGTAGAGTGGAGCCAGCTGGAGCCTAGAAGACAAGTTGTGTGTGCTGCAGAGGAAGAGCCGGAGAAGTGACCCAAGCCCTTTGGAGGAGCCCAGAAGATGGTGAGTGGATCCCATATAATGGGACATTGAGTTATTAATACTGTTGGAGTTTGGTTTTGCTTGGTTCAGATTGTGATGGTGCCCTGGTTCTTTCCTCTTGAAGAAGGTATTTAATTTTGATTTTTAAAGGAACCCACAGTAATAGAAACCCTAACTAAGACACATGTTTAGACAGAGTATTTGATCTTCCATTTCTACACTGCTTTCCACTCCACAAATTATAAAGTAGACCTTCTACAAAGAATGGGTATATGTTACACTTTGTAGCTTAAAGTGGTTTCCATCAGTATTGAAGAAAGTTTAGAGAGCACCTAATCCTTCCATTCGAAGTACTTCTAAGGAACACAAGATTGATAGTTTGCTGGTGATCATGTGGCCAGTTACTACTAAAACCAAATCTGTGCCTAGTTGCTCAGTGCAGTACTTATTTCCATGTGTTGTGCTCTGATGGCCAGATCATTGAACCATGTAAAATGTGGGTTCCTGATAACAGTACTTGTTAGAGGCAGAAGGATATCTAACAAAACAAAAACACAACAAAAAACCCACATTGAGTAAAATAATGGCCTGTTTCTTTTTAAAAAGTCTAATATGATTGTTTCTGTATTTCTTTTTTTTTTTTTTTTTTTTTTGAGACAGGGTTTCTCTGTGTAGCTTTGCGCCTTTCCTGGAACTCGCTTTGTAGCCCAGGCTGGCCTCGAACTCACAGAGATCCGCCTGGCTCTGCCTCCCGAGTGCTGGGATTAAAGGCGTGCGCCACCACCGCCTGGCCTTTTTTTTTTTTTTTTTTTTTTTTTTTTAAAAAAAAACAAAAACAAAAAAAACCATTTAATTGTTTCTACTTACAGGTTTCATTATATGTTCTCAAATCATATGCAGTCTCTAAAAGATAATCAGTGGAGAACACTCAGCTAGATAATTCCTCTATCATTCTTCTGCCATTAACCTTGCTTTATTTCTTTTTTTATTTTGTTTTTTCAAGATAGGATTTCTCTGTGTAACAACCCTGGCTGTCGTGGAACTTGCTTTGTAGACCAGGCTACCCTGGAACTCACAGAGATTCAGCCTGCCTCCCAAGTGCTGGGATTAAAGGTGTGTGCCACCATCGCCTGGCTCTAAACTTTCTTTATCAAACAATTGTAGGCACATTATAATCCTTTTCAATAAAATGTACAAATACACTATTGAATTTATATTGGAAAAAACAACTTTTTTTTTGAGTTGAGTCTTCCTGGGTAGCCCAGGTTGGCCTTTTAACTAGTGTTCCTCTTGCCTCAACCTCCAGAATGTTGGAATTATAAGCCAGGTCAGCTCAGCTCAAAATAATTTTTGAAATTTAATCTCGAGGGATACACTTTTCAGATATTTATATGTTTGAAAATATGGGACAGCTATGAAGCCTTTAGTGACAGAGCTTGGAACAAAAAATTCCTATCCAGATACAATGTCTCATAACTATAATTCCCACAGTTGGAGGTAGAGGCAGTAGGATCAGGGTTCAAGGTCATCCTCAGCTACATATCCGGTTTGAGAATAGACTGAGATACATGAAGTGTGGAGGTTTTGGTTTTTCTTGTTTTGTTATTGTTTTTATTATTATTTTTTTAATGGGTGGGGAGAGACCGGTGCAGTGGCTCAGTGGGTTAAGGCGCTTACTATGCAAACATGATGACCGACCAGTTCAATCCTCAACCTACTGTGAAGGGATAGACTCTACTGAAGTTGCCCTTCAGCTTTCATGTGCACTCACACACAGAATAATATTTTTTAATGCTAAACGTGGACTATATAAGGAACCAAAACAAGAAAACATACCCAAACTGGGACACAGGTCAAAGACATCATAGGAATGAAGCAAAGAGTAATAACCACAGAAAACCCAAATCGGGAAATGAAAGTAAAGTGACAGAAGATGGAGACATTACAAACTTTTTATAAAGTGAACCAGAGGAACAAATAGGAAAACAGTGCCTTACTAACTAGAAGGGAGAAATACACATTTCCTAGCCCAGTGAGCTTAGATTGAGAGGGAGTCACAGTGCTCCATGGGTACAGGTGAGCTGCCTCTGTCCCAGCAGCCTCCAGCTTGGCAGTTATTACTATGGGGAATTACCATTCAGAACCCCAATTTTTCCAACTGTAAGTTGAAAGTGATTTTGTCGGGCTGTGGGAATGGCTCAGTAGATAAAGGGCTGTGCAAGCATGAGGACCTGAGTTCAGATCCCAAAAGTTCATGTAATTGTTGGGTGTGGTGGTGTGTACCTGTGACTACAGTGCTGAGACAGATCTCAAGGCCTGCTGGTCACACACAAACACACTCATGCACACCCTGTAATTTTGCCACTGTGAAAGGTTATTATAAAGGACACTTCATAAAGCAGATGAAAATAGCACAGTGGCACACAGTGTGATTCCCAATACTTGGGAAGTGGATGCAGGGGATCAGTTCAAGATCATTCTCAACTATATAGCAAGTTGGAGACCAGCTTGGGTTACATTTAAAAAAAAGTGGGGGCCGGGCGGTGGTGGCGCACGCCTTTAATCCCAGCACTTGGGAGGCAGAGCCAGGCGGATCTCTGTGAGTTCGAGGCTAGCCTGGGCTACAAAGTGAGTTCCAGGACAGGCACCAAAAACTACACAGAGAAACCCTGTCTCGAAAAAAAAAAAAAAAAAAAAAAGTGGGGGCCGGGTGGTGGTGGCGCACGCCTTTAATCCCAGCACTTGGGAGGCAGAGCCAGGCGGATCTCTGTGAGTTCGAGGCCAGCCTGGGCTACCAAGTGAGTTCCAGGAAAGGCGCAAAGCTACACAGAGAAACCCTGTCTCGAAAAACCAAAAAAAAAAAATAAAAATAAATAAATAAATAAATAAATTTAAAAAAAGTGGGGCATGGGGAGAAAAGGATGCAATGTGGTAGTCATTGTTATTTACATCTCTCTCTCTAAGACACAGGTAACTACCCTCCATTTGTTTCTGGTCATTTTCCTTGATGCCTTTGATAACGGACTGAGTTGTTTCAAATTCTTTTTGTTTTTCTTTTCAAGATGGTTTTCCTGTTGTAGCCTTGGCTGTTCTAGAACTCACTCTATAGACCAGGCTGGCCTTAACTCAAAGAGATCTGCCTGCCTCTGCCTCTGAGTGCTGGGATTAATGGTGTGTGCTCATATTCTTATTTAGAATCTGTATCATGAAGTATTACTAAACCCTGACTTAATTATAGAAATTAAGTGCTGGAGATGGAGCTCAGTTTGCTTGTCTGGCAACTGTGAAGTTCAGGCTTCAGTCCTCAGCACCAGTACCACATTAGCTAGGCATGGTGGTACACACTTATGATCCCAGCACTTGAGAGGTAGAGGCAGGAGGGTAAGAAATTCAAGGTCATCTTTAGCTCCATATCAAGTTGGAAGCCAGCCTGGAATTCATGAGACTGTGTCTTTAAAAAAAGAAGAAAAGGAATTCTACATTTGCCCTATGGTATCAGTATTTCTTGAAAGGAAACACCATTATGCTTGTGAAACATTTAGTATTAAAAATGTTCTTATTATAAAACAAATTATTCACAAGTTGATATTTGTAAACTGTATTATAAAAATATGTATTTTGTTGTTGGAGGTTATCTCCCCTCCAGTTTTGTTTTTGAGCTAGGGTCTCATTTTCTAGCCTCGCCTAGCCTCGAATTCTCTCCATCCTCACACCTCCACCTTAAATGTGCAGAGATTACAGGTGGTGACATCACACCTGACTTGTGTGTTGTACTTGGTCTTGTTTTCTATTGGTAATAGTAGTAGTAATCATTAGTGTTTATTCCTGCCTCCTCTATCTACTCTTTGGGGTTTGTAATGATGTGATGCTACTTGGAAAGATGTGATTGAAGAGATTCAAGTGAAACATTTACCTGTCAAAGGGACTCCGCGGAGGGTGGAGAGTGAGGGGGTTGTATCCCTTCAACTTGTGTCTTGGGTAATGAAGTAGGAACCAGAATGGCCAATCCGAAGTATAAACGTTTAGGTGGGGGGTTTCCAGATTTAAGGGTCTGAGCTCAGTAAAATTGCAAAAAGTTAGAGATTGGCCTTGAAGTTCCACCTTTTAACTTTGCCCATGTGAAGACCTGTAAGAAAGAAAAAGTGCTGGGCTGGAGAGACGAGTCAATGACTAATAGTGCTAACTATGTGAGCACGAGGACCTGAATTTGGATTCCAGCTCCTATCCAAAAAGCTGAGCATGGCCATGCCCATGTCTGTAACACCCCCACTGTGTGGGACAGAGACAGGAGGATTGCTAAGACTTGCTGACCCCAGCCCAGCTCCAGCTTCAGTAAGAGGCCTTGTCTCAAAGGAATAAGGCAGAGAGTGACAGAGTGGGACACTGATGCCCACTCTGGCCACTACACACAGGCAGCCATACTGTCACACACATCCTTCTATTGATGACAGCAGTTTGATACATGTATATAATGCACTTTGGTAATATTTGCCCTCATTACCTCTCTTGTCTCCCTTCCACCTCTTCCCAACTAGTTCTTAATAAAGGAAAGGACATGTTGACACTAAAACCCTGATAGGAAGCACAAGAGTATCTGAGTAAGTCATCCACAAGAAGTAACGAAAAGACCTTTAGACGGTCCCACATATGTGTATAATTTATTTTTTCATATTGCCAGAGATTAGTGAAAATGGACTAATTGAATCCTATGCACTGATTCTTTCAGACAGCCCCGGACTCCAGCAGGGTGGATGTGTGTAGAGTACAGAGATAAGCAGGCAACCTGTTGGCTCCAGTCCCACTGTCTGGGCCAAGAGCTTTGCTTGCCTGAGCAGAGACAGTGCTGGTAACCTTTGTGGGAGGGAGCCTACTGTGAAACCCAGTGCCAAAGACTTCACTGTTGATTGTTCCAAAACCACAGTCACTGTGCAAGTTAAAAACTCCAGTGTAACACACCAGCCAGGCCTTTGTAGGCCTTTTGTAGCAGGGTCTGACCACAGTGGAGTGCAGTTCCTTTTCACAGAAAAACTTCAGGGATTTTTGTCACATGCTTCTATGCTATGACAGAGCATTGCTTTGACTAATTTGCTGAGCCTGGCCTGAGACAACAACCGACCAGTTCTGAAAACCAAAAATAGCCCCACAGTCTAAATCAAGACGCATAGAGAGTGACCATCCTGAGTCACCCAAACTCACTTGCTACATCCGTTATTTTTGGATAACTTTGGTGGGACTGAAAGTGCTTTGTTGCTGGTTCTTCCCTCCAAACAAGAGTACAAAGTCGGGAGCTAAGTCATGTGGCTTTGTCTGGCTTACCACAAAGACTGCAACTGGTATGATGTGACTCCATAGCTTTGGAAAGCCCGCTGCCACTTGGGGTGGGATGGTAATATCTGTCTGAACTGACTGAACTGCCAAAATGATCTTGCCTTTAGAACCTTTTCTAAGAAAACTTAGCTCCCCAAAAAGCAAGTTAACCTTTCCACAGGTTCCAGTAAATTAGAATTTTCCATGGAATGGATGAAAAAGGAGCATATTTCCCTTATTTAGGCTTTATGTCTACTTAAGATGTTGAACTAATTTTATAAATGTTTATAATTTTCTTCTACAGTTTTATTTATTTTGACAATTTAAATGTATGCAATGCATTTAATATCCCCCATTACTTTCGCTTGCCTCTCTCCCCCTCCCCTTTCTTCTTCTTTCCAACTAGTATAGCGTCCCCTCCCCTTTCTTCTTTCCAACTAGTATAGCGTGAACGGGAAGAATTTATGAGTGCATAGGAACTTAGCAACTTACAAGTAGCTACATTGCTGAAGAAAATGTCTCCCTCTCCCTCAGCAACCATAAACTGCCAGTAGTTCCTCAGGGCTCAGAGGATGGCGGGGCCTATAAACCCCTCTTCTACCCACGATGCAGTGTTGACGGGCCCAAGACTGGTGCAAGCAACTGGAGCTGCTCTGAGTTAATGCCTGGAAGACAGCTTCCCTCACATTCTTCCCCTTCTCTCCCTCTTACAGTCTTTCAAAACCTCTTTTATGTGAAGTTCTCTGAGCTTAGGAGACAGTGATATTGCTCCCTCCTTTAGGGCTAAGCAGTTACTTATTTCTCAGTGTTTTGACTGGTTATGAGTCTTTGTAGTAACTGCTGCTCACTGCAAAATGACGCTTCACTGACCACAGCTGAGAGCAATACTAATCTATGGACATAAACGTAAGTATTTAGAAGATAGTTTGATGGGCCCAATATAACCATTTAGAAAAACACAGTAGTATACTGTAGTGCCTTCCCCAATAGGGCTTATGGACTCTCTAGACACAGGCTTTTGAGCAAGTTTTCAGTGCCAGGCATAAATTCCCTACTGTGGGACAGGCATGAAATCCAATCAGAAAACAGTTGGTTGTCCCTGTAACAGTCATGCTACTATTGCTTTGGGGGCACATCTTGACTGTCAGGTTTAGTAGTATAGCATACAGGGTTCATGCCTGAATAAGACTGTTGACTTTTCTTTCCAGCTTCTGACATGATGAAAACAGGGAGAACTTATAGGTTAGTTCCAGCTTGATCTCCTCTATCCAGCAACCATGGAGTGTGGGGTTTTTAGCAATAGAATTTTACCATCTTGTTTTGGTGAGCAAGAGCAGTGATAGTAGCCTGTATTGTTTGGGGAGCCTCAAGGGTCTCATTAACTCATAACTCACAGGGAGGTATCTCTTCTCTCACATGGATTTTCATTTAATAGTATGGTTCCTGGGGCACATACAGTTAATTCTGTTGAAACACTTTTTAAATTAAATTTTAAAAAAAAAATGATTTGACAATTATTTATTGTCCCGAAAAGAAAATGCACACAACTCAAATACAAACAAAACAATCTCTTACATTAATGCCAAAACACAACTTATAATGAAAAGAAACAAAGAAAAAACAAAAAACAATAGCTTTTACACTGTACAGTTCTCAGTTCATTCTGAGAAACCCTGAGGACCTTGCCAACTCTATGACCCAGCCAGAGGCATGAACCCTCAGAGGCTGGAACCTCAGGCAGGGCTGACCCTCACAGCTCAAGCCTACAGAGTGTTGGTTTTCTTTTGGCTTTTTGATAACTCCTTAGTTTTGGTTGACCTTTTCTCGTTCCTTCTTCTTCCCATTCACCATTGTTGTGAGACAAGCCTTTACTTGGGGAGATGCAACCCCAAAAGGGAGCCCATGACAGACCAAAGTATGGATACCACCAAAGTCCAATTTGGTGAATCAATGAGTTTTATTGGGGTTATTTACAGGAGTATTGGTAAAGGGTTACTTACAGGAACAGAAATGACTCACAGACAGCTGCATCACCAAAGCCCATCCCAGCCTGGTGACAGCTCACAAAAGCTGGAAACCTGGAACACACTGCACAGCGTGCAGGCTGCTCAGCAGGTTGGAGGGTGTCCTTTCCAGGTACCTCAGTTGGTCTAAACTTCTTCCAGACAGCTGGTCTAGTTTCACAGTCTTCTTTACAGCTTCGCTCTCTCAGACTGACTCTGCAGTCTTTGTTTACTATGGCAGGGCAGAGCCTAGTGAATCTGGTCACTTTCAGGGACTTCCTGAAGCTATTTTGAGTTGTTTAACCTTTCTGTTTAAGGAGCTTCCCTACAGGATGGAATGTTTCAATTTTAGAGGAAATTTACACAACACCCATCTCTGTCTAAACCTCTTCACCCACAACATTTCCCCCTCTATTTATAACGTTGATTGTGAATCTTATAAATGTATTTTAATTTATCAAATACATTGTCCTTATCTATAAACATTATTTTCATGAGTACCCTACCCAGTTTCTATACTTCTTACCTCTCCAACTTGATGCCTTGTTCTCTTTCCATTCACTGCTGCTTTGTATTCTTCATTCTTGCAAAATGCCAAGGTCATTCTTACCTTACTGTTTGCTTAGCCTGAGTGGTGTCCTTACCATCTCTATATAGTTGGCTTCATTTTGTCACTTAAGTCTCTGTGTAAATATTCCTTGGGCAAACTTTATAATCATTTTGGCTGAAATAGTCCATCTCCATCAGTTCCCCTCTAATGTATCACCTCATTTTATCATCTTTAGAGCATGTCTGACTACCAGCTAACTCAACATTTAATTTATTCACTGTTTGTTATCTACAGTGAAAAATCAATGAAAAGAGCAACTTTTCCCTGTTCTTACAGCCCAGCTGTGTTGTAGGTGGTGTCTAGCATGTAACAGCAGTAAGTGCATGAATTGTTTCAAATTTGCCACCTTTTCCCAGATTCCTAAATGGCACAAAGGCTAGTATATGTTCACCGGCTCTTTTGCTAACAATAAACATGGGCTAAATACCTCATGATTTAAGATTTAAGTCATCTGGCTTGGCACTCTATAATTGATCCTATCACTGGACAGCTGCCAAATACCCACTTCACTTAAATTTTGTAGTTCACCTTGAGAGCAAAACCTGGTAAGGGTATAAATAAAATTTTAATATTAAAAAAGAAAGATGAGATATGATTTAGAATAAACAACCAAAAAAGTATCTGTTTTGAGCTAGTAACTTATAAGGTAATAACTAACAGGAAAAAAAAAACCACTGAACATAAAAGCCCAACTCTTCTCTCATTTAAAATATTAGCTGGGGAGTTTGTACCAGTGCAATAATATGAGAAAACTAAGACCTGAAACAACAAGCCAGGCATGAAAGTTGAAGGGACCCTGGCCAGCTCGAGCATGGTGAGCATGGTTCTGGCAGTTCTTGCCCTTCTCTCCCATACCCTCTGCCTTGCTAAAAACCATTAGATTAGCATGGTTTTAGGGTCCTGAGCCAGTACTTTTCCTTTCAGTAGTGTATGGCTGTATCTCTGCACTTAGCAGCCTGGGCTGTGTAGTGAGTTCCAGGCCAGCAAGAGTGTCGTGTAACTATTTTAAAAGCAGAAAAGAAATTGTCTCTCCAGATAATGATTACCCATCAGGAAACTACTTCCCTCACTCATATACCCCCCTCCTTCTCTGGCTGGCCAAAAACTCACTATGTAGTTCAGGCTGGACTTGAACTCAGAGATCCCTGCCTCTGCCTCCTGAGTGCTGGGATTGAAGATGTGTGCCACCACACCTGGCCTCTGCTAACTTCTGTATTCTTTCAATTATAGTTCTGTCCTAAAATATGGAGAAAACATCATCCATGCTCTTAAAGACTTTGTCATTTTTCTTCTAGAAAAAAAATGCATGAAAAACTTCTAGGAAACTATTCCTGGCAATGTTCATTTACTGTATACGTACCAACCATCTGTGATGACAGGTCCTTGGGTGTGTTGTGTTCTTGTAGACTTTCTGGGAATCCGGATGCTGGAGCTCTTCTAAAGGACATTGTTTATTATGTGCTAACATGTCTCTGCAGAATTCTTCCTCAAAGGCAGAGCTCCAAATATAACAAAGCAGAACTTTTTATACGATTTTGGGTTATCTTCCATATATGGTGACTTGCATACTGACTGGTATTTTAAACTTCCAGGCAGGTAGACCAAAGATGATTGGAAGGTGGAGGAAAGGGAAGGAGCAAGGTTTTAGAATAGCTGTGGTAGAATTGCATGTACACACAAGGACACTGACCATCCCGTGTCTGTTGCCTGTTTTTCTTAGTTCTGGGGGCCCCACAACAGTATGTGGAGTAGTGGTAGAAATGACTATAGTGATTAGTATTGGCTCAGGACCCCAAGACCAAGTTCTCATCACAAAGGAGATTTATTTGCTCCAGAGGGACAGAGGGTAGGGATAAGGAGCAAACCCAGCAGATAAAGGGAGAAGGGGAAGGGAACAAGGGAAAGGGGTATTTGTCCCCGGAGGAGAGGACAAAGGACTGCCTCTGGATAGAGACAGACATGTCACATAGGAAAATGTCGGTTTATAAAGGTAAAATGGTAAACCCTGTGTTAGGAGGAGGTGTTTAATTTTAATTGAACATGTTAACTAAGTGAACTAAAGGTGGCTTTTGATTGTTGGACTTCAATACTTTGATAGCTGGACCTTGGTAGTCAGCCTCAGGAGGAGGAAGTGGCCAAATGAGGGAATGGATCTTGGTGGCTAGCTCTAGGAATGTAATCTTAATGGTTTTTAGCAAGGCAAGGGAATGGGGGAGAAGGGCAAGGCCTGGCAGAGCCATGCTCACAATGCTCGAGCTGGCCAGAGTCCTTCAGTGACCATACATATAATCGTGGGACTAAATTGAAAAGTAATGGCTTAATTTGTTTGGTGGAGAAATCAAGAAGAGATAGCATTCAGCTGTGTCATGGTTACTGCTCACTGCTCTAATCCTGGTCTACAGTGACAGCAACAGGTGAAGAAATAAAAACAAGAAGAAATACATATTGTTTGATAAGGCAAAGAGTGTGAGGGACTTCATTTTTTCCCCACCACATTCCTGGGGTATGGCACAAAGAAGGCATGTAGTGAATGCATACTGACTCTGTTGTTTGTCGGCTTTTAGATGTGGGATTCAGAGACCGGAGTGAGAGATGGTTCCGTTTAGACATTCATATTTCAGTGTTAATGGCATGCTTTCTTTATAAATATTAGCAAGAAGGCTGGGGAGATGGTTCAGTCACTGAAGTGCTTACCACATAAGGACGAGGACTTTTGTTTGGATTCCCAACACCCAAATAAAAGCGGAAACATCAGCATGCACCTAAAATCCCAGTACTAGAGGAGGCACAGACGAGGATCCTGAGGCTGCTGGCCAGCTAGTCCCACAGAATCAGTGAGCTCCAGATTCAGCAAGAGAACCTGTCTCAAAAATAAGATGTTGAGGAAGACAGCCTCATGCTGACCTCTGGCCTCCATTCACACATACATCCAACACATGCACCATATATACACTCACCACATACGTGCAAACACATGGAAAAATACATAAATATTAATAGGAAAGTTAGGAGGAGCTGTTTGGGGGACAAGATTATTTGTTTCATTTTGTAAGTTACATTTATTTATTATGTGTATGTGTGCATGTGTGTATGCATGTGCCATTGTTAGAGGACAACTTGCTGGAGTTGGTTATCTTCTTCTACCATGTGGGACCCAGAAATCAAATTCAGGTTGTCAGGCTTGGCTGCAAGAGCCTTTACCACCTGAGCCCTCTTGCCAGCCCTTAGTCACCCTTTCTTTTATTCCCGACAACCCCCTTTTATTCTCCATTTGTCTTTGAGGGTCTTATGTCACTGTGTGGTCCAGGCTAGCCTTAAACTCCTGCCTTAGACCCCCAAGTGCTAAGATTACAGTTGGGAATCACACACTTAACTGTATGTATTTGAGAGACTAGGTGGATTATCCAGGTAAAGGGAGAATATTGCAAGTAAAACTCTGTAGATAAAGATGAACAAAGGATGAAAGTCTGGTAGACACTACAGAAGGTATTAACTGAAGTAGGAGTATCTGAGACACCCAGAGGAGGTGTAGAAGATGAAAGGAACTGGACTTAGGGCAAGGTGGCCCAACAGAGGACCATGAAGCAAGTCAGAGTTGGAAGCAAACTATATTCAGATCACTGTAAGCCAAGAGCTGAAACAGTGCCATTGGAAAGATTATACCTTGCAGTTAACATGAGCAGTTTTAGAGCTAGCACATGTGTTGAAGGAAGGTGGGAGGTGAAATCAAATTGAACAGGACAAAGTATAAGAGAAAGGCAGTAGATTATCCTCTCAAGAAATTTAGCAGGCAGAAAAGAGGGCTGTGGCAAATTTCTTTATAGACACAATTAAGTAAATGGCTAGGTAAAGTATCCACACTACATACCAGTGTCTGATCTGTGTGTCACGTAACTTCCCATAGTATAGTCTATACTCAATAGCCAGTCAACAGATGCCAGTAGAGATGGGAAAGATGACTCAGTGGGTAAATATGCTGCTGCCAAGCCTGATGATCTGAGATCAGTCCCAGACCCACTTGGTGGAGAGAACTGACTCCTCAAAGTTGTCCTCTCTAATTTTCCTTTGTCATAACTAAGGAAAACTTGAAGTCTAATTATTTAGTCTTTAACTCCATCAAAGACCCCAGAAGGGTGAAATTTTACCTAATGACAGGGACATCTGGCTACCTGGACAGTCACCCAAAGTTCTTTTGTAATGTTGGGGCATCCAACTTTGGCCTACAGGCCTAGCATATCTGACAGACATTTTTTGAGGACTGTCTTATCTTGTCTTGGCAAAGTTTGGCAGTTGATTTTTTTTTTGGCATCTTCCTGGTCCAATTTGGACAGTATACTGTCAGCAGTTGAGGCAAGGGCAGGTTTATTGTTTGTTTGTTTTTTCCCCAAATGGGTAGCTTTTGCCATAAAGAAAAACTTCATGTGGAATTTCTTCAATGCCCATCATCTTCTCTGAAGTAAATTGGTGCTGCCAGGAGCAGATGTGTCTCATTATCATGAAAAGCTTTAGTTATTAAACATATTAAATGCCATATTCTGTAGGTCTTTGAAGTGTTTGAAAACTATCTAAATGTATCTGTGTATGACCTCAAAAACGTAACTAATATGACTATAAGTTTGACTATTATAGATGACTATTAATCTGTGTTTATTAATTATACATTACATTTTTAAATGAGCTGCATAAACACAATGCTCCAACAAGATAGAAACATACATACAATATAACAAAATTAACTTTAAATTTGTGTCAATAAACTAAAATCCATACCAATGTAAAATATTTTGAGATTAAGAGTTGTTTTTTTGTGGAGGGAGGAGGGGGGATGAGAACATGAGGGAACAGGATGGTTGACTTGGGGGAGGGACAGAGAAGGAAAGCAAGGAAAGAGATATCTTGATAGAGGGAGCCATTATGGGGTTAGGAAGAAACCTGGTACTAGGGAAATCCCCAGGAATCTACAAGGTTGACCCCAGCTAAGACTCCAAGCAATAGTGGAGAAGGTGCCTGAACTGGCCTTCCCCTGTAATCAGATTGGTGAATACCCTAATTGTCATTATAGAACCTTCATCAAGTAACTGATGGAAGCAGATGCAGAGATCCACCACTAAGCACTGGGCCAAGCTCCTGGAGTCCAGTTAAAGAGAGGGAGGAGGAATTGTATGAGCAATGGAGGGTGGGAAGGGGGTCAAAATCATGATGGGAAATCCACAGAGACAGCTGACCCAAGCTAGTGGGAGCTCACGGACTCTGGACTGATAGCTGGAGAACCTGCATAGGACTAAACTATGCCCTTTGAATGTGGGTGACAGAGTTGTGTGGCTTGATCTGTTTGTTGGGCCCCTGGCAGTTGGACCCCACAGAGTTAGTTACTAACTCTTACAACTTAAATTAACCTATTTATATTAATCTACATTCTGCCATGTGGCATTACCTCTCTTTCATCTTGTACTTCCCATTTCTTCTCCGTGTCTCACTGGCGACTCCTCTGACTGGGCTCTTCTTCCCAGTGTCCTTAGTCTGATTTTCCCAATCTAACCTTATCCTCTTCAGCTATTGGCCAGTCAGCTTCTTTATTAAACCAATCACAGCGTGATTTACAGTGTGCAGAAGGATATTCCACAGCGGTTCTGTGCCAGGCACTGTAGTGTGGGGGAAAGGACAGTGGGAGGTAAAGGTCTTTTCCTAGCAGCACCTAGAACAGCTCTCACCTGCAACAGTTAGTGGCTGGGATAGCAGGAAGGATAGATATCACTAAGTTGAGTTTGAAGTTGACCTGCATGAGCCAGAGTGGGGAAATGGAAACCTTCAACTGTGGGACACACTGAAGGACAGCACAAAACATGAGAATGCCTTCCTGAGGGCTTTTGGAATTTCTCCATGACTGTCTTGGATGTGGAGGGCTTAGGAGAGAGCAAAGTTAAAGAAATACCGAAAGGTATTTCATTGGCCCACAGAGGTAGAACTACCCCTTGATGTGGAAGTACCTGGGATGTCACTAGCATACTAGTTGTTAGGAAAAACATTTCTAAAAACAAAATAATGAAATACATAAATTTTCACAATCTGTAGTATTCATGTGAAGGACCTTTCCCCTGTGATCAGGAGAATGTGAACAGCCTTCCCAGATGCTCTGTAATGTGGTGTCATCATGGTCATGAGACTAGGCATGAGATCAAAGATGCATATGACTCAAGTTCTGTTCCAAGTAGTTTAAAGAAACTAGCCAAATCTTGGCTTTTTTAGACCTTAAAAAAAGACTTTTGTTTTTAATGTGTGTGGTTGGGTGGTATATGCTCATGAGTCTAGATGCTGCGGAGTCTAGAAATCATGCCCACTCCCCTGAGCTGGGGTTACAGGTAGTTCCAAGTGGCTACATAGGTCCTAGGAACTGAACTTGATCCTCTGGAAGAGCATCTCTCCAGCTCCCCAGGCTTTCCTTCCTCCCTCCTTCCCTCCCTCCCTCCTTCCCTTCCTTCCTTCTTTCCTAACAAGCTATTTCACTTTTAATATTGTGCATAGACTAAGTGTTCTCTAAAATTTTTTCCAAGTTTTGTCTTTGTTTTAATGATCTATTGCTGTGAAGAGACACCATGACCAAGGGAACTTATAAAAGAAAGCATTTAATTGGGGGCTCACTTACAGTTTCAGAGAGTGAGTTCATGACTATCATGGCAGGGAACACGGTGGCATGCAGGCAAACAGGCATGGTGGCTGGAGCAGTAGCTGCAATCTTACATCTGACCTACAGGTAGGAGGCAGAGAGAGAGAGAGAGAGAGAGAGAGAGAGAGAGAGAGAGAGAGAGAGAGAGAGAGAGAGAGAGAGAGAGAGAGAGAGAGCAGCCTAGTGTTAGCTTTTGAAAAAAGATACAGAGGAAATGAGATTTCCAAAGCATAAGAAGGGAGTGGTTATGAGCGGCTTTATAATGTTCTACAACGAGGTGTTATTTCCTCAGGATAGCACAAAGAGCAGATGTCCACCCAATCTGGGGACACAGCTGCAGACAGCAGAAGACTGAGAGCAGTTGTCACCTATGACACTCCAGGGTTCCAGGCCTGAGTTTAAGGCGGTATTTATACATCTCTGATTAGAAGTTTGATAAGAGATACAAATTTTCCTAACCTGTAGGCTTGGAAGCTGTGGGGATGGTGTGACATTTTTGCAAAGAGCATTAAAGGATCCTGTCATCCTTATGTCTGGGTAAGGATGTGCCAGTAGTTGCCATCTGTAAATGAAAAGCAATCCAGTGAAGGGCTGGTTAGAGTCATACAGTCTACACCACACTTGTGTTTGCTCTGACTTGCTGACTAACTTTTGTAAGTTCTCTGGGTACCTTTGGAAATTTTAGCCCATAAACTCAGCAGGAAATTATTAAGAAAAGGCCCAGCATCCAGAAGCAAAATCAACTTAGTCTTAGGCACTCAGTACCTGCACTCAACACTTTCACTGAACACTTGCACTCAGCACCTGCACTCAACACCTACCTGCACTAGCTACCTCTGCAGATGGGACCTGCTTGTTTCTGTTCTTCAGTTTGTATCATGGTCACTCTGTGTGATAAGCACCTTGGATATAAAGATGGTTTCTTCAGTTATCACTCTTGGGCTCAGATATCAGGTTGTGGACAAGATGGAGGGAGGGCACCCTGTTCACATGGGCCACAAGTCCCACGAGGTTTCCATTCCTTTAGCAGGGATAGAAACCAGGAAGAATTCTTGCCTTATAACATGGAACTTTCTGATTCTGTGGCTTTTTTCTTTCTCCTTTGAGTGTACAACGAAGTATTTGACAATAACCACAGTGTAGAGACCCAGAACTCACTGCTCATGGCTTCTCCATGTTTTACGGAGGAACCAGAACCAGAAAGAAGGCTGCAGTGAGAGACAAGGCCATGTGCACACACAAACAAGGTCATGTACACACACAAACGAGGCCATGTACACACACAAACAAGGTCATGTACACACACAAACAAGGCCATGTACACATACAGGCCAGTTCTCCACCTTCTCCAGTCACCACTAGCTTTACCCCTACCTTTAAATATTTGTTTTTCCCTTAAAAATTGCAGCTTGAGGACTGGTGAGATGGCCTAGTGGGAAAGACATTTGTCCCCAATCTCCCTGACAGCCTTAGTCTCCCTGGGACCCATATGGTAGAAGAAAAGAACCAGCTCCCACAGTTGTCCTCTAGACTTTACATGTGTACCTACCAGGGCAGGGAGGGAGAGGAGGCATGGGGGAGAGAGAAAGGAATGGAGGGGGGAGAGAGGGAAGGGGGAAGGGGAGAGAGAGGGAGGGAGGGAGAGAGAGGTGGGGAGGGAAGGGTGGGGTGTGGTAGGGTGGGGGAAAGATAAATAGGATTTTTAAAAATTGAAAATTAGTGCTTGAATTTTATTTCAGCACAATTTACCTATTTGGAAGAAAATACCATTTCTATGCAGGAGAACTTGAATTATTTCATGTTGTCCAGATCTAGTGATTCATCGTAGGACAGATAGGCTCTGAGGGAGATTTTCCCTGTTTTGTTAAAGGAAATCAGATCTTGTTTCCTACTGCCACCAGATGAGGATGAGGTCCTGGGGGTTCATTTTCCCACCTGCTTTACTTGAGTTTAACAAGCCTGTAGTACAAGTGTCCAGGGGACACTTGGCTATTTCACGATGACTTACTTTCCACCATCATGGAAGATGGACGGATGTTCCTTCTCTGTGGTGTTATGGGAACTGTGAGTTGATGTTTGGGAGTGCTTCAACAATGCTCTAGAGGCCCGAAGCACTCCATCTCCTGGAAAGTCTTTGGACCAGGAAGAGGCTAGTGCAGAGTGACACATTGTCTTAGTCTCATGAAGAGCACATTTAACGGGAAATGACCTAAGTTTACTGTATCTGCTAGTAATCCTGTGATGCCATCCCCAACAAAAAGCACATGACTACTTGTAAGCCCATCACACAAGCAAAGAAAATTGGATTCTGCTCAGAAAAACCAGGCTGTAATCATTCTGATCCAATAATGTGGCCCTGCAGGGTGGCATCATCAGCCCTGAGACACAGAGAGAAGGGGGGGAAGAGGGAGAGTAAGCACTCCAGGAGGCTGTTGCCCAGCTCTTCAGACACTCGGCCAATGAAAAATTCATGAGGCAATGTTTTATAGCCAATGTCTAATACCACTGCTGGGTCACAAGCTGATCCGAGCCAATCAATAAAATTCATCATCATGAAGGGAACTAGCGATGGAATGTTTATGAGAACTGGAGGTTGTTTCAAGTAAAGACCAGTTTCTAGTTTCTTAATATATGTCACCCTTAAAAGTCACCAAGGGGGAGGGGAAGAGGCACTTTTGAAATCCAGAGAAGAGGAGTGTTGTGATCATTTGAAAAAGCCAACCCAAGGACTGCTTTTAATCGAAACTGCTTTCAGTTTCAGTCTTTGCCAGCCTTTTTTAATGTTAACATGATTTCTTTTTACCAAGTATAGAATTTAAAAAAAAAGTCCAACTCCTCCAGACACAATTGGAAATACATGAGAATGAAATTATATAAAAAACTATAATCAGACTCGTAGGTTATGACATTAAGTCACAGTTTGATGGTAAAAAGCTTTTAAGATCATAGAAACACCAACCCGGCTCTCGTGGCTTTCTCTACCCAGGCAATGTTTCAAGCAGAGCTTTGGTAGAAATCAGAATGAGCTCAGAAGTCTGCTGAGGACTTGAGATTACATTCAAGTCTGGTTAGATGGGAGCAGCACTGTGAAAACAGGACATCAGTGTGTATGTTCCAGGCATGGCTAAAGTAGGGCCCTCTTGAAGTCTTCAAAGTAGATTCCATGAGGTGCCTTAGAGAAGACTTAGAGGTGCCTTAGAGAAGCCATCCCCACCAAAGTTGTGTTTGAGTGATGAATCCAACCTCAGGAGGCCACAAATGGAAAGTCATGGAAAATTCACCTGTGAGACAAAGGCAGGAGAGGAACGCCAGAGAGGGTTGAGGTGAGTTCTGTCTCTGATGGTGTCAGAGAAGAATCTGTGCCTTGCATCTTTGTAAGCAAATAAGATTCTTTCTGGGCTGTAAAACGAGATCACTGTTTGAAAACTAGAAGATTCAAAAAAATAAAAGTAAGAAAATAAAAATTACTCGTGAGATTAATGTCCTGATGAACCACTTAACAAAGTGGCTCATTCTTTCAAATCTAACAAACATACATGTACACAGGCATGCATATGCATGCTGCATGCACACATGCACAAATATTCATGTGCATGTGAGATTCAACTGGAGTGTGAATGGTTCTGTGCCTTGGGCTCTTCGTGTATCTTATTTTGATATGTTCACATCTTAAAGTGGTCAGATCCTCATCACTGAGAACTCTATTAAAGAGACACCCTTCTGGCACAAGGTCACGTGTTTTCAAGCGACAAGCCTGGCCTACCTGCCACCATCTTTGTTCCATGCCCTCATGCTGAAGCCCACCCCATTCTTCCTTGGACTGAACCATTCTTGGGAAGTAGAGTGGTAGAGTCGGGAGTTCAGGTTTGGGGTATACAAGCCTGAGCTCCCGACCTGGAGCTACATGCCCTAGGAAGCTTCTGAAGTAATCTTTAGTATATCACCACAACATGGGAATAATACTCCTTCCCCTAGAGCCATATTAATCTAAGAACTGGCCAGAAGAATGGATGTGATAGTTTCCCCCCACTCTGCCCTTTCTTGGTTTTCTGTTTTCTCTCTAGAACAGGGTAGTGGTTAGGAGCTTGAGTGAGCTTGGGCAAATGGCCTCATATCTCTGTATCTCAGTTTCTTCATCTAGGTTATGGGTCTAACAGTATTTATCCTATATTACAAGCTTTTAGAAAAGAGTAAATTGGGCTGGAATAAGGTACTTGATGCCTGCTCTTTTTATTCTGAGGAGTCCTTTGAGGTGGTCATGAGGAGTATGAGATTCCCCCATGACATCGCAGGAAATTCTCCTCTGTTCACTGCTGTGGGATGGTCTGTATGTTAAATGTGTTGTTCTGATTGGTTATTAAATAAAACACTGATTGGCCAGTAGCCAGGCAGGAAGTATAGGCGGGATAAGCAGAGAAGAGAATTCTGGGAAGTGGAAGGCTGAGGCAGAGAGACACTGCCAGCCACCACCATGAAAAGCGAGATGCAAGGTACTGGTAAGCCACAAGCGTCGTGGCAACTTATAGATTAATAGAAATGGGTTGATTTAAGATATAAGAACTAGATAACAAGAAGCCTGCCACGGCCATACAGTTTATAAGTAATGTAAGTCTCTGTGTGTTTACTTGGTTGGGTCTGAGCAGCTGTGGGACTGGCGGGTGAGAGAGATTTGTCCTGACCATGGGCCAGGCAGGACTGGAAAACTCTAGCTACAGTTCACTGTGTCTTGGAGTTCTCTGTGGACCTTGGAGCAACCTAATATCTGACTAGACCCATCCACATCGCCTCCATACCCTTCACGGGTCTTTGGTCATCACACACACACACAGAGTAAAGGTCATCAAGGTCATCAAGAGTCCCTTCTTGTTGGGTATCCTGGAGTAGAAGAGTCCTGGGCAGTGACCTGAAACCCTCCTAAATGATGGCTTAGCACCCTGACACCAGACCTGATGTGAGAGAACCACAAGGGACCACAGTTCTCAGAAGGAAGTCTGAGGAAGGCCACTCCAGGAGTCTTATTCACATCAGGGCCTCATCTTCTGGTGCATGTATATGGGATGTTTCTTTCTGGCAGGAAAGTGGTAATGTTCTGGCTTTGATGTATCAGACAGGATCACAGGGGAGGACAGTTCTTACTTGGAAATGTCTGCCCTACTACACTGTAGTCTAGCTGATGTCATTGTGTCCCTAGATCTTCTCAGGCAGTAACCTCTGAGGAAGGAGACCCAGACCCAGAAGCTGGTGTTGCAAGGAGCCCTGCAGGGTTTCAGTTGTCCTCAGTGAGAAAGGAGAGGAGTCAAAGGTCAGAAGGTCGGAAGTATATGTTTTCTGATGACTGGCTGCATTCCTGCCCTGACTTTTTTTTTTTTTTTTTTTTTTTTTTTGGCAGGGTTTCTCTGTGTAGCTGTGGCTGTCCTGGAACTCATTCTGTAGATTAGGCTAGCCTCAAACTCAGAAATCCACTTGCCTCTGCCTCCTGAGTGCTGGGATTAAAGGTGTGCACCACCTCACCATGCCTGACTAACTGCCCTGGCTTCTTGTACTAAATATTATTTACTTAAACTGGCTTCAGATACCTGAATCAAAGAATAATAGAGTAGAATTTTTTAAATGTCTTTTTAATTTTCTTTGAGATAAGGTCTGCTGTGTAGCCCAGGCCAGCCTCAAACTTATGACAGTACTCCTGCCTCAATCTCTTGAGCGCTGGGATTGCAGGTGTGATCTGCCACACCTGGTTGAAAATTTGAAACATTTCAAAGAACATTTATAAGATAAATGAAGCTTTGTAGTGTCTAGGCCCCTTGCTTCATCATTGTCCTCTTTTGCAGCCCTGGAGTCCCTGCCCGGAGGTCTACTAATGACGTAGCACAGCAGCGAGCCTGCCACTCACTCGGTGTTTTCATGTTCAGTAAGTACTGTCTTGATTAGTAAGCAGAGCTGCATCACACCCTGGCCATCAAGACCCTTCACCAGAGGATGCTCAATAGGATGGGGTTGGAAAGAGACCAATTGTCCAGACAAGGGAGCCCAGAGAAAGTGGAGCTAGCCAGGCTTCAGAATCCAGCCTAAAGGTTCAATCCTACCTCTACTGTCAGGCGTTTAATCTTTACTCTCCCCAATCTGACTGTCTCATAGGACTAAATAAGAAAGGGGAAAGAAGCAGCCATTCATCTCTCTGCTTCTTGACGGCAGACACACATGTCAGGCTGCCTCACTCACTGCCGTAGAGCACTGGGTACCTTCCCAGCCAGGACTAGAACACACCTGCCCTTCCCTGGGTTGCCTTTGTCAGCTGTGTTGTCATAGCAACGAGAAAGGTAACTCAGAGCACTTAAGTTCAGCTTGTTTTTCTCAAGGGTGGTTTGGAGTCTGATTCACATTGTCTCCCCAGGGAGTCTTTACAGGTCTTCTCTGGCGTGGTCCAAGATCATGGAGACGTCTGGTTGCATGGCTTCTGTACATGGTTTCTTGGTGCTATAACAACAACTGGTTCCCAAAGCCTGCTCTATAAGACCTTTGAAGATTCATGTTACAGCTTTTCTGGGGATCAGAGGACAGAGCCAGCCTGCTCTCTACACATGCACATACGCATTTCTTCCTCTCATACCAGGAAGCTTTTGTCTCAGAGTTGATTGTCGCTAAGTCCTGCCCTCACATCTAAATTTGCCCTTACTTGAAAAGTGTGTCATGTTTATTGTAACTCAGCTCATCCATCCGTCCTGTCATCCTACCTGGGTCTCTGGCAAGTTTGGCCAGCACAGAGCTTCCCACTGTTGCATGTCTGTGTTTGGGATATGCCCCTCTATACTTGTGAGTAAAGTCACAGTGAGATCTGTTGCTGCCTTCCTTTCTATGGTTCTTTCTCTGGACAGACAGAAAACTGTGGATCTGACTTGCTTTCCTGTCACTGCTAATGAGTGAGCACATGAAAGAATTGGTTCATGTGGAGTTATAGATGTTAAAAAATAATTATTTTACATTTATTTTTGAGACAGAGTCTCACTCTGTAGCCTTGGCTGGTCTGCAACTCACTCTAGACCAAACTGACCTCTTGTCTCTGTCTCTCACATGCTGGGATTAAAGAGTGTGCTACCATGCCTGCTTAGATTTACAGAACTTAAGAAACATTACCAAATAGTTCAAAAGGCGCCAAAGAGACTGTAGTGAAAAGTCACCTTTCTAGTCCTTTAAAGACAAGGGAGACTCAACTAGCTTTAAGTTTGCCTGCGGGTGATGATTGTCCCCAGAAATTTGTATTCAGCTTTTGAGATCACAACATACTTTCAAAGATACAATCTCAGTTTTCTTTCCTAACCAGTGGGGAAAGTTTCCTTCAGGCTGCCTTCGTAGTCTCAGGTCTTTCCTTCTACCCAACTTGTCTCTCTCCCCCGGTGTCAGGCAGTCCTTCCAGGACTCTTTTGTAAGCGTTCTGCACATGGCTACCTCTTGGCTGGGGCTGCCCTTCTCCTTGGCCTTTGAATCTGAAGCCTCTGACCTCCACAGGCACCAGACTTACATGCATATACCAACACACACACACACACACACACACACACACACACACACACACACACACACACACACAGTAAAAATCTTCAGAATTAACGAAAGAGCTTGTAACTGGGGACAGGGAGATGGCTCAGCAGGGAAAGCACCTACTGCCCAGCATGAGGACCAGAGTTCACATCCCCAGAACACATGTAAAGCTAGGCAGACACCATCATCACATTTATGAAGTGTCCCTAATAACAAAGAGCAGCTGTTATGTTAATTGGGAAGGATCTTTTATCTAAATCTGTGCATAGCTTGGTCTGTATCTATTTTTGCAGATCATATAACCAAGCCTTTCTAAACAGCCTATGTCTAAAATAATTCCTGGGAATATGTCATGATTCCTTCTCTCTGTGCCTAGGTGCCTCTTTCCCCAGATTGTCTCATATCAATGAGGATCCACATAGTTGTTTTCTTTTTAATTGCTATTTTTTTTTGTTGTTGTTAGTGTGTTTGTTTTTGTTTTGAGACTGTGTCTTGCTTTGTGGCTGTAATTGGCCTGGGACTCACTGTGTAGACCAGGCTGGCCTCAGACTTGTAGCAATCTTCCTGTCTCAGGATCCTGAGTGCTCAGATTACAGATGGCCCCCATGCCCAGCTCCACGTCCAATCTCAACATCTTAGTGGCTCTACTTTTCCTCATCTCTGTAGCCACCATCCACATATACCAACCTCCTACTCAGATCCAAGTCTCTGCCACAGCCTTGAAGCTGGCCTCCCAGCCTCTAGTCTCTGTTCTTCTCATTCTCAACATCTCAGCTGGGGCCTCTCTCTTTATAGAGCAGAACTCAGAGTGTACCTGGCTCAAATGAGGTTCTAAGTTTCACTGTCCTTCCTCCTGAGATCTGGCTCCCCTCACTTCTCAAGCCTCCTCTCTTTCCTTCCTAGATTCTGCCAGTATCCTGTTAGCCCCTGCTGTGTGTCTGTCCTGGGCTTTCCTCTTAAACCTCCAGGCCCTGCCTGGCTGTTCTGTAGACACTGCAGCTGCCCTGAACTAAGCCTGCTGACCGCTTCAGGCTTCGGCCGCACAGACTTGAATGAAACAAGGCTGAGACAAAACATCTACGATGTCATTGCTAGCCTTTAGTATCTGTGTATAATGTATTTATAAGATAAATATTTACTGTGTATGTGCTTTTATTATAACATGGAATGCAAACAATTCAGCAATCCCTCATCTAAGAAGAACTGTGGTCTGGTTAGAGTTACTGGTCACGAGAGAGCTGATTCCAGTGAACCTATGGCAGGGCAAGCTTTTTGCAGAGCCAGCCATTCAGTATCTCCATCTTTTGACAAACGGCTGTGGTTCCATGAGGATACAGGCTAACGTTGGTTGTCAGCTTGCCTAGGTCTGGGATCAAGTGACAGGCAAATTGATAGACACCTGTGAAGAATTTCCTTGATCAAATTAACTGAAATTAAAAGACTCATCCTAAATGTGGACTGCACCTTCCTATGGCAACCCAGCTCAGATACAAGGAGGTTCAAGAGAGCTCTCCCCCACTTCCTGTTACTGGGGAGTTCATCTGTGTTGCTGCTTCTCCTTCTGCTGTATTCCTTCACTGACATCAGACCCCAGCTTCTTCAGACTTCCATTGTGGTCTGAAGACCAGTGGCTCTCCGGAATCCTCCAGGCCTTTGGCACCAGGTTGAGACTGTTGTGGTACAAGCCTCATGGACTGTAGAGCTATGTGTCTCAGCCTCTCCAGTGTGTCACAGCCATTGGAGTACCCACAGCATACGGAATAAGCCTATCTAATCTCCTTAGCACGTGTTAATTTTTATCAGTTCTGTTCCTGTAGAGACCCCTAGTACCCAGACCTATCATTGTGCCACTTACCCCACGCCATGAGGAGAACAAAGCCTTACAGAGGGCCAGAGATGGCATCACAGAGGAAATGAGGTCGAGCTGACAACTAGCTAAGTGTGTAACAGGTAGATGAGGTGCTAGAGATGGGAGGACAAGGAATGAGAGGACGGGTCGTTCCAAAAGAGGGAATAGGTGCAAAGGCTGAGCTGTGTTAAACCCTGGCTTATCCAGTGACCCAAGTATGGCATATACAGTAGATACAGTATGCACATTATATACAGTATATACGGTACATCTCTGGGAATGTAGGTGGGTGGGAACCAGGCATCTCCAACACCTGCTTGATGCTTAGACCTTCATCCTTCACCAAGTTGGAAATACTTTCTCCATCCTTCAAATGCCACAGCTCTCTAGATTTACTTCCTCTGTGAAGCCTCTTTAAATTATGTACCAAATAAATGGGTACTTGATTTTATTCTTGGGCATTTTTGTTTGTGAGACACTCTCATGTAGCCCAGGCTATCCTGAAACTTGCTGTGTAACCAAGAATAATCTTTAACTTCTGCTCCTCCTACTTCTACCTCTGGAATGCTGGGATTAATGTGCTGTCATGTCTGGTATATATGGTTTTAGGGATTGAACCCAGGGTGTTTTGTGCATAATAGACAAGCACTCTACCAATGAGCCACACCCTTGGCCCATCATCTTGTTTTGTATATTCCTGTTCAAAATTTCATGACAAATCCCACCTCCCACCAAACTATAAACTCCTTGAAGACAGGGACTGTGATTCACATTTGTTTTTCAGTTCTTCAGGCACCCAGTCCCAAAACCCAGTGTTGCTGTGTACGACTCATCGAAGTAATGCTGGCCTGGAATTTCTTGAAGTCCAAGTCCTGAATACCCATGGACCTAACAGTAAACAGTGGCTTCTGTCCATCTGCATGTGGTGATGTTTGCTCATAGGCTGTGGTGCCACTTAAATGCTGCTAGCTTGCATTTCTGATTTTTTGGAGAAGAGATGAGTAATAATTTTACAGGAATTTAGTAAGATTCCCATTCAAAGGCCCTAGTTCTAATCAACCTTTGAATTTGCTATTAATTAACTCTTCAACCATGGGAAGTTGTTGTTATCTGGAAAGACTTGGACTTATCAGATAAAATGAATCTTTTTCAGCTTTGCCAAGTGTCAGTTTGTGACATCAGACAAGCCGTCTGTGTACTTGTAACTAAAGTTTTCTCCATTAAAAAGATTATTTTATTTTTAAGTATGGGTGTACGTGTGTGTGTGTGTGTGTGTGTGTGTGTGTGTGTGTGTAGACATGTGCATGTGTGAATACAGATAACAGAGGAGTCCAGAAGAGGGTATTGGAACACCCAGAGCTGCAATTATGGTAAGCTGGCTGATAAGGGTGCTGAAAATAGCAGTGTGAGCTCTTAACCACTGAGCCATCTTTCCAGTCCTTAGTTTTCCCCATTTTTTTTTTCTTTTTTTGGTTTTTCGAGACAGGGTTTCTCTGTGTAGCTTTGCGCCTTTCCTGGAACTCACTTGGTAGTCGAGGCTGGCCTCGAACTCACAGAGATCCGCCTGGCTCTGCCTCCCGAGTGCTGGGATTAAAGGCGTGCGCCACCACCGCCCGGCAGTTTTCCCCATTTTTAACACTGGAATAATGGGCTGGAGAGATGGGTCAGCAGGTAAGAGCACTTGCTGTTCAAGTCCTCAGCAACCACATTAGTTAGATGTGGCCACACAAACCTGTAGCCCCCGATTGATTGGGGGCAGAGACAGATGGATCCTGGGGCTCAGTGGCTGCCAGCCTAGCTCTATGTTCATTGAGAAACCTCTGTCTCAAGGGACTATGGCAGAAAGTGAACAAGTCACCCAGATCCTTCCTCTGGCCTTCACACAAAGTGCGCTTGTACACACTATATACATATACCATGCACATATCTACAATACAATAAATAAGTAAACAGTTGGGGTAATAACAGCTTATGAGGCTGTTTGCACTATAAGGATTAAATGTGGAATGGATATGAAATTAATGGTAAAATGTGAGCTGTCAATTAAAAATCAGAGAGTATTTTAATCCTTTTACAGACTAAAGTTATCTTCTGTTTTATTCCCAGCATCCAGAATCCTTATGCAAACTTTACTGAGAGGTAAAGTTGAAAAGTTCTTTCAAGGCACTGAACTTCATTCATCCTTCCGTGAGCACCTAGGAGAGTGGCTAGTCACCTTCTTAGGCAGCTCACACATGTCAGAATGGCTGTGTCTGCCTAACTCAGGATCACAGGTCATCAGGGCAGTGAGGGACAAGGTGTCCTGCCTTCCAGCTATCCTTGAGGAGGAACACTAGCTTGAGCAGTTGACCAGATCAACCCTGGAACATGAATTTGCTTTGAGAGAATTCTACATTCTAGGCTGCCTCCTTCAGAAACAGGGAGGGGAATGCTTGAATTTGTTGGGAGAGGTGAGTAACAGCACAAACATACAAGTGGACCCCAAAGCTGACTCCAAAAGAGAACGGGAGGGAAATGATGGGGAGAAACAGTTGTGTCTAGTAGCAGACACCACAGAGGTCTGACCTCAGAGCCTAGAGCTGATCCAAGCTGATAGTTCATCTACCCTTTCTGAGCCTCTGTAAAATGAGAGAAATAATACTTGAATGTCACTTTTATTTAAGGATTACATGTATATGAAAGAATTTTACAAACAGAAGAATGCTGCCTGATTATGAAATGATTATGAATTCACCTATCTGATGTCATTGTTCAGACACCTACATGATGTGTGTATCCTTGGACCTCCCCAGAGTTATTAATGAAGGCGCATACCCTGCAAGGTGCAGCATCGTGTGTGTGCAGGCCAGAGGAGGAAATCCTCTTTGCCTTATTCCTAGAGACATTCTTCTCCTGTAACTGGAAGTTTCTTGGTCCCACCCAGCCCCATGGTTCCACTGCCATTTATAAAATAATCACTCAGAGGCTTATATTAATTACAAATTGTATGGCCTAGCTTCAGCTTCTTGCTAGCTAGCTCTTTCATCTTAAATTAACCTATTTCTATAAAATGGCCATTGTGGCCGTGGTGTTACCAGTCTGCAGGTCTGCTGGCATCTTGTTGCTGCTTCGGTGGTGGACTGGCTTGTTCCCGACTCCACCCTTCTACTCTCTGTATCTCTGCTTAGATCTCTCACCTGACTGTGAGCTTTCTTGCCATAGGCCAAAACAGCTTTATTATCCAGTGACAGCCACACATATTCACAGCATACAGAAAGACATCCCATAGCACTCTCCCCCCAATCTGTGAGGTTACAGGAGGTGGGGCTGAGTCTAGCTGGCATTTCTACATTTATTTATTTATGGGGGGGGCATACATGCACAGCATGCACGTGGAAGTCAGAGAAGAACTTGCAGGAGTCAGTTCTCCCCTCCTACCATGTGGGCTCTAACAACTGAACTCAGGTTGTCAGGTTTGGTGGCAAGTGTCCTCACCTGTGGAGCCATCTCGGTTGGCCTGAAGCCGATGTTTTTATATAGATGGTAGAGATCTGAACTTAGGCCTGTATGCTTGCACTGTGAGCACACTTACCCACTGAGTCATCACCCCAGCCTGCCACATAGACTTTAAAAAGAAAAAAAAAAAAAAAAAAAAAGACAAGGCCTTACTATGTAGCCATGGCTGGCCTGGAATTGCCACATAGACCAGGCTGACTGGCCTTGAACTCACAGAGATCCCCATGTCTCTGCCTTCCAAGTGCTGGGCCTAACAGTGTGTACTATCATGACATCCTCCATGTAACTTTTTATAATACTCGTCATACATGACTGCTGCCACACAGCTCAGAGAGCCACACAGTCAAGAGCCCCTTGACTCCAGCAGCCTGGACACTGACAGCTTGCAGCTCAGCTAAGACTTGCCCAGGAATCTGACTGAGAGCTTTGCTCTACCTAGCCCAAACTGTGAGCCCAGGCTTACATTAAAACCCCATGGGCCACTGCCTCGGGGGTAACAGACCCCCATACCCCTTATTGTTCACCACCCCACTAACACAGAATTACTGGCTAACTCTGGCTTGGCCTGGACTCCTGCTTCTACAGTGCTTATTTTCTTTCGTTTGTTTCCGGGGGACCTTTGGCATTTGCCCTCTGGCTGGGTCCTCACTCCCTTGTGTCACCAGGCCCTGGTGGTCAGTGCTGTGATGAATGGACTTCCTCAGGCAAGCAGGCAGTGACTGAAGCCCTGACAGCTGTGTGGCCTCAGCTTGCACCGCACTCCACAAGATGAGTGTCACAACACCAGGCAGCAGTTCCTGAGGCAGTGAGGCCCTTTGCTTGAGCCATGCCCTGTCAAGTGGCTGCAATTTCATTTGGCTGCTAAGTGGTTGGCCTGTTGCATCACACTGCCTTGACCCCTTCATTGTGCTAGGTTTTTTTTCAGGAATAATTGTGTGAGGATGATCAAGCTATTTCAAAATGACGGTTATGAATAGTGAAAACAAAAACGCTGCACATTTCAGCAGGGAAACATCTGTCCTCTTGCTGGTTTAGAGGGGGAGAGACCAATGCAGCAGCCTATGGCCCCAGTTCCTGAACCCTCGGTGGAGAGCAGGGTCAGTTTTATTTTTAAATTTACTTTAAATTAACATGTATGTGTGTATATGTGTGCATGAGAGACAGACAGACAGACAGACAGATAGGTAGATAGATAGATAGATAGATAGATAGATAGATAGATAGATAGATAGATAGATAGATAGAACAACTTGTAAAATCAGGATTTCTTCTTCTATTGTGTGAGTCCCAGAGATTGAACTCAGGTCAGCAGGCTGAGCAGCAAGCTCGTTTACGTGCTGAGCCATCTCATTGACCTTCATTTAACACATTAAAAATATTTATTTACTTTTATGTGCATGAGGGTTTGCCTCCATGTATGTAGTTGTATACACCACATGTTCCTGGTGCCCACAGAGGTTAGAGGAGGGAATCAGATCCCTTTGAACAGGAGTTAGAGACAGTTGGGAGCTGCAAACCGGACCCAGTTCTTCAGTTCCCATTCAACACTTTTTTTAACTGAACGCATGCTGTGTGCCAGGCACTGGGTACAAGATAGTAATCAATATAGACAGAAGGCTTGGCCTTCATAAGGAAGACCTTCAGTGGTGAGGGTGGGAAGAAGAACCTGAGCACAGGACACTTGTCAGCACCCACATGGCACCCAGCTGAGTAGGTCCTGTTTGATTCCCACATCCCAGACATACATGGTCAGGACTACTGTATAGAAAGACCCCCTAGATTCACTCCCAAATCTTAATGGCAGATGTGTCCCAATGAGCTAAGAGTTCAGCCTGTTGCCCAGGTGGTCTTCATCTCCCCTGCCAGGGCATCCTCTCTCTCTGTCTCTGTCTCTCCAGTCCTGACTGTGAACCAGCTGTTCTGGTCTGTACTGCACAGTGGCACGGCTAGCCAGCACACAGACCAGGACAGAACTGACAGCCTGGGCCTGTGGCAGAGAGGCAGGAGCAGCACCCCAAGTTAGAACAAGAGCAGTCCTATCAGCCATTGCCTTATGTCCCCTGGGGCAAAACCACCTTCAAGCAAGAAGCTTCTGTTTTTTTCAGTCACTCAGTTTCTTTGACTGAGAAGCACTCTGAATTTGTTTTTTGTTGTTGTTGATGGTGGTATTCTGTTTGTTTGAGACAGGTTTTCCTGTAGTTCAGGCTGGCCTTGAACTCCTCATCCTCCTACCTCCCACCCCCCAAGTGGGGGTTATAGGCAGCCACCATATGCCTGGTTCTGTCGTAGGGCTAGGCATTGAGAACCCAGGGCTCAGTTCATGCTAGGCAAGCACCCTGCCAGCTGATTGGTCCACATGACTTATCACCTGTGCAACTCTGAACACAGGGAGAGCTAGACTCTAGTAATGCCCATGTTCTCTATGTTCCTGGGCTCCGGGTGCTGCTCGATCCTGCCCACATTATATTGCCCAGCACTCTTCCTTTTGTTTCAGCAAAGCCTACTTGCCCATCATTGCCTAACTACTTTGCATTTTGCAACCTGGGCCTTTGCTGGGTTTGCATTCTTGTCTGGATGTGTTTTCCCTGGTTTGCAGTTCACTCTCCTTAACCAGGCCGAGTGACTACGGATGCCTCAGCCCTTTCTGCCTCTGATGTGTGGCACAGGACCCAGAGCTCTGAGGTTTTAGAGCGTGGTCATCTGGGTATAAACTTTTTCTTCCTCATGACCCCATGGTCTCTAGAGCCTGGCAAAGTGTGTGGCATACAGTAGGTGCTTAATCGTGATAAAAGATGAAGTGGAAGTGAGTAGAGCACCAAAGTGGAGGAGATAAAGATGGAGGGAGGGAGAGCCCAGGCTCAGAGGAAGAAGGGGTGGGGGCTCTTCTTGTTGCAATGCAGGAAAAGATGGTTGACTACTCCCCCTTTGTTCCTTTCTCCTCTAGCTGAATACTCAGTTGCCTTCGCCCTTGTCCACACATCAGTCTCACTTCCATCCTGTAATCATCTTGTCCTGAACATCCTTCCTAGTGAGGCCAGGCTTTTCCTGCTGAGAGGGGAGGCAGGGAGGAGCAGGGAACATTGCCTGGATAGGGCCCTGCACGGAGTCTGTTCGGACACCTTGGCAGATGTGATGGGATTTGGGGGAGCCAAGCTGAACATCCACCATTTCTAGCTCCTCGGTCTACAACAGTCCCATATGGTTCTACTGTTGGTCTTCCTGGTTGATGGAAGCCCTTCACTGGATCACCTGTGCTACCTGTTTGTTCTCATCAGCCAACTCCAGCCCACCCCATCTCTCCAGAGGAGGCTTCCTGGACCAGGGTCTGGTTCCTCTCATGCTTCAGCAGTCCAGCACACTCCTGCTGTGTTCACTGGGGCCTTTGTCTTCTGCCCTGGCTGTTTGTGGGTCAACCAGTTAATCAGATGTTATTGAGGGGCCGGCACTGTTGTGACTGAGGGAGATCCAGGAAAACAAGGCAGGGCCCCTGTGCTTAGAGAGTGTGCTTTACTTATTGGACAACATCTTATAGCTTCAAGACCTGCATGGAGCCTGTTATATAGCAAAGGCAGTCAGCAACAGCTCAAGGTCTCACTGCATTGCCTGTATCCTCTTCTGCCTTCCCATGCATACCCCTTTGGCACCTGTTCAAAGTCCAGGGAGTAAACTGCTTGGGAAGAATTTAGTGACAGTAATACTTGGCTACATCCAGGTCTCCCTTGGTGACAGCTGGTCCAGGACCATGGACTTAAGATTTGTTGGAGACTGAATTTAGAATCTGACCCACACTCAAAGCCTGGTGGTGCCATAGCTTGAGCCTTGGGGACATCATCCAGTTTGCCTCAGCTTCTACACTGTCAAGTAGGGACAGGAGTACTTGGCTCATGTGCCAGCTGGGAATCAGCTGGTATCCATCCTTCAAGGGAAACAGCAAGAGGGTTGATCACAAAGAGAGGACAGGAGCCAAGAGAAGGCCCGCAGTGAGCCAAAAAGGCTGCTGGCGCTGACTGGAATTGAGAAGGCCAACAGCTGTGTTCAGGGACACTTGCTGTATGCTGGCCCTCTGCTCAAAGCCACATACCTCTCAAAGTACAGGCATTATCCTCCCTCTAGATACAGGAGAGAGAGCCTACAGAGATTAAAGAATCTGCCTGCCATTGCTCAAAGCCAGGATTTGAACCCTAACTACTTGCCACCAAACCCTGCCCCTTCCCTATCCTCAGTGCTTTTATCCAATGAGAGCTGAAAAGCCAGGATCTGTTCCAGCGGGGCCTGAGGCAGAAACCCTATTACGACCTCTCTGTGACGTTGCACCCACATCTGTAGAGTGTTGGATGAGTTGCCAGCTCCAAACAGCTGTGATATGTGACCTGTGTCCCTCCCCATTCTCTAGAACTCAGCAGGAGACACTATGAACTGGGAATACCTCTGCCCCTTCAGCTGAACTGTTGGGACGGTTCAGTGACAAGTAGGTTATGAGGAAGAAATCCACCAGACTGTCCCTGTGGGAGGAGCATGAGGGACAGCCGTCAGGCTGATGGGCCCCCAGCTGTCTTCCCTCATTCCTGACCTGAGAACAAGCATAGGTGGGGACAGCAGAAGGTGGGGGAAATGACCTGTTAGGGAGAAAGTGAATCTGCTAAAATTTCACACTGAATATGTAGGGTCCAGAATTATCTTTTTCTTTGCTACCTTGTATCCTGGGAGACCTGAGCACACCCTCCCCAGCGGGGGTCAGCCGGCAGATACTTCAGAGCCTGAGGGAAATTTCTTGTTCTGGCTTTGAGTCAGAAGATGACAAAACAAAAACAAAAACAAAAACCGAGAAGAGCCAGCGTGGGAAGCACCTTCAAGGAACAGCAAGTCATCGCTTCAGAAATACCTGCTACTCTCCAAGCAAGTTTGAGCTCCCCTGCTATGGTGTGTGGGCAGTGTGAGGAGTGTTAGGAATCTGACAGGTACTTTAAATGGACATGAGATGGACCAGGTGAAAGCTGGCTCACTCTATTGAAGTCACAAAGGAAGTACTGAGCAACAGCGGTGGAGTGGAGTGCCACTTTCTATGATGCTCATCTGCTACCAGACAGAAGAAACCGTCTGGATTCTTCTCACATCCTAGTGGTTCCCTACTCTGGTCATAATTCCATCACAATGTACTTCTATGCCCAAACCACAGTAGAGGCATGCACATTGAAAGAGTGAGGGCCCTAGAGTTGTGATACTTATCCAGAAGTTTGGGTGGGAAGACGTCTGAAAATCTGATGAAGGCTGTGAACTGGAGAAGGGCATGCTGGAGCTGGAGAGAGGGCTCCCTGGTGAAGAGCAAGTTCTGCTCACATTGGTCACTTCTTTGTGCTTTGATAAAATATCCTGACAAAAGGACTGAAGGAACCCAGGGTTCATTCTAGCTGATCCCATTTATTGAATGATGTTGTATATAACTTCTGCCCTGTTGCCCTGAAAGCACCCCTTCAATAATCTTTCAAGCTAGTTGGAACATGAAGGGCAACCAGGAGAACTGAGACGTCCCGGTCAACAGCTAGAATCAAGCACAAGATGCCAACAAGGCCCCCTTGTGTTCCCCAGCTGCCAGCTCAGGAAAACATGCAGGTGAGACGAGGTGATGCGCAGAGGAGCCCTGTCAGCCACAGTCAAGGGAAATGACGAAACACCGCCTTCAGCCCTTGGTTCTATTATGCAAAAATGACAGATCTTCCCAAATCTCACTGTACCCACTAATAATGAAACTACAAAGCCAGTGAGCTGAAAAGATGAAGAAAATTAGTATGATAGCACTGAGCAGGAAAGACCTTTGATAGACAGGTGGGTAAGAGAACAGCCGTTGATTGAGGGTGAGGAAGTTATTGCTCCCCAGAGAGGGAAGTGATGAGACACCCTGGGACCTAGCACCACGTAGACCCTGCTTGGTGGTGTGCGCCTTCAATCCCAGCATTCAAGAGGGGAAGGCAGGAAGATCAGAAGTACAGCATCATTCTGGACTACATAGTGAGTTTAAGGCCAGCCTGGGATACATGAGACCTTGTCTCAAAATTAAAAAAAAAAATCACACACATGATGCATGAAACACAACCAATTCTATGCTAAAGTCTCAGGAACTAGATGCTGGGTTTAACTTCTAGGCTCAGTGAGAGCAGAGCCCGAGTGAGTCACTGACCTGGCTGAGCAATAGTTCTGTCTGTCTTTCAAGCAAGATGAGGAGTAAATATGATTTCTGTTCAGGGGCTGGCACAGAATATGTACCCAGCATATCATAGGCATTCTGACTGTTAGGATTTGTGAGAAACTCAGTGGGGGAGTAGACACGTATCCCACTGTCTTAGGTTTGGCAGTAATCAAGGAAGCCTGATTAAAGGGGGGAAGAAGCAGGGCAGAGAACTGGGCTGGGTGCCTCCCTGTGCGGTCAGTAAGTTCCAGTGTTGTTAAGCTGGAGATGTTCTGCGGGCTCCTGCCCCTCCTTCCATATTTCGGTTATTACTCGGCTTTTAGAGCGGGTTACCAGAAGCTGGGTCATAGTTGAGTGTGGCTTTTCACACAAAGGCCTAATTCATTCCCAAACATGCCTGCAGGTTCTCCTTCCAACACAATCGCCCCAAACAACAAGCTGCCCCATATATGGGGACCAAGAGCAGCCTGACGGGCATCGCGTGCAGAGTCCTGCTTCAGGCCAAGCTGAGGGCTGGAGTCAGGCAGAGAGGTCCTGTCCTGACCTCCCACAGGCCTGGGCTCTGAGCAGCCCACTGTGATTCTGGGCCCCATTCAGATGGCCTCTGTGGGGCCCAGAGGCTGAGTGCTGAGCTGCTTTAAATGTGTGTGCATAGGTGTTCATCAAGTACATTGAGTTCATCAAGTTCATTAAGTACAACTTAATTTTCTGTATGTTTCCAGTTGTCCACAGTGACCACCTGTTCCCTTTGTAGTTTTGGTTAAAAACAGCAATGTAGTCAGGCCTGGTATAACACATGCCTTTAATCCTGGACCTAGAGAGTTAGAGACAGGCAGATTTCTGTGAGTTCAAGGCCAGCCTGGTCTACTTAGTGAGTTCCAGGATAACAAAGGAAAATCCCAGGGCTCCTAAGAGATAAGTTACCTTCAGCTGCGACATTTGTCCCTCTGACCCCTAGATGCTTAGAGAGATGCTTGGGGCAGCTAGCAACCAGAGTCTTGGTATGTGAGTCCCTGTCTTAAAAGATACGCATGTCCATCTACGCATAACTGTCTAAAGTTAAAAAATAAATGAAATGGGGTCCTTCTATATCAATTTTAACTCAGTTCTCACAGTGAACTTGTGAGAGAGGGTCAGTCTGTTCTTATCACCAGTGGAGGAGGAACCAGGCATCTGGCTGTAAAGTGGCGGCCTTTACACAGTGGTGGCGGAAACAGCAACATAACTGTCTTCAGACAGTGGGACGGGGGCCCGCTGGAGCCCAGCTCCCTCCACACACTCCATGTCCCCCACTGACTGGGCTCATCCATGACAAGGAGGGCCAACAGGGCATCCAAGGGCACCCCTCAGCTGAAATGCTGAAGTCCTAAAGAAAAGCCACTTTTTATTTCTGGAAGTGTTCAAAGTCACCCATACCTGCTGACAACCCCTGCCTTCCTCCCGCCACTGGGATCTCAAAGTCACAGACTTCATCCATGGCAGGCCGGGATGAAGGCTCCACTAATCTCTCCCAAGCCCAACCCACCAGACACTTGAAATGGTTGCACAGCCAATTTCTGACTTAATCCTTACAGACATTGTGGGGGCCACAGTGAAACTCGGCACTCCCTCCCTTCTGTGTTTACCGTGTCTCATTTCCTGTGTACCGTAATTCTGAGGGACCAGTGGCCCTCTGTGCCTGCTGCCTGTGTCACTGGCGTCAAGGACTTTGCCCTGGATTCCCCTTGCTGCCGGACACTGCAGTCTGCTCCATTCCGCCAGAAAGGAAGCTCAGGCTCCTAGAAACTCAGAAACTTGTTCAGGGTCTCACCTTGAATGAGCATCTGAGCATCCGAGACCCCAGCCATGCTCACACTCCTGAAGAGTCATGTGTAAAGCACTTGTGTCACGAGAGGCACACCTGGGCCAGCACAGCTGTGTCCAGGTGCTGAGGGCAATGGGGTAGGAAGGGCAGCTGGACCTAGAAAGGATTAAGTACACAGAGACGCCAACAGGACCCCTGGCAGGCAACAGGCATAAAGAAGGGGACAAGTATGTGGACTCCATGCCTAACAGCAAAGTTCTGACCCTACTTAGTGAGCATGAGATCTTGGGCAAGTTAATCATCCTGAGCCTCAGTTTCTCCTTTATAGAATAGAAGCAATATCTCATGGATTTTTTTTTGAGACAGGGTTTCTCTGTGTAGTTTTGGTGCCTGTCCTGGGTCTCGTGCTGTAGACCAGGCTGACCTCTAACTCACAGAGATCCACCTGGCTCTGCCTCCTGAGTGCTGGGATTAAAGACGTGTGCCACAGCCGCCCAGCTATCTCATGGGTTTTTATGAGGGTTAAAGGAACTAAGACTTTTGGAGAGCTTAGAGGAGTATTGGTCTACAATGTGAGTGTGTGTGTACGTATGTGTTTGTATGTATGTATATATTTGTGTGTGTGTATATATGTATGTATACTTGTGTATGTGTGTGCATGTCTGCAAACAGCACTGAGAAAATCTCTATGTGCGGCTCAGACTGTTGTAATGTGTGACTAGCCACCCTGCACACCCAGCCACATAGGTGGATGCATATGTGCACACGTACGCAGCCATGACTACCCCAGCCGAGTATCCAGTTCCAGACTTTGCTGCATAAAGTTGTCTCCAACACAAAGGTTTACAGCAGTCATTGTTCCTCATAGTTCCTAACCTGGTATCAATAGGCTGCCAACATTCAGGATGAGGCAGGTCCTTGTTGTAGGGGACTAGCCATTGTTATATACTGAACTCGCATCCCTTACCTCTGCCCACAAGCTCTCAACAGGAAAATCAACAGTATCTCCAGATGTTGCCAAGTGTTCCCTCAGGGGAGGACTGTCCTTTGAAGACAAGGCATACAGGGAACACTGCAGGGATGGTTGACCTGTCTTCACTATCACTGGTCTTGTCTTCTCATAGGCTAGCCCAGGCTCCCTGTGAGAGCAGAAGGGGTCTTAGCAGCAAGAGAGAGTAAAACTTGGATCACACAGTCAAGCCCAGAACCCTGGGCAGGAAGATGTACTTACTGCTGGGATGTGCCACTGTATCACCTGCCAGAGGCCAACACGCACAAGAGACCAGGGGAAGGACAGCTCCCTTAACTGACACCCCTGTGCATCATCATTGCACACTGGGAAAGGGTTATTCTCAGTGGCCCCAGGTTTGGCTTGACTCTGTGAGCCCCAGACACAGGGTGTGGGGTTTGATTTTCACCATTAGGACAGTGAGAAGAGAACTCTCTTTGGTCCTAGAACAATCCTACTCAATGTCAGCTGTCCTTGCTGGCCCTTCTAAATAGTCCTTCAGTACTGGAAAAATCTCTGATTTTAAACATTCAAACAGGATAAAATAGATTACAGTACTTGACTATATTAGTTCTCAAAAATCTTCTCTCTATGGGCAAGGCCAGTGCTCAGACCTTTGGATTTCGGTGGCTTACTTTAATTCATCTCATTTGCTCTCTAGGACATGCACAGATAGAAACCCTACCACTCCGGCCCTGATGAACTGCTCTTCATATAGGGTGTTCAGGTCACCATCAGTGGCAGACCAAGAAGACACAAGAGCCTCACAGAAGCTATGGGGGGGGGTGAGGGGTACAGCCCTGGAAGTGGTGGCTACTCCCTCCACCCATATTCCACTGTTGTGGGATATTTTTACACTGTGTGAAGATGTATTGCTGTGATTGGTGCAATAAAAAGCTAAATGGCCAGTAGCAAGGCAGGAGGTATAAGTGGGACTTCTGGGCAGAGAGGGAACTCTGGGAAAAAGGAAGGAAGGATTCACCAGCAAGACACAGAGAGGAAACAGGAGGTGCAGGATAGAAGAAAGGTAACAAGCCACATGGCAGAACATAGATGAATATAAATTGGTTGATTTAAGTTATAAGAGCTAGTGGGACAAGCCTAAGCTAAGGCTGAGCTTTCATAAAATAATGTCTCCATGTCATTATTTGTGAGCTGGTGGCCCAAAGAAAAATCCAACTACATATGGCACCCAATGTGGGATCGGCGATTCAAAGATAGTCTGACCAAGAAAGCTTGCTACATTTGGTGCCCAAAATCAGAAAAGAAACTTACATAAGAGATGTAAAGTTAATAAGGTTGGGAAACATAAAAGCTTACATTGTTTATCTAAGAAGATGTCTTAAGATCTAAAAAGATAGTTTTAGGATGGTAATACAAGTTATGATAGGAAGTGTTTAGATATAAAACTTTGGACTTACTAAGGTAAGATAGATAATACAGTAGTTTCTGTGAACTTGCCAAATACATATGGCCTGGACATTGTGAATGAAATTCTTACCTGATAATTGTTCTTATTGTATATAGTTTTACTATGTTAGAGTTAAAACTTTTCCTTTTTTTTTTTTTTTTTTTTTTTTTTTTTTGGTTTTTCGAGACAGGGTTTCTCTGTGTAGTTTTGCGCCTTTCCTGGAACTTTGGCTTTGGAGACCGGGCTGGCCTCGAACTCACAGAGATCCGCCTGCCTCTGCCTCCCGAGTGCTGGGATTAAAGGTGTGAGCCACCACCGCCCGGCTAAAACTTTTCCTTTTTAATTAGACAAAAAGGGGCAAATGTTGTGGAATATTTGTTTACACTGTAAAGATGTATCTTTGCCTGAGGTGCCTTCTGATTGGTTTAATAAAGAGTTAAATGGCAAGAGATAATAGGCAGGACTTCCTGGGAGAGAGAGGACCCGGGGAAGAAGAGAGGCAGAGACGCCAGCAAGACTTGGAACAAGTTGGACGTGTGGTACAGAGAAGAGGTAACCGAGTCACGTGGCAGGACATAGATTAATTGAAGCAGGTTAATTTGAGTTATAAGAGCTAGTTGAGGACAAGCCTAAGCTAAAGGCAAGCTTTCACAGTTAATAAGAAGTCTCCCTGATGTTATTTGCAGGATGACTGTCCAAGAAAGTCAATGAGAACATAAAACTATGCTCCACAGTCTGGAAGCTAATAGATCTGAAGGCAGGGGCCAGGAATAAAGACATGGGAGAAAGAGAAACAGGTTTAGGGAATGGAAAGATATTGCTGCCATGAAAACATGCTTCTGTATTATGTTCCCAGAATATTCCTCTCCACTATGAGCTGCAGTTCTGAGAAGCCACATCCACGAGGATTCTGAAGACTCACTTACTGGTTAAAACATTCTGGTTGGGAGAGTTGAAATGTTGCAGCTCCAAAGCCAAAATCACTTGGGGCTGTCATTAGTTCCCTAATAGTCATCTGTCAGCCACCTGAATCTGACCAGCATTCATCTCATTATAACAAAAAACCTTTGGAACGTGTCAGCAGAACACAGCTTTCACCAAGCCCAAAGCTAAGAGTGTCATGTGATGATACTGAAACCTTAATGGAGTGTGTCCCCCCAACCCTCCCCGCTTTGCTGAAACCTGCCTACCTGTTGTCCCCAATGTATTTGGTAATACTGTTTTGTGACTATCTTTGTTCTGTGACTATAAAGGTTCATGTAGAGCTGGGGATATGGCCCAGTTGGTAAAGTGTTCACCTGGCATGCATGAAACCCTGGGTTCAGACCCCAGCACCACATAAAAACCTCCCATGTGCATGCCCAACATACAAGAGGTAGAGACAGGAGGAATTTAAGGCTATCCTCAGGTACATATTGAGCTCAAAGACGGCCTGGGTTACATGAGATCCTGTCCCCCCCCAAAACAAATAAAACATGTTCATGTAACCATGTCCACAGTAGAACAGGTCGTTTGGGACAATCTGAATCCATGTTCCCAGGCTGTGGCCACTCATATTGGGCTCAGAATATGTTCCGTTTGGAATGAGTACTGTGCTGTGGACCAACACCAATGGCTCTTTTTGGGTCCCGGGTGTGTGGAGACAGTTGGGACATGGGCCTATGTCTGGCTGGGCCCAGAGGCAGCCCAGAGCCTTTATTGTTGTCACTTACCTGTGCTTAAAACCCCGAGTGTTTCTGGTCTGCTCAGAGCGGTTTCCTAGGTACCTCGCACTGGGGCCTGGGTTGGCTTGGGGGACACTGATGTAGCTGAGAGAGGTGCCAGGGAGAGTGTTTCTCTTCCTGGTAGCTCTTCCACCCCCTGCTCAAACACCAGATCCCAACCCTCTCTTTGCTCCTTTCTTCTGGCCCCACCCCCCTTCCGTCATGGTGCCCTCTGACCCCTTGCATCTCTGTGTAGTCCGTTGCAACCCTCTCCTCCATTTCCAGGTCCCAGCACCACTACCAGTTCCAGGCCACTTCCTCCAAAGCATCCTGTCGAGTCACAAGCCTCAGCCTGTTATTAAAGCTTAGATGTGAGCAGGTGACTTCAAGTCTATCTCTCTATTCACAACTGAGGGTGACAAGATGATCTCAAGGACACACCATGGGAATCTTGGGAGCACCAAGCCCAGGTAAAAAGCCCTCCATACTGCTGCTCCTCACATGCAAGGCCACCGCTGTGGAGATAATCAAACTGTGGGTTCATTCTGGTAGAACATCTTCCAGAGTCTGTTTCCAAGCTTCGCATCTACTTTCCCCTCCATGGAGCCAGCCAGAAGAATGGCTCGCTGTCTCCCGCCCTCCGCCCTTTAGTTGCCTCCTGCTTGGAATTTCTTCTCCAGGCCCTTGTGCAAGCTGTTTCCTCATTCTAAATGTCGTCTCTGCTGTCTGCATGGGTGTGAGGTCTCCCTCGCTGTTCAAAACATCACAGGGTTCCAGCTCTCCTCAGTAACCTTTGCCCTTCTGAATTTTTGTAATTCTCCTTGGCCACATTGCCCTGTGGCATAATTCCAGGGCTGTAAAACAGTGTTGCATACTAGCACAGAGCCGCAAATGCTTTGCCGCCCAGCCACAGAGGAGAGCATTCCTGGCTGGCCCTTCTGCCTCTGCTCTCGAATGCCGCTGTGTCCCAGTGCTTAGCACTTGGGTTTTCCCTCTCCCCCATCATCTTGGTGAACTCACCGAGTCTAGCTGTATGTCAGCAAGAGCTACATGGGCCATTGCAGTCCAAACCCCCACTGAGCTCACTCACCCTCCACTACCCATTGGCTCCTCATAGGGATGTCTGAGAGCATCGCCATCCTTGTAGGTCAAAAGCCAAGTCCTTCGTCTTTTCACCTCCTCCGGTCAGTGATGGCAGTACCATCATTTTTTAGGCCACACACTTGGAACCACCGTTGACTTCTGTTTCTCTCATGCCTGCAGCCCTTCAGTCTGCAAACGGCTTTTGGACACTCCCCCTTGCCATTCTGCTGTGAGCGGCAGCTAGCCCTTGCCTGCTTTGTTGTGGTTCCCTTAATGTACCCTTGCTTCCTTGTGTTTCTGTAATCCAAAGAACTCACTCAGCATCCTGACCCTTCTGGGAAGTCAAAAATCAGCCTCCTCAGCTCACAGCCTTCTGATGGTATCATGTCTCAGTTCAAAGTAAGAGTTGGTATCTTCGCAGTGGCCTGTGTGGCTCCTAGCACAGTGGGGTCTGTTCACTGCAACCAGGCACAATGGCCCAAAGAAGTCCAGGTCCACTCCCACTGCCAGGCCTGGGCAGTGGCCTTCTCTCTGCTTGGAACATGTCTTCTGGGTATCTGCATGGTACAGCTTCGCCTGTGGGTGTATTCAGTAGGATTTTCCTTACAGTCCCACATGTTTTTTGCCCCCTTTGTTGGGAGCACTTACCCCAGTCAAACATGCTATATACCTTTTATTTTATTGTCTTTCTGATGGAACACAAGCTCCTGGGAGGACAGGTTCTTATCTGACACATTGTGGGTGCCCAGTAACTATGTTTAAGTGAAGGAGTGAGCAGGAGTGAATAGTTCAGATGTGCCTGGATCGACTTTCCTGGGAATAGGGTTTCACTTATCATGTGTCAGACTGGATGCCAGGGAATAGCTGGGGGAAATATGCTTCAAATCATCAAGTTTAGCTCTTCCCTTGAGAGATGGCCAGGCCCAGCAACAAGACAGGCATCTCAAACAGCATGGCACGCTGACATTGAACTCCTGGTGTCTCAGAAAAGATCTGTCTTGTAGCCCTCTTGTTGCCCACAGCCAGAAGTTAATACATTCCGACAGAATTTCTAGTCTCCTGAGTCACAAATTTAGAAAAAGGATGAGGTGTGGGAGGGTTTATTTTTAGCCTTACTGGTTTCTCGGTGTGTGTGTCTGTAGAAAGCTTTGTCTGTAGTTTGTGTTAAATTAGGAAGTAAGAGGAGTGAGTGGTCGCTCAGCTTCTTGGGGGTGGCTGCGTGAGTCTGTTGCCACACAGGGTTAGGACAGAGGAAGCTCCCTGGAAACGGCCCTGCAGAGTCACTGTAGGCTCAGAAGCAATGCTGAGCCCCTCCTGACCCCTTCCTTCCATCAGCCATAGGTGCCAATGAAAGTGGACCGGCCACCCAGACAGGCCCGGCCAATCAGGCTCTCAGTGAGGGCAAGTGGGACTAAGAGGTCCAAACAGTAGCGACTGTTCTGGGCCGTGCTGGGGAAGTGCCCGTGACAGTGATATGAGACTGACTTGCCCCCTTGGAGGTTCCCTCAGGCTACTCCAGGGAAAGGGGGCTTGAAGGTTGAAAAGAAGAAAACATTTAGGCGAGCAAGGGTCAATTTCATTTAGAAATGATGGTTTGACAAGTGTCCTGGCAGAGGAGTGATGGGAAGTGGCCTAGTTAGTAAAACATTCTAGAAGATCCCTGCTGTGGTTTGAATGTCCCACTAAAGCCTCATGTCACAATCTCCACTCTAAAGTGTTTCGAGGGGCCATGTGATGCTCTGTCATTAATAGATTAGTCCATCCATGGGTTCATGTGTTTGTCAGCTTCCTTCTACCTACAAGGAGGAAGGGCTTGTGGGACTCATAGTTTCAGAGCCTTGGCCCCATTGCCTCTGGGCCTGTGATGAGGCAGAGCATCATTGGTAGTGCATGATGGAGCAAAGCTGCTCACCGGCTGAGAGGCAGAGAGCCCAGAAGGAAAAGGGCTGGGGTGCTAATTAGCCTCTTTGAGAGCATGCCCATAGTAACCAGATGACCTCCCATTAGGTCCCACCTCTTAAAGTGTCCGCCCCTTTCCAATAGCACCAAGGACTGGGGACCAAGCTTTTCAGACACAGACTTTTGTGGGACACTTATCAAAACCAAAACAATGTGTTTTCCTTACAGTTGGGCTGTTTAAAAGCCAGTTTAGCGCTCTCTTGCTTGCCCCATTTTTGCCATGTGATGCCCTATGCCACCAAGAATCCTATAGAGCATTCTCGACCTGTGAGCTGTGATCCCCAGGTTCAAATGGCCCTTTACAGGAGTCTCCTAAGACCACCTGGAAATACAGATATTTACATTGTGATTTGGTACAGAGGCAAAATGACAGTTATGAAGTAACATAAAAAATAATTTTATGGTTGAGGGTCACCACAGCATGAGGAACTGTGTTAAAGGGTTGCAGCATTAGGAAGGTTGCTATAGAGAGTGCCTTACCAACAATAAGAACCTCAGAAGGTGGGACAGGCCAATCGTGAGCTTTTCAGCCTTCAGAGCTGTGAGCTAAACAAACCTCTCTTCCTTATACCCAGACCCTGGTGTTCTGTCGCGGCAACAGAAAACAGATGAAGACAAAGCTCTTGAGACTTGCTAGTGGGCCTGCCACAGAATGAGAGGAAAAGGGAGGTCTGGTGGTGGCTTCTGGGATTTGGGTGACCTACTCAGTAGACAACAATCTGTTGTTATACTGAGAAGTGAGGTGGGCCGAAGAGTGCTTTGAAAACCAAGAAACAGGGCCAGAGTCCATACAAATGGCTTTAGAAGATGAGGCCAAAACAAGGCAGCCCCGCAGGCCAGCAGCAGGTTGTAATCTGTGAAACCACTGACTCCACACGCAGCTGGCGGGCAGACAGAATTTGGGCACAGCAGGGCAGGTTTGGTTTGGTTTTTCAAAATGATTTCAGACTGTGCTGTCTAGTTTTTTGTCAACACAAGCTCAAATCACCTGAAAGGAAGGAGCCTCCATTGAGAAAATGCCTCCATAAGATCAGGTTGTAGGCACAACTGCAGGGCATTTTCTTATTAGTGGCTGATGGGGGAGTGCCATCCCTGGGCTGGTGGTCCTGGATTCTATAAGGAAGAAGGCTGAGCAAGCCATGGGGAGTAAGCCGGTAAGCAGCTCCCCTCCATGGCCTCTGCATCCTGCCCCTGGGTTCCTGCACCGGTTGAGTTCCTGCCCTGACTTCCTTCAGTGATGAACAGTGATTTGGAAGTGTAAACCTAATAAACCCTTTCCTCCTGAAGTTGGTCATGGTGTTTCATCTCAGCAATAGAAACCCTACCAGCACACAGACCTGGGCAAATGTTGCATGAATAGTATAAACAGTGCCCAGATACTTCTCACCATCTTTCCCCAACAGTGTACATGAAAACAGTCATTAATACCAGGAAATTAACATGAGCTACTAACATCATTCCAGTTCTGCCAGGCTGCCCCGCTGCTGTCTGTGTCTGGCCTGTGAGCCCATCGGGTATCAGCAGGGCATTCAGTTGCTGTGTTGTGTTGTGTATGTTGTCTGTGGTCTGAGATTGCTCCACAGCTGACTCTTCAGAGACCTTCAGACTTGTGAAAAGTACGCACTAGGTTGTTCATTTGTAGAACGTCTTACATTTGGTTTGGGCTGATATCTGATCATGTTGGCCACTTTTGACTGGAACAGCATTGTTTGTGTTGATCCTTCCCAGAGTCTCAAGGCAGATGGTCCATGAGGCCCATGTGTTAGATTGCTGCTATAGTAACTCTGGTCACCTGGTTCAGGTGGTGTCTGCCAAGCCTTTCCGCTGTAAAGTCACCGCCTTCCTCCTTGCTGTGTTAAGTGTCTCATGAGGAGACATTGACATTATGCAAACACCATTTCTCGTCATATTTCCTCCCACAGATGTTTGTTTCCAGTGATGCCTCTTACTTAAAATAATCATTGCTGTGCTTGTCAAGTGGAGAATGTGTTTCTACCGTGCTGACATTCTGTAGTGAGGAAGATCTGTCCTTTCTCATTCACTCATTCATTCACATGCAGTTACCCCTGACGTCCACGGGAGAGGGGTACTTCCAGGACCCGTTGGGCATACTAAAGTTCTTAGACTCCACGTTCCTTATATGAAATGGTTTGGCATTTGAATATAACCTATGTGTCCTATACCTCAGAGCCACTCCAGAGCACTTATAACACCTAACACAAGGTAAATGCTGTGCAAATAGTTGTTAAATATGTTTTTTAGGGAATGAAAGAAATACCAGTTCAGTCAAGTTGAGGTTCTTGAAGTACTTTCCATCTATAATTGGTAGGAGCCACAGGTGGAGGCTGGCGGTGCTTCTCTATCAGTGATGTGACTTATTTTATCTGTACTGCTGTATGTATTGTGACAGTTTTTGTTGTCACTCCAACTGTCTAATTCCTGTCCCAGGCCAGGGACGCAGTGCGGCAGGATCAGGTGGCGGGCCCTTCAGCTCTTGCCTGGAATGGGAAAGAGAGAAGAGGAGCTTGCATTCCCAGTGTCCCCCATAAAGACATGCCTCCAAGACTAGAAGACTCCTTCTAGGTCCCACCCACCTCTTTAAGGTTCCACAGCCTTCCAGTGGTGCCATTCTAGGGAGTGGGCCTTTACCACAGTTAGAAGACACTTACCCAAATGATTGCATTAAATAACTGGTTCCTTTATCCCCTGTATTACAGAAAACCTGAAGTGGACGGGCCAGGCAGGGCTTGTGTGGTGGTCCTCTACCATGGGTTTAGTTTCCCAGGTCCTTCACCTTTCCCTTCTACCATACTTAGCATGTGGTGTGTCTTACGTTTTCAGGGTTGCCATATGGCCATGGCATGGCCACCATGACTCCAGACATCATACCCTTATTCCACACTGGAAAAGGAGGACAGTAGGGGCAAAGGTGCTTGCCAGCTGAGCCTCCTTAAATACTCCCTCCAAAGCCCCCTGAGAAATGTCTGCTTTCACCTCATTGACCACACCAGTGATCTAGAGCATCCTACCTGCAAGTGGGTCTGGGAAATACAGTTTCTTAGGTGGGTGCATTGCTCCCCAAAGTAAACAATGGGAGTCTCTAATAAGAAAAGGGATGGGTGGTTATGAGGGTGGGCGTGTTTGTGTACTCTGTCACAGCTGAGATAATAGAGTTTATGGATGAGACCAGTAGGATTTACTTACCACAGGCCACATCCCTTATTAAGTGCTATGAAATTCGGGAAGGGGAGGCTAATTAATTGAGGAGGTGAACCCGTTTCCATTTTAGAGAAAAAGAGAATGAAACCTAAAGCCACCCAGTGACTCGCCTAGGATCACTCAGTAGTGTGCAGATGTCGCTGTCCCAAATCTACCAGGCTTCCTTCTCCTGCCGCCTCACCTGCCTGCCGGGGCCTGCTGCACAGAGAGGAAGGGAAGTCCTGGGGAAGCTCTCAGAATCCTGCCATCACCTGTCCCAGGTCTCCTCAGGAGAACAATCTCCGATTGCTCAGAGTGGGAATTTTTAAACAGAGAGAGCTTACTTAGGGATTCATTCTGAAAATAACTTAATCTGTTTTATAACTTTAAAAAACAACAACAACAAAAACCACATGTCCAGTGAAAAATGGAAGAGGACATTTTCAGAATCGAGAGCCTTTTTATTGGATACCCCAAATGCAGGGCAAGGCAGGGCACCAGAGGATGGGGCAACAAAGTGCCCCATCTGCTTAGAATGGCCCCTCGGTGATCTCTGAGGATGTGGGGCATCTGGGAGGCTCAGGTGGATGGAGGCAGATGTGTGAGGAGCAGGCTGCTGCTCTGAGTCCTGGGTATATCCTTGCCCAGGGCTAGTGATCTGCAGCAGAACTCTGGGTATCCTGTGGCTGAGGTCACATCCTTACCCAGGGCTAGTGGTCTGTAGCAGAACTCTGGGTGTCCTGTGGCTGAGGTCACATCCTTACCCAAGGGCCCATCAATGAGAAAGGACCGACATGTGTCCCCAGCCCTCACCACACACAGGTATGTGCTGGGAGTGGAGAAAGCCTAGGATCTCAGGGGTTGGCCTGGCAGCAGCTATGACTGTGCGCCCCCTTTGGGCAGAATCTGGGACTGCATGCAGAGGAACTAAGCATCACATGCATCGCCATTCAATTCTAGTTGAGCCCAGTCTGCAGTCCAGTGTGACTGAGGACAGCCATGAATGTGACCAACACAAGACCACAGACTTACTTTAAACCTTAGGAGGGATTTTTTTTTTTTTTTTTGGTTTTTCGAGACAGGGTTTCTCTGTGTAGCTTTGCGCCTTTCCTGGTACTCGCTTTGGAGACCAGGCTGGCCTCGAACTCACAGAGATCCGCCTGCCTCTGCCTCCCGAGTGCTGGGATTAAAGGCGTGTGCCACCACCGCCCGGCTCTTAGGAGGGATTTTTTTTCCATCATTTTTGTGACTTAACTGTGTAGTTCTGAGTATAAATTTTGTAGATGACATCACATTGCGATGTCAAAAGGTTGACCGCTCCTGGACGGTGTGGCCTAAGACAAAGACTGTAAGCCCACTGACTCTCAAGCCCACATATGAAAACTGAGATAACTGATCCCACCTGACAAGGCAGTATGCAAAAGGACTCTAGCATAGCAGCATGGCTGATGTGGTCACATGCCTGTAGTGCCAGCACTCAGAACACTGAGGCAGTAGGATTGCTGTGCGGTCAAGTCCGGTCTGAACTATGGAGGAAGTTTAAGGCCATATGGAGCTTGGACCATATAGCCAGACCCTGTCTCAAAAAACAAAACAAAAACCAACATATAACTCCCTCCCTGCCAAACTAATCCCACTGTGTTAGTTACTGTTTGTGGTGGAGAACAGTGCCATTATAGTGGTGCATTCCGATCCAGAAAAAGTGGGCTGGTGGGGAAGAGGGCTGGACACAGTCATGTATGTTTCAAGATAAATGGGAGCTGTCCTTGACCTCAGGTGATGCTTGGAATAGTTGAAAGGCAAGGAGCTGGACTCCAGTACTGTCTGATCAGGTGCAGAGGCTCCAAGTCCTGCACCTCACTTTGACATTTAGATAGGATGTGCAGAGAAAACACAGCTGAGAGCCAGCAAAATGGCTCAGCTCGTAAAGGAGCTTGCTGCTAAGCCTGGTGACCTGAGTTCAATCCACGGGCCTCACATGGAGGAAAGAGAGATGCAACTTTTTTTTTTTTTTTTTTTGAGCTGAGGATCGAACCCAGGGCCTTGCGCTTGGTAGGCAAGCACTCTACCACTGAGCTAAATCCCCAACCCAAGAGATGCAACTTTTACAAGTTGTCCTTCTGCCTTCATATGCACGTGCAGGCATGCATGCATAAGCACACACATGCACTTACACGTGTGCACACAGACACACACACACACGTAATTTTTTTTTTTTTTTTTTTTTGGTTTTTCGAGACAGGGTTTCTCTGTGTAGCTTTGCGCCTTTTCCTGGAACTCACTTGGTAGCCCAGGCTGGCCTCGAACTCACAGAGATCTGCCTGGCTCTGTCTCCCGAGTGCTGGGATTAAAGGCGTGCGCCACCACCGCCTGGCTTTTTTTTTTTTAATTTATTTATTTATTTTTTTATTTTATTTTTTTTTGTGTGTAATTTTTTTTTTAAAAGAAGAAAAACCAAACTCTAGCTGATCCACTGGAAGTATCACATAGGAGCTTCCTGGACACCTGAAAATTTACTTTTTAAATTTATAAGATTCACTTTTTAAAGTGCTAAGCTTAGCAAGGTATGGTGGTGGAAGCGTTTTATTCCAGCACTTTGGAGTCAGAAGCAGGAGGATCTCTGCATCCAGGCCAGCCTGGTCTACACAGTGAGTTTGCGGCCAGCCTGGTCTACAAGTCAGACCCTGTCTCAATAACAACAGCAACAATAACAATAATAATACTTTCTAAACCCAAAGCTCTGGAGGGAGCTGTCTCTAAGAGTGTCACGCTGTCTCTGCCTCCTTGGGATGTTTTTCTGGCATCTGCTCTTCCATCACCACACCTACCCACCCTGGGGTGCCATCTTGGTTTTGTGTCTGTTATTATTTTGCTTTTCTAGTTTTCCCTCACCTTCAGACGTTTATGTTGGATTTTCCCTGCCCTTCCTTGAAGAGCTCTCACCTCACAGCTTCTTTTTTGGTTTGGTTTGGTTTTGGGTTTTGAGACAGGGGTCTCACTATGTAGCCCTGGCTGTCCTGGATCTCGCTCTGTAGACCAGGCTGGCCTCGAACTCACAGAGATATGCCTGCCTCTGCCTCCCGAGTGCTGAGATTAAAGGCGTGTGCCACTGTGCCCCAGGTCTCACTGCTTCTAATCTTCTCTGGGGTTGAGACCAGACACGAAAGCTTTAGCCCGTCTCAGGAACAAAGGGAACTGTTACAACATACAGGACGGGTGTTTCGCTGTCTCTTTCAAAACTGCTATTTCATTGTCCCAACAACCCTGTGAGACAAATTTCCATCTCTATTTATAAATCAGTAGCCTTTTTATAAATTTATATTTATAAACTTTATAAATTTCTGAGGCTCAGAGAGTTTGGACAACTTGTCTAAAAGCACACAGCTAGAAGTGGCAGCCAAAGCAGAGGCAGGCTCCTGGTTCTGATCCAGTACTTGTTCTGAGTCTTTGCTCTAAAACAAAAACTTGGGGGAAGGGAAAGGTCCTATCACATGAGTGAAGGATTTCATCATGACTCCACAGTTCCTGTCTGTGTTTGGCCCTCAGTGGAGAGCACCTCCCCTCATATGACTAGGGCACTCAAGCCAGGTCATGTGATTGATTACCTTTGCCCATGAGCAAGCATTTCTCTGCATGACATCATACTGCCATTGATGATTGCCCAGGTGTTTCATGGCCTCCCGGGGCCACCCGGAAGTTGCATCATTTCTGCTGCTTGGCTTTTAAGTTGTTTGCCTTTGGTTAATAGAAAAGCTGGAATGGGGTCTGGGAAAGTTGTCAAGGCAACCAGACAGCAAATACACTTGCTGTGGCCCTTGGGTGAATCATTTCATAGGCCTACGGAAGGCCAGGGTTGGGCTGATCAGCAGAGAAGAGACCCGAGGCTGGCACAGTGACTTCCCCAAGCACCTGAACTGGCCTCCTCATGCCTCCTAAGGAGGAACAGGCAAGGAACCCATTCTCTAAGCCACAGGACAAAGCTTGGGGCCAGGTGGGCTTGTGAAAGAACAATCCCTCCATGGCTCTGGAGGGTCTCAAACCTCTGTGTGCAAGAATTACCTAGAGGGCTCGAGAGGACACAGCCTGTGACCCCCACGGCCCGTGAATTTACCATTTGGTAGGTCTGAGGTGGGGTCAGAGAAGTCCCGTGCCTAGTAGCTTCTCTGGTAATGTAAGCTGTGAGCTCGGCTTCTCTAGTCCTGTGTCCCCATTCCTGCGCACTTGTGATGGGTGGGACAAGGGGAGGGGTTGCCTCTGGTGCTGGCTGTGACTTTTTTGGCTCTAGAACTCTCTTTTTCAATCTGTTCATTGAATGTGAACTTGGACAAGAGCCAACCCTCCCTCTGAACTTTCCCATCACATGAAAAGAAATGAATGTTTCCAACAAGCTGCTCAGTGCTTGAACATCATTCTCTGCCTAAGACCCTCTAGCAACTCTCTTGCTTGTGGGCTTGAGTCCAGTTCTTTGCATGGTCTGGAGGGCTACAGGAGCCTCCCCTGGCCCATCTCCCTAGTCACACTGGGCCTTCAGCCATGCTCACCTGTGGTGTTTCTCAACACCCCTTGTTCTCTCTGGCACATGACCTCCCCATCATTCAACACATACAATAATAATAATAATAATAATAATAATAATAATAATAAATAATAATAATAAAACAACTAAGTGTGCTGGAGCTGGGGAGATGGCTCAGTGCGAGCCTGAGAACCAGAGTTTGGGTCTCCAGCACCCATATAAATGTAGTCCCAGCACTCAGGAAATGGAAATGGGGGATCCCTAGATCAAGCTGGCAAGCTAGAGTGGCTGTATGAGTGAGCTCTGAGGGCCAGTGAGAGCCCTTACCTCAGTACATAAGGTGGAACCCATCGAGGAAGACAGCCAACATGAACCTCCTCTGGCCCCACACAGGCACACACCACGCTACATATGCATAGATATGCAAAGGAAATGCGTAGGATCATTAAATACGAAATGGGATAAACTCATTGATTGCAACACAATGTGATGTCTGGTGGATTTGTGGCACTGAATTCATGGAGAAGAAGTTAGAACCATCCTGCAGTCTGAGAGGATTCCAGTCTGAGGAGAAGAGGGACATAAAGGCCACAGTGTGCCTGCTGAGTAACAGGAGGAGGATTGTCACTAGCCAGAAGTCTTGGGATAAATGCAGAGGGATTGAAAGGTGGGGAGAGAATGTCTAGAAGGTGGCCACAGTGGTCACAGCAGAGGGCCAGGATGGCAGCTGTGAGAAAGGATGGGGGAAGCCCACACAAGTTACCACCTGCTGTCCCTCCTACACTGGCGGTGGTCTGGATGTAAAGAATGGCTTTGAATCTGGAATAATGCTGGTATTTTAGTGGAGGGGGTATTTGGTGAGTGTGTGAGGTGAGGAGTTTGGATATGCACCTGTTTAATTAGCTGCTGTAGAACTTTTCACAGTTTGTTGTGTATTGGAACACTACATTGTATAATAAATGTGCACAATTGTTATTTACCAATTAATAGTGATAAAAGATGCCCAAGCCATTGCCTTCCCCAGAACATATCAGAAAGCATGGTGAGATGTTTAGTTTTCTATTTATGTGTAGGAATGTTTTCTTGCATGCATGTATGTGCACCATGGTCATGCCTGGTACCAATAGAATTTAGAAGGTGTTGGATCCCCTGGAACTGGAGTTAGGGATGGTTGTGAACCTCCGTGTGGTTATTGGCAACTGAACCAGGGTCCTCTGTAAGAGCAGCAAGTCCTCTTAACTACTAAGCTGTCTCTCTAGCCCCAAGATGGTTAGTTTCAAATGTCAACTTGATCCATCGTAGAACCACCTAGAAAGAGTCTTAGTGAGGGGTGGTCTGGATCAGGCTGGCCTGCTGTGATGTCTTCATTGTTATGTGAGGCAGGAAGATCTGCCCTGAGTATGGGAGGCACCATTTTGTAGGCTGGACCCTGCACTGTGTGTGAGAGGAACTATACAAGAGTGATCTGGAGAGGTGGTTCAGCAGGTTAGAGTACTGTCTGCTTTTCCAGAGGACCTGGGAACCGGGTTTGAACGGTACAGAGACAGACACACAGGAAACGCACTCACGCTACCACAGTAGTAGTGAATTAGAAAGTGAGCAGCAGGGAAATGTTGCTTCACTCTGCTCTGTGCTGTGTATGTGAACTCTAGCCTCGACTTCCCCAGAAAGATGGACGGTCACCTGGAATTGTAATCCAGATAAACATTTCTTCCCTAAACTGTTTTTGGTCAGGACGTCTTGTCGCAGCCACAGAGACGCAGTCAGAACAAGAGTGAGCTTGAAGACTTAGGACCCAAAAGCACCAGTCAGAGGCCACGGCCAGGGCAGCCCTCGCTGTCACCCTGTAATCCCATCGCCCCACATGTACCCCACTCAGTTCAGGCTTGTTGGGGAATGGAGAGTTCTGATTCACAACACAGAACCCTGCCCCCCCCCCAGAAGGTGCATAAGCTCTGTCCTGGCCTCCCTGGCCCCCTGACAGGACTTTTCCATGAATGCCCCGCCCCGGGCAGGTCAAGAGCTTCCTGAGCGTGGACCCCAGCAGTCCTGCCCTTCCCTTCCTTCCCACTCTCCGTAGAGTCCAGGACGGGCTCCACACAGGCTGCAGCTGCACACATGGGATACTCAGGGTCCCCTGGACGGGATTCTTAAGGTCCTATTTCTTATAAGAAATCCCATTCCTTCCTGGTAGAGCGCGGGTAAGCTCTGGCCTGCAGACTGTGACTGCCCGTCCTTCTGAGTTTACACAAGCTCTGGTTGTTTACCTAGCCTGCTCCAAGCAGGTGAGATGCCTGGGGTTCTGGGTAATGGGACAGGGACAGATCACTGCGATCGAGACCTGCTGAAGCCCACCCGTCCAGAGGTTTCATGTTGCCCAATGTTTTCTAGTTGCTATGGTGACTAAAGCACAGAGCAGGATTTGTTATTGTTTCTGGAAGAAAAGGGAAGGGCCGAGTTTGAGGACTGACGTCCATCTGTCAGTGGGCAGCTGAGTCACTCTGCCACGGTCTGGCGCCTCCATGGAGTCACTTCCCCATGATCTAAGGATCACTCTGGCTTCCCTTCCTCAGCAAGAGCAAGTTGTCTGTCCATGCTGTCAGCAACCCACATACCAGGGTACCTGTGGGGTACTGGGCAGTGCCCTCTGCACTGTGGGTGGCTAGCATGGTGGGAAGGACATCAGCCACAGGGGCGCCATTCTGCTTTGGGGAGTACACTGGTGGCAGGCGCAGACTCTGTCCTTGCAGCACAAGGCAGTCACATATTCCCAGGTGGTTTCTCGTTTCACGCCACTCATCTGACCCTGGCCACACCATTCAGCCTCAACAGAAGGAATATAGCATTGACTCTTCATTTTCTGACATGTGTCCTGCCCCAGAAGACCAGGAGCCACCTCCAACTACCACGGACACATGAATGTGGCATTAAGTTTCTAACACAGCATGTTTTCCTTTAGGGTGACGGGACATAGTCAGACCACAGCAGCCTCTGTCCATCACTACAGGAGCCTGAATGAAGAGGCCTCACTGCACAGATGTGGAAGAACAAGAGATGCCACAGGTCGACAAGGGGGTGGCTGCAAGAGGAGGCCATGAGGAAGAGCACCCTGGGTTGGTGCCGGGGCCAGCCATGGTGCACATCTACTTCCCAGCTCCACTAACTGGCTCTCAGGCTGTGCTGGCCACTGGCTTTCTCTACCAGAGAGGTTCTGATGGGCAAACACAGACACCCCTTTAGTCCATGCTTACCACGCATGGTCAGGTCAACTCTGTAGTATGGACTCCCGGTTACTGTGAGAATGCACATCTAACCAAGCTGGGTTTCTGAGCCTGCAAAGTAGAAAGATAGCCTGGGGGATAAGCAGTTACACAAGGAACCCACCCTGTGGTACCTTCTTGGGAAGTTCAGGTGGGACACCAAGGGGAGCCACATCCTACAATCACTTCACAGAGGGACCCAGGCCATTTCCCATGCTGACTTCCACCATGTGCTATTACCCATCACCACCCCCCAGAGCTGGTCCCAAAGAGCCTTCTTCACTGTGGGTGAAGGTTCAGTGGGTGAGATGTGTGTATCTGTAAACACTATAAAGAATAAAACCCTAGGTATCAAAAGGCCTTGAAGGGTGGGCACATATTGGATCATTAGTCTCTGGGACGTGTGTGTGTGTGTGTGTGTGTGTGTGTGTGTGTGTGTGTGTGTGTGTAGAGGGTAAGTGTGTGTGTGGTATGTGGTGTGTGAGTGAGTGTGTGTGGTGTGTGTGTATGTGTGTTGTATATTTATGTATACACACACATACATGATATGTGGATACATACCAGATTTTATTTTTATTTTATGTGTATGTGTACCATATATGTGCAGTACCCAAGGAGGCCAGAAGAGGGTGGTTGTGAGCTGCCATTGAGGTTTTGAGGCTCAAACCTGGGTCCTCTGGAAGTACAGCCACTACTCTTAACCACTGAGCTGTCTCTCCAGCCTCCAAGCGTCACACTGTAATCAGAGCATTTAGTATGAATGTCACATGTGAGTGGGGTTTAATATCCCCTAAGGTGGAAGGTGGGTGGGCAGCCTTCTAGATCCCACAGTCAGAGTGCTGTGGACTAAGTTTTGACAATCAGCTGTCAACCTATGACAGCCTAAGCCCCTAATGAGTAAGTAAGTCCTGTCCCCGCTTCCTTCCTGAGTCCCACCAGGCTGCCCATGAATAAACACAAAGGCCCAATGTGCCAGAGCCAAGGCCTGGGGGGAAAGCATCAACCACACAACTGGTACCCAGGATGCCATGGAAGAGACACAGTGCTCCCCAGCCAGAGCCTTGGTTAGTGACACTTAAATACTTGGTAATTGACGCCTTTAACTCCTGCACTGGAGAGGCAGAGGCAGGAGGATCTCTGTGAGTTTGAGACTAGCTTGGTCTAGAGTGAGTTCCAGGACAGCCAGGGCCGTGTAGAGAGACCCTGTCTCAAACGAAACAGAACACCTGTACCTCGGGCATTCGGATGATATTGCTGGGAGAACCCCAGAGCTTCTGACGCCCCAGGCTAGCATCCGGATGGCACCATGTACTCTAGACACGGTCCTTTGACAAAGCTGAAGTCAACTTCACCAGTTGTCCTGGTCTGCCAGGATGTGGGCTGAGGGTCAGAGCACAGTGACAGAGGGGCCTGTGTGGGTGGGAGGAACAAAGAGGTCTGTGGTCACAGCACCCACACACAGTTGCCGCACTCCTCAGGGACAAAGGGCAGAGTTCTAATTTGGGCTCCCAGTAGGAGCAGGAGAAACCCTGCTCTTGTTATCTGCACACTTGTGGTAGGCTTGCTCACCCTGGCATTGGGGCTGTTGTTCTGGGTTCCCATGAGACTGTCTAACCTCATGTCCACAGCCCACACGACTGACCATTGAGCACATCCCAGCTTGGTCACATGCCCGCTCCCTAAGTCCATGTGACTGGGATCCTGACATCATGTGCTAGATCGCCACCATGTGCCTCGTGAGAGAACCTTAGGCTGTCTCCCTCACAGCTGGGATGGGAAGTCCAAGGTGCTCCCTGAGGGCCAGGCCCATCCACAGTGGGGATAGAAAGTCCAAGGTGCTCCCTGAGGGCCAGGCTCATCCACAGTGGGAATAGAAAGTCCAAGGTGCTCCCTGAGGGCCAGGCCCATCTACAGTGGGAATAGAAAGTCCAAGGTGCTCCCTGAGGGCCAGGCCCATCCACAGTGGGGATAGAAAGTCCATGGTGCTCCCTGAGAGCCAGGCCCATCCACAGTGGGAATACAAAATCCAAGGTGCTCCCTGAGGGCCAGGCCCAGTTCTCACAACAGACTCTCCCTGAAAGGAAACTAATTTTCTCTAATGAGTAAAAGGGTAAAGGTACAATAACCAGCATTTATGAGCAGAGAAATCTCGGTTTAGTCTTCCTGTTTCCTTGGGAGGCAGCCCCACACCTGCCTGGGGCTTCTCCAGGTTCCTCACCTCTGCAAGGTGTTTGTTTGGGAGTTGCTAAGGCAGACTGCCTGTTGCCCTCTGAACTTCCTCCTTCAGACTTCTGTCACCGGAAGGGATCTGGAAGGAGCCGAGAGGATCTTGCTGAAGGTGGCTTCTGGTCCTTGCCCTCTCCTCCACCCATCCAGGGAGCTTTGGGTAGGAACCTCACTAACATCCCAGGCTCAGGGGCTTGGCTCAGCAGCTCACCTTATCAAAGTAAGAAAAAGAAAACCAAGTGGTGTTGGCTGCTGCGCCCTGATGCACTGACTGGTCAAAGGGGAGTCAGCCTCAGCTCTGTAGAGCTGCACTCACTGTGGATGCTTTCAGCTCTGCCTGGAGCCTTAGCTCCCTTCCTCCCACCTCCGTACCAGCCACGACCTGGGCTGTGCTGACTCTCCGTCTCCTCCAGAACTGGAGAGGAGAGTCGCCCTGGAGAATGGATGGTTTATTGGAGAGGGGGACATCAGTCTTTCATGGCAGTAGCCTGGACACCAGCCCATTGCTCAGCCCCTCCCACTTCTTCTTGATGAACTTGAGTGCTCCTGCTTGTCTTGGACACCTTGAGCAGCTCCGAGGCATGATGTAGGACATGAAGCCACACACCTCCTGATCATGTCCCACACAAACTTATGTTTGGTGAGGCACCTGCTGTGTTAGCTTACTGAAGTTCTTTATCCCCTTGTGGTGGTTGTTGAGGCCACAGCCACAGGGTAACACAAGGCCATTGCTCTGCTCTCTGATGGTGGCTGTGACAGGAAGCTTGTACATTTTAAAAATAGATTTTTTTTTCAGGTGGGTCTGGATCCTTATCCTCTGGCCCAGAACTTTATTCCAAAGGTCTATTTTTAACAATGCCAAGGGGTGGAGCAAAAGGCCTTCAGGAGATGCTGCTAGCCACCACATCCATGAGAAACAAGATGTAAGGTGCTGGTAAGCCACAAGCCACATGGCAACATATAGATGAACAGAAATGGGCTGAGTTTAAGTGTAGGAGCTAGTCAGTGGTAGGCCTGAGCTAATGGCCGAGCAGTTTTAAATAATATTAGCCTGTGTGTGTTTATTTGGGTCTGAGCGGCTGTTCGCCCCGGGTGGGACTGGAGAAAACTCCAGCTACAGAAGTGTGGACTATGGTAAGGTAGGTTCAGGTGTTTGCAGTTTTAGTTGCTACACCAGATGATACAGGAGAGCAAACTAGAATCCGAACTGTCCTCACTCCTGGGGTTCTTGATGACAGGCTGAGCTGTTGTACTTTCTGCGGCCATTAGAGTTTGTGTGTTTCCCCAATTTGAATAAAGCATTGCTGCCCCTGATGTAGCTTCAGTGGCTTTTTCAAAAAGCTTCTCCAAGTGTCTGGAGTCCTCATCACTGAGTGTGCCCAGTGCAGTGAATGCCCATTACCCACCCCAGAGACCGAGGGAAGCAGGACTGAAGCATTTCAAGTCTTACATGGAGAACGACTAAAGGTGAAGCATGGTTTTAGACAGCTTAAAATAGATTGTATTGTTTATTTTATATGTGTGCATGTTTTGCCAGCATGTATGTATGTTTACTGTGTGTGTGCTGTACTGTGTGTGTTCAGAAGGGAGCATCAGATCTCCCTGGAACTGGAATAACTGATGGTGTGAGCCACCATGTGGGTACTGGGAAGTAAACCCAGATCCTCTGCAAGAGCAACACATGCTCTTAACTGCTCAACCATCTCTCCAGCCCCAACTTCAGTTCTTTTGGCACTAAAACCTTTAGTCCAAGAAAATCTCACCTAAGCTCCAATGAAAACCAGAGAAAATCAGCAATCTCAAGCAGAGATAGAGAAGAAAAAATGGGGGGCTGAGGAGGTGGCTCAGTTGGTCAAGTGGGTGAGGACCTGGCTTCGATCCCCAGAACTCATATAAAAAAGCTGGGTGTGGCAGCAGGAGTCTGTAACCCCAGCACTGGGGGGAACAGGTGGGTTCTGGAGATTCGTGGGCAGTCAGCCTAATGGATTCGCATTTCCAGGCCAGTGAGAGACCCTGTCTCCATAAAACAAGGTCAATGACTCCACTGGCCTCCACATACATGTGTGCACATATATGTGTGTGCCTGTGCATGCATGCACACGCACGCACGCACACACACACACACACACACACACACACACACACACACACACGAACACAAAAGAAGGGGAAAAATGGGTTTCTTTATGTACAGATTAAAGCCAAATGTGAGAGGTTTAGTGCACCTCTCTACACCAGCTGCCTGTTCTACAGTTTAGTTTTTTCAGCACTTGGGATTGAACACAGGACCTTGCACACTAGACAAGCACTCTACTGCAGAGCTGCATCCTCGGGCCCCTTTACTTTTTTAAACTTTTACTTTTATGTGCATGAGTGTTTTGTCTGTACGTAAGTATGTTCAGTGCCTGAGGAGCCCAGAAGATAGGGTTGGATTCCCCAGAGCTGGAGTTACAGGCTACTGTGAGTCACCCAGCATGTGTCCTAGGAACTGAACTCAGGTCCTCCACAAGACCAGCAAGTGCTCTGAACCTTTGAGCCATCTCTACAACCCCATCCCGGTCCCAGCTCCAGCCCCACCCCAACCCCATCCTTTTTACTGCACATTTGAGACTAGGTTTCACCAAATTGCCCAGGTAATTTTGTACTTGGCAATTCTTCTGTCTCAGGATCTGGAGTAGCTGAGATTACAGGTCTGTACCACCAAGATTAGCTTAATTTGGTCATGTGTGATACTACTTAGAATTAGGGAGACCCCCCGCCCACGGGTTAAGGGTTAAACACAGATCCCTTCACCCCATCTTCACTGAAGTCTTCATTTTCCTCATCCTGTGGAGACTTCCTGTGGTTGTTTTTTCCTTCCCTTTCCTGCTCCAGCCCTCTCTTTTTGGATGGCAGCATCCAGACAGTTCACCCTGGTCCTATTGGTGGATCTGGGTGCCCCAGGGACCAATGCCGGGCAGATGACTAGGCAAGGCCACACCTACTCTCGGCTCCTGATATGGGAGCTCTCTGGTGTGGTCCAGCAGGAGAGCCTCAGGAAAGGCCATCTGCTGATTTTTGTCTGCGTCTGTTTGTGTTCCTCCCTGTGTGGGGTGTCCCCAAGGGCACCTTCTTACAGGAAGCAGGTGGTCCTCTTGGGCCCATGTGTGTCCCAGGCTTAACCCAGGGCCTTCTTATGTTTCAAGGGTTGGCTCTGGCCCCAGCTTCCTTCAGCATGGGGCCAAGAGCCCAGTAGTCAGTATTATCACAGCAGCAATGGCCTATGTGCCCTAACCAAATGGAGTGGCTGTGCGTGTCCAGATGCCTGGCCTCCAACCAGTGTTGTTATTAATTAAGATGCACAGAAAGACATTGTTTTGGATTGAGTTTGTACATTACACCCAGCAAACCAGACCAAAATGGAGCCACTTATGGGAAGAGCCACACAACTGAACAGAAACCAAGAAGCAGTCAAACCCCCCACCCCACCCCCACCCCACAGACCAGGTTGTCCCAACAACAGGGGAGGCACAGCAGCTCACCAGAAAGAGTCCCTCTGAGGCGGGTTGCGAGTATCGCATTCTGCTTTCCCTGGACTGACAAGCAGTTGCTCAGCTGCCGCTCTTCCTTGCTCCTGTAACACCGTGAGTGGTGTTACAAAGCCCTGATGTTAGATGGAGTGACCTCTATTTGAGCAGGATACTGCCAGGCTGATGACTTGTTAATGCAAGTCAATTAAGTCTGTCAAGTACATTTGTTGACAGTTTGTTTTTTAACCAGTGCCCTGGTTAGTGAAGTGACCCAGGTGAGAAAGTTGGGGACTTTGATGACATCATCAGATGATGTCATTACAAAACTACTGATCATGTGTTTCCTAAACCTGTGTTGCTTTCTGAAAAATGTAGATTTATGCCTCTGTTCTTCTTCATCAGTGGTTCCCAACCTTCCTAATGCTGTGACCCTTTAATACAGTTCCTCATGTGGTGACCCCCAACCATAAAATTATTTTGTTGCTACTTCATAACTGTAATTTTGCTACTGTTATGAATTGTAATGAAAATATCTGATATGCAGGGTATCTGATATGCAACCCCTGTGAAAGGTCATTTGACCCACAGATTGAGAACCTTTGTTCTAGGGTCATAGATGGCAGTTTCCAGATGTGTACTATGTCCAAACAAAAAGGACAAAATGAAAACTATTAGTGTCACCAGTTTCTAACTTACCACAAAGGCCAGAAACTTTCCAGGCAGCTTGATCACCCAGGTCCCGGAAGGAGGAAATATCAGAGGAGAGCCCTGCACCAGCCCAAAGTAATCATACTTGTGTTGAGTTAGACCACTGAGGTGCTGGGGTTGTTTGTTACTGCAGCATAACCCATCCAACCCTGACTAATAGCCCTGCATGAGCCCAGATCTCCAGAATTTCCACGTGGCCTGAGCTGAGGTGTTTTCCTAACTGACATTCCCTTCTGTGATTTACACAGAATGCTGGGTTTGGGAACCCTTCTGCCTTTCAGGCGGATCTGAAGACCAGCTCTGAACCGCCTCACAAGGGAGGCTGTAGTGAGCTGAATGGTTCCCTTCAGAAAGACCTGGAATTACTGGGGGGATGGGATCTCTGTAAATGCAACTAAGTTAAGGCCCCTAAAGCAGAACATCAACCTGGATTAGCTATGTTGGCCTTAGTGGCCCAGTGACAAGTGTATTTCTAAGTGTGAAGTGGAGAGGTGAAGGGTTTAACTTAAAGGTAGAGCAGTTGCCTAGTCAGCCTGAAGCCCTAGGTTTAGTCCCCAGCCTCATAAACAAAAGTGGCTCAGAAGGCCATATGAACGCAGAGGGTCTGGAGGAATGTAGCACAGGCAGAGCATGCATCAGCCTCCAGAGGAGCTCCTGGAAACAGAAGGAAGCCAATGGGCCCCTAAAGATGCTGCTGCAGTCGGTGTAGCCCCTGGAGACCTTGATTTCAGACTTCCGGCTTTCTGTCGTGTTAAGTCACTAACTTCGCTGTTGTGGGACATGACCCTCCAGGAACTCCCACCTTCCAGACAGCAACAGGAGCCCCTGAGCGTGGGGAGCCCCTGAGCGTGGGGAGCCCCTGAGCATGGGGCGCAGGCTTTGGGAGGGAAGTGTGAGTAGCTGTCTGGAAGGAACTAAATTGCAAGGTAGGCGAAGGGCAGGGTAGAGTGTCTAGAGAAACACTGGGGATTCAGATGAGGGAGACATGGCCACTACTCCAGCCCAAAGAGTAGCAGATCTGGGAGGCAGTGGAGCTGTGGTTTGAAGGGATGCGTGGGTCAGGAGCAACCAAAGTGGCATTATTTAATATTGGTAATTGTACAGCTAGAATGGTAAATTGAAAAAAGAGTCAGTCCATAGTTTCACATAGGCCCAAACAGAACAATTCTCATTTGTGTCCGTGACTTGACCACACCCACAAATACACATGGGTATGTGTCCATAGACGGCGTGTGTGTGTGTGTGTGTGTGTGTGTGTGTGTGTGTGTGTGTGTGTGTGTGTGTGGTGTGCACATGCATACCTAAGCAAAGAAGGTAAAATATGAGAAGGTTATGAGTGGATTCATGAGTTTGTTTTTTGAATTTCTATTGAAGTTGCAATATTGTTTAATAAACAGGATAATGAAAATACAGATAGTGGGGTCAATGCGAGAGTGGTGTGGAGTGAGGGAGAAGAGCGATTAAAATGAGGGTTAAGGAAGATAGAGGGACCAGCTCTATGGATAAGGGAGTGAAGAGGGAGGGGTCTAGACAAGCCTCTCACCCCTCGGTGATGTGTTGGGTGTGTCTGGAGTCACTTAAGCACTCCACACTCCACTGCCCTTCAGTGGCCCGATGGCTGGGATCGCTGTCAAATGTTCAACAGTTCCCCAGAAGCATGGGAAAGCAGCCCTGTAGGAAGGCATGGTGCCTGGCTGGGCACCACAGAGCTTCACAATGGGGCCCCCTGGTGGCCAGGGATGGGCATCAAAGCAGGAGGGTAAAGCAGGCCTGAGCCTGGGACGGGACACTGAGGATGTGGGAGTTGGTGCAGGAAGAGCAACTGCAAGAGGTGTGGACGGGTGCTGTGCTCTAGGAGTGTGGACCGTGCAGCAGCCAGTGGAGAGCCTTGGGAGTCAAGCAAAGGTGTGCTCCCAGAAGGTAGTGCCGGTCTGTGCTTGATCAAAGCCTTCACTCCGGGGGACCTGGACTGGAGCAAGCTGGGGTGGTGGTAGGGAAGCCAGGCCTTGCCTGAACTGCCGCAGCAGGGAAGGGGAGAACACACCTACTATGTGCTTTGTTCTTTCATTTATTTACCCATACCTGACACAATGTGGGATGCTGGAACTGTGAGGCTGTGCCCTGGCCTCAGGCTGCCCTTTGTGAACCATGTGGGCAGAGGCTACCGACCTGCCCAAGTGTTGGTACCTGAAATCTTGATGGTCATTCAGAGAGATCTGGAACAACCTGGACAGAATTTGTAATGTTGGGCTTTGTGGCACTCCTGTGAGAGGCCTGAGGACACACTGCTAGCTAAGTTTGCCCTCAGATGACCTTTGCCAGTCACTCACTCAACCACCGTGCCATTTTCCCGGCAGCTACAGGAGGTGCAGCTGTACCCGCCAGGATCCAGGGGTGGGTAAAGCGCTATGAACTGGCTGTGAAGACATTCCTTTGCATTGGGAGTCGATAATCCCAGAAGTGTGTGTCTTGGCAGAAATAGGATGCAGACCATGGAGGGTCTTAAGTTTCACTTACTGGGCACAGTTGAGCCAAGAGACCCTTTGGCTTTGGGAGGGAGTGTTTTGAATTCCACCTTGCTGTCCGTGGTCTGAGGTCCTTGGTGCTATGCAGCAGCTCTGGGGTCTCAACACTCATTCTTCCTTGTGTCCCACTATGTTAGTTCTTCTGCTTGTTGCTATGCAAAGTACCCGAAGAAAGCAGAGTATGCTCAGGAAGCAGGACGTCTTTTGCCCCATGGTTTAAGAAAAGATCAATCCATCATGGTGGGAAGGCACAATGGTGAGAGCAGGAGGCCGCTGGTCACATGGCATTGGCAGTCAGGAGGCAGAGAGAGGAATGCCGACACTCAGCTCACTTTCCTTTTTTGTTGTTGTTAAATCCAGGACCTCAACCCATGGAATGGCGCCCTTCACATTCAGAGTGTCTTCACTCCACTGTTGATTCACTCTGGAAACACCCTCATAGACACATCCAGAGGCATGTCTCCCAGGTGAGTCTCAATGTCTCCCAGGTGAGTCTCAATGTCTCCCAGGTGAGTCTCAGTGTCTCCCAGGTGATTCTCAGTGTCTCCTAGGTGATGATCCTCCGTGTCTCCTAGGTGATTCTCAATGTCTCCCAGGTGATTCTCAATGTCTCCCAGGTGATTCTCAATGTCTCCTAGGTGATGATCCTCAGTGTCTCCTAGGTTATGATTCTCAGTGTCTCCTAGGTGATTCTCACAGTCTCCTAGGTTATTCTAATAGTCTCCTAGGTGATTCTAAGTCTAACAAGGTTGACAATGAAGATTAAGCTTTACAAATCCACCCTTATCATCTTGATAAAACATTTCTTTAAATCAGAGCAGCCACTTACTAGGTGCAGCTCAGGGCCTTAAATTACATCACCAGCCATGGTTGAGGCTTCACTGTGTGAGCACATTTCTTATTGAACTAGCATATTGATTAGTCTCCCAGGTTATTCTCAATGTCTCCTAGGTGATTCTTAATGTCTCTCAGGTGATTCTCAATGCCTAAGGAATGAACACTAAGGAATAGTCAGATGTGGTGTACACCTTTAATCCCAGCACTCAGAAGCAGAGGCAGGCAGATCTCTGAGTTCAAGGCCAGCCTCATCTACAGAGTGAGTTCCAGGACAGCCAGGGCTACACAGAGAAACCCTGTCTTGAAAAACAAAAACCCATTAAGGACTAAATACTATTATATATTATAATAGTATTGTACTATTATCAGTTACTTTTTGTTGCTGTGATGAAGCACCATGACCAAGGCAACTTTTAGAAGGAAGAATTTGTTTAGGCTTATGGTTCCAGAGGGCTAGAGTCCATCATGGGAGGGAAGCATGGCAGCAGGGTCAGGAAGTGGAGCAATCACATCTTCAACAGTAAATACAGAGCACACAAACACACACACACACACACACACACACACACACACACACACACACACACGCACACAGTTACAATAAGGAATAGACTGGGTAGTTCATTTATCATAGTTCTTCCCTAGGAATCAAGTCCCCCAGGACAGAATGTGTGTCCTTCCCATTGGTCCTTACGTGGAACCAGGTACCCACAGACTCTCAGGGATAGTGTGGCAAATCTGGGTCTCTGAACAAAGGGTGTTCTCTTACTTAGCTGAAACTCTTTTAGCCTCTAAACCACCTTCAGGGACCAGGAAGCAGGTTGAATGAAGGCAGCGGGCAGGTGCCAACATGACTGCATAGACCTAGAGATGGCTAGGTTCACAGTACTCCTTAGCCGCAGATCTATAACTTACACTTTGCTTGGAGAACCATGACAGAATTTATATGAGCAGTCCACACAGCCAGTGTTGAGCAGAGGAGCCAGGAAGAGCCAGCTTAGGAAGTGGGGCTTCAGGCTAAGACCTGACCACCGCCTTGGGGACCTGCAGTCGCTCTATCCCAGGCCTCAGGTAGAATCAAGACCAGAGTCAGGCAGTGTCCAGCAGTATGATGGACCAGAGCCAGGCAGGTGACACCCTGAATGCAGAGGAAACATCTTTGTAAGCTGAAACATGTCTGGTAAGTGTCTGTGGTGACTCAGGTCTGTAATAAATGTGCTCCATAAAGGAGGTCAGCTAGAGATACAGTGCGGCTTTGAGAATAGCCCAGTTACCTAGTGAGGCCTGCCTCAAAAAGCTAAAAAGCTAGAGGCTGGAGAGCTGGCTCTGTGGTCAAGAAAACATATTGCTCTCGAAGAGGACTGCAGTTTGATTCCCAGCACCCGTTAGGTGGCTCACAGCCAACTCTGGCTTGTGCAGTCACCTGCACATGAGCACATACCCACACACAACACACATATTTAAAGACACAATAAATCAGCCAGGTGTAGTGACAAATGCTTTTAATCCAAGCACTTGGGAAGCAGAGGCAGGCGGATCTCTGCTTGAGGTCAGCCTGGTCTACAGAGTGATAGTCTTTAATCATCATCATCATCATCATCATCATCATCATCATCATCATCCTTTTTTTAAAGCCCAACACTAAAGAAATTAATAACTAAAAGTGTCTGGTGGTGGCACCCAGATCAGTCCTTCCTATTTATAGTTTTCTTAATTGACCAGAATTTTTACATAAAAAGGCTTTCTGTTTATAATTAGACCAAATGATCACCACAGGGAACTGGAGTTTGTGCTGTTCACCCAGCAGCTGTTGCTGCCAAGGTGGCCTTTGGTCCAGAGCGCCTTTCCTGATGCTAATTTCACAAGGTTGTGTCCAGCCCTCTCAGCTCAGGCCCCTTTCTGACAACCACAGCTGCCCTCCCTGTCCTTCGAGGGTTTTCCAGAAATTCTTTGCCGAAGCTCTTTGGCAGGAGAGCCCGGCATCACATGGCCAGTGACTGGTGCCTTCTGACTCATGGAGTGGAAAGAAACCACACACAGAAACACACAAGGCCTCTGTTGCCAGCCGGGGTGACCACACGGAGCGGGAGGTGATTCATCCGAGCCTGCCTGCCACGGGCACTCGTATACACGCCTGGAGCTGAGCCACACTTAAGTGACACATGGGGTATCTCCATCCCAGGGCAGACCCAGCCCCTCCTAGGAGACACAAGGGGGCCTCTGCCTCTGCATCAGGGGCTGACAGGTGACTGGGGAGGTTGTAGGGCAGTGTTAGGACAGAGGTAATCAGGGTGGGAGAATTTGGAGAAGAGGCTGAGTGTGGCCACGGTCTCTGTTCTCCGTTCTCCATGCCACACCTGGGGTCTCCCACATAGAGGAGACCACACTCCATCACCATCTCAGAAGGGGCATGATAAGCTGCTTACCAAGGCCAAGTGCGGAGGGGACAGAACACCCAGGACAAGCACAACCCTACTTCATGCCCCTAGCAGGCAGTGACAGCGCCAACAAACCCATTTTCTAGATGAGAAAATCTTGCCCAGAAATATAAAGTTGTCCCAGACGATGCAGCCACTGGTGAGACTTTTAACCATTGTCTAGTTCAGCTCTTCTGTAAGCTGCTGTATACAACACTCCACACAAGCGCTGTGCTGCCCTTCACATGCTGGATCTGACTTCCTCCTCAGAGCAGCAGGGAGGACATTAATGTTCCTACAGCAATGACACAAGAAGGAACACCAGACTCAGAGTGAGGGGGCCAGTGTTTGGGTTGTCAGCCTAGCGTTTGACACCTGAGCCGTCTCTCAGCCCAGGAAGAGAGTCTCACTGAAGGATTATCTAGCGCTGGTTGGCCTTTGGGACATTGTCTTGATTATCTTACTTGAGGTGAAAGACCCACCTATGGTGGGAAGACTAGACAGGGCGTCCTGGACTGTGCCAGAGTAGAGGTGAGCTGAGCAGTACTGTGGATGAATTCATTCTCTGTGACTAGCTGCTTCACTTTCCTGCCGTGGCCACCCCACAGTGATGGTCTGTAACCTGGAGTTGTGAACTAGAACAAGCCCATCCCCTGAGTAGCTTTTTGTCAGGGTATCTAATCACAGCAATGGAGATGAAGCAGGGACCAGAGGTGGAATATTCGCCCGTAGTCAGACAGAGAGTCCATGGTGATGTGGGTCTCACAGAGAGTCATGGTGATGTGGGTCTCACAGAGAGTCCATGGTGATGTGGGTCTCACAGAGAGTCATGGTGATGTGGGTCTCACAGAGAGTCCACGGTGATGTGGGTCTCACAGAGAGTCCATGGTGATGTGGGTCTCACAGATAGTCATGGTGATGTGGGTCTCACAGAGAGTCCATGGTGATGTGGGTCTCACAGAGAGTCCATGGTGATGTGGGTCTCACAGATAGTCATGGTGATGTGGGTCTCACAGAGAGTCCACGGTGATGTGGGTCTCACCCAGGTTGATCTGATTGCTAAGTCCTGTCCATATTGTTTCCATAGCATCTGTGTTCATGCTGCTTCGGGGAACTGTGGTCCTCTTTTCTAAGTTGGAGCCCCGTGGTTTGGGTTGTTTAGTACTTTACTAGGTGCCTATGGTTGGTTTCCAAAACCTGACATGTGCTGAGCTGTAGGAGAGAGGTCTCATGAGGGTCAGGGGGATTCAGGATGGTCAGCCAAGCCCGATGCACAAGAGGGTAAGTGGGCGGTATGGGGTGGGCGTGGGGGGCAGAAGTGGCCCAGACATTCCCAGGAGGTCATGGAGGTGGTGCAAACTGGCTTCAGATAGCTGTGGCTCCCTCTTCCTCCTTCCTCCCCCTCCTTCCTTCCCTCCTCCCTCTTCTCTCCTTCCCTCCTCCCACCCCTGTCCCTTCTGCAACAAGGTCTCATGTGGTCTGGCCTATAACTTATTAGGGCCATAAGAGATCATCTTGAACTCTTGATCCTCCTGCCTCTACCTCCCAAGGTCTGGGATGGCAGGTGTGTGTCACACCCAGGGCCTCAGGCATGTTAGGTCTTAGAAACAGAGAATAAATAATCTTGGTGTCACTCAAAGGAACACAGAAACAAAGTAAATGTATCTCGATAGCGTAATTCTTTTTTAAAACTTATTTTTATGTGTATGGATGTTTTGCTTGCATGTATGTGTGTGCACCACATTCATACTTGGTGCCTGTGGAGTCCACAAGAGGATGTTGAATCCCCTGGAACTGGTGTTACAGACAGTTGTGAACCACCTGTGGGTATGGGGAATTGAACCTAAGTCCTCTGTAAGAGCAACAGATGCTCTAAACCACTGAGCCATCTCTGAAGCCCCAAGGATTTTTGTTAGAAGAGTATGCCAGAACCCTACCAGGACAGCAAGCTTACTGAGGCCAACATGACTCTTGACTTTTATCCCTAACATGATTGACTGTCTCGTCCCATTGGTGGGAACTCAACTCCACAAGCTAACGTGATTGGATAATTGGTGAAAGGGGGAAGGAGAAGGTTCAATAAATGACCGCTTGGTTGGCTAACTACCTTTGATTTAACAAGCACTCTATTAACTGCCACACACACACACACACACACACACACACACACACACACACACACGCACGCACGGATCTTCAAACAGGTTCTTAATTACCTAAAGAAAAAGAATTCTGTCCAAAGGAGATAGCAAGGCAGCTTGGCCTCTGTCTTCAGATCATTTCATGTGGCCCAGCCCCTGTGCCCTGCTCACTTCTCCACACCCATTCTGCAACCTCCTGCCTCCCAGTAAATGCCCTCCCAACTCCACTAACAGCTTTAGGATCCGTCGGTCCCAGCTCAACATGCCATCCAGAAAGAGAATTCTGTGTTATTGTACAGACATGGCTGCCAGGAGAAGGACATAGCCCACTTCCTTGCTTTCGCTGGGTTAGATGTCTTCCTACTGGCCCTGGCGCAAGGGAGGTGGGGAGAGGACCAGCGAGATCATGTGGAGCTGTCAGAGGAACAGCAGAAGAAGAAGCTGCCTGTCCCAAGCTCCCCTGTGGGCTCTGAAAACCTGTTCTTTTACACTCCTTGAAGGCCACCCACATGTCATGTACAGCTTCTCACCTGCCACCTGCCTCTTTCCTATTTCTTAGGGGACATTTTCTAACCTAGCACTCATGAGTTCTGAGGTATAGAAGGCACTCACTCTGGGCCTCCTGCTCAGCAGATCATCCTGGGTTAAGTAGCCCATGCTGGCTTTGCTCCCCCTGGAGGAAACCTGGATCACACCCTTGCCCTGGATTAAGCCTGTGAGCTTGGCAGAAGTGTGGAGAGTGAATGAAAAACCCAGTGTTGTGCCCAACAGAAAAGTCCAGCTTTTCCTGGAGCCATCCCAGGTATCCAGGGCCACCCATTTCATTCCTGACAGTCCCTAGATGCCCACCCAGGGCAGAGTGGAAGTTAGCTGCTGCGTGAACTCTGCCCACAGCTGACCTGATGGCTCTCCAGCTTCCCTCAGACTCTGCTCAAAGGACCAGCACCTGCCAGAGCACCAGAGGCAGGACAGAGAGCAGAACCAGGGCAGCACTGGGTGTCCACAGCACGCCGACAGCTTTAGAGTATAACCCACCGGAGGCCAGGGTGGTGCCTCCATGTACATAGGAGAGGAAACCAAGCCCTTCCTCTAGGGGCCAGGGCCAGGCAGTGGGAACCAGGTCACAGGCTGTGCCTGGTGTGTATGGGGCACCTGGATCCCCATGCTCCTCAGTCAGGCCATTGTCAGGGTCTCCAGTCTCTCAGCCCTCCCATATGGCCCCCTGGAGAGCTGACAACCCTGAGCAACCCTTGGGCACAGGCTTCTCCATCACCCAGTCAGTCAGTGGGCAGAGGACTCAGGCAACAGACCCTTAAAGGCGAGTGTGGCTCCTTCCCCAGGTGCAAGACACACACCCACACACACCACACACGGCATACTACACACACCACATACCACACACACTACACACACACACCACACACACATACACATGCTACACTCTGCACACACCACACACACACTACACTCTGCACACACACACATACACACACTACACTCTGCACACACACATACACACACTACACTCTGCACACACACAATACACCACACTACACACACGGCACACCACACCATTCCTCCCACACACACACACATACACACACACTACACACTGCACACACACATACACACCACACACACACACCACACACTATACACTGCACACAATGGACAGTGGACATTGGGAGGTTTTGACTGCTGAAACTACAGGTTCTCTATAGGCCACGGTCTCTCCCTCTTGGAGGTCACAGAGGTAGCCTGTCGCCCACAGGCCTGAGTCACCTGAGGGACCTCTGCTCACTGTAGTTTCCAATGCCATAGTTCTGGCTGGCACCCCTGCCTGCCTTGGGGAGGCTTGTCTAGGCCCGGCAGTCCTTCAAACCCTGCTTGCGGTAGCCTCCCTGACAAGCCTGGAGCTCACTGATTGCTAGACGAGCTGGAAAGTGGGACCCCAGACTCTGTTGTCTTCCCCTCCACCAGGCACTGGGGTTACATATGTCTGTATGCTGGTTGTAGGGAAACTGAGGCTCCCACTCAGGCCCCTGTGTCTGCACAGTGAGCTTTCCATCCACCAAGTGTTTCCTTTCTTAACTGTAACTTTACTGATAAACAAGAGCTTGTAAAAATAAACACTCTGGGGGCCTGTGGTGGGCAGTACACCAAGTGAGAAGCCACTCACTTCGTGCCTGGGGATGGGGAAATACCTTACAGTCCCTTTAAGGACGTGCCCCCAATGACCTGAAGACTCTCAGAAGTTCCACAATTCTCCAGTAGTTCCCAAGGCTGTGAGCTAAGCTTCCAACACATGCGTTAGAGTCCTAAAATCTAAACTGCAGCAACCACCTCTCAAAAGCTGGCTCCACCTACCGCCAGCTGGGCTCTCCTGGCCGCACCAGAGAGTCCTGGGGACCTCCCTGGGTGTCAGGCCCTCTGCCCTCACAGGAAGCTCCAGAGGACGCTTGCTGGGGTGAAAGGGATGTCTCGGTGCTTGTTGTCCTATGTTTACCTAGGTGTGGCACAGGCCACTGTGACCTAGGCTGAGAACCAACCCACCACTCACAAATCAACTCCTATGAGAAACCAGATTCAACCATGACCCGATGCAGCCGGGTTGCCAATGTCAGAGGTGACTGGGGAGCTGAGGCAGTAGCCTAGCCCAGAGCCCACGGTGGTGCTGCGCTGCCTGGCTCGAGGCTTTGGTGGCACCAGCTCTCCCGAACCTCCAGCAGCCCCTCACTCACACTCCTCTGTGCCGTCCACACACCGCCCGTCACTGTAGGACTGGTACGCCCCAGGCAGACAGACCGCTTGTGTGCAGTCATCTTTGGTACTCACAGATGCCACAGGTGTAAGTGCACTCACTTGTCAAAAGTTACCCGTAATCCCCTGCCAATCAACACTTGACCCTCTCCCCTGGGGGCCACTCAAGAATCGGAGAAGCTCAATACGTTGTGGACTGGCATGGATCAATGTGTGGTTCGCTTCCTCCGTTTAGTTCTTTTAAAACATTCATTTGGGGGCTGGAGAGATGGCTCAGTGGTTAAGAGCGCTGGCTATTCTTCCAAAGGTCCTGAGTTCAATTCCCAGAAACCACACGGTGGCTCACAACCATTTGTAATGAGATCTGGCACCCTCTTCTGGCAGGCAGAACACTGTATACATAATAAATAAATAAATCTTTAAAAAAAATTCATTCAATCCACTATATATGTGTGTGTTGGTGCACGCTGTAGTGCAAGTGTGTGGAGGTCGGAGGACAACATTCAGGAGAGCTCCACATCTTCCACCTTGTTTTGAGGCAGTCTCTCTGTACCGCCAGGTGACTTTCCTGTCTCTGCTTGCGTCTTGCCACAGGAGTGCTGGCACTACAGATGCATGCCGCCGCACCTGGCGCTTCAGGGGGGCTCTGGGGACTGGACTCGAGTCACCAGCCTTTACTCACTATAATACCAGAAACATGGGTCTCTTGCAATCTACTGAACATCCTGGTTTGGGGCTTTTGTGCCTCGTGTTGATTTTGCTGCTTAAAATGTCTACCAGGTATCACGTTCCTCACACAGGAAGCAGGTGGGATGTGTCGTGTGGAAAATTCCCAAGTGTGAGATGAGCTCCTCACAGGCATTTCTCCTCACTGGTGGCCATTAAGTTCACTGTGATGGGTAAAGAAAACATGGAATATTCTTGAGCCTTGAGGAGGAGGAGGAATGCCTGTCGGTTGCAAAGAACCCGGAGGACTTTATTCTGGTGAACATGACCAGTGAGAGAGATGGGCACTGTATGAGGCCACATATGTGAGGGATCTGGAGTAGTTAACCCTTAGAAACAGAGAGCACAATGGTGGGTGCCAGGGGTAGGGATGGAAAGTAGGAAAAATATTTTTGTTACAAAAAGAAGGCACATGCTGGAGATTTGCTGCACAGCGTAATGCCTCCCATGAACAATACGGCATGTGCTGGGTACAGATGTGGAGGTGGAGGCAGGAGGGTCAGGAGCTCAAGGTCACCCTTGGCTACATGTTGAGTTCAAGGCCAGCCTGGGCTACATGAGACCTTGTATCAAAAACCAAAACAATATGGTATCGTGATGTTCCTTATGCTGACGGTTTCCCCACTGTGCTTCACACAGAGACCCACAGAAGGGCCACAAACATATTTGAGGGAGCGACAAGTGGATTGTGGGAATGGTACCATAGGTGTGGTGGTTAGTTCTGTCAACCTGATAGGGCACAGATCTCTAGGAATTTCTGTGGGATAACAGAGGTGCAAGGACACTCTAAATGTGGCTGTCAATAAGTCCCCAAACACAGGAACCCAGGTCCTAGCTCTGCTGAACATAAGCTTCTCTAAGAAAATGGAGACAGTGTCAGCTTCACGGGGTCCCCAGGACCAAAGTCATCCAGGTATGTCAAGCTGGGCTGGAGTCACCAGTGAGTCAACCAGCTATTATTATAATTGTTATCTCACGGCTTCGTCGCTGCTGACGTCTGCTGCACATCAGCCTCCTGACCCGGGATCTGGTGTTCTTTCCAACACGTCACTCCGACACAGCACACTCTCTTGCCTCTGCGGCCAGATTGCAACCAGTAAAGCCACCACCCTTGGGACCCTTTCATCAAAGCCTGTGGAGTAGAGACCAGCACCTGGGAGCCAAGAGCAGATTCAGTCCTGGGAACAGAGGTGTAGAACAAGGATCCGGCAGTGCGGCGTCCAGGTCCTTAGCGGAGCCACCCGGCCACTCCTGTTAGCATTTCATTTTGGAAATACTGAGAACCAAAAATAGAAGTTCCTGAGCAAAGCTTAATCCTCCTGGCTTTCAAGACAGCAGCTGGGGCGGCTGCAGCCCGGCCACCAGAGGGCATTGTCGCCTGTGCAGGTGCTGGACCGTGAGCTATAGTGGGCCAGAGTGGGCCCCCAGTTTCCTAGGAAAACCCAGCACAGTAAGCAACCTGCCACCCCAGCTTCCCGGTTCTGTGCTGTGGCCCCTGCAGACCAGCAATTCCTGGTTCTAGGAAAACCACTTTGCAACTCAGCCCACTGCTCTCCCTCCTGGGGCACTGATTCTTGTATTCTCTTTCTCCTCCTTCTCCTTCTCCTCCTCCTCCTCCTCCTCCTCCTCCTCCTCCTCCTCCTCCTCCTCCTTTTTTTCCCCCGAGACAGGGTTTCTCTGTGTAGTTTTGGTGCCTGTCCTGGATCTCGCTCTGTAGACCAGGCTAGCCTCGAACTCACAGAGATCTGCCTGGCTCTGCCTCCCAAGTGCTGAGATTAAGGGAATACACTACCACCGCCCAGCCTGGTTCTTGTATTTTCTTGTCCTAGATTCTTCCGACATCCACCCCAGGACCTAGCCCAGACCTGACTGCCTAGTAAATATGAAACACACATCTAGGTGTTCAACAGATGAATGTGCAAAAAGCATAGTTAACTAATTGTGAGCAGCATCAAAGAACGTCTCATTAGCTTCAGTGAACACAGACAGCAGCTTTCATGGGCCTATCAGGGAGCTGTTTTCATGGGCCAGTCAGAGAGCGGGTTTCATTCATGAACGGAGAAGGCTGAGGAAAGAAACAGGCTGCTGGTCCTGGTCAGGTCGTTTTTAAACTTCCTTTTCCTCTAGGGAACTTCTGCTCAATGAGATTTCTCTGATGTCTCTCTCCTGCTTCTATGAAGGGCAGATCTTAGGCTTTGGTCTGGTGATGCGGTGTTAGCCTGCAGGGCTCCATTTCAGGTTGTCCTGTTGGGAACCCAGCACAGGAGCTCAGTGCAAGTCAATGGCCTCCATTATAACACTTAGTTGTTTTTGTGTATGTGTGTATGGTACATGTTTGTGTGTGAAGTCATGTGTGCCACAGGTCAGAGGATAACCTCAGGCTTTGTTTCTCAACCTTGTTTTTGAGGCAGGGTCTCTCTTGTTTGCCGCTGTTCAGCGCACCCCAGGCCAGCTGGCCCATGAGCTTCCAGGACCATTTGGAAGCAGGAGAGCTAGAATTACAGACGTGTGCCATGTCCAGCTTTTACAGGGGTTCCAGGGGTCTGGGATCCAGCTTAGATCATCAGCCTTGCCAGCAGGTGCTATCATCTCCTGAGCCAACTCCCCAGCTCCCTATTTGATTTAATGAAAAGAAGCTGCCCCAGTTCTAATGGAGTGTAGAGAAAGCAGAGCACGTTGGATCAGAGAAGGTTGTGGCTGAGAGTTAAGGAGAAGACCATGGATAAGTAGAAGGAGAGGAAGAGACAGGCTCGGGCAGGAAGCCATTGCCTGAGCTTTGGGGGACCCTTAGGAGGAGGTTCCCTAATGCTGGGACCAAACCCTCCATTTCAGGGCCCCAAGTGTCGGTACCAGGAACACGGGGAAGATGAAGCTACTTCCCACCTGGCTTCTACCTGGACCTCACTGGCCCCAAGGCTGGATCTGTCTTCTTATGTCTTTGAGGGGCTTCTAGTTGCCACCATCAGCTGTGAGGTCCCCCGGTGGGCCTGGCTCCCACAGACTTCCTTTGAAGACAGACTCCATGGGACGCAGTACCCCAAGTCTGTATCACAGTGTTGGTCCAAGGAATCTCCCTTGGAGGACACCATCCACTTGCCTTTCACTACAGAATTTTTTGGCAATCTAGAGCACTGTAAATATTTTTGTTGACTAAAGGATTAAACTATGGAAGGAAGTGGGGGTGGGGATGTCTCAAGATGCCTTCCCTGTCCAGGATCCAGAGTCTCTGCCACCAGCTCGCCCCTGCCTCCCCCCCCCCCATTCCCCAGCTGGGTTCTCACTCACTATCATTGCCCTGAGCCAGGACAGCAGAGGAAGACTCCACCTTCATATACAAGGCAGCAAATACAGAGATCCAGCACATGGTCCTTGCCCAGCTCAAGCACGGGCCATCTACCCAGCTGCAGACTCAGACAAGAATATCAGGGTGAGTAATGCTGAGCCAGAGCGAAATTGGAGATTACAGGGGTGTTTATGGCTATATCACCCTGAATTTGCCAGATCTCATCCGAGGAGTAAGAGATAACTAGAGCGAAGGCATGCAGCAAGCGTCTCCTTCCAGGAGGTGGCGTGTGAGACAATAGCCACAGAGAGCCAGCGAGCCAGGCCATTCCAAAGGAGCCACAGAACCATGTGTTCCACTTGCACACACCCAGGGTCACCTCCAGGCTCTGCCTGTGAACCAGCTTGGATCTCAGCTGCTGGTCTCCTTCCCGCAGGTGGTACTAGAGCCCTGCTTCCTGGCCCTGGTTGCTTTACCCTCTAGCCTTTCTCTTCTAGTAACTGCTGCAGTTCACAACCTGCCCCCCCCCTCACTCCCCAGGATCTCCAACACCTTTGGTGACACCCCCACACCCTCTAAACATCCCAGACAGGAGTAAGGCAAGAACCAGGCTGTGTGCCCTACCAGAGGGCAGGGAGGGCTTCGAGCCAGGGAACTGAGGACTTGAGCCAAGCCTAAAGCATCAGGAAGCTTCGGCTGCAAGATGGAGTCCCTGGCTGACAACTGCTAACATCCTTCTGGCCACTCAGGTAGGTCTCTGGACACGAGGGCAGCTAGCAGTGGCCCTCGGTGATCCCACAGGGAGGGGACAGGGTGACAGCCCCAGGACTGACGGATGGTCTGGCTCCAGGGAGTCTCCTACTGCCCGTTTCCCTCTGGGCTCCAGAGCAGGTGATCTGAGGCCAGAAGAGGCCACCCAGCTGGCTCCCTGGGCAGCCAGGATCCCCAGCAAGGGCAGTGTTTGTTTTCCTCCCAGAATGCCCAGGCTAGTCACCACTTGCTGCTGTGGTTGCCTGGGGAACTCTGGCTATTTTCATGCGGGCTCTGGATGATGAGCTGTGGAAACACTCTGGCAAGGTTGGTCTGGGAAGTGATACCCAAGTAGGCTCTGGCAGAGAGGAGAGCTTGGCAGCAAGAGAGGAGGCTCAGCATTCACACACACAGCCCTGAGTGTGGTGGAGAGGGTGGCTGGGGAAGGCTGTGCCCAAAGAGAGGGGTACCAATTCATTCACAGTTCATTTCTTCCTACATATTCACTTTCTGTTCATAGGATCAAACATTCAAGGCTCTGGTCTTTGTGCTAGGTGGCATGGAGTTGGCAAACCCAGTGAGTCTGTCCAGCCCCATGGGAAGCTGGAAACGTAAACTATGACTTCAGTTCAGCAGGATCTGTGCCACCACAGGGGTTTTGCAGCCAGTGTGGACAGCATGTGCATGGGTCCAGAAGAGACTGAGTACAGCGCCTCCAGAGTGCATGCCCAGTCCTGGGCAACGTGGGACCAGGCCAAGAACCAAGTCACCAGGGAGGTTTGGGATGAGGTGAGCTAGGACCACTGAAACAGTTGTGATGAGGTCCTGGGGACCAAAAATGGAGCCCAGGGCATTCCCTGGAGAGAGGTGTGCTGTCAGGTAATAGTATACCCTTCTGAGGTATTGATGTAGTTGAAGACTAGAGTTACAATTTTCCTTAGTTATGATAAGAGATAAGTTAGATATGAAACCTTAGACTCACAAATATAAGATAGATATGATATCTTCTTTAATTTTGCCAAATACGAATAGACTAGATATTATAAATAGACTAGATAGTGTAACTGTAATTCTTGCTTGATAATTGTTTTGTTGTATGTAATTTTACTATGTAAAAGTTAAAACCTTCCTTTTTGAAAAAAAGAAAAGGGGAAGTGCTATGGGATGTTCTGTATGTTAAATGTGCTGCTCTGATTGGTTAATAAATAAAACACTGATTGGCCAGTAGCCAGGCAGGAAGTATAGGCGGGACAAGGAGAGAGGAGAATGCTGGGAAGTGGAAGGCTGAGCCAGAGAGACGCTGTCAGCCGCTGCCATGAGAAGATGTTAAGATACAGGTAAGTCACAAGCCATGTGGCAACTTATAGATTAATAGAAATGGGTTAATTTAAGATATAAGAGCAGTTAGCAAGAAGCCTGCTACGGCCATACAGTTTGTAAGCAATATAAGTCCCTGTGTGTTTACTTGGTTGGGTCTGAGCAGCTGTGGGACTGGCGGGTGAGAGAGATTTGTCCTGACTCTGGGCCAGGTAGGAAAACTCTAGCTATAGAGGTGCATTTCCCCGATGCCCCTGGGATGCAGGGAGGCTCCACAGGGCATCTGAGAGCCCTGAAGCTGCGGGAGGCCCTCCACCAGGAGAGCCAGGCTAGGCCTCCGGCTCAGGCTGGCACTCACTGCCCATCTGCCCTCCCTCCAAAGCCCAGTCTGTTGCCCCACCACTGAGCATGCCCCTGAATGCCCTCCGCCTGCCTGTGGCCATACCCCTGCTGGGAGATGCCTACTGGTCTGAAAGGTGAGGGTGGCATGCCACAGAGGGGGACGAATGTGGAGAAAATGCAGCACTCACAGGTGTCGGGGCCAGCTGGGTACAACACGCACCTGCCTCCCCCAGTCCTGAGCCAGCCTTGTGCCGTGGCCATTTTTGCCCTCATTATACACATTGAGAGACCGAAGCTCCAAGAAGCTAACGAGCCTCACCAGAGCTGCAGTGATGAAATCAGGAGTCAAACGCAGGTGTGACTCTGAAACCCACCTCTAAAGACCATGCCCATCTGCTACATGCCAAGTGCTGAAGCGCCCAAGACAGCAAGGTACTGTCTCACGAGACCCTAAGGCGGTAACGTGGGAAGGAACCACAGAGGGCTGGACTTGTCCCAAACAACCTATGCCCCTATGACCTTGGGAGGGACTTTGTGGTTCCCATGAAGAGGAGGAATGATGCCGGCTGCCTGTCTTCAGATCATGAAAGAAAAAGTCATCCTCAGAAAGGAACGGGGCTCCCAGCCAGCCGCTGGCATCGCCAAACAGAAAGGTGGGTGAAGCCAGGAGGGAGGCTTTGGGCCCGCAGGGGTCTGTGCCCAGTGAGGGGGGCCTTGGGCCCGCAGGGGTCTGTGCCCAGTGAGGGGGGCTTTGGGCCCGCAGGGGTCTGTGCCCAGTGAGGGGGGCTTTGGGCCCGCAGGGTTCTGTGCCCAGTGAGGTGGGCTTTGGGCCCGCAGGGGTCTGTGCCCAGTGAGGGGGGCCTTGGGCCCGCAGGGGTCTGTGCCCAGTGAGGGGGGACTTGGGCCCGCAGGGGTCTGTGCCCAGTGAGGGGGGCTTTGGGCCCGCAGGGGTCTGTGCCCAGTGAGGGGGGCTTTGGGCCCGCAGGGGCCTGTGCCCAGTGAGGGGGGCTTTGGGCCCGCAGGGGCCTGTGCCCAGTGAGGGGGGCCTTGGGCCCGCAGGGGTCTGTGCCCAGTGAGGGAGGCTTTGGGCCCGCAGGGGTCTGTGCCCAGTGAGGGAGGCTTTGGGTCCACTGGGGGGCTTTGGGCCCGCAGGGGTCTGTGCCCAGTGAGGGAGGCTTTGGGCCCGCAGGGGTCTGTGCCCAGTGAGGGGGGCTTTGGGCCCGCAGGGGCCTGTGCCCAGTGAGGGGGGCTTTGGGCCCGCAGGGGTCTGTGCCCAGTGAGGGGGGCTTTGGGCCCGCAGGGGTCTGTGCCCGTGAGGCAGGTTCACCAGCCCATCTGTGCCCTCTGAACTGCCCTTCCTGCGGCCCATGCCGCTGCCCGGACTGGTGTGCTCTATCCTGCCGGGTCTGGTTTGGAATCTCGAAGTGAGAGACTAATACTGGAGGGAGGCCCCTCGGCAGCTGAGGTGGTAGCTGTGAAGGAAGGTAGGGAGCTTGAGGCCGGCAGGGGAAACGGCCCTGGCGGTTCAGGATTGGGGGAGGTGCGGGGGGGGGGGGGCAGCATTGTCGGAAAATCCCAACCAGGTTTGGATGCTCTGGCCTTCTGCGGAGATCAGAGCCTAAAGAAAGGCATTCTCGCCGCTGCCAAGTCAAGGTGTGTGGGAGGTCAGTGTTTTCCAGGGCTGTACACTGCTGGGATTGGTCTGTATGTCATCTGTTTGGGGTTGCCATCACTACCAGAGTGTCCCCCACCTAGACAGCAATGTCCGTGGGTTGGTAAAGGGTGTGGAGATAAATCACTCTGGAGTCTGTTTAGGTAGTGACAGGACAATACCCCCAGAAGAGGGATTTCCTCCTGGGACCTGAACGATAGTGTGAGGTGTGGGTGTCAGTGTTGTGGTATTGTGTTCCCCAAAATATTGTGTACCCTAATAAACTTATCTGGGGTCAGAGAACAGAAAAGCCACTAGATACTTAGGATAGGCAGTGGTAGCACAAGCCTTTAATCCTAGCATTCCAGAGGCAGAAATCCATGTGTTCAAGGATACAGTCAAGCATGGTGACTCATGCCTTTAATCCCAGAAAGTGAGCCTTTAATCCCAGGGAGTGATGGTAGAAAGCAGAAAGATATATAAGGCATGAGGACCAGAAACTAGAAGCTTTTAGCTAGTTAAGCTTCAGGCTTTCGAGCAGCAGTTCAGCTGAGAGCCATTGGGATGAGGACTCAGAGGCTTCCAGTCTAAGGAAACAAGACCAGCTGAGAAGTTGGCCAGGTGAGGTTAGCTGTGGCTTGTTCTGTCTCTCTGATCTTCCAGTGTTCACCCCAATAACTGGCCACAGTTTTGATTTTATTAATAAGAACTTTTAAGATTCCTGCTACATGTCAGCGTTCTCTGAATGACCCCTGGCCAGGCTCTGCCATGCTGGACTCCAGGCTCCAGTCTGGCTGTGGCCAGTTCCCACGATCACTCATTTCCCATCATCCCTCCAGCGGCCACGGCTTCCATGGCCCTTACCTCCCGGCCTCTTCACAGGCAGACAAGGACAGCAGGACCAAGCTAGGCACCTCAAGCTTAACGCCTGTAAGCTGTGTGAACGAAGGGCAGAGACAGAAGTCTGTTGTAGCAATGGGGTATTTATTCTTATCCTTACTACACAGTAACGTGGTTGTGGTAGGGAACTCGCGAGCGCAGAAGTGAGTGGAGAAGCGGTGAAGGTCCCTCACAGCCCCACTGCCCCGGTAGTGATGGACCTGTAATTGCAGCTAGGGTGTAATTGCAGCTAGGGGTACCACCCTAGCTGCTGTGCAGGCAGGGACACCCAGACAGGCAGAGCCCGGACCAAAGACATTCCGAAGCAGTCTCCCAGTTCAACATCAGCTTTATTCAAATGCAAGGGACCTGGAGGCTTCCTCAGCTTCTTCCATGGGACATTTAACCCCTGTCCGCCCACCTCACCCTAGAACCAGCCCTTTGCAGCTAGACATCAGAACTCGTCCTTTATGTCAAAATGGGGCTGGTCTTCAGGCTTGAAGTCCAGGTTGGGGCTGCCGTCCTCATTAAGGATCCTGCGGGCCGTGTAGCCGACAATGGGGTATTTGGCTTTGTACACCTTGCTGAAGACGTCATCCAGGGTCTCCAGCTCCTTGGCTGTGAGGCCCGTCTTGGGGAGAAGAAATGGGAGATGGAAGTGAGCAAATTGAATTTGACCGCATTGTGTCTGGCACTGACCTCTCTCTGCCCCTGACTTACCCACCCCAAACCCCCAAATGCAAGAGAAAAACACACTTAAAAAAAAACTTTTTAGGAGAGTGCAGGAACACAGTCCTCACCACCACAGGTTATATAGTTGAGTTTCTTGTGTTTGGGGAAATTGCAGGGATCAGCATATCTGAAGTACAATGGATGAGGCTCACCTTTGTGTTTATGGTGCCCCCACTTGCCAGAAATATATGGAAAAACCATCTTAGGTCAAATAATGGGCAACTGCTGTGGAATCATCCTTTTGTACACTGTGAAGATGTGTTACAGTCATTGTTAATAAAGACCTGACCGGCCAATACCTAGGCCGGAAGAGGTTAGGCAGGAGAGCCAAACTGAGAGAATGCTGGGAAGGAGGGCCGAGTTGCCAGCCAGCCAGAGAATGCAGGAGACAAACATGCCATGCTGAGAAAGGTCCTGCCACATGGTAGAATGTAAATAAGAAATATGGGTTAATTTAAGTTGAAAGAGCTATTTAGTAACAAGCCTGAGCTATCAGCCTAGCATTTATAATTAATAGTAAGTCTTCGTGTGGTTATTTGGGGAGCCTGTGGTCCCAAAGAAAAACTCCACCTACAGACAATGGACTTTTAAAGAAACAGCCCTAGGTATACAGAGTATGTTGCAGAGGGTAAGTGAGGATGTTTACAGAATGTGAGTGCAGTGTGTGTGTGCAGGGGTGAGTGCAGGGTATGTGTGTGTGTGCAGGGGTGAGTGCAGCATATGTGTGCAGGTTGTGAGCAGAGTATGTGCAGGGTATATGAATGCAGGGTATAGGTTCAAAGTGTCTGTACAGAGGTGGAGTGTCAAGTGTGTGTGCAGGGCAAGAATGCAGAGGAGCAACAGCTTCATCAATTTTGCTGGTCAGCTGATAAAGGAATTATTGTCCACAGGACACCCAGTCTTGGATGGGCTGCTCTATAGCCTGTGTCTACCTCTCTATAGTGGTACACATTTCAGTACACTGCTGTGATTTGGATGGAGAGTGTCACTTTATGAAAGGTCCCCATGTCAATTGTTTGGTCTCCAGGGTGGAGTTATTGGGAGGTGATGGAGACTTTAGGGGCAGGGCCTAGAGAGAGGCTCTTACATTGAGAGTATGCCCTCCACAGGAATTGGGAACATTGGCCACTTCCCCTTTCTCTTCTGCTTCCTGGTCATGAGGAGTATGGGTTTTCTCTGTCTCATGCTCTAGCCATGAGATCAGGCAGTGATGGACATCAGCCTCCAGGTTAACCCCTTTCTCTTTAGACATTGTTTACAAGGCTGGAGAGATAGCTCAGTGGTTAAGAGCACCCATTGCTCTTGTAGAGGACCCAAGTATGGTTCCCAACACCCACATCAAAACTGCCTCAGAGTCCAGGGGATCTGATGCCCTCTTCATAAATTGATATAGACACACACATACACAAAAATAAAAATAATTTTTAAGGTTATTTATTTCATATATTTTGTTACAGTAATGGAAGGCTGACTAGATGCTTCCCCTTAATTTCTTTCTGTAATGTTATGGCTTAAGAATTTGACTTATCTCACCAGGCAGTAGTGGCACATGAATCTCTGAGTTTGAGGCCAACCTGGTTCAGGGCTACACAGAGAAACCCTGTCTCAAAAAACAAAAAACAGGGCTGGAGAGATGGCTCAGAGGTTAAGAGCACTGACTGCTCTTCCAGAGGTCCTGAGTTCAACTCCCAGCAACCACATGGTGGCTCACAACCATCTGTAATGAGATCTGGTGCCCTCTTCTGGTCATACATGCTGTATACAAAATAAATAAATAAATCTAAAAAAAAAAAAAAAAAAAAAAAAAAAAAAAAAAAAAAAAAAACAAAAAACAACAACAACAAAAAAGAATTTAAATTATCTCAGTTTATTTATACTGATTTGATGAGTATAATTTAGGTAAATGACAGCCTATTGTAGGGATCGCTATTTAAAAAATTAATTTTAGGCCTGGAGCAATGGTTCAGCGGTTAAGAGCACTGACTGCTCTTCTAGAGGACCTGGGTTCAATTCCCAGCACTCACATGGCAGCTCACAACTGTCTATATCTACAGTTCCAGGGGATCTGACACCCTCACACAGACAAAACACCAATGCACATAAAAAATAAATAAAAAAATTAATTTTGGGATTACATTTATTTTTATGTGTATGCATGCATGGCGTGCATGCAGAGGTCAAAGGACAGCTTGCTGGAGTCGGTTCCTAACCCCCATTTGACCTCTCTCCATTTGGGTCCCAAGGATTGAACTCAGGTCATGAAGATTAACAAAAAGCATCTTTACCTCCTGAGCTACTTCGCCAGCCTCCCCGACCCCCTCCCTTTTTTTGGGGAGGGCGGGTTCAAGACAGGGTTTCACTGTGTAGCACTGGCTGTTCTGGAACTCACTCTGTAGACCAGGCTGGCCTCAAACTCAGAAACCTGTCTGCCTCTGCCTCCTAAGTGCTGGGACTAAAGGCGTGTACCACCAAGCCTTGCTATAACCTGCCCCATTTTTAAAAACGCTCTTTCCAAAAGCTAGGCAATGGTGGCATGTGCCTTTAATCCCAGCACTCGGGAGGCAGAGCCAAGCAGATCTCTGTGAGTTCGAGGCCAGCCTGGTCTGCAGAGCAAGTTCCAGAACAGCCACCAAAACTACACAGAGAAACCTTGTCTCGAAAAAAAACAAAATAAAACAAAAATGCTGTTTCCTTCTGCACAAAGCATGAGCATGGAGGGTGGTTCTGTTTCCCCCCAGTTCATCAACAAGGCTATGGCAGCTCCCGAGAGCGGGACTCAGGATGGGGTATGGATGGGGTGCAAACTACAGGGATGTCAAGCTGCTGGGCAGGCTGGGGATAAGCGGTGCGGTCTCCTATGTTGGATGACATGTCCACACAGAGCTTGGACTTAAGTCTGTAGACAGTGAGGAGCCATGGGAGGCTCCTAAGTAGGGGTGACCTGAAGCATTTATCTAATTATTCTTTATCAATAAAAAATTGGGAGTCAGGTATCAGGGTAAGAACCTGAAAGATCAGAGAAGCAGTGAAGCCACCAATGACCTCCTCTCTCTTCCGTTCCTCCATCCAAAAGGGCTGAGAACTCAGCCCCACCTTACTACTTCCTGTCTCCTGTCTGTCCTCAGTCCTTCAAGACCTCTATGGTTAATTTTGATCAGCTAGCGCCTAGGTCCGCCCTCTGCCCTAAAGCGAACTTTGTTGTCAGAATTCGGTCAAAATATCACAAACAGTGGCATTTCAAGAAAGCAGTTGGCCACTACACCACAGAGGCTAATTAACTGCTTATTAAGAAGTTTTGTGCGCCAAGGATCTGCCCAGTGGCAGGGCATTTGTCTAGCATGTGGAGGGCCTGGGTTTGAATCCACAAAAATAAAACAACTTAGTTTAACCCAGAGACTTAAAACAAACAAACAAAAAAACAAAGTCACCTTGGCTTAGTGGTTTAAATCTTTAATCTCAGCACTTAGGAAGCAGAATTAGTCTTGTAAGTTTGAGGCCAGCCTGGTCTACACAGAGAGTTCCAGCCCAGACAGGGCTACATAGTGAGACCCTGTCTCAAAAAAAAAAAAAGACAGAAAACAGTAACAAAACCCACAGCATGGAAGCAGACAAATGTTCATCAGCTTACAGTGTCATGAGTGAGGTCTGCAGGATCCAGAGACATCTTGGCCACACCTCTGGTGGAGTCCTTCCCGGTCAAGGCATTATAGGGGGCTCCTCGCCCATAAAACTCTGCAATGGGGTGAGGGAGAGTATGGGTGTATATGGAGAGCAGCCAGGAGCTTACATTTGGGGGTTCTCCAGACCCCTCAATCCTCAGAAAGGCTGCTGTTCTGAAGATGAACACAGCAGGGCAGACAGGAGGCCTGAGTCTACATGCTGCTCCGCTAATCCAGAATGGTGCTCCACTAATCCAGAATGCTGCTCCACTAACCCAGAATGCTGCTCCACTAACCCAGAATGCTGCTCCGCTAACCCAGAATGCTGCTCCGCTAACCCAGAACACAAGTGAGACATACCTGCCAACTAAGTGGTGGTTTGCAGAAAACACACAATGTCGTCTCTTTAAAAATTAAAATTGAAATCCTGCCTAATGATGCAGGCCTGTAATCACAGCTAGGAAGGAGGCTGATATAAGAGGCTTGCATGTTCAAGGCTAGCCTGCACCTGCCTCAAAGTAAGTATTTTAAAATGGGAAGGGGGGAATGGGGTGTGACTCAGAGGTAGAGTACTTGCCTACTTTTATTATACTTAAAGTATGACAAAGTATGACTTTATTGTACATAAAGTCCTGGGTTCAATCCTCTCTCTCTGTGTGTGTGTGTGTGTGTGTGTGTGTGTGTGTGTGTGTGTGTGTGTGTGTATCTGTGTATAGGGTGTAAGTGTATGGTATGTTTTATCTCTATGTATGTATGTATGTATATAGATGTATACAGAAACACAGATGTATGTATATATGTATGCATGTAGATGTGTACACAGACAAAAAGAGCCTCTGGTCTCAAATGCCTCAGGAAGCCAAGTCTCCTACTATGTGGACTTACAGGATGTCATGAAAACCCACTTCCTGGGGCTGAAGAGATGGCTCGGTGGTTAGGAGCACTGGCTCTTGTACAGGACCCAGGTTCAATTCCCAGTACCCACATGATGGCTCACAACCAACTATAACTCCAGTACCAGGGATCCAACATCCTCATCTGGCTTCTGTGAGTACTACATGCGCATGGTATACAGACATACATGCAGGCAAAACACCCACACACAGAAAATAAAAATTAGGAAAAGACAGGGGAAACTGTTCCATGGTGGTGTCACCATGTTCTGTCACCTTCTACATCAGCAACTCTTAGCTAAGGGGCAATTTTCTGGCTTCAACTTGAGTGCTCATTGGGTTTGAACTGGATTCCAGAGCACTTCAAATAGGAACATGGTGCTGATAGGAAATACTAAGTAGATAGACCTCTTTTGGTAAAACACTGACAGGAATTAGCTCCATCCGGGTCTTTCAGAGGGAAGGGGAGGGCCTTGCCTGACATAACCCATTGCCTCTTTCCTCCAGGCCCCAGCCTGCTCCAGCCCTGAGTTCCCCAGAATGAAAGAGCCACTTACCCTTTCCAGAGCTGACATCAAACACCACTCCCTTCACTGCCAAGTAGATGGGCTGATCCTCCTAGAAAGCAGGGGAGAGGCGTGAGGAGCAGGGAGAAACGCTGGCTCTCTAAACAGGTAGTGAGGACTGCTCACCACAAGCTGGGTGAGGAATGGTGGTGGGCCGCAAGGCTTGACCCTGGCAGGCTCACCACCTCATAGGCAATGTCATACCCACTCAGCAAAGCTTGAGATGTCAGAAAGCACCATGGAGAGTGTGGCAGTGCCCTCCTGCAAAACAATCAGGAGCTGAAGCAGACGAGAGAGCCAGGCAGGGTGGTGCACTCCGTAATCTCAACATTCAGGAAGCAGAGGCAGGAGGATCAGAGGTCCGAGGTTAGTCTCAGCTACTTATCAAATTTGAGGCTAGCCTAGGCTATGTAAGACGCTATCTCAAAAAACAAAACAAATAAATAAATACAAATCAAAAGAGCACAAAACGCTGGATGAGGTCAGTCAGAGCACTGTCCTGTCACCAACAGACACATGTGGGGTTAAGCATGCCAGTGATCCACTTTTTATTTTGCTTCTATTCTAAAAAAAGGTTTATTTGGGCCTGGAGAGATGGCTCAGTGGATAAGAGAACCTGGGTTCGATTCCCAGCACCTGCATGGCAGCTCACAACCACCTGCATCTCTTATTCCAGGGGATCTGACTCCTGGCCTCGGTAGGCACCAGGCACACAATAGCACATGTGGTGTAGACATCCATGCAGGCAAAACAACTTTAAAAATCACATTTGTGTGTGTGTGTGTGTGTGTGTGTGTATGAGAACATGGACGGGGAGGGTGTGTGTGTGCATACCTGTGCATACACAAGGAGCCCAGAGGTGGGTAATGGATGGCAATGGATCCTCCGTGACACTCCAGCTATTCCTTTGAGGTAGGGTCTCTCCCTGAACCCAGGGTTCCCATTTTCTCGGCTAGGCTGGAAGCCAGCAAGCCCCAGTGACCTTCCTGTTTCCACCCTCCTTGGAGCTGGGGTTATAGGTGTGTGCAGGATCCCCAGCTTATTGAGTGGGTGCTGGGATCTGAGCTCCTGTCTTCAGGGTCGCACAGCAAAGCTCTTAAAAGCTGAGCCATCTTCCAGCCCCACGTTTTGCTTCTTATAGGTAACTCTACTTCCATGTATTGGGAAATTCCTGTCACTTACACAGGTCCGTGGGACCCTGCCGTACAAAGGACTGTGCACCTGACAGGGACCTTATCTCATGAGTGTCATGCATACGCTCTTATAGCTGGGGGGCTGCGGGTACTGGCTGTTTCCGGTCTCAGAACCATGAGTGACAGTGGTTTGAACACCTTCCTATGAACTGCATTCTACTTCCTTGTAATGTCCGTTTGTCCTTCAGAAACACCAAACCATGTGCCCTGCATTCCTATTCCTCTAGATCAGTGGTTCCCAACCTGTGGGTCACAATATGATTGATAACAGCAGCAAAATTACAGTTATGAAGTGGCAACAACAAAGTAATTTTAGGTTGGGGGGGTCACCACAACATGAGGAACAGTATTAAAGGGCCGCAGCATTAGGAAGGTTGAGGACCACTGCTCTAGATTAGATATCTCACTTGATAAGCAGTCAAAGTTGGGGGACAGGTGGTTACAGCTAGAAAAGGTAGCAGACCATCACAGCACTGGCCTGAGAGGTGACTGTCCTTTACATCAGCTCTTTTCTGTCGCTGTGACATGACATGACTGAGACACCTCGGAAGGAAGGGTTCATTCAGGCTTGCGTGAGCCCAGAGGGATTGGATGGGTGACCAGGCCTGCAGATGTGGCTCAGCTGGTAGGATGCTCACCTAGGATGGAGAAAGCCCTGGCTTCCACCCCCTGCATAAACTAAGCAGTGGCTGACACCTGTCTCCCCCTGTTCTGGAGGTGGAGGCAGGAGGCTTAGAAGCTTCAGGTCATCCTCAGCTCTATAATATGTTCCGGGGAAGACTACGTGAGACCCTGTGTCAAGAAAAAATGTGTAACTATAGTACCTGGAGGCTGAGGCAGGAGGATTGCCATGAGTCCCAGGCCAGCCTGGGCTACTGAGCCGGCCTGTCTCAACACCCGCCCCTCTCCCACGTGTGTGTCACAGCTGCAGTTTAACTGCAGCGTTTGTCCAACTTCCCGCCCCGTTGCTTCTTTGCTTTTCTTATTGCCTACGTTCTTCATTTCTTCCCATAAAACATTTATGTCCTTATTAAACTATATGCTGAGGGCGCCGTGCTAAGAGGAGATTGCAGGAAGGGGCAGTAGGTGTGAGTGGCACCTTTTCAGGAGCATTGTGACACAGCCATGCAGAGAGGAACAGCAACCTCTGAACACCAGGTGTGTGAGGAGGAGTCTCTCCTGGAGACCAGTTTGCTCCCTTCACAAGGCACTCGGGTTCAGACTGTCGGGAAACAGTGGCTGAGAGGGTGGACGGTGGGTGGGGGCCTCGGTTGAGTGGATAGAATGACCAGAGACACCCACTGCCTTCTCCGCCTGGGTAGGTGCCATATTTGGGGACCCACAGCTAGATGTGGGTCCATACCGACAGATGTCCGGGAGTGGTCGTCTATGTTCCAAGAGTCCAGTGAAGGTGTCAGCTCAGCGGGCTGGGGCAGTGGACAAGCGCTGAAACGTCTAGCTGTTCTTGCAGAGTGTCCGCTGCTGTTAGCCCTCCTCTAAGACGGTGCTTTGCTTCCATTTTCATTTAACAGTTTTAAGGCAAGTTTTATAAGATCCGATTTTGCTCTATTTCTCAGTTGTTTCTTCTTTCTTCTTGGTTTGATTTGGCTCTACATCCAGTAAAGACCATTTTCTGTGGCCTTTAACTCCAGCCTGGGTAACAACCACCCTCTTGGGTAAACGCCAACACAGACAGTTGTACCGACACCAGACTGGTTTTCCTAATGGAAATGTATATTAAGTGTAATTCCAGTTAGGTGTAAGTATGCATATCCCAGCATTCAAGAGGCAAAGGCAGGTGGATGTCTGTGAGTTTGAGGCCAGCCTGGTCTACATAGTGAGTTCCTGGCCAGCCAGGGTAGGCTGGCTAGTTTTATGTCAACTTGACATAAGCTAAAGACGTTTTGGAAGAGGAAGCGTCATTTGAAAAATATCTACATAAGCCTGGCCTATAGGCTGACTTGTGGTTCATTTTCTTGATGATTGATTGGGAGGGCCCAGCTCACTGTGGGTGATGCCACCCCTGGGCTGGTGGTCCTGGGTGCTATAAGAAAGCAGGCTGAGCATGCTGTGAGGAGCAAGCCCTTAAGCAACATCCCTCCATGGCTTCTGCTTCAGTTCCTGCCCCCAGCCAGGTTCCTGCTCTGCTTGAGTTCCTGTCCTGACCTCCTTCAGTGGATGGAATATGACCTGGAAGTATAAGATGAAATAAACCCTTTCCTCCCAAGCTGCCTTTGGTCATGGTTATTATGTTGCACCACAGTAACAGAAACCCTAAGATACAGGCCAAATAGTAAGACCTTGTCTCAAAAACCAGAGCAATGAAAATGTAATTCCAAAATTGCTCAGAGAGTTTGAAGTTAAACCTGGAAGGAGTCTAGAAGATGCTCACACTTTCTTATGGGTGAGACTGTTAGCTGTGCATATGTGCACGGGTCTGTGTGTGTGCATGCACACAAGTGTGAGCTTTGAGACACTGACTGCTATATAACCTAGGCTGGCCTTGAACTCTGTTCTCCTCAATGTCTCCTGAGAGTTGGGATTCCAGGCTTGCCCCACCACATCCTGCTGAGTAAGGCTGTCTGGATCCAAGGAGGTTAAATGATACAGTGTGACTGGGGGAAGGCAGGACCACATGTGGATCTTTGGAACACAAGGTTCTTCCTGCCCTCTCTTGCTGCCCACCAGAGGGCATCCTTAACCCAGAGACATATATACATGACAGGAGGGTACGAGAGGTTTCGATATCCTTCACCTGGGACATGCACCTTACCATCTGGCCTTTCTGCCTGTCTCTGGCCAAGCAGAGGTCAGTGGCAAGTGTCTCAATAGCTCCAATGCAGGGGCCATGGAAGCGCTGGGCAGAGAGGAAGTTAAGTGAGTGTGGGTACAGCTGGCAGGCAGGCTTAGCCATTGGCCAGAGCACCTGTACCTCACCATCCTCTGGGCCCAGGCCAGGGCTGAGTCAGACCAGCTTCTCTGCACCCCTTTTTGGAAAAGAGGGAATCTGCTGTGGGTGGGGTTATTTTTTTTTTTTTTTCAGAGAAAACACTGCCCTCCTGTGGTCTGAGGCCATGTTCTTCTAACTGCAGGCAGCACCCATGACCTGTCTGTGGGTCATAGAACAGGGATTTATCAACAGACTAATAGGGGTAGGAGAAAAACAAAAGAATGTAGACAGAAACAGAAGTGTCTGGGCCTGAGGTTTCCTTCAGTGCTCTCAATTAACTTTCACACAAGCTAATGAGGCTAGCGGCAGCTGACACTGGTTAAGGGTTGCCATGCTGAGTCTCATTCCAGAGTCACAAAATGCCTGTGTAGAGCAGGAACTCACTGTAACCACGTGATGAGTTTTACACATCCACCCAGAAGTGCTACCAACCAAAGTTTATCAATACTCAGCCAGGTGTGGCAGAGAAGTCATCTACAGTCAGGTGACTTTACATAAAGAAAGTCATCACAGATAATCTGGGTTGGCGGGACCTTCGCCAACTCACTGAAAGGCCATGAGGTTCCCTGAGGAAAAAGGAACTCCACCTAGGCAGGCATGGTGATGCCTGCCTTAAGATCTCTCTGAGTTCCTCGGCCACCATGGTCTACACAGTGAGTCCAGGACAGCCAGAACTACATAGTGAGACCCCCGTCTTAACAACCCCTTCCAGGAAGGAAGGAAGGAGGGAGGGAAAATCCGTCTGCTGGAGAATTCCAGCCTCCTTCCTGGTCCAGCCTGCCTAGTTAGCCAGCCCTACCATCTGCAAACTGGTGTAGTAATATCTCCCCCTCTCTCTGATGCCAGCACCATACAGTTGAAAATATGGCAGCTGTGAGGCTTAGTGACTTGGCCCAAATCACATGGCACAGCAGGAATGCAAGCCCACGTACCATTCAAAGGTTTATGCTTTAGAGTGACCAAATAATTGATCACACAAACCACGATGCTGCTGGGGGGGTGGGGTGGCTATTGGTAATTCCCCTTGGACCCAAAGCGGAGACCAGGGCCATTCCCAGCATATCGCAGCCCTGCTAACTCTCCCAGGCACTCCTCGGCCCCCAACAACTCCTCCCCTGGCTCCTCCCACTTCAAGTCTCAACCCACAGTATGATTAATATAAAAACCAGGGTCTTTCCTCAGTCTTTGTCCTGCAGTCTCTAGGTGTGCCTTTCCTCAAGAGCCTGTCGTCTGCCCACTAGAAATCCCAGCTGCTTCTGCAGCTGCTCTGGAGGTTCCCGTGTGTAGTGCTCCACATAAACCACACTGCACACACATCACAGGCAGTGCCACACCCCCATCAGTTAGGGAGGAACGGACCGCCTTGCTAGACAGCAGGCCTGCTCTGCTAAGGGTTCTCTGCACACATCTGCACCAAGAACTCCCTCCTCCAGGCCCTTAAAACCATTCAAACGCCCCCACCCACCTCCCCTCCCCTCCCTCCCATCATGTTCCTATCCCTGTGTCCTCATGGACCCATGGGTCTAAACCAGTGCCAGTGGTTCTTAATCTTCCTAATGCTGTGACCCTTTAATACAGTTCCTCATGTTGTGGTGACTCCTCAACCATAAAATTATTTTTGTTGCTACTTCATAACTGTAATTTTGTTATGAATCGTAATGTAAATATCTGTGTTTTCAGACGGTCTTAGGGATCTCTGTGAAGGGGTCATTTGATCCAAAGGGGTCGTGACCCACAGGTTGGGAACCTATGGCCTAAACTGTCACTCATAAGGTGCTTCGGAGTAGCCCTTGCATATTTGGTCAGTGTAAGGCCGGCTAATGGAGGAGAGGCTAGGGAGCACAGGCCAGAGAGATTCAGCAAATCCACACGGATCCTTCCCTCCTGTACAATGAGTGCTTAGGTTCCCCCTCAGTAAAGGCCGGGGACTCATTCCTGGAAAGCACTGCAATGCCTTGAACTGATTCTCCCAAACTAGACCCAACTTCCTCCCCACATAAAGCAGCTGCCCATGTAGGAGAGCGTTGTTTCCCGCTCTGCATTCATGCCCACCGGCCTAGACACTAAGTAGGGTCTGATGGGTGGGCTTCAGAAGGCCTGGGACACCGAGGCAGGAAAAGGAAGGGCTGGTCATCTGGGCCCGCCCCAGTCCCCCTAGCCCCGGGAGCGCGCTCTTGCTGGCCACTGCACAAACCCTAGGCGTGTGGCCCCAGCCATGCTCACACTAAAATCTGGAAGGGTCTGAGGTCTGTACTCAAACCCACAGCGACAAGGCGGGGCGAGGGAAGCGCTCAGCTTTCACCAAGGGCCTTGCGTGGGTCCCCTGCCACCAGCCGGGGCCTGGGGACAGCAGCCGGCCCAGGCCGCGCCGCCTACCTCCTCGCCGCCGTAGCGGGCCAGCTCCTCCTCCGTGAAGAGCCGCACCGGGGGCCCGCGCTGTGCGGGGCGCGGCGTCTGCCCAGAGCAGGCTGTGGGTACCTGGGTCAGAGCCACCACCAGGGCGAGCGCCGCCAGCGGCCGCAGCCGCCACCCGGGCGCCCGGCGCGCCATGGACCGCGAGGAGCGGGCGGGAGGACGGCGGGGCGGAGCACCGTCGGCACCTAGGGAGGGGCGCTGCAAGACAGGACCCAGGCTTATAATTGGCTTCTCTCTCTGAGAATAAGTCCTACTATGTAGCCTGTAATGTTCTGAACTGGAGATGATCCTCCTGCCTTAGCCTGCAGAAAACTGGATTACAGGCCGTGGCACCAGGCCCAGCTGGCTTGCTAGCTTTTCCTTCCTTCCTTCCTTCCTTCCTTCCTTCCTTCCTTCCTTCCTTCCTTCCTTCCTTCCTTCCTTCCTTCCTTCCTTCCTTCCTTCCTTCCTTCCTTCCTTCCTTCCTTCCTTCCTTCCTTCCTTCTTTCCTCTCTCTCTCTCCCTCCCCGACCCCCGCCTCCAGGTTTTCACTCGGTAGTTTATGTATGTACCAAGGCTGACCTTACAGGGATCCTCCTAGCCTGGCTCTTTTATAGGATTGTGTTGCAACTAACATGATTGTGGCCTTGAAGAGGCCCTTCAGGCCAACACAACTTGACAACGTCTCTGTCCTCCAGCATTCTGTCTGACTGCTCCAGCTCCTTCACCTTCTGCAGGCCTGTGTGTCCAGACCCTCTTGAAATCAAAAGCTCCTTCCTGCAATTTCTACTGACCACACCTAGCTACCAAATTCCCAGAGAAGCTAAGGATCAGTCTATAATTGAATAACATGTCCACCAGGCACACTGGAATCTACCTGAACCCGGATTCTCCAGGTGCCCAAGTGCCCTCTGCTACTCAAACCCAGAGTCATTTTTAAAAATACTTGGAAGCAGTTGTGATCAGCAAAGAAAACAGAAACTGGAGCCAGAGAGATGGCTCAGTGTTCAAGAGCACCTGCTGCTCTTCCAGAGGACCTGGGCTCAAATTCCCAGCACTTACATGGCAGCTCATACCATCAGTAACTTCTAGTCCCAGAGAATCTGACACCCTTTCTGACCTCTGTGGGCAACAGGCATGAACGTGGTACCCAGACATACATGCAGACAAAACATCCGTATTGTAGGCAGAGTTTCTCTGTGTCCCAGCAGCCACTCCCAAATAACCATTCAGGGACTTATTATTAATTATAAATGCTCAGCCAATAGTTCAGGTTTGTTACTAACTCCTACATTTTAAATTCTGAAACCCATATTTCTTACCTACCCTCTGCCACATGGCAGTACCTTCTTCTAACAAGGCACGTTCATCTTGCTTCTCTCTGTATCTGCTCGAAACTCCCGAGACCCCCTCCTCCTTCTTCCCTGAATCCTTAGTCTGGTTCTCCTGCCTAACCTTATCCTGTCCAGCTGTTGACCAGTCAGCTTCTTTATTAAACCAGTCACAGTGACATATACTCACACAGTGTAAAGGAATATCCCATGCCATACACATAAAATGAATAAAATTAAAAAAGAAAACGGAAACTATTTCCCACCACTGTGTACTAGTATTTCTGTCTTAACTGTGTCTAACGGTAAAACAGAAGGGCCACGGTGCAGGTCGCTGGCCGCACAGGTGGCAGAAGAGGCCGAGATGACAGCCCGAGGCGACCCAGAGGAGACTGGGCACAGGAAGGAAGGAGGTGGTGGTCAGGATGAAAGTCAGGGCTGTGGGTCACCTGGCTGGAACTAGAGCAATAAGAAGCCTTTGGATTCGGGGCTGGAGTCTTGGGAGGGAAGCTGGAACTTAACAGCTACATTCTGCAGCAAAGAATGGAGGTTCAAAGATGATCTGGGCCTTTCCCTTTCCCTGGACCTGCCAATCTCAGGCAGCACTTCCTCTGGGCTGAGTTTGATGGAAACCCAGCTCTAAAGACTTCTGATAACTCATTTATTCCCCGAGGATAAAATGCCTCACCAATATCTCACCAGTGCCCTAGGGTTCCTTATTCTACAATCAAGTTGGCAATCAAAATTAACCATTGCAAATAGGTAGCAATAGTTTTGTATTACACATAAGATAACTGAGGTACAGGCAGGTTCATTAACTACCGAGACCACAGGTTGGTCAGAGCAGAGCCAAGACCTGGGCATCTGGGTGCCAGGTACCCGCTCTCACTAGCTGCCCTCTGCTGTCTCTAGGTGGACTCTGAGTGGAGCGGCATACAAGCCCAGGCCTCAGAGAGTGATGTGTTCGCGTGCATTTGAGGGCGGGTTTGTTTCCTAGGGCCACTGAACTGAAGGACCACAAACTGGATGATTTATGGGTGTGTCCAATATCTTCATATTGTGATACGATGTCATCTACTAAGTTCATGTTTGAGAACTGCGCAATCAAGTTACAAAAAAAACCAAAACACAAAAAACTTGTATTTTAAGTAAGTTTGTGATTTTTGTGTCAGGCTGGGTTCATAGCTGTCCCGGGGCACACATGGCCCAGGAATGGAGTGGAGACCTGAGCCCTCACGTGACTCACTGGAGCACTTTGGCTTGCTGGGCTGTGTCACACCAGGCTGCTTCTGTCTCACACGGTGTCCTCCTGTCTTGTCTTCATGTCACTGTGTGTGGTGGTTTGAAGGAGGAGGCCTCCCATAGGCTCATCTTTGAATGCTTTGTCCCAGTTGATGGAACTGTTTGGAAAGGATTAGGCAGTGTGACGTTGATGGAGGAGAAGTGTGTCCCTGGGGTGGGGGTGGGGAGGAGCTTTCTCTCTGCCTCATGGTTGCAGATCAAGCGCGTTGGGAGCCTCACTTCACCACTGTGGACTCTAACCTCTGAAACTGAAAGCAAATTAAATGCTTCCTTTTATCCGTTGACTTGCTCATGGTGTAGTATCAACAGCAATGGGAACGTAAGATGCCGTCCATCTTTTCACAAGGACACAGGTATTAGTGGATAGGGCTTACCCTATTCCACTGATGTCCGATCAAATCTTCAGTGACCCTGTTTCCAACAAAGTCACATTCTGAGGTACTTCCAAATATTTTGAGGGAACATAAACTCATTACAAGACTCTAGGGCAGAGAGTAATTGAAGCCATGAGCCATGAGACGGCCACTTCCCTGGCCCCTAGGGAACCAGAGGAAAGGAGACGGAGAAGCTAGTTTTGAAGATGGTCACCTTGTAGAGCCAGGAGGACCAGCCAGGGGACAAGACTGGGAAAGAAGAGGGTAGCAGCAAGGGGTCCTGGAAGCCAGGAGGGAAAGTGTGTGCTGGGAAAGGAGTTTGGGGTCCAGAGCAGCAGAGAGGACCTGGGGCAGTGAGAGCTCAGGGTACAGTGCTTGGCTGGCAAGCCTTACCCCTGAGTTCAACCCTGGAACCTGTAAAGGTGGAAGGACGGAACAGACTTTATAGAAAGTTGTCTTCGGACCTCCGTGGACACACTGTGGCATGCACACACACCACCCACCATCTCATACATGCATACTAATAATACATCAAGCAAACAGGAAGTGACATGAGGAAATAGAAATCTGGTGTGACAAAACAGAAGTCACACACTTTTGAAGCGTGACTGCTCAGGAGGGTAGGAGGAGAGGCCTTGGGGACACCAAGGACTGAAAACCCTATTTTATGGCCTCTCCCCACTCACACAACAGAGCCACAGGAATGAGAGAGCTGAGTGTCTTAGTCACTTCTGGATCCAGTGTGTTTGTTAAACCGAGTTGACTATTGCATGAGCCAGTATTGACTCCAAATATGTCATTGTCCAGTATGCCCGGGGTAGGTTTATCTGGTTCCTTTCAGCTATAAAGTCCTATGTGTGATACATTCCATTAGCTACCCTTTTATTGACACAGTAAGAAATTTAATTAGTTGCATGTGTTTTTGTTTGCTAAATGTCTTACTTAGGGTTTCTATTGCTGTGATAAAACATCATGACTAAAGGTGACTTGGGGAGGAAAGGGTTTATTTCACCCTACAGCTTCTAAATCCACCATCCAGGGAAATCAAGGCAGGAGCTGAACCAGAGGCCATGGAGAAGTGCTGCTTACAGCCTGCTCTTCATGGCTTGATCAACCTGCTTTCTTATTGAACCCAGGACCACCAGCCCAGGGTAGCATTGTCTAAATGAGCTGGGTTCTCCTACATCTATCAACAGTCAAGAAAATGCACCACAGCTTTGCCCATAGGCCAGTCTGGTGGGGTCAGGTTTCCAGTTGAAGTTCCCTCCTCCAAAATTACTCAAGCTTGTGTCAAGTTGACATAAAACCAACCAGTGCTGTGAGCTCTTATTAAGTGAGATGGCTGAGCCAGAATCCCCTTAATAAACGTAACCAACGTTTGTTGAGTACGTCGTACACTGTGTTAGGTGCTATACAAACTGTCTATAGCTGCTTCCCGGGCTTTTGGCTATGATCAAGTGTGTATTGTCTGTATACTGGCCCATTTAACAGATGTGAGAGGAGAAGACCTAGGGCAGGGGAGTGTGAGAGGTAAGACAAACAAAAGGAACCAACTTCTCTCTGGTACTCTGGGCAGGTGGTTGAGAATGGTTAAACTTCTATCAAAGATCTCCTAAGTTCTTAAGTCTTCCTTCTGATGCTTGATTCTGATAAATAAACAAAGGCATTTACAGGGTGGGGGCAACTGGATGCCATAACCAGCCCCGGTTGGGCTGTTCTGGCTGTCTTAGGCTACCTTATGGCAGCACCAGCCATTCTGAACACTCCACAGGAGCCTTAGAAAACTGTCCAGCTATCGCAACCCATTTCTTTGGCTCTTGAAGGTGCAGCCTCAGCCAGGGTTGTTTCCCACCATCCGTAACAGACTACTTGCTGTCACAAGCCTTGTGGAACTTTGGGTAACCAACAACCATGTTGATGAAGAGCATTCCCACCTGGTGGCCCAGCAGGGGGATGCGTGATTGGTGAAAACACAAACTTTCATTTGCATGTGAAGTCTTTTGTGATTGGAACCCCTTCTCTGACTATATAAACACTGTTTGGCTCACGTGGTGAGAGGTGTGCCGCCTCCCTTGGTGTCCCAACATTAGGCCCAATAAGAAGCTTTCCTTAGTGGTCTTGTATTGCCTACTTCTAGTGGTGCGGGCCGAGCTGGAAACAGGAAGACCACAGCTGCAGCCGTAGAGACCAGGGAGCAGCAACGGGCAAAGCTGAGAGGTCAGGAGGCTGAGCTGCAAAAGCAGCCAGATAGCCAGCTGCCTGGCGGCTAACGGAGAAGCCGCTGGACAGTTGGAGACAGAGGCCAGCACAGGGACAAGGACAACAAAGGTAGAGAGTGGAGAGCAAGGCTAGACAAAGCAAGCCTGAGAAAGGAAACTGGAGGACCTTGTCACTGGAAGACTTCCAGGAGCCACCAGGCCTGGAGGGCCAAGGGTCTCAGACTCCCTAAGTTCAGGAGCTGGAATACAGGCTGTCGTCAAGGCTGAGGAACTCTGCCCTCCTGTGCCTAGTAAGAGGGGTAATATTGTAGAGCGAAGGGTCCTGCTACCCAGGTGTATGTAAGAGCTACATGTATGCCTATGTGTAGAACGGGACCCTATAGCTAAGGGTCCTGTTCCCTGAGGCCTGGGCGAGAGCTGCAGCTCCAGAGGGGGCCGCCCGCCTCTGCTCCCGCTTGTCTGGGGGCTCTGCTAGCTGCTGCCGTTAAACACCTAGAGATACAAGACCTTCCAACGAGAGTTCCAGGCTGCTCTGATGTGGTTGGGAGTCAAGTGTCATGAGTAGGTTGGGGGCGGGGCTGCCAAGCTGCAGCTGCACAGGGCACACAGCACTGCTCACTGAGGTTTAACAAGCAGCCTCTGTCTGCTTCACGGCTGAGTGGCTCTAGCCAGGGAGAGGAGGAAGATGTGGTCCTCAAGTCCACCCAGTCTCAGCACAGACATGCTGTTTTCCCTACATTTAGAGCTTGTGTCTCAAGGTTGAACAGGTATGTAGGTGTTTGCTGATGACCCTTTTTGTTTCTTAAGAAGTACTGTGAAACTATGGTGTTGGCTGCTGTGGTAGACAAAAGGAGGGCTCAGAACATGGCAAGAATTGTGGGTGAGAGGCAGAGCTAGACTTCCAAGTGCGCAACCTGAGAATGAAGGAACCTGCTGAAGAGATGGCTCAGTGGTTAGAGCACCTTTTACTCTTGCAGAGTACCTGGGTTTGGTTCCCAGCACTGCATAGGAGGCTGGGATGTGTGTGATGCCCTCTCTGGCCCCCATGGTCACCTGCACACAGGAGGTGCACAGTTATACATCCAGACACACATACACAATAAATAAATAAGTAAATAAATATTTTTTTAAAAAAGAATAAAGATTATATAATTGGGGAAAGGTGTAATCCTAGGACTTAGGAAGCTGAGGCATGGTTACTGCCTATGTATTCGAGGCCAGCTTGAGCTACAAAGGGAGCCACTGTCTCTCCCTCCCCTGCCCCCTCAGAATTTTGTTAGTCTTTTCCCAGATGAACTAACTTGATCACCACTCTCTCCCAATCCTTTCTGATACAAAGTATCCCCAGTATCTCAATTTCCTAATCTGTAAGAAAAACGTTCCGCTTGCAGGATGCCTTGACGAATCGAGACAGAAGTCCACGGTGAGCTTAGTAACGCAGGGCTCTTTGGACATTTATTCCTATTCTAAACCACAAGTTTCCTCTTCCGTTACTGGGCGCTCCGACCCAGCTGACTTGGACCCCATGCCACGCTGCACTCGGGCACTCGGTTCCTCTGCCTGACAAAGAAAGGAAGTGTAAGACTCATGCGTGCCTTTCTGGCAGGAGGTTGATCTGCTCACAGCCTCTCCGGGCACACAGAACTACATCTCCCAGCGTCGCCCGCGCGGGCCCGGCGGCAGCAGGAGGCGCGCAGGCGCCGAGCGCCGCCACGCCTGGTCTTCGGCGGTAGACCGAGCTGGTCTAGCTTAGTGGAGCGGGCACATCTCGGAGCGCGCGCCTCCGCGGCGTCGCGGTCCCTGGTGAGCCGCAGCAGGCTAGTGCCATGATCCGACAGGACCTCTCCACATCCTACCAGGAGGTGCGAGCCGGGCGGGCGCGGGAGGCGGGCAGGGCACCGCGACCCCCGCGCAGGTGGATGGTTGGCACTCGGTGGCGTGCGGGCTCTGCAGCAGGTGGAGCTGCTGCGTGGTCCCCGCACGCGGGATGACAGGGACTCTGGCCTCCGGCTGTGGGGAAAGCGCGTGGCCGGCCGCTCCTCCGCGGCTCCCCGTCGCCTCCACGGCCCCACGACCCTTGCAGTTCTTTGTCTGTCGCCTGAGCCTCGGGCTTCCCCTTGCCGAGCCCCGCTCGCTCCGGGCCCCTTGTGCTCCTCTGTCGTGGGGCTGCCCCGGTCCTGCCCTTGGTGTCGTTCCGCGGCGCCGCATCCTAGGCCGTCTGCCACCACTCTCCAGGTTTGCTCGAGGCGGTGTAGCGTCACCACACCGTTAGACCTTGTCCAACCGGAGCAGCCCAAGCTTCTCAGCAGCTTTCCGCAGCTCAGCAGTTTGTCCCGGTGGCCATCTCCACCCACGGAGGCTCTGGCCACACTGGAAACTCACGGCCTCCAAACGAGTTGGCAGAGTGCTGAGCTCAGCGCCCGGTTGAGTTAGTGACCCCGAGTGAACAACAGGATGCTGCCAGCTCCTGCTTCTGGGGAGTTTGGGGGTCTTGGCTTCAAAGGTCCGCGCTCAGCCACACATGGCCCGTATCTCCTTACTTAGCAGGGCTTATAAGATAATTTATTGAAGCACAGGCTTTTGTCTTGCTTGGAGAGCTAGGCCACAGGTGGAATCGGGTGTTCACTGGAGTCATGCCCAATGGATAGAAGGCTCTGGAAGAGCCCTGTTTTGAAGTCCCACGAAGCTGGCCTGCGTCTTTATTGCCTGGATTGTTTTGAGAGTGGACCTGACTGAGTTAGGTGTCTGCTGAGGGGAGGGTTTGGCGCTCCAGGATGGGGCATTCTGAGAAGTATGGCCAGGAACAGGCAAAGGCTTGTGATGGCTGCTGTGTGTCAGGACAGGGAACTGGGAGGAAGGGAAATTGCCGCTAGGCCTGGGTCAGGGTGACTTGCACAGGCTTGGCTCTGAGGAGTTCCAGTCTTCCTGGGACCACTGTCTCCCTTGAGACTTTTTACTTAAATCATCTGGGATGAATGTGAAAGGTCTCTGAGGGCCAGGGGTGTTTGTAGCTGAGCTGCAGCGCTTACTTAGTGCTTAATCCCGGCACTTAGTAGGTGGACGTAAAAGGCTCAGAAACTCAAGGTCATTGTCCACTATAGTGGGTTTGAAGCCAGCCTGGGTTACATGCGACCCTGTCTCAGAGGAGAGGAAGTAACTTATAACTTTACTTGATAACACTATGAGCCTGGGGAAAGCTCTTCCCCTCCAGTTGGATGGAATCCCTCTAAACTGACTTCACCTGCCTCCTTCCTAAAGCGTTAGGACGCTGACCCTAATCTCTGCTTTCTCAGTGCCAAGGTTCCCCATCCGACAGGTCAGGTGAGAACACTATGAGGTTGCTGTTGCCTGGTACCCTGCTGCTAATTAATGCTGTTACCTGCACAGCCTTCACCCTGTTCTGTCGCTTGCGCCCACGGATCTGTGGGCTTTAGTGCCCACAGAGCCCTGACACCAGCTTCACTGTTCTCATTTCTCTCTGAGGAGACTCTAAGCCCCATTTCTTCTTCCTCTGGGAAGTGGTTAAGACCATGGGCTTTGGAACTAGACCAAGGTGGTGTGACTCCTGCTTCTTTGACTGACTCTGGCTGTGGGTTGGCGTTTCCCAGAGGGAGATATTGAAGTGTAACTCCAGTTCTTGCCCTATTTGGAATTGGAAATAGTCACTCAGGTGTATCACACAAAGACAGGATGTACTGGGTCCCAATCCAGCGTGGTGAGTGTCCTTAAAGGCGCACCCCCTGAGGGGCACACACTGCGTGGGGGCCTTGTGAAGATGGAGGCAGGGTTAGGCATCAGCCACAGTTACAAGCCGAGAATGCCAGGGATTGCTGGCTAGCACAGAAACTAGGAGAGAGGCTGGGGACCTGTCTCCCTCACAACTCAGGGAGCCAGCCCTGCCAAAACCTTTACTGCAGTTTCCCAGCCTCAGGCTGTGAGAGAAGACAGTGCAATCAGCCTCACACATCCTGTGTCGTGCGGTCTTTGTGCCTATGTGACAATTATGTGGATGGGGCTTCTGCTTTTTAGCCTGGAAAAGGCAAGACTGCCCCAGCCGAGCTGCTCACCCCTTTCTTCTCCTTTAGCTCAGTGAGGAGTTGGACCAGGTCGTTGAGAACTCAGAGCAGGCGGATGAGCGAGACAAGGAGCCAGCCCAAGTCCAAGGTGCAGGGGTCTTGCCAGGTGAGTGGATTTAGGGCGCTGGACATTGGCTGTGTGCTGCTGCTGCTGGCGGCCAAGTCCAGGCGCCTTGCCCGGGGAGGGAGTGGCAGCCTCCTCTCCCCCACACTTGTGCCCTGGTGTTGGGTCTCGAGGTCTTCTCCGGTTCTAAAGCTCTACATATTTAATCAGCCTCCGGATGGAGGATGTGCCTCTCAAGGTCTGCGGTCTTGACAGTGGGTTTGAACAAGTTCCTGAGGCCAGGCCTCCCTTTTCCCTGAGGAGGTGCTGGCCGGCATGACTCTAATGTCCTGATCCTGTCTCAGAGCCCTGTAGGAGAAGAGCTCCTTTGAGGCCTCTCCAGTCCTGCTTCCGGTGGGTGGGCTCACCTAGGCCTGGCCCCCGTTTCAGACTCTACCTAGGCTTAACTTGCATGCGTCCATGCTTAGCCCAGTGCTTTCCCTGACTCGGCCTTGTGTCCTAAAGCCCATCTGCCCAGCAGAAGCCATCCTTGTTATTTTATTTCTCTTTCTGAAATTCTCAATCTCCTTTTTAAAAGACTTATCTTTATTTATGTATGTGTCTGTGTAAGTGGCTGCCACATGTGTGAGGATGCCGTGGAAGCTAGACAAGGGTACCAGGTTCCCAGGAGCTGGCATTGAGATGGTTGTGAGCACCTGACATGGATGCTGGGAAGGGGACTTGGGGGTCTCTCTGTTCCACTGAGCCACCTCTTCGGCCAACCCCCTTTTAACATTTAAATTATTGTTATGGGGGGGCACATGATATGTATGTGAGGGCATGAAGGCCATGGTGTGTGCCCGGAGGTCAAAGGACAACTCCGTGGACTTAATTCTCGCCGTCCACCTTTAACGTGGGCTCCTGCGGTCGAGCTCAGGTTGCCAGGCTCCAGGGGTGCCTTGGCTCTTCCCTTCCTCTCCTAGTTAATGCCCAGTCGTTCCTCGGCTCCCCGCTGACAGGATCAGGCCCCACCCTCCAATACTGTCCCTGTCCTCTGTGCTCCTGTCCTGCAGTATTGCGGCTGCAGAGGAGGTTTGTCACCGATGTCTCTCTCTTCTCCAGTGAAGCCTGGTGACAGCAGACACAGCTCTTCACCTTAGCCGTGGCTAGTCAGTGTGAGCGAGTGGACGGAGCCCTCTTGGCTCCGGCTCCTTGGGTGAGCTCGGGAATGGGTCCTGTTCTTTGGGTTCCTCTGTCTGTGGGGAGAGGAAGTCCTGTGATTCTGCTCAGTGCTTGGAGGAGACCGAGGAAGGAGGCAAAGCAGTTTTTCCCCACTGCTCTCCCATGCCAGGCTCTGCTGTGGCCCCTCCAGCTCCCCTGCCCCCTCCCATCCCCACTCCGTTCCCCCCCCACCGCCCCGGCTCCCCACCTCTGCCCCACACACCACATTTAATTCTCACAAGAGCTCTGCAAGGTGAAGTCCTCGTTTTGTACATGAGAACCACAGACTCGGGCTGGGTGAAGCATGGAAGCAGACTCAGGCACTCTGACCCCTACTCCACCTCCTGACTGGTGGCTTTTTATTTTAGGACATTCATTTTGTGTGGGAGAGGGTGGGGTGGGCACTGTGGAAGTCGGGGGGCCACTTGTGGGTGTCAGATCTTCCACTGTGTGGGTTCCAGGAGTTGAAGTCAGGCTGTCGAGCTTGCAAGTGTCTTTGCGCACGAAGGTTCAAACTTCCTGTTTAGATAAGGTCTATGTAGCTAGCCCAGGCTGGTCTTGAACTCTCTGAGGATGACTTGGAACTTTTAATCCTACCCTGACAGAGATTTTGGTTTATCTGAATAAATGTATGGATAGTCCTCGCTGTGTTCTCTTCTGACTGAAATTTACTCCATGAGGCAGGGAGTCATCAGACTCCGGTAAACGTCTAGATTGTTATCTGCTAATTGATCTGCTCAGATGAGGGTGACCAAAAGTGACCAGTTTCCCTTACTCTTCCAACCCTTTCCAACCACTGAGGATCAGCACCGGGAGGTCATGTCTCAGCTTCCGGACTTGGCTCGCCACAGTTGGGTCTCCTGGGCGACTGAAGATCCATGCCACTCCTGTTTCTACTGTATCTTTTTTGAGACAGGGTCTCTCACTGGCCGGAGCTCACAGTGTAGGCAAGACTGGCTGGCCAGTGAGCCCCAGGGAGATGCCATCTCAACCTCTCCAGCTCTGGGATTACAAGCATGGCCCACCAGACTTTTTTACATTTACAGTCCTGGGGATTGGGCTCGGATCCACCTGCTTGATTGTGGCTGAGCCATCTCTCCAGCCCCGGCCCTTTTGATTGTTCCAATCTTGGCTTTTGTGACTAGGCCTGTAGCAAATACAGACACACTGATTTCATCTTCTCCGGGTACATTGGTGTATCGCTGGATCACGTAATATTCCTCTTCTTCCTTCATGATATTTTTATTTATTTATTTATTTATTTATTTACTTTTTTGAGACAGGGTCTGATGTATCTCAGGCTGCCCTTGTTATGTGGGGGAGAGTGGCCTTCACTCCCCGCCTTCCTGAGTGCACCTCCTGAGTGCTGGGATCACAGTGGTGACCGGTGACTTCCCCGGCCCTGTGCTCTTTCTTTAGTTTCTATTTATTTACATACGCTCTGATCTCTGTTAACTCTTCCTAACTCTGGATTTAGTTCTTTTAATTTTTTAAAGAGAAATTCATTGTTTCATCAACCTGAAATTTTATTTTGATTTATGTGCATATACACGTGTCTGTGTGTGAGTATGTGCATGCGTGGGGGTGTCTGAGGAAGCTGGAAGAGGGTGTTGGATCCTCTTGAGCTGGAGTTACAGGTGGTTATCTGCCCTTCTGTGGATGCTGGAAATGAGACATCCTCTGCAAGGGCAGCAAGTGCTCTGAATTGCTGAGCCATCCCGAGACCTGGACTTGGTTCTTTATTTTTCTGGTTCCTTGAGGTGCAGCATTAAGTTGCTTATTTGGAATTTTTTTTTTTTTTTCGAGACAGAGTTTCACTGTGTAACAGCCCTGGCTGTCCTGGAACTCACTCTTTAGACCAGGCTAGCCTCTGACTTACAGAAATCTGCCTGCCTTTGCCTCCTGAGTGCTAAGATTAAAGGTGCGCACCACCACCGCCCGGCTCCATTTATTATTTATATGTGCACATGTGTGTGAGGAGCTGCCCACGGAGGCCAGAAGAGGGTGTTGGACCCCTGGAGCTGGAGTCACAGGCAGTTGTGAACCACTTGCAGTGAGCGCTGGTAGTTAAACTTGGGTCCTCTCGAACAGCAAGTGCTTGTAACTCCTGAGCCATGCTGCAGCTCTTGTCATGACTCCTGTGTGTGTGTGTGTGTGAATGTGTGCACACAGCTCTTGTCATGACTCCTGTGTGTGTGAATGTGTGCACACAGCTCTTGTCATGACTCCTGTGTGTGCGAATGTGTGCACGCAGCTCTTGTCATGACTCCTGTATGTGTGAATGTGCATGTGTGTGTGTGTGAATGTGTGCACACAGCTCTTGTCATGACTCCTGTGTGTGTGAATGTGCGTATGTATGCCTATGTGTAGGCCAGAAGAGGTCACTGCACACCCTCTTCCGTCACTGGCTGTCTGTCATCCGTTTCTTTGAGGCAGAGTCTCCCCTGGAGCCCGGAACTCACGTTTCTTGGCTTAGGTGAGAAGGTAGCAAGCCCCAGTGATCCTCCACCCCTGCTCCCCTGAGCCTGGCTTCCTCCGTGGGATCAGGATCTGGCCCTCAGGATAGAGAGCGCCAGCATCTCTGCAGCCCAGCTTTCCCTGTGTAGATATCTGCTGTTGGGAGCTCCTTTTTGATGCTGGGTCACATGGTTGACCTTGAGGTCTCCGGGTTCTTGGCTTTCTGGTTGCTTGGGTTACAGAATTGGGCCACCACCCTTGATACCACCTGACTTTTATTCTTCCCACTTAAAATTTGCAGAGAACCTGAGTGTGTTTCCCAGCACCCACGTCGGGCCACTCACAGTCACCTGTAATTAACTCTGGGAGATCCAATGTCCTCTTCTGGCCGCTGTAGGCACCTTCCCCAGCACATATGGCACACATCCACAAAAATAAGTCTTAAATTCTGGAAGCTGATATTTTGTGTCACAGTAATGGAGTACTTTGAATCTAATCATGACTTTACACCTCATAAAGAGTTACCCTGTGTGTGTTTCTGATATAATTACTCCTGTGCTTCTGGCTGAAACAGTTCCATCCATCCCTGTTTCTTAGGCCAGTGATGAAGAATCCTCCAGGTTTGCTTGAAAGGATCTTTTCTCTCCTTTCTGAGAAGCTGCGTCACTGAAGATGGTGTTCTTGGCTGTGGTGCTTCCTCCTTTCCAGGTGTCCACTGGGAAATCAGTAACTGGACCTTCTCTCTCTCTCTCTGGTTTTTAAATTCCTCCTTCTCATCTTTCTCTCCTCCCTCTCCTCTTTCTGTCTGTCCATCCTTCATTCATCCATTTTTTTTTGAGATATAATCTCCCCATAGCCTAGGTTGGCCTTGGTCTTGTGACCCTCCAGCTCAGCTTCCCCGGTGCTGGGATGACGGGCATCTCCACTTCCGGCTCTAGTTCTCTTTGACCCTGGTTCTGGACAGCTTACTTATAGTGCCTTGAAAGGGAGCTCTTTGGAGTGAGCAGAACTTGAGTCCATGTCCAGACCTTACTCGATGGTTTAGCTGTTATTTTACTAAATAATGTTCCCTGTGCCTGCCTTCAGTCCTTCTCCTCTGTAATCTACTGTGTGGATCTTTTCTTGATAGATTTCCACAGGTGCTATGGGCTTTCCTTGTACTTCTGTCTACAGCTGGCTTAGTTCAATAACCCTCACTTCAAGTCTAGAAATTCATTCTGCTTGGTCTAGGCTGCTGATGCTACTGCAGATTTTCATTGTATTTTTGATTCATTGGCATCTTCATTTATCACATTTTTTTGGGGGGGGGTTGGTTTTTCAAGACAAAGTTTTTCTGTATAGCTCCAGCTATCCAGGAACTCACTCTGCAGACCAGGCTGGGCTTGAACTCAGAGTTCTCCCTGCCTCTGCCTCCCAAATGCTAGGATTAAAGGTGCTGCCACCATGCCTGGCTTCATCTATCATTTCTTTTTCTTTTTTAGATTTATTTTACGTATATGAGTGTAGCTGGAAGTTTCTCCAGTCCTGATGGGCCCCACAGTCTGGACGAATCTCCCACCCGCAGTCTCACAGCTGCTTATAAAATACTCACTCAGAGAATTAATATTAACTGCAAACTGTATGGCCTATGGCTCAAGCTTCTTGCTAGCTAGCTCTTATAACTTAACTCAACCCATTTCTGTTAATCTATGTATCACCATGTGTTCTGTGGCTTTACCTGTGTCCATTACATGTTGCTCCTTGGACAGCGGGCTGGCATCTTCCCTGACTCTACCCTTCTTCTCTCTGTATCTCTACTTGGATTTCCCACCTGCCTCTAAGCTGCCTTGCCATAGGCCAAAGCTGCTCTATTTATTAGCCAATGGGAGCAACACATTTATTCACAGCGTACAGAAAAACATCCCACAGCATGAGTGCTGTAACATCTGTGTGCCAGAAGAGGGCACCAGATCCCGTTCTAGATGGTTGTGAGTCATGTTGTGGTTGCTGGGAATTGAACTCAAGACCTCTGGGAGAGCCGCTAGTGCTCTTACCCGCTAAGCCAGCCCATCTCTCATTTCCTACCAGCTGAGTCTTTCCCTGGGAACACACTGACTGGTTTCTTGAGGAACTGCTTGTTCCCTCTCACTGTGCTTTCTTAGTTGTTACTTAGAACTCCTTTCTGTGCATTTCCACTCCATTTCTGGAGAACTGCTCTTTGTGGTCTCTTTCCTTGCTCTTTGTGCCCCTCATGCTGTTCTGTGTCTTTCCATACATGCGTACACTGTGTCCTGATAATACCCCTCACCCTGCCCTTCCCAGACTGTACTGACCACGGACGTACTCTCAGATCGACTCTTTAATTCCATATCAGAGATCGTGAGGGACTTGTTTTGTGTATCTCCTTCACCCAGTATAAGGTTGTCTAGTGCCATTGGTTTCTGCAAATAGATCATTTTTCTTTGTGTGATATGTATATGCATGTTCATGTGTGAGTCTGTATATATCTGTGTACACTCAGTGCACGTGGAAGCCAGTGGTGAACTAATCCAGACTGTGAAATGGAACCACTCACATTTAATCGGGGTCTTTCCTCCTCAGGTACACCCTGGAAGTCTGTTTCTGAGGTGACTCTAAATGGAGTCAGATTGACAATAAGGTCATCATGAGCTGTGAAGACAGCTCCACAGTTAAGGAGCCCGCTGACCTGAGAATATCCTTCGGCTGTTGGGTAGATGTCTGTAATGTCAGGTACCATCTCTGGAGTGTTGGAACTCTTGAATTTTGGTCTGGCTAATCTGTCCCTGACGAGGGTGAGCGTTGAGGATGTGATTGCTCTGGGTCTTCTTCCCCTTCGGGTGTGGTAGCATTTTGTTTTATGGAATTGATAAGAGGTACATGTAAACTTATAGTCATTATGTCTTCTGGGGGAATAGACTTTTTGATCACTCTGTGACAGCCTTCCTTGTCTTATAATCTTTACCTTGAAGTCTCTTTTATCTATTGCAATTACAGCCACTCCTTAGGTTTTCCATGATTCAAGTTTCTGTTTGCTTAGAAAGTCATTTTCTATTCTTTTGCTTTAAGCCTGTATGCCTTTATGTGTGAAGTCAATATATATATTTGGCATTTTTTTTTTTTTTAGGTTTATTATTGGGAATGCCTGGGAGTAACAGTTAGGTTTTTTCCCCCCTTTGGTTTTTTTCTTTTCTTTTTTTCTTTTTTGGTTTTTGTTTGTTTTTTTCGAGACAATGTTTCTCTGTGTAGCCCTGGCTGTCCTGGAATTTACTTTGTAGACCAGGCTGGCCTCGAACTCACAGAGATTCACCTGCCTCTGCTTCCCAAGTGCTGGGATTAAAGGCATGCGCTACCACCGCCTGGCCAAACAGACAAGTTTTGAGGCACCATATCGGTGCTGGGAATCAAACTCAGGCCCTCACCAAGAGCAGCAAGTGCTCTGACTGCTGAGCCATCTCTCCAGCCTCGCAGTGTTCCTGCTTCTGTTGCTTGAAATCTAGATGGTCTCTTGATAAAAATCCTGGAGCCAGATATTGGGGTAAATGCTGAAAGATCAGAGAGACAAAGGAACAAGCCAGTGCCACATCTCACCTCGCCAACTCCATGAATCCTCTGTTTGAAAGCCTTTGGGTCCTTATCTGAAAGGCATCAGCCAAAAAAGCCTTGGTTCCTGTCTCCTCCTTATGTACCTTTCTCCACCCAGCCATGTCACTTCCTTCCTAGTGCTGGGATTAAAGGCGTGTGACTCCCAAGTGCTGGGATTAAAGGCGTGTGACTCCCAAGTGCTGGGATTAAAGGCGTGTGACTCCCAAGTGCTGGGATTAAAGGCGTGTGACTCCCAAGTGCTGGGATTAAAGGCGTGTGACTCCCAAGTGCTGGGATTAAAGGCGTGTGACTCCCAAGTGCTGGGATTAAAGGCTGTGCCACCACTGCCTGGCTCTGTTTCTCTCCTAGACTGAGTCAATCTCATGTAGTCCAGGGTGGCTTTGAACTCACAGAGATCCAGATGAATCTCTGCCTCCCGAGTGCTAGGATTAAAGGTGTGTGCCACCACTGCCTGGCATCTATGTTAATCTAGTGGCTTGTTCTGTTCTCTGGTCTTCAGGCAAATTTTATTTGATACACAATATATCACCACATTTCCCCTTTTTTGTCTAAAATAAGAAAAAAGGTTATAACTAATACAAGAAAAAACTATGTACAATAAGTATATACAGTCAAGAATTACATTAACAATGTCCAGTCCATAAACATTTGACAAATTCAGAGAAAATACTCCATTATTTATCCTATTTTGGTGAATCCAAAGTGTTGTACCTAATTCACTTTCTATCCTAACTTGTTACCAACTGAAAACTATCTTTTGATGTCTTTCAAACTTATACACTTTACACCTCTTTAGTGAGTTTCTTTTCTGAATTTATTAACAAGGAAAACTATAACTATCTAATCTTCAACTCCATCAGAGACCTAAGAAGGAAATAATACTGAGTAAGCAGGAAGTGCAACAAGCAACTTCCAAAAAATGTTAGAAATGACAGAAACAGCTGGATAGTCACCCAAGGTTCCTCTGCAACATTGGGGCATCCATCTTTGGCCTATAGGCCTAGCATATCTGACAGACTTATCTGTGAGGCAGGATTTTCTAAAAGGCCTTCCTACCTTGTCTTGGCAAGGTTCAGCAGTTCTTTCTTTTGTATCTTGCTTGTCCATTTTGGACAGCATACTGTCAGTAGTCGAGGTGAGGACATTTTCTTGTCCAGTGGCTAACTTTTGCCACAAAGAAAGTAAACTCTATATGGAGTTTCTTCAGTGCCCATCATCTTCTCTGAAGTAGATTGGTGCTGCCAGGAGCAGATATGTCTCATTGTCATAAAAAAAAAAAAAGAATCTACGTTATTAAAACATCTTAAATGCCATATTCTATAGCTCTCTGGAGTGTTTAAAAATGACCTATCTAAAAATATCTTTGTTTGACCTTGAAAACATACCTAATATGACTTCAGGTTCGATTGTAATAGGTGACTAAACACTAACCTGCATTTCTTTATATCCTAATTAGTTGGTAATAATAACTTTCAAGGACTAGCAATTTGCATTACATTGTTAAATGAGCTGTATAGGTACAATACCTTGAACAAGATTAGAAGTGTATATACAGTATGTTCTAACAAAATTAATCTCAAATTTGTAACAGTATACAAAATTTGTATACAGTATGCAAAAATCCAATCCAATGTAAAATATTTAAAACTGATAGTTGCTTTTTAAAAGTAGATTCAATAATCTACCTTTTTATCTAATCATATCCATATTCTCCCTTTTTTCTTCTCAGAGTAGATTCAATAATCTACCCTTTTGTCCTATCATATCTGTATCCAATTTTTCTTTTTTCTTTTTTTTTCAAACAAGAACCCTGAATCTAATCTCCATTGTTTAGCTTTTTTCCCACCATTAGCAATAACAACTTGTAATCAACCACCAAAACAATGACAAATATCCATAACTCATTGAACGACCAAAAATCACCCACCCCGCCTTTTGGGAATGTGGGTGTCATGTTCTTATAATTACTTCCTGCTGTCTGGGGGTGAAGGCATCTTTAGGGGATCCTGAAAACAAAATTTTGGGTTAATTGTCGGGTCCTGGGGGAGCTTGCTGTATCATTTGTTGTCCAGTCTCTGTGTGATGGGAAAGTGCAGGGCTTGTCTCAAGTCCCGGCTGGAGTACTCTGTGAGGCTGGATCTTCTCAGCTAGCCACCTCGAAATTTTCCTGAGCAGTTTGTAGTCCAAGCCGATCTTTAGGTGGTGTTTTTCAGATTAGTGGCGTTATCATAATCCATGTGGAATCATCATTGTGGGGTCCTATCATCTTTTTGGAGAATTCAAAGGTCGCTGTTAGGCATGGTCATGGTTCATGGTTCACTGCAGAAAATCTTTTTCGTTGGACTAGTTTTCTGAATGATTTGTCCTTTTTCTTCAGATGTCTCATTTGTCCAGTGGTCTTCAGATTCCTTAGCCTTCATCCTTCTGAAAGACAAAAGCAAACCCCTCCCCAGTCCTAACTTTAGGGAGTTTCCCTTTTCTAATCTTTATCCATTTTGATTTATGGTTTCTCCTTAAATTTTTGTTTTATTTTCTAAAGGTGTTTTATCATCCAGAGCACCTTTCCCCCTCTGCCTTGTTGGCTGCTGTGGTTTGGGGGCTTCTCGCTGCACGGGCAATGTTGCTTCCTTCTGAGTTCCGCTCTTCCAGTGGGATTTGTCTTTCTTGTAGCTGTCGGGCTTTATGCTGGTTAATCTTGACTGGTGATGACTTTGAGAAGCGCCAGGGAGACCAGAGAAGCACACTCCTTCTGGGTGTCTGTGACATGCTTCCCTAAAGAGGAGTAAGTGGGGAAGACCCACCCTACATGTGAATGGCACCTGGCAGCCCACAAGAGCACGGGGGTGGGGAGAGGGGCGCGGGGATGGCGAGGAAGCCACAGCACAGGCACCCTCTCTCTGCTTCCTGATACTCCGAGGTGAGCCACTGCTCTGCTCTACACAGAGTAACCTCTGAGACTTGGGAGCCTGTAAGTTGTCCCACTGAGGCATGCTGTCACGGTGACATGCAGCTGGCTAACACAGGCTGCCTTGAGCTTCCGTAAGGCTGGTCTGTGGACATGGATTCTTTCAGTTTTTTGTCTTGGAAGGCCTTTATTTCTCCTATATTCTTGAAAGGTAGATCGCATTGCTGGGTATAACCCTTGGTTGCAGGGTTTCCACCGAGGGTCTGCTGTTGGTCTAAGTGACATTTGTCTTGCAGATTTTACAGCTTGGTCTTGTGCTTTTGGCAGTTTCACTATAACATGCTGTGGTTAGATCTCTCCTAGTCATGTGTACACCATAACATGCCATGGTAGATCTCTCCTAGTCATGTCTGCACCATAACATGCCATGGTAGATCTCTCCTAGTCATGTCTGCACCATAACATGCCATGGTAGATCTCTCCTAGTCATGTCTTTTTGGGCTCCTAAAGCCTTTGAACATCAGTGTCCACATCTTTCCCAAGATTAGGACGGTTTTCTCTCCTGTTTTATTGCATAGGTTTCTGTTCCCTTAACGTTTTTCACAAGCATTAAGAAAGATGAGCAAGCTCTGTGCCTTTCTCTCTGCATCCTCTCGCTGGCCCCCACGTTTCTTATTCACATCCTGTGTTGTCTTCCTATCTACACTGAACTATTTAATCACGTTTTGAATCCTTTACCAAGCATTTTATCTATCTGGGTTTCTTTGGGACCTCTTGCTAATAATCACACTCTTTTGGAAGCATAATGTAACCTTGAGTTTGCATCTTTTTGATCTAGTGTTAAGACTTGTGTGTAGTGAACCAGTTACTTCTGCCGTACCTGGTGGCCTCCGCAGTAACTGACCTCTTAAAAACGCACCTCGGCGTGTTGGTTTGTTGTGTGATGTTGACTGTGCTGGGCAGTGCAGTAGCTTCCCGAAGCTTCCTCGCCTCGTTCTAATGGGTTTAGAACAGAGAGAAGGGCAGAAGGAGTAGAGACTTTGCAGAGAGGGTCTGGCTGACCTGAGCCTACGGCACCTAGAGAATCCTGACAGAAAATACTTTATTCTCTTATTTTCTGAACTGAAAGAGCAGACATATGACCTGATCGGGAGCAGGAGCCAATGCGGAGTTTGGGGTTCGGCTTCTGACTGCTTGAGAACCCCGGATGCTCACAGCTCTGAGAGCCTTGCTTGGTAGGAAATAGTGAGGTCGGTTACAGGGCTGTTAGGAGCACTGCAGGGAGCACTCGGCGGGAGCAGTTATGCTGCTGAGGAAGCAGACATGCTCCTCTATGTCCCCCTTGGTGGTGAAGATGGCGGGAGTGAGTGCTGAACAGCCACAGCCCGTTAACCAGGGAGAGAGATGCTGGAAACTGGGGTGCTGTCTGCCTGAAGATCAGAGGACAGACAAGCCACCAGATTAAACACAGAGGCCAGGCAGTGGGGGCACACACCTTTAATGCTAGTTTTCGGGAGGCAGAGATCTGTGAGTTCAAGGCCACCCTGGACTACATGAGATTAATCCAGTCTGAAAGAGAAACAAAGCCAGGCAGTGGTGGCACACACCTTAGATTCCAGCACTTGGGAAAACACACCTGTAATCCCAGCACTAGGAAGGTGGAGACAGGAAGTGAAATGGCTGGGCAGAGAAGGGAGTATAAGGCGGGAGGAGACAGGAGCTGTGGCTTTCAGGCTGAGGAGTTGGTGAGGTAAGAGGTGGTGGCTCTGGAGGCTGAGAAGTTGGTGAGGTGAGAGGTGGTGGCTCTGGCTTGCTCTGCTTCTCTGATCTTTCAGCTTTCACCTTGATATCTGGCTCTAGGTTTTTATTAAGACCAATTAGGATTCATGCAACAGGAAATGAAATGGATGGAGGGAGAAACAGCACCATGGAGCAGGCACACAACCTCCCTTACTGCCAAATGCTCGGTGGCTCAGTGATCAGCTTATCTGAGTTAATCTCTATGGATGCTTGTTTTTCCTTGACTGTGTTGTATTTTCTTTTCCTTTTATCTTTAGACATTTAGTGTGTACACATGCTTGCACACTTGTGTGTGTGTGTGTGTGCATGTGCACATACAAACGTGCCATGGCACATGTGTAGAGGTCTGAGGACAATTGCAGAAGTTGTTCTTTCCTCCTTCCATTATGTGGGTCTGGGGATGGATCTTATGCTGTGAGGCTTGTGGCACATGCTTTTACCTGCTGAGCCATCCCTGCCGGTCCTGAGTCACATCACCTTTTATTCTTTCCATGTCTATTAGTTAAAACACATCTTTTATTATTTTGTATGTATTAGTGTTTTGCCTGTATATAGGTCTGTGCACTACATGTGTGCCTGGTGCCTGTGGAGGTCAGAAGAAGGTGTTGGATTCCCTGGAACTGGAGTTACAGATGATTGTGAGCTACCCTGTGGCTGCTAGGAATCGAACCCAGGTCCTCTGGAAGAACAGTCAGTGCTCTAAACTGCCGAGCCATCTCTCCTGCCCCTCGTGTCTAGTAATTTTTAATTGAACACTGGTGTATTAGGCATGTTCTTCTAGGTGAACAGAACTAATAGAATGCAAGTGTGTGTGTGTGTGTGTGTGTGTGTGTGTGTATCAAAGAGCATTTGTAGACAGGCTTACGTGATAAAGTCCAGCAGTGTCTGTCTGTGTACAGGAGAGGCACAGAACCTGGGAGAGACTTAGTCCACAGAGCTTGGTGCTTCAGCAGTCCCCCTGGTGCTAGGAACCTGGAAGCTTCCTGAAGAGCTGCTGGCATTCTGTCTAGGTTGGAAGGCCTAGGAAGCTGGAGTTAGGCGTTAGCAGGGATTGGCAGTACTCACTCAGGAAGTAGCCAAGCAGGCAGACCATGCTGCTTTCTCCTCAGGACACTTCCTATCTGGGCGGCCCATTGGCAGATGGTGCTCACTTTGACTTCAGATCCTTCCTCCTGGGTCCTCCCTCCCACCTGGGTCAGTCCTCTCTGGAAAGCCCCAGTCTCCTGAGGCGCATCTCCTGGGCAGACCGAGGAGAGCAGCGGTACAGCTGTAGGTCTGGATTCTGCTATGGGTCTGAAGTACTTTTGTCTCAGCACAGCAGGGCGGAAGCTCTGAGGTGCTGACTGCCTTTCATGGTAGCCACTGGAATCACCCATTTCTCTTCAAACTTCAGCTCTGTTTCCCCCAGCCCTTGGGGTCTCCAGCCAATGATTTGAGCATATCAGTCATTTGCAGAATCCTCAACTCTGGGACTCACCTACCTTTGGAATTTCCCCACTTTCAGCCCTGAACTCTGGCATCCTGAACCATGTCATTAGGGGGTTGGTATGAACCTTCAGGCAAAACGTGAGGCGCTCACAGGCCATTCTTATCTCCAGAGGGTGATTCTCTCCTCTGCATTTGCCCATTCTTTAATGCCTTCATTAAACTTCAGTACATTGTTCAGATCTTACAGTGGTCATCTGAGGAAGGTGGTGTGACCACGCCACTTGGTTCATGTTGGAAGCCATGGAAACAGCAGGCCTTTCCCTCAGGGAGCTGTGGTGTGAGCTGAAGGGCAGAGACATCATGGGAAGGTGAACGCAGGCTGCCGTAGCAAGCACCGTCCTGGGTGGCTCTTATCAGGAACCTCCAGGCCTGGCACCGCCGTGTCTGAGGTCAAGGCACCGCAGTGCTGGTGTCTGGGCAGGAAGCACCTCAGGGAAGGAGGGGTTTGAGGGGACCCAGTCCGTCATGTCACAAGGCAGCGGTGACAGGTGGTTGCTGGTTGTATGGTGTCTGGATCACATAGCAGAAGGACAGGAGTGCATTGCTCAGCACGGAGACCCTGTCGATTAGCCACCAAGAGGAGGTTTCCTTGGGAAAAGGCATTTCTAAGTGAAGACATGTCAGCGTTGGTTACGAACAGTGCTTCAGAATAGGCCTAGCAATGGCAGATATGTGTAGCACGAATCTTAGAGGTCTTATTAATAAAATCAAACCTGAGCCAGGTATTGGGGTGAATGCTAGAAGATCAGAGAAGCAGAACAAGCCATAGCTACCTCACCTTGCCAGTTCCTCAGCTGATCCTGTTTCCTCAGACTGGAAGCTTCTGAGTCCTCATCCAAATGGATCTCAGCTGAACTGTTGCTCAAAGCCTAAACGCTTAACCTGCTCTAGTTTCTGGTCCTCACACCTTAAATACCTTTCTGCTTCCTGCCATCACTTCCTGGGATTAAAGGCGTGAGTCACCATGCCTGACTCTTTCCAGTATGGCTTTGAACTCACAGAGATCCAGATGGATCTCTGCCTCCCAAGTGATAGGATTAAAGGTGTGAGTGCCACCATTTTCTGGCCTCTATATCTAGTGGCTGTTCTGTCCTCTGACCCCAAATTAGTTTATTAGGGTGCACAATATTTTGGGGAACACAGTATCACCACAGAGCTGAGTAGTTCCAGGACTGAAAGATGGGAAAGTTGTTAAGAAGGGGGGTGGGGTGGGGGGAGGAGAGCATGTGAGTCTGACTGAGACCACCAGCCCCTGCAGACGGTGAATGTGGTAATGTTGGTGGCCTTGGCTAGGAGGGGTGGTATGGAGTTGATGTTTCTAGGTACCCTTTGTGATGAGGGTAGCCTTGCCCCTTCTATAAGGTAGGTGAGGGCCTGGAGGTAGCAGGCCATGGCTGGCTGCTGTGGTCACTCTCTGCTGTCCTGCGGGCAGGTGTGGACAGCGAATCTGCCTCCAGCAGCATCCGCTTCAGCAAGGCCTGCCTGAAGAACGTCTTCTCAGTTCTGCTCATCTTCATCTACCTGCTGCTCATGGCTGTGGCTGTCTTCCTGGTCTACCAGACCATCACAGACTTCCGAGAAAAGCTCAAGCACCCTGTGATGTCTGTGTCTTACAAGGAGGTGGACCGCTACGATGCTCCAGGTAGGGCCTGCTGGGCCAGGCATCAGCGCCCCAGCTCTGGGGCTTTGCAGACACTGCCTCCCTGAGCCACCATTGTGTTCCCAGCACAGGCAGAGTGGAGCAGGACAGACATTAGTGGTAGGTTGCATCTGAGAGCCAGCGCCAGGCCGTGGAGCACTGGGTGGGCAGGGAGGGTGGAATTGGAGCCAGGCTCTGTTAGGCATGAGGTGGGCCGCAAGTGCTTGTGGGAGGAGGAGCAGGGCCTTGGGTGTGTGTGTAGGGAGGCAGTGGGCCTCAGCTGAAGGCCAGGGAACAGGGCAGTGTGTCAGTTACTGTTCTACTGTTGTAACAAAACACCATGGCCAAGGAAACTTGTAAAAGAAAGCACTTAACTGGCTTACAGTCTCAGAGGGTTAGAGGCTAGGGTGGTAGAGCAGAGGCATGGCAGCAGGAACAGCTGGGATCTCACAGCTGGAGGGAAAGCAGGAGGCAGAGAGTACACTGGGAACAGGCATCAGTCTTTTGAAACCTCAATCCTGCCCTTAGCAACACGCTTCCTCCAACAAGGCCTTCCCAAAACAGTTCCACCAACCAGGGACCACTTCCTCAACATAGGAGTCCATGGGGCCATTCTCATTCAGAGTTGCACAGGCTGGAGCAGGGCTCAGAAAGGTGGTGGGAAGTGGAGGCGGTGCACACAGTCAGTAGGGCCTAGCCTAGAGGGCTCCGGCTGTACCCTTCTCTGCATGTTGGGATGACTGATCCCTGAGTACTGTTATCTGCCATGGTGGGTGATCTGCCTGGCCCTGTATAGTGGCATCAGAGAAGGGATGTGGGCTCAGGCCCTGCCCACCATGAGTGTGCCACCTGCTCTGGCCCCAAGTGACACAAGGGCATCCTGCACACAGGCTAGAGCCAGCGTCCCCCTGCCAGGAGCTCCCAGACATTACCCCGCAGCCAGGCCTGATGGTTCCTTCTTGCCCCGGCTTGGCTGTGCCGAGGCTCTCTGTGGCTTTTCTTGTAGTGTTTGCTCTCATCCCTCAGCTCTGCCGCGTGTGATACCATGTGTCATTGCCGGTGTTTCTGCTCCTGGATCCCGGCCTGGGAGTCTGAGTTGAGAGCACCCAGGACACTATGGGGTGTGTGTTCTTGGAGCTCCCAGCAAAGCAGAAAAATGAGCCCTGAGGAACCCCACAGCCCAGAGCCTTTGCAGCACCTCACTATGCTATGAGATACTCTGGTGGGAGTGTTGTGAGTCCTGGAAGCCGTTCCAGGCAGGGGGAGGGGTGACTGAGGTGGAGAGTGCCCTCCATTGGGGTGGGGCTGGGGATGTGCCTCCACCCCCTTTTCTGCTGCTGCCTTGGCACTTTCCCAAGGAGGGAGGTGTGAGATGATGGGGAGTGCTCAGGACTGTGACTTCTGACACTTGCGGTTTCTTTTCTTTCCAGGGATCGCCCTATACCCTGGGCAGGCTCAGCTGCTCAGCTGTAAGCACCACTATGAGGTCATCCCACCTCTTGCCAGCCCTGGCCAGCCAGGAGACAGGAACTGCACCACCCAGAGGATCAATTACACCCATCCCTTCTCCAATCACACCATGGTAATGCCCGTTTCCCTGGGTTGTGTGTTGTTATCGACACCCGCTAAGGATTATAGCCTTCCTTTTCTTATAGCCTGTAGGCATGGGCCCTTGGTCCTTGGCAGGTGAGAGGCACCAAAGTACATGCCCCTGGGGCTGATAACCCTCAGGGCTTCCTGCTTGATGGGAGGGTGGCTGGGCTGCAGGTAAGTCTGCCTGTGGTTATCGGTGTCACTGAAAATACCAGTTTCCAGGAATTGTCACCATTCCTGTGGGTGGGGCCTAGGAATCCATAGTTTGAGAAATTTGCCAATGTGAAGTTGGGTGGTAAGGATTGCTGACACCCCACATCACAGCTCAGCTGGTGACCATGCAGAGCTGGAGGGGTACGTGAGATGTGGCTCGGGACAGAAAAAAGGACAGGAGTGTGTCGTGCTGTGGGGCCAGTCCTGCTCCATCGAGTGAGAGGAACCACAAGTTGAAGAAACTGCACTGAGACTCTAGCTGATTGGTTTCCAGGCCAGGCCACCTCTCGGGGAAAAAAAAAGCCTGATGAAAGGATTCCTACTCCTTACAAAACAGGATAGGATAGGGCAGGAGGACAGCCCTGCACACTGGTAGACCAGAAGGCTGGAGAAGCTAGTGTACCATGCAGATTACTGATTGGAACTGGTTGATGGAGCTGGCCAGTCAGAGAAGGCTCATAACCCAGGACAGGACTGCTGGGTGGTGCTGACCTCTGGCCCCCAGCTCAGCGTGACTGAGTGACTGAGTTTGGAGCATGGCTGACGGCTGTGACTCCAGGACTTTGTCCTCTCTGGTTGCAGAGCTGCTGGGCAAGGTGTGTCTCTGGGTGCCAGGCCTCAGAACAGCCTCTGCACCAGCTGAGGGAAAGCCCTCTGCTCAGGTGTGGAGACAGAACTGCTGCAGGGATCTCAGGCGGAAACCTGGTCTGCTGGTACTCCCTATCCACAGTTACAGTGCTCCCGTGGGTGGAGAGTGTTAAGCAAACAGACATAAGCACTAGGGAGACGTCTATCCACCCTTGGGCCACTACTTGGCATCTGAATCCTGTTTTCCTAACTGAGAATGGACAGTTGGTGTCACTGGACATTCTACAAAGCCAACATGAAATAATGACCTGAAATGAACCGGCAGAATCCAGTCAAGAAGAGGGCAACCGTAGCCAGGAAAGTGGCATCTGAACTCCCGGCTCACCTCATTCTCTCTGAGAAGCACAATAGCACTGGGTGCAGCTGTGCTCATTTTGGGGACCGCTTCCTCTCCCCCATGACCTGACATGCTTCCTACGAGGCAGCCGCTCACACTCAAAACTGTTGTATTGCTATGGTAGTTCATAATTTAAATATAGAACCCGTGAAATAAGGGGCACACAAGTCAAGTGTTTTCACGGGAAGGATGTTAGGTGCAGTTACCACCTCCAGTTCTGAGGGACGGTAAATATTCTCCATCAACTCCTTCCAGCCACACGCTGTGAAGCTCAAAGAAGTTTCCTCCTCCCTGGTCACCTGCTCCCTGAGCAAAAACCAGCGTGTAATGACGTAATGAGGAGACTGGTGTGGGGTGTGCACCCAGCATCCAGGGCACTTGGGAGACTGAGGTGGGAGGACCTTGCTCAAGGCCAGTTCAGCCTGTTGAGCACCTCAGTGAGACTCCGTCTCTGAAAAAGGAACAGGGAGGAGAGGAGTAAGATGCACCGCTGTGTCCACGTGGTGAGGATGACTGGAGTGTTCACAGCTGCTCTGCCACTCTGGTGACAGCCACCCAGGGCCTGCATTTCTGCTGCGGTGTGCGGCCAGCTCCTTCCTGCTGCTCTCTGGGAAACTGGCTGCTGCAGCCTCATCTACAGGCTGGTCTGCATGGCTGCAGGCTTTGCTGGTCACATCAGAACTGGATGTGAGGAAACTGCCCGCCTCCCCAGGATCTGCTTCCAGCTTGAGTTATCTGGGGACTGGGGCTGAGCTGGCAGGCTGGGAGGTGGCCTGTTCTCACTGCAGGGAGCTGTTAATGTGCAGGCTCTGGCTGACTGAGCCCACTGAGTCCCGTGACAGTGACCCCTGTTGAGGGTCTTATCAGGTCACTGCCTAAGTTTTTGTTGACTTCCTGGTTTCTTGTGCTCCGGATTTCATGGTGGTTCGCCTGTAGCCAATGATTTGCTTTCCCACAGCCAGGGCCACCCCCTTTCTGGTCTGTAGGATTGGTGTGCCCCTCACTGCCTGGTTTTCTCACCACCCACAGGTGAAGCTCATACCGCCTCTGGCTTTTCTACCTCCTGTAGCATTGAGTTGCATCTGACAGAGTGTGCCGGTCAGAGCACCGGCTTAGCTCCTGTGTGGAAACACGCTTCCTGAGGGAGCAGCCTGACTGGCGGGCAGGGTCACTCGGGCACTGCTGCTCCACGGGACTGCCCAGCAGTGCCGCTGTCTGTGAGGTTGTCTGTCCACATGGTCAGGGTCAGTTTCTGAGCACATGCCTGCTCCCTGAAAGGTGAGAGGTGAAGGCTAGAGGCGAGGGAGAGTGAAGGCGAGGGAGAGGGGAGGTAATCTCACATGACTCCACCAGTTGTCTCAGTGGAAAGCCCTGGTGAGCTTAGCTGGGCGTTACAAGCTACTGTTAAAGTACATTTAGGAGAGAGGAGAGTGCATACTGCAACAGCTGGGCTCTGGGAAGAATATGAGGGAGGGACCGGACCAGGCCAAGGTCGCCTTCCTCAACAGGGTGATGTCATTGGCAGCACAGTCCTGGCTCAGGGACAGACCAGTGCAGGGTACAGGAAGGCAGGAGGCAGGTTGGGAGCCAGTTGCTTACAATGTCACATAAAACTAAAGCCAGGCATACATAGTATGCATATGCAAGATTTAAAACATGACGCCTGGGGAATGTGCAAGTATTGGCATTCCTCCGCAAGCCAACCCAGAAGGCGTAAGAGAAAGACGGGCAGCCTTCACTCACCGTATTGAATCGAAGACTCCCATCAGTAGATGACTCAGGAGCAAGTTTAACTGGGACACACCAACCCAACAGGCGAGGGCAAACGCCCTCACCCAGTAAAGGTGCTCCACAGCGTGGGCAGCCTGTGCAGAGGGACATGTGTCACACTCAGCTGGGCTCAGGTGCTGTGCTGCGAAGTCCCCCTGGCCAGCTTGCATCCCTGGGCAGGAGGGTTTGGCTGCAGTCGCCGGAGGCTGCTGGGTGCCCTGCTGTGGGCTTGCCAGCCAGTGCTTGTGGATGAGCCTCTGTGGGCCTGTGTGAGCACTGGGGGAGCGTGCAGCTCCGAGCACTAAGGCTCTGACTTGTTTCCCCACAGCAGTCCGCCCTGATTGTCCAGGGGCCACAGGAAGTGAAGAAGCGGGAGCTGGTGTTTCTCCAGTTCAGCCTGAACCAGAGCAACGAGGACTTCAGTGCCATTGACTACCTCCTCTTCTCCTCTTTCCACGAGTTCATGCAAAGGTGGGCATGTCCATGCTGGAAATGTAGGGATGAAGCTGCGGAAGGGGAGCAGGGCTGGCTCAGGATAGGAGCTACCCTAAGAACCTGGTGGCCCATTACATTAGCTGCAGTTAAGCAGTTGTGGATGCAGTGCTGCATGGAGAGGGCTCCCCTGCAGGCCTCGGCTGCTGAGGCGCCTCCTTGCCTTCAGATGCCTGCCCGCTGACAGCTCCTGTTGTCTTCAAACACTGAGGGACAATTCAGTGCTATCTCTGGGGCTTAAAACACTTGGTAGAAAATAGGAATATTCGCCGGGCGGTGGTGGCGCACGCCTTTAATCCCAGCACTCGGGAGGCAGAGCCAGGCGGATCTCTGTGAGTTCGAGGCCAGCCTGGGCTACCAAGTGAGTTCCAGGAAAGGCGCAAAGCTACACAGAGAAACCCTGTCTCGAAAAACCAAAAAAAAAAAAAAAAAAAAGAAAAAGAAAATAGGAATATTCCTGTCTGTCCCTGCCTAGTCTTGCTGAGCCGAAGGCTCCATTTCTATGATGTAGGATGATACATCACAGTGGCAGGGAGGTGACTGTCCACTTGAACAGAAAGTCACATACTACCTCTGCTATCCTTCCCACCCTGGATCTCTGAGCCTTGGCCTCAGTATCTCCCCCACTGAAACCCTTATTCTCCCCAATGAGTCCCCTGTCTACCTTCATGTCTTTTTCTGTGTGAACTGTTTACAGTTAGAATTATCCTGATTCTTCAGTGGGAGGGTGGTGGTGTTCTAACTGTCCCTTCTAGGACCAAGCAGTTTTTGAGGCAGGGTATTACTCTGTAGCCCAGGCTGTCCTCCCGGGTGCTGAGATGACAGGCGTGTGCCACTCTACACTTGCTCTCTTGTGCTTAGCTTCTGCTTCATCTACAGTTCCCATGGGACGCTCTTCCCATTGCTGGGCCTCTCAGGAGGTTGAATTTCACTGAGTGTGGCACACCATGCTTCAGCCATATTTCAGGGTGCTTCCAGAAACCCAAGTGTGGGTGACTGAGCTGGTGGTGGGGGGGTGATGTGAGAGGGAAGGAGTGTGCCCATGGTGGAGGTGGGGTGGGGGGCGGGGCTCGTGGAAACCAAACAGAGGTATAGCCAGGTTGGGCATTGCTTTTGATGCTAACTGAGCAACAACCCTGGTAAGACAGTCAGATTCTGGAAAGGGAGCAGGGAATCCATAGCATCCCGATTGTACCAGAAAAGAAACCAGCTTGACATGGGACTAGAGTTTGCTTTGGCCCCACTGGGCTCCAGCTGTTGGGCCTGGATTAACCTGGACCTTCCTTCTCTCGCTTCCCCAAGCCCAGACAAAGCGGGCTTCATGCAGGCCTGTGAGAGTGCCTACTCCAGCTGGAAGTTCTCAGGAGGCTTCCGCACCTGGGTCAAGATGTCGTTGGTGAAGACCAAAGAGGAGGACGGCCGAGAAGCTGTCGAGTTCCGGCAAGAGGTAGTGGCTGTTTCCTTGGCAAACATAATGATCTCCACAGTTGGATCTGTGGCAGAGGCAGACTTTGAGGGGAAGGGTCTTTTGGGTGGGGCCCTAGGATATCTTTAGTAGTCTTGTGAAGGCTTCATGTGCTGAAGGCAGTCCACAGCAGCTTGCTTGTTCTCCACAAAACTAGCTCTGTGCCTGTAGACATGGGAAGCACTTCCTGATGCTGCCAGGGATTGTAGGGGATGAGGGGACCAGGCATAGTGGGGTGTGATGACCTGTGAGGATGCAGAAGATGAGCTGATCAGAAGGCTTTTGGTCCCTTGGCCCAGAGCCAGGAGCATGCCAGGTTGAGGCAGGAAGATTGCTGGGGTCCTTTTACTGTGATCTGGGAAGAACAGGGGAAGACAGAAAAGGCACGTCTGTGGGATGGAAAGGGATCTGCTTGCTTCTTCGGGAGGGCTGCTTCATTACAATTGGAAATAACCTAGCCCTACCTCTGCTTTAGTGGTGGTTTTTCTAGTTCTCTCTGTGCACGTGGAACCCTGGCACCTAGGTCTAGTCAAGGGACAGGATTTTTCCTGCCTTTGGTGGTGACAAACCCTGAAAACAAGACTACAAAATGCTATTGTAACATGACTGCCCAGGCCCACGAAGGCTTGGCATGCCCTTAGTCACCGCACTCATGGGCAGCCCTGCAGTAAATCTCAGCATTGACTTCCTGTGGCCAATGTGAGCATCAGATCAGAGGTGGCCCATGCCTTTCAAGCCTGTCTTCTCACCATTATCTCACGGAGCTTCTTTCATAGTTGACTGGCAGATCTTACCACTTATACCTACTAAGTACTTAGAGAGCTGCCTTGTCACATGGAGTGGGGGCCACATTTTGTCCCTGTAGACTTGAAGGGTTAGACTGCTTATCCCTTAAGACCCAAGTATTTTGAAATTTGGGACTTTTGAATTTGTCTTCTGTAGTAGATTGAATATGGCTTAATTGTGAGTCTCGACATCTGATGGTAGATTTTGGTGACAGGCATTGCAATCTTTTCTCTCTCAAAGAACTGTAAAGCCCCAGCCAGCTCTGGTACCAGTGAAAAGGTCTTGTATATGAGACTTGACTTTCCTTCTCTGGAAGATGCTGTTAGGAGAGCCAAGTCCCTTCCTGCTTCTTCTTCCCAGGCCCAGGCAAGGGAGGGCCCAGAAGTGCTAATTCTGTCTGTTCTGCACCTAGACCAGTGTGGTTAATTACATTGACCAGAGGCCGGCTGCCGAGAAGAGTACTCAGTTATTCTTTGTGGTCTTTGAATGGAAAGATCCCTTCATCCAGAAGGTCCAGGATGTAAGTACTGCTAAGAGTGGCCTTCTTCACGTCATCACAAGACATCCTGAGATGATCATGGCAATAGGGAAGAGATTCTAAAGCTTAAAAACACGGGCACTTCACATCCCAGGATGGATTCTGTGAGATGGATGTATTTTTGCTGTCACTGTTGGCCCAGGCTCTGTGAGGGGTGAGGCTTGAGGCTTGGACAGCTAGGGTGAAAGGAACTGGTTTACAGCTGTGCCCATAAGGAATGCACGCTGATGTTCTTCACCTGAGCTACCTGTTATGAGAGGCTTATTTTGGTCCAAGTAGAGCCCTTGAAGTCCCTTGAAGCATGCGTCCCAGCAGTCCTGAAGGCAGAGGTATGGCCACTGTGCACATGTGAACAGGGGCTCATTCTGTCTCAGATTACTCCACTGAACCAGGCTTGCAAGTGCTTTTTTTTTTTTTTAGCCACACATGGGAATTCCAGAACCCTACCTAAGTTTGGTGAGGGAGAAGACTCTATGGAAGAGTCCTTGTCCTGCAAGCACAAGGCTGAGTCCATTAGCACTGCACAGGGATAAGAGTATTCCATGGAGACCAAGCTACTGCTTTAAATCATTGCTAGACAGTAAACGGCTGTCACGGGGCTCCATGCGATAAACAACTTCAGCGAAAGAAAGGCTTCTGGCTGAATGGCTGGACAAAGTGCTGAGCTGGAAGGATTATAAAGTCCAGATAGGACAACATCCCAGCAGGGGAAGGAAGGCGCAGAGGCCGAGTGGCAGAGTCCACATGACGAGTGTGGGGGCCCCATCTGGAAACCGGAGACTGAAATGAGAAGACTTTAGGGGAATCTGAGTCACTGGTAGGACTAAGGCACCAAGTTAAAGCTCAGCACGAATGTCTTACAGTATCGAGGAGGAGTGTCCTCTGAGTTACTTTATTATGTGGCGGGGCTCATGGCTCCCCCTGACCAGCTGTGGGCATTAAGTCTGAGTGAGCGGAGGCACGTGGTGCTGGTGACTCCAAAATCTAAAACACAGAGAGTCAGGGTCGATGCAAACCAACAACCCCATTTTTCTCTGTTCCACAGATCATCACGGCCAATCCCTGGAACACCATTGCACTCCTCTGCGGGGCTTTCCTTGCCTTATTTAAAGCAGCAGAGTTTGCCAAACTAAGCGTGAAGTGGATGATCAAAATCAGGAAACGATACCTAAAAAGAAGAGGCCAGGCAACAAACCACATAAGCTGAAGCCGCCAAGACACTCCAAACCGACGGAAGCCTTATTCTCCCGCTGACAAACCGAGCCACCAGCAATCCTGTACTCACTTGAAGGGACCTTGCAGGGAAGGACAGTCTTTCAAACTGGATGGTCAAACCTGGCCCAGGAGGCTGTTCGAGCCCACAGGCAAACATCCAATGACTAGCCTGAAACTTATTTAAGTACTTAAATTATTAACAGACATTTTACAGAGCTGTCTAGTGCCTTGGAGGGGGTTTGTGGAAGGCAGCTTCTTCCTATTTGTTCATTAAATAGTTAAGCTCCCTCTTTACCTTAGTTTTTTTTTTTTTTTTTAAAGTGGACAGATATGCCCTGTATACAAAATTCCTCATGACTTTTACACATCTACTATTGTTACTTAACAACTTGTCAGAGTCTAGATGAGACTTTTTTTTAAATGTAGCCCTGGTGGAACTCATTGTTTAGACCAGGCCTGCCTCTGCCTTCCCATTGCTGAGAATAAAAGCCAGTACCACAGTGCCTGGTCTTACATGAGACTTTAAAGGCTACTAGAAACTAGTGATGACATTTGTGATGGGCTGTGTTGACGGAGGTGTGAGCTCAGTAGTCACTGCTGGAAGCACTTGCACAGATGTATATAGTAGGCGCCTACTTAGTGTACCTTGATTTTATTAACAGGTAAATAAAGTTGGGCTAGTACAAAAGGAGTGAGTGTGAATACCCAGTAAACCAACAGGTGTCAGTACTGGACGTGTTCACACTGTGACCACCAACCCAAACGGCACCACAGCGGCTCTGCCTCAAGGTGTGTAATACTGGACGTGTTCACACTGTGACCACCAACCCAAACGGCACCACGGCGGCTCTGACCCGAGCTATGTCACCACTGCTTCCAGGGAAGGTAAGCTGGACGTACCACACTATGAATAAGCTGCTTAGTAGGTCACTGTGTCCTAAAGAAACACCCAAAATGGTGGCCTTTAAGGCTTTGACAAATAGCACTTATATAAACCCAAGCCCTGTCTTTTCCAAATTGTGTGTCCAGAGGGAATATGGTAACATTCAAAGAATTCACAATTAGGCCTTGGGGAATCTGAAGGGAACTGCTCACATGTATAAGTTAGGCATTTCTGTCTCCAAATTTAGCAGCAAGAAACTGTTTTGGCTGAATCTCTAGAAATAAACTTGTATAATGAAATATCCCCTGCTACCTTTCTGTTTCATAGATGTACATGAATTTAGATTTTAGACAAATTATTTTTTTTTTTTTTGTAAAATACCATTACAGTATGTAATGCCGAGCATAAACACATCAACAACATTAAAAATAAGTGAAAGGCTCCAGGTCTATCTAGGGGCAAGAGTGCAGCCCTGGTGGTAGGGTGTGTGCTTAGCATGGTTACAAAACTCTAAGTGGCGTATCACTTTAATAATTAAATATCTAATGAAATCTGCCTCAGCGAACACTAGAGCTTTCCTGTATTGTGAAAAGTTAAGCTATTATATTTGCTTTAGATAATTAGGAAGTATTTTTGCCTACTGATTGAGTAGAAACCAAACTCCCACTTTCTGGAAAGGCAGCCTGTGTTTTATGGTTGTCCCAGCTGTGAGCAGCACAGGGCCTTAAGGGAGCAGCTTGTGTGAATGGATGACAGAGTGGCCCTGGAAAGTCCACTGCTTGATAATGTGACAAAAATTACAAGCCACTGTACTTCAAGGAAGGTTTTTCCAGGGTCATGGAGGCTGTCCAGGTTGCTTTCACAGCCTTTCACAGAACGGCTGCTGTTGTAGATTATGAGACTCACCCCCTCCCCAGCCTGTTTTAATTAAAACTAGCTTTAATGATAAACCTGTCCTAGAACACAGAGGGACATGAAGCTTGGGATTTTATTTTATAAAAGATTCTTTAAATGGTTACATTTCAATAAATGGCCAGATTATAAATCCATGGACCACAAGCATCCTAATTTTAATTAGAACACATCCACAAGTTGTGATTTTCTGTAAATATCTCCCAGATATAAAAGATGACATAAGGCAAAATACAAACATAGACTTTATTAAATGCTGCTCAATCCCCAGTGAAGATCTTTCATTATAAAACAGGTTTCCATACAACAGCAAGGCAAGAGGTTGGAATGGTACTGATAACAACATGTGAGAAATACCTGACCAGGTAAGAACATACAAGGCTTCTACATAGTCAATGCATTTCCTTTAAATAAAGCCAGGCAGTGACAGCTAGCAGTCTGCATCACACCGTGGGACTCAGAGCCTCCACCCTGCAGGCAGGCCTGGGGTCGGGCAGTCGAGGACTGGGAAGGCCCTGCCTCCAGCCTTGGAGAGGAATGAAGGAGAGGTGAGCCTAAGGTCCACCCGCTGATGCTACTTTGTTACACTCTGGGGTGCTGCTGCTGAAGGGGTATTTGGGAGCAGTCAGAATTTTGGTTTACTTTCCCCAGCTTTAATACTTTGTGCTTCAGAAGCCTGGAACTGCAAGGTGTCACAGAACCCAGAGAATGGCAGTGTCTTCAAAGATGTGGGCCTTTATCCCACCCTCTCCCTAGAAGGGAATGACAGCACCTCAGTTCATCTGACGGAGCTCTTTCCTCAGATGTGACGAGGGCTGCAGCACTATGAAAGCACAGAAGACAACCCGCTCTGTGTGCAGCACAATCACAAGTTCAAGTCGTGATTCTCCCCACTCCCACAACCACCTCACTCCTAACGTGATGACGGTGACAGTCGATGATTAGGCAAAGGTTACAATAGACTGTGGCCATGATACAGCACAGGGCTATGTTTAGTCCAGATTTCTTTCACTTACACTTGCCAGGAAAAACTGGCCTCCTAATTATATTATACTGATGAGGTTTGCTTTGAAGTTTTTATATATTCCAAAAAAGTGTACAAAACTGCCCACCCAGCAGAGGTGGGAGCTGATCTTTATTTGGCACTTGTACTGCCGAGAATACTGTGCATGTTATAAGCACTGTTCTGTTTTTCTAGAGCCTTCTTTAGCTTCAACTCTTCTAATTTTTTCCATAATTCTTCACGTTCCAATTCTTTCTTTTTCTCTCTGAGGAGAAACCAACAGTTTTAATCAGAAGCTCAAGGAAGTCACTCACTGGCAGCTCACGGTGTGGAATACCTCATTTCTGTCGCCCTCCCAAGTGGTTGTAGGCTTATGTGACCACACATGGATTAGCTTACCACAGTCACTAGAGTGGCCCTAGGTCAGCGATGCAGGAGCCCCACCTTTGCTCCTACCCACCCATCAGTTCATGTTCAGTTTGGGTACAGGCCATAAACATGGAAACATGGGCTTTTATTTCTACAGCTCATTTTAAAGAATCTGGTGACAGTCACGTGACCAATTTACAGTTCCCTACTCACCTCTTTCTGCCTGTTGCTTTCTGGGCTCAGACTGTGTTCCTATCTGAACTTTGTGGGATTTTGTTTGACAGAGGGTCTCAACTATATAGTCCTATCCTTAGAGTCAGAGATCTGACTGCCTATACCTTCCCCAGTCCCACTATGCCCTGGTGAACTATTAAGCTATTAAGAGAAGAATGCATTCAGTAAATTATTGGAGGGCTGGATCTTTTCTATGTAAACAAAACAGTGTGTGGCAGGCAGCCTTGAGGATGGAGTAGTCACTGCCCACCTTATGAGGAAATAGTCACTAAGGCATGTTCCTGAAGGTGGATATGGATTCATTCATCCCCTAAAATACAGCACAAGGAACACCAGATAACTGTCATCCTAAGCCAGGGCCCTGACAGTATGCTGACCTCAATACCACCTGCTGGTAATCCACAGCACTGCAACTGTCAGGGAAGCCAGTGTGGACAAACGGTTTGTGTAAAATACAGTCAGTGTACATGGGTAGTAGCTTAAGGTTCAGCATGAGACCAACAGAAGACCACAATCTAACCATCAGAGGAAGAGAGTCATGTCACCCTTAACAAATTTATAAAAATACCAGGATTACTTTTCTGGGCAACGGCTTTAGTGCTCAGAGGCTTTCAAATTATAATGGCTAAAGTATTCACCACAGATCCAACCAATAAGAGATAGACCTTTCTGAACTGAGTAACACTGAATTATAAAGTGTATCAAGTACCTCTGTCTCTCGGCTTTGTAGGAACTAGTAAGATCATCGAAAAGCTTGCCGTTCATCTCCATTAGGGTTTTCAGCACATTGTACACAAGTGCGACAATGGTCCTGAAGGAAAGAAGCCAGTTCAGGGTTAGAGGCCAGCAGCCGGGAAACACAGCACTTTCATCTCTGAATTGGGCTGGTGTCCGCTGAACACATAATTATCTTTAGATGATGTAACTCTGGTTACACAAGCCAAAGGTGCATGTATGATCTGATTCCAAAGCTTACACCCTTCCTATGTTATGCTGAGATTTAACATAGCTAAGAATATTCTGGTTCTCTTCATGTGTGTCTCGTCTGAAACCCTGGGTAGCAAGATGAAAATGTCACAGATGTTAGAATGTATAGTCTTGAGCTCTTAGCTTGGGAGGCCAGGTGCAGCTCAGCCACATGATGTTCCCGAAAGTGTACTGGACCACGCTTTGGTGAGACCATTTGCTAAGGAACATTCACATACAACTCTAATATCTAAAACTGTGATGTTAGGTAACCTGCAGTAGAGGTTTCAAATGGTTTAAAAAAAAAAGTAATACATGATTTCAAGGCCAGCCAGGGCTGTTTATATGTTAAAAAAAAAAAAAAAAAAAAACTTACTGATTCCAGTGTTCTTTGGAAATTTTATACAAACTGGCAAACATAATTGGCAGAATTTTATCAATATTCTCTTCAATCAAACTAAGAATATATTCATTATTCCAGAAGTACAGTGCTCTTTCTGCAACCTACAAAAGATAATGAGAAACATCAAAATTCACAGGGGAAAAGGATGGAACAAATCAGTGTCACCCAGGAAGGAAGCTGATACCTGAAAATGAGAACTGGAGACACACTTGGATATCTGCTTAAAAAGGGGCTCTTCAATCTTTTTGAATTGTGTTGGTTCAATGACATCTAAGATTTCTTCAATTTCTCCTAAAAACATCACCTAGGTTAAAAAACAAGTGTTAAAAATTTTACAACAGATGACACTAATTTAGAAGCTGTGGAGACAGGCACACCTGCACACGAGGAAGTGGGCACAGTTCAGAGCTGTGCTAACTCCCCGCTCCCCACATGCTGGAGCAGGTCAAGACTGCAAAGTCTGACTGCAATGCACTGTATTTTTTACTAAAACCTACCTCTTTCTGACTGCATGTTTTTGGCCAAAATTTCAGCAGTCCTCTGATCACCTACAAGAAACAACGGAATTTAGAATGAACTGAACAGTCGGGTGTGGTGATGCATGTCTGTAATCCTACTCAGGGGTACAGGGCCTGGAATACACCATAGCCTATCTGACCCCCACTAACTAATGTCAGGATAGTTACTCATTCCGAAATAAAGCATTCAGCACTCAGTACATGAAAACTCCTACTCAGCTTTGCACTTGGGCTGGTTCAACAAATACGTACTGAGGGCCTGGGACATGATACTGGACAGAGGTGAGCAGATGGAGTCTCTGGTTTTCATGGAACCTACTTACATTCTAATGGAAGAATATCAACGTAAGTGACCAATTATAACACAAGAAAATGAAATACAACCTGACTGGGTGAAGGAGGTTATTTTACAAGAAGGTTTTTTTTTGTTGTTGTTTTGTTTTTTAAAAGACTGTATACCAGAGTCAAGAATGACCTTGGATTTCTGATCTTCTGTGTCTGCCTTCCTCTATGAGGCTTATGAGGGCCCTGTGCATGCTAGGCCAGCACTCAATAAACTGAGCTCAAGCCTCAGCTCTTCACAGGAAAGAACAGATAATTTCCCATTATCTAAACTTTATAAAGTACACATTTTAAAAGCCAGGGTTCCCAAGTTATTTCTTTTTTTTTTTTTTTAAGATTTATTTATTATGTATACAGTGTTCTGCCTACATGTATGCTTACAGGTCAGAAGAGGACACCAGATCTCGTTACGGATGGTTGAGCCACCATGTGGGTGCTGGGAATTGAACTCAGGACCTTTGGAAGAGCAGCCAGTGCTCTTAACTGCTGAGCCATCTCTCCAGCCCCAAGTTATTTCTTGATTGACAAAATCAAGGTACAATAAAATATTAGGAGACCGTATATTTCAACAAACGTTAAAGAAATTTTGCTCATCCAGTAGTGCACTAATACAAAAACTAGAACTGCCAGAATGGTTCAACTCAATAGGTTAAAAAGAAAAGCAGAATACATGACCTTGAAAACTCTCCTTAACCTTTACTCACACCACATTAAGTTACAGTCATTGTGTGCCAGGTGGGAGCCATCAAGAGTTGACAGTTCACCGCATTAGAGAGCTTATGCTTCGTACCACAGTGCTCTGAATTCCGATTTATCTTTGAACTTGGTTTTCAGCTGTGATACTGTAACTACTATTCAGGTGAAAGATAAATACCATGCATATAAATTTTTAAGCACCCCTAGGGTTAGCCTAATATAGTTGAATTTAATCCTTCAGTATTTGTATTTAAAGTGCTTAGAAAGCATTCTATCATTCTATCACTCATTTTACTAATGTTGCAATGGTGTGTATGGTCAGTTGGGTGAGCTCAAAATCCAGCATTTAGGAGGCTGAGGCAGGAGCAGCATAGCGAGCTAGAGGCCAGTCTAGGATATACACAGCATGTTCCAGATCAGCCAGTGCTGAAGGTTACACTTCATTATGCTTCTGGTGCCTTCCATCCTCACCCTAACTCAGTCACCTTTCTTGATAATTATCTTTTCACTCTCTCCCGAATTTTCATCTTATGGGCAGATATACTCTAAGACTGTAATCCAAACTGCTAAAGGCGAGGAAACCGTCTTTTTGTGTCTGTCTTCTGAACATAAACTCAAGGGGATGGCTCTGGTGTTCCGTGTGTTTGCACTGTGGTCTCTGGATCTCCATTGCTCATGAGCATGCTCCCGTCCCCGCCCCCCGGGAGCTGCTCCCGCTGGGTGACAGCGGCTGCACAGGCACTCGTCAGACAGGCGCAGGAGGGAACCCGACACTTACAGGCTCTGTCAGGGTTGTGTCTTTCTCCAGGAACTGCACCACACAGTACGCCAGCTAAAGGGCAAAGACAAGTGGAGGAGACGTCAGTCAAGTAACATTTAGGGATACGAGATAGTTTCCCATTTACACAAAATGTCACTTCAGTTTTCAGTTGCAGTATGGGATGAATATATTCATAACTGTGTAACTTTTAATCCTTAAAGTAAGTTCTAAGTTCGGCAGATTGTTAGCTCTAGACTTGGTTAACTTTAAAATACCCATTTAGACTTCCAGCGACTATCTGTGAATATGAAATATGCAGATTATTATCCTCTAAGGCAGTGGTTCTCAACATGTGGGTCGTGACCCCTTCGGGGGTTACATTATGATTCATAATAGTAGCAAAATTAGTTATAAAGTAGCAACAAAAATAATGGTAAGGTTAGGGGTCACCACAACACGAGGAACTAACTGTATTAAAGGGTCACAGTGTCAGGAAGGTTGAGAACCCCTTTCTAATAGGTCGTTAGGGTTTGATGTGTAAGATTCACTCAGGGTCACGTAGCTAAGTAGCTTAGCTTAGGTCCTGGACCTGAATATAAGTAACTTCTATGTCTAACTTACAACTGTACTAGTAGTACAGAAACAAACTCATATAAAAATGTGCCAAAGCAAATTCCTTAACAGACATAAAACTAGCATCTTATTATCTCTCAAACCTTTGCCTTTATGTTAAATATTCATTTCATTTGCAGTTTTTCTGAAACTTACCTGAGCATGAAACAAAGCCAATCCTTTTGCAGTATGCATAGGAATAAGAACCTTCATTAGAAATTGCTTATGTTCTGCTTTCAGTGGCAATGCAAAGCCATTGATGATGCTGGAGGGAAGAAAAGGCAGGGGAAGGGTTAAGTAGACACTTTGATTCCAGAGTTACACTGTCTGTGCACACAAGGAAGAGCATCTGCTTCAGGGCTGGAGCTGTAAGGCAGACTGGGCGGGCTCTGCTCTGCAGGGCTGTGTGTGATCTGTCCTGGAGCTGTAAGGCAGACTGGGCTGGCTCTGCTCTGCAGGGCAGTGTGTGATCTGTCCTGGAGCTGTAAGGCAGACTGGGCTGGCTCTGCTCTGCAGGGCTGTGTGTGATCTGTCCTGGAGCTGTAAGGCAGACTGGGCGGGCTCTGCTCTGCAGGGCAGTGTGTGATCTGTCCTGGAGCTGTAAGGCAGACTGCTGGGCTCTGCTCCTGCAGGGCTGTGTGATCTGTCCTCTACACTGTCACTTCAGCTCTGCGTTGCTACATTTACTTTTCCTCCCAAAGCAACAGGAGTCTGTCTCAGTGCTGTTAGAATTTCTAACAGGTTCTGGGGTAAGTGGGGAGTTTCTCCCACATTTTTGAATAATCTGAGTTAATGTAATTCTATCATGACTTCTGTGTAGTGAACAAAAAGGAAATGTGTATATAAAACCAAAGACTAAAGAACAGCTAGATTAGGAACGGCCTGTCAACATTTGGGTAAGAACTCCTGTAGTGAATGTTTGATAAAATGACAACTCCTATCTCTTACCAGCTGGAGCCTAAAACATTTGTGGCATATACACCACAGCTCCAAAGGGAGAAGACTGTGTAGACCTTATACACAACAGTATTTTATACACCAAGGCCCTAAACCCATCTTAGGCTCTGTTGTTGGGGGCTGAACCCAGGGCCTCTAGCATTGTGTTCTAAACTCTAAAAATATAGGGACTCATTTTTTTCAACTCCAGCTGTTTGGTACATAAAACATTCATTCAGTACTTAATTCTTAAAATACAACAACCCCCACCTACCTTCCTAATATTTCAAGGAGTTCAGCCACACCATTGAAATGTTCTGTTTCATATATAAACCTGAATTTGAAATAAAGATAGATATAATAAAATGTAAACATCAGAAAACAGGCTAGACGGTGAAGAAACCAAGCCAGGGCTGCAGTGACAGGTTTTCTTTGAACTGTTTAGCCTAAGGCATTTTGTTCACCTCTCCCCCGCCTCTCTCTCTCTCTTTGGAGACAGGGTCTCATGCATCCCAAACTGTCTTCAAGCTTGCTATGTAGCCAATCTTGACCTTTTGAGCTGTTTGCTCAAGTCACATAAAATTTGCCACTTGAGAATAACAGTCTCATTTCTGGATTATTCTATTTTACTTAATATGTAAGGAAGAGGGAGAGATTGCTCAAAGCAGCCTTTTCAAAGAAGGAAACCACTACTCACAAGATCCAAGGAAAAGGGGTCCTCTGTTTCAGCTGCTCAGAACTTTTCTAGAGTGTAAATGACATAGGCTATCTATCCACTGCCTTTAAAGCAGATGGCAGCGGGAAGTGGGGTGACACAGGGCTGCAGTAGATGAGGGATGGAGCACTGACCTAAGACTCTCGGGGGGCTGTCACCACTCACGTCCAGTTCCAGCCTAATTCCTTGTTTTCAATTAACAGAGACAAGGAAAATAAACCTGAAACACAGGTATTAATGTGAAGCAAATGTTTCACAAGTATTTAGATCATAGTCCCATATGGATTTTAATTAGCTTTGTCAGAAAAAAATCGAAAGAAAGCACTTTTACAGGTATTGGCTTCATAATGATTGCTTCAGAAAATTAAAAAGCTCCACGAAAGTTTTTCAGCAAATTCTCCTTTCATCTATCACTGTCCTCACTCCCACTGCTGACCTAGAGGAGGAGGTCCCACACGTCTCAAACGTGAAGCTGCCACAAGTGAGACCACGAAATGGGTAGGAATGACGGAGATCCCATCAGCTAGGTCAGGCTTCAGATTACAATTAGCCTAAAGGAGCTTGGTTAAAGGAAAGGCATGAGGGGAAGAGTGCTCTAAACACTGAATTTACCTGAGGAAAATGTTGTTAATTTGCTTTCTGATGAACGCTCTCAGCCCAAGAAACTTCCCATAAATCCGATGCAGAACGGTCTTCAGGAAGTCGCGTTCTCGAGGATCTTCACTATCAAAAAGCTCCAGGAGCTTTAAAAAAAATCTGACAAATTACTTTAAAAAAATAATCGAGCTAAAACCACTCTTTTTTCTAATTTTGATTGTAAGACTGCTTATGAAATCTTTAACCTTTTTCCTAAATATTCTGCCTTATCAGATTTTATCTTTGCTAAGTAAATGAAATTGAGGAAAGCATGAATATTTTTACTAAACTCATCTCTATACATCCTTTGTGTCATTTTAAAGACTTTTTTAACCTTGCCAGTGACTTTAAAATTCTTTCCTAACATAATTTTTAAGTGTTATAATTTGAGAGACATTTAGTGTTTTTTGATAGTAAATTAAAAACTTGGTTTTTGAATCAGGGACTCATTATGTGGCCAGGATGGCCTTGAACTTGCAATCTTCCTGCCTCTACCTTCCAAGAACAGGTAATTGGAGGCCAGCCTGATCTATACAGTGAGTTCCAAAGCCACATGGTGAGACTATCTCAAAGATCAAGCCCATATGCAAATATATATAGTCTACCAAATTGCATGGAACCTTATAGTTTCTGCAACCATGGTAGTTGCAGAAAAGGTGACAAGCTCTGGGCCTCACCAGATGCTCTGACTCCATTTTGTCTTCAATTATGTGTAGATTTCAAACCCAAGTAGAATTTCTGAGGTAGTCGTAAGTCACACTCACGTGCCCTAAACAAATGACTTGCACTCATTTTTGGCTAGGTTATGGTACTGCATGAGGCTACAGCCAAAAATACCTATGGAACAGAAGCACTGATCCAAATCATTATAGTTAAAAATGGCTAAACTTCTCATTGTAACCTTAAATTCACGTTTCTGATGTTGGTTTACTTGAAAGATTATTTTGTTCTAAGGGGAAAATACTAAGCTTAAAAGTACTTGTTAGCTAAACATATTTTGAAATATTATGACTAAATAAACCTAATTAGAAATACGATATTCTTTTTTTTTTTTTTTTTTTTTTTGGTTTTTCGAGACAGGGTTTCTCTGTGTAGCTTTGCGCCTCTCCTGGAACTCACTTGGTAGCCCAGGCTGGCCTCGAACTCACAGAGATCCGCCTGGCTCTGCCTCCCGAGTGCTGGGACTAAAGGCGTGCGCCACCACCGCCCGGCTTGAAATATGATATTCTTATCAAGAAACTTTTAAGAGTAATTCAATCAAGGTCAGAGAATCTAGTTCAGCAGTTCTCAACATGTAGGTTGTGGCCCCTTGAGGTCTCATATCAGATATACTGCATACTAGATATTTACATTATGAGCCATAACAGTAGCAACATTACAGTTATGAAGCAGCAATGAAATAATTTCATGGCTGGGAGTCAGCACAACATGAGAAACTGTATTACACCGTCACAGCATTAGGGAGGTTGAGAACCACTGCTCTTAGTTCAAATCCAGACTCTGCCATTCACTAGCAGTGTGGCACTGGATGTGGGCTCTCTCTTTAAAAGCTTAACATCTGTGACGTATTCAAATAATGGGTTCCATGTCACAAAAAACAAAAACAAAACAATGAATACATCTTAGTTGTCTTTGGAGATTCCCTGATTTGAACATAAATTTAAATTTTGCAGGGTTACCCCCACCCCCAAGTCTGACAAAATCTCTCAAAAGCTGAGAATCCCCATACAGCAGTTTACAGAGCACCCTCTAGTCCCCCGGAAGGCAACTGTAGGCAGTCCGCGGACTGTTGCAATCAGATTATTGCCTTGGCTTCCCAGACAGTTTAGGAGTTTGGGGTAGAAGTAGAAAATGGTTCCTGCCGTACCAGGTTTCCCCTCACACCCCCAGAAAAGCCCAGCATTCTTGTGTATCTAGAGCACCAGGCTGAAGTAGCAAGGTTCCCCTCAACCTGCTGACATCTGAAATAATAGGTCCTGAGTGCATGAGAATCATACAAGATAATAAATGTGCTTCCTCTACAACAGCCCCAAAGACCCCATTTTAATTCGACTGATTTTACTCATGGCTGAAGTGTACAGTGTACTGTTAACGAACATCTAATCTCGTGTAGTTTATGAAAAGCTCTCAAAGGACTAGGCAGGCAGTGTTGTTTACCATTTATGAGCCAGGAACAGTTCTAACTATGTGGAGTCTTTAACATCTGGGCCACCCGACAGTGGTCTGAAAGGTCCTCGTAATGAAGCTTAATTGTGCCCTCAGCATCGAATTCCTAACAAGGTTTATTACATACTGATAATGGCTTTAAAAGAGAAAATGGAGCCAGCAGTGGTGGCGCATGCCTTTAATCTCAGCACTCGTGAGCCAGAGGTAAGCGGATCTCTGTGAGTTCAGGCCAACCTGGGCTACAGAGTGAGTTCTAGGACAGGCACAAAGCTACACACAGAAACCCTGTCTCGAAAAATCAAAAAAGAAAATGGATAGAGAAACATTTGGTTCACTTTACCATTCTGTTTAGGGCCAATTTCAAATGATTAAAAAGAGACTGATAAATTATCTTAAAAACTCTTGGCCGGGCGGTGGTGGCGCACGCCTTTAGTCCCAGCACTCGGGAGGCAGAGCCAGGCGGATCTCTGTGAGTTCGAGGCCAGCCTGGGCTACCAAGTGAGTTCCAGGAAAGGCGCAAAGCTACACAGAGAAACCCTGTCTCGAAAAACCAAAAAAAAAAAAAAAAACTCTTGACAATAAAAACAAATGGACACATTCTTAGAAATTAATTGCATGTAAGTTCTACAAATACAGGTAATACCAGTTTCTAAAAACCAAGAAGTTATTCCATATGCTTAGCTCCCTCCTCTCCTTGACGGTCCCACTTCATTTTACCTGTGGCACTAGGAGAGGAAAGGCAGGTGACTGATGCTGGATGTCCAGAAAGGCACCCAGAGTTCACACTCAGTGATTAAATGGTCACCCCAAACTTTTGAGGAACTGCAGGAAGGGCAGCTTGACTGATTTCACTGGGTGCTCACCCTTGATACAGAACCCTTAACTTCTGAAAGCTACTAAAAAAAAAAGGTGTGGCCTGTGTGGGTCAGAAGACCACGGGATCCTCTGCCCAATCCCCTGGAGCTGGAGTTAACAGGCTTTTGTGAGGGGCCTGATGCTGGTGCCAAGACTCAAACACAGAGCCTCTGGAAAAGCAGGAAGGCTTGACTGGAGTCTTGTGGCCAACCCCTCAAAGTCGCTTTTGTTTGTCAAGGACAATTACTAAATACTTTTAAGTTATGTACATTTTGAATGACTAGTCTTAATAAGCAAGTGCTAAGATCTGAGATCTAAGAGTTCCTTACCTGTTGTACAAACTTCTGATCAATGTACCTCTTTGCAATGCTGGGCTGGAAATCAGGACTCTCCAAGAATCTCAAGAAGAATTCATACACCAACTATGCAAGAAAATACAACAAAAGCAAAATGATGCTTATAAAATAATATTCTGAATTATGTTTCATGTGAAAACACACCTCTTACCAGCTTTGAGTTGGCAACTGTTTCTAAAAAACAAAGTTTTAAAAAACCTTTGTGTTTATAGTTTGGCTTTTGTCCTGATTGGCTTTTTATCAACTTGACACAAGCTACAATTATCGGTGAAAAGGAAGTTAATTGATAAAAAAAATGCCTCCATTGGACTGGGTAGGGAAGTCTGTGGGTTGTGTTCTTGATTAATGATTGATGTAGGGGTCCGGCCCCCTATGGGCAGGTGGTCCTGGAATTTGTAAGAAAGCAAACCAGTCAGCAGTGTTTCTCTGGCTTCTGCCTCAGTTCCCATCTCCAGTCCTGAAGTCTGTCCTTGGTAGACTGTGCCATGAAAGTGTAGGCCAAATAATCCTCTCCTCCCAGACTGCTCTCGATCATGGTGTTCATCACAGTGGCGGTCTCCTTAGCCAGTCTGTGAGGTCTGTGGCTCTGCATCACTCATCAGTCAGAGGGCCCCTAAGGCATCAGGTCACGATCCTTCCCCCAGTGCACTACTAATCTACCTCAATTTCACCCCTAGGGTCCCCTAAACACAACAGGCTCAGAATGAGAGTGGGCAGTGTGTCCATACTAGCTTTAAATATCATGTCTCCTCTAAAACTAGAGCAGAGGATCTGATAAGATGGTTCAGCAGATAATGGTGCTTGCCACCAACTGCTGACCTGAGTACAATTCCCAGTACCCATGGTAGAAAGTGAAAAAAAAAAATAGACTCCCACAGGTTGTTCTCTGACCTACACACACACACACACACACACACACACACACACACACACACACACACACACGTAAAAACAGAGCAGGGAAAGTGAAATTGAAAGCAGTACACCTGAAAGTAACAAACCAAACTGTACAAGCAGGAGCCTGAGAAAGGAAGTCTGTACAGAGTAAATAAAACAGACGTGTGGGCGAATCTGATATCCAGAAGCACTGTGCAACAGCAAAGTGCACCTTAGGACTGCAAGTCAGAAGCATGGCTGGAGTCTTTTTTTTTTTAAATCATAGCTGGGCAGTAGTGGCACACGCCTTTAATCCCAGAATCGGGAGTCAGAGGCAGGAGGATCTCTGTGAGTTAGAGCCCAGGTTATTCTATAGAGTGAGTTCCAGGACAGCCAGGGCTACACAGAGAAATCCTGTCTCAAAAAACAAAACAAACAAAAATACTGACAGCTACAAAGGCAAGAGACTGGCCTCAAGATATACCTTTAATTATAAACACAATTAAACAATACGTCAGTTTAGCAACCTAGAAATACAAGAGAATTAGATCTCCAAGAAAAAGGCCACTTAGGAAACATTTGGGGTCTAAGGAGATGGCTCAATGGGTAAATCTCTTGCCCACAAGTATGAGGACTAGAATTTGGATCCTATATGAAAAGCTGGACAGGGTCTAGACGGCTCAGCACTTAAGAGCACTTGCTACTCTTCAAAGGACCAAAGCTCGATTCCCAGAACCTACATTAGACAGCTTATAACTGCCTGTTAACTCCAGCTTCAGGGGATCTGATGCCCTTTTCTGGCCTCTTTAGGCACCTGCACTCATGTGTACATTACACATACACACCTTTAAGAAAAAAAAGATAAACAGATGTCGTGGCCCACCTGTAATTCCAGCATTTGGGAGGCAGAAGCAGGTGAGTCTCTGTGAGTTCAAAGTCAGCCTGGTCTACATAGTGAATTCCAGGTCAACCAGGGCTCCAAGAAAAAGAAAAAAAAAAGTTTAAATGCACTTTTACCCATCTAGGTACAGGGAACAATGTTTATTTGGTTGAGAGAGAGTTACCTAATTTTTAATTTTAATTGTACACTAAGAACATAATAAAAAGGCAGTCAGTGGTGGTGCATACCTTTAATCTCAGGACTTGGGAGGCAGAGACAGGTGGGTCTCTATGAGTTTGAGGGCAGCCTGATCTACAGAGAGAGTTCCAGGACAGCCAGGGCTACACAGAGAAACCCTGTCTCATAAAACCAACAAAGAACATAATAATAAAAAAGAATTTTGCTCTGGAGCACAAACATGCTAAAACATATAAGCCTGGAATGCTCTGAAAAGTTAAACTGTGGAGCTCTGCTGACAGCACAACTTATTTGGAGCCTATTGTCATGCTGGGCACTGGGTGGACTACATATAGTGTGAGCAAGAACAAGCACCGTGCAGCTCACAAAGCTCATCCAACTAGCCAGGGAAGTGACGTGAACAAAAAAGCAAGAGGAATACGCACAAGTGACACGGCACAGACTGACAGACTCTGACAGACAGCTCTGTTGGTGGCAGATAAAGTCAGCAAGAAAGCTGTGGAGAGGGACATGCAACTTGAGCTTGCATTCACTCTGACCTGGAGAACACAGGAAGAGGGCTTTTATAGAAGTGCCAATGTGTGTGCTGAGAGGGAGATGATGCAAAAAAAGGGTTGGTGGCGTGGAATCAGCCTCAGCTCTTATGCAGATCCCACACCACCCACTTTCTTAAGCACTCCATCAAATAACTTTTCAGAGAAACAGCATATCCCTTGGGAGACGTACATGACATCAAGCCCCAGTTTTCTAAACCAATATATTGTTGACACTGTGCTGTTAATAAATTGTATATGGTTTCTTCCTTTCTTAATCGTACTATTATTTTATGTGTGTGGGTGTTTTGCCTGCATGTCTGTATGCACCACGTGTATGCAGTGCCCCAGGAGGACAGGAGAGGGCATCACATCTCCCTGAACTGGAGTTGTCAGTTGTGATGTTGGTGCTGGGACTCACACCTGGATCCTCTGTAAGAGCAGCCAGTGTCAACTTTTAACTACTGAGCCATCTTTCCAGACCCCTGCTTTCTTAAATTATTTTCATCTATAGGTATACAACTTCTGTTAACAGGAAAGTGATGTAAATGAAATTTAAATGATTTACTCCATGAAAGAATTCACGAGGATGAGTATCTATAAATTATACCATGTAGTTCACATTACACGTTTAGAACATTGCCTGGGCACAGTGAGCAGTAACAGAAGCTCAGTTCTCTATGACTCCTCCTTACTTCTGGATATTGGAGAAAGCAAGACAGAGATTCTGCAAAACACTGAGCTGTTTAATTATGGCCAACCTATGCTTTCCCTCTGCTCTTTCATCCATAGAACAAAATCGCAGACATTAACCAACATGCCAAACTAGCGGAGACAAGCCCATGAGGCTCAACACTACACAAAGCACTATAGGCAACTAAGTAAAGCCGGGGATGGGAGAGGTGGTCCTCCCCAGGGAAGGGCACACCAATTGGTTGTCCAGCACAAATGGTCAGCCCTGAAAACATACATTCAAGTAGTATATGTACTTGATAACATTTGATGAAAAAAGCCATCAATCTGAAGGCGAGTGGGGAGGGGTAGTATATGGGAGATGTGGAGGGAGGAAAGGGAAGGGAGAAATGTTGTAATTAAAATACAATCTCAAAACTAAACAACAACCAAAACCATGCTGGGCATGGTAGGCAGCACACATTTGTATCCCAGCTACTGAGGAAGCTGAGGCAAGAGATCACCTGAGCCCAAGAGTTCAAAAACCAGCTTGGGCAACACAACAAGCCTCCCCTGCCACATACAGTGATCAGCAAAGATCATTACCAGTACCTACTGACAACTGTGGTGGTATTGTGCCCCAAAATATTGTGCACCCTAATAAATTTATCTGGGGTCAGAGAACAGAACAGCCACTAGATACAGAGGCTAGAAAATGGTGGCACTCACACCTTTAATTCTAGCCTTCTGGAGGCAGAGATCCATCCGGATCTCTGTGAGTTCAAGGCCACACTGGAAACAGCCAGGCATGGTGATACATGCCTTTAATCCCAAGAAGTGAGCCTTTAATCCCAGGGAGTGATGGCACATAGCAAAAAGGTACATAAGGCGTGAAGACTAGGAACCAGAAGCATTTGGCTGGTTAAGCTTTCAGGCTTTTGAGCAGCAGTTCAGCTGAGATTCATTCTGGATGAGGACTCAGGCTTCCAGTCTGAGGAAACAGGATCAGCTGAGGAATTGGCAAGGTGAGGTAGCTGTGGCTTGTTCTGCTTCTCTGATCTTCCAGCATTCTCCCCAATAACTGGCCTCAGGTTTGATTTTATTAATAAGACTCTTTAAGATTTACGTTACAGACAACTAAAAATGTCACAAATGAATCTCTGAAGCTTGTATAAAAGCACAACAGGAACCTTCCATCAAGCACCTTTTTTCAGCATGGTAACTTTCTATGCTCTCACTTATCAGAGCAGATGCACCAGGCATGGTGACTCACGCCTTTAATCCCAGCACTCTGAGTTCGAGGCCAGCGTAGCCTACAGATCAAGTTCCAGGGCAGTCAGAGCTACACAGAGAAACCATGTCTCGAAAAAAAAAAAAAAAAAAAAGGAAAAACAAAAACAAACAAACCAAAAACTCAAGATGCTTAAATATGTAACTACAACATGCTGGAAACATATAGTCACTTCAGAAAGCCCCAAAACATTCAATCACCAAATTTAAATGCTATACCACATTTTAGTAACTCGAGAGTTTAAAATTTTAGACATACAGACCATAATGAACAAAAATCGCTTGTATGCTTGTACAATCTGAGTATGTCTTGTATAAGAATCTATCTTTTAAAGTGTGTGTGTGCGTGTGTGGAATGCTCAGAGGACAACTTATGGAAGCTGGTTCTCTTTTCCCCACAAAGGTTATGGGACGGAACCAGGCTTGACGGCGTGAGCTTTTATCTGCTGAGCATCCTCACTTGTCACAGAAATAGGATCTTACAGCAATTACTGTCTTCTAAAATGTTAAGAACCATTTTCTCTCAGGGAATTTAAATGGAACCTCAAATTATACCAGTGAAAAATGGAAAACACATTGTTTACTTGGCTGAATTTCTTGTGTTAATTTCTATGAGTAAAAAATATCCTGATGGAAAAATCTGTCTTTGCTTTTAAAATTTCAAAAACTAAGTCTTTCCCAAAGACTATCCAACTACACATAATAAAAAAGCATAACACTGGCTAATGAGAATTTCATGCTTTAAAAACCTCCCATTACTAAAAATAGTACTACTAATTTTATACCAAGTATGGCAGAAAATTTCAGATGAACTTGTGCTCAATTCTATTAAAAAAATAATTTAGGGGCCAGCATGGGGTGCATACCTTTAATCTCAGAACTTGGGAGGCAGAAGCAGTCAGATCTCTGTGAGTTCCAGGCTAGCCGGAATTACATCACAGAGCGAAACCTACCTCAAAACACAAAACAAAACAACAGCAGACCCAGCACCTCCAACTAAATGCTATTTTAAGAGACACACTTTACAGTAAAGAAACAAAGAGGTGAAAACAAGGAGGATGAGAGCGTAAGTCATGTAACAGTAGCTAAAAGCTGGACTGGTTGTACAAATATCGGACAACCTAACTTCAAAATAAAGACAAAGGACATTTCATAAACTTATATGCACCTATCAACCAGGTCCCAAAACTCAGAAATGCCAAGACAATTCAACATCTGGAAACTCAATACCTTTCTTTCAATGAACAGAACAGACTTGACATTATAAAGCAGCTAGGCCCAGCAGCACACAGGCCCTTGACAAGCACAAGTACATATAATGTTCTCCAGGACATACTGTATATTGCCATCAACTCTGTTAAGAACTAAAATCATATAATGCATATTCTCTAAACAATGCAATAAAATCATGCGGGAAATAAAATATTTTTAGATGAATTAAAAAAAACATCTTATCTTATGGGAAGTAAATGTTCAAACAAAACTTATATATGAATGTTATTAATAGGTCTAGTTGTAACAGCCTGTGGTAGTTTGTAATTGGCCCCCATAATCTCAGGGAGTGGCACTATTAAGAGGTGTGACTTTGATGGAGTAGGTATGGCCTTGTTGGAGGAAGTGTGTCACTGTGGGGACAGGCTCTGAGGTCTCTTTTGCTCAAGCTTCCCTCAGTGTGACAATGAGTCCACTTTCTGCTGCCTGCAAGATACAGAACTCTCAGCTACCTCTCTAGCACCATGTCTGCCTGCATGCCGCCATATCCCACCATGATGATAATGGACTGAACCTCTGAAACTGTGAGCTGCCACCTCAGTTAAATGTTTTCCTTCATAAGAGTTGCCATGGTCATGGTGTCTCTATACAGCAATAGAAATTCTATCTAAGACACAGCCAAAAGGGTAAAAAGACCTTTAACATCAAATAACTGACAAACGGATTAAAAAAAAAAAACAGTATACATCCATAAAATAAAATATTATTCAGCCATAAGAAGTAGTGACTTATGGACAATATGGATGAACCTTGAAAATACTATGTTAAGTAAAAGAACCTAGACATGAAAAGCCACACATTATGATTCTGTGTATATGAAATATCCAACTAGGTAAGTATATCTACAGAAAGAAAACAGAATTTTTTTTTTTAATGTCTGTTTTGAGCAATGGGAAATAGAGAGCTGACTACTAATGATAACATTGTGTCCATGTGTGTTGAGGAAAGTTCTGGAACCCAACAGTGACAGCACTGGCACAATACTTTGAATAAACTTAAAATATCACTAAGTAACATTTTATCTTAACATAGATGTATTTTATCACAATAAAAAACATTACTTTTAGCTAGGCATGCTGGCATGCCTTTAATCCTAGCCCTCAGCAGGTGGATCTCTGTGAGTTCCAGGCCAGCCTGGTCTACCAAGTGAGTTCCCCTATAGTCTGGGCTACACAGAGAGGCTGTCACAAAACATTACTTTTAGAAAACCAAATAATGTTAAGAAAATGTATTCAGAATAAATTATTTAGTTTTTTTTAAATTAACCTTTTTTTGTGTGTATGGGTGGGAGGGTTCATATCACACCTTGCGTCTCAAGGTTAGAGGACAACTTGCAGGAATTCATTCTCTCATTCCACCATGTGGGTTCCCGACTGAATCCAGTCATCATGCTTCACAGCATGTGCCCTCACCCACTGCAACATCTCGGTGGCCCAAAAATTTTTTTTGGAGACAGGTTCTTACTTGACCGCATGATCGTCCTGCCTCAGCCTCCCAAGGTCTGTGACAACATGTACAGTTTAAAAGTCAAATATTTTAAATAAACCCCCAGAATCAGCAGACTATTGAAATGTAAACATTATTAACACAAACTTATAGTCCATACCTGTATGTGAGGCCAAGAGGCCTCAAGTGTGGGCTCGTCCTCCTCTGGATCAAAATCTGGATTATCACTTGGAGGAAGTGTACGGAAGATGTTAGCACTGATCTGAAATGAAATTAAGTTTGTATTCATGTTCTTTGCTATATAACTGAGCTTAATAGTGAAAAATTAAAACATTCTAACACCATTTTTTTACAGAAAAAAATGTACAACTATAAGTTTAGCTCATATCTATAAATCTCTTCAGGACATAAAAAAGGGAGGTGCTTCTCTCTTCTCTGTGGATTACTAACTCCCTTGGACCCCAGTAACTGATGATTACATATTACCTCCAAACACTTCCATTACCAGATGCTCTTTCCAAATTTTGCTCAAAATGAAAGAGGCCCAGGGAAGAGAAGAGAGGGGAAGTAAAAGTCACCAACTTCATCCACCTTTAATTCCATCATTCTACAGCTCCTCCCATATTCTATCCCAGCATGTTCTGGACCTATAACAAGAACACCCTCCTTGTTATTACAGTTATAAAACTTCAAGGATGGTTTAACTCTCTGTATTTTAATACAAGTTAACTTTCCAACTATTCTTATAAAGTGGCATCCAGGACAGTCAAATACCTGTCAGCACCATTACCATAACCCCAAGTAAAAGCCAGGAGGTAACTATCTAGAACTTCACAAAGTTACAACTCAAAATTATTTTTTGGTTTATTTATTTATTGCAGACAGGGTTTCTCTGTGTAGCCCTGGCTGTCCTGAAACTTGCTCTGTAGACCAGGCTGGCCTCAAACTCAGAGCTCCACCGGCCTCTGCCTCCTGAGTGCTGGGATTAAAGGTGTGTGCCACCATGCCCAGTTCTCAAAACAAAATTTAAAGGTAAAACCAGTAATAGTCTGATGGGCATCAACTTTACAAATAGCAGGAAGTCTCATGATTGTAACCAGTAAAACTAAAAGTTACCCTTGCGGCCACCAATAAAATAACCCACAACAAATACTCAGAAGCATGTTAAAGGACTAGGTTTATCAGATGGCCCAATTTTACCTAGAAACTAGCACCATAACTTAAACCACAAAAACAATGAAATGTATACATCTTTTCACTTGAGTAAAGAGATTAAATCCCAGGATAATATGTAGAAAATTATAGAATAGTCTGACTCAAATATTTGAGTATTTTTAGTATCTATCCACTTCATAAAATAGGGTATCTTCCACTGGAATTTCAAAATTCCTCAATAAAAACGACTGGACATCAGTTAACAGAAGGAAATAGATTTGCTCTTGAATTTTAATAATAAAATAAAAGTAAATATAGGAAGTTCAGCCAGGCATGGTGGTGTATACCTTTAATCCCAGGACTCAGGAGGCAGAGGCAGGCAGATCTCTGAGTTCAAGGCCAGCCTGGTCTACAGAGTGAGTTCTAGGACAGTAAGGACTGTTATACAGAGAAACCCTGTCTCGAAAAACAAACCAACCAACCAACCAACCAACCAACCAACCAACTAAATAAATAAAAACAGAAAGTTCATCAATATTTAATACTTATATTCCTTGTTATAGAATATTATTTTTAGGTGTGTTACTTTGTTTATGTTGCATTTGTTTAACTCTGTGAAACTGTGTTACTTTGTCTGTCTAAAACACCTGATGGTCTAATAAAGAGCTGAACGGCCAATAGTGAGGCAGGAGAAAGGATGCGTTGGAGTGGCAGGCAGAAAGAATAAATAGAAGGAGGAAAAGAGGGACTGAGGAGTAAGAGAGGAAGGAGCAGGAACAAGGAGAAGAGGACGTCAGGGGCCAGCCACTCAGCTACACAGCCAGCCACAGAGTAAATGTGAAAGTAAGATTTACAGAAGCAGGAGAAAGATAAAAGCCCAGAGGCAAAAGGTAGACTGGATAAGAGTTAAGAAAAGCTGGCTAGCAACAAGCCAAGCTAAGGCTGGGCATTTGTAAGTAAAAATAAGCCTCCTGCGTGATTTATTTGGGAGCCTGGTGGTCCTCCCCACCCCCCTCTCACCCCTACCCCTGCAAAAGAGCAAAACCAAATAACAACAATTCCCCTTTACTATCTGTGGGAGTTTAGGAAGCTAGTTTTATTCTGGTTAATATTCTCTCTATAGCCAATCTTAAAAACAAACAAACAAACAAACAAAAAACCACTAAAGCATTAATTTCTGTTCTTAAAAATACAACACAAGTTCCTAAGTTCCTTTGACAGGTCTTTGATTGTGATTAAAAAGAAACTCTACTAGTTTATTAGGGCCAAATCTGTCTTTCCTACTATCCATTTTATTCTCCTAGAACATGTATTAGGTTGTTTGTTCTTCTGTCCGGATGTAGTTTAAACTATGTTCTCAGTGACTCTAACCACTCCCACAAGTTCTGTATTTCATTAGTATAGACGAAAGGGCAGTTAAAATGCTGAACCAATTTCTACTGCTGAAGGAGGAGGTTAAACTACTAATAGCATCATCCTAAAAAAAAAACCTTACTGCAATAAAAATGGCAACAATTCATTTTTTTCACATCAGAGATTCTACAATTTACCTACTCATGCTGAGCAGTCCTTGCCTAAAATGCTTGGAGCAGGAGGTGCCCTGAATTTTGGCTTACTCATCTATATATACCTATAATGAGGTATCCTGAGCTCTAAGCATGAAGTTGATTTGTTTCAATACTGTCTTACACACAACCTAAAGGCAATTATAGTCAATATTTTTATCCCACTTGTTTGAACTTCAATCCATAAAGTCAGGTGTAGAATTTTCCACTTAGGGAATGATGTTAGTGCTTTAGATTTCTGGGTTCCACATTAAGGAGGCTTGATAAGATGCCTATTTAACTCCTTAAAGGTTGTGAGCTATAATTAAAATTAAAATGTTATAATCTACGAATATATGAAAATGTCCTATACAGACTTTCTTTTAAACCTGACTCCCTTAACCACTGCTTACATGTGTCTTTCACATGTCTTCTTTACCCCCTTTAAAATTCCCAGTGACTACTTGCTCAGATATCATCTGTCATCTGGATAAATGAGTTTACTTTTTTTTTTAAGGATTTTAGTTTTAGTCACATGTATGTGTTCATGTGCAGATGTGTGCACCTCAGTGCAGCTGCCAGAGGCCAGAGGCACCCTCCTATAGCTGGAGCTACACACAGGCAGTTATGAGCTGCAGATAACTCTAGTAGTTCTATACAAGAACTGTACACTTGAACCTACATCTTTCTCCTAAGTTCAAGATCTGAACTATCTAATATGGTAGCCAAGAGCCACTATAACATACTAATTTCTCCAGCTCCTAAAATCAATGGCCACATCAATGAAATAGATAATCTTTCAAATGGGTTTTTCTTTTTTGGAAACAGAATCTCACTATGTAGCCCTGACTGTCCTGGAACTCACTCTGTAGAACAGGCTGACCTTGAACTCAGAGACCCAACTGCTTCTGCCTCTCGTGTGCTGAGATGAATGGCTTGCTTCACCACACCTAGTCCCAGTGCAAAATTTCTAAGAATATCCTTTTGGGTATGTTAGTTACTATACATACACCTCAGATCCTTGAGCTTACATAATCTGAGGAATAGAAATCTAGAGGCTTACCATTTTTACTATATCAGAATACGCTGATTCAACAATTACACCACGATTAGTTGAAACATACTCAACCAGTTCATTCAGCGTTGCTCTTTTAATTTCTTTGCTCTTCAAGTCTGAAACAGAGTCCATGAAATCAAACAGTATACAGCACTGCTGTAGCTTCTGGCAGAAAAGCTCTTGTTGTTCATTTGAAGTGGCATCTATAAATAGAAAGAGAAAAGCTCTGAATAAACCAACCTCAACATCACTTTTGTATTTTTTAAATATAATTTTGTAGAAGGCACTTGCATGCGTACAATCCTCTAAGTGACTAAGGTAAATCCATGTATCTATAATCCCATCATGGAGGAATTTATACTGGGCTGTTTTTATTGCCCACAACCAATCACTGAATATTATTCATTCTAACTTGCGATCACCTCAATTATTTTGGCTGCTCATCATCCCTCATCTAGATTTCAATGAGAACATGCTAATTATTCATAACTAAGTATTTATTCATTCTGATTTATTATCTAAGCTACTTAAAAAGTTAAAGCTTTCCTAAAAGAATCAATACTATCATACTCAGTAAAATCCTCATTAACTTAGAAAATGAAGCCTCTGTATTGTTATCAAAGTGCAGCTGCATACACCAAGTCACCTTTCAACACAGCCCATCATGCCTCCCCATCCTGGTGGAACCATAGCCCCTGGGGCTCCTGAAGAGCACATGCTGCTCCCCAAGTCCAGAATGCCCATCTCTCCACATTACTATCATGGAGACTCTAGAATGCCCATCTCCCCACATTACTATCTATCATGGAGACTCCAGAATGCCCATCTCCCCACATTACTATTGTGGAGACTCCAGAATGCCCATCTCCCCACATTACTATCTATTATGGAGACTCCAGAATGCCCATCTCCCCACATTACTATCTATTGTGGAGACTCCAGAATGCCCATCTCCCCACATTACTATCATGGAGACTCCAGAATGCCCATCTCCCCACATTACTATCTATTGTGGAGACTCCAGAATGCCCATCTCCCCACATTACTATCTATTGTGGAGACTCCAGAATGCCCATCTCCCCACATTACTATTATGGAGACTCCAGAATGCCCATCTCCCCACATTACTATCTATCATGGAGACTCCAGAATGCCCATCTCCCCACATTACTATCTATCATGGAGACTCCAGAATGCCCATCTCTCCACATTACTATCTATTGTGGAGACTCCAGAATGCCCATCTCTCCACATTACTATCTATTGTGGAGACTCCAGAATGCCCATCTCCCCACATTACTATCTATTGTGGAGACTCCAGAATGCCCATCTCCCCACATTACTATTATGGAGACTCCAGAATGCCCATCTCCCCACATTACTATCTATCATGGAGACTCCAGAATGCCCATCTCCCCACATTACTATCTATCATGGAGACTCCAGAATGCCCATCTCTCCACATTACTATCTATTGTGGAGACTCCAGAATGCCCATCTCCCCACATTACTATCTATTGTGGAGACTCCAGAATGCCCATCTCTCCACATTACTATCATGGAGACTCCAGAATGCCCATCTCCCCACATTACTATCTATTGTGGAGACTCTACCCACTAGTTCCATCTTGGCCGAAGTCCTTAATCATGGGTCTCCCTAACAGAACCGAAACTAAACTGGCTGGTTAATCCACCTTTTCTGAAGTAGTTTAGGTTTAAATCTCTGCTGCAGTAGTTTTTCTATCACATGGCAATTATATCTTGTTGTTTTTAATGATCCTAATCTATGAAGTCCCCCAAAGCAGGAACCAAGTGTTATCTTATTATGCCTACTGTTTTCTCTCTCCCCTCTAATGCCCAGCATAGAGCCTGGTGCATAAAAGGCACTTAATAAATATTTGCCTTTTACTTGTTACAAAAACAAGGAACATTACATTGATCCTAACAAATACATTACATCTTTTTGTTCTTAGCATAAAAAAAATACATTTAAACTCTGGACATTCAAATCTGTCAACAGGGACCTTCCAGTTGCTCACTTGTCAAAGTCTCTTGAACTACTGAGATTAAATTTCTAAGATCATATATCTAAAACCTGATATTTAGGTTCATAATATGTAAAATTATTTCTCCATCCAAAACCAATGCCTATTTTATATAAAGATATGAAAAAGATCTTCAAAAAGATTAAAACCTCACCACGGGTATCTCCATTTTGTGTCCCCATGTGTGGGTGTGCGTGTGTGTGTTTGAGTGCACATGTGGTTGACATCAGATGTCTTTCTCAATCAACTTCTTGTTTTGAGTCAGGATCTTTCACTGAGCCTGGAACTTGCCAATTTGCCCAGCTGTCTGTCAGTGAGCTCCAGGGACCTCCTGTCTCTGTGTTCTCAGCACTGGGACTATACAGGTGCCTGGCTTCTGTGGGTGGGTACTGGACATTCAACTCAGGTTCTCATGACTTCACAGCCCATCTTGAACCATCTCCCCAGCCCCCTATCCATTTTTACTGTAGCAAAGTGTAAATGTTATAAATTCAGGAGTGAATGATGAAAATTAAAAAATAAATTCTGAATCTGCTATAACAGGCATTTGTGCCACTATGCTACTAAAGGCTTTGTTTCTACATTCACGAATAATACACGCACTGTTCTGTTCCAGAACCAGCAATGGGCCTCTGTTGGCATAAAGCTGAAGTTTCCACCTAAGACTAGTAGTATTCAGAATTCATGGAAAGCTGATGGACAGTAAATGTTTTTACCACCTTTTATGGAATCTCGGGAGGCAGAGCCAGGTGGATCTCTGTGAGTTCAAGGCCAGACTGGTTTACAGAGCGAGATCCAGGACAGGCACCAAAACTACATGGAGAAACCTTGTCTTGAAAAACAAAAAACAAAAACATTGCAGCCCTTTATACATAAAGGCTATCTGTGCTCTGGAATAAGACTTTATTATACTGTGGTAAAAAACGAAGCAGATCTGACACACACAGCCACACAGCCAGCAGTCAGCCCTACTACCCTTGCTCCTTCCCAAACATCAGGTGTTCAGCAGCAGAACCTGGTCCATCTCTGCTAAGTCAATGATGTCTGAATGGCCTCTTTCTTAAATCTTTTGGAGTTTTTGGCCCTTAAAGTCAAATGGTTAATTTCATTAATAAATGACATTTCCTAAGACTGGTACCAAGTTCATTAGTTTAAAAAGCTAGAAGATAAGACATCTTTGCTTTCTGTAAACTAACAATGGTAAGCTTTTTGGAATAATTATTTTTATATATCCACTCAAGAATATGAAGTCATTCTAAGAACCCGTTCTCAACTCACAGAAAATCCCCATCATTCTCTCAGTTACTCATTTATTTTCATATCCTTCAAATATAGATTTATCTTTACTAAATATATCTTTATTACATCTTAGTCTTTTGTGTGTATGTGGTACTGGGGACTAAACACAAGGCATCACAAATGCTAGGCTCTATCACTGAGCTATGTTCCAGCCCTTGTACTGCATCTTTAATATAATTAGATTCCATTATAATGATGATCTGAGGATAATTAGTGCCATCTTCAGAGGCTGACTCAGTTTTAACAGTATTAAAATATTTTCTGAGCTTTTTCTCCTTAATGCTGAAATGAACACAAATTGGTGCCTTTTCCCACTTCTACATATAATCACCATCTATAAGCAAGTCTTGGTCACTGGTCAATCTCCCACTTCCACATGTGAAACTAGTTTTCTTCTTACTCTATAAATGACATGTCTCCCATTCAAAACCTTAGCCAGGAGCAGTGGCTCACTCCTTTAATCCCTGGAGGGAAAGGCAAGAGAATTTCTAAGAGTTAGAGGCCAGCCTGGTCTACATAGTGAATTCCAGGCCAGCCAGGACACACAGTGAGACCTGTCTCAAAAACAACAACAAAGCTGGGCAGTAGTGGCATATGCCTTTAATCCCAGCACTTGGGAGGCAGAAGCAGCAGATCTCTGTGAGTTCGAGGCCAGCCTGGGCTACAGAGTGAGTTCTAGGAAAGACGCCAAAGCTACACAGAGAAACCCTGTCTCGAAAACAAAACAAAACAAAACAACAACAAAAAACAAAACAACAACAACAACAAAGCCCATGCCCTGATGCTACAATATAATAAGAAAGTGGTAGGAAAATGGTTTGCATTCATAAGAAACTAGTTTCAATTCTGATCCCTTCCAATGCTAGAGACACAATGCAGCTTCAGGAAACCCCAAGTATTTGTATCAACCATATCCTAAGCCACAGACTATTTGCACTTGCTCAGTCATTCCAAATTTAATTATCCTAAGGAACTGAGGATTTGTTGGGATATTTAAATAAAATCTTCTTGCACTGATGCTATTTATCTATTTCAAGTAGTGTTACGGTTTGAAAATGCAATGTTCCCCACAAGCCCATGAGGTGAACCTTTGGTTGCCAGGTGGGTCTACCTGGAGGAAATGGGTCACTGGGGTCATGCCACTTCCGCCACAATAATGTGCTGCCCAAGAGCATGCAGCAAACAAACAAACAAACAAAAACCACCTTCCTCCTTTATTTGTATCAGGTATTTTTGTCAGAGCAATGAGAAAATGAACACACTGGTGGATATTAATCTCTTTGAAACATGTAAATGAACCATGAGTGTGTAGGGGAAGAATATTTAAAGTACAGGTTTGAGTCTGAACTGTCCTCTCAGGCTCATGTGGCCCATAGCTGCTGACACTGTTTCTGGGGCTGAGGAGCCTTTGGAATATGGAGCTTAGACGGCAGAGGTAGGTGACTAGGGGTAGGCTTTTATAGAAATTACAGTACTTCTTATAGAAGTTATAGCACTTCTGGCTCCAGCCTGCATTCTCGCATCCTGCCTGCCCTATGCAAATGAGCATCTGCAGCCACATGCCCCCACTGCTGTGCCTTCCTGGCTGATGAGACTGCAACTCTCTGAAACTGTGAGCCACACTAACATTTCCTCCCCTGTTTCTGTCAGACAAAATTGTCAGAGATGAGGAAAGTTTATATTAGTGATCTCCATTTAAATGATAAAATGAAATCAATCCTACATAAACCTACATAAACCTGCAGTAGTATTTTGATCTCCCTAAGAATTTACCAAGGCGTAATTCAGCACATTCAACAGTTTCAGTGCCTTAAGGTTTTTATGTTGCCCAGGGAAGAGTATTATATAATGACTTGTACTATCAAACTGTACTCATCTTCAGTAACATCCTCAGAGTTAAGGCTCCACCCCCCCCCACCAAGACAAGGTTTGTTGGTATAGCCTCAGCTGTCCTGGAACTTGCTCTGTAGACCAGACTGACCTAGAACTCAGAGATCTGCCTCCCTCTGCCTCCCAAGTGCTGAGATTAAAGGTGAACACCACCATGCCCATGTGGAATGAGTTTTTAAATGCATTTAACTTTTCCATTTTATTATGACTGAAATTTGATTTCTCTAAAGACTTTACCACTGTTTAAAAAAAAAAATCACTGTGACAAGCAGGTGGGAAAGAAACAGCTCTGAGGAAATGAGGCATTTATTTCCTCTTTGGAGATTTATTAGCACACCTTCAAAAACTCCCCAAAGCCCTGTTGGGTGTTTGTTTTATAAACTCTTCAGGGTTTTTGCCCTAAATACCTAACTTGAAGATGTACCTGGCTCATATAAAAGCTGCATCCTCAGACAGGCCAGTTAGCTCTAACTCCTGTGGTGTGACCTATCTAAGCTTCCTCAGATACGGTAATCAGGTTTACTAGAAAGGAAATCTAGAGGTCTACCAAAAGACAAGCAAGACCTTTGTACAGAAAATCAAGACACAGTGGGCATGGTGGTACACACCTTTAGTCTTAGCATGCAGGAAGCAAAAGCAGGCTGATCTCTGTGAATCTGAGGCCAGCATGGTCTACAAAGAGAAATCCTGTCTCAAAAAGCCAGGAAAAAAAGAAAAAGAAAATCATGACACTTCTTTCATCAAATAAATGGAGATTATAACATATTCAATATCTTCCCCAATAAGACTATGTAAAGAATGTAATTTGGATCAAAATCTTGACATGATGTTCTGAGAACCTGAAAAGTTGACCTAAAGAACCTGAAAGTTTATCTAGACCATCAGTTCTCAACCTGTGGATTATGACCTCTTTGGTTGTTCAATGACTCTTTCACAGGGGTCACCTAAGACCATCAAAAACAGATATTTATATTACGATTCATAGAAGTAGCAAAATAACACTTATGAAGTAGCTACGAAAACAATTTTACGGTTGGGGGTCACCACAACACGAAGAACTGTATTAAGGGGTGGCAGTGTTAGGAAGCTGAGGAGCCAAGAACTGCCTCTTCTACTTTCATGTCCCATGTATCCAATGTGCACCTGATTAGCCTCCTTTTACCCCATGTTTAAAATCTTTCTCCCCTTTCATCTCTTCTAGTTCCATGAATCAATCAATCAATCAATATCTTTGTCTCTTTGTCTCTCTATATCTCTGTTAAATCTAGGTTCTGCATAAGAGAAAACAAGTGGTTACTGACCTCCTGACACTAGCTTATTTCTCTCAATTCTTTCCAATTTTATTTATTCTTCTGTATACGCATGGCTTCACTTTCACTTTATAGCTGTGTGATGGCTAATCTTGGTTGTCAACTTGAATCCATTAAAACCCAAGTAAGTAGCTGGACCCACCTGTGAAGGATTTTTCTTGATTAGATCATTTGAGGTCAAAAGACCACCCTAAATCCAGGCCACCCCTTCAGGTGACAATGCACACAAAAGGACATGGAAGAAGGAAGCTTTTGCTTTTTGCCTGCTTGCCCTCCCTCTCGCTGGCAAGTTCTCTATTCTGCCGAGGCATTCCTTTGCTAGTTTAGAACTTACTTCTTTGGGACTCCAACATGGGCTAAAAATCAGCCTTGTGGACTGAACAACTACCAGATTCTTGGCCTTTCCTTCAGGAGACAACCATTGTTGGACTGAGCCACAGCCTATAAGCCACTCCAATAAACTCCCTTTCAATACAGATTCATTCTATCAATTCTGTTCTTCTAGAGCACCCCCATTCAAGGTGAATAAAATTCCACTGTGTGCATGTACTACATTCTTTGACAGACATCTAGGCTGGTTTCATTGTTTGAGCTATTGTGAATAGTGTAGCAGCAGGAGACATGGGTGTGCAAGCTATCTCTGTGATATGCTGATTTAATCGTCCTTTGGGTACACCAAGAGTGGAATAGCTGGGTCATAGGGTAGCTCTATTTTTAGTTATCTGAGAAACTTCCACACTAATTTCCATAGTGCAGCACACAAGTCTACCTTCCCACCAGCAGTGAATAGGACCCCTTTCCCCACAGCCTTGCTAGCATTTGCTGTCATTTGTTTTCTTGAGAGCCATCTTGCAGGGGTGAGAATGGGCTCTCAAAAGTTCTAATTTGCATTTCCTGATGGCTAACGATATTGAGAACTTTTAAAGTACTACTGGCCATTTTATTTCTTCTACTGAGAACTATGTATTTGGCTTTTAGTCCATTTACTCACTGGCTGATTTCGGCGGTTAATTTTTACAGCTCTCTTTATCTATTTGGACAACTCTCTGGTCTGACAACAGATGGTCAAGATTCACTTCTCCCTGTCCAGTAAGCTGTCTCCTCACTCTGGGATTGTTTCCTTTGCTATGCAGAAGCTTAATTTCATGTCATTACAATTTTGCCAATCTCAGGATTATCCTGGGCTATTGGAATCCTTTCCAGGAAGTCCTTGCCTGTGACGTATGGTGAAGTGCTTTACTCCCAGCAGTTTCAAAATCAAGACTTAACTAACTTAAGGCCTTGGATCCACCCTGAGTTGATTACACCACATGGTGGTCTATATGTATCAGGTCCCATTCTTCTACATGTGAAATCCAGTTTTTCTGGCACTGTTAAGGAGGCGATCTTTTCTTCCATCTTTATTCTTTACATCTTTGTCAAAAACTAAGGGTAGTCATGTTCTACACTAGACTCGGCAAAAGGCCAAGAAATGATTGTTGGTCATTTTTTAAATTAAAAAAAAAAACAGCTTTACATCCCTTGCATGAACCTTACATGATCAATATATATTATTCTACCTATATATTTTAGAATTCAATCTGCCAATATTTTATTAAAGATTTTTCAATTTATGTTCATAGACACTGCTCTGTAATTTACTTTCTAGTAATGTTTTTCCTTAGTTCAGACTCAACCAAATAACATATACCTATTAAAATTTTGGTTCTTCTTGTGTCATTTTTAGAAAGCTGTTTACATCAAAGAATCTTCCCATATCTTTTAAGATTTCAAATAAGTGCATAATTTTGTACCTGAAAGGTATGACATCCTAGATAAAAGGTACTAATTATTACTATAAAACAAGTTAAAATTATAATCAAGTCAGAGGCCAACTTCCGGCAAGACAAGGGTAAGAACTCCTCAGACCTACCTGCTTCCCCCAAAGTTCAGTTTAAAAGAACCATTTAGCCAAATATGATGGTACATACCTTGAGAGGCAGAGGCAGGAAGATCACCAAAAGTTCAAGGCCTAGTCTACATATAGAGATCCAGGATAGTCAGGGATATAGAGCAAGATCTTTTTTCAAAATAAATCAGGTTTTAAGGTAATAAAACACCATTTAAAGACTCTATGAATAGACCCAAGGGCAAACAGCAAGTGAGGAAACACCTAACTAAGAATATCTATGAAAACTCAGGGGAACTAGCTCAGTGGGAAAGCACTCATCTAATATGAACAAGGCCTCAGATTTGAGGCCCAGTCCACAAATAATTTATGACAATTCAGTAAGCAGAATCTTGTAGCATGAATCTTAAAAGGTCTTATTAATGAAAACAAACCTGAAGCCAGGTATTGGGGTGAATGCTGAAATATCAGAGAAGCAGAACAAGTCACAGCTAACCTCACCTCGCCAACTTCTCAGTTTATCCTGTTTCCTCAAACTGGAAGCCTCTGTGTCCTCATCCAAATGGATCTCAGCTGACTGCTGCTAAAAGCCTAAAAGTTTAACCAGCTCTAGTTCCTGGTCCTCATGCCTTAAATACCTTTCTGCTTTCTGTTATAACTTCCTGGGATTAAAGGCGTGAGTCACCATGCCTGGCTGTTTCCAGTGTGGCCTTGAAATCACAGAGATTCAGACAGATCTCCGCCTCTGGAATGCTAGGATTAAAGGCACATGCTACTACCACTGCCTAAACTCTATGTTTAATATTATGGTTGTTCTGTTCTCTGACCCCCAGATAAGTTTATTGGGGTGCACAATATATCAACCACAGAATCTGAACTAAGATGGCTCCCTTTGCTCAGCAAGGCAGGAACTCTCCTCAAAGAACAAGCGGCTCCCTCTACTTCAAGCTCCCTGGCAGGCATCTTCAGGTGAGGAATAGAAACTTCTATCCTGCTGTAGAGGCTCAGTTCTAACCAAATCCAGCAGAGAGGTGAGGGTTCCTTTCTTACACCACTCATACCACAGAGACTGTACTTTTGGGCAGCATCACTAAGAATTCATGTCTCCAGTCATCCTACCCTTGGCCCTTTATGCAAGCTAAAAAGACCTTAGACCATCATCTACAAGGTACCCTTAATACAGTTAGCTCTTCTTTCCCAAAGGATCCTTCAGTTTACAGGGGCTCTCAGAAATAGCAGGGCTATGACAGAAGGGAATGATAGAAGTTTCTAGATTCACTGAGGACACAAGATAGTCCTAAGCCAATTCATTTTCAGGAGAGATCTCTAAAAGGGGGTAGCTTGGAGGAATCTTTTTCTTTCTTTCTTTCTTCTTTTCTTTTCTTTTTTTGTTTGTTTGTCTTTTCGAGACAAGTTTTCTTTGTGTAGCTTTGCGCCTTTCCTGGAACTCACTCTGTAGCCCAAGCTGGCCTCGAACTCACAGAGATCCGCCTGCCTCTGCCTCCCCAGTGTTGGGATCAAAGGCATGGGCCACCACCGCTGGCTTGGAGGAGCTTTTTACATAAGAACAAGATCACTGACCTAAATCCCTTAAAGCCTGAACTGAATTTGCTTAGATCAGCTGTGACCTATAGCATTGCTAAAAACTGAGCAGTCAGGTGGAAAAGAGTGGGACTGGAAGAGGTGGGTTCATTGTCAGAAGAGAACTCTACCAAAACTACTGTCTCCTAGACAACTGTGAGAACAACCAAAGCAATGCCTCTCTGAGGAACACAATCAGAGGCCGAAAATACCCGTATCGGTGGAGAAGTGGGGAGACCTCACCCAGCCACTAAGCAAACAAGTAAGCAATGATAACAACTCCAGCAACTGAGGCCAGTACCCAATACATACTTTAAATGCCATGTTCACACCCTTCCTACTTCCAAACTCTCCCTCTGTCTGGAAAAGTATAGCCCACAGGTTAACAAGAAGGAAAAAAAGTAGTAATAAGGGAACAGCATAACTTAATTGCTTGTGAGAGTACACAATCAATTTAACAGAATGTGATTTTCAAGTAGCCATTATTCAAAGGAAAACCATGGTTAAAGAAGAAAAGCATCATGACAATGTCATGTCACATAGAGAATAAAGAGGAAAAAATACCAATAAAAATAAATGGAAAATACAGACTTGAGAAGTCTAACAAAATGAAAAATTCATTAAAGGGACTCATCAGAAACTGAAAGACGTATCTAGAGATAAATTCCAATCCTAACAAACATGAACAAGGGCTAGAGAGATGGTTCCAAAGTTTTGAGTACTGTCTGTTCTTATAGAGGACCTGGGTTTGAGTTCCAGCACCCACATGGTGATTTATAACCATCTATTACTCCTGCTCCAGGGAATCCAATGCTCTCTTTTAACCAAACACACACATGGTACACATATACATAGAAACAGGCAAAACATTCACATATAAAATAAAACAAATAAATCTTAATTTTTAAAAATGGGAGAAAATGCACAGAGCTATAGAATACTATCATTATATTAAAATATTCATAATGGAAGTACCAAAAGGAGAGATAAAAGGAGCAGAAGAAAACATTTGAAGAAACAGTGACAAACGTTTTGCAAATGTATTAATAGTTCTAACCTAGTACATCCAAGGAGCTCACTGAACTCCAAGAAGGACCAATTCAGACCAGTGAGACTGCTCATCCATGAAGGTGCTTGTCGCCAAGCTAGAATCCACACGGTGGAAGGAGAGAACAGACTTCTAAAAGTTGTCCTCTGACCTCCACATGCACTCTGTGGTACACAGGCATCCATAAACTGCCAGTGTGCACAAACAAACGATAAATGTACACTGAAAACCCCAAAGGAAGGGTAAAATCAAGGAGAGCCATAAACTGCCAGTGTGCACAAACAACAAATAAATGTACACTGAAAACCCCAAAGGGAGGGTAAAAAATCAAGGAGAGCCATAAACTGCAGACCCAGTGCAGTGAAAGTACTTAAAATTAAACAAGGACAAAAATCTTGAAAATGCCAAGATAAAAAGTTATTTACAGGAGCTGAGATTGATAGTTGAATTAGAGGCCAGAATACAGAATCACACATTCAAAATCTCAAAGAAAAAACACTGGATCAAAAATGCTATACCCAACAAAGCTATTTTTTAAAAAGACAGTAAAAATAAAGGTATTACCAAATAAAAAACTGAGTGATGGAAATATTCTAAAGCTGACTCTAAAGGTGGCACACATCTGTGAATATATTAAAACCTACTCAACTGTGGAAATGGTGTCAATCTTAGTCTTTTTTTGAGGTAGTCTCATGAACCTCTCTGTGCTTGTGGATGGGTGTGGTGATCCACTGGCTATCAGGGCTCCTGCTGATAGCTTTATGGGATGGACCCATGAGGATAATAACCTCAAAGAATCTGTATGTGGAATCTTCACCAGCCTAGTAGGAATTCAGAACTCTCAAAGCCCCACAGTGGCATCCACCTCTCCTCAGCAACAGACTGAAGGAGCTAAGTGAATCCTGTATATGACATAACCTTGTTTGGTTCTGTATCTCAGCCTACGAATTTGATCTGGTCTGGTGGGGTGGGGAGCCCTGTGCAGCACAGAGAGCTGGCGGTATTGACAGCAGTAAACCCTCAGAAGAAAGTGCATCACACCAGCCTGCTTCTCCTTCCATAGCTCCTAGATGTGTTTGTATGCACTCATCTTGGCCCACTAAATGGCTGCTGCCAGGGGAAAGGGAACACTGATACTTGAATAGCCTATCTTAAAGCTCTCTTCCTCTTCTTCATCATCTTCCTTACAGTCAGTGTGAGAAATCCAGCTACAATCAAGCTATTTCAAGTTTTTCATTTGTTAGGCTGTGTTTAATAACAAATATTTGAAAGGGCAGGCATAATTTGTAATAAGATAATTTTATAAACCGTATCTCCAGTTACTGCTGCTCATTTATTTGAAATCTAAACTAACATCTCATATAGGATTCATGCTACAAATTATAGAACAAGCACAGTATCATAGCAACCCAGCACCGTCATTCAGTGGCATGCTGAGGGTGTGGTCCAGAATTCTAATTTAAGAGACTGATACAGGATATAGGACATGTAGCTTTTTTGGCAATATCTGAAAACATTAAAACTAAGAGCCTGATCTAGCTTTTATCTGAAACTAGAAATCAGGCTCTAGCAAAGGAGCAAGGGAAATGCTTGTATTTATTAACAAATGACTCAGCACTACGACTTAGTTAAGAGTCTGTGATTTCATTACAACTGAAAATAGTGAGAAAGATGTACAGACATCACACTTCAGGAAACTTTAACATGCACACTATCAGTCTATATATTTTAATATATAAGTGTATATAAGTAAAAACCACTGGCATACTGTCCAAACCTTACAACAGTTTTAATTACCATTCAAATATAAGTGTATCTGTACCTATTGTTATAGAAGCATACTAATTAGTTTTTATTCCAAAAAATTAACTGTAAGCTGGGTAAGGTGGCACATGACTATAATCTCAATATTTTGAAGGCTCGAGCAGGAGAACTGAGAGAGCTCCAGGCTATCCTGGGCTACATAACCCAATCAAGAAAGGGAGGGAAGGAAGAGGAAGGAGGGAGGGAAGTTAATTACATATTACCTTTTGAATGTCAAGTATCACTTCCCAGAAAGCATCAAGAACAAGAAACACAGGTGAGCTACTGGATACATGACATAGCCCTGTGGCTGTAGAAACCAACAAGCTCACTGCTGACAACTGTCTCTTGGGAGAATAAATGGAAAACTTGTGTCTCCTTAATCTCATTTGACTATGAACCTGCTACTCACAAAACAGGAGTAGGAGAGACTTTTAAGGACCAAGAAAAATTTAAGTATGATCTTTACAAATGAAGAGAAAGACTAAGGCAGCCCATAGTTCTCTTACTTCAATGGATGTGAGGAAATCTATCTCATGCTGATACCTACACAACTCTTAAGAAACACCTGCTACTGTGTTCAGAGAGTGTTACCTTCTTTTCCAGGGGTTCAAATCTACATCAGCACCACAGCTCTACACCCACTCCACTTCCTTCTACCATCACAGACTGGCTCTGGGGTGATGGCTGAGAGTAGACACCTAAGGATATTTAATCAAGTTTCTGGGAAAATGATGGATTTAACTGAACTCTTTCAATAGATCTATGTATAAACTCCTAAAACAAGACTCTCAGAAATAGTACTCATAGTAGTTACTGCTTCCCATTCAATCCTCAACACTACAAAAAATTAAAAGATTAAAAAGAAACTATTTCTGACCCAGAGAGAGAGTTCATCAGGTAAAGACACTTGCTCAGCCTGACAACCTGAGTTGGATCCCCAGAACTAACACAGTAGAAGGACCAACTCTCACAAGCTGCCCTTCGACCTCCATATGTGTTCCAAGGCATGCCTGTGTGAGTGCCCATATATGCATACAAATATATAAATAAGTAAATAAAAATGTAAAAAAGAAACTTCCTTTTAGATGGTGTAATTTATTTATTTATTTGAGACTGAGTATGAGCTCTCAGGGTGTGGGGTGGGGGTGAGAATCAGAGGGCAACTCCCAATGCAGGGCATCAGGCTTGGCATCAAGCTCTTTTTGCCTGCTGAACCTTCTCAACAGCCCTCGTTATGTGGAACTTATAACCAAGCTTTCAATGACCCAACTCAGTATTTCTAGAAATAATACTTTATTCAGAATCAATCCCAAACTGTTACTTTTCTTTCAAAAAAATCATGCTGTTTGTAATATTCTATGAAGTTAAAGCATGGGGTGAACAACCTACAGTGACACTGGTCCCACTGACAGAAGAGGATGAGAGGTCAAACTGGAGGTTTGTTCTCAATGGGGAATTTTGTTTTTAACAATCTACAAGCTCTTAAAAAAAAAATAAAGACACAAAGACACGAGGTAGTTAAGAAGGATATTTCTCACTGTGTATTCTTGAAATGAGTTTATTTCAGAAAACAATGAAAACTGAGACTCAATTATGACTCACACTAAGTATTATATCCTAAATTAGTCATTACTGCTCTAGAACTAAAAACAAGTTTCCAAGTGTGTGCAGGGTCATCCAGACAACCACACCAACACCAGATATCAGCTACATGAAGCACCGACCCCATCCCTGGCAGTCCTGTGGCTGGGTCGGCTAAGGAAAGCTGAGCTATTTCCCCTCTCCTACTGTATGACCGGAATTTCCCTGGAAGGAAACAGGACTTCAAACTAACCTAGAAGCATTTCGTTGTTACATCTGCTACTCTAGTTGTATTTTACATTCCAGTTATGGCTTGAACACTTAATGCAGGCACAAATGCATCTGGAACACTACTTAAAGAGATGATACATAATTGTCCAATTTTATCCCCTCTGGAAACTTTAGGAGACTAAAATTAGTGAAGTGTTTGATGAATTTTCCTTATTAGGTTTACATGCAAATCTCAGTCTTCTCATCCCACTTTACTTGCAAATCTGTTTTCTTATCCCACTTTACTTCCAGCTTTCAAACCGGGGGAAACCAACAGGAAAGACAGTGCTATACTAACGTGGCTACAGTGTAAGAAAATTTCAAAATCTTACAGACAGCATTTCCAAAAGAGAGAAAACAGGTGAAGTTTATCAACAGTTCTGGAACAGGTCACTGTATCCTGGAGTGACTGGTGACTCCTATTACAACTCTATCTGCGTCACACATGTGCTGTACCATCAACAGTTATTTATCAGGATTTGTTCATAAAGCAAATGTTCTCAGTTATTTTTAGAACAAACTTTAGGTTATTTAAGAGCAGTGAAGACAGTGTTAAATATTAATGGGCCACTTGTTCAGCATCTAAGAAACCAGCAGCTTTCTTGAAAAGTTTTCAACCACAAGTCTTTCTCTTGCACAGAAGAAAACATGGTGCTAAATTTTACTTTAATACAGTCAACATACATCTTCAATTTAACACTACAGAGAAGGAATTAACAACCAACTGAGAAGATTAAACTGTAAATGACCGGCATAGAACACAACCTAACCTAGGGTTTGGTTTCTTTATCTACAAAATGGTAAAAATGTTGGTATATCTACACATTACTCAGTTAACGTGGTGATTTGAATGAGAACGGCCCCCATAGGCTCACATGTTGGAATATCTGGTCCCCAGATGGTGGAACTGAGGACTGGGAGGAGTGGCCTTGTTGAAGGACATGTCACTGGGGGTGGTCTTTGAGTTTCAAAAGCCCATGCCATTCCCAGATAGTGTTCTCTCTCCTCTCTCCCCCCACATCCTACTTGCAGTTAAGATGTAAGCTCCAGGTGGTGGCCTTCTGCAATGCTCAGACATGATGGTAGTGAACTCTTAATTTTCTGATACTATAAATTCCTGATAAACTCTTTCTTCTATTAGTTGCCTTGTTCATGGTGTCTCTTTATAGCAATAGAAAAATAACTGACAGTTATAAAACATGTTACAAAATATATATCAAATAAATAATTTATAAATATATAAGATATAAAATATATATTAAAATTGTTAACTATAACATGATATAAAATGTTTTTCTTTAGATTGACTTAATAATAGCTTTTGCTTCATTATTTCACTCAATAAACAATATGGCAGGCTCTAAATGTTGTGTAGGAAGATACAGGCATCAGATTTCACAGCACTTAGTCTAAAGGTACAAAGCAGGCAATTAAATAATTCATTCAATTCTCCCAGCATATCATCTCCCTCTACTAACATACTAAGGAAATCCTGCACTACGTGTGTATGTGAAAGACCAACGGCTGGCAAATGCAACTATGGACAAGTCCTTCATAAGCAGATATGGGAATCTTAGCAGGCTACTGAAGGTAAAACAACAAATCTGTGTTCAGTAGTCACAGAAATACCCAAATGCACACTGTTTGATTCAAATACACAGGACAGCTGAGATGGGTCAGTGGTAAAGGCACTTGCCTCCAAGCCTGCTGACCTGCATTCCATCCTGAGGACACACATGGTGGAGTGAACCAATTCCTCCAAGCTGTCCTCTGACCTTCACACATTCATGAGAGTGCATGCACACACACACACACAGAAATATGCATAACAAAATATCTAAAGGTCTTTTTGATATTTGGAAATGTATTTCCTAAAGGATCTCAAATTTAAATTTACAAAATAAACTGGATCTTCTCTCCCTACTTAGTTCCTTTTCCAGCATACTCCTCAGTGGTAGCATTCAGTCAAGTGTCCAAGACCAAACACACCTCGGGATGACTCGCCCTCCCCTTTCTATCTCTTCCCACCTCAAACAATTAACAAGTCCTATCTATAATGTACTTCAAACAAGCCTCTTTCTCCTTCTGCAGCTACCATTCTGGATGGTATATCATGCCTTATCTAGCCTGTTAAAAACAACCTCCCCTCTTAAATCCTTGATCTGCTGTAATCTACCCTCCCCTCTGCAGCCACAATACACACTTTTAAAGATTTTTTTTTTAATGTGTATGGGTGTTTGGCCTGCATGTATGTCTGTACACCACATGTGTGCCTGGTGCCTGTAGAGGCTAGATGATCCTCTGAAACTGGAGTTAAGAACTGTTGTTAGCTGCTTTGTGGGAGCTGGGATATAAACCCCAGGTCCTGTGAAAGAGCAGCCAGTGATCTTAACCACTGAACCATCACTCTAGCCAATATTTAAATGAACAAATACACACACACACACACACACACACACACACACACACACACACACAGAGAGAGAGAGAGAGAGAGAGAGAGAGAGAGAGAGAGAGAGATCTATGTCTGCCAAACTGTCTGAAGGATTTTCCTTACTTATTGACTGTACTTACACAATTTCTACTTAATCTTTACCCTACAAGTACATCACTGAAGTCTATCAACCCTCTGAAATGCCCAAAATAACCAATGACACTAGAAGGGAGACTGCCAGAAGCACGGCAAGCTTTAGTTCTTACTTCACTCACCCATTTTTCTGTTTTTACTCGCTCTGCCTGCCCCCTTACTAAGACTCTTACCTTGATGCACTGGTCCCATGCACACTGTCTCTCTTGTCTCTAGATGTTGGCATGTCCGGCCTCTTAGTCTACAGATTTCTACTGAGCAGCTGCTTCAACTTCCATTGCTTCAAAGCCACTGACAAGCTGAAGACTCCCAAATTACTATCATAATGTACATGTAGCCTAGCATGGTGGCTCATGCTGGTAATTTTAGTACTTGGAAGGCTAAGGCAGATCACTATGAGTTTTAGGCCAGCCTGCACTATAGTGTGACCCTATCTCAAAACAAAAACAAGTTTTTTTAAAAAAGCACTACCAACAAAAATAACAATAAAAGTGTTTTTTTCTTTCCACAAATCTGATTTGTCTCTCAGTAAACTGTTTTTGTTGGGTGAGGTGGTGCATACCTGTAATGTTATCACTGAGATGGCTAAGGCAGGCAGGACTGTTGAGTCTGAGGCTAGCCTGGGCTACTACTGACAAACTGGTATCATATGGTAGTTATTCAGTAAAAACCGTATCATTCTTGACTTCCAAGTTCCCTGTCTGAGACACCACCCCATCTCCATTTAGAAAGGCTGTTTTCATATCTCATGTCCAGATTACAATCAGCACCCTTATTCCCATCCCCCACATTCCTCACAACAGTCAGATATAAACGCAGTGTAATGATTGCACCTAACTGCTGCTATGTGTCTTCTCTAAGAACACAAAAGCTGGCAATCCTCAAATATGCTGTGTTCAGCTGTGGGCTGCACATGCTGTCCGATGAGTGGGTCTTAGGCTCCATCCATCTTTGCCTAGCCCTCCTAGCCACAAGTCTCAGTTGATCTCTTTCTCCAGGAAGGTTTCTTTTTTTTCTCTCCTTCCATAATAAAACTAGGCTGGGTCTCTCACACCTCCCTGACATCCCAATACTTAGCAAACTCATTGAAACTTCTTAAAGGATGTATTCTTTACCCACTATAAGCTACTATATATGATTAATTTTAAAAGAAAAAGCATTTATTGTTTAATTTACCTAGGTAACATTTTAATCTCCACAATGGCTCATGTAAATTTTAAGTACCATGGAAACCAGAGGGAGAAAAAAAATTTTTTTAAGCAAAGTTCATATCAGGCAAGCAAACTCTTTTCAAAGAATGGCAGTGGTAAGGGTAGTTTTTATCAGACACATAGTTCTGCAAAAGTTTTATCTTATTTTACTCAGAATTTCAACAGATGTTTATCTTTAGAAGTCTATCTGAAAAAATATGTTTTAGAAACTCACTCCAGCTTTGCTAACTTTAGGGTTATAAAAAAAAAACTGACATATTTTTCACTTTTATCAATTGAGAGGAAAAAATTAATAATGACTTCAAATACTGCTTGGCTTCTGATAATAACTATAATTTTAGACCATCCTTTATCAGACAAAGTATACATTTTTGGGGGAGGATCAAGTTTTGACATTTGATATTCCTGAACTTCAAGTTCTAAGCCCAGTTATTAAAAAGTTCTTCTTTCAGGCACTTAACCTCTAGTCATGACCTATACTATTTTTATTCACATAGGATTTATTTTTACGTGGTGAGTGTGTGGCTCCACGTATGTATGTGTACCACGTGCACAGCTAGTGCCCTTGGAACTATAGACATTTGTGAGCTTCCATGTGGGTGCCGGGAACCAAACCTGGGTCCATCACAAGAGCAGCAAGAGCTCTTGACCACTCAGCTATCTCTCCTGCCCCATCCGGACGGTGCTAAACCCACACTCGCCTCCCTATTTAAGAGATTCTCTGATGAAGTAACTAGAAGGCTGTTTATTTAGAACAAAAGTGAAGTCACTTCCCAAAGGAGACTCAAGAGAATGACTTCTGAGGGAGGAGGCCCTCCCACCCAGCACCTCACGGGGGCAGGAGGGAAGTTAGCTCAGCTATTCCAGGACTGCGATCCCAAGAAATCTCTTTCGTTCGTATCCAAGTTAGACTAGGTTCTCTCAGACCATGTAAACCTACAAACTACAGTACAACAGGCATGACTAAATAAAACCCAGTACGTTTCTTTAAGGAAATGTGAATCAAAATGATAGGATTTCGAAAATTTTTCATTACTCACTCAAAAGGCTCATATAAACAAATTCCTTCAGGGAAGAGTTCAAAAAGACATACATGAAAAAAAGTTCTGAACCTGCTTATTAGTCAATTATCCTGCTCAGACAAGTAGGCTCTGTTTTACAGAAACCCAGCCTGTCATGTCAAACTTTCAGCAATTAGGTTTCTTGTTACATAAGAATGCACTAAAAGTAATTATACATTTTAAATCTGTTTCTTTTATTTCCTTCAAGGCCATCCTCATAAATTAAGACTGCACCTTGAATTCAGAAATTAATATAAACTAGCTGGGCATGATAGTGCAGGGGCATGGCGGTGCAGGCCTGTAATACCATCACTTGAGAGGAAGGAGGGTCATGAGTTCAAGTCCAGTCTGGCTACATAGTAATGAGTCTGAGATCAGTCCAGGCTACACAGGGAGATCCTATCACACACACACACACACACACACACACACACACACACACACACACACACACACAAGAAATAAAAAGAAAAAATAATATAAACTATTTCCCTTTATCCAAATTTAAAAACATGTAAGTTCATATCTAAGCCAAACCTGTAGTACTTTTCCACACAACTGTATACAACTGCTTTCTTAGAACAATCAGTATGATACAGCTCACACTATTTCAAAACACAAAGAGCAAATACCTTTGTTTTAATCTAGTATTTACTGTGCTCACTTCAACAGCACATACACAAAAACCAAGTTGAACCCATATTTACTCTTTACTAGCAAAGTACTAAGAAATCAGAATTCACTTACTTAGCCTGAACTGTTTTAGGCATAGATATGTTAAAACAAAAGGCAAATAAAAGAGAATGAATCTCTGATAGTCAACATTGAATATTCTGGAAAAAGCACTATCAATGCAGGAAGGTAGGTGACTAAGACAACCAAGTGGAATTTTACCAAAATACTGACTGTGTCTACATTACATTTATTATTCTGTATTTGGTACTATGAGTTTTGGGGGGGGGGAAGATAATGACATCCACTTTTGCAAAACAAAGTTTACCATTTCAGTCTAGGGAGAAAACTACTACACACCAACTGAACATTCACCAGTAACCAATCAACAAATGCTAGTATTATTCAAAGTGGTCAACAGAAAGGCCAAAAACTACTACACACCAACTGAACATTCACCAGTAACCAATCAACAAATGCTAGTACTGTTCAAAGTGGTCAACAGAAAGGCCAAGAACTACTATACCAACTGAACATTCACCAGTAACCAATCAACAAATGCTAGTACTGTTCAAAGTGGTCAACAGAAAGGCCAAGGACAGATTAGGAAAATGGAGTAAGAGAGGCTCTGGGTCCTCTGCCACCTCTCACAAAAAGCTACGGTCAAGATTAAGTTAAACGTCAACATGGAAACTCTCTAAAGAAAATACCTGATATAAAATAAATATAAGGCACGATCCAAACAGTTAAATTCAACAGTTCATTTTTCCCATTACCCAAAAAAAAAAAAAAAAAAAAAAAGGCAGGTCCACTGTGCAGTCTTGATTGGACTTGAATTTGCTATGTAGACCAGGATGGCCTCAAACTCCTGGAGAGCTGTTTGACTCCAGAGTGGTGGGATTAAAGGTGTACACCACCATTACATTCTATTCTATACCCAGGAGATAGAGGACATCAGTTTGATACACCAAAGTGTATCATCACCTGTGATCCTAAAAGATTGGGTTAAAGCTAGGCCAACCTTTATCATATGTTCTCAATTCTTGCCTACTCAATTCTCAGTTCTTAAAAAACTAAAATAAAGGGTCTGATTATCTAGCACTGAATGACAATAGTTGGGCTTTCATTTAGATAAAGAAATAAAGCAAGATCTAAAAGAATCATCTCATCATATGAAAACTCCAGCCGCCCACAACATTCTCCCCTTTAGAAAAGCAGCTGATTAGCTGGCCATAGGGGGCAGCAGAGTTAAGAGAGTGAATTGTAAATACCAGAAGGTGAAGTGAGGGCAGAAAAGTTAAGGAGCTGAGTAAGTAGCCATGAGGATCAGAGGGAAGACAAAGCTTCAATTAATGAATTAAAATAGCAGATGCCTGATACTATACTAGTGATGCTCCGCCCTGACTCCTAACTGCATATGAGAATCACCCTGGGAGTTTTAAAAAATAAACATGCATGGATCCTACCTTAGACCGATTAATGCAGACTGAGGAATGGGGGCCAGGTATGGGTTTATTTTAAGCTTTCCAAGTGTGTGCCACAGAGTACTTAATACATAGAAACAAAGCTAAACTGGACTCTACCTGAGATGCGACAATGTTAAAAGCTAAATTGGAAAACAAAACAAAACACAAAACCTACTATTTCCCAAATGTATTATTTTGTAGCTAAGTCTTTGTCTATAAAACTCAAAGGAGCAATAATAATCTAAAGACTAACTACCATAGTACCTGTATCAAGGAGAATGTTATTCTCACAGGTGAAAACTATCCATTTATAGGGGTTAAACAGCTCACCCAAAGCAACTGTGAGTCATCACTGAAGCGGGAAGACAATTCAAATCTGCTATTTACAGGAGAGTGCTCTACCCCAATGGCCTCACCAATTTGCTAGATATATTTTCCTGGATTATCACTTTACACAGTTAGATGCTTCCAAAAATAATCCAAAATTAAATTAAGAGAGACAACCAAAAAATGGGAGGAAGGGGGATATGATCCTAAATAGGAATTCTGAAAATGTTAGCCTTAAAGGAGAAAAGCTTTCCTCATGTAACTACTACACTAGACATTATATTAAGTATATCCTTAAAAAGTAAAAAGAAAAATCAATTATGTCTTCTAGAAGGGATATGACAATAGTCCTAAAATAACTAAATGTTATAAACCATTAAAACATTTCTCAAAGGTAGGTGGATCTCTGTGAATTCGAGGCCAGCCTGGTCTACAGAGCAAGTTCCAGGTCAGGCTCCAAAGCTACACAGAGAAACCCTGTCTCCAAAAAAAAAAAAAGAAAACACTTCTCAGCTTATTCAGATGAATTTCAACTTTACCTTAGTGTTTCCCTAATTACAAAGGTGTTGTGTTTGGATGGGACAATAACTTGTGTATCCAGGAACCTTAAAAGTAAATGAGTAGCCGGGCGGTGGTGGCACACACCTTTAATCCCAGCACTCGGAGGCAGAGACAGGTGGAGCTCTGTGAGTTCGGGGCCAGCCTGGTCTACAGAGCGAGATCCAGGACAGGCACCAAAACTACAGAGAAACCTTGTCTTTAAATAAATAAATAAATAAATAAATAAATAAATAAATAAATAAATAAATAAAATGAGTAGTAGCAGTGTGCCCCTCCCCAAATCAATTCAACTAAAAACCCAATTATGTCATAATTAATTCAGAAGACCATGTCCTGGACAAAACAAGCACATACATTTTCCCTAATGCTAAGCAGGCTCCTTCAATCAGCAGCTATGTTCTGGCCTCGGTTCTTCAGAGATCAACAATGAAACTGAATGACTGTTGGAAAGTTCTCTACCTTGTCTTTTTTTTTTAAATTTATTCATTTAAATTTCTATGAGTGTATGTCTGTGTACCACTTATGTGCCTGGTGTCCTCACAGGCCCAAGGAGGACGTTGGATCCCCTGGAACTAGAGTTATATATAGATGGTTGTGAACCACCATGTGGGTGCTGGGATCAGAACCTGGGTCCTCCAGAAGAGTCAGTGCTCCCAACCATTGAACCATCTCTCCAGCTCCTCTTCACCTCATCTTAAAAGGAATTCAATCTCAAAATCAGTTTCCGTTCCTTGCTGATTACTAATTGTATTCCAGGAGAAATACAAATCTGTATAGTCATAACAACTAATTTGATCCCTTTTCGGTAAAAAAAAAAAAACTTATTACTACAGGCTAGAGAGATGACTCCTAGCTTAAAAGCATGTACTGCTCCCAGAGGACCCCAGTTCAGTTCTGAGCACCTATGTCAGGGCTGCTCACAACTACGTGTAAGTCCACCTCTGGCTTCTGCAGACACCTGTACTCACATGCACATATACATAATTAAAAATAATATTCTGGGAAAGTTTATATTGAAGTACTATTAGTAATTCTTCATTTAAGAATATTTTTTAATCTGGATTCTCAAACACAAAAGGGAATGGGATAGCATTCTTTGCTTACTTTTAGGTACTTAAATTATTTCACTTAATCCTTCTAATCCTAGGATAGTGTTATTCCCACTTATCAGATAAGGAAAATAACTCAGATCAAAACTTTCTTTTCACCCTGAACTAACTGACCCGACTTTCTCAACCATACTACTTTAACTTTATGTAAAAAATGAGTTATGGTAAAAATAATGACATTTGACCAGACTCCCAAAGTCGGACTTAAACTAGCCAGTTTAAGTCTCCAGTTTAAGTCTCAGCTTTCTCTTAAATAAAAAGTTACTAGTGTCAACCAAAGAAAGATATTTGTGAAAATACACTGAGCCCCAGTCTGTCGAATGACATCATAACAGTATTACCACTGAAGGTGTGAAAAGGCAGATAACAAGGTTGAACAATACACAGTTTGAGGTTGATCCAGTTGTCATGGACAACAATGGTTAGTGTTGTTTTGTCTCTTTAAAGATAATCATTTGAAATACTAAGGTGTTATATACATGTCCGGAATCAGCTATTGTACCAAGGTAATCCTTCCAGAAATTTAAAATAAAACAGACTAAACACACTGAAAGACTACCTACTTTAAATAACAAGTTTCCTAATTGTTCATTATCAAGCAAGTTTTAGGTGAAAAAATTACATCCTAAATGAACATACATTTCAAGGTCAGGAAAGGTGATTCACATATAATGTTCCTAATTTTATTTTCTAGCACCTAGCTCTCAGAGGAACTTACTATTTATTTTGAACATTTGCAGCATTAAAAATCATGCAACCCACTCACCTACATGATTTTGTAAAAATAAACTGAAAAGGTTGGATTGTTTTGTTAATCCTTACTCACAGTCTGCTTTTAAGAAAACTACTTGGCACCTTTCCAGTTCAGATCTGTGTGGACAAAGTGTAGAGTAAGCAGGTTGATATAAATACTTGAAAGATCTCAGATGCCCACGGATATCTGAATCACTCCACAGTAAGATTGTATTTGAGAGCAGGAAGAATTCTCTTTCATACTAAAGGGTTTTCTGGTGTTATTTCTGTTAAACCCACAAATGGGGGGGGGGGGGTTACTACTGACAGCAAAAACATACAACAGTGTGGTATCAAGGGCACTGCCAAAGAACCAAGTAAAACAACTCAATTTTTCAAAGCATTCTGACAACTAGAGTAAAAGCAGTTTTTTCCTATTTGAGGGTTTTATTTCCAAGTAAAAGTTTTATTTCCTCAATTGAATCAGCATCAGTTTATTGTGAATACCTTGAGGAATAGTACACATGCAAATATCTAAAATTAATCTAGAGTTTCAATTTTTTTTCTAATACTGGCCAAATTCTGTACATAAAAACAACTATGGTACCTGTAACTTCTTGAACCAAACACCATGTAACTTAGAATATGATTACTGATTCTATAAATTTCTGTCAGCTTTAAAAGCAAAACCTATTAAAACTGTATCTCTTGAGACTAACCAGATGTTTAAAGTTCAATTATTAGGTAAGGACCATAAATACAACATTAAGAACTCACTTGAGTGGATTAAAATATGAAAGAAAAATGCTAGTATCAAGACTTCAAACTAAAAATAACACGATAATGAAAAACAATCCAAATATAAAATAACTTTTAATTAAGTATAAACTTAAATCTCTGAGTAGTAGTTCAATAGCCTAACAGGCAGGACAGGATTATTTTATGGCTACGGCTGCACTCGGAGAGTGCTTTATCAATTTTAACAATTCTAGCATGTTAATAGTAAAGGAACTACACATTGAACATACATAAACAAGTCCGTTTGAGAGTAGCTGTGGTATGTCCTTGATTCAGAAGCACCCCAAGAGGCAGATGTAGGGTCTGAATGGGGTTCCAAAACTGTTGTTGGTCAACTGTTGATTTGATCTGGGACTTTCTTTGCACTCCTTGCCAAACTGCCAGGATTCAGCGACCCAAAGGCAAGTCAGAACCAGACTGGCCTCGAAAAGATGCTGGATCTTTGTCAAACGAACTGAAAAATCTGCTGATCATTTATCTATTTAGGCATGAGCCTTTAATTTCTTGGCCTTGTAAATCAATTCTCTAGATTTCTATCAGGTTTGCAAGAATTTCTCAAATATCTAGGAACATAATTATCTTCCATAATGACATCTAGCTATAATAGGCAAAGACGTAAAAGTATTAAATCAAAAGCCAGTTATTCTCAAAGAATAAGCAAGAACACCGGCAAACAACTTCGTGAAAAGTCTCCAAACCTACTGGGGAAAGAGAGCCAAAACCAGTGCCAAGCACTCCTGCAAGGCATTAGGCACGGATACCAATTTGAATTACAGTACAAAACCTTGCAAAGTCCTTGGAAGCACAGCCCCGCAAACCAAGTTCCCGTTCCAGTGCAAAGGAATACTCTTTCCTTCATAACCTCTCCAAAGACAGTCGAGGTCCGAGGTCTTCTAAGGGACACCATTTACGCCGAACGATACAGCATGTACGATATGTCACTTGGTCCCGGTTTGGGGCTTTTTCTTTATAGCTATGTCTAAAGGCCAGCTAACTCAGCGGCACTTTGTTCGGACCCTGAACCTGGCGACCAAGGGACAGGTAGAGAAAGTGAAGAACTAGCTAAGGGTGGAGGTAAGCCAAGGCTAAGGCTCGGCAAAGTGGGGAGCCGGAGGACCGGGTAAGCAAAGGGAGCGCAGGTACCTTGGGGACCCTGGGGTCGCCACGGCGGGGCAGGTGGGGCGAGCGCACAGGTGGGAAGGGGTGTGGGTTTGCCCCGGGAGAGGGGACCGGGGCGGCCCGCCGCGCGCCTTACCTTTGAGCTGGGGCAGGGGGTGCAGCTCCGGCTGGCTGCCCTGGCTGCGGAACTGCGACGAGCCCTGCGAGCGCTTCTGCCTCTGAGCCTTGCGCACCGATTTCCGGGTGAAGCCGTCCACTTTTTCCGAGGCCGAGATGGCGGCGCAGGCAACTGGCGCGGGCGGCGACGGCGACGACATCTCCGCGACCCCGGCGCCCGGCGCCTCTAGCCGCGGCTAGCCGGGGAAATCGGCGAGGGACGGGCACGGCGAGCCTGCGCCCCTGCGCCCCGGGCCCCGGCCGCGCCGCCCCCGCGCTCCGCGAGCTGCTCCCCGCCCGACAGCGCCTCACGGCCGCATCCCCGCGCCGCGCGGCCGCCTCCCGGGGCTGGCGGAGGGGAGGGCTGGGGCGCGCGGGCCGCACAAGTTGCTGACGCCCGGCGCCGAGGGCGGGCGGAGGCGAGCCCGAAGTTTGGACGGCTGGGGCGAGCGCGCGGGTGCGGACCCCGGGCGCGCCTCGCGGACGTCCCCTTAGCGCGCGGAGCCCCGGCGGCTCCTCAGCGGCCGCTGCCCGCGCCGTCCGCCCGGCCGGGAGCCTCCTCCCGGGGCGCTTCCATCGCGGGTCCGCGCGAGCCGCCGCCGAGCGCTCGCCCTGCTGTCAGCGCTGGCCCCTCATCGCCTGGGGCGGCCGCCCGCGCCCCGAACCTTGGAGCGTCGCCCTCGCTCTCCCCCGCGCGCCCACCGACCGCCCACGGAGCACGCCGGGCGAGCGACTGCTACAACTTGAGAGGGTGGCTGGGACGGGCGCGGGGGGGGGGCACCGTGCGCGTGCGTGCGCGCTCGCGCGGCCCGGGGGAGGTCCTCGCGGGGGGTGGAGGGAGGAGTTTGACTGACAACTTCCGCGGGGTCCCACTAGCCTCTCGAGGCTCCGGAGGGGGCCGGGACGGGAAAGCATGCCAGTTCCCTCAGCCAATCGCAGGGCTCAGCGGCAGAACGGGGGAGGGGGCGTGGCCTCCTGGATGTCTATCATGAGTCCAGAGTCGGGTGGGAGGGAGGGAGGGGCTATGTGACAGACGCGGGTGTCAACCAATCGCAAGTGAAGGTAGTGAGCGGGGTGCCTCGTGCGTCACAACTGTATTGAAAGCTCTCGGGAGGGAGAGCAGGGAAATGCCGTGCCACTGTGGGGCCTCGTGTACGCCTGCGCTCGGCTCCAGACGGAGGGTGAGAGGAAAACTAGACAAGCCGTTCAGAAAGGAGAAGAGCGTCCTCCCGCCCTCTCACGCGAGGGCCGGGGCGCCTCAGAACGCCAAGTGTTGCGTCAGTGGAACGGGGGCGGGGCAAAGGTCGTGTCAGAGCAATGTGATTGACAGGCGAAGGATCCCCCGAGCGGAGAGGAATGAGCTCGTCCAATCGGAACGCGGTGCTGGGCTCCTGGGCGGGCCTTCGTCCTCCGGGTCCTAAACCGCGTAATTGGTGGTTGGGGAGGCTTTATGTAGCTCCCGAGGTTTCGGCGCCGCGGTTCGCTGAGCGCTGCTCTCGCGTGGGGTTTGGGCAAGCTCGCCCCTACCACTTCAAAGAACTCTGCAAGTCCACGCCCTCTGAGAAGAAGTTTTCCATTTCGAACTTAGCCCAATTTAACCCCTTCACCTGAAGACCTCCAGTCTTCTATATACTCAAGTTCAGATTCGCTGATTTGGGGTCTTGGGATCTCTCCCTGGAGCTCCCGACTTAACTTTAAATGTAAAGCCAAGGACTGTTCACGTTAGTCTTGTGCAGTGCTTTTCATGGGATGCTTTGCAGTAAGTGACCCCCAACAGTGTCTGCAGTATCTATTCCTAGCGCCACACCCTTTCCTTTTGACATAATAAAAACTGTTGAAGTAGACTGACCTAATTCCTGAGGGGGATGCACAAAACATTTGCTTAAACAAATTATGTAACCAACCACCAGGAATGGATAAAGAAAATGTGCGTGTATATATACACAATGGATTTTTTTCACCATAAAGAACAAAGTTATATCATTTGTAAGAAAATAATCCAACTGGAGATAATTATATTAAGCTGATTAAGGCAGTCTCAAAAAGATAAATATCCTGTTCCCTCTCGTTTGTGGTTCCTAGATTTTACATAGGAACATTGAATCGTGTATGTATTTGCAACTTGGAAGTAGACATGAAGTTGTCTAAGGAAATGTGTTAATAAATGGGAGGGGAATATATTTGATGCACAAAAATACTTGTATGAAATTTCTAATGTAAAATTAAATATTAAAAACCAAAGAAAAAGGTTATACACAGTCTTCCCAATCATGGAGGCTCAGACTGCATCAGCAATTAAAAGATCTTTCTCAGCCGGGCGGTGGTGGCGCACGCCTTTAATCCCAGCACTCGGGAGGCAGAGCCAGGTGGATCTCTGTGAGTTCAAGGCCAGCCTGGTCTCCAAAGCGAGTTCCAGGAAAAGGCGCAAAGCTACACAGAGAAACCCTGTCTCGAAAAACAAAAAAAAAAAACAAACAAAAAAAAAAAAAGATCTTTCTCATCCAATCAAATACCAGGTTAAGTTGACTCTTCTTTAAGGTTCAAAACATCTTTAACAATTTGCAAAATGAACTACCCATTGTAATTCAAGGGTTTCAAGATCACTGCCAGAGGGCCTTTCAAGTATATATACATATATATGTATATATACATATATAGTGCATTAGATTAGAGGTCTAGGAATCTGTTATGCCTATATCTCGAGGACCCATATATATATATAATATATATATATATATATATTATATATATATATAGAGAGAGAGATTGTAATATAATTAGATCATTTCTCCCCTCCCTCCAAACCCTCCCATGTACCACCGTCCTTGCTCTCTTTCAAATTCATACCCTCTTTTTCTTTAATTGTTACACACACACACACACACACACACACACACACACACACACACTCCTAAATATACAAACACAGCCTGCTCAGTCCATATGGTGTGCTTTATTATATGTTTCCAAGGGTGACCATTTGGCCTTGGATTAGTGTGGTCTTCGTGGAGACTGTTTCCCCAGCTCTCAGCATTTCCTTAGTTGCCTATGGCTCTTCGTGTTATGGACTGGTACCCACACAATAGAGTCCAAATTCAGTCTGAGTCCCAACTTGCCAGGTGCAAATCCCACTATATGTACTTTTTTCCTTTCCGGTTCAGGCACAGTATCCCACAAAGTGACCTTGCTTCCTGACACTTAGTGCTATCCCACCTTCTTGAAACGACCCACCTCATCCCCATTTGTTGAAAACGTCTTTTCTTCAAAGCCCAGCTAGACACCTACCTTCTGTGAAGGTATTCACAATAATCTGCCCTGAGGGGATGCTTCCCTTCTTAGTGTTCCAACTGTAGGTATTACCTATATTCCTCACAGGACCTGCCACCTCATCTCCCAGATGATAGTATGCCCCTTCTCCTCTGAAGATTTGGAAGCACCAACAAGCCAGACATGGCTTACTTTATTGCTCCTAGCCTCTACTGAAATAGATAGGCAGTATAATACAATATCATTTCAGCTTTCAATATTTTCTGAAAGTGTGGTTACTGGATTCCTAGTGTCAGAATCCTTGAGGCAACTATTTGAAATGCAGACTCTGTGAGGGGACCCAAAACAGCTTGACCACACAGCTGCCATGACAGGCTTACTGGGAGGCAACACCCAGATCTAGGAAAAGCCATAAGCTGACACTACCCAGAGATCCACCCTGGATGGGCCAACATCTAAGGGGAAGAATCTGACATCTCAAACTTTCCAACCACTAGATAAGATAGCCAAATGTCCCTGAGCCTACCACACACCTATTTCTCCTTTTGACCAAGGTACTCCTAGACAAATGTCAACCAATCAGGGTCCTGAATCCTGGAAATCCCCTCACCCCAACCTCTGCTATGACAAAAACCCTGCCCGCCTATGCTCTCACGGCTGTGTTGGACAGACAGAGAGACCAAGCTTGAGCTTGAAATAAAGGCTCTTTGCTTTTACATATGGGATTTGGTCTCCATGGTGGGATTTGGGGGGTCCTTGTGATCTAGGCATAACAGGCTATCTAATGCACTATATCAATATGGAGAAAAGGTTGGAAATCCATTTTTTAAAGATTTATTTATTTATTATGTATACAGTGTTCTGCCTGTATGTCTGCCTGCAGGCCAGAAGAGGGCATCAGATCTCATTACAATAGTTGTGAGCCACCATATGGTTGCTGGGAATTGAACTCAGGTCCTCTGGAAGAGCAGTCAGTGCTCTTAACCACTGAGCCATCTCTCCAGCCTGGAAATCCATTTTTTTTTTATTTTTTTTTATTATTTTTTTTTTTATTTTTTCCGGAGCTGAGGACTGAACCCAGGGCCTTGTGCATGCTAGGCAAGCGCTCTACCACTGAGCTAAATCCCCAACCCCTGGAAATCCATTTTTAATAAGCTCTCTATTGTTAACGCACACAGAAGTCTGAAATCACAATTCTCTAGTCACCTAAATATTATTAAATAGTATAGAGGTCTGGAGGTGTAGCTCAGAGGTAAGAGTACTTGTTAGCATACACAAGGCCCTGGGTTCAGTGCCCCGTACCACCCACAGGGATAGTAAATGTCTACAAAGTACAGTAGTGCTATTTATAATAAAAACAACATATATAAGAATACATAAATACACACAAAGAAAAGTATTGCAGAATATTTGTTTATACTGTGAAAATGTGTTTTTGCCAAGGTGCCTTCTGATTGGTTTAATAAAAAGCTGAATGGGCCAATAGCTAGGCAGGAAGAGGTTAGGCGAGACTTCTGGGGACAGAGAGCGCTCTGGGAAGGAGAAAGACAGAGTTGCCAGCCAGAAGAGGAGGAAGCAGGATGGGCAGTATGGAGATGAGATAATGAACCACATGCCAGAACATAGATTAAAAAATATGAGTTAATTTAAGTTATAAGAACTAGTTAGGAGCAAGCCTAAGCTAAGGCCAAGCATTAATAATTAGTAATAAGTCTCTGTGACATTATTTGTAAGCTGGGGGTCCCGATGAGAAAATTTGTCTACAGAAAAGACCTAGCAATTCAGTTAGAATGAGCACAACTGTTTGAGTAGTGTCTGAAGTGGTCACTTGGGGAAGAAGTTTTCCAAGTTTGAAAGAAAAGGTAAAGTCAAAACCTGAAAGAAAGAAAAAATGAGGATGGTTCCAAGTTCATGTTAGCATTTTGGGAAGGATAATATGTAATATTAGTGACCCTGTCTCAAAACAAACCAAGACCGAACTTTATGTTTATTTTTATTTTATGTGCATTGGTGTCTTACCCGCATGTATGTCTGTGTGGGGGTGTCAGATCTTGGAGTTACACACAGCTGTGAGCTGTCTTGTGGGTGCTAGGAATTGAACCCGGGTCCTCTGAAAGAAGAGCATGTGCTCTTAACCACTGAGCCATCTCTCCGGCGCCCTAACCTAATATTTTTTTACAGCCCACTAAGCCCAGTTCTTGGTGCCCTTCTGTGCATGGATGTGAGGCTATCCCCCGGAGCCTGGGAACCCTGGCAGTGAAGTGCCCAACTTTAAATGGCATTAATGGTGTGAGCCTGTCGTATCGCTTACCCTGTCAGAGTCTGGACTTCCACATTCACATGCTGGTAGGAAGAAAAAGTGCACGGCCTTGGAAGGGCTGGCATGGGTTTTAAATGTGACGCCTGAAAGACAACACTTGAACCTCTGCAGACAGCACTTTACACACAGGTGTTTGTCAAAAATCTACTTTCCACCTTCTGTCTTGAGTAAAGCATTTGGGTCCTAGACAGAAATTTGGTCACTGTGAACATCTATAAGGTAGCAGACACCTGTAAACCTAGCACCTGGGAGGCAAAGGCAGAGCAACTGCTGAACGTTCCAGGCCAGTCTAGTCTGTCTAGTTCATCCCTGGCCATCCAGGACTGCATAGTGTGACCCTGTCTCAAACAAAACAAAACTGTCTTACCAAAGATTTGATATGTGCAAGAAGATCTTTGCCTTGTGAGCTGTTCAAAGGTATGGAAATTTGGTTTTCCCGAACCAAACTTGGTGCTTGTTTTGTGAGTCAGGGTCTTGCAAAATAACCTAAGATGGCTTTGAACTTGTAGTCCTCCTACCTCTGTCTCCCAGGGCAATAGAATTAAAGACAAGTGCCATCACCTCCAGCCACTTTTCTAGGTTTTCAAGGACTAAAATTCCATGTGGTTTATCTGGGTGCTTTGTAAGTGCAACCGTGTGTTGAGATGATTGGAATTCCTGTGACTTCAGAAGGAGATGTTAGCAGGGCAAGGTGAGAAGTCCCAGTTTTCAACTGGTACCATTTTTCTCTTTTTAATTGTAATTGTAAACATTTTTTAAGTGCATCATTTCAACTCAATTTGTTGTGGGCTACTGCGTTGGTCAACCAGGACTTTCCACAAGACCAGTGACAATCAAAACGGTTAGATTGGAGATCTGTTTGGGGTGAGGAGTACAAGGGACCTGTAAGTGGACTGAATGGGAGCAGAGGTAAAAACGTGCCTGAATCCTGCAGTGTTAAACTTCCTGGTGGTCACCTGACTCTCTCTTCACAGCTAGGAAGCCTGTGCTCCATCAATACGGGCCAAAAGCGTAAGTGTCAGCTAGCACTTGCTCAGTCTTTGACCTGTGTAGATGAGGAATCAGACAGAATCGTAAAGTTCATGTCATGTACCATTGTCCTTGCAGAGTACGAGTAAAAAGCCCGAGCGTGGCAGACTCGTCGTCGTCGTCGTCATCGTGCTATAATAGAATCCTACGAGCCTCTTGTAGGTGTCTTTGTGTCAGGTCATGTGCCAGTTGCTGGAAATGAAGAGATAAATACAATGTGGCCCTTCCAACAGCCCAGTGAGAAGACACGAACTTAAAAGCCTTTGTGCCGCTGTGTATTGTAGTCTCGGCACCGGGGAAGTGGGAACAGAAGGATCAGGAGTCCATGGCCAGGCTTGGCTATGGAACAAGTTTGAGGGCAGCCTGGGCAACATGAGACCCTGTCTCAAAACACAAAAACAGAAGGAAAAAGTAAATAAAACCCACTAAAACAAAAGAGGCACAGTCACCACAACAAAACGAAGGAACAAAAACTTTCCACAGATGTTCTTTATGGTATTATGGGAAAATAACCTCATTTGGTTTGGGAAGAAAGAGTCAGAGAAAATTTAACAGAAACCATGTTTGAAATAAATGAGACTGGAAGAAAACAAACTTTTCAGACAACCATCAGAAGAGAAAATCTTGCTGTTTTAGAAATGAGTCTGACATTTCTTCATCACTATAAAGATTTGCATATTTTACATAACATGCAGCCAAAAATTAAAATTCCAAAGCCACAGTAAAATACCTTATGCCACATCTTGTATCAGAATTTGACCAGGAGGAAGAAGAGAGGGGTGAGTTTTGACATATGACTGTCCTCTGGCCATATTATGAAAAGCAGTGATGTAAAAACCTGCATGTCCGCTTGGTGCTAACATGCAGCTCTTATGTAAGTCTGAGGGTGGCCTTTCCTCATTTACCTGAAGAAGCATCTGGTACTTTGAGGCTGTTGCTGTTCTAAAACACACAGCTGCTGAATGTCAGCCGTCTGTCCTCTCTCCTGGGCTGGCTGCTTAGGCTCAAACCCAGCCAGCTGACTTTCATCTTCAGTAGTGTGATGTTGTCTGCAGTTGTATGAAATAATAATCATAGTGTGAGGGGTTTTCAGAATTAATGAGTTAGAAACACTGGGGCATTTTTAGAGCCTATATTTTGACTTCCATAACAAAAGCCATCAGTTTTTCAGAACCACGTGAATCAGAAGCAGGCAGATCTCTGTGAGTTCCAATACAGACTGAACTACATAGCAAGTTCCAGGCCAGCCAGAGCTACATAGTGAGACCCTGTCTCAAAAACAATGACAAAAGGCAAAGAAAGAAACCCTCACCACCAACAACCACAAAACGTATGAATCCAGTGCAGTGGTGCGTTCATAAAATCCTACTGTTTAGGAGGCTGAGGCAGGGAGGTTGGAGAGTTGAGGCTAGCCTGAACTATGCAGCAAGACCTTATTGAAACAAGGGAGAAAGCAAGCAAGCAAGAGAGAAAGAGAGAGAGAGAGAGAGAGAGAGAGAGAGAGAGAGAGAGAGAGAGAGAGAGAGAGAGAGAGAGAGAGAAGGAAGGAAGGAAAGAAAGAAAGAAGGAAGGGGGAATGAAGTAGTCACTACGGGTCATAAGTATGTATAAATATAATCTTCATCATCATAGCCTACTTCCTGTGTGTCAGGCCCCTAATGTGAAGAACCCAACAGAAAGAGAATAAGTGAGGTGTAGCTTGTCTTACAGCCTCTCTTACCAATGTGACTCCTCTGTGCCCCTTGGTTATTTCTGTCACATCAGGAACATTTTTTTTCTGGCAGGGTCTCACTCCACAGGCCCAACTCTTCTGAAATTAACTCTATAGCTCTTAAACTCTCAGCAATCCTACTGCTTCAGCCTCCTGAGTTCTAGAATTACAGGCATGATTCACCTACCTCAGTGTATTTTTAATTGTAGTATCATGGTGTTGTCTGTCTTTCTCATCTAAGACTCAATGTTGTGACTGAGTGTTGATGCTGAGCAGAAGCTTTGATGAAAGATGACAACAAAATGGCCTGGATGTTTGCTACCCTAGACCTTTGCTCATGCTTAGAAATGGTGGTCAATGTTTTCATTCATTCAAATTTATCCATTAATCACGTACAACATGCTCTGCCCTGTCGGCTGTTTGGAGTACATCAGTGGATGAGACAAAATTCATCAACAGAGGTGAAAACTCATGTCACTTAAAACTTAGCTATGGAAACTAAGTAGGTTTGCACAACATCTGAACCAACAGACGAGCCGATAGATAGGGCAGACTTTGCTGTTCAGGTTCTGGCACTTAAGTCCTACCTCCCAGGACTCCCTTGGTCCAGGACAGTTGACCTATGTATGAACAAAGCAAACTTACTAAAGGCCTCCAGTGTGCTTGTCTTTTAGGAAAGCATTTGGTCTCTGCCCTAAGGGTGTATTTGTTCTAGAGGAGGTTAGATCTAGAAGAGATAGCATCTCCTTCAAGACACGATTTGAGTGCCAAGCCATAGAGTGGTATAGCCGCCTGCCAGGTGCCCATGACCCTGGAAGTAACTCCAATTAAACTGACTGTTCTACCACCTTAAACTTTCATGAAATCATTTCTTCATTCTTATATTACCCTCTCTATCTGGGATGAATAGAAATCAAGTCCCCAGGAAGAGTCACAAGCAGGGAGAATCAAAGGTAAAAGCAAAACTCCAAACCTCATGATAATGGTAAATATTGTCGAGACAATAGTAGACACAGAAGAGGTGTTTAGAATCCATAGCTCCCAGGTGAGTAGGAGAGGGAAGGTTCTGGATGAAGGCATTCGATCACCAAGGAGCCAGAAGTTAACCAAAACAAAGAAATGAAATTGTTCTAAGCATGGGGAGCAAGGTTCAGGAGGTGAGAACCCTAAGAAGAGGTGGTTCAGGAAGCCGGGGGACACTATTCTGAACTCTGCAGGTGGCAGGAGGAGAGCCTGTGAGGGGATCTAGAGTTGTATTCTAGAAACAACTACATTGTTGGCAATGTAGAGGACGAACTGATTACACAGGGCAAAGTGGGACCCAGGAGACCAGAAGAAAAGGAGTGGGAAACTGGGTCTGCTCCCAAGATGGGAGACAGAGCTCATGTACGGAAGTAAGATATACATGAGATGACTTGATGGTTTACCGGATGTGCATAGGGGTTGGGGTCAGATAGGAAAGGATGACCCCCAGGTGTCTAGATTGAGTGGATGAGGTTGGGTTTGGGGTGGTGACATAGAGCTGGACGCTTTAAATCCGTAAGTCATGTAGCAAGTAGTTGGACAGTGAAGTGTCTGGGTGGGAAGAGATCTAGGCTGGAGGCAGAGGCTTGGGAGAGGACACAGACTAAATGGAGCACAGAGGGCACCACTTACTGTCCTGGGCAGAGAGTTGGAGTTTGTGGAATGAGAAGGGATGAAAGCAAGGAGGCTGCCGGGGTGGCCAGGTTTGCAGCAGACACTAGGAGATATCTGATTACAGAGTCGATCTTGGACTTGACCTGAGATCAGCGAGGAGGAGCTGAAGAATATTTGGTGGAAGGTCCCAGGTCAGAAGCAGTTTTTTCAGAACAGCAGGTAGGGGAAGTAGAAGCCAAAGGAATTGGTTGGAGGTGATTGTGAGTGTCCATGAAGCAAGGGCTGGACTGAGTGATGCTAAGCAGTGTGTACAAGTGCACCCATAGGGTTTTTCGTGCTATCGTCCCTAGCTCCCCAGAAGCAGCTAAAATCATAAGGTAGAAGAGGCGGACTGTGTTTTGGAAAGATAATAACTCTCCCAACTCAACCCTTTCCCCAATTCCTAAGTGATGAGTTTAAGCTAAACTTGGCTTTGGAAATAGATGTTGGAAGCTGCAACCAAAGAAATGCTAGGAAGTTTTGATTGAAGAAGGGATTTGAGGGCCAGGGCTATAGACCAGTGATAGACCATTTGCCGAGCATGTGCAAGGCCTGGATTCAATAGCACCATGACCAACCAAAAAAACCAAATCAAGACAAACAGTAAGTTCAAAGGTCAGCTTGGTAAGAACTCAAGTAACAAAAGGCCAGGGATGTAGCTGAGCTAGGCCAGCATGTATGTATGTATGCATAAGATAATGGGCTTAGTGTGCATATACACGCACTCACACACAAACACACACTAGGTCTGTAGGGCTGGCAACTATCAAATCAGAAGAATTACAAATGATGCCAAGGTTTTGAACAGTAATCAAATGAATTGGACCCTTTACCAAAAGGGCAGAAGCTGAGCCAGTTCTGTAACAGTTTTTAAGGGCATTGGAGCTGGCAGACTGGACTTTACTTTTAAAGAGGGGTGATGACATGTATATTAATTTGGAAAGAAGATGACTGGACCAGGCTGACAGCCTGAAGTAGGCCAAAGCAAAGGAGAAAATTATACAAACACAAGCTTTTTTCTCTTTCAGGAAAAAAAAAATTATGACAGAAGCAAAGTGTATGGCCTCTCATGTGCCTCGGGGTTCTTGTGTGACTGAGTGCTCAGTAGAACTGTGTGGAGGGGACCCTAAAGCCCATGACAACCCCTGATCCCTCCTGTGCCAGTGGGCTGAAAGTCAGGAATAAGACAGCATACACCCTTCACAGGCCGAGAGCCACTGTGGACATACCATATGTACACAAGTGTGTGTACACTACACAATGCACACTCTGTCATCTGCCTTGTGTTTATCCCTAACCACCTTCCACTTGGAACTATGAAAGGCTTCACAATGACTCTACAGAGCAAGTACAACGTCTTACCTGCCCATCAAACACTGTCTCCCAGTTTCAGGCAAAGCCTGTGTAAAATGAAACAGCTTCCCAGAGTCTTGATTAGCTACGCCCTTGTCCCAGGACCTTGTCTTACTCTCACACAGTGAATTACAGTAATTGTCTTTCTCAGCTTCTCCAGGTCAAGGATGCAGGATGAAAGAGGAGCGTGGCCTTAAGCTCGTGCAAGGTGCAATTCTATTCTGTTCCCAGGCTGAACTCTGTATCTCAACATGAATTGCTTGAGTCTGGTGCTCTGAGGAGGGGAAGTGCTACCATCAATTCAAAGATCTCAGATAGCTGTTTCCTCCTGTTTCTTCCTTAGGGGGAGCAAAGGGGAGGAGGAAACAGCTCACTGTCGGGGAGTTTACCGTTTCATGGGGTTGGGAAAGGCAAGCACAGAGGGTCACAGGGACGCACACAAATTCAGTCAGGGCTGCAAGACCAAGAGGAATATTCCGACTGAGGGACGAAAAGCAAGTGACAGGGAAAGTCTGGCCAGTCTACCCTGAGGTCCGTGGGATGTCAACGGGTAAGCAGATGTTAACGAGTGAGCAGATGTGAACAGCAAGAGGAAGAGCAGGAGCAGGCAGCTGAGATGGGGTGTGAGCAGCTGGCTGGGGTTTGAGAGAATAGGCAATAAAGCCAGGTTTATTAAAGGAGTGGAAAGGAACTTGGGATGCCAAGGTGAGGACTTTTGTACATAGCTGTTTGAGCACAGAGGAACTAGTGAAGAATTTGGAGCAGGGTAGTCCCAGATTACCCCCTGGATCTAAGAGGCTTGCGCTGTGAATTCTTGTCACCTTGACACAACCTTCTTGGGTCATCTGGGAAGAGGGGACTTGGGTGGAGAAAATGCCTCCATCAGCTAGGCCTATGGGTATGTCTGTGTGGTATTTTCTTGGTTAATGATTGGGGGTAGGGAGACAACCCACCATGGGCAGTGATATCCCTGGGTTGGTGGTCCTGGGCTATATAAGAAGCAGGCTGAGCAAGCCATGGGGAACAAGCCATGGTCTCTGCTTCAGTTCCTGCCTCCAGATTCCTGCCCTGCTTAAGTTCCTGATTTGATTCCCTCAATGATGGACAGTGATCTGGATGCATAAGCCAAATAAACCCTTTCCTTCCCAGGTTGCTTTAGGTCATGGTCTTTCTTACGGTGATTGGAAGTAAACTAAAACAAGGTTTAAGTCTGCAGCTGTTCACTGGGAAGAATTCAGAGTGAGGAGAACAGAGGTAGAGAGAAATTTTGTACATGCTGGGCTTAACATGTCGGCACTCACTAAGACTCGGAAAGAGGGCCTGCCCTTCAGGAGGAAGATACAGTTATAGTCCATGCAACCCCAGCTTCTCCATCTCAAGGGCAGGGACAAGCACACTTACCTCAGGTTGTTTTGGGAACCAGACACAATGCTTTAGGAAACACTAGGCACAGCGTCTGACTCAAGATGGGCACGATGCAGGTTCAGTAATGATGCTGTGGTTACATCAGAGGCGGTTACACTGTTCCTTCTTCCATAGAGCCCGATGCTGTGGTTATATCAGAGGCGGTTACACTGTTCCTTCTTCCATAGAGCCCAATGCTGTGGTTATATCAGAGGTGGTTACACTGTTCCTTCTTCCATGTAGCCCTTCTATTTGCTCCAGAATGCCTCCTCATGGCCAGGAATCAAGAACACGTGGCAAACATATGCAGCCACAGCCACAGTTGCCTCTTCCCCGCAAAGACCAAGGCTAAACATTGAAACAACAGTGAACTGGCTCTGTTTTCCTCACACAGCCACACTCCAGGGTGGATACTCAGCCTCTGGGAAACGGAATTCTGATGAATGTCTTTTTTTTTGTCTTCTTTCTCCAGGCACAGGGCTTCATAAAAGTGATAATCCTGGATTCATTAATGAATGGAGTTAAAATATGTAAAGAATTATGTATTGTTTATGAATACATGGAAACTCTAAGTATATATGTATATATATATATACAAATTCATACACAGAAAGCTTTATATTCCATGTCCCCAAAGTGTATTGTAAACACAAAGTACACACACACACACACACACACACACACACACACACACACTCACACACACACACTCTTTATGAGAACTCATAGCTAATGAAACGGTTCAGTGGGTAAGTAAGGTGCTTGTCACACAAGGCTCGAGCTTGATCCCTGGGACCCGAGTAAA